>NC_072422.2:2653750-3980625 GCF_028858775.2 Pan troglodytes
CATTCCATTCCATTCGGGTTGATTCCATTCCCTTATATTCCAATCCATTCAATTCCATTCCATTCCATTCCATTCCATTCCATTCCATTCCATTCCTTTCTGGTTGATTCCATTCCATTCCATTCCATTTCATTCCATTAGTGTTGATTATATCCTATTCCATTCCATTCCATTTCTTTCCAATCCATTCCAGTCAGGTTGATTCCATTCCATTCCATTCCATTCCATTCCATTCCATTCCATTACATTCCATTCCATTCCACTCGGGTTAATTCCATTCAATTCCATTCCATTGCACTCCATTCGGGTTGATTCCATTCCATTCCTCTCCATTCCATTCCATTTCATTCCTTTTGGGTTGATTCCATCCCATTCCATTCCTATCCATTCCATTCCACTCCATTCCAGTTGACTCCATTCCCTTCGATTCCATGCCATTCCATTCGATTCCGTTCCATTCCATTCCATTCGGATGGCTTCCAATCCATTCCATTCCATTCCATTCCATTCCAATCCATTAAGGTTGATTCCCTACGCTTCCATTCCATTCAACTCCATTTCATTCGGGTTGATTCCATTCCATTCCGTTACATTCGTGTTGATTCCATTCCATTACATTCCACTCCATTGCATTCCATCCCCCTCCATTCCCTTCCATTCCATTCCATTCCATTCCATTCTATTCGGGTTGATTCCACCACATTCCATTGCATTCCGTTCCATTGCATTCCATTCCATACCATTCCACTCCATTCCAGTCAGTTGATTCCATTCCATTCCATTGCATTCCATTCCAATCCATTCCATTTCGGGTGATTCAATTGCCTTCCATTTCTTCCATTCTATTGCATTCCATTCCATTCCATTCGGGTTGATTCCATTCCATTGCATTCCATTTGGGTTGATCCCATATCCTTCCCTTCCATTCCATTCCAATACGCTCGGGTTGTTTCCATACGCTTCCATTGCATTCCATTCCATTCTATTCGGGTGGATTCCATTCCATTCCATTCCATTCCATTCCATTCCATTCCACTCCATTCAATTCCATTCGCGTTATTACCATTCCATTCCATTCCATTCCTTTCCATTCCATTTCATTCCATTCGGGTTGATTCCATTCCATTCCATTCAGTTCCATTCCATTCCATTCCATTCCATTCCATTCAATGCCATTCCAATCAATTACATTCTATTCCATTCTGGTAGATTCCATTCTATTCCATTCCACTCCATTGCATTCCATTCAACTCCATTCCATTACATTCGGGTGGATTCCATCCCATTCCCTTCCATTCCATTCCATGCCACTACATTCCAGTCAGGTTGATTCCATTTCATTCCATTCCATTCCATTCCATTGCATTCCATTCCGTTCCATTCCTTTCAGGTTGATTCCATTCCATTCCATTCCATTCCATTTAATTCCATTCCATTCCATTCGGGTTTATTTCGTTCCATTCCATTCCAATCCATTCCACTCTATTCCATTCCATTTCATACCATTCTGGTAAATTCCACTCCATTCCATTCCATTCCATTCCATTAGGGTTGACTCCATTCCATTCCATTCCATTCCATTCCACTCCATTCCATTCGGATTGATTCCATTCCCTTCCATTACATCCCATTCCATTGCATGCCATTCCATTCCATTCGCGTTGATTCCATTCCATTCCATTCCATTCCATTCCATTCAGGTTGATTCCATATCCTTCCCTTCAATTCCATTCCATTCCATTCCTGTTCATTCCATTCCATTGCATTCTATTCCATTCCATTCCATTCCATTCGGATTGATTCCATTCCATTCCATTCCTTTCCATTGCATTCCATTCCATTCCATTCCTTTCTGGATGATTCCATTCCATTCCATTCCATTCCATTCCATTCCATTCCATTCGCGTTAATACCATTCCATTCCATTCCATTGCTTTCCATTCCATTTCATTCCATTCGGGTTGATTCCATTCCATTCCAATCAGTTCCATTCCAATCCATTCCATTCCATGGCATTTCAATCCATTACGTTCGATTAGATTCGGGTTGATTCCATTCCATTCCATTCCATTCCATTACATTCGTTTTGATTCCATTCCATTCCATTCCACGCCATTGCATTCCATACCACTCCATTCCATTCCATTCCATTCCATTCGGGTTGATTCCATCCCATTCCATTCCATTCCATTCCATTCCACTCCATTCCATTCAACTCCACTCCATTCCAATAAGGTTGATTCCATGCCATTCCATTCCATTCCATTCCATTCAGGTTGTTTCCATTCCATTCCATTCCATTCTATGCCATTCCATTCAATTCCGTTCCATTCCATTCCATTCCGTTCCATTCCATATGGGTTGTTTCCATTCCATTCCATTCCATGCCATTCCATACCATTCGGGTTCTTTCCATCCCATTCCATTCTACCCCACTCCATTCCATTCCATTCCATTCAATTCGGTTTGATTCCATTCCATTCCATTCCATTCCATTCCAGTTAATTCCATTCCCTCCCATTCCTTCCATTCCATTGCATTGCATTCCATTTTATTCGGGTTGATTCCATTCCATTCCATTCCATTCCATTCCATTCCATTCCATTCCATTCCATTCATTTCGGGTTGATTCCATATCCTTCCCTTCCATGCCATTCCATTCCATTCCAATCCATTCAGGGTGATTCCATACACTTCCATTCCATTCCATTCCATTCCATTCGGGTTGATTCCATTCCATTCCTTTCCATTACATTACATTCGGGTTGATTCCATTCCATTCCATTCCACTCCATTCCTTTCCATTCCATTCCATTCGGGTTGATTCCATCCCATTCCATTAAATTCCATTCCATTGCATTGCATTCAGTTTGATTCCATTCCATTCCATTCCATTCCATTCCATTCTTTTCCGTTCCATTCCATTCCATTCGGGTTGATTACATTCCCTTCCACTCCATTGCATTCCATTCCATTCCATTCCTTTCCATTCCATTCCATTCCTTTGTGGTTGATTCCATTCCATTCCATTCCATTCCATTCCATTCCATTCCATTCCATTCCATTTTATTAGTGTTGATTATATCCCATTCCATTCCATTCCATTTCATTCCACTCCATTCCAGTGAGGTTGATTCCATTCCATTCCATTCCATTCCGTTCCATTCCATTCCATTCCATTCGGGTTGAATCCATTCCATTCAACTCCATTCGGGATGATTCCATTCCATTCCATTCCATTTGGGTTGATTCCTTATCCTTCGCTTCCATTCCATTCCTTTCCATTCCAATACACTCGGGTTGATTCTTACGCTTCCATTGCATTCCATTCCATTCGATTCGGGTGGATTCCATTCCATTCCATTCCATTCCATTCCATTCCATTCCATTCGCGTTAATACCATTGCATTCCATTCCATTGCTTTCCATTCCATTGCATTCCATTCGGGTTGATTTCATTCCATTACATTCACTTCCATTCCATTCCATTCCATGGCATTCCAATCGGGTTGATTGCATTCCATACAATTCCATTCAAATCCATTCGGGTTGATTCCATTCCGTTCCATTCCATTCAGTTGATTCCATGTCCTTCCCATCCATTCCATTCCATTCCACTCCATTACATTCCATTCCAATCCGTTCCATTCCATTCAACTCCATTCCATTCGGGTTGATTCCATTCCATTCCATTCCATTCCATTCCATTCCATTCCATTCCATTCCATTCCATTCGGGTTGTTTCCATTCCATTCCATTCCATTCTCTTCCATTCCATTCCATTCCATTCCATTCCATTCCATTCCATTCCATTCCATTCGGGTTATTTCCATTCCATTCCATTCCATGCCATTCCATACCATACGGATTCATTCCATCCCTTTCCATTCTATTCCACTCCATTCAATTAAATTGCATTCCATTCGTTTTTATTCCATTCAATTCCATCCCATTCCATTCCATTGCATTCCATTCCAGTTAATTATTTTCCCTTGCATTCCTTCCATTCCATTGCATTCCATTCCAGTTTATTCGGGTTGATTCAATTCCATTCCCATCCAATCCATTCCATTCCATTCAATTCGCGTTGATTCCATATCCTTCCCTTCCATGCCATTCCATTCCATTCCAATCCATTCGGGTTGATTCCATACACTTCCATTCCATTCCTTTCCATTCCATTCCATTCCATTCCATTCCATTCCATTCCATTCCATTCGGGTTGTTTGCATTCCATTCCATTCCATTACATTCCACTGCGTTCCATGCCATTCCATATCATTAGTGTTGATTCCATCCCATTCCATTCCATTCCATTCCAACCCATTCCATTCCATTCCATTCCATTCCATTCCATTCCATTCCATACGGATTGATTCCATTCCCTTCTATTCCATTCCATTCCATTCCATTCCATTCCATTCCATTCCATTGCATTCCATTCCATTCCGGTTGATTGCATATCCTTCCTTTTCATTCCATTCCATTCCATTCCAATACATTCGTGTTGATTCCATACGATTCCATTCCATTCCATTCGGGTTGATTCAATGCCATTCCATTCAATTCCATTCGCGTTGATACCATGCCATTCCATTCCATTCCATTCCATTCCTTTCCATTCCATTCGGGTTGATTCCACTCCTTTCCATTCCTTTCCATCCCATTCCATTCCATTCCATTCCATTCCATTCCATTCCATTCGGGTTGATTCCATTCCATTCCTTTCCATTCCATTCCATTCCATTCCATTCCATTCGAGTAGTTTCCATTCCATTCCATTCCATTCCATTCCATTCGACTCCATTCCATTCCGTTCCACACCATTCTGGTTGACTCCATCCCAGTCCATTCCATTCCATTCCATTCCATTCCACTCGGTTTGCTTCGATTCCATTCCATTCCATTCCATTCGGGTTGATTCCATTCCCTTCCATTCCTTCAATTCAATTGCATTCCATTCCATTTTATTCGGGTGGATTCCATTCCATTCCATGCCATTCCATTCCATTCCATTCCATTCCATTCCTTTCGGGTTGATTCCATATCCTTCCTTTCCATTCCATTCCATTCCAATCTATTCGTGTTGATTCCATTCTCTTCCATTCCATTCCATTCCATTCCATTCCATTCCTTTCCATTCCATTCCATTCGGGTTATTTCCATTCCATTCCATTCCATGCCATTCCATACCATACGGATTCATTCCATCCCATTCCATTCTATTCCACTCCATTCAATTAAATTGCATTCCATTCGGTTTTATTCCATTCAATTCCATCCCATTCCATTCCATTGTATTCCATTCCAGTTAATTATTTTCCCTTGCATTCCTTCCATTCCATTGCATTCCATTCCAGTTTATTCGGGTTGATTCCATTCCATTCCAATCCAATCCATTCCATTCCATTCAATTCGCGTTGATTCCATATCCTTCCCTTCCATGCCATTCCATTCCATTCCAATCCATTCGGGTTGATTCCATACACTTCCATTCCATTCCTTTCCATTCCATTCCATTCCATTCCATTCCATTCCATTCGGGTTGTTTCCATTCCATTCCATTCCATTACATTCCACTGCGTTCCATGCCATTCCATATCATTCGTGTTGATTCCATCCCATTCCATTCCATTCCATTCCATCCCATTCCATTCCATTCCATTCCATTCCATTCCATACGGATTGATTCCATTCCCTTCTATTCCATTCCATTCCATTCCATTACATTCCATTCCGGTTGATTGCATATCCTTCCTTTTCATTCCATTCCATTCCACTCCAATACATTCGTGTTGATTCCATACGATTCCATTCCATTCCATTCGGGTTGATTCAATGCCATTCCATTCCATTCCATTCCTTTCCATTCCATTCGGGTTGATTCTACTCCTTTCCATTCCTTTCCATCCCATTCCATTCCATTCCATTCCATTCTGGTTGATTGCATATCCTTCCTTTTCATTCCATTCTATTCCATTCCAATACATTCGTGTTGATTCCATACGATTCCATTCCATTCCATTCGGGTTTATTCAATGCCATTCCATTCCATTCCATTCCTTTCCATTCCATTCGGTTTGATTCCACTCCTTTCCATTCCTTTCCATCCCATTCCATTCCATTCCATTCCTTTCCATTCCATTCCATTCCATTCGGGTTGACTCCATTCCATTCCTTTCCATTCCATTCCATTCCATTCCATTCGGGTAGTTTCCAATCCATTCCATTCCATTCCATTCCATTCGACTACATTCCATTCCGTTCCACACCATTCTGGTTGACTCCATCCCATTCCATTCCATTCCATTCCATTGCATTCCACTCGGTTTGCTTCGATTCCATTCCATTCCATTCCATTCGGGTTGATTCCATTCCCTTCCATTCCTTCAATTCAATTGCATTCCATTCCATTTTATTCGGGTTGATTCCATTCCATTCCATGCCATTCCATTCCATTCCATTCCATTCCATTCCATTCCTTTCGGGTTGATTCCATATCCTTCCTTTCCATTCCATTCCATTCCAATCTATTCGTGTTGATTCCATACTCTTGCATTGCGTTCCATTCCATTCCATACGAGTTGATTCCATTCCATTCCATTACATTACATTCCATTTCATTCCATTTGGGGTGATTCCATTCCCTTCCATTTCTTCCATTCCATTGCATTCCATTCCATTCCATTCGGGTAGATTCCATTCCATTCCATTCCATTTGGGTTGATTCCATATCCTTCCCTTCCATTGCATTCCATTCCATTCCAATACACTCGGGATGATTCCATACGCTTCCATTGCATTCCATTCCATTCCATTTGGTTGAATTCCATTCCATTCCATTCCATTCACATTAATACCATTCCATTTCATTCCTTTCCATTCCATTTCATTCCATTCGGGTTGATTCCATTCCATTCCATTCAGCTCCATTCCATTCCATTCCATGCCATTCCAATCCATTACGTTCGATTAGATTCGGGTTGATTCCATTCCATTCCATTCCATTCCATTCCATTCCATTCCATTACTGTCGGATTGATTCCATTCCATTCCATTCCACGCCATTGCATTGCATTCCACTCCATTCAATTCCATTCCATTCCATTCGTGTTGATTCAATACCATTCCATTCCATTCCATTCCATTCCACTCCATTCCATTCCACTCCATTCCATTCCATTCATCTCCATTCCAATCAGGTTGATTCCATTCCATTCCATTCCATTCCATTCCATTCCATTCCAATCCATTCCATTCCATTCGGGTTGTTTCAATTCCATTCCATTCCATTCTATTCCATTCCATTCCATTCCGTTCCATTCCGGTTGTTTCCATTCCATTCCATTCCATTCCATTCCATTCCATTCCATACCATTCGGATTCATTCCATCCCATTCCATTCTATTCCACTCTATTCCATTCCACTCCATTCCATTCGGTTTGAATCCATTCCATTCCATTCCATTCCATGCCATTCCATTCCATTCCATTCCATTCCATTCCATTCCATTCCATTCCTGTTCATTCCATTCCATTCCATTCCATTCCATTCCATTCCATTCAATCCGGGTTGATTTCATATCCTTCCCTTCCATGCCATTCCATTCCATTCCAATTCATTCGTGTTGATTCCGTACACTTTCATTCCATTATTTTCCATTCCATTTGGGTTGATTCCATTCCATTCCATTCCATTACATTACATTCGGGTTGATTCCATTCCATTCCATTCCACTCCATTGCATTCCATTCCACTCCATTCCTTTCCATTCGGTTTGATTCCATCCCATCGCATTAGATTCCATTCCATTCCATTGCATTCAGGTTGATTCCATTCCATTACATTCCTTTCCATTCCATTCCATTCCATTCCATTCCATTCCATACGGGTTGATTACATTCCCTTCCACTCCATTCCATTCCATTCCATTCCATTCCATTCCATTCCATTCGGGTTGATTCCATTCCGTTACATTCCTTTCCATTCCATTCCGTTCCATTCCATTCCATTCCATTGCATTCCATTCCATTCCATTCCATTCCATTCCTGTCTTGTTGATTCCATTCCATTCCATTCCATTCCATTTGGGTTGATTATATCCCATTCCATTCCACTCCATTTCATTCCACTCCATTCCAGTGAGGTTGATTCCATTCCCTTCCATTCCATTCCATTCCATTCCATTACATTCGGGTTGATTCCATTCCATTCAATTGCATTCCACTACATTCGGGTTGATTCCATTCCATTCCTCTCCATTCCATTCCATTCCATTCCATACCATTTGGGTTGATTCCATCCCATCCCATTCCATTCCATTCCATTCCATTCCATTCCATTCCATTCCAATCCATTCCATTCCATTCCATTCCATTCCATTCCATTCCAATCCAGTTGCTTCCATTCCCTTCGATTCCATTCCATTCCATTCGATTCCGTTCCATTCCATTCCATTCGGGTGGCTTCCAATCCATTCCATTCCATTCCATTCCATTCCAATCCATTCGGGCTGATTCCCTACGCTTCCATTCCATTCAATTTTACTCCACTCGGGTTGATTCCATTCCATTCAATTCCATTCAATTCCATTACATTCGGGTTGATTCCATTCCATTCCATTCCACTCCATTGCATTCCATTCCACTTAATTCCATTCCATTCCATTGCATTCCATTCCATACCATTCCACTCCATTCCAATCAGGTTGATTCCTTTCCATTCCAATCCATTCCAATCCATTCGAGTTGATTCCATTCCATACCAATCCATTGGGTTTGATTCCATTCCATTCCATTCCATTCCATTCCATTCCATTCCATTCCATGCTATTCCATTCCATTCAGGTTGTTACCATTCCATTGCATTGCATTCCATTCCATTCCATTCCATTCCATTCGTGTTGATTCCATTCCGTTCTATGCCATTCCATTCCATTCCATGCCATTCCATTCCATTCGGGTTGTTACCATTCCATCCCATTCCATTCCATTCCATTCCATTCCATCCCATTCCATTCCATTCCATTCCATTCCATAACGGTTGATTCCATTCCCTTCTATGCAATTCCATTCCATTCCATTTCATTCCATTCCAATCCATTCGTGTTGATTCCATGTGATTCCATTCCGTTCCATTCGGGTTGATTCAATGACATTCGATTCCATGACATTCGCGTTGATACCATGCCATTCCATACCATTCCATTCCATTACTTTCCATTGCATTCGGGTTGATTCCATTCCTTTCCATTCCTTTCCATCCCATTCCATTCCATTCCATTCCATTCCATTCCATTCGTTTCTGGTTGATTCCTTTTCATTCCATTCCATTCCATTCCACTCCATTCCATTCCATTCCATTCCATTTCATTCCATTCCATTCCATTCCGGTTGATTCCATTCCATTCTTTCTATTCCTTACAATTCCTTTCCATTACATTCCATTCGGGTTGATTGCATTCCTTTCCACTCCATTGCATTCCATTCCATTCCATTCCGTTCCATTCCATTCCATTCGGGTTAATTTCATTCCTTTCCATTCCATTCCATTCCATTCTGGTTGATTCCATTCCATTCCATTCCATTCACATCCATTCCATTCGGGTTGATTCCATTCCATTCCATTCCATTCCACTCCATTCGTGTTGATTCCATTCCAATTCATTCCATTCCATACCATTCCATTCCATTCCATTCCATTCCATTCGGGTTGATTCCATTCCATTCCATTCCATTGCATTCCAATTTGTTTATTCCATTCCATCCAATTCCATTGCATTCCATTCGGGTTGATTCCATTCACGTCCATTCCATCCCATTCCATTCCATTCCATTTGGGTTGATTCCATATCCTTCCCTTCCATTCCATTCTATGCCATTCCAATACACTCGGGTTGATTCCATACGCTTCCATTGCATTCCATTTCATTCCATTCTGGTGGATTCCATTCCATCCCCTTCTATTCCATTCCATTCCATTCCATTCCATTCCATTCCTTTCGCGTTAATACCATTCCATTCCATTCCATTCCATTCCATTCCATTTCATTCCATTCGTGTTGATTCCATTCCATTCCATTCAGTTCCATTCCATTCCATTCCTTGCCATTCCAATCCATTACGTTCGATTACATTCGGGTTGATTCAATTCCTTTTTATTATATTCCATTACATTCGGGTTGATTCCATTCCATTCCATTCCACTCCATTGCATTCCATTCCACTCCATTCCATTCCATTCCTTTCCATTTGTGTTGATTCCACCCCATTCCATTCCATTCCATGCCATTCCATTCCATTCCATTCCACTCCTTTCCAATCAGGTTGATTCCATTCCATTCCATTCCATTCCATCCCATTCCATTCCATTCGGGTTGATTCCATTCCATACCATTCCATTCTATTCCATTCCATTACATTACATTACATTCGGGTTGATTCCATTGCATTCCTTTTCATTCCATTCCATTCCACTCCATTCCATGCCATTCTATTTAATTCGGGTTCATTCCATCAAATTCCATTCTATTCCACTCCATTTCATTCCATTCCATTCCATTCCATTCCATTCCATTCCATTCCAATCCATTCGGTTTGATTGCATTCCATTCCATTCCATTCCATTCCATTCGTGTTTATTCCGTTCCCTTCCATTCCTTCCATTCCATTGCATTCCATTCCATTTTATTCGGGTTGATTCCTTACACTTCCATTCCATTCCGTTACATTCCATTCCATTCCATTAGGTTTGATCCCATTCCATTCCTCTCCATTACATTACATTCGGGTTGATTCCATTCCATACCATTCCATTCCATTCCATTCCATTCCATTCCATTCCAATCAATTCGGTTTGATTGCATTCCATTCCATTCCATTCCATTCGTGTTTATTCCGTTCCCTTCCATTCCTTCCATTCCATTGACTTCCATTCAATTGTATTTGGGTTCATTCCATTCCATACCATTCCATTCCATTCCATTCCATTCCATTCCATTCCAATCAATTCGGTTTGATTGCATTCGATTCCATTCCATTCCATTCGTGTTTATTCCGTTCCCTTCCATTCCTTCCATTCCATTGACTTCCATTCAATTTTACTTGGGTTGATTCCATTCCATTCCATTCCATTCCATTCCATTCCATTCCATTCAAATCCATTTCGGTGGATTCCGTACACTTCCATTCCATTCCATTCCATTCAATTCCATTCCATTAGGTGTGATTCCATTCCATTCATTTCCATTACATTCCATTCGGGTTGATTCCATTCCATAAAATTCCATTCCATTCCATTCCATGCCATTCCATGGCATTCCAGTCCATTACATTCGATTCCATTCGGTTTGATTCCATTCCATTAAATTCCACTCCATTGTATTCCATTCCACTGCATTCCATTCCATTCCATTCCATTCCATTCGGGTTGATTCCATCCCATCCCATTAGATTCCATTCTTTTCATTGCATTTGGATTGATACAATTCCATTCCATTCCTTTCCATTCCATTCAATTCCGTTCCATTCCATTCCATTCGGGTTGATTACATTCCCTTCCACTCCATTGCTTTCCATTGCATTCCATTCCATTCGGTTTGATTCCATTCCCTTATATTCCATTCCATTCCATTCCATTCCATTCCATTCCATTCTTTTCTGGTTGATTCCATTCCATTCCATTGCATTCCATTCCATTCCATTCCATTCCATTAGTGTTGATTATATCCTATTCCATTCCATTCCATTTCTTTCCAATCCTTTCCAGTCAGGTTGATTCCATTCCATTCCATTCCATTCCATTCCATTCCATTCCATTCCAGATGATTCCATTCCCTTCGTTTCCATTCCATTCCATTCGGGTGGATTCCAATCCATTTCATTCCATTCCATTCCATTCCATTCCATTCCATTCCATTCCAATCCATTCGTGTTGATTCCCTAACGCTTCCATTCCATTCAATTCCATTCCATTAGGGTTGATTCCATTCCATTCCATTCCAATCCATTCGGGTTGATTCCATCCCATTCCATTCCATTCCATTCAATTCGGGTTTATTCCATTCCCATCCATTCCTTCCATTCCATTGCATTCCATTCCATTTTATTCGGGTTGATTCCATTCCATTCCATTCCATTCCATTAGGTTGATTCCATTCCATTCCATTCCATTCCATTCCATTCCATTCCATTCCATTCGCATTGATACCATTGCTTTCCATTGCATTCCATTCCATTCCATTCGAGTTGATTCCATTCCATTCCATAACATTCCATTCCATTCGGGTTGATTCCATTCCATTCCAATCCATTCCATTCCATTCCATTCCATTCCATGCCATTCCAATCCATTACATTCTATTCCATTCGGGTTGATTCCATTCCATTCCATTCAACTCCATTGCATTCCATTCCACTCCTTTCCATTCCATTCCATTCCATTCGGGTGGATTCCATCCCATTCCATTCCATTCCATTCCATGCCACTCCATTCCAGTCAGGTTGATTCCATTTCATTTCATTCAATTCCATTCCATTCGGGTTTATTTCATTCCATTTCATTCCAATCCATTCCACTCCATTCCATTGCATTTCATACCATTCTGGTAAATTCCATTCCATTCCATTCCATTCCATTCCATTCCATTCCATTCCATTCGGGTTGACTCCATTCAATTCCATTCCATTCCATTCCACTTCATTCCATTCGGATTGATTCCATTCCCTTCCATTCCATCCCATTCCATTGCATTCCATTCCATTCCATTCGCGTTGATTCCATTCCATTCCATTCCATTCCATTCGGGTTGATTCCATATCCTTCCTTTCCGTTCCATTCCATTCCATTCCATTCCATTCCATTCCGGTTGATTCCATTCCATTCCATTCCATTCGGATTGATTCCATTCCATTCCATTCCTTTCCATTGCATTCAATTCCGTTCCATTCCATTCCATTCGGGTTGATTCCATCCAATTCCATTCCATTCCATTCCATTCTTCTCCATACCAGTCAGGTTGATTCCATTCCATTCAATTGCATTCCATTCCATTCAATTCCATTCCATTCGCGTTAATAACGTTCCATTCCATTCCATTACATTACATTACATTTCATTCCATTCGGGTTGATTCCATTCCCTTCCATTCCATTACATTCGCCTTGATTCCATTCCGTTGCATTCCATTCCATTCCATTCAATGCTTGCTATTCCAATCCATTACGTTAGAATCCATTAGGGTTGATTCCATTCCACTCCATTCCACTCCATTGCATTCCATTCCACTCCATTCCATTGCATTCCATTCCATTCCATTCCATTCCACTCCATTCGGGTTGATTTCATTCCATTCCTCTCCATTACATTCCATTCCATAACATTCGGGTTGATTCCATCCCATTCCATTCCATTCCGTTCCATTCCATACCAGTTGATTCCAATTGATTCCATTCCATTCCATTCCATTCCAGTAGATTCCATTCCCTTCGATTCCATTCCATTCCATTCGATTCCATTCCATTCCATTCCATTTCATTCGAGTTGATTCCAATCCATTTAATTCCATTCCATTCCATTCCATTCAAATCCATTCGTGTTGATTTCATACACTTCCATTCCATTGCATTCCATTCCATTCCATTCCATTCCATTCCATTCCATTCCATTCCATTAGGGTTGATTCCATTCCATTCCTTTCCATTACATTACATTCGGGTTTATTGCATTCCATTCCATTCCATTCCCTGGCATTCCAATCCATTACATTCGATTCCATTTGGGTTGATTCCATTCCATTCCATTCCACTCCATTGCAATCCAATCCACTTCATTCCATTGCATTCCAATCCATTCGGGTTGATTACCTACGCTTCCATTCCATTCAATTCCATTCCATTCCGGTTGATTCCATTCCATTCCATTCCATTCCGTTACATTCGGGGTGATTCCATTCCATTCCTTTCCACTCCATTGCATTCCATTCCAATCCATTCCATTCCATTCCATTCGAATCCATTCGGGTTGATTCCATCCCATTCCATTCCATTCCGTTGCATTGCATTCCATTCCATACCATTCCACTATATTCCAGTCAGGTTGATTCCATTCCATTCCATTGCATTCCATTCCATTCCATTCCATTCCATTTGGGGTGATTCAATTCCCTTCCATTTTTTCCATTCCATTGCATTCCATTCCTTTCCACTCGGGTTGATTCCATTCCATTCCATGCAATTTGGGTTGATTCCATATCCTTCCCTTCCATTCCATTCCAATACACTCGGGTTGATTCCATACGCTTCCATTGCATTGAATTCCATTCCATTCGGGTGTATTCCATTCCATTCCATTCCATTCCATTCCATTCGCGTTAATACCATTCCATTCCATTCCATTACTTTCCATTCCATTTCATTCCATTCGGGTTGATTCCATTCCATTCCATTCAGTTCCATTCCATTCCATTCCATGCCATTCCAATCCATTACGTTCGATTAGACGCGGTTTGATTCCATTGCATTCCATTCCATTGCATTACATTCGGGATGATTCCATTCCATTCCATTCCACGCCATTGCATTCCATTCCACTCCATTCCATTCCACTCCATTCCATTCGGGTTGATTCCATCCCATTCCATTCCATTCCACTCCATTCCATTCCATTCCACTCCATTCCAATCAGGTTGATTCCATTCCATTCCTTTCCATTCCATTCCATTCCATTCCATTCCATTCCATTCCATTCCATTCGGGTTGTTTCCATTCCATTCCATTCCATTCTATTCCATTCCATTGCATTCCATTCCATTCCATACCATTTCATTTCATTCCATTCGGGTTGATTCCATTCCATTCCATTCAGTTCCATTCCATTCCATTCCTTGCCATTCCAATCCATTACGTTCGATTACATTCGGGTTGATTCAATTCCTTTCCATTATAATGCATTACATTCGGGTTGATTCCATTCCATTTCATTCCATTCCATTCCATTCGTGTTTATTCCGTTCCCTTCCATTCCTTCCATTCCATTGCATTCCATTCCATTTTATTCGGGTTGATTCCACCCCATTCCATTCCATTCCATTCCTTTCCATTCCTTTCCATTCCATTCCATTCCATTCTGGTTGATTCCATTCAATTCCATTCCATTCTTTTCCATTCCATTCCATTCCATTCCATTCTAGTTGTTTCCATGGCATTCCTTTCCATTCCATTCCATTGCACTCCATTCCATGCCATTCCATTCCATTCGGGTTCATTCCATCAAATTAAATTCTATTCCACTGCATTCCATTCCATTCCATTCCATTCCATTCCATTCCAATACATTCAGTTTGATTCCATTCCATTCCATTCCATTCCATTCCATTCCATTCCATTCCATTCGTGTTTATTCCGTTCCCTTCCATTCCTTCCATTCCATTGCATTCCATTCAATTTTATTCGGGTTGATTCCATTCCATTTCTTTCCATTCCATTCAATTCCTTTTCATTCCATTCCATTCGGGATGATTCCATCCAATTCCATTCCATTCTTCTCCATACCAGTCAGGTTGATTCCATTCCATTCCATTGCATTCCTTTCTATTCCATTCCATTCCATACGCGCTAATAACTTTCCATTCCATTCCATTACATTACATTACATTTCATTCCATTCGCCTTGATTCCATTCCATTCCATTACATTCCATTCCATTAAATTACATTCGCGTTGATTCCATTCCATTGCATTCCATTCCATTCCATTCCATGCCATACTATTCCAATCCATTACGTTAGAATCCATTAGGGTTGATTCCATTTCACTCCATTCCACTCCATGGCATTCCATTCCACTCCATTCCATTCCATTCCATTCCATTCCACTCCATTCTGGTTGATTCCATTCCATTCCTCTCCATTACATTCCATTCCATAACTTTCGGATTGATTCCATCCCATTCCATTCCATTCCATTCCATTCCAGTAGATTCCATTCCCATCGATTCCATTCCATTCCATTCGATTCCATTCCATTCCTTTCCATTGCATTCGAGTGGATTCCAATCCATTTAATTCCATTCCATTCCATTCCATTCCAATCCATTCTGCTTGATTCCCTACGCTTCCATTCCATTCAATTCCATTCCACTCGGGTTGATTCCATTCCATTCCACTCCATTCCATTACATTCTGGTTGATTCCATTCATGTCCATTCCACTCCATTGCATTCCCTTCCATTCCATTCCATTCCATTCCATACCATTCCATTCGGTTTGCTTCCATCCCATTCCATTCCGTTCCATTCCATTCGATTCCCCTCCATTCCAATGTGGTTGATTCCATTCCATTCCACTCCATTCCATTCCATTCCATTCCATTCGTGTTGATTCCATTCCATTCCTTCCCATTCCACTCCAATCCATTCCTTTCGGGTTGTATCCATTCCATTTCTTTCCATTCAAATTCATTTCATTCCATTCCATTCGACTCCATTCCATTCCGTTCCATACCATTCTGGTTGACTCCATCCCATCCCATTCCCTTCCATTCCATTCCATTCTACTCTGTTTGCTTCGATTCCATTTCATTCCATTCCATTCCATTCCATTCCATTCGGGGTGATTCCATTCCCTTCCATTCCTTCCATTCCATTGCATTCCATTCCATTTTATTCGGCTTGATTCCAATCCATTCCATTCCATTCCCTTCCATTCCATTCCATTCCATTCCATTCCATTCCATTCCATTCCATTCCGGTTGAATTACTATCCTTCTTTCCATTCCATTCCATTCCCTTCCAATCCATTCGGGTTGATTCCTTTCTGTTGCATTGCTTTCCATTCCATTCCATACGAGTTGATTCCATTCCATTCCATTTCATTCCATTCCATTCGGGTTGATTCCATTCCATGCCATTCCATTCCTTTCCATTCCATGCCATTCCATTCGGGTTGATTCCATGTCCTTCCCCTCCATTCCTCTCTATTCCATTCCAGTCCATTCGTGTTGATTCCAGACGCTTCCATTCCATTCCATTCCATTCCATTCGGGTTGATTCCAATCCATTCCATTCCATTCCGTTCGCGTTGATAACATTCCATTCCATTGCATTCCATTCGGGTTGATTCCATTCCATTCCATTCCATTCCATTTCATTCGATTCCATTCCATTTCTTTCTGGATGTTTCCATTCCATTCCATACCATTCCATTCCATTCCATTCCATTCCATTCCACTTTATTCGGGTTGATTCTATCACGTTCCATTCCATTCCATTCCATTCCATTCAATTCCGTTTCATTCCATCCCATTCCATTCCATTTTATTCGGGTTCATTCCATCCCGTTACATTCCATTCCATTCCATTCCATTCCATTCCATTCCATTCCACTCCATTCCAGTCAGGTTGATTCCATTCCATTCCATTCCATTCCGTTCCATTCCATTCCATTGCATTCCATTCCATTCCATTCCTTTCCATTCCATTTGGGGTATTTCCATTCCCTTCCATTTTTTCCATTCCGTTGCATTCCATTCCATTCCATTCCAGTACGGTTGATTATATCCTATTTCATTCCATTCCATTTGATTCCACTCCGTTCCAATCAGCTTGATACCATTCCATTCCATTCTATTCCATTCCATTCCATTCCTTGCCATTCCATACTATTTGTGTTTATTCCATCCCATTCCATTCCATTCCAATCCATTCCATTCCATGCCATTCCATACCATTTGGGTTTATTCCATCCCATTCCATTCCATTCCATTCCATTCCAATCCATTCCAATCCATTCCATTCCCTTCCATTCCAGTTGACTCCATTCCCTTCGATTCCATGCCATTCCATTCGATTCCGTTCCATTCCATTCCATTCGGGTGGCTTCCAATCCATTCCATTCCATTCCATTCCATTCCAATCCATTAAGGTTGATTCCCTACGCTTCCATTCCATTCAACTCCATTTCATTCGGGTTGATTCCATTCCATTCCATTCCATTCCGTTACATTCGGGTTGATTCCATTCCATTCCATTCCAGTCCATTGCATTCCATCCCCCTCCATTCTCTTCCGTTCCATTCCATTCCATTCCATTCCATTCTATTCGGGTTGATTCCATCACATTACATTCCATTCCGTTCCATTGCATTCAATTCCATACCATTCCACTCCATTCCAGTCAGGTTGATTCCATTCCATTCCATTGCTTTCCATTCCATTCCATTCCATTTCGGGTGATTCAATTGCCTTCCATTTCTTCCATTCCATTGCATTCCATTCCATTCCATTCGGGTTGATTCCATTCCATTCCATTCCATTTGGGTTGATCCCATATCCTTCCCTTCCCTTCCATTCCAATACGCTCGTGTTGTTTCCATACGCTTCCATTGCATTCCATTCCATTCCATTCGGGTGGATTCCATTCCATTCCATTCCATTCCACTCCATTCAATTGCATTCGCGTTAATACCATTCCATTCCATTCCATTCCTTTCCATTCCATTTCATTCCATTCGGTATGATTCCATTCCATTCCATTCAGTTCCATTCCATTCCATTCCACGCCATTCCAATCCATTACGTTCGATTAGATTCGGGTTGATTCCATTCCATTCCATTCCACGCCATTGCATTCCATTCCACTCCATTCCATTCCATTCCATTCCATTCGGGTTGATTCCATCCCATTCCATTCTATTCCATTCCATTCCACTCCATTCCATTCCATTCCACTTCATTCCAATCAGGTTGATTCCATTCCATTCCATTCCTTTCCATTCCATTCCATTCCATTCCATTCCATTCCATTCCATTCCGTTCCATTCGGGCTGTTTCCATTCCATTCCATTCCATTCTATTCCATTCCATGACATTACATTCCATTCTGGTTCTTTCCATTCCGCTCCATTCCATACCATTCCATACCATTCGGGTACATTCCATCCCATTGCGTTCTATTCCACTCCATTCCATTCCATTCCATTTCATTCGGTTAGTTTCCATTCCATTCCATTCCATTCCGGTTAATTCCTTTCCCTTCCATTCCTTCCATTCTAATGATTTCCATTCCATTTTATTCGGGTTGATTCCATTCCATTCCATTCCATTCCAGTCAGGTTGATTCCATTTCATTCCATTCCTGGCCATGCCACGCCATATTATGCCATGCCATGCCATTTCTTTCCATTCCATTCCACTCCATTCTGAACCATTCCGTTCCATTCCATTCGGGTTGATTCCTTTCCATTCTTTTCCATTCCATTCCATTACACTCCATACCATGGCATTCCTTACCATTCCATTCCGTTCCGTTCCATTGCATTCCATTCCCTTCCATTAGGGTTGATTCCATTCCTTTACATTCCATTCGATTCCATTCTATTCCATTGCATTGCATTCGGGTTGATTCCATTCCATTCCATTCCATTCCATTCCATTCCATTCCATTCCATTCCATTCCATTCTATTCGTCTTGATTCCATTCCCTTCCATTCCATTCCAATCCACTCGTGTTGATTCCATACACTTCCATTGCATTCCATTCCATTCCATTCGCGTTGATACCATTCCATTCCATTCCATTTCATTCGATTCCATTCGAGTTGATTCCATTCCATTCCATTCCATTCCATTGCATTCCAATTTGTTGAATCCATTCCATCCAATTCCATTCCATTCCATTCGGGTTGATTCAATTCCCATCCATTCCATCCCATTCCATTCCCTTCCATTAGCGTTGATTCCATTCCGTTCCATTTCATTCCATTCCATTCCATTCCATTCCATTCCATTCCCTCCCATTCCATTCCATTCCATTCCATTCCATTCCATTACATTCTATTCCATTCGCGTCGATTCTATTCCATTCCATTCCATTACATTACATTCGGGATGATTCTATTCCATTCCATTCCATTCCATGCCATTCCAATCCATTACATTCGATTCCATTCTGGTTGGTTCCATTCCATTCCAATCCATTCCGCTCCATGGCACTCCATTCCACTCCATTCCATTCCATTCCATTGGGGTTGATTCCATCCCATTCCATTCCATTCCATTCCATTCCACTCCATTCCAGTCAGGTTGATTCCATTCCATTCCATTCCATTCCATTGTATTCCATTCCATTCCACTCCATTCGGATTGATTCCATTCCAATCCATTCCTCTCAACTGCATTCAGGTTGATTCCATTCTATTCCTCTCCATTCCATTCCATTCCATTCCATTCCATACCAATTGGGTGGATTCCATCCCATTCCATTCCATTCCATTCCATTCCACTCCAGTTGATTCCATTCCCTTCGATTCCAATCCATTCCATTCGATTCCGTTCAATTCCATTCCATACGTGTGGCTTCCAATGCATTCGATTCCATTCCATTCCATTCCATTCCATTCCATGCCATTCCAATCCATTACATTCGATTCCATTCTGGTTGGTTCCATTCCATTCCAATCCATTCCGCTCCATGGCACTCCATTCCACTCCATTCCATTCCATTCCATTGGGGTTGATTCCATCCCATTCCATTCCATTCCATTCCATTCCACTCCATTCCAGTCAGGTTGATTCCATTCCATTCCATTCCATTCCATTGTATTCCATTCCATTCCACTCCATTCGGATTGATTCCATTCCAATCCATTCCTCTCAACTGCATTCAGGTTGATTCCATTCTATTCCTCTCCATTCCATTCCATTCCATTCCATTCCATACCAATTGGGTGGATTCCATCCCATTCCATTCCATTCCATTCCATTCCACTCCAGTTGATTCCATTCCCTTCGATTCCAATCCATTCCATTCGATTCCGTTCAATTCCATTCCATACGTGTGGCTTCCAATGCATTCGATTCCATTCCATTCCATTCCATTCCATTCCATTCCATTCCAATCCATTCGGGATGATTCCCGACCCTTCCATTCCATTCAATTCCGTTCCATTCGTGTTGATTCCATTCCATTCCATTCCATTACATTACATTACATTCGGGTTGATTCCGTTGCATTCCATTCCACTCCATTGCATTCCATTCCACTCCATTCCATTCCATTCCATTCGGGTTGATTCCATTCCATTCCATTCCGTTGCCTTCCATTCCATACCATTCCACTCCATTCCAATCAGATTGATTCCATACCATTCCATTCCTTTCCATTCCATTACATTCCAATCAATTCGGGGTGATTCCATTCCATTCCATTCCATTCGGGTTGATTACATTCCGTTCCATTCCATTGCATTCCATTCCATTCCATTCGGGTTTTTTCCATTCCATTCCATTCCATTACATTCCCCTGCATTCCATGCCATTCCATACCATTCGTGTTGATTCCATCCCATTCCATTCCATTCCATTCCATTCCACTCCATACGGGTTGATTCCAATCCCTTCTATTCCATTCCATTCCATTCCGGTTGATTCCATATCCTTCCTTTTCATTCCATTCCATTCCATTCCAATCCATTCGTGTTGCTTCCATACGATTCCATTACATTCCATTCGGGTTGATTCCATGCAATTGCATTCCATTCCATTCGCGGTGATACCATGCCATTCCATGGCATTCCCTTCCATTCCTTTCCATTCCATTCGGGTTGATTCCATTCCTTTCCACTCCTTTCCACTCCATTGCATTCCATTCCATTCCATTCCATTCCATTCCATTCGGGTTGATTTCATTCCATTCCATTCCATTCTGGTTGATGCCATTCCATTCCAATCCATTCATATCCATTCCATTCGGTTGATTCCATTCAATTCCATTCCAATCCACTCCATTCGGGTTGATTCCATTACAATTCATTCCATTCCATCCCATTCCATTCCGTTGCATTCCATTCCATTCCATTCGGGTTGATTCCATTCATTTCCATTCCATTGCATTCCAATTTGTTGATTCCATTCCATCCAAATCCATTCCATTCCATTCGGGTTGATTCCATTCCGTTCCGTTTCATTCCATTCCATTCCATTCTATTCGGGTTGATTTCATTCCATTCCATTTCATTCCATTACATTCAGGTTGATTCTATCCCATTCCATTCCATTCCATTCCATGCCATTCCAATCCATTACATTCCATTGCAATCGGGTTGATTCCACTCCATTCTAATCCATTCCACTGTATTGCACTCCATTCCACTCCATTCCATTCCATTCCATTCCATTGCATTCGGGTTGATTCCATTCCATTCCATTCCATTCCATTCCATTCCATTCCATTCCATTCCTTTCCATTCCATTCCACTCCATTCTATTCAGGTTAATTCCATTCCATTTCATTCCATTCCTTTCCATTCGATTCGGGTTGATTCCATTCCATACCTTTCCATTCCATTGCATTCTACTCCATTACATTCCATTAAATTCGGGTTTATTCCATTGGATTCGATTCCATTCCTTTCCATTCCATTCCATTCCATTCCATTCTGCTTGATTCCATTCCATTCGTTTCCATTCCACTCCATTCCATTCGGCTTGATTCCATAATATGCCATTCCATTCCATTCCGTTCCATTCCATTCTATTCCATTCCATTCTGGTTGACTCCATTCCATTGCATTCCATTCCATTCCATTCGGGTTGATTCCATTGCATTCCATTCCATTACATCCCATCCAATTCCAATGCATTCCATTAAATTCCAGTCAGGTTGATTCCATTCCATTCCATTCCTGGCTATGCCACGCAATGCTATGCCATGCCATGCCATTCGTTTCCATTCCAATCCACTCCATTCTGAACCAATCCGTACCATTTCATTCGGGTTGATTCCTTTCCATTCTTTTCCATTCCATTCCATTCCACTCCATTCCATGGCATTCCTTTCCATTCCATTCCGTTCCATTCCATTGCATTCCATTCCCTTCCATTCGGGTTGATTCCTTTCCTTTACATTCCATTCGATTCCATTCCTTTCCATTACATTGCATTCGGGTTGATTCCATTCCATTCCAATCCACTCCAGTCCATTCCATTCCATTCCATTGTATTCGTCTTGATTCCTTTCCATTCCACTCCATTCGGGTTGATTCCATCCCATTCCATTCCATTCCATTCCATTCCATTCCATTCAACTGAATTCCATTCCATTCCACTCCATTTCTATCAGGTTGATTACATTCCATTCCATGCCATTCCATTCCATTTCATTCCATTCCATGCCATTTCATTCCATTCCATTCGGGTTGTTTCCATTCCATTCCATTCCATTCTTTTCCAATCCATTCCATTCTATTCCATTCGGGATGTTTCCATTCCATTCCATTCCATGCCATTCCATACAATTCGCGTTCATTCCATCCCATTCCATTCTATTCCACTCCATTCCATTCCATTCCATTCCATTCGGTTTGATTCCATTCCATTCCATTCCATTCCATTCCATTCCATTCCATTCCATTCCGTTCCATTCAATTCGGGTTCATTCCATATCCTTCCCTTACATGCCATTCCACTCCATTCCAATCCATTCGGGTTGATTCCATACACTTCCATTCCATTTCTTTCCATTCCATTCGTGTTGATTACATTCCATTCCTTTCCATTACATTATATTCGGGTTGATTCCATTCCATTCCTTTCCACTCCATTGCATTCCATTCCATTCCATTCCATTCCGTTCCATTCCATTCCATTCCATTCCATTTCATTCGGGTTGATTCCATCCCATACCATTAGATTCCATTCCATTCCATTGCATTCGGGTTGATTCCATTCCATTCCATTCCTTTCCATTCCATTCAATTCCGTTCCATTCAATTCCACTCCATTCTATTCGGGTTGATTCCATTTCCTTCCATTCCTTTCCATTCCATTCAATTCCATCCCATTCCATTCCATTCCATTCCATTCCTTTCTGCTTGATTCCATTCCATTCCATTCCATTGCATTCCATTCCATTTCATTGAATTCCATTCCATTCCAGTTGATTCCATACCATTCCTTTCCATGCAATTCAATTCTGTTCCGTTCCATTCCATTCGGGTTGGTTTCATTCCCTTCAACTCCATTCCATTTTATTCCATTCCATTCCATTCTGCTTGATTCCATTGCATTCTAATCCATTCCATTCCATTCCTTTCTATTCCATTTGGTTTGATACCATTCCATTCTATTCAATTCCATTCCATTCCATTCCATTCCATTTCATTCCATTCCATTCCATTCTGGTTGATTCCATTCCATTCCATTCCATTCCATTCCATTCCATTGCATTCCATTCCATTCCAGTTGATTGTATTCCCTGCGATTCCACTGCGTTCCATTGCATTCAATTCCATTAGTGTTGATTGCATTCCATTCCATTCCATTCCCTTCCATTCCATTCCATTCCATTCCATTCGAGTTGATCCCATTAAATTCCATTCCGTTCCATTCCCTTCCATTGCATTAAATTCCATTCCGGTTGATTCCATTCCCTTCCATTCTTTTCAATTCCATTCCACTCCATTCCAGCCCCTTCCATTCCATTCCTGTCCTTGCTGTTTGATTGTATTCCATTCCATTCCATTCCATTCCATTGCATTCCATTCCATTCGGGTTGATTCCATTCCATTCCTTTCCATACCATTCAATTCCGTTCCATTCCATTCCATTCGAGTTGATTCCATTTCAGTCCATTCCATTCCATTCCATTCCATTCCATTCCATTCGGGTTGATTCCATGCCATTCCATTCCATTCGATTCCATTCCATTCGATTCCATTCCATTCGGGTTGATTTCATGTCCTTTCCTTCCATTCCATTCCAATCCATTCGGGTTGATTTCATACGCTTCCATTCCATTCCATACCGGTTGATACCATTCCATTCCATTCCATTCCTGTCCATTCCATTCGCGTTGATACCATTCCATTCCATTCCATTCCATTTGATTCCATTCGAGTTGATTCCATTCCATTCCATTCCATTCCATTCCTTTGCATTCCAATTTGTTGATTCCATTCCATCCAATTCCATTCCATTACATTCGGCTTGATTCTATTCCCATCCCTTCCATCCCATTCAATTCCATTCCTTTAGGGTTGATTCCATTCCGTTCCATTCCATTCCATTCCATTCCATTCCATTCGAGTTGATTCCACTCCATTCCATTCCATTCCATTACTTTCGGGTTGATTCTATTCCATTCCATTCCATTCCATTCCATGCCATTCCAATCCATTACATTCGATTCCATTCGGGTTGTTTCCATTCCATTCCAATCCATGCCACTCCATTGCACTCCATTCCACTCCATTCCATTCCATTCCATTCGGGTTGATTCAATTCCATTCCATTCCATTCCACTACACTCGGGTTGATTCCATTCATTCCTCTCCATTCCATTCCATTCCATAACATTTAGGTTGATTCCATCCCATTCCATTCCATTCCATTCCATTCCACTCGCGTTAATTCCATTCCATTCCATTTCATTCCATTCGGGTTGATTTCATTCCATTCCATTCCATTCCATTCCATTCCATTCCATTCCATTCCATTCCATGCCATTCCAATCCATTAAGTACGATTTCATTCGGGTTGAGTCCATTCCATTCCATTCCATTCCATTACTTTCGGTTTGAATCTATTCCATTCCATTCCACTCCATTGCATTCCATTCCACCCCATTCCATTCCATTCCATTCCATTCCATTCCATTCCATTCCATTCCATTCCATTCCATTCGTGTTAATACCATTCCATTCAATTCCGTTCCATTCCATTCCTTTCGGTTTGATTCCATTCCCTTCAATTCCATTCCATTCCATTCCATTCCATTCCATTCCTGTCTTGTTTATTCCATTCCATTCCATTCCATTCCATTCCATTCCATTCCATTTCATTTCATTCCATTCCATTCTATTCGGGTTGATTCCATTCCGTTCCTTTCCATTCCATTCAATTCTGTTCCATTCGTGTTGATTGCCTTCCCTTCGATTCCATTGCATTCCATTGCATTCCCGTCCATTCCATTCGGGTTGATTCCATTCCATTCCATTCCATTCCATTTCATTCCATTCCATTCCATTCCATTAGGGTTGTCTCCATACACTTCCCTTCTATTCCATTCCATTCCATTCCTATCCATTCCGGTTGATTCCATACGCTTACATTCCATTCCATTACACTCCATTCGGGTTGATTCCTTTCCACTCCATTTCATTCCATTCCATTCCATTCGGGTTGTTTCCATTCCATTCCATTCCATTCCATTCCATTCCCTTCCATTCCATTCCATTCCACTCCATTAAATGCCATTCCATACCATTCGGTTTTATTACATCCCATTCCATTTTGTTTAATTCCATTCCATTCCATTCGGGTTGATTCCATTCCCTTTCATTCCTTACATTCCATAACATTCCATTCCATTTTATTCGGGTTGATTCCATTCCATTCCATTAAATTCCATTCCATTCCATTCCATTTCATTCCATTCCATTACATTCCATTCGGGTTGATTCCATATCCTTCCCTTCCATTCCATTCCATTCAATTCCAATCCATTTGGGTTGATTCCATACGCTTCCATTCCATTCCATTCGGGTTGATACCATTCCATTCCGTTCCATTTCATTCCATTCCCGTTGATACCATTCCATTCCATTCCATTCCATGCCATTCCAATCCATTACGTTCGATTCCATTCTGGTTGATTCCATTCAATTCCATTCCGTTCCATTACGTACAGTTTGATAACATTGCATTCAATTCCATTCCATTGCATTCCATTCCACTCCATTCCATTCCATTCCATTCAATTCGGGTTGATTACATCCCATTCCATTCCAATCCATTCCACTCCATTCCACTCAGGTTGATTCCATTCCATTCCATTCGGGTTGATTCCATTCCAATTCATTCAATTCTATTCCATTCCGTTCCATTCAATTCCATTCCATTCGGGTTGTTTCCATTCCATTCCATTCCATTCCATTCCACTCCATTCCATGCCATTCCATACCATTCGTGTTGATTCCATCCCATTCCATTCTATTCCACTGCATTCCATTCCATTCCATTCGGTTTGATTCCATTCCATTCCATTCCATTCCATTCCATTCCATTCCATTCCATTCCATTGCATTCCATTCCATTCGTGTTAATTCCGTTCACTTCCATTACTTCCATTCCATTGCATTCCATTCCATTTTATTCGGGTTGATTCCATTCCATTCCATTCCATTCCCTTCCATTCCATTCCATTCGGTTTGTTTCCATACCCTTCCGTTGCATTCCATTCCATTCCATTCAAATCCATTCGGTTTGATTCCATAAACTTCCATTCCATTCCATTCCGTTCCATTCCATTCGGGTTGATTCCATTGCATTCCTTTCCATTTCATTACATTCGGATTGATTCCATTCCATTCCATTCAATTCCATTCCATTCCATGTCATTCCAATCCCTTATATTCGATTCCATTCCAGTTGATTCCATTCCATTGGTTTCCATTCCGTGCCATTCGATTCTGTTCCATTCCATTCCATTTGGGTGGATTGCAATCAATTCCATTCCATTCCATTCCATTCCATTCCATTCCATTCCATTCCAATCCATTCAGTTTGATTCCCTACGCTTCCATTCCGTTCAATTCCATTCCATTCGATTTGTTTCCATTCCATTCCATTCTGTTCCATTCGGTGTGATTCCATTCCATTCCATTCTACTCCATTGCATTCCATTCCACTCCATTCCATTCCTTTGCATTCCATTCCCTTCGGGTTGATTCCATCCCATTCCATTCCATTCCATTCCAGTCAGGTTGATTGCACTAGATTGCACTCAATTCCATTCCATTCCATGCCATTCCATTGCATTCCATTCCATTCCATTCGGGTTGTTTCCATTCCGTTCCATTCCATTCCATTCCATTAAATTCGATTTGATTCCATTCCATTCCATTCCACTCCATTGCATTCCATTCCACTCCATTCCATTCCATTCCGTTCCATTTCATTCCATTCGGGTTGATTCCATCCCATTCCATTCCATTCCATTCCATTCCATTCCATTCCATTCCATTCGGGTTCATTCCATTCCACTCCATTCATTTCCATTCCATTCCATTCCATTCCAATCGGGTTGTTTCCATTCCATTCCATTACATTCCATTGCACTCCATTCCATGCCATTCCATACCATTCGTGTTGATTCCATCCCATTCCATTCCATTCCATTCCATTCCATTCCATTCCTTTACAAACCATACGTGTTGATTCCATTCCATTCCATTAAATTGCAATCCATTCCATTCCATTCGGGTTGATTCCATTCCATTCCATTCCATTCCATTCCTGTTGGTTCCATATCCTTCCCTTTCATTCCATTCTTTTCCATTCCATTCCGTTGGCGTTGATACCATACCATTCCATTCCATTCCATTCCATTCATTTCCATTCCATTCGGGTTGATTCCATTCCTTTCCATTGCTTTCCATTCAATTCCATTCAATTCCATTCCATGCCATTCCATTCCATTTAATTCCTTTCGTTTCTGGTTGATTCCCTTCCCTTCCATTCCATTCCATTCCATTCCATTTCATTCAATTCCATTCCATTCGGGTTTATTCCATTCCATTCCTTTCCATTCCATTGAATTCCTTTCCATTACATTCCGTTCGGGTTGATTGCATTCCTTTCCACTCCATTGCATTCCATTCCCTTTCATTCCATTCCATTCCATTCCATTCCATTCCATTCCATTCCATTCCATTCCATTCCATTCCATTCGTGTTGATTCTATTCCATTCCATTCCATTCCATTCCATTCCATTCTGGTTGATTCCATTCCATTCCATTCCATTCAAATCCATTCCATTCGGGTAGATTCCATTCCATTCCATTCCACTCCATTCGGGTTGATTCCATTCCATTTCATTCCATTCCATCCCATTCCATTCCATTCCATTCCACTCCGTTCCAGTCAGGTTGATTCCACTCCATTGCACTCCATTCTACTCCTTTCAATGCCATTCCATACCATTCGGGTTGATTCCATCCCATTCAATTCCATTCCATTCCATTCCGTTTGATTCCATTCCATTCCATTCCGTTCAATTCGTGTTGATTCCATTCCCTTCCATTTCTTCCATTCCATTGCATTCCATTCCATTCCATTCGGGTTGATTCCATTTCATTCCATTCCATTTGGGTTGATTCCATTCCTTTCCATTCCATTCCATTGCATTCCATTCCATTCCATTCCATTCCATTCTATTCCATTCCATTCAGTTCTATTCCATTCCATTCTATGCCATTAGGGTTGTTTCCATTCCATTCCATTCCATTCCATCCCACTCCATTCCATGCCATTCCATTCCATTAGGGTTCATGCCATCCCATCCCATTAGATTCCATTCAATTCCATTGCATTCGGGTTGATTCCATTCCAATCCATTCCTCTCCATTCCATTCCATTCCGTTCCATTCCATTCCATTCGGGTTGATTACATTCCCTTCCACTCCATTGCCTTCCATTCCATTCCATTCCATTCCATTCGCGTTGATTCCATCCCATTTCATTCCATTCCATCCCATTCCATTCCATTCCATTCCACTCAATTCCATTCAGGTTTATTCCACTCCATTGCACTCAATTCCATTCCATTCCATGCCATTCCATACCATTCGTGTTGTTTCCATCCCATTCCATTCCATTCCATTCAATTCCGTTTGATTCCATTCCATTCCATTCCATTCCATTCCGTTCCATTCAATTCGTGTTGATTCCATTCCCTTCCATTTCTTCCATTCCATTGCATTCCATTCCATTCCAGTCGGGTTGATTCCATTCCATTCCATTCGGCTGGATTCTTTTCCATCCCTTTCCATTCCATTCCATTCCATTCCATTCTATTCCATTCCATTCCATTCGCGTTAATTCCATTCCATTTCATTCCATTCCATTCCATTCCATTCCATTTCATTCCTTTCGGGTTGATTCCATTCCATTCCATTCAGTTCCATTCCATTCCATTCCATGGCATTCCAATCCATTACGTTCGATTCCGTTCGGGTTGATTCCATTCCATTCCATTACATTCGGGTTGATTCCAATCCATTGCATTCCACTCCATTCCATTCCATTCCACTCCATTCCATTCCATTCCATACTATTCGGATTGATTCCATCCCATTACATTCTATTCCTCTCCATTGCATTTCTTTGCATTCCATTCCATTCCATTCGAATCTATTCCATTCGTTTCCATTCCATTCCATTCCATTCCATTCCATTCCATTGCATTCCATTCCATTCCTTTCGGGTTGATTCCGTTCCCTTCCATTCCTTCCATTCCATTGCATTCCATTCCATTTTATTCGGGTTGATTTCATTCTATTCCATTCCATTCCATTCCATTCCATTCCATTCCATTCCATTCCATTCGGGTTGATTCCATATCCTTCCCTTCCGTTCCATTCCATTCCATTCCATTCCAATCCATTCGGTTTGATTCCATACACTTCCATTCCATTCCATTCCATTGCATTTCATTCCTTTCCATTCCATTCGGGTTGATTCCATTCCATTCCTTTCCATTACATTACATTCGGGGTGATTCCATTCCATTCCATTCCATTCCATTCCATTCCATTCCATTCCATTCCACGGCATTCCAATCCATTACATTAGATTCCATTCGGGTTGAATTCATTCCATTCCATTCCTCTCCATTGCATTCCATTCCACTCCATTCCATTCCATTCCATTCCATTCGGGTTGATTACAGCCCATCCCATGAGATTCCATTCTGTTCCATTGCATTCGGGTTTATTCCATTTCAATCCATTCCTTTTCATTCCATTCCATTCCGTTCCATTCCATTCGGGTTGATTCGATCCCATTTCATTCCATTCCATCCCATTCCATTCCATTCCATTCCACTCCATTGCAGTCAGGTTAATTCCACTCCATTGCACTCTATTCCATTCCATTCCATGCCATTCCATACCATTCGTGTTGATTCCATCCGATTCCATTCCATTCCATTCCACTCCATTCCATTCCATTCCAATCCGTTCGGGTTGATTTCATCCCATTCCATTCCATTCGATTCCATTCCATTCCATTCCATTCCACTCCATTCCAATCACGTTGATTCCATTCAATTCCAATCCATTCCATTCCATTCCATTCCATTCGGGTTGATTCCATTCCATTCCATTCCATTCCATTCTATTCCATTCGATTCCATTCCATTCCATTCCATTCGGGTTGTTTCCATTCCATTCCATTCCATTCCATTCCACTCCCTTCCATGTCATTCCATACCATTCGTGTTGATTCCATCCCATTCCATTCAATTCCACTCCATTCCATTCCATTCCATTCCATTCCATTAGGTTTGATTCCATTCTATTCTATTCCATTCCATTCCATTCCATTTGCGTTGATTCCTTTCCCTTCCATTCCTTCCGTTGCATTGCATTCCATTCCATTTTATTCGGGTTGATTCCATTCCATTAAATTCCATTCCATTCCATTCCATTCCATTCGGGTTGACTCCATATCCTTCACTTCAATTCCATTCCATTCCATTCCAATCTTTTCGGGTTGATTCCATGCACTTCCATTCCATTCCATTCCATTCCATTCCATTCCACGACATTCCAATCCATTACATTAGATTCCATTCGGGTTGATTTCATTCCATACCATTCCTCTCCATTGCATTCCATTCCTCTCCATTCCATTCCATTCCATTCCATTCGGGTTGATTCCACCCCATCCCATGAGATTCCATTCTGTTCCATTGCATTCGGTTTGATTCCATTTCAATCCATTCCTTTTCATTGCACTCCATTCCGTTCCATTCCATTCGGGTTGATTCCATCCCATTTCATTCCATTCCATCCCATTCCATTCCATTCCATTCCACTCCATTGCAGTCAGGTTAATTCCACTCCATTGCCCTCTATTCCATTCCATTCCATGCCATTCCATACCATTCGTGTTGATTCCATCCGATTCCATTCCATTCCATTCCACTCCATTCCATTCCATTCAAATCCATTCGGGTTGATTCCATCCCATTCCATTCCATTCGATTCCATTCCATTCCATTCCATTCCACTCCATTCCAATCACGTTGATTCCATTCAATTCCAATCCATTCCATTGCATTCCATTCCATTCTGGTTGATTCCATTCCATTCCATTCTATTCTATTCCATTCGATTCCATTCCATTCGGGTTGTTTCCATTCCATTCCATTCCATTCCATTCCATTCCACTCCATTCCATGCCATTCCATACCATTCGTTTTGATTCCATCCCATTCCATTAAATTTCACTCCATTCCATTCCATTCCATTCCATTAGGTTTGATTACATTCCATTCCATTCCACCCCATTCCAGTCAGGTTGATTCCACTCCATTGCACTCCCTTCCACTCCTTTCAATGCCATTCCATACCATTCGGGTTGATTCCATCGCATTCCATTCCATTCCATTCCATTCCGTTTGATTCCATTCCATTCCATTCCGTTCAATTCGTGTTGATTCCATTCCCTTCCATTTCTTCCATTCCATTGCATTCCATTCCATTCCATTCGGGTTGATTCCATTCCATTCCATTCCATTTGGGATGATTCCATTCCTTTCCATTCCATTCCATTGCATTCCATTCCATTCCATTCCATTCTATTCCATTCCATTCAATTCTATTCCATTCCATTCCATGCCATTAGGGTTGTTTCCATTCCATTCCATTCCATTCCATCCCACTCCATTCCATGCCATTCCATTCCATTCGGGTTCATGCCATCCCATCCCATTAGATTCCATTCAATTCCATTGCATTCGGGTTGATTCCATTCCAATCCATTCCATTCCATTCCATTCCATTCCATTCCATTCCATTCCATTCCAGTTGATTCCATTTCATTCGATTCCATTCCGTTCCATTAGATTCTGTTCCATTCCATTCCATTCGTGTGGATTCCTATCAATTCCATTCCATTCCATTCCATTCCATTCTATCCAATCCACTCAGGTTGATTCCCTACGCTTCCATTCCATTCAATTCCATTCCATTCGATTTGAATCCATTCCATTCCATTCCATTTAATTCGGTTTGATTCCATTCCATTCCATTCCACTCCAATGCATTCCAATCCACTCCATTCCATTCCATTCCCTTCCATTCCATTCGGGTTGATTCCATCCCATTCCATTCCATTCCATTCTATTCCACTCCATTCCAATCAGGTTGATTCCATTCCATTTCATTCCATTCCATTCCATTCCATTCCATGCCATGCCATTCCATTCCACTCCATTCGGGATGATTCCATTCCATTCCATTCCTCTTCATTCGGGTTCATTCCATTCCATTTCATTCCATTACATCCCATTCCATTCCATTCCATTCCACTCCATTCCAGTCAGGTTGATTCCACTCCATTGCACTCCATTCCACTCTATTCAATGCCATTCCATACCATTCAGGTTGACTCCATCCCATTCCATTCCATTCCATTCCGTTACATTACATTCCATTCCGTTTGGTTCCTTTCCATTCCATTCGTGTTGATTCCATTCCCTTCCATTTCTTCCATTCCATTGCATTCCATTCCATTCCATTCGGGTGGATTCCATTCCATCACATTCTATTCCATTCCATTCCATTCCATTCCATTCCATTCCATTCGCATTAATACCATTCCATTTCATTCCGTTCCATTCCATTCCATTTCATTCCATTCGGGTTGATTCCATTCCTTTCCATTCAGTTCCATTCCTTTCCATTCCATGCCATTCCAATCCATTACGTTCGATTCCATTCGGGTTGATTCCATTCCATTGCATTCCATTCCTTTACATTCGAGTTGATTCCATTCCATTCCATTCCACTCCATTGCATTCCATTCCACTCCATTCCATTCCATTCAATTCCATTCGGATTGATTCCCTCCCATTACATCCCATTCCATTGTATTCCATTCCATTCCATTCGGTTGATTCCATTCAATTCCATTCTATTCCATTCCATTCCATTCCATTCCATTCCATTCCATTCCATTCGGGTTGATTCCGTTCACTTCCATTCCTTCCATTGCATTGCATTCCATTCCATTGTAATCGGGGTGATTTCGTTCTATTCCATTCCATCCCATTCCTTTCCATTCCATTCGTGTTGATTCCATATCCTTCCCTTCCGTTCCATTCCATTCCATTCCATTCCATTCCATTCCAAACCATTCTGGTTGATTCCATACACTTCCATTCCATTCCATTCCATTCCATTCCATTCCATTCCATTCCATTCCATTTCATTCCATTCCATTCGGGTTGATTCCATTCCATTCCTTTCCATTACATTACATTCAGGTTGATTACATTCCATTCCATTCCATTCCATTCCATTCCATTTCATTCCATGGAATTCCAATCCATTACATTCCATTCCTTTTGGGTTGATTCCATTCCATTCCATTCCACTCCTTTGCATTCCATTCCACTCCATTCCATTCCATTCCATTCCATTAGGGTTGATTTCATCCCATCCCATTAGACTGCATTCGATTCCATTGCATTCGGGTTGATTCCATTCCATTCCATTCCTTTCCATTCCATTCAATTCCGTTCCACTGCATTCCATTCGGGTTGATTACATTCCCTTCCACTCCATTGCATTCCATTCCATTCCATTCGGGTTGATTCCATTACATTCCATTCCATGCAATTCCATTCCATTCCATTCCTTTCTGGTTGGTTCCACTCCACTCCATTCCATTCCATTCCATTAGGGTTCATTATATCCTATTCCATTCCATTCCATTTCATTACACTCCATTCCAGTCAGGTTGATTCCTTTCCATTCCATTCCATTCCATTCGTGTTAATTCCATCCCATTCCATTCCATTCCACTTCATTTGGGTTGATTCCATTCCATTCCTCTCCATTCCATTCCATTCCATAACATTTGTGTTGATTCCATCCCATTCCATTCCATTCCATTCCATTCCAATCCATTCCAATCCATTCCATTCCATTCCAGTTGATTCCATTCCATTCCATTCCATTCCGTTCCATTCGATTCTGTTCCATTCCATTCCATTCGTGCGGATTCCTATCAATTCCATTCCATTCCATTCCAATCCATTCAGGTTGATTCCCTACGCTTCCATTCCATTCCATTCCATTCCATTCGATTTGAATCCATTCCATTCCATTCCATTCCATTCGGTGTGATTCCATTCCATTCCATTCCATTCCAATGCATTCCAATCCACTCCATTCCATTCCATTCCCTTCCATTCCGTTCGGGTTGATTCCATCCCATTCCATGCCATTCCATTCTATTCCACTCCATTCCAATCAGGTTGATTCCATTCCATTTCATTCCATTCCATTCCATTCCATTCCATTCCATTCCATTCCATTCCATTCCATTCCATTCGGGTTGATTCCATTCCACTCCATTCCACTCCATTCGGGTCCATTCCATTCCATTTCATTCCATTCCATCCCATTCCATTCCACTCCATTCCAGCTAGGTTGATTCCACTCCATTGCATTCCATTCCACTCTATTCAATGACATTCCCTACCATTCAGGTTGATTCCATCCCATTCCATTCCATTCCATTCCATTCCATTCCGTTACATTACATTCCATTCCGTTTGATTCCATTCCATTCCATTCCATTCCATTCGTGGTGGTTCCATTCCCTTCCATTTCTTCCATTCCTTTGCATTCCATTCCACTCCATTCCATTCCATTCCATTCCATTCCATTCCATTCCATTCCATTCCATTCCATTCCATTCCATTCGGATTGATTCCATCCCAATCCAAGCCATTCCATTCCATTCCATTCCATTCCACTCCATTCCAATCAGGTTGATTCCATTCCATTCCATTCCATTCAATTCCATTCCATTCCATTCCATTCGGTTTGATTCCATTCTATTCCATTCCATTCCATTCCATTTGGGTTGATTCCATTCCATTCCTCTCCATTCCATTCCATTCCATACCGTTTGGGTTGATTCCATCCCATTCCATTCCATTGCATACCATTCCTATCCATTCCATTCCATTCCATTCCAGTTGTTTCCAATCCCTTCGATTCCATTCCATTCTATTCGATTCCGTTCCATTCCACTCCATTCGGGTGGATTCCAGTCAATTCCATTCCGTTCCATTCCATTCCATTCCAATCCATTCAGTTTGATTCCCTACGCTTCCATTCCATTCAATTCCATTCCATTCGCTTTGATTCCAATGTATTCCATTCCATTCGCTTGGATTCCATTCCATTCCATTCCATTCCATTGCATTCCATTCCACTCCATTCCATTCCATTCCATTCGGGTTGATTCCATTCCATTCCATTCCATTCCATTCCATTCTGGTTGGTTTCATTCCATTGCATTCCATTCCTTTGCATTCCATTCCATTCCATTCGGTTTGTTTCCATTCCATTCCATTCCACTCCCTTCCATGCCATTCCATACCATTCGTGTTGATTCCATCCCATTCCACTGCATTCCATTCCATTCCATTCCAATCCATTCGGGTTGATTACATTCCCTTCCACTCCATTGCCTTCCATTCCATTCCATTCCATTCCATTCCATTCGCGTTGATTCCATCCCATTTCATTCCTTTCCATCCCATTCCATTCCATTCCATTCCACTCAATTCCAGTCAGGTTTATTCCACTCCATTGCACTCAATTCCATTCCATTCCATGCCATTCCGTACCATTCGTGTTGTTTCCATCCCATTCCATTCCATTCCATTCCATTCAATTCCGTTTGATTCCTTTCCATTCCATTCCATTCCATTCTGTTCCATTCAATTCGTGTTGATTCCATTCCCTTCCATTTCTTCCATTCCATTGCATTCCATTCCATTCCAGTCGGGTTGATTCCATTCCATTCCATTCGGCTGGATTCTTTTCCATCCCTTTCCATTCCATTCCATTCCATTCCATTCTATTCCATTCCATTCCATTCGCGTTAATACCATTATATTTCATTCCATTCCATTCCATTCCATTCCATTCCATTCCATTCCATTCCATTTCATTCCTTTCGGGTTGATTCCATTCCATTCCATTCAGTTCCATTCCATTCCATTCCATGCCATTCCAATCCATTTCGTTCTATTCCATTCGGGTTGATTCCATTCCATTCCATTCCATTCGGGTTGATTCCAATCCATTGCATTCCACTCCATTCCATTCCATTCCACTCCATTCCATTCCATTCCATACTATTCGGATTGATGCTATCCCATTTCATTCTAATCCACTCCATTGCATTTCTTTGCATTCCATTCCAATCTATTCCATTCGTTTCCATTCCATTCCATTCCATTCCATTCCATTCCATTCCATTGCATTCCATTCCATTCCATTCGGGTTGATTCCGTTCCCTTCCATTCCTTCCATTCCATTGCATTCCATTCCATTTTATTCGGGTTGATTTCATTCTATTCCATTCCATTCCATTCCATTCCATTCCATTCCATTCCATTCCATTCCATTCCATTCCATTCGGGTTGATTCCATATCCTTCCCTTCCATTCCATTCCATTCCATTCCAATCCATTCGGTTTGATTCCATACACTTCCATTCCATTCCATTCCATTGCATTTCATTCCTTTCCATTCCATTCGGGTTGATTCCATTCCATTCCTTTCCATTACATTACATTCGGGGTGATTCCATTCCATTCCATTCCATTCCATTCCATTCCATTCCATTCCATTCCACGGCATTCCAATCCATTACATTAGATTCCATTCGGGTTGAATTCATTCCATTCCATTCCTCTCCATTGCATTCTATTCCACTCCATTCCATTCCATTCCATTCCATTCGGGTTGATTACACCCCATCCCATGAGATTCCATTCTGTTCCATTGCATTCGGGTTGATTCCATTTCAATCCATTCTTTTCATTCCATTCCACTCCGTTCCATTCCATTCGGGTTGATTCCATCCCATTTCATTCCATTCCATCCCATTCCATTCCATTCCATTCCACCCCATTGCAGTCAGGTTAATTCCACTCCATTGCACTCTATTCCATTCCATTCCATGCCATTCCATAACATTCGTGTTGATTCCATCCGATTCCATTCCATTCCATTCCACTCCATTCCATTCCATTCCAATCCGTTCGGGTTGATTTCATCCCATTCCATTCCATTCGATTCCATTCCATTCCATTCCATTCCACTCCATTCCAATCACGTTGATTCCATTCAATTCCAATCCATTCCATTCCATTCCATTCCATTCGGGTTGATTCCATTCCATTCCATTCCATTCCATTCGATTCCATTCGATTCCATTCCATTCCATTCCATTCGGGTTGTTTCCATTCCATTCCATTCCATTCCATTCCACTCCCTTCCATGCCATTCCATACCATTCGTGTTGATTCCATCCCATTCCATTCAATTCCACTCCATTCCATTCCATTCCATTCCATTAGGTTTGATTCCATTCCATTCTATTCCGTTCCATTCCATTCCATTTGAGTTGATTACTTTCCCTTCCATTCCTTCCGTTGCATTGCATTCCATTCCATTTTATTCGGGTTGATTCCATTCCATTCCATTCCATTCCATTCGGGTTGACTCCATATCCTTCACTTCAATTCCATTCCATTCCATTCCAATCTTTTCGTGTTGATTCCATGCACTTCCATTCCATTCCATTCCATTCCATTCCATTCCATTCCATTCCATTCCACGGCATTCCAATCCATTACATTAGATTCCATTCGGGTTGATTTCATTCCATTCCATTCCTCTCCATTGCATTCCATTCCATTCCATTCCATTCCATTCCATTCCATTCCATTCGGGTTGATTCCATTCCATTCCTTTCCGTTACATTACATTCGCGTTGATTCCATTCCATTCCATTCCATTCCATTCCATTCCGTTCCGTTCCATTCCATTCCATTGCATGGCATTCCAATCCATTACATTCGATTCCATTCGGGTTGATTCCATTCCATTCCATTCCACTCAATTGCATTCCATTCCAATACATTCCATTCCATTCCATTCCTTTCGGGTTGATTCATTTTCATCCCATTTGATTCCATTCCATTCCATTGCATTCGGGTTGATTCCATTCCAATCCATTCCTTCCCATTCCATTCAATTCCGTTCCATTCCATTCCACTCGGGTGAATTCCAATCGGGCTGATTACATTCCCTTCCACTCCATTGCATTTCATTCTATTCCATTTCATTCCTTTCGGGTTGATTCCATTCCCTTATATTCGATTCCATTCCATTCCATTCCATTACTTTCTGCTTGATTCCATTCCATTCCATTCCATTCCATTCCATTCCATTCCATTCCATTCCACTCCATTAGGGTTGATTATATCCTATTCCATTCCACTCCATTTCATTCCCCTCCATTGCAGTCAGGTTGATTCCAATCCATTCCATTCCATTCCTTTCCACTCCATTCCCTTCCCTTCCATTCCATTCGGGATGATTCCATTCCATTCCATTCCATTCCAATCCATTCGGATTGATTCCATTCCATTCCTCTCCATTCCATTCCATTCCATACCATTTGGGTTGATTCCATCCCATTCCATTCCATTCCATTGCATTCCAATCCATTCCATTCCCTTCCATTCCATTCCAGTTGATTCTATTCCCTTCGATTCCATTCCATTCCATTCGATTCCATTCCATTACATTCCATTCGGGTGAATTCCAATCAATTCCATTCCGTTCCATTCCATTCCATTCCAATCCATTCAGGTTGATTCCCTACGATTCCATTCCATTCAATTCCGTTCGATTCGGGTTGATTCCATTCCATTCCATTCCATTCCATTCCATTCCATTCCATTCCGTTTGATTCCATTGCATTCCATTCCACTCCATTCCTTTCCATTCCATTCGGGTTGATTCCATTCCTTTCCATTCCTTTCCATTCCATTCCATTCCATTGCATTCCATTGCCTTCCATTCCATTCCATTCGTTTCTGGTTGATTCTCTTCCATTCCATTCCATACCATTCCATTCCCTTCCATACCATTCAATTGCCTTCCATTCCATTCCATTCCATTTGATTCCAATGCATTCCATTGCATTCCACTCGGTTTGATTCCATTCCATTCCTTTCTATTCCATTCAATTCCGTTCCATTACATTCCACTCGGATTGATTCCATTCCATTCCATTCCATTCCATTCCATTCCATTCCATTCCATTCGGGATGATTCCATTCCATTCCATTCCATTCTGGTGCATTCCATTCCATTCCATTCTGGTTGATTCCATTCCATTCCATTCCATTCAAATCCATTCCATTCGGGTTGATTCCATTCCATTCCATTCCAATCCATTCGGGTTGATTCCATTCCATTTCATTCCATTCCATCCCATTCCATTCTATTACGTTCCACTCCATTCCAGTCAGGTTGATTCCACTCCATTGCACTCCATTACACTCCATGCCATGCCATTCCATACCATTCGAGTTGATTCTATCCCATTCCATTCCATTGCATTCTATTCCATTCCATTCCATTGCATTCCATTCCATTGCATTCCGTTTGATTTCATTCCATTCCATTCCTTTCCATTCCATTCGTGTTGATTCATTTCCCTTCCATTTCTTCCATTCCATTGCATTCCCTTCCATTCGATTTGGGTTGATTCCTTTCCATTCCATTCCATTTGGGTTGATTCCATATCCTTCCCTTTCATTCCATTCCATTCCATTCCAACATTCGGGTTGATTCCATATGCTTCCATTGCATTCCTTTCCATTCCATTCGGGTGGATTCCTTTCCATCCCATTCTATTCCATTCCATTCCATTCCATTCCAAGCCATTACATTCCATTCGCGTTAATACCAATCCATTCCATTTCATTTCATTCCATTCGCGATGATTCCATTCCATTCCATTCAGTTCCATTCCATTCCATTCCATGCCATTCCAATCCAGTACCTTCAATTCGATTCGGGTTGATTCCATTCCATTCCATTCCGTTCCATTCGCGTTAATACCATTCCATTCCATTCCATTCCATTCCATTCCATTCCATTCCATTCCATTCCATTTCATTCCATTCGAGTTGATTCCATTCCATTCCATTTAGTTCCATTCAATTCCGTTGCATGCCATTCCAATCCATTACATTCGATTCCATTCGGGTTTATTCCATTCCATTCCATTGCATTCCATTACATTCGGGTTGATTCCATTCCACTCCATTCCACTCCATTGCATTCCATTCCACTCCATTCCATTCCATTCCATTTCTTTCGGGTTGCTTCCATCCCATTCCATTCCATTCCATTCCATTCCACTCCATTCCAATCACGTTGATTCCATTCAATTCCAATCCATTCCATTCCATTCCATTCCATTCGGGTTGATTCCATTCCATTCCATTCTATTCTATTCCATTCGATTCCATTCCATTCGGGTTGTTTCCATTCCATTCCATTCCATTCCATTCCATTCCACTCCATTCCATGCCATTCCATACCATTCGTTTTGATTCCATCCCATTCCATTCAATTTCACTCCATTCCATTCCATTCCATTCCATTAGGTTTGATTACATTCCATTCCATTCCACCCCATTCCAGTCAGGTTGATTCCACTCCATTGCACTCCCTTCCACTCCTTTCAATGCCATTCCATACCATTCGGGTTGATTCCATCGCATTCCATTCCATTCCATTCCATTCCGTTTGATTCCATTCCATTCCATTCCGTTCAATTCGTGTTGATTCCATTCCCTTCCATTTCTTCCATTCCATTGCATTCCATTCCATTCCATTCGGGTTGATTCCATTCCATTCCATTCCATTTGGGATGATTCCATTCCTTTCCATTCCATTCCATTGCATTCCATTCCATTCCATTCCATTCTATTCCATTCCATTCAATTCTATTCCATTCCATTCCATGCCATTAGGGTTGTTTCCATTCCATTCCATTCCATTCCATCCCACTCCATTCCATGCCATTCCATTCCATTCGGGTTCATGCCATCCCATCCCATTAGATTCCATTCAATTCCATTGCATTCGGGTTGATTCCATTCCAATCCATTCCATTCCATTCCATTCCATTCCATTCCATTCCATTCCATTCCAGTTGATTCCATTTCATTCGATTCCATTCCGTTCCATTAGATTCTGTTCCATTCCATTCCATTCGTGTGGATTCCTATCAATTCCATTCCATTCCATTCCATTCCATTCTATCCAATCCACTCAGGTTGATTCCCTACGCTTCCATTCCATTCAATTCCATTCCATTCGATTTGAATCCATTCCATTCCATTCCATTTAATTCGGTTTGATTCCATTCCATTCCATTCCACTCCAATGCATTCCAATCCACTCCATTCCATTCCATTCCCTTCCATTCCATTCGGGTTGATTCCATCCCATTCCATTCCATTCCATTCTATTCCACTCCATTCCAATCAGGTTGATTCCATTCCATTTCATTCCATTCCATTCCATTCCATTCCATGCCATGCCATTCCATTCCACTCCATTCGGGATGATTCCATTCCATTCCATTCCACTTCATTCGGGTTCATTCCATTCCATTTCATTCCATTACATCCCATTCCATTCCATTCCATTCCACTCCATTCCAGTCAGGTTGATTCCACTCCATTGCACTCCATTCCACTCTATTCAATGCCATTCCATACCTTTCAGGTTGACTCCATCCCATTCCATTCCATTCCATTCCGTTACATTACATTCCATTCCGTTTGGTTCCTTTCCATTCCATTCGTGTTGATTCCATTCCCTTCCATTTCTTCCATTCCATTGCATTCCATTCCATTCCATTCGGGTGGATTCCATTCCATCACATTCTATTCCATTCCATTCCATTCCATTCCATTCCATTCCATTCCATTCGCATTAATACCATTCCATTTCATTCCGTTCCATTCCATTCCATTTCATTCCATTCGGGTTGATTCCATTCCTTTCCATTCAGTTCCATTCCTTTCCATTCCATGCCATTCCAATCCATTACGTTCGATTCCATTCGGGTTGATTCCATTCCATTGCATTCCATTCCTTTACATTCGAGTTGACTCCATTCCATTCCATTCCACTCCATTGCATTCCATTCCACTCCATTCCATTCCATTCAATTCCATTCGGATTGATTCCCTCCCATTACATCCCATTCCATTGTATTCCATTCCATTCCATTCGGTTGATTCCATTCAATTCCATTCTATTCCATTCCATTCCATTCCATTCCATTCCATTCCATTCCATTCGGGTTGATTCCGTTCACTTCCATTCCTTCCATTGCATTGCATTCCATTCCATTGTAATCGGGGTGATTTCGTTCTATTCCATTCCATCCCATTCCTTTCCATTCCATTCGTGTTGATTCCATATCCTTCCCTTCCGTTCCATTCCATTCCATTCCATTCCATTCCATTCCAAACCATTCTGGTTGATTCCATACACTTCCATTCCATTCCATTCCATTCCATTCCATTCCATTCCATTCCATTCCATTCCATTCCATTTCATTCCATTCCATTCGGGTTGATTCCATTCCATTCCTTTCCATTACATTACATTCAGGTTGATTACATTCCATTCCATTCCATTCCATTCCATTCCATTTCATTCCATGGAATTCCAATCCATTACATTCCATTCCTTTTGGGTTGATTCCATTCCATTCCATTCCACTCCTTTGCATTCCATTCCACTCCATTCCATTCCATTCCATTCCATTAGGGTTGATTTCATCCCATCCCATTAGACTGCATTCGATTCCATTGCATTCGGGTTGATTCCACTCCATTCCATTCCTTTCCATTCCATTCAATTCCCTTCCACTGCATTCCATTCGGGTTGATTACATTCCCTTCCACTCCATTGCATTCCATTCCATTCCATTCGGGTTGATTCCATTACATTCCATTCCATGCAATTCCATTCCATTCCATTCCTTTCTGGTTGGTTCCACTCCACTCCATTCCATTCCATTCCATTAGGGTTCATTATATCCTATTCCATTCCATTCCATTTCATTACACTCCATTCCAGTCAGGTTGATTCCTTTCCATTCCATTCCATTCCATTCGTGTTAATTCCATCCCATTCCATTCCATTCCACTTCATTTGGGTTGATTCCATTCCATTCCTCTCCATTCCATTCCATTCCATAACATTTGTGTTGATTCCATCCCATTCCATTCCATTCCATTCCATTCCAATCCATTCCAATCCATTCCATTCCATTCCAGTTGATTCCATTCCATTCCATTCCATTCCGTTCCATTCGATTCTGTTCCATTCCATTCCATTCGTGCGGATTCCTATCAATTCCATTCCATTCCATTCCAATCCATTCAGGTTGATTCCCTACGCTTCCATTCCATTCCATTCCATTCCATTCGATTTGAATCCATTCCATTCCATTCCATTCCATTCGGTGTGATTCCATTCCATTCCATTCCATTCCAATGCATTCCAATCCACTCCATTCCATTCCATTCCCTTCCATTCCGTTCGGGTTGATTCCATCCCATTCCATGCCATTCCATTCTATTCCACTCCATTCCAATCAGGTTGATTCCATTCCATTTCATTCCATTCCATTCCATTCCATTCCATTCCATTCCATTCTATTCCATTCCATTCCATTCCATTCGGGTTGATTCCATTCCACTCCATTCCACTCCATTCGGGTCCATTCCATTCCATTTCATTCCATTCCATCCCATTCCATTCCACTCCATTCCAGTTAGGTTGATTCCACTCCATTGCATTCCATTCCACTCTATTCAATGACATTCCCTACCATTCAGGTTGATTCCATCCCATTCCATTCCATTCCATTCCATTCCATTCCGTTACATTACATTCCATTCCGTTTGATTCCATTCCATTCCATTCCATTCCATTCGTGGTGGTTCCATTCCCTTCCATTTCTTCCATTCCATTGCATTCCATTCCACTCCATTCCATTCCATTCCATTCCATTCCATTCCATTCCATTCCATTCCATTCCATTCCGATTGATTCCATCCCAATCCAAGCCATTCCATTCCATTCCACTCCATTCCAATCAGGTTGATTCCATTCCATTCCATTCCATTCAATTCCATTCCATTCCATTCCATTCGGTTTGATTCCATTCTATTCCATTCCATTCCATTCCATTTGGGTTGATTCCATTCCATTCCTCTCCATTCCATTCCATTCCATACCGTTTGGGTTGATTCCATCCCATTCCATTCCATTGCATACCATTCCTATCCATTCCATTCCATTCCATTCCAGTTGTTTCCAATCCCTTCGATTCCATTCCATTCTATTCGATTCCGTTCCATTCCACTCCATTCGGGTGGATTCCAATCAATTCCATTCCGTTCCATTCCATTCCATTCCAATCCATTCAGTTTGATTCCCTACGCTTCCATTCCATTCAATTCCATTCCATTCGCTTTGATTCCAATGTATTCCATTCCATTCGCTTGGATTCCATTCCATTCCATTCCATTCCATTGCATTCCATTCCACTCCATTCCATTCCATTCCATTCGGGTTGATTCCATTCCATTCCATTCCATTCCATTCCATTCCATTCTGGTTGGTTTCATTCCATTGCATTCCATTCCTTTGCATTCCATTCCATTCCATTCGGTTTGTTTCCATTCCATTCCATTCCACTCCCTTCCATGCCATTCCATACCATTCGTGTTGATTCCATCCCATTCCACTGCATTCCATTCCATTCCATTCCAATCCATTCGGGTTGATTACATTCCCTTCCACTCCATTGCCTTCCATTCCATTCCATTCCATTCCATTCGCGTTGATTCCATCCCATTTCATTCCTTTCCATCCCATTCCATTCCATTCCATTCCACTCAATTCCAGTCAGGTTTATTCCACTCCATTGCACTCAATTCCATTCCATTCCATGCCATTCCGTACCATTCGTGTTGTTTCCATCCCATTCCATTCCATTCCATTCCATTCAATTCCGTTTGATTCCTTTCCATTCCATTCCATTCCATTCTGTTCCATTCAATTCGTGTTGATTCCATTCCCTTCCATTTCTTCCATTCCATTGCATTCCATTCCATTCCAGTCGGGTTGATTCCATTCCATTCCATTCGGCTGGATTCTTTTCCATCCCTTTCCATTCCATTCCATTCCATTCCATTCTATTCCATTCCATTCCATTCGCGTTAATACCATTATATTTCATTCCATTCCATTCCATTCCATTCCATTCCATTCCATTCCATTCCATTTCATTCCTTTCGGGTTGATTCCATTCCATTCCATTCAGTTCCATTCCATTCCATTCCATGCCATTCCAATCCATTTCGTTCTATTCCATTCGGGTTGATTCCATTCCATTCCATTCCATTCGGGTTGATTCCAATCCATTGCATTCCACTCCATTCCATTCCATTCCACTCCATTCCATTCCATTCCATACTATTCGGATTGATGCTATCCCATTTCATTCTAATCCACTCCATTGCATTTCTTTGCATTCCATTCCAATCTATTCCATTCGTTTCCATTCCATTCCATTCCATTCCATTCCATTCCATTCCATTCCATTGCATTCCATTCCATTCCATTCGGGTTGATTCCGTTCCCTTCCATTCCTTCCATTCCATTGCATTCCATTCCATTTTATTCGGGTTGATTTCATTCTATTCCATTCCATTCCATTCCATTCCATTCCATTCCATTCCATTCCATTCCATTCGGGTTGATTCCATATCCTTCCCTTCCATTCCATTCCATTCCATTCCAATCCATTCGGTTTGATTCCATACACTTCCATTCCATTCCATTCCATTGCATTTCATTCCTTTCCATTCCATTCGGGTTGATTCCATTCCATTCCTTTCCATTACATTACATTCGGGGTGATTCCATTCCATTCCATTCCATTCCATTCCATTCCATTCCATTCCACGGCATTCCAATCCATTACATTAGATTCCATTCGGGTTGAATTCATTCCATTCCATTCCTCTCCATTGCATTCTATTCCACTCCATTCCATTCCATTCCATTCCATTCGGGTTGATTACACCCCATCCCATGAGATTCCATTCTGTTCCATTGCATTCGGGTTGATTCCATTTCAATCCATTCTTTTCATTCCATTCCACTCCGTTCCATTCCATTCGGGTTGATTCCATCCCATTTCATTCCATTCCATCCCATTCCATTCCATTCCGTTCCACCCCATTGCAGTCAGGTTAATTCCACTCCATTGCACTCTATTCCATTCCATTCCATGCCATTCCATAACATTCGTGTTGATTCCATCCGATTCCATTCCATTCCATTCCACTCCATTCCATTCCATTCCAATCCGTTCGGGTTGATTTCATCCCATTCCATTCCATTCGATTCCATTCCATTCCATTCCATTCCACTCCATTCCAATCACGTTGATTCCATTCAATTCCAATCCATTCCATTCCATTCCATTCCATTCGGGTTGATTCCATTCCATTCCATTCCATTCCATTCGATTCCATTCCATTCCATTCCATTCCATTCCATTCGGGTTGTTTCCATTCCATTCCATTCCATTCCATTCCATTCCATTCCACTCCCTTCCATGCCATTCCATACCATTCGTGTTGATTCCATCCCATTCCATTCAATTCCACTCCATTCCATTCCATTCCATTCCATTAGGTTTGATTCCATTCCATTCTATTCCATTCCATTCCATTCCATTTGAGTTGATTACTTTCCCTTCCATTCCTTCCGTTGCATTGCATTCCATTCCATTTTATTCGGGTTGATTCCATTCCATTCCATTCCATTCCATTCGGGTTGACTCCATATCCTTCACTTCAATTCCATTCCATTCCATTCCAATCTTTTCGTGTTGATTCCATGCACTTCCATTCCATTCCATTCCATTCCATTCCATTCCATTCCATTCCATTCCACGGCATTCCAATCCATTACATTAGATTCCATTCGGGTTGATTTCATTCCATTCCATTCCTCTCCATTGCATTCCATTCCACTCCATTCCATTCCATTCCATTCCATTCGGGTTGATTCCAACCCATCCCATGAGATTCCATTCTGTTCCAATGCATTCGGTTTGATTCCATTTCAATCCATTCCTTTTCATTCCATTCAATTCCGTTCCATTCCATTCGGGTTGATTCCATCCCATTTCATTCCATTCCATCCCATTCCATTCCATTCCATTCCACTCCATTGCAGTCAGGTTAATTCCACTTCATTGCACTCTATTCCATTCCATTCCATGCCATTCCATACCATTTGTGTTGATTCCATCCGATTCCATTCCATTCCATTCCACTCCATTCCATTCCATTCAAATCCATTCGGGTTGATTCCATCCCATTCCATTCCATTCGATTCCATTCCATTCCATTCCATTCCACTTCATTCCAATCACGTTGATTCCATTCAATTGCAATCCATTCCATTCCATTCCATTCCATTCGGGTTGATTCCATTCCATCCCATTCTATTCTATTCCATTCGATTCCATTCCATTCCATTCCATTCGGGTTGTTTCCATTCCATTCCAATCCATTCCATTCCATTCCATTCCAGTCCACTCCCTTCCATGCCATTCCATACCATTCGTGTTGATTCCATTCCATTCCATTCAATTCCACTCCATTCCATTCCACTCCATTCCATTAGGTTTGATTCCATTCCATTCCATTCCATTCCATTCCATTTGCGCTGATTCCTTTCCCTTCCATTCCTTTCGTTGCATTGCATTCCATTCCATTTTATACGGGTTGATTCCATTCCATTCCATTCCTTTCCATTCCATTCCATTCGTGTGGATTCCATATCCTTCACTTCCATTCCATTCCATTCCATTCCAATCTTTTTGGGTTGATTCCATGCACTTCCATTCCATTCCATTCCATTCCATTCCATTCCATTCCATTCGGGTTGATTCCATTCCATTCCTTTCCGTTACATTACATTCGCGTTGATTCCATTCCATTCCATTCCATTCCATTCCATTCCGTTCCGTTCCATTCCATTCCATTGCATGGCATTCCAATCCATTACATTCGATTCCATTCGGGTTGATTCCATTCCATTCCATTCCACTCAATTGCATTCCATTCCACTACATTCCATTCCATTCCATTCCTTTCGGGTTGATTCATTCCCATCCCATTTGATTCCATTCCATTCCATTGCATTCGGGTTGATTCCATTCCAATCCATTCCTTCCCATTCCATTCAATTCCGTTCCATTCCATTCCACTCGGGTGAATTCCAATCGGGCTGATTACATTCCCTTCCACTCCATTGCATTTCATTCTATTCCATTTCATTCCTTTCGGGTTGATTCCATTCCCTTATATTCGATTCCATTCCATTCCATTCCATTACTTTCTGCTTGATTCCATTCCATTCCATTCCATTCCATTCCATTCCATTCCATTCCACTCCATTAGGGTTGATTATATCCTATTCCATTCCACTCCATTTCATTCCCCTCCATTGCAGTCAGGTTGATTCCAATCCATTCCATTCCATTCCTTTCCACTCCATTCCCTTCCCTTCCATTCCATTCGGGATGATTCCATTCCATTCCATTCCATTCCAATCCATTCGGATTGATTCCATTCCATTCCTCTCCATTCCATTCCATTCCATACCATTTGGGTTGATTCCATCCCATTCCATTCCATTCCATTGCATTCCAATCCATTCCATTCCCTTCCATTCCATTCCAGTTGATTCTATTCCCTTCGATTCCATTCCATTCCATTCGATTCCATTCCATTACATTCCATTCGGGTGAATTCCAATCAATTCCATTCCGTTCCATTCCATTCCATTCCAATCCATTCAGGTTGATTCCCTACGATTCCATTCCATTCAATTCCGTTCGATTCGGGTTGATTCCATTCCATTCCATTCCATTCCATTCCATTCCGTTTGATTCCATTGCATTCCATTCCACTCCATTCCTTTCCATTCCATTCGGGTTGATTCCATTCCTTTCCATTCCTTTCCATTCCATTCCATTCCATTGCATTCCATTGCCTTCCATTCCATTCCATTCGTTTCTGGTTGATTCTCTTCCATTCCATTCCATACCATTCCATTCCCTTCCATACCATTCCATTGCCTTCCAATCCATTCCATTCCATTTGATTCCAATGCATTCCATTGCATTCCACTCGGTTTGATTCCATTCCATTCCTTTCTATTCCATTCAATTCCGTTCCATTACATTCCACTCGGATTGATTCCATTCCATTCCATTCCATTCCATTCCATTCCATTCCATTCGGGATGATTCCATTCCATTCCATTCCATTCTGGTGCATTCCATTCCATTCCATTCTGGTTGATTCCATTCCATTCCATTCCATTCAAATCCATTCCATTCGGGTTGATTCCATTCCATTCCATTCCAATCCATTCGGGTTGATTCCATTCCATTTCATTCCATTCCATCCCATTCCATTCTATTACGTTCCACTCCATTCCAGTCAGGTTGATTCCACTCCATTGCACTCCATTACACTCCATGCCATGCCATTCCATACCATTCGAGTTGATTCTATCCCATTCCATTCCATTGCATTCTATTCCATTCCATTCCATTGCATTCCATTCCATTGCATTCCGTTTGATTTCATTCCATTCCATTCCTTTCCATTCCATTCGTGTTGATTCATTTCCCTTCCATTTCTTCCATTCCATTGCATTCCCTTCCATTCGATTTGGGTTGATTCCTTTCCATTCCATTCCATTTGGGTTGATTCCATATCCTTCCCTTTCATTCCATTCCATTCCATTCCAACATTCGGGTTGATTCCATATGCTTCCATTGCATTCCTTTCCATTCCATTCGGGTGGATTCCTTTCCATCCCATTCTATTCCATTCCATTCCATTCCAAGCCATTACATTCCATTCGCGTTAATACCAATCCATTCCATTTCATTTCATTCCATTCGCGATGATTCCATTCCATTCCATTCAGTTCCATTCCATTCCATTCCATGCCATTCCAATCCAGTACCTTCAATTCGATTCGGGTTGATTCCATTCCATTCCATTCCGTTCCATTCGCGTTAATACCATTCCATTCCATTCCATTCCATTCCATTCCATTCCATTCCATTCCATTTCATTCCATTCGAGTTGATTCCATTCCATTCCATTTAGTTCCATTCAATTCCGTTGCATGCCATTCCAATCCATTACATTCGATTCCATTCGGGTTTATTCCATTCCATTCCATTGCATTCCATTACATTCGGGTTGATTCCATTCCACTCCATTCCACTCCATTGCATTCCATTCCACTCCATTCCATTCCATTCCATTTCTTTCGGGTTGCTTCCATCCCATTCCATTCCATTCCATTCCATTCCATTCCACTCCATTCCAATCAGGTTGATTCCATTCCATTCCATTCCATTCCATTCCGTTGCATTCCATTCCATCGGGTTGCTTCCATTCCATTCTATTCCATTACATTACACTCGGGTTGATTCCATTCCATTCCATTCCACTCCATGGCATTCCATTCCACTCCATTACATTCCATTCCAATCCATTCGGGTTGATTCCATCCCATTCCATTCCATTCGAATCCATTCCATTCCATTTCATTCCACTCCATTCCAATCACGTTGATTCCATTCAATTCCAATCCATTCCATTCCATTCCATTCGGGTTGATTGCATTCCATTCCATTCCATTCTATTCCATTCCATTCCATTCCACTCGGGTTGTTTCCATTCCATTCCATTCCATTACATTCTACTCCATTCCATGCCATTCCATACCATTCATGTTGATTCCAACCCATTCCATTCAATTCCACTCCATTCCATTCCATTCCCTTCGGTTTGATTCCATCCATTCTGTTCCATTTCATTCCATTCCATTTGCGTGGATTCCTTTCCCTTCCATTCCTTCCATTCCATTGCATTCCATTCCATTTTATTCGGGTTGATTCCATTCCATTCCATTCCGTTCCATTCCATTCCATTCCATTCGGGTTTATTCCATTACCTTCCCTTCCATTCCATGCCATTCCATTCCATTCCATTCCATCCATTCCATTCGGCTTGATTCCATTCAATTCCTTTCCATGTCATTACATTCGGGTTGATTCCATTCCATTCCATTCCATTCCATTCCATTCCATTCTATTCCATTCCATTCCATTCCATTCCATTCCATTCCATTCCATGGCATTCCAATCCATTACATTCGATTCCATTCGGGTTGATTCCACTTCATTCCATTCCACTCAATTGCATTCCATTCCACTACATTCCATTCCATTCCATTCCATTCGGGTTGATTCCATTCAATCCCATTAGATTCCATTCCATTCCATTGCATTCGGGTTGATTCCATTCCAATCCATTCCTTCCCATTCCATTCAATTCCTTTCCATTCCATTTCTCTCGGGCTGATTACATTCCCTTCCACTCCATTGCATTTCATTCCATTCCATTTCATTCCGTTCGGGTTGATTCCATTCCCTTATATTCGATTCCATTCCATTGCATTCCATTCCATTCCATTCCATTCCATTCCATTAGGGTTGATTATATCCTATTCCATTCCACTCCATTTCATTCCACTCCATTCCAGTCAGGTTGATTCCAATCCATTCCATTCCATTCCATTCCAATCCATTCCTCTCCCTTCCAATCACGGTGATTCCATTCCTTTCCATTCCATTCCATTCCATTCCATTCCATTCCATTCCATTCCATTCCATTCCATTCGTGTTGATTCCATTCCATTCCATTCCATTCCATTCCATTCGGGTTGTTTCCATTCCATTCCATTCCATTCCATTCCATTCCATTCCATTCCACTCCATTCCATGCCATTCCATACCATTCGTGTTGATTCCACCGCATTCCACTTCATTCCATTCAATTCCATTCCAATCCATACGAGTTGATTCCATTGCTTTCCATTCCATTGCAATCCATTCCATTCCATTCGGGTTGATTCCATTCCATTCCATTCCATTCCATTCCACTCCATTCCGGTTGATTCCATATCCTTCCCTTTCATTCCATTCCATTCCATTCCAATCCATTCGTGTTGATGCCATACGATTCCAATTCGTTTCATTCCATTCCATTCGGGTTGATTCCATGCCATTCCATTCCATTCCATTCCATTCCATTCCGTTCCATTCGCGTTGATACCATGCCATTCCATTCCATTCCATTCCATTCCATTCCTTTCCATTCCATTCTGGTTGATTCCTTTGCTTTCCATTCCTTTCCATTCCATTCCATTCCATTCCATTGCATTCCATTCCATTCCATTGTATTCCATTCCATTCCATTCGTTTCTGGTTGATTCCCTTCCATTCCATTCCATACCATTCCATTCCCTTCCATTCCATTCCATTCGTGTTGATTCCATTCCATTCCTTTCCATTCCATTCGTGTTGATTCCATCACAACCCATTAGATCCCATTCAATTCCATTGCATTCGGGTTCATTGCATTCCATTCCATTCCTTTCCATTCCATTCAATTCCGTTCCATTCCATTCCATTCGGGTTGATTACATTCCCTTCCACTCCATTGCATTCCATTCCATTCCATTCGATTCGTGTTGATTCCATTCCCTTACATTCCATTCCATTCGAATCAATTCCATTCCATTCCTTTCCATTCCACTCTATTCCATTCCATTCCATTCCATTCATTTCCGCTTGATTAACTTCCATTCCATTCCATTCGATTCCATTCCATTCCATTAGTGTTGACTATATCCTATTCCATTCCATTTCTTTTCATTGCACTCCATTCCAGTCAGATTGATTCCATTCCATTCCATTCCATTCCATTCCATTCCATTCCATTCCATTCCATTCCATTGCATTCCATTCCGGTTGATTCAATTCAATTCCATTCCATTCCATTCCCTTCCGGTTGATTCCATATCCTTTCCTTTAATTCCATTCCATTCCATTCCAATCCATTCGTGTTGATTACCTATGATTCCAATCCATTTCATTCCATTACACTCGGTTTGATTCCATGGCATTCCATTCCATTCCATTCCATTCCATTCCATTCGCGTTGATACCATGCCATTCCATTCTATTCCTTTCCTTTCCATTCCATTGCATTCCATTCCATTCCTATCGTTTCTCGTTGATTCCCTTCCATTCCAATGCATACCATTCCGTTCCCTTCCATTCCATTCCTTTCCATTTCATTCCATTCCATTCCATTCGCGTTGATTCCATTCCAGTCCCTTCCATTCCATTCAATTCCATTCCAATACATTCCGTTTGGTTGATTGCATTCCTTTCCAATCTATTGCATTCCATTCCATTCCATTCCCTTCCATTCCATTCCATTCCATTCGGGTTGATTCCTTTCCATTCCATTCCATTCTGGTTGATTCCATTCCATTCCATTCCATTCCATCCCATTCCATTCCATTCAATTGCACTCCATTTCAGTCAGGTTGAGTCCACTCCATTGCACTTCATTCCACTCCATTCCATGCCATTCCATACCATTCGTGTTGATTCTATCCAATTCCATTCCATTCCATTCCATTGCATTACGTTTGATTTAATTCCATTCCATTCCTTTCCATTCCAATCCATTCCATTCGTGGTGATTCAATTCCCTTCCATTTATTTCATTCCATTGCATTCCCTTCCATTCCATTCGGGTTGATTCCATTCCATTCCATTCCATTTGGATTGATTCCATATCCTTCCCTTCCCTTGCATTCCATTCCATTCCAACATTCGGGTTGATTCCATACGCTTCCGTGGCATTCCATTCCATTCCTTTTGGGTGGATTCCTTTCCATCCCATTCTATTCCATTCCATTCCATTCCATTCCATTCCATTCCATTCCATTCCATTCGTGTTAATACCAATCCATTCCATTCAATTTCATTCCATTCGGGTTGATTCCACTCCATTCCATTCAGTTCCATTCCTTTCCATTCCATGCCATTCTAATCCATTTCGTTCGATTCCATTCCGGTTGATTCCATTCCATTCCATTCCACTCCATTGCATTCCATTCCACTCCATTGCATTCCATTCCATTCCATTCGGGTTGATTCCATCCCATTCCATTCCATTCCATTCCATTCCATTCCATTCCATTCCACTCCATTCCAATCAGGTTGATTCCATTCCATTCCATATCATTCCATTCCATTCCATTCCATTCCATTCCATTCCATTCCATTGCATTCGGGTTGATTCCATTCCATTCCATTCCGTTCTTTTCCATTCCTTTCCATTCGCGTTAATACCATTCCATTCCATTCCATTTCATTCCATTCGTTTTTAATCCATTCCATTCCATTCATTTCCATTCCATTCCGTTCCATGCCATTCCAATCCATTACGTTCCATTCCATTCGGGTTGATTCCATTCCATTCCATTCCATTCCATTCTATTCCATTCCATTCCATTCCTTTCCATTCCATTCAATTCCGTTCCATTCCATTCCATTCGGGTTGATTACATTCCCTTGCACTCCATGGCATTCCATTCCATTCCATTCCATTCGGGTTGATTCCATTCCCTTACATTCCATTCCATTACATTCCATTCCAACCCATTCCATTCCATTCCATTCCATTCCATTCCATTCCATTCCATTCCATTCCATTGCATTCCATTCCTTTCTGCTTGATTCCATTCTATTCCATTCCATTCAATTCCATTCCATTCCATTAGGGTTGATTTTATCCTATTCCATTCCATTTCTTTTCATTCCGCTCCATTCCAGTCAGGTTGATTCCATTCCATTCCATTCCATTCCATTCCATTCCATTCCATTCCATTCCATTCCATTCCATTCTGGTTGTTTCAATTCCACTCCAATCCATTCCACTCCTTTCGTTTTGATTCCATTCCATTCCTCTCGATTCCATTCAATTCCATACCATTTGGGTTGATTCCATCCTATATCATTCCATTCCATTCCTTTCCAGTTTATTCCATGCCATTCGATTCCATTCCATTCCATTCGATTCCATTCCATTCCATTCCATTCGGGTGGATTGCAATCCATTCCATTCCATTCCATTCCATTCCACTCCATTGCATTCCATGCCACTCCATTCCATTCCATTCCATTCCATCGCATTCCATTCGTGTTGATTCCATCCCATTCCATTCCATTCCATTCCATTCCACTCCATTCCACTCCATTCCAATCAGGTTGATTCCATTCCATTCCATTCCATTCCATTCCATTCCATTCCATTCCATTCGGGTTGATTCCATTCCATTCCATTTCAATCCATTCCATGCCATTCCATACCATTCGTGTTGAATCCATCCCATTCTATTACATTCCATTCCATTCCACTCCATTCCAAAGCATTCGGTTTGATTCCATTCCATTCCATTCCATTGCAATCCATTCCATTCCAGTTGATTCCATTCCCTTCGATTCCATTCCATTCCACTCCATTCTTTTCCATTCCATTCCATTCCATTCCATTCGGGTGGATTCTAATCCATTCCATTCCATTCCATTCCATTCCGGTTGATTCCATCCCATTCTATTCCATTCCATTCCATTCCATTCCATTCCAATGCATTCGGGTTGATTCCATTCCCTTCCATTCCATTGCAATGCATACCATTCCATTCGGGTTGTTTCCATCCCATTCCATTCCATTCCATTCCATTCCATTCCAATCCAATCCATTCCAATCAGGTTGATTCCATTCCATTCCAATCCATTCCATTCTATTCCATTCCATTCGGGTTGATTCCATTCCATTCCATTCCATTCCATTCCATTCCTTTCCATTCCATTGCATTCCGCTTGATTCCATATCCTTCCCTTTCATTCCTTTCCATTCCATTCCAATCCATTCGTGTTGATTCCATACGATTCCATTCCATTCCATTCCATTCCATTCGGGTTGATTCCATGCCATGCCATTCCATTCCATTCCATTCCATTCCATTCCATTCCATTCCATTCCATTCCATTCGCGTTGATACCATGCCATTCCATTCCATTACATTCCATTCCATTCGGGTTGATTCCATTCCATTCCATTCCATTCCATTCCATTCCATTCCACTCCATTCGTTTCTGGTTGATTCCCTTCCAATCCATTCGATTCCATTCCAATCCATTCCATTTCATTCCATTCCATTGCATTCTGGTTGATTCCATTGCTTTCCGTTCCATTCAATTCCATTCCATTACATTACGTTCGGGTTGATTGCATTGCTTTCCACTCCATTGCATTCCATTCCATTCCATTGCATTCCATTCCATTCCATTCCTTTCCATTCCATTCCATTCCATTCCATTCCATTCCATTCCATTCCTTTCCATTCCATTCCATTCCATTCCATTCCGGTTGATTCCATTCCATTCCATTCCATTCCATTCCATTCTGGTTGATTCCATTCCATTCCATTCCATTCAAATCCATTCCATTCGGGTTGATTCCATTCCATTCTATTCTACTCCTTTCGGATTGATTCCATTCCATTTCATTCCATTCCATCCCATTCCATTACGTTCCAATCCACTCCATTCCAGTCAGGTTGATTTCACTCCATTGCACTCCATTCATCTACATTCCATGACATTTCGTACCATTCGGGTTGATTCCATCCCATTCCATTCCATTCCATTCGGGTTCATTCCATTCCATTCCATTCCATTTGGGTTGATTCCATATCCTTCCCTTCCATTCCATTCTATTCCATTCCAATACACTCGGGTTGATTCCATACGCTCCCATTGCATTCCATTTCATTACATTCGGGTGGATTCCATTCCATCCCACTCTACTCCATTCCATTCCATCCCATTCCATTCCATTCCATTCCATTCGCGTTAATACCATTCCATTCCATTCCATTCCATTCCATTCCATTCCATTCCATTTCATTCCATTCGGGTTGATTCCATTCCATTCCATTCAGTTCCAATCCATTCCATTCCTTGCCATTCCAATTCATTACTTTCGATTCCATTCGGGTTGATTCCATTCCATTCCATTATATTCCATTACACTAGGTTTGATTCCATTGCATTCCATTCCACTCCGTTGCATTACATTCCACTCCATTCCATTCTATTCCATTCCGGTTGATTCCATATCCTTCCTTTCATGCCATTCCATTCCATTCCATTCCATTCGCGTGGATACCATTCCATTGCATTCCATTCCATTCCTTTCCATTCCATTCGTGTTGATTCCATTCATTTCCATTCCATTGCATTCCATTCCATTTCATTCCATTACATTCCATTCGGGTTGATTCCATTCCATTCCTTTCCATTCCATTCAATTCCGTTACATTACATTCCGTTCAGGTTGATTGCATTACTTTCCACTCCATGGCACTCCATTCCATTCCATTCCATTCCTTTCCATTCCATTCCATTCGGGTTGATTCCATACCATTCCATTCCATTCTGGTTGATTCTATTCCATTCCATTCCATTCAAATGTATTCTTTTAGGGTTGATTCCATTCCATTCCATTCCAATCCATTCGGGTTGATTCCATTCCATTTCATTCCATTCCATCCCATTCCATTCCATTCCATTCCACTCTATTCCCGTCAGGTTGATTCCACTCCATTGCACTCCATTCCACTCCATTCCATGCCTTTCCATACCATTCGTGTTGATTCCATCCCATTCCATTCCATTCCATTCCATTCCGTTTGATTTCATTCCATTCCATTCCTTTCCATTCCATTCCATTCCATTCGTGGTGATTCAATTCCCTACTATTTCTTCCATTCCATTGCATTCCCTTCCAATACATTCGGGTTGATTCCAATCCATTCCATTCCATTTGGGTTGATTCCATATCCTCCCCTTCCCTTCCATTCCATTCCATTCCAACACTCGGGTTGATTCCATACGCTTCCATTGCATTCCATTCCAATCCATTCGGGTGGATTCCTTTCCATCCCATTCTATTCCATTCCATTCCATTTCATTACATTCCATTCGCGTTAATACCAATCCATTCCATTCCATTCCATTCCATTTCATTCCATTGTGGTTGATTCCATTCCATTCCATTCCACTCAGTTCCATTCCATTCCATTCCATGCCATTCCAATCCATTACGTTCGATTCCATTCGGGTTGATTGCATTCCATTCCAATCCATTCCATTACATTCGGGTTGATTCCATTCCATCCCATTCCACTCGATTGCATTCCATTCCACTCCATTCCATTCCGTTCCATTCCATTCTGGTTGATTCCATCCCATTCCATTCCATTCCATTCCATTCCATTCCATTCCATTCCACTACATTCCAATCAGGTTGATTCCATTCCATTCGATATCATTCCATTCCATTCCATTCCATTCAATTCCATTCCATTCCATTCGGGTTGATTCCATTCCATTCCATTCCATTCTATTCCATTCCATTCCATTCCATTCGATTCTATTCGGGATGTTTCCATTCCATTCCATTCCATTACATTCAATTCCATTCCACTCCATTCCATGCCATTCCATACCAGTCGGTTTCATTCCATCAAATTCCATTCTATTCCACTCCATTCCATTCCATTCCATTCAATTCCATTCCATTACATTCGGTTTGATTCCATTCCATTCCATTGCATTCCATTCCATTGCATTCCATTCCATTCGGGTTGATTCCGTTCCCTTCAATTCCTTCCATTCCGTTGCATTCTATTCCATTTTTTTCTGGTTGATTCCATTCCATTGCATTGCATTCCATTCCATTCCATTCCATTCCACTCCATTCCAGTCAGGTTGATTGCATTCCATTCCATTGCATTCCATTCCATTCCATTCCATTCCATTCAGGTTGATTCCATTCCATTCCATTCCATTTAATTCCATTCCATTCCATTCCATTCGGGTTATTTCCATTCCATTCCATTCCATTCCATTCCATTCCACTCCATTGCATGTTACTCCATACCATTCGTGTTGATTCCATCCCATTCCACTCCATTCCATTCCGTTCCATTCAAATCCATACGGGTTGATTCCATTCCCTTCCATTCCATTGCAATCCATTCCATTCCAATCGGGTTGATTCCATTCCATTCCATTCCATTCAATTCCGGTTGATTCCATATCCTTGCCTTTCATTCCTTTCCATTTCATTCCAATCCATTCTTGTTGCTTCCATACAATTCCTTTCCATTCCATTCCATTCCATTCTGGTTGATTCCATGCCATTCCATTCCATTCCATTCGCGTTGATGCCATGCCATTCCATTCCATTCCATTACATTCCTTTCCATTCCATTCGGATTGTTTCCATTCCTTTCCATTCCTTTCCATTCCTTTCCATTCCATTGCATTCCATTCCATTCCATTCGTTTCTGATTGATTCCCTTCCATTCCATTCCATATCATTCCATTCCATTCCTTTCCATTCAGTTTCATTGCATTCCATTCCATTCGGTTTGATTCCATTCCATTCCTTTCCATTCCATTGAATTCCGTTCCATTACATTCCGTTCGGGTTGATTGCATTCCTCTACAATCCATTGCATTCCATTCCATTCCATTCCATTCCATTCCATTCGGGTTGATTCCATTCCATTCCATTCCATTCTGTTTGATTCCATTCCATTCAATTCCGTTCAAATCCATTTTATTCGGGTTGATTCCATTCCATTCCATTCCACTCCATTCGGGTTGATTACATTCCATTTCATTCCATTCCATTCCACTCCATTCGGGTTGATTACATTCCATTTCATTCCATTCCATCCCATTCCATTCCTTTCCATTCCACTCCATTCCAGTCTGGTTGATTCAACTCCATTGCACACCATTCCACTCTATTCCATGCCATTCCATACCATTCGTGTTGATTCCATCCCATTCCATTCCCTTCCATTCAATTCCATTCCTTTCCATTCCGTTTGATTTCATTCCATTCCATTCCATTCCATTCCATTCCATTCCATTCGTGGTGATTCCATTCCCTTTCATTTCTTCCATTCCATTGCATTCCATTCCATTCCATTCGGGTTGATTCTATTCCATTCCATTCCATTTGGGTTGATTCCATATCCTTCCCTTCCATTCCATTCCATTCCATTCCAACACTCTGGTTGATTCCGTACACTTCCATTGCGTTCCATTCCATTCAATTTTGATGGATTCCTTTCCATCCCATTCTATACCATTTCTTTCCATTCCACTCCATTCCATTCGCGTTAATACCATTCCATTCCATTCCATTCCATTCCGTTCCATTTCATTCCATTCTGGTTGATTCCATTCCGTTCCATTCAGTTCCATTACATTCCATTCCAAGCCATTCCAATCCATTACTTTCGATTCCATTCGGGTTGATTCCATTCCATTGCATTGTATTCCATTCCTTTCCATTCCATTCCACTCCATTCCAGTCAGGTTGATTCCTTTCCATTCCATTCCATTCCATTCCATTCGGGTTGATTCCATTCTGTTCCACTCCATTCCATTCCAATCCATTCCATTCAATTCGGGTTGCTTCCATTCCGTTCCATTCCACTACATTCCATGCCATTCCATACCATTCGTGTTGATTCCATCCCATTCCACTCCATTCCATTCCTATCCATTCCAATCCATACGGGTTGATTCCATTCCGTTCCATTCCATTGCAATCCATTCCATTCCAATCGGGTTGATTCCATTCCATTCCATTCCATTCCATTCCATTCCATTCCATTCCATTCCGGTTGATTCCATATCCTTGCCTTTCATTCCATTCCATTCCATTCGAATCCATTCGTGTTGATTCCATACAATTCCATTCCATTCCATTCCATTCCATTCCATTCCATTCCATTCGGGTTGATTCCATGCCATTCCAATCCATTCCATTCCTTTCCATGCCTTTCCATTCCATTCCATTCCATTCTCGTTGATACCATTCCATTCCATTCCATTCCATTCCATTCCATTCCATTCCATTCCGGATATTTCCATTCATTTCCATTCCTTTCCATTCCATTCCATTCCATTGCATTCCATTCCATTTCATTCGTTTCTGGTTGATTCCCTTCCATTCCATTCCATACCATTCCATTCCATTCCATTCCATTCCATTTCATTCGGTTTGAATCCATTCCATTCCTTTCCATTGCATTCAATTCCGTTCCATTACATTCCGTTCGGGTTGAATGCATTCCTTTCCACTCCATTGCCTTCCATTCCATTGCATTCCATTCCATTCCATTCCATTCCATTCCATTCCATTCCATTCGGGTTGATTCCATTCCATTCCATTCCTTTCCATTGCATTCTGTTTGATTCCATTCCATTCCATTCCGTTCAAATCCATTCCATTCGGGTTGATTCCATTCCCTTTCATTCCATTCCATCACATTCCATTCCATTCCATTCCACTCCAATCCAGTCAGGTTGATTCCACTCCATTGCACTCCATTCCACCCCATTAAATGCCATTCCATACCATTCGTGTTGATTCCATCACATTCCATTCCATTCCATTCCGTTCGTGGTGATTCCATCCCCTTCCATTTCTTCCATTCCATTGCATTCCATTCCATTCCATTCGGGTGGATTCTATTCCATTCCATTCCATTTGGGTTGATTCCATATCCTTCCCTTCCATTCCATTCCATTCCATTCCAACACAATGGTTGTTTCCATACGCTTCCATTGCATTCCATTCCATTCAATTCGGGTGGATTCCTTTCCATCCCATTCTATTCCATTTCATTCCAATCCACTCAATTCCATTCGGGTTAATACCATTCCATTCCATTCCATTCCATTCCATTCCATTCCATGCCATTCCAATCCATTACGTTCGATTCCATTCGGGTTGATTCCATTCCATTCCATTCCATTCCATTACATTCGGGTTGATTCCATTCCATTCCATTCCACTCCATTGCATTCCATTCCACACCATTCCATTCCATTCCATTCCATTCGGGTTGATTCCATCCCATTCCATTCAATTACATTCCATTCCATTCCAATCCACTCCATTCCAATAAGCTTGATTCCTTTCCATTCCATATCATTCCATTCCCTTCCATTCCGTTCGGGTAGATTCCATTCCATTCCATTCCATTGCGTTTCATTGCATTCCATTCCATTCGGGTTGTTTCCATTCCATACCATTCCATTCCATTCCACTCCATTCCATTCCATTCGGGTTCATTCCATCAAACTCCATTCTATTCCACTCCATTCCATTCCATACCATTCCATTCCATTCCATTCCAATCCATTCGGTTTGATTCCATTCCATTCCTTTCCATTCCATTCGTGTTTATTCCGTTCCCTACCATTCCTTCCATTCCATTGCATTCCATTCCATTTTATTCGGGTTGATTCCATTCCATTACATTCCATTCCACTCCATTCCATTCGGATTGATTCAATTCCCTTCCTTTCCATCCCATTCCATTGCATTCCATTCCATTCCATTCGCGTTGATTCCGTTCCATTCCCTTCCATTCCATTCCGGTTGATTCCATTCCTTTCCATTCCATTCCATTCGTATTGATTCCATTCCATTCTATTCCTTTCCATTGCATTCCAAAACATTGCATTCCTTTCTGGATGATTCCATTCCATTCCATTCCATTCCATTCCATTCCATTCCATGCCATTTAATTACATTCCATTCCACTATGGTTGATTCCATTCCATTCCTTTCCATTCCATTCAATTCCGTTCCGTTCGATTCCATTCGGGTTGATTCCATCCATTTCCACTCCATTCCATTCCATTCTTCTCCATACCAGTCAGGTTGATTCTATTCCATACCATTGCATTCCATTTCAGTCCATTCCGTTCCATTCGCGTTAATAACGTTCCATTCCATTCCATTCCATTACATTACATTTCATTCCATTCCGGTTGATTCCATTCCATTCCATTCCATTCCATTCCATTCGCGTTGATTCCATTCCGTTGCATTCCATTCCATTCCATTCCATGCCATGCTATTCCAATTCGTTACGTTAGAATCCATTAGGTTGGATTCCATTCCAATCCATTCCACAATATTGCATTCCATTCCATTCCATTCCATTCCATTCCATGCCATTCCACTCCATTCGGGTTGATTCCATCCCATTCCATTCCATTCCATTCCATTCCATTCCATTCCATTCCATTCCGTTCCATTCCATACGGGTTGACTCCAATTCATTCCATTCCTTTCTATTCCAGTAGATTCCATTCCCTTCGATTCCATTCGATTCCATTCGATGCCATTCCATTCCATTCCATTGCATTCGAGTGGATTCCAATCCATTTAATTCCATTCCATTGCATTGCATTCCAATCCATTCAGTTTGATTCACTACGCTTCCATTCCATTCAATTCCATTCCACACGGGTTGATTCCATTCCATTCCACTCCATTCCATTACATTCGGTTTGATTCCATTCCATTCCATTCCACTCCATTGCATTCCCTTCCATTCCATTCCGTTCCATTCCATTGCATTCCCTTCCATTCCATTCCATTCCATTCCAGACCATTCCATTCGGGTTGATTCCATCCCATTCCGTTTCATTCCATTCCATTCCATTCCATTCCCCTCCATTCCAGTGAGGTTGATTCCATTCCATTCCATGCCATTCCATTCCATTCCATTCGGGTTGATTCCATTCCATTCCTTTCCATTCCATTCCATTCCATTCCATTCGTTTTGTTTCCATTCCAATCCGTTCCATTCCATTCCATTCCATTCCATTCCATTCCCTTAGACTCCATTCCATTCCGTTCCATACCATTCTGGTTGACTCCATCCCCTTCCATTGCATTCCATTCCATTCCATTCCACTCGGTTTGCATCGATTCCATTGCATTCCATTCCATTCCATTCGGGTTGATTCCATTCCCTTCCATTCCTTCAATTCCATTGCATTCCATTCCATTTTATTCGGGTTGATTCCATTCCATTCCATTCCATTCCATTACACTCCCTTCCATTCGGGTTGATTCCATTCCATACCATTCCATTCCATTCCACTCCATTCCATTCCATTCCTTTCTGGATGGTTCCATTCCATTCCATACCATTCCATTTCATTCCATTCCATTCCTTTCGGGTTGATTCCATTCCAATCCTTTCCATTCAATTCCATTTAATTCTATTCCATTCCATTCAATTCCATTTTATTCGGGTTGATTCCATCCCGTTACATTCCATTCCATTCCACTCCATTCCATTCCATTCCATTCCATTCCATTCCATTCCACTCCATTCCAGTCAGATTGATTCCATTCCATTCCATTCCATTCCATTCCAATCCATTCCATTCCACTCCATTCCATTCCATTCGGGTTGATTTCATCCCATTCCATTCGATTCCATTCCATTCCACTCCATTCCATTCCATTCCACTCCATTGCAATCAGGTTGATTCCATTCCATTCCTTTCCATTCCATTCCATTCCATTCCATTCCATTCCATTCCATTCTATTCCATTCGGGTTGTTTCCATTCCATTCCATTCCATTCTATTCCATTCCATTCCATTCCATTCCATTCCATTCCATTCCACTCCATTGCAATCAGGTTGATTCCATTCCATTCCTTTCCAATCCATTCCATTCCATTCCATTCAGTTCCATTCCATTCCATTCCTTGCCATTCTAATCCATTACGTTCGATTACATTCGGGTTGATTCCATTCCATTCCATTCCACTCCATTGCATTCCATTCCACTCCATTCCATTCCATTCCATTCCATTCGGGTTGATTCCACCCCATTCCATTCCATTCCATTCCATTCCATTCCAATCCATTCCAATCACGATGATTCCATTCCATTCCATTCCATTCCATTCCATTCGGATTGATTCCATTCCATTCCATTCCATTCTATTCCATTCCATTTCATTCCATTCCATTCGGATTGTTTCAATTGCAATCCATTCCATTCCATTCCATTCCATTCCATGCCATTCCATTCCATTCGGGTTCATTCCATCAAATTCTACTCTATTCCACTCCATTCCATTCCATTCCATTCCAATCCAATAGGTTGGATTCCATTCCATTCCATTCCATTCCATTCCATTCCATTTGTGTTTATTCCGTTCCCTTAAATTCCTTCCACTCCATTGCATTCCATTCCGTTTTATTCGGTTTGATTCCATTCCATTCCATTCCATTCCATTTCATTCCTTTCCATTCCATTTGGGGTGATTCCATTCCCTTCAATTTTTTCCATTCCATTGCATCCCATTCCATTCCATTCCATTAGGGTTGATTATATCCCATTCAATTTCATTCGACTCCATTCCAGTCAGGTTCATACCATTCCATTCCATTGCATTCCATTCCATTCGGGTTCATTCCATTCCATTCCATTCCATTCAACTCCATTCGGGTTAATTCCATTCCATTCCTCTCCATTCCATTCCATTCCATTCCATACCATTTGGGTTGATTCCATCCCATTCCATTCCATTCCATTCCATTCCAATCCATTCCATTCCATTCCATTCCAGTTGATTCCATTCCCTTCGATTCCATTCCATTCCATTCGATTGCATTCCATTCCATTCCATTCAGGTGGCTTCCAATCCATTCCATTCCATTCCATTCCATTCCGATCCATTCGGGTTGATTCCCTACGCTTCCATTCCATTCAATTCCATTCCATTCGGGTTGATTCCATTCCATTTCATTCCATTCCATTCCATTCCAAACCATTCGGGTTGATTCCCTACGCTTCCATTCCATTCAATTCCATTCCATTCGGGTTGATTCCATTCCATTCCATTCCATTCCATTCCATTCCATTCCATTCCATTAGGGTTGATTCCATTCCATTCCTTTCCATTACATTACATTCAGGTTGATTCCAATCCATTCCATTCCATTCCATTCCATTCCATTCCATTCCATGGCATTCCAATCCATTACATTCGATTCCATTCGGGTTGATTCCATTCCATTCCATTCCACTCCATTGCATTCCATTCCACTCCATTCCATTCCATTCTATTCCATTCGGGTTGATTCCATCCCATCCCATTAGATTCCATTCCATTGCGTTGCATTGGGGTTGATACCATTCCATTCCATTCCTTTCCATTCCATTCAATTCCGTTCCATTCCATTCCATTCGGTTTGATTACATTCCATTCCACTCCATTGCATTCCATTCCATTCCATTCCATTCGGGTTGATTCCATTCCCTTATATTCCATTCCATTCCATTACATTACATTCCATTCCTTTCTGGTTGATTCCATTCCATTCCATTCAATTCCATTCCATTCCATTCCATTAGGGTTGATTATATCCTATTCCATTCCATTCCATTTCTTTCCTATCCATTCCAGTCAGGTTGTTTCCATTCCATTCCATTCCATTCCATTCCATTCCATTCCATTCCAATCCATTCGCGTTGATTCCATACACTTCCATTCAATTCCATTCCATTCCATTCCATTCAATTTCATTCCATTAGGGTTGATTCCATTCCATTCCTTTCCCTTACATTACATTCGGGTTTATTCCATTCTATTCCATTCCATTCCATTCGATTCCATTCCATTCCATGGCATTCCAATCCATTACATTCGATTCCATTCGAGTTGATTCCATTCCATTCCATTCCACTCCATTTCATTCCATTCCACTCCATTCCATTCCATTCCATTCCATTCGGGTTGATTCCACCCCATTCCATTCCATTCCATGCCATTACATTCCATTCCATTCCACTCCATTCCAATCAGATTGATTCCATTCCATTCCATTCCATTCCATTCCATTCCATTCCAGTCTGGTTGATTCCATTGAATTCCATTCCATTCTATTCCATTCCATTCCATTTCACTCCATTCGGATTGTTTCCATTGCATTCCTTTCCATTCCATTCCATTCCACTCCAATCCATGCCATTCCATTGCATTCGGGCTCATTCCATCAAATTCCATTCTATTCCACTCTATTCCATTCCATTCCATTCCATTCCAATACATTCGGTTTGATTCCATTCCATACCATTCCATTCCATTCCATTCGTGTTTATTCCGTTCCCTTCCATTCCTTCCATTCCATTGCATTCAATTCCATTTTATTCAGGTTGATTCCATTCCATACCATTCCATTCCATTCCATTCCATTCCATTCCATTCCATTAGGGTTGATTCCATTCCATTCCTTTCCATTACATTACATTCGGGTTTATTCCATTCCATTCCATTCCATTCCATTCCATTCCATTCCATTCCCTGGCATTCCAATCCATTACATTCGATTCCATTTTGGTTGATTCCATTCCATTCCATTCCATTCCATTGCAATCCATTCCACTTCATTCCATTGCATTCCAATTCACTCGGGTTGATTCCCTACGCTTCCATTCCATTCAATTCCATTCCATTCCGGTTGATTCCATTCCATTCCGTTACATTCCGGTTGATTCCATTCCATTCCATTCCAATCCATTCGGGTTGATTCCATCCCATTCCATTCCATTCCGTTCCATTGCATTCCATTCCATACCATTCCACTCCATTCCAGTCAGGTTGATTCCATTCCATTCCATTGCATTCCATTCCATTCCATTCCATGCCATTTGGGGTGATTCAATTCCCTTCCATTTTTTCCATTCCATTGCATTCCATTCCATTCCACTCGGGTTGATTCCATTCCATTCCATTCAATTTGGGTTGATTCCATATCCTTCCCTTCCATTCCATTCCAATACACTCGGTTTGATTCCATAAGCTTCGATTGCATTGCATTCCTTTCCATTCGGGTGGAGTCCATTCCATTCCATTCCATTCCATTCCATTCCATTCCATTCGCGTTAATACCATTCAATTCCATTCCATTATTTCCATTTCATTTCATTCCATTCGGGTTGATTCCATTCCGTTCCATTCAGTTCCATTGCATTCCATTACATGCCATTCCAATCCATTACGTTCGATTAGACTTGGTTTGATTCCATTCCATTCCATTCCATTGCTTTACATTCGGGATGATTCCATTCCATTCCATTCCACGCCATTGCATTCCATTCCACTCCATTCCATTCCACTCCATTCCATTCGGGTTGATTCCATCCCATTCCATTCCATTCCATTCCATTCCACTCCATTCCATTCCATTCCACTCCATTCCAATCAGGTTGATTCCATTCCATTCCATTCCATTCCATTCCATTCCATTAGGGATGTTTCCATTCCATTCCATTCCATGCCATTACATACCATTCGGGTTCATTCCATCCCATTCCATTCTATTCCACTCCATTCCATTCCATTCCATTCCATTCTATTCCATTCGGTTTGATTCCATTCCATTGAATTCCATTCCATTCCATTCAGGTTAATTCCTTTCCTTCAATTCCTTCCATTCCATGGCATTCCATTCCATTTTATTCGGGTTGAATCCATTGCATTCCATTCCATTCCATTCCATTCCATTCCATTCCATTCAATTCGGGTTGATTCCATATCCTTCCCTTCCATGCCATTCCACTCCATTCCAATCCATTTGGGTTGATTCCGTACACTTCCATTCCATTTCTTTCCAATCCATTCGGGTTGATTCCATTCCATTCCTTTCCATTACATTATATTCGGGTTGATTCCATTCCATTCCTTTCCACTCCATTGCATTCCATTCCATTCCATTCCATTCCGTTCCATTCCATTCCATTCCATTCCATTTCATTCGGGTTGATTCCATCGCATCCCATTAGATTCCACTCCATTCCACTGCATTCCATTCCATTGCATTCCGTTCCATACCATTCCACTCCATTCTAATCAGGTTGATTCCATTCCATTCCATTCCTTTCCATTCCATTCCATTCCAATCCATTCGTGTTGATTCCATTCCATTCCATTCCATTCGGGTTGATTCCATTCCGTTCCATTCCATTGCATTCCACTCCATTCCATTCGGGTTGTTTCCATTACATTCCATTCCATTCCATTCCACTGCATTCCATGCAATTCCATACCATTCGTGTGGATTCCGTCCCATTCCATTCCATTCCATTCCATTCCATTCCATTCCATACGGGTTGATTCCATTCCCTTCTATTCCATTCCATTCCATTCCGGTTGATTCCATATCCTTCCTTTTCATTCCATTCCATTCCATTCCAATCCATTCGTGTTGATTCCATACGATTCCATTCCATTCCATTCGGGTTGATTCGATGCAATACCATTCCATTCCATTCGCGTTGATACCATGCCATTCCATTCCATTCCATTCCATTCCTTTCCATTCCATTCGGGTTGATTCCATTCCTTTCCACTCCATTCCATTCCATTCCATTCCATTCCATTCAATTCGTTTCTGGTTGTTTCCTTTTCATTCCATTCCATTCCATTCCATTCCATTCAATTCCATTCCATTCCATTTCATTTCATTCCATTCCATTCCATTCGGGTTGATTCCATTCCATTCCTTTCCATTCCATTCAATTCCGTTCCATTACAATCCATTCGGGTTGATTGCACTCCTTTCCACTCCATTGCATTCCATTCCATTCCATTCCATTCCATTCCATTCCATTCCATTCGGGTTGATTCCTTTCCATTCCATTCCATTCCATTCCATTCCATTCCAATCCATTCCATTCTATTCGTCTTGATTCCGTTCCATTCCATTCCATTCGGGTTGATTCCATTACATTCCTTTCCATACAATTCAATTCTGTTCCATTCCATTACATTCGGTTTGGTTTCATTCCCTTCAAATCCATTCCATTTTATTTCTTTCCATTCCATTCGGTTTGTTTCCATTCCATTCCATTCAGTTCCATTCCATTCCATTCCATGCCATTCCAATCCATTACGTTCAATTAGATTCGTGTTGACGCCATTCCATTCCATTCCATTCCATTCCATTGCATTCCATTCCATTACATTACATTCTGGTTGATTCTATTCCATTCCATTCCACTCCATTGCATTCCATTCCACTCCATTCCATTCCATTCCATTCCATTCTGGTTGATTCTATCCCATTCCATTCCATTCCTCTCAATTCCATTCCATTCCACTCCATTTCACTCAGGTTGATTCCATTCCATTCCATTCCTTCCATTCCATTCCATTCGGGTTGTTTCCATTCCATTCCATTCCATTCTTTTCCATTCCATTCCATTCCACTCCATTCCATTCCATTCGTGTTGCTTCCATTCCATTCCATTCCATTCCATGCCATTCCATATCATTCGGTTTCATTCCATCTCATTCCATTCTATTCCACTCCATTCCATTCCATTCTATTCCTTTCGGTTTGATTCCATTCCATTCCATTCCATTCCATTCCGTTCCATTCCATTCAGGTTAATTCCTTTCCTTTCAATTCCTTCCATTCCATTGCATTCCATTCCATTTTATTCGGGTTGAATCTATTCCATTCCATTCCATTCCATTCCATTCCATTCCATTCCTTTCCATTCCATTCCATTGAATTCGGGTTGATTCCATATCCTTCCTTTCCATGCCATTCCACTCCATTCCTATCCATTCTGGTTGATTTCATACACTTCCATTGCATTCCATTCCATTCCATTCCATTCCATTCGGGTAGATTCCATTCCATTCCTTTCCATTACATTACATTCGGTTTGATTCCATTCCATTCCATTCCACTCCATTGCGTTCCATTCCACTCCATTCCATTCCATTCCATTCCATTGCATTCGGGTTGATTCCATTCCATTCCATTCCTTTCCATTCCATTCAATTCCGTTCCATTCCATTCCATTCGGGTTGATTACATTCCCTTCCACTCCATTGCATTCCATTCCATTCCATTCCATTCCATTCCATTCCATTCCATTCCATTCCATTCCATTTGGGTTGATTCCATTCCATTCCATTCCATTCCATTCCATTCCATTCCATTCCATTCCATTCATCTCTGGTTGATTCCATTCCACTCCATTCCATTCCATTTAATTCCATTCAATTCCATTCCATTAGGGTTGATTATATCCCATTCCATTCCATTCCATTTCATTCCACTCCTTTCCTGTGAGGTTGATTCCATTCGATTCCATTCCATTCCATTCGGGTTGATTCCATTCCATTCCATTCCATTCAACTGCATTCAGGTTGATTCCATTCCATTCCTCTGCATTCCTTTCCATTCCATTCCATTCCATACCATTTGGGTTGATTCCATCCCAATCCATTCCATTCCATTCCATTCCATTCCAATCCATTCCATTCCATTCCATTCCATTCCATTCAATTCCATTCCAGTTGATTCCATTCCCTTCGATTCCAATCCATTCCATTAGATTCCGTTCCATTCCATTCCATTCGGATGGCTTCCAATACATTCGATTCCTTTCCATTCGATTCCATTCCATTCCATTCCATTCCATTCCATTCCAATTCATTCGGGATGATTCCCTACGCTTCCATTCCATTCAATTCCATTCCATTCGGTTTGATTCCATTCCATTCCATTCCATTCCATTACATTCGGGGTGATTACTTTCCATTCCATCCCACTCCATTGCATTCCATTCCACTCCATTCCATTCCTTTCCATTCCATTCCATTCCATACCATTCGGGTTGATTCCATTCCATTCCATTCCGTTGCATTCCGTTCCATACCATTCCACTACATTCCAATCTGGTTGATTCCATTCCATTCCATTCCTTTCCATTCCACTGCATTCCAATCCATTCGGGTTGATTCCATTTCATTCCATTCAATTCGGGTTGATTCCATTCCATTCCATTCCATTGCATTCCATTCCATTCCATTCGGGTTGTTTCCAATCCATTCCATTCCATTACATTCCTCTGCATTCCATGCCATTCCATACCATTCGTGTTGATTCCGTCCCATTCCATTCCATTCCATTCCATTCCATTCCATTCCAAACGGGTTGATTCCATTCCCTTCTATTCCATTCCATTCCATTCCATTCCGGTTGATTCCATATGCTTTCTTTTCATTCCATTCCATTCCATTCCAATCCATTCGTGTTGATTCCATACGATTCCATTCCATTCCATTCGGGTTGATTCCATGCCATTCCATTCCATTCCATTCGCGTTGATACCATGCCATTCCATTCCATTCCATTCCATTCTTTTCCATTCCATTCGGGTTTATTCCATTCCTTTCCATTCCATTCCATTCCATTCCATTCCACTCCATTCCATTCAGTTTGATTCCATTCCATTCCATTCCATTCCTTTCCATTCCATTCGGGTTGATTCCATTCCATACCTTTCCATTCTATTCCATTCTATTCCATTACATTCCATTCCATTCGGGTTAATTCCATTCCATTCCATTCCATTCCATTCCATTCCATTCCATTCCATTCCATTCCATTCCATTCCATTCCATTCTGCTTGATTCCATTCCATTCCTTTCCATTCCACTCCATTCCATTCGGGTTGATTCCATACCATTGCATTCCATTCCGTTCCATTCCATTCCATTCCATTCCAATCTGGTGGATTCCATTCCATTCCATTCCATTCCTTTCCATTCCATTCCATTCGGGTTGATTCCATTGCATTCCATTCCATTACATCCCATCTAATTCCAATGCATTCCATTAAATTCCAGTCAGGTTGATTCCATTCCATTCCATTCCTGGCCATGCCACACCATACTATGCCATGCCATGCCATTCCTTTCCATTCCATTCCACTCCATTCTGAACCAATCCGTTCCATTCCATTCGGGTTGATTCCATTCCATTCCATTCCATTCCAGTCCATTCCATTCCATTCCATTCTATTCGTCTTGATTCCATTCCATTCCATTCCATTCTGGTTGATTTCATGTCCTTCCCTTCCATTCCATTCCAATCCATTCGGGTTGATTTCATACGCTTCCATTCCATTCCATTCGGGTTGATACCATTCCATTCCATTCCATTCCTGTCCATTCCATTCGCGTTGATACCATTTCATTCCATTCCATTCCATTTGATTCCTTTCGAGTTGATTCCATTCCATTCCATTCCATTCCATTGCATTCCAATTTGTTGATTCCATTCCATCCAATTCCATTCCATTCCACTAGGCTTGATTCCATTCCCATCCCATTCCATCCCATTCAATTCCATTCCATTAGGGTTGATTCCATTCCGTTCCATTCCATTCCATTCCATTCCATTCCATTCCATTCCATTCGGGTTGATACCATTCCATTCCATTCCATTACATTACATTCGGGTTGATTCTATTCCATTCCATTCCATTCCATTCCATGCCATTCCAATCCATTACATTCGATTCCATTCGGTTTGTTTCCATTCCATTCCAATCCATTCCTCTCCATTGCACTCCATTCCACTCCATTCTATTCCATTCCATTAGGGTTGATTCCTTCCCATTCCATTCCATTCCATTCCATTCCCCTCAATTCCAGTCAGGTTGATTCCATTCCATTCCATTCCTTTCCATTCCATTCGGGTTGATTCCATTCCGTTCCTTTCCATTCCATTCCATTCCATTGTATTCCATTCCATTCCATTACATTCGGGTTGATTCCATTCGATTCCATTCCACTCCATTCCATTCCATTCCATTCCATTCAGTTTGATTCCATTCCCTTCTATTCCATTGCATTCCATTCCATTCCATTACGGTTGATTCCATATCCTTCCTTTTCTTTCGATTCCATTCCATTCCAATCCATTCGTGTTGATTCCATACGATTCCATTCCATTCCATTCGGGTTGATTCCATGACATTCCATTCCATTCCATTCGCGTTGATACCATGCCATTCCATTCCATTCCAATTGCATTCCTTTCCATTCCATTCGGGTTGATTCCATTCCTTTCCACTCCTTTCCATTCCATTTCATTCCATTCCATTCCATTCCATTCCATTCCATTCTATTAGGGTCGATTTCATTCCATTCCATTCCATTACATTACATTCAGGTTGATTCTATTCCATTCCATTCCATTCCATTCCATTCCATTCCATTCCATGCCATTCAAATCCATTACATTAGATTCCAATCGGGTTGATTCCATTCCATTCCAATCCATTCCTCTGTATTGCACTCCATTCCACTCCATTCCATTCCATTCCATTCCATTCGGGTTGATTCCATTCCATTCCATTCCACTCCATTCCATTCCATTCCATTCCACTCCATTCCAGTCAGGTTGATTCCATTCCATTCCATTCCATTCCATTCCATTCCATTCCATTCCTTTCCATTCCATTCGGGTTGATTCCACTCCATACCTTTCCATTCTATTCCATTCTATTCCATTACATGCCACTCCATTCGCGTTAATTCCATTCCATTCCATTCCATTCCATTCCATTCCATTCCATTCCATTCCATTCAATTCTGCTTGATTCCATTCCATTCCTTTCCATTCCACTCCATTCCATTCGGGTTGATTCCATACCATTCCATTCGATTCCATTCCGTTCCATTAGAATCCATTCCATTCCATTCCGCTTGATTCCCTTCCATTCCATTCCATTCCATCCCATTCCATTCCATTCGGGTTGATTCCATTGCATTCCATTCCATTACATCCCATCCAATTCCAGTGCATTCCATTAAATTCCAGTCAGGTTGATTCCATTCCATTCCATTCCTGGCCATGCCACGCCATACTATGCCATGCCAAGCCATTCCTTTCCATTCCATTCCACTCCATTCTGAACCAATCCGTTCCATTCCATTCGGGTTGATTCCTTTCCATTCTTTTCCATTCCATTCCATTCCAATCCATTCCATGGCATTCCTTTCCATTCCATTCCGTTCCATTGCATTCCCTTCCATTCGGGTTGATTCCTTTCCTTTACATTCCATTCGATTCCATTCCATTCCTTTCCATTGCATTCGGGTTGATTCCATTCCATTCCATTCCATTCCAGTCCATTCCATTCTATTCCATTCTATTCGTCTTGATTCCATTCCACTCCATTCAATTCGGGTTGATTCCATATCATTCCCTTCCATTCCATTCCATTCCATTCCAATCCATTCGGGTTGATTCCATACGCTTCCATTCCATTTCATTCGCGTTGATATCATTCCATTCCATTCCATTCTTTCGATACCATTCGAGTTGATTCCATTCCATTCCATTCCATTCCATTGCATTCCAATTTGTTGATTCCATTCCATCCAATTCCATTCAATTACATTCGGGTTGATTCCATTCCCATCCATTCCATCCCATTCCATTCCATTCCATTCGGGTTGTTTCCATTCCATTCAATTCCATTCCATGAAATTCGGGTTGATTCTATTCCATTCCATTCCATTCCATTCCATTCCATGCCATTCCAATCCATTACATTCGATTCCTTTCGGGTTGTTTCCATTCCATTCCAATCCATTCCACTCCATTGCACTCCATTCCACTCCATTCCATTCCATTCCATTCGGGTTGATTCCTTCCCATTCCATTCCATTCCATTCCATTCCACTCCATTCCAGTCAGGTTGATTTCATTCCATTCCATTCCATTCAATTCTTTTCCATTCCATTTGGGTTGATTCCATTCCATTCCTTTCCATTCCATTCAATTCCATTGTATTCCATTCCATTCCATTCGGGTTGATTCCATTCGATTCCATTCCACTCCATTCCATTCCATTCCATTCCGTTCAGTTTGATTCCATTTCATTCCTTTCCATTCCATTCCATTCCATTCCATTCCTTTCCTGTTGATTCCATTCCATTCCATTCCATTCCACTCCATTCCATTCGGGTTGATTCCAAACCATTCCATTCCATTCCATTCCATTGCATTCCATTCCATTCCATTGTATTCCATTCCCTTACATTCAGGTTGATTCCATTCCTTTACATTCCATTTGAATCCATTCAATTCCATTGCATTGCATTCGGGTTGATTCCATTCCATTCCAGTACATTACATTACATGTCATTGCATTCGTGTGGGTTGCATTCCATTCCATTCCATTCCATTCCATTCCATTCCATTCCATTCTTTTCGTGTTCATTCCATTCCATTCCATTCCATTCGAATCCATTCCATTCTTTTCGTGTTCATACCATTCCATTCCATTCCATTCCATTCCATTCCATTCCATTCCATTCCATTCTATTGAATTCCACTCCATTCTATTCGGGTTGATTCCATTTCCTTCCATTCCTTTCCATTCCATTCAATTCCATCCCATTCCATTCCATTCCATTCCATTCCTTTCTGCTTGATTCCATTCCATTCCATTCCATTGCATTCCATTCCATTTCATTGAATTCCATTCCATTCTAGTTGATTCCATTCCATTCCTTTCCATGCAATTCACTTCTGTTCCATTCCATTCCATTCGGGTTGGTTTCATTCCCTTCAACTCCATTCCATTTTATTCCATTCCATTCCATTCTGCTTGATTCCATTCCATTCTAATCCATTCCATTCCATTCCATTCTATTCCATTTGGTTTGATACCATTCCATTCTATTCCATTCCATTCCATTCCATTCCATTCCATTCCATTCCATTCTGGTTGATTCCATTCCATTCCATTCCATTCCATTCCATTCCATTCCATTCCACTCCATTCCAGTTGATTGTATTCCCTGAGATTCCACTGCGTTCCATTCCATTCAATTCCATTAGTGTTGATTGCATTCCATTCCATTTCTTTCCATTCCATTCCTTTCGGGTTGATTCCATAACCTTCCCTTCCATTCCATTCCCTTCCATTACATTCGAGTTGATCCCATTAAATTCCATTCCGTTCCATTCCCTTCCATTCCATTAAATTCCATTCCGGTTGATTCCATTCCCTTCCATTCTTTTCAATTCCATTCCACTCCATTCCAGTCCCTTCCATTCCATTCCTGTCCTTGCTGTTTGATTGTATTCCATTCCATTCCATTCCATTCCATTCCATTCCATTCCATTCCATTCGGGTTGATTCCATTCCATTCCTTTCCATACCATTCAATTCCGTTCCATTCCATTCCATTCGGGTTGATTCCATTTCAGTCCATTCCATTCCATTCCATTCCATTCGGGTTGATTCCATTCCATTCCACTCCGTTGCATTCCATGCTATTAGTGTTGATACAATTCCAATCCATTGCATTAGATTCCATTCCATTCGGGTAGATTCCATTCCATTCCATTCCATTGCATTCCATTCCATTCCATTCGGGTTGATTCCATTCCATTCCATTCCATTCCAATCCAATCCATTCGGGTTGATTCCATCCGCTTCCATTCCATTCCACTCCATTCCATTCTGGTTGATTCCATTCCATTTCGCTCAATTCCATTCCATTCCATTCCATTCGTGTTGATACCATTCCATTCAATTCCGTTCCATTCCATTCCATTCGGTTTGATTCCATTCCCTTCAATTCCATTCCATTCCATTCCATTCCATTCCATTCCATTCCATTCCATTCCTGTCTGGTTGATTCCATTCCATTCCATTCCATTCCATTCCATTCCATTTCATTTCATTCCATTCCATTCCATTCGGGTTGATTCCATTCCGTTCCTTTCCATTCCATTCAATTCCGTTCCATTCGTGTTGATTGCCTTCCCTTCGATTCCATTGCATTCCATTCCATTCCATTTCATTCCATTCGGGTTGATTCCATTCCATTCCATTCCATTCCATTCGGGTTGATTTCATGTCCTTTCCTTCCATTCCATTCCAATCCATTCGGGTTGATTTCATACGCTTCCATTCCATTCCATTCGGGTTGATACCATTCCATTCCATTCCATTCCTGTCCATTCCATTCGCGTTGATACCATTCCATTCCATTCCATTCCATTTGATTCCCTTCGAGTTGATTCCATTCCATTCCATTCCATTCCATTCCTTTGCATTCCAATTTGTTAATTCCATTCCATCCAATTCCATTCCATTCCATTCGGCTTGATTCCATTCCCATCCCTTCCATCCCATTCAATTCCATTCCTTTAGGGTTGATTCCATTCCGTTCCAATCCATTCCATTCCATTCCATTCGGGTTGATTCCACTCCATTCCATTCCATTACATTACATTCGGGTTGATTCTATTCCATTCCATTCCATTCCATTCCATGCCATTCCAATCCATTACATTCGATTCCATTCGGGTTGTTTCCATTCCATTCCAATCCATGCCACTCCATTGCACTCCATTCCACTCCATTCCATTCCATTCCATTCGGGTTGATTCCTTCCCATTCCATTCCATTCCATTCCATTCCATTCCATTCCACTCAATTCCAGTCAGGTTGATTCCATTCCATTCCATTCCTTTCCATTCCTTTCCATTCCATTCGGGTTGATTCCATTCCCTTCCTTTCCATTCCATTCCATTCCATTGTATTCCATTCCATTCCATTCCATTCGTGTTGATTCCATTCGATTCCATTCCACTCCATTCCATTCCATTCAATTCCATTCCTTTCAGTTTGATTCCATTCCCTTCTATTCCGTTGCATTCCATTCCATTCCATTCCGGTTGATTCCATATCCTTCCTTTTCATTCCATTCCATTCATTTCCAATCCATTCGTGTTGATTCCATACGATTCCATTCCATTCCATTCGGGTTGATTCCATGCCATTCCATTCCATTCCATTCGCGTTGATACCATTCCATTCCATTCCATTCCATTCCATTCCTTTCCATTCCATTCGGGTTGATTCCATTCCATTCCACTCCATTCCATTCCATTTCATTCCATTCCATTCCATTCCATTCCATTCCACTCCATTCCAGTCAGGTTGATTCCATTCCATTCCATTCCATTCCATTCCTTTCCATTCCATTCGGGTTGATTCCACTCCATACCTTTCCATTCTATTCCATTCTATTCCAATACATTCCACTCCATTCGCGTTAATTCCATTCCATTCCATTCCATTCCATTCCATTCCATTCCATTTCATTCCATTCCATTCCATTCCATTCTGCTTGATTCCATTCTATTCCTTTCCATTCCACTCCATTCCATTCGGGTTGATTCCATACCATTCCATTCCATTCCATTCCGTTCCATTCCATTCCATTCCGGTTGATTCCATTCCATTCCATTCCATTCCATCCCATTCCATTCCATTCGGGTTGATTCCATTGCATTCCATTCCATTACATTCCATCAAATTCCAGTGCATTCCATTAAATTCCAGTCAGGTTGATTCCATTCCATTCCATTCCTGGCCATGCCACGCCATACTATGCCATGCCATGCCATTCCTTTCCATTACATTCTACTCCATTCTGAACCAATCCGTTCCATTCCATTCGGGTTGATACCTTTCCATTCTTTTCCATTCCATTCCATTCCACTCCATTCCATGGCATTCCTTTCCATTCCATTCCGTTCCATTCCATTGCATTCCAATCCCTTCCATTCGGGTTGATTCCTTTCCTTTACATTCCATTCGATTCCATTCCATTCCATTCCATTGCATTCGGCTTGATTCCATTCCATTCCATTCCATTCCAGTCCATTCCATTCTATTCCATTCTATTCGTCTTGATTCCATTCCACTCCATTCAATTCGGGTTGATTCCATATCATTCCCTTCCAATCCATTCCATTCCATTCCATTCCATTCCATTCCATTCCATTCCATTCCATTCCATTCTGGTTGATTCCATTCCATTCCATTCCATTCCCTTCCATTCCATTCCAGTTGATTGTATTCCCTGCGATTCCACTGCGTTCCATTCCATTCAATTCCATTAGTGTTGATTGCATTCCATTCCATTCCATTCTATTCCATTCCATTCCATTCCATTCCATTCCTTTCGGGTTGATTCCATAACCTTCCCTTCCATTCCATTCCCTTCCATTCCATTCGAGTTGATACCATTAAATTCCATTCCGTTCCATTCCCTTCCATACCATTAAATTCCATTCCGGTTGATTCCATTCCCTTCCATTCTTTTCAATTCCATTCCATTCCATTCCTGTCCCTGCCATTCCATTCCTGTCCTTGCTGTTTGATTGTATTCCATTCCATTCCATTCCATTCCATTCCATTCCATTCCATTCCATTTCATTTCATTCCATTCCATTCCATTCGGGTTGATTCCATTCCGTTCCTTTCCATTCCATTCAATTCCGTTGCATTCGTGTTGATTGCCTTCCCTTCGATTCCATTGCATTCCATTCCATTCCATTCCATTCCATTCGGGTTGATTCCGTTCCATTCCATTCCATTCCATTTCATTCCATTCCATTCCATTCCATTAGGGTTGTCTCCATACACTACCCTTCTATTCCATTCCATTCCATTCCTATCCATTCGGGTTGATTCCATACGCTTACATTCCATTCCATTACAGTCCATTCGGTTTGATTCCATTCCATTCCATTTCATTCCATTCCATTCCATTCGGGTTGTTTCCATTCCATTCCATTCCATTCCATTCCCTTCCATTCCATTCCATTCCACTTCATTAAATGCCATTCCATACCATTCGGGTTTATTCCATCCCATTCCATTCCGTTTAATTCCATTCCATTCCATTCGGGTTGATTCCATTCCCTTCCATTCCTTCCATTCCATTACATTCCATTCCATTTTATTCGGGTTGATTCCATTCCATTCCGTTAAATTCCATTCCATTCCATTCCATTTCATTCCATTCCATTACATTCCATTCGGGTTGATTTCATATCCTTCCCTTCCCTTCCATTCCATTCCATTCCAATCCATTCGGGTTGATTCCACACGCTTCCACTCCATTCCATTCGCGTTGATACCATTCCATTCCATTCCATTCCATGCCATTCCAGTCCATTACGTTCGATTCCATTCTGGTTGATTCCTTTCCCTTCCATTTCATTCCATTACGTACGGGTTGATAACATTCCATTCAATTCCACTCCATTGCATTCCATTCCACTCCATTCCATTCCATTCCATTCAATTCGGGTTGAATACATCCCATTCCATTCCATTCCATTCCACTCCATTCCAATCAGGTTGATTCCACTCCATTCCATTCGGGTTGATTCCATTCCAATTCATTCCATTCTATTCCATTCCGTTCCACTCCATTCCATTCCATTCGGGTTGTTTCCATTCCATTCCATTCCATTCCATTCCACTCCATTCCATGCCATTCCATACGATTCGTGTTGATTCCATCCCATTCCATTCTATTCCACTGCATTCCATTCCATTCCATTCCATTCCATTCGGTTTGATTCCATTCCATTCCATTCCATTCCATTCCATTGCATTCCAATCCATTCGTGTTGATTCCGTTAACTTCCATTCCTTCCATTCCATTGCATTCCATTCCATTTTATTCGGGTTGATTCCATTCCATTCCATTCCATTCCATTCCCTTCCATTCCATTCCAGTTGATTGTATTCCCTGCGATTCCACTGCGTTCCTTTCCATTCAATTCCATTAGTGTTGATTGCATTCCATTCCATTCCTTTCTATTCCATTCCATTCCATTACATTCCATTCCTTTCGGGTTGATTCCATAACCATCCCTTCCATTCCATTCCCTTCCATTCCATTCCAGTTGATACCATTAAATTCCATTCCGTTCCATTCCCTTCCATTACATTAAATTCCATTCCGGTTGATTCCATTCCCTTCCATTCTTTTCAATTCCATTCCATTCCATTCCAGTCCCTTCCATTCCATTCCTGTCCTTGCTGTTTGATTTTATTCCATTCCATTCCATTCCATTCCATTCGGGTTGATTCCATTCCATTCCTTTCCGTATCATTCAATTCCGTTCCATTCCATTCCATTCGGGTTGATTCCATTTCAGTCCATTCCATTCCATTCCATTCCATTCCATTCGGGTTGATTCCATTCCATTCCATTCCGTTGCATTCCATGCCATTAATGTTGATACAATTCCATTCCATTGCATTAGATTCCATTACATTCGGGTAGATTCCATTCCATTCCATTCCATTGCATTCCATTCCATTCCATTCGGGTTGATTCCAATCCATTCCATTCCATTCCCATCCAATCCATTCGGGTTGATTCCATCCGCTTCCATTCCATTCCACTCCATTCTATTCTGGTTGATTCCATTCCATTCCGTTCAATTCCATTCCATTCCATTCCATTCGTGTTGATACCATTCCATTCAATTCCGTTCCATTGCATTCCATTCAGTTTGATTCCATTCCCTTCAATTCCATTCCATTCCATTCCATTCCATTCCATTCCATTCCATTCCATTCCTGTCTGGTTGATTCCATTCCATTCCATTCCATTCCATTCCATTCCATTCCATTCCACTCCATTGCATTCCATTCCACTCCATTCCATTCCATTCCATTCAATTCGGGTTGAATACATCCCATTCCATTCCATTCCATTCCACTCCATTCCAATCAGGTTGATTCCATTCCATTCCATTCGGGTTGATTCCATTCCAATTCATTCCATTCTATTCCATTCCATTCCATTCCATTCCATTCTATTCGGGTTGTTTCCATTCCATTCCATTCCATTCCACTCCACTCCATTCCATGCCATTCCATACCATTCGTGTTGATTCCATCCCATTCCGTTCTATTCCACTGCATTCCATTCCATTCCATTCCATTCCATTCCATTCCATTCGGTTTGATTCCATTCCATTCCATTCCATTCCATTCCAATCCATTCCATTCCATTGCATTCCATTCCATTCGGGTTGATTCCGTTCACTTCCATTCCTCCCATTCCATTGCATTCCATTCCATTTTATTCGGGTTGATTCCATTCCATTCCATTCCATTCCTTTCCATTCCATTCCATTCCATTCGGTTTGATTCCATATCCTTCCCTTGCATTCCATTCCATTCCATTCAAATCCATTCGGGTTGATTCCATAAACTTCCATTCCATTCCACTCCGTTCCATTCCATTCTGGTTGATTCCATTGCATTCCTTTCCATTTCATTACATTCGGGTTGATTCCATTCCATTCCATTCCATTCCATGTCATTTCAATCCATTATATTCGATTCCATTCGGGTTGATTCCATTCCATTCCATTCCACTCCATTGCATTCCAATCCACTCCATTCCATTCCATTCCATTCCATTCCATTCCATTCCATTCCATTCGGGTTGATTCCATCCCATCCCATTAGATCCCATTCCATTCCATTGCATTCGGATTGACTCCATTCCATTCCATTCCTTTCCATTCCATTCAATTCCGTTCCATTCCATTCCATTCGTGTTGATTTCATTCCCTCCCACTCCATTGCATTCCATTCCATTCCATTCATTTCCATTCCATTCCATTCGGGTTGATTCCATTCCCTTACATTCCATTCCATTCCATTCCATTCCATTCCATTCCATTCCTTTCTTGTTGATTCCATTCCATTCCATTCCACGCTTTCCATTCCATTCCATTCCATTAGGGTTGATTATATCCTATTCCATTCCATTTCTTTTCATTCCACTCCATTCCAGTCAGGTTGATTCCATTCCATTCCATTCCATTCCATTCCATTCCTTTCCATTCCATTCCATTCGGGCTGATTCAATTCCATTCCATTCCATTCCACTCCATTCGTGTTGATTCCATTCCATTCCTCTACATTCCATTCCATTCCATCCCATTTGGGTTGATTCCATCCCATTCCATTCCATTCCATTCCAATCCATTCCATTCCATTCCATTCCAATCCATTCCAATCCATTCAGGTTGATTCCCTACGCTTCCATTTCACTCAATTCCATTCCATTCGGGTTGATTCAATTCCATTCCATTCTATTCCATTCCATTCGGTTTGATTCCATTACATTCCATTCCACTCCATTGCATTCCATTCCATTCCATTCCATTCCATTCCATTCCATTCCATTCCATTCCATGCCATTCAAATCCATTACATTAGATTCCAATCGGGTTGATTCCATTCCATTCCAATCCATTCCTCTGTATTGCACTCCATTCCACTCCATTCCATTCCATTCCATTCCATTCGGGTTGATTCCATTCCATTCCATTCCACTCCATTCCATTCCATTCCATTCCACTCCATTCCATTCCATTCCATTCCATTCCATTCCATTCCATTCCTTTCCATTCCATTCGGGTTGATTCCACTCCATACCTTTCCATTCTATTCCATTCTATTCCATTACATGCCACTCCATTCGCGTTAATTCCATTCCATTCCATTCCATTCCATTCCATTCCATTCCATTCCATTCCATTCCATTGAATTCTGCTTGATTCCATTCCATTCCTTTCCATTCCACTCCATTCCATTCGGGTTGATTCCATACCATTCCATTCCATTCCATTCCGTTCCATTAGAATCCATTCCATTCCATTCCGCTTGATTCCCTTCCATTCCATTCCATTCCATCCCATTCCATTCCATTCGGGTTGATTCCATTGCATTCCATTCCATTACATCCCATCCAATTCCAGTGCATTCCATTAAATTCCAGTCAGGTTGATTCCATTCCATTCCATTCCTGGCCATGCCACGCCATACTATGCCATGCCAAGCCATTCCTTTCCATTCCATTCCACTCCATTCTGAACCAATCCGTTCCATTCCATTCGGGTTGATTCCTTTCCATTCTTTTCCATTCCATTCCATTCCAATCCATTCCATGGCATTCCTTTCCATTCCATTCCGTTCCATTGCATTCCCTTCCATTCGGGTTGATTCCTTTCCTTTACATTCCATTCGATTCCATTCCATTCCTTTCCATTGCATTCGGGTTGATTCCATTCCATTCCATTCCATTCCAGTCCATTCCATTCTATTCCATTCTATTCGTCTTGATTCCATTCCACTCCATTCAATTCGGGTTGATTCCATATCATTCCCTTCCATTCCATTCCATTCCATTCCAATCCATTCGGGTTGATTCCATACGCTTCCATTCCATTCCATTCGCGTTGATATCATTCCATTCCATTCCATTCCTTTCGATACCATTCGAGTTGATTCCATTCCATTCCATTCCATTCCATTGCATTCCAATTTATTGATTCCATTCCATCCAATTCCATTCAATTACATTCGGGTTGATTCCATTCCCTTCCATTCCATCCCATTCCATTCCATTCCATTAGGGTTGATTCCATTCCGTTCCATTCCATTCCATTCCATTCGGGTTGATTCCATTCCATTCAATACCATTCCATGAAATTCGGGTTGATTCTATTCCATTCCATTCCATTCCATTCCATTCCATTCCATGCCATTCCAATCCATTACATTCGATTCCTTTCGGGTTGTTTCCATTCCATTCCAATCCATTCCACTCCATTGCACTCCATTCCACTCCATTCCATTCCATTCCATTCGGGTTGATTCCTTCCCATTCCATTCCATTCCATTCCATTCCACTCCATTCCAGTCCGGTTGATTTCATTCCGTTCCATTCCATTCCATTCCTTTCCATTCCATTTGGGTTGATTCCATTCCATTCCTTTCCATTCCATTCCATTCCATTGTATTCCATTCCATTCCATTCGGGTTGATTCCATTCGATTCCATTCCACTCCATTCCATTCCATTCCATTCCGTTCAGTTTGATTCCATTTCATTCCATTCCATTCCATTCCATTCCATTCCATTCCATTCCATTCCATTCCTTTCCTGTTGATTCCATTCCATTCCATTCCATTCCACTCCATTCCATTCGGGTTGATTCCAAACCATTCCATTCCATTCCATTCCATTGCATTTCATTCCATTCCATTGTATTCCATTCCCTTACATTCAGGTTGATTCCATTCCTTTACATTCCATTTGAATCCATTCAATTCCATTGCATTGCATTCAGGTTGATTCCATTCCATTCCAGTACATTACATTACATGTCATTGCATTCGTGTGGGTTGCATTCCATTCCATTCCATTCCATTCCATTCCATTCTTTTCGTGTTCATTCCATTCCATTCCATTCCATTCGAATCCATTCCATTCTTTTCGTGTTCATACCATTCCATTCCATTCCATTCCATTCCATTCTATTCCATTCCATTCCATTCCATTTCATTCCATTCCATTACATTCCATTCGGGTTGATTCCATATCCTTCCCTTCCCTTCCATTCCATTCCATTCCAATCCATTCGGGTTGATTCCATACGCTACCATTCCATTCCATTCGGGTTGATACCATTCCATTCCATTCCATTCCATTCCATTCCATTCCATTCCATTCCATTCTATTCTATTCAATTCCACTCCATTCTATTCGGGTTGATTCCATTTCCTTCCATTCCTTTCCATTCCATTCCATTCCATTCCATTCCATTTCATTCCATTCCTTTCTGCTAGATTCCATTCCATTCCATTCCATTGCATTCCATTCCATTTCATTGAATTCCATTCCATTCTAGTTGATTCCATTCCATTCCTTTCCATGCAATTCACTTCTGTTCCATTCCATTCCATTCGGGTTGGTTTCATTCCCTTCAACTCCATTCCATTTTATTCCATTCCATTCCATTCTGCTTGATTCCATTCCATTCTAATCCATTCCATTCCATTCCATTCTATTCCATTTGGTTTGATACCATTCCATTCTATTCCATTCCATTCCATTCCATTCCATTCCATTCCATTCCATTCTGGTTGATTCCATTCCATTCCATTCCATTCCATTCCATTCCATTCCACTCCATTCCAGTTGATTGTATTCCCTGAGATTCCACTGCGTTCCATTCCATTCAATTCCATTAGTGTTGATTGCATTCCATTCCATTCCATTCCATTCCATTCCTTTCGGGTTGATTCCATAACCTTCCCTTCCATTCCATTCCCTTCCATTCCATTCGAGTTGATCCCATTAAATTCCATTCCGTTCCATTCCCTTCCATTCCATTAAATTCCATTCCGGTTGATTCCATTCCCTTCCATTCTTTTCAATTCCATTCCACTCCATTCCAGTCCCTTCCATTCCATTCCTGTCCTTGCTGTTTGATTGTATTCCATTCCATTCCATTCCATTCCATTCCATTCCATTCCATTCCATTCCATTCGGGTTGATTCCATTCCATTCCTTTCCATACCATTCAATTCCGTTCCATTCCATTCCATTCGGGTTGATTCCATTTCAGTCCATTCCATTCCATTCCATTCCATTCGGGTTGATTCCATTCCATTCCACTCCGTTGCATTCCATGCTATTAGTGTTGATACAATTCCAATCCATTGCATTAGATTCCATTCCATTCGGGTAGATTCCATTCCATTCCATTCCATTGCATTCCATTCCATTCCATTGAATTCCATTCCATTCTAGTTGATTCCATTCCATTCCTTTCCATGCAATTCACTTCTGTTCCATTCCATTCCATTCGGGTTGGTTTCATTCCCTTCAACTCCATTCCATTTTATTCCATTCCATTCCATTCTGCTTGATTCCATTCCATTCTAATCCATTCCATTCCATTCCATTCTATTCCATTTGGTTTGATACCATTCCATTCTATTCCATTCCATTCCATTCCATTCCATTCCATTCCATTCTGGTTGATTCCATTCCATTCCATTCCATTCCATTCCATTCCATTCCACTCCATTCCAGTTGATTGTATTCCCTGAGATTCCACTGCGTTCCATTCCATTCAATTCCATTAGTGTTGATTGCATTCCATTCCATTCCATTCCATTCCATTCCTTTCGGGTTGATTCCATAACCTTCCCTTCCATTCCATTCCCTTCCATTCCATTCGAGTTGATCCCATTAAATTCCATTCCGTTCCATTCCCTTCCATTCCATTAAATTCCATTCCGGTTGATTCCATTCCCTTCCATTCTTTTCAATTCCATTCCACTCCATTCCAGTCCCTTCCATTCCATTCCTGTCCTTGCTGTTTGATTGTATTCCATTCCATTCCATTCCATTCCATTCCATTCCATTCCATTCGGGTTGATTCCATTCCATTCCTTTCCATACCATTCAATTCCGTTCCATTCCATTCCATTCGGGTTGATTCCATTTCAGTCCATTCCATTCCATTCCATTCCATTCGGGTTGATTCCATTCCATTCCACTCCGTTGCATTCCATGCTATTAGTGTTGATACAATTCCAATCCATTGCATTAGATTCCATTCCATTCGGGTAGATTCCATTCCATTCCATTCCATTGCATTCCATTCCATTCCATTCGGGTTGATTCCATTCCATTCCATTCCATTCCAATCCAACCCATTCGGGTTGATTCCATCCGCTTCCATTCCATTCCACTCCATTCCATTCTGGTTGATTCCATTCCATTTCGCTCAATTCCATTCCATTCCATTCCATTCGTGTTGATACCATTCCATTCAATTCCGTTCCATTCCATTCCATTCGGTTTGATTCCATTCCCTTCAATTCCATTCCATTCCATTCCATTCCATTCCATTCCATTCCATTCCATTCCATTCCTGTCTGGTTGATTCCATTCCATTCCATTCCATTCCATTCCATTCCATTTCATTTCATTCCATTCCATTCCATTCGGGTTGATTCCATTCCGTTCCTTTCCATTCCATTCAATTCCGTTCCATTCGTGTTGATTGCCTTCCCTTCGATTCCTTTGCATTCCATTCCATTCCATTTCATTCCATTCGGGTTGATTCCATTCCATTCCATTCCATTCCATTCGGGTTGATTTCATGTCCTTTCCTTCCATTCCATTCCAATCCATTCGGGTTGATTTCATACGCTTCCATTCCATTCCATTCGGGTTGATACCATTCCATTCCATTCCATTCCTGTCCATTCCATTCGCGTTGAAAGCATTCCATTCCATTCCATTCCATTTGATTCCCTTCGAGTTGATTCCATTCCATTACATTCCATTCCATTCCTTTGCATTCCAATTTGTTGATTCCATTCCATCCAATTCCATTCCATTCCATTCGGCTTGATTCCATTCCCATCCCTTCCATCCCATTCAATTCCATTCCTTTAGGGTTGATTCCATTCCGTTCCAATCCATTCCATTCCATTCCATTCGGGTTGATTCCACTCCATTCCATTCCATTACATTACATTCGGGTTGATTCTATTCCATTCCATTGCATTCCATTCCATGCCATTCCAATCCACTACATTCGATTCCATTCGGGTTGTTTCCATTCCATTCCAATCCATGCCACTCCATTGCACTCCATTCCACTCCATTCCATTCCATTCCATTCGGGTTGATTCCTTCCCATTCCATTCCATTCCATTCCATTCCATTCCATTCCATTCCACTCAATTCCAGTCAGGTTGATTCCATTCCATTCCATTCCTTTCCATTCCTTTCCATTCCATTCGGGTTGATTCCATTCCCTTCCATTCCATTCCATTCCATTCCATTGTATTCCATTCCATTCCATTCCATTCGTGTTGATTCCATTCGATTCCATTCCACTCCATTCCATTCCATTCAATTCCATTCCTTTCAGTTTGATTCCATTCCCTTCTATTCCGTTGCATTCCATTCCATTCCATTCCGGTTGATTCCATATCCTTCCTTTTCATTCCATTCCATTCAATTCCAATCCATTCGTGTTGATTCCATACGATTCCATTCCATTCCATTCGGGTTGATTCCATGCCATTCCATTCCATTCCATTCGCGTTGATACCATTCCATTCCATTCCATTCCATTCCTTTCCATTCCATTCGGGTTGATTCCATTCCTTTCCACTCCATTCCATTCCATTTCATTCCATTCCATTCCATTCCATTCCATTCTATTCGGGTCGATTTCATTCCATTCCATTCCATTACATTACATTCAGGTTGATTCTATTCCATTCCATTTCATTCCATTCCATTTCATTCCATTCCATTCCATGCCATTCAAATCCATTACATTAGATTCCAATCGGGTTGATTCCATTCCATTCCCATCCATTCTTCTGTATTGCACTCCATTCCACTCCATTCCATTCCATTCCAATCCATTCGGGTTGATTCCATTCCATTCCATTCCATTCCATTCCATTCCATTCCATTCCACTCCATTCCAGTCAGGTTGATTCCATTCCATTCCATTCCATTCCATTCCTTTCCATTCCATTCGGGTTGATTCCACTCCATACCTTTCCATTCTATTCCATTCTATTCCAATACATTCCACTCCATTCGCGTTAATTCCATTCCATTCCATTCCATTCCATTCCATTTCATTCCATTCCATTCCATTCCATTCTGCTTGATTCCATTCTATTCCTTTCCATTCCACTCCATTCCATTCGGGTTGATTCCATACCATTCCATTCCATTCCATTCCGTTCCATTCCATTCCATTCCGGTTGATTCCATTCCATTCCATTCCATTCCATCCCATTCCATTCCATTCGGGTTGATTCCATTGCATTCCATTCCATTACATCCCATCAAATTCCAGTGCATTCCATTAAATTCCAGTCAGGTTGATTCCATTCCATTCCATTCCTGGCCATGCCACGCCATACTATGCCATGACATGCCATTCCTTTCCATTACATTCTACTCCATTCTGAACCAATCCGTTCCATTCCATTCGGGTTGATACCTTTCCATTCTTTTCCATTCCATTCCATTCCACTCCATTCCATGGCATTCCTTTCCATTCCATTCCGTTCCATTCCATTGCATTCCATTCCCTTCCATTCGGGTTGATTCCTTTCCTTTACATTCCATTCGATTCCATTCCATTCCATTCCATTGCATTCGGCTTGATTCCATTCCATTCCATTCCATTCCAGTCCATTCCATTCTATTCCATTCTATTCGTCTTGATTCCATTCCACTCCATTCAATTCGGGTTGATTCCATATCATTCCCTTCCAATCCATTCCATTCCATTCCATTCCATTCCATTCCATTCCATTCCATTCTGGTTGATTCCATTCCATTCCATTCCATTCCCTTCCATTCCATTCCAGTTGATTGTATTGCCTGCGATTCCACTGCGTTCCATTCCATTCAATTCCATTAGTGTTGATTGCATTCCATTCCATTCCATTCTATTCCATTCCATTCCATTCCATTCCATTCCTTTCGGGTTGATTCCATAACCTTCCCTTCCATTCCATTCCCTTCCATTCCATTCGAGTTGATACCATTAAATTCCATTCCGTTCCATTCCCTTCCATACCATTAAATTCCATTCCGGTTGATTCCATTCCCTTCCATTCTTTTCAATTCCATTCCATTCCATTCCTGTCCCTGCCATTCCATTCCTGTCCTTGCTGTTTGATTGTATTCCATTCCATTCCATTCCATTCCATTCCATTCCATTCCATTCCATTCCATTCCATTCCATTCGGGTTGATTCCATTCCATTCCTTTCCATACCATTCAATTCCGTTCCATTCCATTCCATTCGGGTTGATTCCATTTCAGTCCATTCCATTCCATTCCAATCCATTCCATTCGGGTTGATTCCATTCCATTCCACTCCGATGCATTCCATGCCATTAGTGTTGATACAATTCCATTCCATTGCATTAGATTCCATTCCATTCGGGTAGATTCCATTCCATTCCATTCCATTGCATTCCATTCCATTCCATTCGGGTTGATTCTATTCCATTCCATTCCATTCCAATCCAATCCATTCGGGTTGATTCCATCCGCTTCCATTCCATTCCAATCCATTCCATTCTGGTTGATTCCATTCCATTCCGTTCAATTCCATTCCATTCCATTCCATCCGTGTTGATACCATTCCATTCAATTCCGTTCCATTCCATTCCATTCCATTCCATTCCATTCCATTCCATTCCATTCCATTCCATTCCATTCCTGTCAGGTTGATTCCATTCCATTCCATTCCATTCCATTCCATTCCATTCCATTCCATTCCATTCCATTTCATTCCATTCCATTCCATTCGGGTTGATTCCATTCCGTTCCTTTCCATTCCATTCAATTCCGTTCCATTCGTGTTGATTGCCTTCCCTTCGATTCCATTGCATTCCATTCCATTCCATTCCATTCCATTCGGATTGATTCCGTTCCATTCCATTCCATTCCATTTCATTCCATTCCATTCCATTCCATTAGGGTTGTCTCCATACACTACCCTTCTATTCCATTCCATTCCATTCCTATCCATTCGGGTTGATTCCATACGCTTACATTCCATTCCATTACACTCCATTCGGTTTGATTCCATTCCATTCCATTTCATTCCATTCCATTCCATTCGGGTTGTTTCCATTCCATTCCATTCCATTCCACTCTCTTCCATTCCATTCCATTCCCTTCCATTCCATTCCATTCCACTTCATTAAATGCCATTCCATACCATTCGGGTTTATTCCATCCCATTCCATTCCGTTTAATTCCATTCCATTCCATTCCATTCCATTCGGGTTGATTCCATTCCCTTCCATTCCTTCCATTCCATTACATTCCATTCCATTTTATTCGGGTTGATTCCATTCCATTCCGTTAAATTCCATTCCATTCCATTCCATTTCATTCCATTCCATTACATTCCATTCGGGTTGATTTCATATCCTTCCCTTCCCTTCCATTCCATTCCATTCCAATCCATTCGGGTTGATTCCACACGCTTCCACTCCATTCCATTCGGGTTGATACCATTCAATTCCGTTCCATTTCATTCCATTCGCGTTGATACCATTCCATTCCATTCCATTCCATGCCATTCCGGTCCATTACGTTCGATTCCATTCTGGTTGATTCCTTTCCCTTCCATTTCATTCCATTACGTACGGGTTGATAACATTCCATTCAATTCCACTCCATTGCATTCCATTCCACTCCATTCCATTCCATTCCATTCAATTCGGGTTGAATACATCCCATTCCATTCCATTCCATTCCACTCCATTCCAATCAGGTTGATTCCACTCCATTCCATTCGGGTTGATTCCATTCCAATTCATTCCATTCTATTCCATTCCGTTCCACTCCATTCCATTCCATTCGGGTTGTTTCCATTCCATTCCATTCCATTCCATTCCACTCCATTCCATGCCATTCCATACGATTCGTGTTGATTCCATCCCATTCCATTCTATTCCACTGCATTCCATTCCATTCCATTCCATTCCATTCGGTTTGATTCCATTCCATTCCATTCCATTCCATTCCATTGCATTCCATTCCATTCGTGTTGATTCCGTTAACTTCCATTCCTTCCATTCCCTTCCATTCCATTCGAGTTGATACCATTAAATTCCATTCCGTTCAATTCCCTTCCATACCATTAAATTCCATTCCGGTTGATTCCATTCCCTTCCATTCTTTTCAATTCCATTCCATTCCATTCCTGTCCCTGCCATTCCATTCCTGTCCTTGCTGTTTGATTGTATTCCATTCCATTCCATTCCATTCCATTCGGGTTGATTCCATTCCATTCCTTTCCATACCATTCAATTTCGTTCCATTCCATTCCATTCGGGTTGATTCCATTTCAGTCCATTCCATTCCATTCCATTCCATTCCATTCGGGTTGATTCCATTCCATTCCATTCCGTTGCATTCCATGCCATTAATGTTGATACAATTCCATTCCATTGCATTAGATTCCATTACATTCGGGTAGATTCCATTCCATTCCATTCCATTGCATTCCATTCCATTCCATTCGGGTTGATTCCAATCCATTCCATTCCATTCCCATCCAATCCATTCGGGTTGATTCCATCCGCTTCCATTCCATTCCACTCCATTCTATTCTGGTTGATTCCATTCCATTCCGTTCAATTCCATTCCATTCCATTCCATTCGTGTTGATACCATTCCATTCAATTCCGTTCCATTGCATTCCATTCAGTTTGATTCCATTCCCTTCAATTCCATTCCATTCCATTCCATTCCATTCCATTCCATTCCATTCCTTTCCATTCCTGTCTGGTTGATTCCATTCCATTCCATTCCATTCCATTCCATTCCATTCCACTCCATTGCATTCCATTCCACTCCATTCCATTCCATTCCATTCAATTCGGGTTGAATACATCCCATTCCATTCCATTCCATTCCACTCCATTCCTATCAGGTTGATTCCATTCCATTCCATTCGGGTTGATTCCATTCCAATTCATTCCATTCTATTCCATTCCGTTCCATTCCATTCCATTCCATTCGGGTTGTTTCCATTCCATTCCATTCCATTCCACTCCACTCCATTCCATGCCATTCCATACCATTCGTGTTGATTCCATCCCATTCCGTTCTATTCCACTGCATTCCATTCCATTCCATTCCATTCCATTCGGTTTGATTCCATTCCATTCCATTCCATTCCATTCCAATCCATTCCATTCCATTGCATTCCATTCCATTCGGGTTGATTCCGTTCACTTCCATTCCTCCCATTCCATTGCATTCCATTCCATTTTATTCGGGTTGATTCCAATCCATTCCATTCCATTCCTTTCCATTCCATTCCATTCCATTCGGTTTGATTCCATATCCTTCCCTTGCATTCCATTCCATTCCATTCAAATCCATTCGGGTTGATTCCATAAACTTCCATTCCATTCCACTCCGTTCCATTCCATTCTGATTGATTCCATTGCATTCCTTTCCATTTCATTACATTCGGGTTGATTCCATTCCATTCCATTCCATTCCATGTCTTTCCAATCCATTATATTCGATTCCATTCGGGTTGATTCCATTCCATTCCATTCCACTCCATTGCATTCCAATCCACTCCATTCCATTCCATTCCATTCCATTCCATTCCATTCCATTCCATTCCATTCCATTCGGGTTGATTCCATCCCATCCCATTAGATCCCGTTCCATTCCATTGCATTCGGATTGACTCCATTCCATTCCATTCCTTTCCATTCCATTCAATTCCGTTCCATTCCATTCCATTCGTGTTGATTTCATTCCCTCCCACTCCATTGCATTCCATTCCATTCCATTCATTTCCATTCCATTCCATTCGGGTTGATTCCATTCCCTTACATTCCATTCCATTCCATTCCATTCCATTCAATTCCATTCCTTTCTTGTTGATTCCATTCCATTCCATTCCACGCTTTCCATTCCATTCCATTCCATTAGGGTTGATTATATCCTATTCCATTCCATTTCTTTTCATTCCACTCCATTCCAGTCAGGTTGATTCCATTCCATTCCATTCCATTCCATTCCATTCCATTCCATTCCATTCCTTTCCATTCCATTCCATTCGGGCTGATTCAATTCCATTCCATTCCATTCCACTCCATTCGTGTTGATTCCATGCCATTCCTCTACATTCCATTCCATTCCATCCCATTTGGGTTGATTCCATCCCATTCCATTCCATTCCAATCCAATCCATTCCATTCCATTCCATTCCAATCCATTCCAATCCATTCAGGTTGATTCCCTACGCTTCCATTTCACTCAATTCCATTCCATTCGGGTTGATTCAATTCCATTCCATTCTATTCCATTCCATTCGGTTTGATTCCATTACATTCCATTCCACTCCATTGCATTCCATTCCACTCCATTCCATTCCATTCCATTCCATTCCATTCCATTCCATTCCATTCGGGTTTTTTCCATCCCATTCCATTCCCATCCATTCCATTCCACTCCATTCCAATCAGGTTGATTCCATTCCATTCCATTCCATTCCATTCCATTCCATTCCATTCCATTCCATTCCATTCCATTAGGGTTGATTCCATTCCATTCCATTCCATTCCATTCCATTCCATTCCATTCCATTCGGGTTGTTTCCATTCCATTCCATTCCACTCCATTCCATGCCATTCCATACCATTCGTGTTGATTCAATCCCATTCCATTCCATTCCATTCCATTCCAATCCATACGTGTTGATTCCATTCCCTTCCATTGCATTGCAATCCATTCCATTCCAGTTGATTCCATTCCCTTCGATTCCATTCCATTCCATTCGATTCCATTCCATTGCATTCCACTCGTGTGGATTCCAATCCATTCCATTCCATTCCATTCCAATCCATTCCAATCCATTCATGTTGATTCCCTACGCTTCCATTTCACTGAAATCCATTCCATTCGGGTTGATTCCATTCCATTCCATTCTATTCCATTCCATTCGGTTTGATTCCATTACATTCCATTCCACTCCATTTCATTCCATTCCACTCCATTCCATTCCGTTCCATTCCATTCCATTCCATTCCATTCCATTCCATTCAGGTTTATTCCATCCGAATCCATTCCCATCCATTCCATTCCACTCCATTCCAATCATGTTGATTCCACTCCATTCCATTCCATTCCATTCCATTTCATTAGGGTTGATTCCATTCCATTCCATTCCATTCCATTCCATTCCATTCCATTCCATTCCATTCGGGTTGTTTCCATTCCATTCCATTCCAGTCCATTCCATGCCATTCCATACCATTCGTGTTGATTCAATCCCATTCCAATCCATTCCATTCCATTCCAATCCATACGTGTTGATTCCATTCCCTTCCATTGCATTGCAATCCATTCCATTCCAGTTGATTCCATTCCCTTCGATTCCATTCCATTACATTCGATTCCGTTCCATTGCATTCCATTCGGGTGGATTCCAATCCATTCCATTCCATTCCATTCCATTCCAAACCATTCAGTTTGATTCCCTACGCTTCCACTCCATTCAATTCCATTCCATTCAGGTTGATTCCATTCCATTCCATTCCATTCCATTCCATTCCATTCCATTCCATTCCATTCCATTCGGTTTGATACCATTCCATTCCATTCCACTCCATTGCATTCCATTCCACTCCATTTCATTCCATTCCATTCCATTCCGGGTGATTCCATCCCATTCCATTGCATTCCATTCCATTCCATTCCATTCCATTCCATTCCAATCCTTTCCTATCAGGTTGATTCCATTCCATTCCATTCCATTCCATTCCATTCGGGTTGATTCCATTCCATTCCATTCCGTTCCATTCCATTCCATTCAATTCCATTCCATTTCATTCCATTCCATTCCTTTCTGGTTCATTCCATTCCATTCCATTCCATTCCATTCCATTCGGGTTGATTCCAATCCATTCCATTCCATTCCATTCCATTCCATTCCATTCCATTCCATTCCATTTCATTTCATTCCATTCCTTTCTGGTTGATTCCATTCCATTCCATTCCATTCCATTCCATTCCATTCCATTAGGGTTGATTATATCATATTCCATTCCATTTCTTTTCATTCCACTGCATTCCAGTCAGGTTGATTCCATTCCATTCCATTCCATTCCATTCCATTCGGGTTGATTCAATTCCATTCCATTCCATTCCACTACATTCGGGTTGATTCCATTCCATTCCTCTCCATTCCATTCCATTCCATAACATTTGGGTTGATTCCATCCCATTCCATTCCATTCCATTCCATTCCAATCCATTCCATTCCATTCCATTCGCGTTAATTCCATTCCATTCCATTCGGTTTGATTCCATTCCCTTCCATTCCATTCCATTCCATTCCATTCCATTCCATTCCATTCCATTCCTGTCTGGTTGATTCCATTCCATTCCATTCCATTCCATTCCATTTCATTTCATTCCATTCCATTCCATTCGGGTTGATTCCATTCCGTTCCTTTCCATTCCATTCAATTCCGTTCTATTCGTGTTGATTGCCTTCCCTTCGATTCCATTCCATTCCATTCCATTCCATTCCATTCCATTCCATCCCATTCCATTCGGGTTGATTCCATTCTATTCCATTCCATTCCTTTACATTCCATTCCATTCCATTCTGGTTGATTCCATTCCATTCCATTCCATTCCCTATAATTCCATTGCATTCCATTCCATTCCGTTCCAATCGGGTTTATTCCAGTCCATTCCATTCCATTGCATTCCATTCCATTCCATTAAATTCATGTTGATTCCGTTCCATTCCAATCCATTCTATTCGATTAAATTCCACTCCAATACATACGGGTTGATTCCATTCCATTCCATTCCATTCCATTCCATGCCAATCCATTCCATTCCATTCCGGTTGATTCCATTGCTTTCCATTTCATTGAATTTCATTCCATTCCATTCCATTCCATTCCATTAGGGTTGATTATAACCTATTCCATTCCATTTCTTTTCATTCCACTGCATTCCAGTCAGGTTGATTCCATTCCATTCCATTCCATTCCATTCGTGTTGATTCAATTCCATTCCATTCCATTCCACTACATTCGGGTTGATTCCATTCATTCCTCTCCATTCCATTCCATTCCATAACATTTGGGTTGATTCCATCCCAGTCCATTCCATTCCATTCCATTCCAATCCATTCCATTCCATTCCATTCGCGTTAATTCCATTCCATTCCATTTCATTCCATTCGGGTTGATTTCATTCCATTCCATTCAATTCCATTCCATTCCATTCCATTCCATGCCATTCCATTCCATTAAGTACGATTTCATTCGGGTTGATTCCATTCCATTCCATTCCATTCCATTACTTTCGGGTTGAATCCATTCCATTCCATTACACTCCATTGCATTCCATTCCAACCCATTCCATTCCATTCCATTCCATTCCATTCCATTCCATTCCATTCGTGTTGATACCATTCCATTCTATTCCGTTCCATTCCATTCCTTTCGGTTTGATTCCATTCCCTTCAATTCCATTCCATTCCATTCCATTCCATTCCATTCCATTCCATTCCTGCCTGGTTTATTCCATTCCATTCCATTCCATTCCATTCCATTCCATTCCATTTCATTTCATTCCATTCCATTCCATTCGGGTTGATTCCATTCCGTTCCTTTCCATTCCATTCAATTCCGTTCCATTCGTATTGATTGCCTTCCCTTCGATTCCATTGCATTCCATTCAATTCCAGTCCATTCCATTCGGGTTGATTCCATTCCATTCCATTCCATTTCATTCCATTCCATTCCATTCCATTAGAGTTGTCTCCATACACTTCCCTTCTATTCCATTCCATTCCATTCCTATCCATTCGGGTTGATTCCATACGCTTACATTCCATTCCATTACATTTCATTCGGGTTGATTCCTTTCCATTCCATTTCATTCCATTCCATTCCATTCGGGTTGTTTCCATTCCATTCCATTCCATTCCATTCCATTCCCTTCCATTCCATTCCACTCCATTAAATGCCATTCCATACCATTCGGGTTTATTACATCCCATTCCATTCCGTTTAATTCCATTCCATTCCATTCGGGTTGATTCCATTCCCTTTCATTCCTTACATTCCATAACATTCCATTCCATTTTATTCGGGTTGATTCCATTCCATTCCATTAAATTCCATTCCATTCCATTCCATTTCATTCCATTCCATTACATTCCATTCGGGTTGATTCCATATCCTTCCCTTCCATTCCATTCCATTCAATTCCAATCCATTTGGGTTGATTCCATACGCTTCCATTCCATTCCATTCGGGTTGATACCATTCCATTCCGTTCCATTTCATTCCATTCCCGTTGATACCATTCCATTCCATTCCATTCCATGCCATTCCAATCCATTACGTTCGATTCCATTCTGGTTGATTCCATTCAATTCAATTCCATTCCATTACGTACGGTTTGATAACATTCCATTCAATTCCACTCCATTGCATTCCATTCCACTCCATTCCATTCCATTCTATTCAATTCGGGTTGATTACATCCCATTCCATTCCAATCCATTCCACTCCACTCCACTCAGGTTGATTCCATTCCATTCCATTCGGGTTCATTCCATTCCAATTCATTCAATTCTATTCCATTCCGTTCCATTCCATTACATTCCATTCAATTCCATTCCATTTCATTCCATTCCGTTCCTTTCTGGTTGATTCCATTCCATTCCATTCCATTCCATTCCATTCCATTCGGGTTGATTCCATTCCATTCCATTCCATTCCTTTCCATTTCATTCCATTCCATTCCTTTCTGGTTGATTCCATTCCATTCCATTCCATTCCATTCCATTCCACTAGGGTTGATTATATCCTATTCCATTCCATTTCTTTACATTCCACTGCATTCCAGTCAGGTTGATTCCATTCCATTCCATTCCATTCCATTCGGGTTGATTCCATTCCATTCCATTCCATTCCACTACATTCGGGTTGATTCCATTCCAATCCTCTCCATTCCATTCCATTCCATAACATTTGGGTTGATTCCATCCCATTCCATTCCATTCCATTCCATTCCAATCCATTCCATTCCATTCCATTCGCGTTAATTCCATTCCATTCCATTCCATTCCATTCCATTCCATTTCATTCCATTCGGGTTGATTTCATTCCATTCCATTCCATTCCATTCCATTCCATGCCATTCCAATCCATTACGTTCGATTTCATTCGGGTTGATTCCATTCCATTCCATTCCATTCCATTACTTTCGGGTTGATTCCATTCCATTCCATTCCACTCCATTGCATTCCATTCCACCCCATTCCATTGCATTCCTTTCCAATCCACTCCATTCCATTCCATTCCATTCGTGTTGATACCATTCCATTCAATTCCGTTCCATTCCATTCCATTCGGTTTGATTCCATTCCCTTCAATGACATTCCATTCCATTCCATTCCATTCCATTCCATTCCATTCCATTCCATTCCATTCCATTCCTGTCTGGTTGATTCCATTCCATTACATTCCATTCCATTCCATTTCATTTCATTCCATTCCATTCCATTCGGGTTGATTCCATTCCGTTCCTTTCCATTCCATTCAATTCCATTCCATTCGTGTTGATTGCCTTCCCTTCGATTCCATTCCATTCCATTCCATTCCATTCCATTCCATCCGATTCCATTCGGGTTGATTCCATTCTATTCCATTCCATTCCTTTACATTCCATTCCATTCCATTCGGGTTGATTCCATTCCATTCCATTCCATTCCCTTTAATTCCATTGCATTCCATTCCATTCCGTTCCAATCGGGTTTATTCCAGTCCATTCCATTCCATTGCATTCCATTCCATTCCATTAAATTCATGTTGATTCCGTTCCATTCCAATCCATTCCATTCGATTCCATTCCACTCCAATACATTCGGGTTGATTCCATTCCATTCCATTCCATGCCATTCCATTCCATTCCATTCCGGTTGATTCCATTCCGTTCCATTTCATGGAATTTCATTCCATTCCATTCCATTCCATTAGGGTTGATTATATCCTATTCCATTCCATTTCTTTTCATTCCACTCCATTCCAGTCAGGTTGATTCCATTCCATTCCATTCCATTCCATTCCAGTCCATTCCATGCCATTCCATTCGGGTTGATTCAATTCCATTCCATTCCATTACACTCCATTCGGGTTGATTGCATTCCATTCCTCTCCATTCCATTCCATTCCATTCCAAACCATTTTGGTTGATTCCATCCCATTCCATTCCTTCCAATCCATTCCTATTCATTCCATTCCATTCCATTCCATTCCAGTTGATTCCCTTCCCTTCGATTCCATTCCATTCCATTCGATTCGGTTCCATTCCATTCCATTCGGGTGTATTCCAGTCCATTCAATTCCATTTTTTCCATTCCATTCCCATCAATTCAGGTTGATTCCCTACGCTTCCATTCCATTCAATTCCATTCCATTCGGGTTGATTCCATTCCACTCCTTTCCATTCCATTACATTCTGTTTGATTCCATTCCATTCCATTGCATTCCACTCCATTGCATTCCATTCCACTCCATTCTATTCCATTCCATTCCATTCCATTCGGGTTGATTCCATCCCATTCCATTCCATTCCATTCCATTCCATTCCATTCCACCCCACACCATTCAAATCAGTTTGATTACAACCCATTCTATTCCATTCCATTCCATTCCATTCCAAAACATACGGCGTGATTCCATTCCCTTCCGTTCCATTGCAATCCATTCCATTCTATTCGGGTTGATTCCATTCCATTCCATTCCATTGCATTCCATTCCATTCCATTCCATTGCATTCCATTCCATTCCATTCCATTCCGGTTGATTCCATATCCTTCCTTTCATTCCATTCCATTCCTTTCCATTCTTGTTGATTCCATACGATTCCATTCAATTCCAATCCATTCCATTCGGGTTGATTCCATGCCATTCCATTCCATTCCATTCCATTCCTTTCCATTCCATTCGGGTTGATTCCATTCCTTTCCATTCCTTTCCATTCCATTCCATTCCATGCCATTCCATTCCATTCCATTCCATTCTCTTCTGGTTGATTCCCTTCCATTCCATTCCATTCCGTTCCATTCCATTCCATTTCAGTTCATTCCATTCCATTCCATTCCATTAGGGTTGATTCCATTCCATTCCATTCCATTCCACGCCATTCGGGTCGGTTCCATTCCATTTGATTCCATTCCATCCCATTCCATTCCATTGCATTCCACTGCATTCCAGTCAGGTTGATTCCACTCCATTGCACTCCATTCCAATCCATTCCATGCCATTCCATACCATTCGTGTTGATTCAATACAATTCCATTTCATTCTATTCCATTCCATTCCATTCCATTCCATACCATTATATTACATTCGGGTTGATTCTATTCCATTCCATTCCACTACATTGCATTCCATTCCACTCCATTCCATTCCATTCCATTCCATTCCATTCGGGTTGATTCCACCCCATTCCACTCCATTCCATTCCATTCCATTCCATTCCATTCCATTCCATTCCACTCCATTCCAATCAGGTTGATTCCATTCCATTCCATAACATTCCATTCCAATCCATATCATTCCATTCCATTCCATTCCATTCCATTCCATTCCATTCGGGTAGATTCCATTCCATTCCATTCCATTCTATTCCATTCCATTCCAATCCATTCCATTCCATTCGGGTTGTTTCCATTCCATTCCATTCGATTCCATTCCATTCCATTCCATTCAGATTGATTCCATTCCATTCCATTCCCTTCCATTCCATTCTGGTTGATTCCATTTCATTCCATTCCACTCAAATCCATTCCATTCGTGTTGATTCTATTCCATTCCATTCGAGTTGATTCCATTCCATTTCATTCCATTGCATCCCATTCCATTCCATTCCATTCCACTCCATTCCAGTCAGGTTGATTCCACTCCATTTCACTGAATTCCATTCCATTCAATGCCATTCCATACCATTCGGGTTGATTCCATCCCATTCCTTTCCATTCCATTCCATTCCATTCCGTTTGATTCCATTCCATTCCATTCCATTTCATTCCATTCCATTCCATTCCATTAGGGTTGTCTCCATACACTTCCCTTCTATTCCATTCCATTCCATTCCTATCCATTCGGGTTGATTACATACGCTTACATTCCATTCCATTACATTCCATTCGGGTTGTTTCCATTCCATTCCATTCCATTCCATTCCATTCCATTCCATTCCCTTCCATTCCATTCCACTCCATTAAATGCCATTCCATACCATTCGGGTTTATTACATCCCATTCCATTCCGTTTAATTCCATTCCATTCCATTCGGGTTGATTCCATTCCCTTTCATTCCTTACATTCCATAACATTCCATTCCATTTTATTCGGGTTGATTCCATTCCATTCCATTAAATTCCATTCCATTCCATTCCATTTCATTCCATTCCATTACATTCCATTCGGGTTGATTCCATATCCTTCCCTTCCATTCCATTCCATTCAATTCCAATCCATTTGGGTTGATTCCATACGCTTCCATTCCATTCCATTCGGGTTGATACCATTCCATTCCGTTCCATTTCATTCCATTCCCGTTGATACCATTCCATTCCATTCCATGCCATTCCAATCCATTACGTTCGATTCCATTCTGGGTGATTCCATTCAATTCAATTCCATTCCATTACGTACGGTTTGATAACATTCCATTCAATTCCACTCCATTGCATTCCATTCCACTCCATTCCATTCCATTCTATTCAATTCGGGTTGATTACATCCCATTCCATTCCAATCCATTCCACTCCATTCCACTCAGGTTGATTCCATTCCATACCATTCGGGTTCATTCCATTCCAATTCATTCAATTCTATTCCATTCCGTTCCATTCCATTCCATTCCATTCAATTCCATTCCATTTCATTCCATTCCATTCCTTTCTGGTTGATTCCATTCCATTCCATTCCATTCCATTCCATTCCATTCGGGTTGATTCCATTCCATTCCATTCCATTCCATTCCATTCCATTTCATTCCATTCCATTCCTTTCTGGTTGATTCCATTCCATTCCATTCCATTCCATTCCATTCCACTAGGGTTGATTATATCCTATTCCATTCCATTTCTTTTCATTCCACTGCATTCCAGTCAGGTTGATTCCATTCCATTCCATTCCATTCCATTCCATTCGGGTTGATTCAATTCCATTCCATTCCATTCCACTACATTCGGGTTGATTCCACTCCAATCCTCTCCATTCCATTCCATTCCATAACATTTGGGTTGATTCCATCCCATTCCATTCCATTCCATTCCATTCCAATCCATTCCATTCCATTCCATTCGCGTTAATTCCATTCCATTCCATTCCATTCCATTCCATTCCATTTCATTCCATTCTGGTTGATTCCATTCCATTCCATTCCATTCCATTCCATTCCATTCCATGCCATTCCAATCCATTACGTTCGATTTCATTCGGGTTGATTCCATTCCATTCCATTCCATTCCATTACTTTCGGGTTGATTCCATTCCATTCCATTCCACTCCATTGCATTCCATTCCACCCCATTCCATTGCATTCCATTCCAATCCACTCCATTCCATTCCATTCCATTCGTGTTGATACCATTCCATTCAATTCCGTTCCATTCCATTCCATTCGGTTTGATTCCATTCCCTTCAATTCCATTCCATTCCATTCCATTCCATTCCATTCCATTCCATTCCATTCCATTCCATTCCATTCCTGTCTGGTTGATTCCATTCCATTACATTACATTCCATTCCATTTCATTTCATTCCATTCCATTCCATTCGGGTTGATTCCATTCCGTTCCTTTCCATTCCATTCAATTCCATTCCATTCGTGTTGATTGCCTTCCCTTCGATTCAATTCCATTCCATTCCATTCCATTCCATTCCATCCCATTCCATTCGGGTTGATTCCATTCTATTCCATTCCATTCCTTTACATTCCATTCCATTCCATTCGGGTTGATTCCATTCCATTCCATTCCATTTCATTCCATTCCATTCCATTCCATTAGAGTTGTCTCCATACACTTCCCTTCTATTCCATTCCATTCCATTCCTATCCATTCGGGTTGATTCCATACGCTTACATTCCATTCCATTACATTTCATTCGGGTTGATTCCTTTCCATTCCATTTCATTCCATTCCATTCCATTCGGGTTGTTTCCATTCCATTCCATTCCATTCCATTCCATTCCCTTCCATTCCATTCCACTCCATTAAATGCCATTCCATACCATTCGGGTTTATTACATCCCATTCCATTCCGTTTAATTCCATTCCATTCCATTCGGGTTGATTCCATTCCCTTTCATTCCTTACATTCCATAACATTCCATTCCATTTTATTCGGGTTGATTCCATTCCATTCCATTAAATTCCATTCCATTCCATTCCATTTCATTCCATTCCATTACATTCCATTCGGGTTGATTCCATATCCTTCCCTTCCATTCCATTCCATTCAATTCCAATCCATTTGGGTTGATTCCATACGCTTCCATTCCATTCCATTCGGGTTGATACCATTCCATTCCGTTCCATTTCATTCCATTCCCGTTGATACCATTCCATTCCATTCCATTCCATGCCATTCCAATCCATTACGTTCGATTCCATTCTGGTTGATTCCATTCAATTCAATTCCATTCCATTACGTACGGTTTGATAACATTCCATTCAATTCCACTCCATTGCATTCCATTCCACTCCATTCCATTCCATTCTATTCAATTCGGGTTGATTACATCCCATTCCATTCCAATCCATTCCACTCCACTCCACTCAGGTTGATTCCATTCCATTCCATTCGGGTTCATTCCATTCCAATTCATTCAATTCTATTCCATTCCGTTCCATTCCATTACATTCCATTCAATTCCATTCCATTTCATTCCATTCCGTTCCTTTCTGGTTGATTCCATTCCATTCCATTCCATTCCATTCCATTCCATTCGGGTTGATTCCATTCCATTCCATTCCATTCCTTTCCATTTCATTCCATTCCATTCCTTTCTGGTTGATTCCATTCCATTCCATTCCATTCCATTCCATTCCACTAGGGTTGATTATATCCTATTCCATTCCATTTCTTTACATTCCACTGCATTCCAGTCAGGTTGATTCCATTCCATTCCATTCCATTCCATTCGGGTTGATTCCATTCCATTCCATTCCATTCCACTACATTCGGGTTGATTCCATTCCAATCCTCTCCATTCCATTCCATTCCATAACATTTGGGTTGATTCCATCCCATTCCATTCCATTCCATTCCATTCCAATCCATTCCATTCCATTCCATTCGCGTTAATTCCATTCCATTCCATTCCATTCCATTCCATTCCATTTCATTCCATTCGGGTTGATTTCATTCCATTCCATTCCATTCCATTCCATTCCATGCCATTCCAATCCATTACGTTCGATTTCATTCGGGTTGATTCCATTCCATTCCATTCCATTCCATTACTTTCGGGTTGATTCCATTCCATTCCATTCCACTCCATTGCATTCCATTCCACCCCATTCCATTGCATTCCTTTCCAATCCACTCCATTCCATTCCATTCCATTCGTGTTGATACCATTCCATTCAATTCCGTTCCATTCCATTCCATTCGGTTTGATTCCATTCCCTTCAATGACATTCCATTCCATTCCATTCCATTCCATTCCATTCCATTCCATTCCATTCCTGTCTGGTTGATTCCATTCCATTACATTCCATTCCATTCCATTTCATTTCATTCCATTCCATTCCATTCGGGTTGATTCCATTCCGTTCCTTTCCATTCCATTCAATTCCATTCCATTCGTGTTGATTGCCTTCCCTTCGATTCAATTCCATTCCATTCCATTCCATTCCATTCCATCCGATTCCATTCGGGTTGATTCCATTCTATTCCATTCCATTCCTTTACATTCCATTCCATTCCATTCGGGTTGATTCCATTCCATTCCATTCCATTCCCTTTAATTCCATTGCATTCCATTCCATTCCGTTCCAATCGGGTTTATTCCAGTCCATTCCATTCCATTGCATTCCATTCCATTCCATTAAATTCATGTTGATTCCGTTCCATTCCAATCCATTCCATTCGATTCCATTCCACTCCAATACATTCGGGTTGATTCCATTCCATTCCATTCCATGCCATTCCATTCCATTCCATTCCGGTTGATTCCATTCCGTTCCATTTCATGGAATTTCATTCCATTCCATTCCATTCCATTAGGGTTGATTATATCCTATTCCATTCCATTTCTTTTCATTCCACTCCATTCCAGTCAGGTTGATTCCATTCCATTCCATTCCATTCCATTCCAGTCCATTCCATGCCATTCCATTCGGGTTGATTCAATTCCATTCCATTCCATTACACTCCATTCGGGTTGATTGCATTCCATTCCTCTCCATTCCATTCCATTCCATTCCAAACCATTTTGGTTGATTCCATCCCATTCCATTCCTTCCAATCCATTCCTATTCATTCCATTCCATTCCATTCCATTCCAGTTGATTCCCTTCCCTTCGATTCCATTCCATTCCATTCGATTCGGTTCCATTCCATTCCATTCGGGTGTATTCCAGTCCATTCAATTCCATTTTTTCCATTCCATTCCCATCAATTCAGGTTGATTCCCTACGCTTCCATTCCATTCAATTCCATTCCATTCGGGTTGATTCCATTCCACTCCTTTCCATTCCATTACATTCTGTTTGATTCCATTCCATTCCATTGCATTCCACTCCATTGCATTCCATTCCACTCCATTCTATTCCATTCCATTCCATTCCATTCGGGTTGATTCCATCCCATTCCATTCCATTCCATTCCATTCCATTCCACCCCACACCATTCAAATCAGTTTGATTACAACCCATTCTATTCCATTCCATTCCATTCCATTCCAAAACATACGGCGTGATTCCATTCCCTTCCGTTCCATTGCAATCCATTCCATTCTATTCGGGTTGATTCCATTCCATTCCATTCCATTGCATTCCATTCCATTCCATTCCATTGCATTCCATTCCATTCCATTCCATTCCGGTTGATTCCATATCCTTCCTTTCATTCCATTCCATTCCTTTCCATTCTTGTTGATTCCATACGATTCCATTCAATTCCAATCCATTCCATTCGGGTTGATTCCATGCCATTCCATTCCATTCCATTCCATTCCTTTCCATTCCATTCGGGTTGATTCCATTCCTTTCCATTCCTTTCCATTCCATTCCATTCCATGCCATTCCATTCCATTCCATTCCATTCTCTTCTGGTTGATTCCCTTCCATTCCATTCCATTCCGTTCCATTCCATTCCATTTCAGTTCATTCCATTCCATTCCATTCCATTAGGGTTGATTCCATTCCATTCCATTCCATTCCACGCCATTCGGGTCGGTTCCATTCCATTTGATTCCATTCCATCCCATTCCATTCCATTGCATTCCACTGCATTCCAGTCAGGTTGATTCCACTCCATTGCACTCCATTCCAATCCATTCCATGCCATTCCATACCATTCGTGTTGATTCAATACAATTCCATTTCATTCTATTCCATTCCATTCCATTCCATTCCATACCATTATATTACATTCGGGTTGATTCTATTCCATTCCATTCCACTACATTGCATTCCATTCCACTCCATTCCATTCCATTCCATTCCATTCCATTCGGGTTGATTCCACCCCATTCCACTCCATTCCATTCCATTCCATTCCATTCCATTCCATTCCATTCCACTCCATTCCAATCAGGTTGATTCCATTCCATTCCATAACATTCCATTCCAATCCATATCATTCCATTCCATTCCATTCCATTCCATTCCATTCCATTCGGGTAGATTCCATTCCATTCCATTCCATTCTATTCCATTCCATTCCAATCCATTCCATTCCATTCGGGTTGTTTCCATTCCATTCCATTCGATTCCATTCCATTCCATTCCATTCAGATTGATTCCATTCCATTCCATTCCCTTCCATTCCATTCTGGTTGATTCCATTTCATTCCATTCCACTCAAATCCATTCCATTCGTGTTGATTCTATTCCATTCCATTCGAGTTGATTCCATTCCATTTCATTCCATTGCATCCCATTCCATTCCATTCCATTCCACTCCATTCCAGTCAGGTTGATTCCACTCCATTTCACTGAATTCCATTCCATTCAATGCCATTCCATACCATTCGGGTTGATTCCATCCCATTCCTTTCCATTCCATTCCATTCCATTCCGTTTGATTCCATTCCATTCCATTCCATTTCATTCCATTCCATTCCATTCCATTAGGGTTGTCTCCATACACTTCCCTTCTATTCCATTCCATTCCATTCCTATCCATTCGGGTTGATTACATACGCTTACATTCCATTCCATTACATTCCATTCGGGTTGTTTCCATTCCATTCCATTCCATTCCATTCCATTCCATTCCATTCCATTCCCTTCCATTCCATTCCACTCCATTAAATGCCATTCCATACCATTCGGGTTTATTACATCCCATTCCATTCCGTTTAATTCCATTCCATTCCATTCGGGTTGATTCCATTCCCTTTCATTCCTTACATTCCATAACATTCCATTCCATTTTATTCGGGTTGATTCCATTCCATTCCATTAAATTCCATTCCATTCCATTCCATTTCATTCCATTCCATTACATTCCATTCGGGTTGATTCCATATCCTTCCCTTCCATTCCATTCCATTCAATTCCAATCCATTTGGGTTGATTCCATACGCTTCCATTCCATTCCATTCGGGTTGATACCATTCCATTCCGTTCCATTTCATTCCATTCCCGTTGATACCATTCCATTCCATTCCATGCCATTCCAATCCATTACGTTCGATTCCATTCTGGGTGATTCCATTCAATTCAATTCCATTCCATTACGTACGGTTTGATAACATTCCATTCAATTCCACTCCATTGCATTCCATTCCACTCCATTCCATTCCATTCTATTCAATTCGGGTTGATTACATCCCATTCCATTCCAATCCATTCCACTCCATTCCACTCAGGTTGATTCCATTCCATTCCATTCGGGTTCATTCCATTCCAATTCATTCAATTCTATTCCATTCCGTTCCATTCCATTCCATTCCATTCAATTCCATTCCATTTCATTCCATTCCATTCCTTTCTGGTTGATTCCATTCCATTCCATTCCATTCCATTCCATTCCATTCGGGTTGATTCCATTCCATTCCATTCCATTCCATTCCATTCCATTCCATTCCATTTCATTCCATTCCATTCCTTTCTGGTTGATTCCATTCCATTCCATTCCATTCCATTCCATTCCACTAGGGTTGATTATATCCTATTCCATTCCATTTCTTTTCATTCCACTGCATTCCAGTCAGGTTGATTCCATTCCATTCCATTCCATTCCATTCCATTCGGGTTGATTCAATTCCATTCCATTCCATTCCACTACATTCGGGTTGATTCCACTCCAATCCTCTCCATTCCATTCCATTCCATAACATTTGGGTTGATTCCATCCCATTCCATTCCATTCCATTCCATTCCAATCCATTCCATTCCATTCCATTCGCGTTAATTCGATTCCATTCCATTCCATTCCATTCCATTCCATTTCATTCCATTCTGGTTGATTCCATTCCATTCCATTCCATTCCATTCCATTCCATTCCATTCCATGCCATTCCAATCCATTACGTTCGATTTCATTCGGGTTGATTCCATTCCATTCCATTCCATTCCATTACTTTCGGGTTGATTCCATTCCATTCCATTCCACTCCATTGCATTCCATTCCACCCCATTCCATTGCATTCCATTCCAATCCACTCCATTCCATTCCATTCCATTCGTGTTGATACCATTCCATTCAATTCCGTTCCATTCCATTCCATTCGGTTTGATTCCATTCCCTTCAATAACATTCCATTCCATTCCATTCCATTCCATTCCATTCCATTCCATTCCATTCCATTCCATTCCATTCCTGTCTGGTTGATTCCATTCCATTACATTCCATTCCATTCCATTTCATTTCATTCCATTCCATTCCATTCGGGTTGATTGCATTCCGTTCCTTTCCATTCCATTCAATTCCATTCCATTCGTGTTGATTGCCTTCCCTTCGATTCAATTCCATTCCATTCCATTCCATTCCATTCCATCCCATTCCATTCGGGTTGATTCCATTCTATTCCATTCCATTCCTTTACATTCCATTCCATTCCATTCGGGTTGATTCCATTCTATTCCATTCCATTCCCTTTAATTCCATTGCATTCCATTCCATTCCGTTCCAATCGGGTTTATTCCTGTCCATTCCATTCCATTGCATTCCATTCCATTCCATTAAATTCATGTTGATTCCGTTCCATTCCAATCCATTCCATTCGATTCCATTCCACTCCAATACATTCGGGTTGATTACATTCCATTCCATTCCATGCCATTCCATTCCATTCCATTCCGGTTGATTCCATTCCGTTCCATTTCATTGAATTTCATTCCATTCCATTCCATTCGGGTTGATTCCATTCCATTCCTTTCCATATCATTCAATTCCGTTCCATTCCATTCCATTCGGGTTGATTCCATTTCAGTCCATTCCATTCCATTCCATTCCATTCCATTCCATTCGGGTTGATTCCATTCCATTCCATTCCGTTGCATTCCATGCCATTAATGTTGATACAATTCCATTCCATTGCTTTAGATTCCATTACATTCGGGTAGATTCCATTCCATTCCATTCCATTGCATTCCATTCCATTCCATTCGGGTTGATTCCAATCCATTCCATTCCATTCCCATCCAATCCATTCGGGTTGATTCCATCCGCTTCCATTCCATTCCACTCCATTCTATTCTGGTTGATTCCATTCCATTCCGTTCAATTCCATTCCATTCCATTCCATTCGTGTTGATACCATTCCATTCAATTCCGTTCCATTGCATTCCATTCAGTTTGATTCCATTCCCTTCAATTCCATTCCATTCCAATCCATTCCATTCCATTCCATTCCATTCCATTCCATTCCATTCCATTCCATTCCATTCCTGTCTGGTTGATTCCATTCCATTCCATTCCATTCCATTCCATTCCATTCCATTCCACTCCATTGCATTCCATTCCACTCCATTCCATTCCATTCCATTCAATTCGGGTTGAATACATCCCATTCCATTCCATTCCATTCCACTCCATTCCAATCAGGTTGATTCCATTCCATTCCATTCGGGTTGATTCCATTCCAATTCATTCCATTCTATTCCATTCCGTTCCATTCCATTCCATTCCATTCGGGTTGTTTCCATTCCATTCCATTCCATTCCACTCCACTCCATTCCATGCCATTCCATACCATTCGTGTTGATTCCATCCCATTCCGTTCTATTCCACTGCATTCCATTCCATTCCATTCCATTCCATTCCATTCGGTTTGATTCCATTCCATTCCATTCCATTCCATTCCAATCCATTCCATTCCATTGCATTCCATTCCATTCGGGTTGATTCCGTTCACTTCCATTCCTCCCATTCCATTGCATTCCATTCCATTTTATTCGGGTTGATTCCATTCCATTCCATTCCATTCCTTTCCATTCCATTCCATTCCATTCTGTTTGATTCCATATCCTTCCCTTGCATTCCATTCCATTCCATTCAAATCCATTCGGGTTGATTCCATAAACTTCCATTCCATTCCACTCCATTCCATTCCATTCTGGTTGATTCCATTGCATTCCTTTCCATTTCATTACATTCGGGTTGATTCCATTCCATTCCATTCCATTCCATGTCATTCCAATCCATTATATTCGATTCCATTCGGGTTGATTCCATTCCATTCCATTCCACTCCATTGCATTCCAATCCACTCCATTCCATTCCATTCCATTGCATTCCATTCCATTCCATTCCATTCCATTCCATTCCATTCGGGTTGATTCCATCCCATCCCATTAGATCCCATTCCATTCCATTGCATTCGGATTGACTCCATTCCATTCCATTCCTTTCCATTCCATTCAATTCCGTTCCATTCCATTCCATTCGTGTTGATTTCATTCCCTCCCACTCCATTGCATTCCATTCCATTCCATTCATTTCCATTCCATTCCATTCGGGTTGATTCCATTCCCTTACATTCCATTCCATTCCATTCCATTCCATTCCATTCAATTCCATTCCTTTCTTGTTGATTCCATTCCATTCCATTCCACGCTTTCCATTCCATTCCATTCCATTAGGGTTGATTATATCCTATTCCATTCCATTTCTTTTCATTCCACTCCATTCCAGTCAGGTTGATTCCATTCCATTCCATTCCATTCCATTCCATTCCATTCCATTCCATTCAATTCCTTTCCATTCCATTCCATTCGGGCTGATTCAATTCCATTCCATTCCATTCCACTCCATTCGTGTTGATTCCATTCCATTCCTCTACATTCCATTCCATTCCATCCCATTTGGGTTGATTCCATCCCATTCCATTCCATTCCATTCCAATCCATTCCATTCCAATCCATTCCAATCCATTCAGGTTGATTCCCTACGCTTCCATTTCACTCAATTCCATTCCATTCGGGTTGATTCAATTCCATTCCATTCTATTCCATTCCATTCGGTTTGATTCCATTACATTCCATTCCACTCCATTGCATTCCATTCCACTCCATTCCATTCCATTCCATTCCATTCCATGCCATTCAAATCCATTACATTAGATTCCAATCGGGTTGATTCCATTCCATTCCAATCCATTCCTCTGTATTGCACTCCATTCCACTCCATTCCATTCCATTCCATTCCATTCGGGTTGATTCCATTCCATTCCATTCCACTCCATTCCATTCCATTCCATTCCACTCCATTCCAGTCAGGTTGATTCCATTCCATTCCATTCCATTCCATTCCATTCCATTCCATTCCATTCCATTCCATTCGGGTTGATTCCACTCCATAACTTTCCATTCTATTCCATTCTATTCCATTACATGCCACTCCATTCGCGTTAATTCCATTCCATTCCATTCCATTCCATTCCATTCCATTCCATTCCATTCAATTCTGCTTGATTCCATTCCATTCCTTTCCATTCCACTCCATTCCATTCGGGTTGATTCCATACCATTCCATTCCATTCCATTCCGTTCCATTAGAATCCATTCCATTCCATTCCACTTGATTCCCTTCCATTCCATTCCATTCCATCCCATTCCATTCCATTCGGGTTGATTCCATTGCATTCCATTCCATTACATCCCATCCAATTCCAGTGCATTCCATTAAATTCCAGTCAGGTTGATTCCATTCCATTCCATTCCTGGCCATGACACGCCATACTATGCCATGCCAAGCCATTCCTTTCCATTCCATTCCACTCCATTCTGAACCAATCCGTTCCATTCCATTCGGGTTGATTCCTTTCCATTCTTTTCCATTCCTTTCCATTCCAATCCATTCCATGGCATTCCTTTCCATTCCATTCCGTTCCATTCCATTCCCTTCCATTCGGGTTGATTCCTTTCCTTTACATTCCATTCGATTCCATTCCATTCCTTTCCATTGCATTCGGGTTGATTCCATTCCATTCCATTCCATTCCAGTCCATTCCATTCTATTCCATTCTATTCGTCTTGATTCCATTCCACTCCATTCAATTCGGGTTGATTCCATATCATTCCCTTCCATTCCATTCCATTCCATTCCAATCCATTCGGGTTGATTCCATACGCTTCCATTCCATTCCATTCGCGTTGATATCATTCCATTCCATTCCATTCCTTTCGATACCATTCGAGTTGATTCCATTCCATTCCATTCCATTCCATTGCATTCCAATTTGTTGATTCCATTCCATCCAATTCCATTCAATTACATTCGGGTTGATTCCATTCCCATCCATTCCATCCCATTCCATTCCAATCCATTAGGGTTGATTCCATTCCGTTCCATTCCATTCCATTCCATTCCATTCCATTCGGGTTGATTCCATTCCATTCAATACCATTCCATGAAATTCGGGTTGATTCTATTCCATTCCATTCCATTCCATTCCATTCCATTCCATTCCATGCCATTCCAATCCATTACATTCGATTCCTTTCGGGTTGTTTCCATTCCATTCCAATCCATTCCACTCCATTGCACTCCATTCCACTCCATTCCATTCCATTCCATTCGGGTTGATTCCTTCCCATTCCATTCCATTCCATTCCATTCCACTCCATTCCAGTCAGGTTGATTTCATTCCATTCCATTCCATTCCATTCCTTTCCATTCCATTTGGGTTGATTCCATTCCATTCCTTTCCATTCCATTCCATTCCATTGTATTCCATTCCATTCCATTCGGGTTGATTCCATTCGATTATATTCCACTCCATTCCATTCCATTCCATTCCGTTCAGTTTGATTCCATTTCATTCCTTTCCATTCCATTCCATTCCATTCCATTCCATTCCATTCCATTCCTTTCCTGTTGATTCCATTCCATTCCATTCCATTCCACTCCATTCCATTCGGGTTGATTCCAAACCATTCCATTCCATTCCATTCCATTGCATTCCATTCCATTCCATTGTATTCCATTCCCTTACATTCAGGTTGATTCCATTCCTTTACATTCCATTTGAATCCATTCAATTCCATTGCATTGCATTCGGGTTGATTCCATTCCATTCCAGTACATTACATTACATGTCATTTCATTCGTGTGGGTTGCATTCCATTCCATTCCATTCCATTCAATTCTTTTCGTGTTCATTCCATTCCATTTCATTCCATTCGAATCCATTCCATTCTTTTCGTGTTCATACCATTCCATTCCATTCCATTCCATTCCATTCCATTCTATTCCATTCCATTCCATTCCATTTCATTCCATTCCATTACATTCCATTCGGGTTGATTCCATATCCTTCCATTCCCTTCCATTCCATTCCATTCCAATCCATTCGGGTTGATTCCATACGCTTCCATTCCATTCCATTCGGGTTGATACCATTCCATTCCATTCCATTCCATTCCATTCCATTCCATTCCATTCCATTCTATTCTATTCAATTCCACTCCATTCTATTCGGGTTGATTCCATTTCCTTCCATTCCTTTCCATTCCATTCAATTCCATCCCATTCCATTCCATTCTATTCCATTCCTTTCTGCTTGATTCCATTCCATTCCATTCCATTGCATTCCATTCCATTTCATTGAATTCCATTCCATTCTAGTTCATTCCATTCCATTCCTTTCCATGCAATTCACTTCTGTTCCATTCCATTCCATTCGGGTTGGTTTCATTCCCTTCAACTCCATTCCATTTTATTCCATTCCATTCCATTCTGCTTGATTCCATTCCATTCTAATCCATTCCATTCCATTCCATTCTATTCCATTTGGTTTGATACAATTCCATTCTATTCCATTCCATTCCATTCCATTCCATTCCATTCCATTCCATTCCATTCCATTCTGGTTGATTCCATTCCATTCCATTCCATTCCATTCCATTCCATTCCAATCCATTCCAATCCATTCAGGTTTATTCCCTACGCTTCCATTTCACTCAATTCCATTCCATTCGGGTTGATTCAATTCCATTCCATTCTATTCCATTCCATTCGGTTTGATTCCATTACATTCCATTCCACTCCATTGCATTCCATTCCACTCCATTCCATTCCATTCCATTCCATTCCATTCCATTCCATTCCATGCCATTCAAATCCATTACATTAGATTCCAATCGGGTTGATTCCATTCCATTCCAATCCATTCCTCTGTATTGCACTCCATTCCACTCCATTCCATTCCATTCCATTCCATTCGGGTTGATTCCATTCCATTCCATTCCACTCCATTCCATTCCATTCCATTCCACTCCATTCCAGTCAGGTTGATTCCATTCCATTCCATTCCATTCCATTCCATTCCATTCCATTCCATTCCTTTCCATTCCATTCGGGTTGATTCCACTCCATACCTTTCCATTCTATTCCATTCTATTCCATTACATGCCACTCCATTCGCGTTAATTCCATTCCATTCCATTCCATTCCATTCCATTCCATTCCATTCCATTCCATTCAATTCTGCTTGATTCCATTCCATTCCTTTCCATTCCACTCCATTCCATTCGGGTTGATTCCATACCATTCCATTCCATTCCATTCCGTTCCATTAGAATCCATTCCATTCCATTCCGCTTGATTCCCTTCCATTCCATTCCATTCCATCCCATTCCATTCCATTCGGGTTGATTCCATTGCATTCCATTCCATTACATCCCATCCAATTCCAGTGCATTCCATTAAATTCCAGTCAGGTTGATTCCATTCCATTCCATTCCTGGCCATGCCACGCCATACTATGCCATGCCAAGCCATTCCTTTCCATTCCATTCCACTCCATTCTGAACCAATCCGTTCCATTCCATTCGGGTTGATTCCTTTCCATTCTTTTCCATTCCATTCCATTCCAATCCATTCCATGGCATTCCTTTCCATTCCATTCCGTTCCATTCCATTCCCTTCCATTCGGGTTGATTCCTTTCCTTTACATTCCATTCGATTCCATTCCATTCCTTTCCATTGCATTCGGGTTGATTCCATTCCATTCCATTCCATTCCAGTCCATTCCATTCTATTCCATTCTATTCGTCTTGATTCCATTCCACTCCATTCAATTCGGGTTGATTCCATATCATTCCCTTCCATTCCATTCCATTCCATTCCAATCCATTCGGGTTGATTCCATACGCTTCCATTCCATTCCATTCGCGTTGATATCATTCCATTCCATTCCATTCCTTTCGATACCATTCGAGTTGATTCCATTCCATTCCATTCCATTCCATTGCATTCCAATTTGTTGATTCCATTCCATCCAATTCCATTCAATTACATTCGGGTTGATTCCATTCCCATCCATTCCATCCCATTCCATTCCATTCCATTAGGGTTGATTCCATTCCGTTCCATTCCATTCCATTCCATTCCATTCCATTCGGGATGATTCCATTCCATTCAATACCATTCCATGAAATTCGGGTTGATTCTATTCCATTCCATTCCATTCCATTCCATTCCATTCCATGCCATTCCAATCCATTACATTCGATTCCTTTCGGGTTGTTTCCATTCCATTCCAATCCATTCCACTCCATTGCACTCCATTCCACTCCATTCCATTCCATTCCATTCGGGTTGATTCCTTCCCATTCCATTCCATTCCATTCCATTCCACTCCATTCCAGTCAGGTTGATTTCATTCCATTCCATTCCATTCCATTCCTTTCCATTCCATTTGGGTTGATTCCATTCCATTCCTTTCCATTCCATTCCATTCCATTGTATTCCATTCCATTCCATTCGGGTTGATTCCATACGCTTCCATTCCATTCCATTCGGGTTGATACCATTCCATTCCATTCCATTCCATTCTATTCAATTCCACTCCATTCTATTCGGGTTGATTCCATTTCCTTCCATTCCTTTCCATTCCATTCAATTCCATCCCATTCCATTCCATTCCATTCCATTCCTTTCTGCTTGATTCCATTCCATTCCATTCCATTGCATTCCATTCCATTTCATTGAATTCCATTCCATTCTAGTTGATTCCATTCCATTCCTTTCCATGCAATTCACTTCTGTTCCATTCCATTCCATTCGGGTTGGTTTCATTCCCTTCAACTCCATTCCATTTTATTCCATTCCATTCCATTCTGCTTGATTCCATTCCATTCTAATCCATTCCATTCCATTCCATTCTATTCCATTTGGTTTGATACCATTCCATTCTATTCCATTCCATTCCATTCCATTCCATTCCATTCCATTCCATTCCATTCTGGTTCATTACATTCCATTCCATTCCATTCCATTCCATTCCATTCCATTCCATTCCATTCCATTCCACTCCATTCCAGTTGATTGTATTCCCTGAGATTCCACTTCGTTCCATTCCATTCAATTCCATTAGTGTTGATTGCATTCCATTCCATTCCATTCCATTCCATTCCTTTCGGGTTGATTCCATAACCTTCCCTTCCATTCCATTCCCTTCCATTCCATTCGAGTTGATCCCATTAAATTCCATTCCGTTCCATTCCCTTCCATTCCATTAAATTCCATTCCGGTTGATTCCATTCCCTTCCATTCTTTTCAATTCCATTCCACTCCATTCCAGTCCCTTCCATTCCATTCCTGTCCTTGCTGTTTGATTGTATTCCATTCCTTTCCATTCCATTCCATTCCATTCCATTCCATTCGGGTTGATTCCATTCCATTCCTTTCCATACCATTCAATTCCGTTCCATTCCATTCCATTCGGGTTGATTCCATTTCAGTCCATTCCATTCCATTCCATTCCATTCGGGTTGATTCCATTCCATTCCACTCCGTTGCATTCCATGCTATTAGTGTTGATACAATTCCAATCCATTGCATTAGATTCCATTCCATTCGGGTAGATTCCATTCCATTCCATTCCATTGCATTCCATTCCATTCCATTCGGGTTGATTCCATTCCATTCCATTCCATTCCAATCCAATCCATTCGGGTTGATTCCATCCGCTTCCATTCCATTCCACTCCATTCCATTCTGGTTGATTCCATTCCATTTCGCTCAATTCCATTCCATTCCATTCCATTCGTGTTGATACCATTCCATTCAATTCCGTTCCATTCCATTCCATTCGGTTTGATTCCATTCCCTTCAATTCCATTCCATTCCATTCCATTCCATTCCATTCCATTCCATTCCATTCCATTCCATTCCTGTCTGGTTGATTCCATTCCATTCCATTCCATTCCATTCCATTCCATTCCATTTCATTTCATTCCATTCCATTCCATTCGGGTTGATTCCATTCCGTTCCTTTCCATTCCATTCAATTCCGTTCCATTCGTGTTGATTGCCTTCCCTTCGATTCCATTGCATTCCATTCCATTCCATTTCATTCAATTCGGGTTGATTCCATTCCATTTAATTCCATTCCATTCGGGTTGATTTCATGTCCTTTCCTTCCATTCCATTCCAATCCATTCGGGTTGATTTCATACGCTTCCATTCCATTCCATTCGGGTTGATACCATTCCATTCCATTCCATTCCTGTCCATTCCATTCGCGTTGATACCATTCCATTCCATTCCATTCCATTTGATTCCCTTCGAGTTGATTCCATTCCATTCCATTCCTTTGCATTCCAATTTGTTGATTCCATTCCATCCAATTCCATTCCATTCCATTCGGCTTGATTCCATTCCCATCCCTTCCATCCCATTCAATTCCATTCCTTTAGGGTTGATTCCATTCCGTTCCAATCCATTCCATTCCATTCCATTCGGGTTGATTCCACTCCATTCCATTCCATTACATTACATTCGGGTTGATTCTATTCCATTCCATTCCATTCCATTCCATGCCATTCCAATCCATTACATTCGATTCCATTCGGGTTGTTTCCATTCCATTCCAATCCATGCCACTCCATTGCACTCCATTCCACTCCATTCCATTCCATTCCATTCGGGTTGATTCCTTCCCATTCCATTCCATTCCATTCCATTCCATTCCACTCAATTCCAGTCAGGTTGATTCCATTCCATTCCATTCCTTTCCATTCCTTTCCATTCCATTCGGGTTGATTCCATTCCCTTCCTTTCCATTCCATTCCATTCCATTGTATTCCATTCCATTCCATTCCATTCGTGTTGATTCCATTCGATTCCATTCCACTCCATTCCATTCCATTCAATTCCATTCCTTTCAGTTTGATTCCATTCCCTTCTATTCCGTTGCATTCCATTCCATTCCATTCCGGTTGATTCCATATCCTTCCTTTTCATTCCATTCCATTCAATTCCAATCCATTCGTGTTGATTCCATACGATTCCATTCCATTCCATTCGGGTTGATTCCATGCCATTCCATTCCATTCCATTCGCGTTGATACCACTCCATTCCATTCCATTCCATTCCATTCCTTTCCATTCCATTCGGGTTGATTCCATTCCTTTCCACTCCATTCCATTCCATTTCATTCCATTCCATTCCATTCTATTCGGGTCGATTTCATTCCATTCCATTCCATTACATTACATTCAGGTTGATTCTATTCCATTCCATTCCATTCCATTCCATTTCATTCCATTCCATTCCATGCCATTCAAATCCATTACATTAGATTCCAATCGGGTTGATTCCATTCCATTCCCATCCATTCCACTGTATTGCACTCCATTCCACTCCATTCCATTCCATTCCAATCCATTCGGGTTGATTCCATTCCATTCCATTCCATTCCATTCCATTCCATTCCACTCCATTCCAGTCAGGTTGATTCCATTCCATTCCATTCCATTCCATTCCTTTCCATTCCATTCGGGTTGATTCCACTCCATACCTTTCCATTCTATTCCATTCTATTCCAATACATTCCACTCCATTCGCGTTAATTCCATTCCATTCCATTCCATTCCATTCCATTTCATTCCATTCCATTCCATTCCATTCTGCTTTATTCCATTCTATTCCTTTCCATTCCACTCCATTCCATTCGGGTTGATTCCATACCATTCCATTCCATTCCATTCCGTTCCATTCCATTCCATTCCGGTTGTTTCCATTCCATTCCATTCCATTCCATCCCATTCCATTCCATTCGGGTTGATTCCATTGCATTCCATTCCATTACATCCCATCAAATTCCAGTGCATTCCATTAAATTCCAGTCAGGTTGATTCCATTCCATTCCATTCCTGGCCATGCCACGCCATACTATGCCATGCCATGCCATTCCTTTCCATTACATTCTACTCCATTCTGAATCAATCCGTTCCATTCCATTCGGGTTGATACCTTTCCATTCTTTTCCATTCCATTCCATTCCACTCCATTCCATGGCATTCCTTTCCATTCCATTCCGTTCCATTCCATTGCATTCCATTCCCTTCCATTCGGGTTGATTCCTTTCCTTTACATTCCATTCGATTCCATTCCATTCCATTCCATTGCATTCGGCTTGATTCCATTCCATTCCATTCCATTCCAGTCCATTCCATTCTATTCCATTCTATTCGTCTTGATTCCATTCCACTCCATTCAATTCGGGTTGATTCCATATCATTCCCTTCCAATCCATTCCATTCCATTCCATTCCATTCCATTCCATTCCATTCTGGTTGATTCCATTCCATTCCATTCCATTCCCTTCCATTCCATTCCAGTTGATTGTACTCCCTGTGATTCCACTGCGTTCCATTCCATTCAATTCCATTAGTGTTGATTGCATTCCATTCCATTCCCTTCTATTCCATTCCATTCCATTCCATTCCATTCCTTTCAGGTTGATTCCATAACCTTCCCTTCCATTCCATTCCCTTCCATTCCATTCGAGTTGATACCATTAAATTCCATTCCGTTCCATTCCCTTCCATACCATTAAATTCCATTCCGGTTGATTCCATTCCCTTCCATTCTTTTCAATTCCATTCCATTCCATTCCTGTCCCTGCCATTCCATTCCTGTCCTTGCTGTTTGATTGTATTCCATTCCATTCCATTCCATTCCATTCCATTCCATTCCATTCCATTCCATTCCATTCCATTCGGGTTGATTCCATTCCATTCCTTTCCATACCATTCAATTCCGTTCCATTCCATTCCATTCGGGTTGATTCCATTTCAGTCCATTCCATTCCATTCCAATCCATTCCATTCGGGTTGATTCCATTCCATTCCACTCCGATGCATTCCATGCCATTAGTGTTGATACAATTCCATTCCATTGCATTAGATTCCATTCCATTCGGGTAGATTCCATTCCATTCCATTCCATTGCATTCCATTCCATTCCATTCGGGTTGATTCTATTCCATTCCATTCCATTCCAATCCAATCCATTCGGGTTGATTCCATCCGCTTTCATTCCATTCCACTCCATTCCATTCTGGTTGATTCCATTCCATTCCGTTCAATTCCATTCCATTCCATTCCATCCGTGTTGATACCATTCCATTCAATTCCGTTCCATTCCATTCCATTCCATTCCATTCCATTCCATTCCATTCCATTCCATTCCATTCCTGTCTGGTTGATTCCATTCCATTCCATTCCATTCCATTCCATTCCATTCCATTTCATTTCATTCCATTCCATTCCATTCGGGTTGATTCCATTCCGTTCCTTTCCATTCCATTCAATTCCGTTCCATTCGTGTTGATTGCCTTCCCTTCGATTCCATTGCATTCCATTCCATTCCATTCCATTCCATTCCATTCGGGTTGATTCCGTTCCATTCCATTCCATTCCATTTCATTCCATTCCATTCCATTCCATTAGGGTTGTCTCCATACACTACCCTTCTATTCCATTCCATTCCATTCCTATCCATTCGGGTTGATTCCATACGCTTACATTCCATTCCATTACACTCCATTCGGTTTGATTCCATTCCATTCCATTCCATTCCATTCCATTCCATTCCATTCCATTCGGGTTGTTTCCATTCCATTCCATTCCATTCCATTCCCTTCCATTCCATTCCATTCCACTTCATTAAATGCCATTCCATACCATTCGGGTTTATTCCATCCCATTCCATTCCGTTTAATTCCATTCCATTCCATTCCATTCCATTCGGGTTGATTCCATTCCCTTCCATTCCTTCCATTCCATTACATTCCATTCCATTTTATTCGGGTTGATTCCATTCCATTCCGTTAAATTCCATTCCATTCCATTCCATTTCATTCCATTCCATTACATTCCATTCGGGTTGATTTCATATCCTTCCCTTCCCTTCCATTCCATTCCATTCCAATCCATTCGGGTTGATTCCACACGCTTCCACTCCATTCCATTCGGGTTGATACCATTCAATTCCGTTCCATTTCATTCCATTCGCGTTGATACCATTCCATTCCATTCCATTCCATGCCATTCCAGTCCATTACGTTCGATTCCATTCTGGTTGATTCCTTTCCCTTCCATTTCATTCCATTACGTACGGGTTGATAACATTCCATTCAATTCCACTCCATTGCATTCCATTCCACTCCATTCCATTCCATTCCATTCAATTCGGGTTGAATACATCCCATTCCATTCCATTCCATTCCACTCCATTCCAATCAGGTTGATTCCACTCCATTCCATTCGGGTTGATTCCATTCCAATTCATTCCATTCTATTCCATTCCGTTCCACTCCATTCCATTCCATTCGGGTTGTTTCCATTCCATTCCATTCCATTCCATTCCACTCCATTCCATGCCATTCCATACGATTCGTTTTGATTCCATCCCATTCCATTCTATTCCACTGCATTCCATTCCATTCCATTCCATTCCATTCGGTTTGATTCCATTCCATTCCATTCCATTCCATTCCATTGCATTCCATTCCATTCGTGTTGATTCCGTTAACTTCCATTCCTTCCATTCCATTGCATTCCATTCCATTTTATTCGGGTTGATTCCATTCCATTCCATTCCATTCCATTCCCTTCCATTCCATTCCAGTTGATTGTATTCCCTGCGATTCCACTGCGTTCCTTTCCATTCAATTCCATTAGTGTTGATTGCATTCCATTCCATTCCTTTCTATTCCATTCCATTCCATTACATTCCATTCCTTTCGGGTTGATTCCATAACCTTCCCTTCCATTCCATTCCCTTCCATTCCATTCCAGTTGATACCATTAAATTCCATTCCGTTCCATTCCCTTCCATTACATTAAATTCCATTCCGGTTGATTCCATTCCCTTCCATTCTTTTCAATTCCATTCCATTCCATTCCAGTCCCTTCCATTCCATTCCTGTCCTTGCTGTTTGATTGTATTCCATTCCATTCCATTCGGGTTGATTCCATTCCATTCCTTTCCATATCATTCAATTCCGTTCCATTCCATTCCATTCGGGTTGATTCCATTTCAGTCCATTCCATTCCATTCCATTCCATTCCATTCGGGTTGATTCCATTCCATTCCATTCCGTTGCATTCCATGCCATTAATGTTGATACAATTCCATTCCATTGCTTTAGATTCCATTACATTCGGGTAGATTCCATTCCATTCCATTCCATTGCATTCCATTCCATTACATTCGGGTTGATTCCAATCCATTCCATTCCATTCCCATCCAATCCATTCGGGTTGATTCCATCCGCTTCCATTCCATTCCACTCCATTCTATTCTGGTTGATTCCATTCCATTCCGTTCAATTCCATTCCATTCCATTCCATTCGTGTTGATACCATTCCATTCAATTCCGTTCCATTGCATTCCATTCAGTTTGATTCCATTCCCTTCAATTCCATTCCATTCCAATCCATTCCATTCCATTCCATTCCATTCCATTCCATTCCATTCCATTCCTGTCTGGTTGATTCCATTCCATTCCATTCCATTCCATTCCATTCCATTCCATTCCACTCCATTGCATTCCATTCCACTCCATTCCATTCCATTCCATTCAATTCGGGTTGAATACATCCCATTCCATTCCATTCCATTCCACTCCATTCCAATCAGGTTGATTCCATTCCATTCCATTCGGGTTGATTCCATTCCAATTCATTCCATTCTATTCCATTCCGTTCCATTCCATTCCATTCGGGTTGTTTCCATTCCATTCCATTCCATTCCACTCCACTCCATTCCATGCCATTCCATACCATTCGTGTTGATTCCATCCCATTCCGTTCTATTCCACTGCATTCCATTCCATTCCATTCCATTCCATTCCATTCGGTTTGATTCCATTCCATTCCATTCCATTCCATTCCAATCCATTCCATTCCATTGCATTCCATTCCATTCGGGTTGATTCCGTTCACTTCCATTCCTCCCATTCCATTGCATTCCATTCCATTTTATTCGGGTTGATTCCATTCCATTCCATTCCATTCCATTCCTTTCCATTCCATTCCATTCCATTCGGTTTGATTCCATATCCTTCCCTTGCATTCCATTCCATTCCATTCAAATCCATTCGGGTTGATTCCATAAACTTCCATTCCATTCCACTCCGTTCCATTCCATTCTGGTTGATTCCATTGCATTCCTTTCCATTTCATTACATTCGGGTTGATTCCATTCCATTCCATTCCATTCCATGTCATTCCAATCCATTATATTCGATTCCATTCGGGTTGATTCCATTCCATTCCATTCCACTCCATTGCATTCCAATCCACTCCATTCCATTCCATTCCATTCCATTCCATTCCATTCCATTCCATTCGGGTTGATTCCATCCCATCCCATTAGATCCCATTCCATTCCATTGCATTCGGATTGACTCCATTCCATTCCATTCCTTTCCATTCCATTCAATTCCGTTCCATTCCATTCCATTCGTGTTGATTTCATTCCCTCCCACTCCATTGCATTCCATTCCATTCCATTCATTTCCATTCCATTCCATTCGGGTTGATTCCATTCCCTTACATTCCATTCCATTCCATTCCATTCCATTCAATTCCATTCCTTTCTTGTTGATTCCATTCCATTCCATTCCACGCTTTCCATTCCATTCCATTCCATTAGGGTTGATTATATCCTATTCCATTCCATTTCTTTTCATTCCACTCCATTCCAGTCAGGTTGATTCCATTCCATTCCATTCCATTCCATTCCATTCCATTCCATTCCATTCCATTCAATTCCTTTCCATTCCATTCCATTCGGGCTGATTCAATTCCATTCCATTCCATTCCACTCCATTCGTGTTGATTCCATTCCATTCCTCTACATTCCATTCCATTCCATCCCATTTGGGTTGATTCCATCCCATTCCATTCCATTCCATTCCAATCCATTCCATTCCATTCCATTCCAATCCATTCCAATCCATTCAGGTTGATTCCCTACGCTTCCATTTCACTCAATTCCATTCCATTCGGGTTGATTCAATTCCATTCCATTCTATTCCATTCCATTCGGTTTGATTCCATTACATTCCATTCCACTCCATTGCATTCCATTCCATTCCATTCCATTCCATTCCATTCCATTCCATTCCATTCCATGCCATTCAAATCCATTACATTAGATTCCAATCGGGTTGATTCCATTCCATTCCAATCCATTCCTCTGTATTGCACTCCATTCCACTCCATTCCATTCCATTCCATTCCATTCGGGTTGATTCCATTCCATTCCATTCCACTCCATTCCATTCCATTCCATTCCACTCCATTCCAGTCAGGTTGATTCCATTCCATTCCATTCCATTCCATTCCATTCCATTCCATTCCATTCCATTCCTTTCCATTCCATTCGGGTTGATTCCACTCCATACCTTTCCATTCTATTCCATTCTATTCCATTACATGCCACTCCATTCGCGTTAATTCCATTCCATTCCATTCCATTCCATTCCATTCCATTCCATTCCATTCCATTCCATTCCATTCCATTCAATTCTGCTTGATTCCATTCCATTCCTTTCCATTCCACTCCATTCCATTCGGGTTGATTCCATACCATTCCATTCCATTCCATTCCGTTCCATTAGAATCCATTCCATTCCATTCCGCTTGATTCCCTTCCATTCCATTCCATTCCATCCCATTCCATTCCATTCGGGTTGATTCCATTGCATTCCATTCCATTACATCCCATCCAATTCCAGTGCATTCCATGAAATTCCAGTCAGGTTGATTCCATTCCATTCCATTCCTGGCCATGCCACGCCATACTATGCCATGCCAAGCCATTCCTTTCCATTCCATTCCACTCCATTCTGAACCAATCCGTTCCATTCCATTCGGGTTGATTCCTTTCCATTCTTTTCCATTCCATTCCATTCCAATCCATTCCATGGCATTCCTTTCCATTCCATTCCGTTCCATTCCATTCCCTTCCATTCGGGTTGATTCCTTTCCTTTACATTCCATTCGATTCCATTCCATTCCTTTCCATTGCATTCGGGTTGATTCCATTCCATTCCATTCCATTCCAGTCCATTCCATTCTATTCCATTCTATTCGTCTTGATTCCATTCCACTCCATTCAATTCGGGTTGATTCCATATCATTCCCTTCCATTCCATTCCATTCCATTCCAATCCATTCGGGTTGATTCCATACGCTTCCATTCCATTCCATTCGCGTTGATATCATTCCATTCCATTCCATTCCTTTCGATACCATTCGAGTTGATTCCATTCCATTCCATTCCATTCCATTGCATTCCAATTTGTTGATTCCTTTCCATCCAATTCCATTCAATTACATTCGGGTTGATTCCATTCCCATCCATTCCATCCCATTCCATTCCATTCCATTAGGGTTGATTCCATTCCGTTCCATTCCATTCCATTCCATTCCATTCCATTCCATTCCATTCGGGTTGATTCCATTCCATTCAATACCATTCCATGAAATTCGGGTTGATTCTATTCCATTCCATTCCATTCCATTCCATTCCATTCCATGCCATTCCAATCCATTACATTCGATTCCTTTCGGGTTGTTTCCATTCCATTCCAATCCATTCCACTCCATTGCACTCCATTCCACTCCATTCCATTCCATTCCATTCGGGTTGATTCCTTCCCATTCCATTCCATTCCATTCCATTCCACTCCATTCCAGTCAGGTTGATTTCATTCCATTCCATTCCATTCCATTCCATTCCTTTCCATTCCATTTGGGTTGATTCCATTCCATTCCTTTCCATTCCATTCCATTCCATTGTATTCCATTCCATTCCATTCGGGTTGATTCCATTCGATTCCATTCCACTCCATTCCATTCCATTCCATTCCGTTCAGTTTGATTCCATTTCATTCCTTTCCATTCCATTCCATTCTATTCCATTCCATTCCATTCCTTTCCTGTTGATTCCATTCCATTCCATTCCATTCCACTCCATTCCATTCGGGTTGATTCCAAACCATTCCATTCCATTCCATTCCATTGCATTCCATTCCATTCCATTGTATTCCATTCCCTTACATTCAGGTTGATTCCATTCCTTTACATTCCATTTGAGTCCATTCAATTCCATTGCATTGCATTCGGGTTGATTCCATTCCATTCCAGTACATTACATTACATGTCATTGCATTCGTGTGGGTTGCATTCCATTCCATTCCATTCCATTCCATTCCATTCCATTCTTTTCGTGTTCATTCCATTCCATTCCATTCCATTCGAATCCATTCCATTCTTTTCGTGTTCATACCATTCCATTCCATTACATTCCATTCCATTCCATTCCATTCCATTCTATTCCATTCCATTCCATTCCATTTCATTCCATTCCATTACATTCCATTCGGGTTGATTCCATATCCTTCCCTTCCCTTCCATTCCATTCCATTCCAATCCATTCGGGTTGATTCCATACGCTTCCATTCCATTCCATTCGGGTTGATACCATTCCATTCCATTCCATTCCATTCCATTCCATTCCATTCCATTCTATTCTATTCAATTCCACTCCATTCTATTCGGGTTGATTCCATTTCCTTCCATTCCTTTCCATTCCATTCAATTCCATCCCATTCCATTCCATTCCATTCCATTCCATTCCTTTCTGCTTGATTCCATTCCATTCGATTCCATTGCATTCCATTCCATTTCATTGAATTCCATTCCATTCTAGTTGATTCCATTCCATTCCTTTCCATGCAATTCACTTCTGTTCCATTCCATTCCATTCGGGTTGGTTTCATTCCCTTCAAATCCATTCCATTTTATTCCATTCCATTCCATTCTGCTTGATTCCATTCCATTCTAATCCATTCCATTCCATTCTATTCCATTTGGTTTGATACCATTCCCTTCAATTCCATTCCATTCCATTCCATTCCATTCCATTCCATTCCATTCCATTCCATTCCTGTCTGGTTGATTCCATTCCATTCCATTCCATTCCATTCCATTCCATTTCATTTCATTCCATTCCATTCCATTCGGGTTGATTCCATTCCGTTCCTTTCCATTCCATTCAATTCCGTTCCATTCGTGTTGATTGCCTTCCCTTCGATTCCATTGCATTCCATTCCATTCCATTTCATTCCATTCGGGTTGATTCCATTCCATTCCATTCCATTCCATTCGGGTTGATTTCATGTCCTTTCCTTCCATTCCATTCCAATCCATTCGGGTTGATTTCATACGCTTCCATTCCATTCCATTCGGGTTGATACCATTCCATTCCATTCCATTCCTGTCCATTCCATTCGCGTTGATACCATTCCATTCCATTCCATTCCATTTGATTCCCTTCGAGTTGATTCCATTCCATTCCATTCCATTCCATTCCTTTGCATTCCAATTTGTTAATTCCATTCCATCCAATTCCATTCCATTCCATTCGGCTTGATTCCATTCCCATCCCTTCCATCCCATTCAATTCCATTCCTTTAGGGTTGATTCCATTCCGTTCCAATCCATTCCATTCCATTCCATTCGGGTTGATTCCACTCCATTCCATTCCATTACATTACATTCGGGTTGATTCTATTCCATTCCATTCCATTCCATTCCATGCCATTCCAATCCATTACATTCGATTCCATTCGGGTTGTTTCCATTCCATTCCAATCCATGCCACTCCATTGCACTCCATTCCGCTCCATTCCATTCCATTCCATTCGGGTTGATTCCTTCCCATTCCATTCCATTCCATTCCATTCCATTCCATTCCACTCAATTCCAGTCAGGTTGATTCCATTCCATTCCATTCCTTTCCATTCCTTTCCATTCCATTCGGGTTGATTCCATTCCCTTCCTTTCCATTCCATTCCATTCCATTGTATTCCATTCCATTCCATTCCATTCGTGTTGATTCCATTCGATTCCATTCCACTCCATTCCATTCCATTCAATTCCATTCCTTTCAGTTTGATTCCATTCCCTTCTATTCCGTTGCATTCCATTCCATTCCATTCTGGTTGATTCCATATCCTTCCTTTTCATTCCATTCCATTCAATTCCAATCCATTCGTGTTGATTCCATACGATTCCATTCCATTCCATTCGGGTTGATTCCATGCCATTCCATTCCATTCCATTCGCGTTGATACCATTCCATTCCATTCCATTCCATTCCATTCCTTTCCATTCCATTCGGGTTGATTCCATTCCTTTCCACTCCATTCCATTCCATTTCATTCCATTCCATTCCATTCCATTCCATTCTATTCGGGTCGATTTCATTCCATTCCATTCCATTACATTACATTCAGGTTGATTCTATTCCATTCCATTCCATTCCATTCCATTTCATTCCATTCCATTCCATGCCATTCAAATCCATTACATTAGATTCCAATCGGGTTGATTCCATTCCATTCCCATCCATTCCACTGTATTGCACTCCATTCCACTCCATTCCATTCCATTCCAATCCATTCGGGTTGATTCCATTCCATTCCATTCCATTCCATTCCATTCCATTCCATTCCACTCCATTCCAGTCAGGTTGATTCCATTCCATTCCATTCCATTCCATTCCTTTCCATTCCATTCGGGTTGATTCCACTCCATACCTTTCCATTCTATTCCATTCTATTCCAATACATTCCACTCCATTCGCGTTAATTCCATTCCATTCCATTCCATTCCATTCCATTCCATTCCATTTCATTCCATTCCATTCCATTCCATTCTGCTTGATTCCATTCTATTCCTTTCCATTCCACTCCATTCCATTCGGGTTGATTCCATACCATTCCATTCCATTCCATTCCGTTCCATTCCATTCCATTCCGGTTGATTCCATTCCATTCCATTCCATTCCATCCCATTCCATTCCATTCGGGTTGATTCCATTGCATTCCATTCCATTACATTCCATCAAATTCCAGTGCATTCCATTAAATTCCAGTCAGGTTGATTCCATTCCATTCCATTCCTGGCCATGCCACGCCATACTATGCCATGCCATGCCATTCCTTTCCATTACATTCTACTCCATTCTGAACCAATCCGTTCCATTCCATTCGGGTTGATACCTTTCCATTCTTTTCCATTCCATTCCATTCCACTCCATTCCATGGCATTCCTTTCCATTCCATTCCGTTCCATTCCATTGCATTCCAATCCCTTCCATTCGGGTTGATTCCTTTCCTTTACATTCCATTCGATTCCATTCCATTCCATTCCATTGCATTCGGCTTGATTCCATTCCATTCCATTCCATTCCAGTCCATTCCATTCTATTCCATTCTATTCGTCTTGATTCCATTCCACTCCATTCAATTCGGGTTGATTCCATATCATTCCCTTCCAATCCATTCCATTCCATTCCATTCCATTCCATTCCATTCCATTCCATTCCATTCTGGTTGATTCCATTCCATTCCATTCCATTCCCTTCCATTCCATTCCAGTTGATTGTATTCCCTGCGATTCCACTGCGTTCCATTCCATTCAATTCCATTAGTGTTGATTGCATTCCATTCCATTCCATTCTATTCCATTCCATTCCATTCCATTCCATTCCTTTCGGGTTGATTCCATAACCTTCCCTTCCATTCCATTCCCTTCCATTCCATTCGAGTTGATACCATTAAATTCCATTCCGTTCCATTCCCTTCCATACCATTAAATTCCATTCCGGTTGATTCCATTCCCTTCCATTCTTTTCAATTCCATTCCATTCCATTCCTGTCCCTGCCATTCCATTCCTGTCCTTGCTGTTTGATTGTATTCCATTCCATTCCATTCCATTCCATTCCATTCCATTCCATTCCATTCCATTTCATTCCATTCCATTCCATTCGGGTTGATTCCATTCCGTTCCTTTCCATTCCATTCAATTCCGTTGCATTCGTGTTGATTGCCTTCCCTTCGATTCCATTGCATTGCATTCCATTCCATTCCATTCCATTCGGGTTGATTCCGTTCCATTCCATTCCATTCCATTTCATTCCATTCCATTCCATTCCATTAGGGTTGTCTCCATACACTACCCTTCTATTCCATTCCATTCCATTCCTATCCATTCGGGTTGATTCCATACGCTTACATTCCATTCCATTACACTCCATTCGGTTTGATTCCATTCCATTCCATTTCATTCCATTCCATTCCATTCGGGTTGTTTCCATTCCATTCCATTCCATTCCATTCCCTTCCATTCCATTCCATTCCACTTCATTAAATGCCATTCCATACCATTCGGGTTTATTCCATCCCATTCCATTCCGTTTAATTCCATTCCATTCCATTCCATTCCATTCGGGTTGATTCCATTCCCTTCCATTCCTTCCATTCCATTACATTCCATTCCATTTTATTCGGGTTGATTCCATTCCATTCCGTTAAATTCCATTCCATTCCATTCCATTTCATTCCATTCCATTACATTCCATTCGGGTTGATTTCATATCCTTCCCTTCCCTTCCATTCCATTCCATTCCAATCCATTCGGGTTGATTCCACACGCTTCCACTCCATTCCATTCGGGTTGATACCATTCAATTCCGTTCCATTTCATTCCATTCGCGTTGATACCATTCCATTCCATTCCATTCCATGCCATTCCAGTCCATTACGTTCGATTCCATTCTGGTTGATTCCTTTCCCTTCCATTTCATTCCATTACGTACGGGTTGATAACATTCCATTCAATTCCACTCCATTGCATTCCATTCCACTCCATTCCATTCCGTTCCATTCAATTCGGGTTGAATACATCCCATTCCATTCCATTCCATTCCACTCCATTCCAATCAGGTTGATTCCACTCCATTCCATTCGGGTTGATTCCATTCCAATTCATTCCATTCTATTCCATTCCGTTCCACTCCATTCCATTCCATTCGGGTTGTTTCCATTCCATTCCATTCCATTCCATTCCACTCCATTCCATGCCATTCCATACGATTCGTGTTGATTCCATCCCATTCCATTCTATTCCACTGCATTCCATTCCATTCCATTCCATTCCATTCGGTTTGATTCCATTCCATTCCATTCCATTGCATTCCAATCCATTCGTGTTGATTCCGTTAACTTCCATTCCTTCCATTCCATTGCATTCCATTCCATTTTATTCGGGTTGATTCCATTCCATTCCATTCCATTCCATTCCATTCCATTCCATTCCAGTTGATTGTATTCCCTGCGATTCCACTGCGTTCCTTTCCATTCAATTCCATTAGTGTTGATTGCATTCCATTCCATTCCTTTCTATTCCATTCCATTCCATTACATTCCATTCCTTTCGGGTTGATTCCATAACCATCCCTTCCATTCCATTCCCTTCCATTCCATTCCAGTTGATACCATTAAATTCCATTCCGTTCCATTCCCTTCCATTACATTAAATTCCATTCCGGTTGATTCCATTCCCTTCCATTCTTTTCAATTCCATTCCATTCCATTCCAGTCCCTTCCATTCCATTCCTGTCCTTGCTGTTTGATTGTATTCCATTCCATTCCATTCCATTCCATTCGGGTTGATTCCATTCCATTCCTTTCCGTATCATTCAATTCCGTTCCATTCCATTCCATTCGGGTTGATTCCATTTCAGTCCATTCCATTCCATTCCATTCCATTCCATTCGGGTTGATTCCATTCCATTCCATTCCGTTGCATTCCATGCCATTAATGTTGATACAATTCCATTCCATTGCATTAGATTCCATTACATTCGGGTAGATTCCATTCCATTCCATTCCATTGCATTCCATTCCATTCCATTCGGGTTGATTCCAATCCATTCCATTCCATTCCCATCCAATCCATTCGGGTTGATTCCATCCGCTTCCATTCCATTCCACTCCATTCTATTCTGGTTGATTCCATTCCATTCCGTTCAATTCCATTCCATTCCATTCCATTCGTGTTGATACCATTCCATTCAATTCCGTTCCATTGCATTCCATTCAGTTTGATTCCATTCCCTTCAATTCCATTCCATTCCATTCCATTCCATTCCATTCCATTCCATTCCATTCCTGTCTGGTTGATTCCATTCCATTCCATTCCATTCCATTCCATTCCATTCCATTCCACTCCATTGCATTCCATTCCACTCCATTCCATTCCATTCCATTCAATTCGGGTTGAATACATCCCATTCCATTCCATTCCATTCCACTCCATTCCAATCAGGTTGATTCCATTCCATTCCATTCGGGTTGATTCCATTCCAATTCATTCCATTCTATTCCATTCCATTCCATTCCATTCCATTCTATTCGGGTTGTTTCCATTCCATTCCATTCCATTCCACTCCACTCCATTCCATGCCATTCCATACCATTCGTGTTGATTCCATCCCATTCCGTTCTATTCCACTGCATTCCATTCCATTCCATTCCATTCCATTCCATTCGGTTTGATTCCATTCCATTCCATTCCATTCCATTCCAATCCATTCCATTCCATTGCATTCCATTCCATTCGGGTTGATTCCGTTCACTTCCATTCCTCCCATTCCATTGCATTCCATTCCATTTTATTCGGGTTGATTCCATTCCATTCCATTCCATTCCTTTCCATTCCATTCCATTCCATTCGGTTTGATTCCATATCCTTCCCTTGCATTCCATTCCATTCCATTCAAATCCATTCGGGTTGATTCCATAAACTTCCATTCCATTCCACTCCGTTCCATTCCATTCTGGTTGATTCCATTGCATTCCTTTCCATTTCATTACATTCGGGTTGATTCCATTCCATTCCATTCCATTCCATGTCATTCCAATCCATTATATTCGATTCCATTCGGGTTGATTCCATTCCATTCCATTCCACTCCATTGCATTCCAATCCACTCCATTCCATTCCATTCCATTCCATTCCATTCCATTCCATTCCATTCCATTCCATTCGGGTTGATTCCATCCCATCCCATTAGATCCCATTCCATTCCATTGCATTCGGATTGACTCCATTCCATTCCATTCCTTTCCATTCCATTCAATTCCGTTCCATTCCATTCCATTCGTGTTGATTTCATTCCCTCCCACTCCATTGCATTCCATTCCATTCCATTCATTTCCATTCCATTCCATTCGGGTTGATTCCATTCCCTTACATTCCATTCCATTCCATTCCATTCCATTCCATTCCATTCCATTCCTTTCTTGTTGATTCCATTCCATTCCATTCCACGCTTTCCATTCCATTCCATTCCATTAGGGTTGATTATATCCTATTCCATTCCATTTCTTTTCATTCCACTCCATTCCAGTCAGGTTGATTCCATTCCATTCCATTCCATTCCATTCCATTCCATTCCTTTCCATTCCATTCCATTCGGGCTGATTCAATTCCATTCCATTCCATTCCACTCCATTCGTGTTGATTCCATTCCATTCCTCTACATTCCATTCCATTCCATCCCATTTGGGTTGATTCCATCCCATTCCATTCCATTCCATTCCAATCCATTCCATTCCATTCCATTCCAATCCATTCCAATCCATTCAGGTTGATTCCCTACGCTTCCATTTCACTCAATTCCATTCCATTCGGGTTGATTCAATTCCATTCCATTCTATTCCATTCCATTCGGTTTGATTCCATTACATTCCATTCCACTCCATTGCATTCCATTCCATTCCATTCCATTCCATTCCATTCCATTCCATGCCATTCCATGCCATTCAAATCCATTACATTAGATTCCAATCGGGTTGATTCCATTCCATTCCAATCCATTCCTCTGTATTGCACTCCATTCCACTCCATTCCATTCCATTCCATTCCATTCGGGTTGATTCCATTCCATTCCATTCCACTCCATTCCATTCCATTCCATTCCACTCCATTCCATTCCATTCCATTCCACTCCATTCCAGTCAGGTTGATTCCATTGCATTCCATTCCATTCCATTCCATTCCATTCCATTCCATTCCATTCCTTTCCATTCCATTCGGGTTGATTCCACTCCATACCTTTCCATTCTATTCCATTCTATTCCATTACATGCCACTCCATTCGCGTTAATTCCATTCCATTCCATTCCATTCCATTCCATTCCATTCCATTCCATTCCATTCCATTGAATTCTGCTTGATTCCATTCCATTCCTTTCCATTCCACTCCATTCCATTCGGGTTGATTCCATACCATTCCATTCCATTCCATTCCGTTCCATTAGAATCCATTCCATTCCATTCCGCTTGATTCCCTTCCATTCCATTCCATTCCATCCCATTCCATTCCATTCGGGTTGATTCCATTGCATTCCATTCCATTACATCCCATCCAATTCCAGTGCATTCCATTAAATTCCAGTCAGGTTGATTCCATTCCATTCCATTCCTGGCCATGCCACGCCATACTATGCCATGCCAAGCCATTCCTTTCCATTCCATTCCACTCCATTCTGAACCAATCCGTTCCATTCCATTCGGGTTGATTCCTTTCCATTCTTTTCCATTCCATTCCATTCCAATCCATTCCATGGCATTCCTTTCCATTCCATTCCGTTCCATTGCATTCCCTTCCATTCGGGTTGATTCCTTTCCTTTACATTCCATTCGATTCCATTCCATTCCTTTCCATTGCATTCGGGTTGATTCCATTCCATTCCATTCCATTCCAGTCCATTCCATTCTATTCCATTCTATTCGTCTTGATTCCATTCCACTCCATTCAATTCGGGTTGATTCCATATCATTCCCTTCCATTCCATTCCATTCCATTCCAATCCATTCGGGTTGCTTCCATACGCTTCCATTCCATTCCATTCGCGTTGATATCATTCCATTCCATTCCATTCCTTTCGATACCATTCGAGTTGATTCCATTCCATTCCATTCCATTCCATTGCATTCCAATTTGTTGATTCCATTCCATCCAATTCCATTCAATTACATTCGGGTTGATTCCATTCCCTTCCATTCCATCCCATTCCATTCCATTCCATTAGGGTTGATTCCATTCCGTTCCATTCCATTCCATTCCATTCGGGTTGATTCCATTCCATTCAATACCATTCCATGAAATTCGGGTTGATTCTATTCCATTCCATTCCATTCCATTCCATTCCATTCCATGCCATTCCAATCCATTACATTCGATTCCTTTCGGGTTGTTTCCATTCCATTCCAATCCATTCCACTCCATTGCACTCCATTCCACTCCATTCCATTCCATTCCATTCGGGTTGATTCCTTCCCATTCCATTCCATTCCATTCCATTCCACTCCATTCCAGTCAGGTTGATTTCATTCCATTCCATTCCATTCCATTCCTTTCCATTCCATTTGGGTTGATTCCACTCCATTCCTTTCCATTCCATTCCATTCCATTGTATTCCATTCCATTCCATTCGGGTTGATTCCATTCGATTCCATTCCACTCCATTCCATTCCATTCCATTCCGTTCAGTTTGACTCCATTTCATTCCATTCCATTCCATTCCATTCCATTCCATTCCATTCCATTCCTTTCCTGTTGATTCCATTCCATTCCATTCCATTCCACTCCATTCCATTCGGGTTGATTCCAAACCATTCCATTCCATTCCATTCCATTGCATTTCATTCCATTCCATTGTATTCCATTCCCTTACATTCAGGTTGATTCCATTCCTTTACATTCCATTTGAATCCATTCAATTCCATTGCATTGCATTCGGGTTGATTCCATTCCATTCCAGTACATTACATTACATGTCATTGCATTCGTGTGGGTTGCATTCCATTCCATTCCATTCCATTCCATTCCATTCCATTCTTTTCGTGTTCATTCCATTCCATTCCATTCCATTCGAATCCATTCCATTCTTTTCGTGTTCATACCATTCCATTCCATTCCATTCCATTCCATTCTATTCCATTCCATTCCATTCCATTTCATTCCATTCCATTACATTCCATTCGGGTTGATTCCATATCCTTCCCTTCCCTTCCATTCCATTCCATTCCAATCCATTCGGGTTGATTCCATACGCTTCCATTCCATTCCATTCGGGTTGATACCATTCCATTCCATTCCATTCCATTCCATTCCATTCTATTCTATTCAATTCCACTCCATTCTATTCGGGTTGATTCCATTTCCTTCCATTCCTTTCCATTCCATTCCATTCCATTCCATTCCATTCCATTCCATTCCTTTCTGCTAGATTCCATTCCATTCCATTCCATTGCATTCCATTCCATTTCATTGAATTCCATTCCATTCTAGTTGATTCCATTCCATTCCTTTCCATGCAATTCACTTCTGTTCCATTCCATTCCATTCGGGTTGGTTTCATTCCCTTCAACTCCATTCCATTTTATTCCATTCCATTCCATTCTGCTTGATTCCATTCCATTCTAATCCATTCCATTCCATTCCATTCTATTCCATTTGGTTTGATACCATTCCATTCTATTCCATTCCATTCCATTCCATTCCATTCCATTCCATTCTGGTTGATTCCATTCCATTCCATTCCATTCCATTCCATTCCATTCCATTCCATTCCACTCCATTCCAGTTGATTGTATTCCCTGAGATTCCACTGCGTTCCATTCCATTCAATTCCATTAGTGTTGATTGCATTCCATTCCATTCCATTCCATTCCATTCCTTTCGGGTTGATTCCATAACCTTCCCTTCCATTCCATTCCCTTCCATTCCATTCGAGTTGATCCCATTAAATTCCATTCCGTTCCATTCCCTTCCATTCCATTAAATTCCATTCCGGTTGATTCCATTCCCTTCCATTCTTTTCAATTCCATTCCACTCCATTCCAGTCCCTTCCATTCCATTCCTGTCCTTGCTGTTTGATTGTATTCCATTCCATTCCATTCCATTCCATTCCATTCCATTCCATTCCATTCCATTCCATTCGGGTTGATTCCATTCCATTCCTTTCCATACCATTCAATTCCGTTCCATTCCATTCCATTCGGGTTGATTCCATTTCAGTCCATTCCATTCCATTCCATTCCATTCGGGTTGATTCCATTCCATTCCACTCCGTTGCATTCCATGCTATTAGTGTTGATACAATTCCAATCCATTGCATTAGATTCCATTCCATTCGGGTAGATTCCATTCCATTCCATTCCATTGCATTCCATTCCATTCCATTCGGGTTGATTCCATTCCATTCCATTCCATTCCAATCCAACCCATTCGGGTTGATTCCATCCGCTTCCATTCCATTCCACTCCATTCCATTCTGGTTGATTCCATTCCATTTCGCTCAATTCCATTCCATTCCATTCCATTCGTGTTGATACCATTCCATTCAATTCCGTTCCATTCCATTCCATTCGGTTTGATTCCATTCCCTTCAATTCCATTCCATTCCATTCCATTCCATTCCATTCCATTCCATTCCATTCCATTCCTGTCTGGTTGATTCCATTCCATTCCATTCCATTCCATTCCATTTCATTTCATTCCATTCCATTCCATTCGGGTTGATTCCATTCCGTTCCTTTCCATTCCATTCAATTCCGTTCCATTCGTGTTGATTGCCTTCCCTTCGATTCCATTGCATTCCATTCCATTCCATTTCATTCAATTCGGGTTGATTCCATTCCATTCCATTCCATTCCATTCGGGTTGATTTCATGTCCTTTCCTTCCATTCCATTCCAATCCATTCGGGTTGATTTCATACGCTTCCATTCCATTCCATTCGGGTTGATACCATTCCATTCCATTCCATTCCTGTCCATTCCATTCGCGTTGAAAGCATTCCATTCCATTCCATTCCATTTGATTCCCTTCGAGTTGATTCCATTCCATTACATTCCATTCCATTCCTTTGCATTCCAATTTGTTGATTCCATTCCATCCAATTCCATTCCATTCCATTCGGCTTGATTCCATTCCCATCCCTTCCATCCCATTCAATTCCATTCCTTTAGGGTTGATTCCATTCCGTTCCAATCCATTCCATTCCATTCCATTCGGGTTGATTCCACTCCATTCCATTCCATTCCATTACATTCGGGTTGATTCTATTCCATTCCATTGCATTCCATTCCATGCCATTCCAATCCACTACATTCGATTCCATTCGGGTTGTTTCCATTCCATTCCAATCCATGCCACTCCATTGCACTCCATTCCACTCCATTCCATTCCATTCCATTCGGGTTGATTCCTTCCCATTCCATTCCATTCCATTCCATTCCATTCCACTCAATTCCAGTCAGGTTGATTCCATTCCATTCCATTCCTTTCCATTCCTTTCCATTCCATTCGGGTTGATTCCATTCCCTTCCATTCCATTCCATTCCATTCCATTGTATTCCATTCCATTCCATTCCATTCGTGTTGATTCCATTCGATTCCATTCCACTCCATTCCATTCCATTCAATTCCATTCCTTTCAGTTTGATTCCATTCCCTTCTATTCCGTTGCATTCCATTCCATTCCATTCCGGTTGATTCCATATCCTTCCTTTTCATTCCATTCCATTCAATTCCAATCCATTCGTGTTGATTCCATACGATTCCATTCCATTCCATTCGGGTTGATTCCATGCCATTCCATTCCATTCCATTCGCGTTGATACCATTCCATTCCATTCCATTCCATTCCATTCCATTCCATTCCTTTCCATTCCATTCGGGTTGATTCCATTCCTTTCCACTCCATTCCATTCCATTTCATTCCATTCCATTCCATTCCATTCCTTTCTATTCGGGTCGATTTCATTCCATTCCATTCCATTACATTACATTCAGGTTGATTCTATTCCATTCCATTTCATTCCATTCCATTTCATTCCATTCCATTCCATGCCATTCAAATCCATTACATTAGATTCCAATCGGGTTGATTCCATTCCATTCCCATCCATTCCTCTGTATTGCACTCCATTCCACTCCATTCCATTCCATTCCAATCCATTCGGGTTGATTCCATTCCATTCCATTCCATTCCATTCCATTCCATTCCATTCCACTCCATTCCATTCAGGTTGATTCCATTCCATTCCATTCCATTCCATTCCATTCCTTTCCATTCCATTCGGGTTGATTCCACTCCATACCTTTCCATTCTATTCCATTCTATTCCAATACATTCCACTCCATTCGCGTTAATTCCATTCCATTCCATTCCATTCCATTCCATTTCATTCCATTCCATTCCATTCCATTCTGCTTGATTCCATTCTATTCCTTTCCATTCCACTCCATTCCATTCGGGTTGATTCCATACCATTCCATTCCATTCCATTCCGTTCCATTCCATTCCATTCCGGTTGATTCCATTCCATTCCATTCCATTCCATCCCATTCCATTCCATTCGGGTTGATTCCATTGCATTCCATTCCATTACATCCCATCAAATTCCAGTGCATTCCATTAAATTCCAGTCAGGTTGATTCCATTCCATTCCATTCCATTCCATGTCATTCCAATCCATTATATTCGATTCCATTCGGGTTGATTCCATTCCATTCCATTCCACTCCATTGCATTCCAATCCACTCCATTCCATTCCATTCCATTGCATTCCATTCCATTCCATTCCATTCGGGTTGATTCCATCCCATCCCATTAGATCCCATTCCATTCCATTGCATTCGGATTGACTCCATTCCATTCCATTCCTTTCCATTCCATTCAATTCCGTTCCATTCCATTCCATTCGTGTTGATTTCATTCCCTCCCACTCCGTTGCATTCCATTCCATTCCATTCATTTCCATTCCATTCCATTCGCGTTGATTCCATTCCCTTACATTCCATTCCATTCCATTCCATTCCATTCAATTCCATTCCTTTCTTGTTGATTCCATTCCATTCCATTCCACGCTTTCCATTCCATTCCATTCCATTAGGGTTGATTATATCCTATTCCATTCCATTTCTTTTCATTCCACTCCATTCCAGTCAGGTTGATTCCATTCCATTCCATTCCATTCCATTCCATTCCATTCCATTCCATTCAATTCCTTTCCATTCCATTCCATTCGGGCTGATTCAATTCCATTCCATTCCATTCCACTCCATTCGTGTTGATTCCATTCCATTCCTCTACATTCCATTCCATTCCATCCCATTTGGGTTGATTCCATCCCATTCCATTCCATTCCATTCCAATCCATTCCATTCCATTCCATTCCAATCCATTCCAATCCATTCAGGTTGATTCCCTACGCTTCCATTTCACTCAATTCCATTCCATTCGGGTTGATTCAATTCCATTCCATTCTATTCCATTCCATTCGGTTTGATTCCATTACATTCCATTCCACTCCATTGCATTCCATTCCACTCCATTCCATTCCATTCCATTCCATTCCATGCCATTCAAATCCATTACATTAGATTCCAATCGGGTTGATTCCATTCCATTCCAATCCATTCCTCTGTATTGCACTCCATTCCACTCCATTCCATTCCATTCCATTCCATTCGGGTTGATTCCATTCCATTCCATTCCACTCCATTCCATTCCATTCCATTCCACTCCATTCCAGTCAGGTTGATTCCATTCCATTCCATTCCATTCCATTCCATTCCATTCCATTCCTTTCCATTCCATTCGGGTTGATTCCACTCCATAACTTTCCATTCTATTCCATTCTATTCCATTACATGCCACTCCATTCGCGTTAATTCCATTCCATTCCATTCCATTCCATTCCATTCCATTCCATTCCATTCCATTCCATTCCATTCAATTCTGCTTGATTCCATTCCATTCCTTTCCATTCCACTCCATTCCATTCGGGTTGATTCCATACCATTCCATTCCATTCCATTCCGTTCCATTAGAATCCATTCCATTCCATTCCACTTGATTCCCTTCCATTCCATTCCATTCCATCCCATTCCATTCCATTCGGGTTGATTCCATTGCATTCCATTCCATTACATCCCATCCAATTCCAGTGCATTCCATTAAATTCCAGTCAGGTTGATTCCATTCCATTCCATTCCTGGCCATGACACGCCATACTATGCCATGCCAAGCCATTCCTTTCCATTCCATTCCACTCCATTCTGAACCAATCCGTTCCATTCCATTCGGGTTGATTCCTTTCCATTCTTTTCCATTCCTTTCCATTCCAATCCATTCCATGGCATTCCTTTCCATTCCATTCCGTTCCATTCCATTCCCTTCCATTCGGGTTGATTCCTTTCCTTTACATTCCATTCGATTCCATTCCATTCCTTTCCATTGCATTCGGGTTGATTCCATTCCATTCCATTCCATTCCAGTCCATTCCATTCTATTCCATTCTATTCGTCTTGATTCCATTCCACTCCATTCAATTCGGGTTGATTCCATATCATTCCCTTCCATTCCATTCCATTCCATTCCAATCCATTCGGGTTGATTCCATACGCTTCCATTCCATTCCATTCGCGTTGATATCATTCCATTCCATTCCATTCCTTTCGATACCATTCGAGTTGATTCCATTCCATTCCATTCCATTCCATTGCATTCCAATTTGTTGATTCCATTCCATCCAATTCCATTCAATTACATTCGGGTTGATTCCATTCCCATCCATTCCATCCCATTCCATTCCAATCCATTAGGGTTGATTCCATTCCGTTCCATTCCATTCCATTCCATTCCATTCCATTCGGGTTGATTCCATTCCATTCAATACCATTCCATGAAATTCGGGTTGATTCTATTCCATTCCATTCCATTCCATTCCATTCCATTCCATTCCATGCCATTCCAATCCATTACATTCGATTCCTTTCGGGTTGTTTCCATTCCATTCCAATCCATTCCACTCCATTGCACTCCATTCCACTCCATTCCATTCCATTCCATTCGGGTTGATTCCTTCCCATTCCATTCCATTCCATTCCATTCCACTCCATTCCAGTCAGGTTGATTTCATTCCATTCCATTCCTTTCCATTCCATTTGGGTTGATTCCATTCCATTCCTTTCCATTCCATTCCATTCCATTGTATTCCATTCCATTCCATTCGGGTTGATTCCATTCGATTATATTCCACTCCATTCCATTCCATTCCATTCCGTTCAGTTTGATTCCATTTCATTCCTTTCCATTCCATTCCATTCCATTCCATTCCATTCCATTCCATTCCTTTCCTGTTGATTCCATTCCATTCCATTCCATTCCACTCCATTCCATTCGGGTTGATTCCAAACCATTCCATTCCATTCCATTCCATTGCATTCCATTCCATTCCATTGTATTCCATTCCCTTACATTCAGGTTGATTCCATTCCTTTACATTCCATTTGAATCCATTCAATTCCATTGCATTGCATTCGGGTTGATTCCATTCCATTCCAGTACATTACATTACATGTCATTTCATTCGTGTGGGTTGCATTCCATTCCATTCCATTCCATTCAATTCTTTTCGTGTTCATTCCATTCCATTTCATTCCATTCGAATCCATTCCATTCTTTTCGTGTTCATACCATTCCATTCCATTCCATTCCATTCCATTCCATTCTATTCCATTCCATTCCATTCCATTTCATTCCATTCCATTACATTCCATTCGGGTTGATTCCATATCCTTCCATTCCCTTCCATTCCATTCCATTCCAATCCATTCGGGTTGATTCCATACGCTTCCATTCCATTCCATTCGGGTTGATACCATTCCATTCCATTCCATTCCATTCCATTCCATTCCATTCTATTCTATTCAATTCCACTCCATTCTATTCGGGTTGATTCCATTTCCTTCCATTCCTTTCCATTCCATTCAATTCCATCCCATTCCATTCCATTCTATTCCATTCCTTTCTGCTTGATTCCATTCCATTCCATTCCATTGCATTCCATTCCATTTCATTGAATTCCATTCCATTCTAGTTCATTCCATTCCATTCCTTTCCATGCAATTCACTTCTGTTCCATTCCATTCCATTCGGGTTGGTTTCATTCCCTTCAACTCCATTCCATTTTATTCCATTCCATTCCATTCTGCTTGATTCCATTCCATTCTAATCCATTCCATTCCATTCCATTCTATTCCATTTGGTTTGATACAATTCCATTCTATTCCATTCCATTCCATTCCATTCCATTCCATTCCATTCCATTCCATTCCATTCTGGTTGATTCCATTCCATTCCATTCCATTCCATTCCATTCCATTCCAATCCATTCCAATCCATTCAGGTTTATTCCCTACGCTTCCATTTCACTCAATTCCATTCCATTCGGGTTGATTCAATTCCATTCCATTCTATTCCATTCCATTCGGTTTGATTCCATTACATTCCATTCCACTCCATTGCATTCCATTCCACTCCATTCCATTCCATTCCATTCCATTCCATTCCATGCCATTCAAATCCATTACATTAGATTCCAATCGGGTTGATTCCATTCCATTCCAATCCATTCCTCTGTATTGCACTCCATTCCACTCCATTCCATTCCATTCCATTCCATTCGGGTTGATTCCATTCCATTCCATTCCACTCCATTCCATTCCATTCCATTCCACTCCATTCCAGTCAGGTTGATTCCATTCCATTCCATTCCATTCCATTCCATTCCATTCCATTCCATTCCTTTCCATTCCATTCGGGTTGATTCCACTCCATACCTTTCCATTCTATTCCATTCTATTCCATTACATGCCACTCCATTCGCGTTAATTCCATTCCATTCCATTCCATTCCATTCCATTCCATTCCATTCAATTCTGCTTGATTCCATTCCATTCCTTTCCATTCCACTCCATTCCATTCGGGTTGATTCCATACCATTCCATTCCATTCCATTCCGTTCCATTAGAATCCATTCCATTCCATTCCGCTTGATTCCCTTCCATTCCATTCCATTCCATCCCATTCCATTCCATTCGGGTTGATTCCATTGCATTCCATTCCATTACATCCCATCCAATTCCAGTGCATTCCATTAAATTCCAGTCAGGTTGATTCCATTCCATTCCATTCCTGGCCATGCCACGCCATACTATGCCATGCCAAGCCATTCCTTTCCATTCCATTCCACTCCATTCTGAACCAATCCGTTCCATTCCATTCGGGTTGATTCCTTTCCATTCTTTTCCATTCCATTCCATTCCAATCCATTCCATGGCATTCCTTTCCATTCCATTCCGTTCCATTCCATTCCCTTCCATTCGGGTTGATTCCTTTCCTTTACATTCCATTCGATTCCATTCCATTCCTTTCCATTGCATTCGGGTTGATTCCATTCCATTCCATTCCATTCCAGTCCATTCCATTCTATTCCATTCTATTCGTCTTGATTCCATTCCACTCCATTCAATTCGGGTTGATTCCATATCATTCCCTTCCATTCCATTCCATTCCATTCCAATCCATTCGGGTTGATTCCATACGCTTCCATTCCATTCCATTCGCGTTGATATCATTCCATTCCATTCCATTCCTTTCGATACCATTCGAGTTGATTCCATTCCATTCCATTCCATTCCATTGCATTCCAATTTGTTGATTCCATTCCATCCAATTCCATTCAATTACATTCGGGTTGATTCCATTCCCATCCATTCCATCCCATTCCATTCCAATCCATTAGGGTTGATTCCATTCCGTTCCATTCCATTCCATTCCATTCCATTCCATTCGGGTTGATTCCATTCCATTCAATACCATTCCATGAAATTCGGGTTGATTCTATTCCATTCCATTCCATTCCATTCCATTCCATTCCATTCCATGCCATTCCAATCCATTACATTCGATTCCTTTCGGGTTGTTTCCATTCCATTCCAATCCATTCCACTCCATTGCACTCCATTCCACTCCATTCCATTCCATTCCATTCGGGTTGATTCCTTCCCATTCCATTCCATTCCATTCCATTCCACTCCATTCCAGTCAGGTTGATTTCATTCCATTCCATTCCTTTCCATTCCATTTGGGTTGATTCCATTCCATTCCTTTCCATTCCATTCCATTCCATTGTATTCCATTCCATTCCATTCGGGTTGATTCCATTCGATTATATTCCACTCCATTCCATTCCATTCCATTCCGTTCAGTTTGATTCCATTTCATTCCTTTCCATTCCATTCCATTCCATTCCATTCCATTCCATTCCATTCCATTCCTTTCCTGTTGATTCCATTCCATTCCATTCCATTCCACTCCATTCCATTCGGGTTGATTCCAAACCATTCCATTCCATTCCATTCCATTGCATTCCATTCCATTCCATTGTATTCCATTCCCTTACATTCAGGTTGATTCCATTCCTTTACATTCCATTTGAATCCATTCAATTCCATTGCATTGCATTCGGGTTGATTCCATTCCATTCCAGTACATTACATTACATGTCATTTCATTCGTGTGGGTTGCATTCCATTCCATTCCATTCCATTCAATTCTTTTCGTGTTCATTCCATTCCATTTCATTCCATTCGAATCCATTCCATTCTTTTCGTGTTCATACCATTCCATTCCATTCCATTCCATTCCATTCCATTCTATTCCATTCCATTCCATTCCATTTCATTCCATTCCATTACATTCCATTCGGGTTGATTCCATATCCTTCCATTCCCTTCCATTCCATTCCATTCCAATCCATTCGGGTTGATTCCATACGCTTCCATTCCATTCCATTCGGGTTGATACCATTCCATTCCATTCCATTCCATTCCATTCCATTCCATTCCATTCTATTCTATTCAATTCCACTCCATTCTATTCGGGTTGATTCCATTTCCTTCCATTCCTTTCCATTCCATTCAATTCCATCCCATTCCATTCCATTCTATTCCATTCCTTTCTGCTTGATTCCATTCCATTCCATTCCATTGCATTCCATTCCATTTCATTGAATTCCATTCCATTCTAGTTCATTCCATTCCATTCCTTTCCATGCAATTCACTTCTGTTCCATTCCATTCCATTCGGGTTGGTTTCATTCCCTTCAACTCCATTCCATTTTATTCCATTCCATTCCATTCTGCTTGATTCCATTCCATTCTAATCCATTCCATTCCATTCCATTCTATTCCATTTGGTTTGATACAATTCCATTCTATTCCATTCCATTCCATTCCATTCCATTCCATTCCATTCCATTCCATTCCATTCTGGTTGATTCCATTCCATTCCATTCCATTCCATTCCATTCCATTCCAATCCATTCCAATCCATTCAGGTTTATTCCCTACGCTTCCATTTCACTCAATTCCATTCCATTCGGGTTGATTCAATTCCATTCCATTCTATTCCATTCCATTCGGTTTGATTCCATTACATTCCATTCCACTCCATTGCATTCCATTCCACTCCATTCCATTCCATTCCATTCCATTCCATTCCATGCCATTCAAATCCATTACATTAGATTCCAATCGGGTTGATTCCATTCCATTCCAATCCATTCCTCTGTATTGCACTCCATTCCACTCCATTCCATTCCATTCCATTCCATTCGGGTTGATTCCATTCCATTCCATTCCACTCCATTCCATTCCATTCCATTCCACTCCATTCCAGTCAGGTTGATTCCATTCCATTCCATTCCATTCCATTCCATTCCATTCCATTCCATTCCTTTCCATTCCATTCGGGTTGATTCCACTCCATACCTTTCCATTCTATTCCATTCTATTCCATTACATGCCACTCCATTCGCGTTAATTCCATTCCATTCCATTCCATTCCATTCCATTCCATTCCATTCAATTCTGCTTGATTCCATTCCATTCCTTTCCATTCCACTCCATTCCATTCGGGTTGATTCCATACCATTCCATTCCATTCCATTCCGTTCCATTAGAATCCATTCCATTCCATTCCGCTTGATTCCCTTCCATTCCATTCCATTCCATCCCATTCCATTCCATTCGGGTTGATTCCATTGCATTCCATTCCATTACATCCCATCCAATTCCAGTGCATTCCATTAAATTCCAGTCAGGTTGATTCCATTCCATTCCATTCCTGGCCATGCCACGCCATACTATGCCATGCCAAGCCATTCCTTTCCATTCCATTCCACTCCATTCTGAACCAATCCGTTCCATTCCATTCGGGTTGATTCCTTTCCATTCTTTTCCATTCCATTCCATTCCAATCCATTCCATGGCATTCCTTTCCATTCCATTCCGTTCCATTCCATTCCCTTCCATTCGGGTTGATTCCTTTCCTTTACATTCCATTCGATTCCATTCCATTCCTTTCCATTGCATTCGGGTTGATTCCATTCCATTCCATTCCATTCCATTCTATTCCATTCTATTCGTCTTGATTCCATTCCACTCCATTCAATTCGGGTTGATTCCATATCATTCCCTTCCATTCCATTCCATTCCATTCCAATCCATTCGGGTTGATTCCATACGCTTCCATTCCATTCCATTCGCGTTGATATCATTCCATTCCATTCCATTCCTTTCGATACCATTCGAGTTGATTCCATTCCATTCCATTCCATTCCATTGCATTCCAATTTGTTGATTCCATTCCATCCAATTCCATTCAATTACATTCGGGTTGATTCCATTCCCATCCATTCCATCCCATTCCATTCCATTCCATTAGGGTTGATTCCATTCCGTTCCATTCCATTCCATTCCATTCCATTCCATTCGGGATGATTCCATTCCATTCAATACCATTCCATGAAATTCGGGTTGATTCTATTCCATTCCATTCCATTCCATTCCATTCCATTCCATGCCATTCCAATCCATTACATTCGATTCCTTTCGGGTTGTTTCCATTCCATTCCAATCCATTCCACTCCATTGCACTCCATTCCACTCCATTCCATTCCATTCCATTCGGGTTGATTCCTTCCCATTCCATTCCATTCCATTCCATTCCACTCCATTCCAGTCAGGTTGATTTCATTCCATTCCATTCCATTCCATTCCTTTCCATTCCATTTGGGTTGATTCCATTCCATTCCTTTCCATTCCATTCCATTCCATTGTATTCCGTTCCATTCCATTCGGGTTGATTCCATACGCTTCCATTCCATTCCATTCGGGTTGATACCATTCCATTCCATTCCATTCCATTCCATTCCATTCTATTCAATTCCACTCCATTCTATTCGGGTTGATTCCATTTCCTTCCATTCCTTTCCATTCCATTCAATTCCATCCCATTCCATTCCATTCCATTCCATTCCTTTCTGCTTGATTCCATTCCATTCCATTCCATTGCATTCCATTCCATTTCATTGAATTCCATTCCATTCTAGTTGATTCCATTCCATTCCTTTCCATGCAATTCACTTCTGTTCCATTCCATTCCATTCGGGTTGGTTTCATTCCCTTCAACTCCATTCCATTTTATTCCATTCCATTCCATTCTGCTTGATTCCATTCCATTCTAATCCATTCCATTCCATTCCATTCTATTCCATTTGGTTTGATACCATTCCATTCTATTCCATTCCATTCCATTCCATTCCATTCCATTCCATTCCATTCCATTCCATTCCATTCCATTCTGGTTGATTCCATTCCATTCCATTCCATTCCATTCCATTCCATTCCATTCCATTCCATTCCACTCCATTCCAGTTGATTGTATTCCCTGAGATTCCACTGCGTTCCATTCCATTCAATTCCATTAGTGTTGATTGCATTCCATTCCATTCCATTCCATTCCATTCCTTTCGGGTTGATTCCATAACCTTCCCTTCCATTCCATTCCCTTCCATTCCATTCGAGTTGATCCCATTAAATTCCATTCTGTTCCATTCCCTTCCATTCCATTAAATTCCATTCCGGTTGATTCCATTCCCTTCCATTCTTTTCAATTCCATTCCACTCCATTCCAGTCCCTTCCATTCCATTCCTGTCCTTGCTGTTTGATTGTATTCCATTCCTTTCCATTCCATTCCATTCCATTCCATTCCATTCGGGTTGATTCCATTCCATTCCTTTCCATACCATTCAATTCCGTTCCATTCCATTCCATTCGGGTTGATTCCATTTCAGTCCATTCCATTCCATTCCATTCCATTCGGGTTGATTCCATTCCATTCCACTCCGTTGCATTCCATGCTATTAGTGTTGATACAATTCCAATCCATTGCATTAGATTCCATTCCATTCGGGTAGATTCCATTCCATTCCATTCCATTGCATTCCATTCCATTCCATTCGGGTTGATTCCATTCCATTCCATTCCATTCCAATCCAATCCATTCGGGTTGATTCCATCCGCTTCCATTCCATTCCACTCCATTCCATTCTGGTTGATTCCATTCCATTTCGCTCAATTCCATTCCATTCCATTCCATTCGTGTTGATACCATTCCATTCAATTCCGTTCCATTCCATTCCATTCGGTTTGATTCCATTCCCTTCAATTCCATTCCATTCCATTCCATTCCATTCCATTCCATTCCATTCCATTCCATTCCTGTCTGGTTGATTCCATTCCATTCCATTCCATTCCATTCCATTCCATTCCATTTCATTTCATTCCATTCCATTCCATTCGGGTTGATTCCATTCCGTTCCTTTCCATTCCATTCAATTCCGTTCCATTCGTGTTGATTGCCTTCCCTTCGATTCCATTGCATTCCATTCCATTCCATTTCATTCAATTCGGGTTGATTCCATTCCATTTAATTCCATTCCATTCGGGTTGATTTCATGTCCTTTCCTTCCATTCCATTCCAATCCATTCGGGTTGATTTCATACGCTTCCATTCCATTCCATTCGGGTTGATACCATTCCATTCCATTCCATTCCTGTCCATTCCATTCGCGTTGATACCATTCCATTCCATTCCATTCCATTTGATTCCCTTCGAGTTGATTCCATTCCATTCCATTCCATTCCATTCCTTTGCATTCCAATTTGTTGATTCCATTCCATCCAATTCCATTCCATTCCATTCGGCTTGATTCCATTCCCATCCCTTCCATCCCATTCAATTCCATTCCTTTAGGGTTGATTCCATTCCGTTCCAATCCATTCCGTTCCATTCCATTCGGGTTGATTCCACTCCATTCCATTCCATTACATTACATTCGGGTTGATTCTATTCCATTCCATTCCATTCCATTCCATGCCATTCCAATCCATTACATTCGATTCCATTCGGGTTGTTTCCATTCCATTCCAATCCATGCCACTCCATTGCACTCCATTCCACTCCATTCCATTCCATTCCATTCGGGTTGATTCCTTCCCATTCCATTCCATTCCATTCCATTCCATTCCACTCAATTCCAGTTAGGTTGATTCCATTCCATTCCATTCCTTTCCATTCCTTTCCATTCCATTCGGGTTGATTCCATTCCCTTCCTTTCCATTCCATTCCATTCCATTGTATTCCATTCCATTCCATTCCATTCGTGTTGATTCCATTCGATTCCATTCCACTCCATTCCATTCCATTCAATTCCATTCCTTTCAGTTTGATTCCATTCCCTTCTATTCCGTTGCATTCCATTCCATTCCATTCCGGTTGATTCCATATCCTTCCTTTTCATTCCATTCCATTCAATTCCAATCCATTCGTGTTGATTCCATACGATTCCATTCCATTCCATTCGGGTTGATTCCATGCCATTCCATTCCATTCCATTCGCGTTGATACCATTCCATTCCATTCCATTCCATTCCATTCCTTTCCATTCCATTCGGGTTGATTCCATTCCTTTCCACTCCATTCCATTCCATTTCATTCCATTCCATTCCATTCTATTCGGGTCGATTTCATTCCATTCCATTCCATTACATTACATTCAGGTTGATTCTATTCCATTCCATTCCATTCCATTCCATTTCATTCCATTCCATTCCATGCCATTCAAATCCATTACATTAGATTCCAATCGGGTTGATTCCATTCCATTCCCATCCATTCCACTGTATTGCACTCCATTCCACTCCATTCCATTCCATTCCAATCCATTCGGGTTGATTCCATTCCATTCCATTCCATTCCATTCCATTCCATTCCACTCCATTCCAGTCAGGTTGATTCCATTCCATTCCATTCCATTCCATTCCTTTCCATTCCATTCGGGTTGATTCCACTCCATACCTTTCCATTCTATTCCATTCTATTCCAATACATTCCACTCCATTCGCGTTAATTCCATTCCATTCCATTCCATTCCATTCCATTTCATTCCATTCCATTCCATTCCATTCTGCTTTATTCCATTCTATTCCTTTCCATTCCACTCCATTCCATTCGGGTTGATTCCATACCATTCCATTCCATTCCATTCCGTTCCATTCCATTCCATTCCGGTTGTTTCCATTCCATTCCATTCCATTCCATCCCATTCCATTCCATTCGGGTTGATTCCATTGCATTCCATTCCATTACATCCCATGAAATTCCAGTGCATTCCATTAAATTCCAGTCAGGTTGATTCCATTCCATTCCATTCCTGGCCATGCCACGCCATACTATGCCATGCCATGCCATTCCTTTCCATTACATTCTACTCCATTCTGAATCAATCCGTTCCATTCCATTCGGGTTGATACCTTTCCATTCTTTTCCATTCCATTCCATTCCACTCCATTCCATGGCATTCCTTTCCATTCCATTCCGTTCCATTCCATTGCATTCCATTCCCTTCCATTCGGGTTGATTCCTTTCCTTTACATTCCATTCGATTCCATTCCATTCCATTCCATTGCATTCGGCTTGATTCCATTCCATTCCATTCCATTCCAGTCCATTCCATTCTATTCCATTCTATTCGTCTTGATTCCATTCCACTCCATTCAATTCGGGTTGATTCCATATCATTCCCTTCCAATCCATTCCATTCCATTCCATTCCATTCCATTCCATTCCATTCCATTCTGGTTGATTCCATTCCATTCCATTCCATTCCCTTCCATTCCATTCCAGTTGATTGTACTCCCTGTGATTCCACTGCGTTCCATTCCATTCAATTCCATTAGTGTTGATTGCATTCCATTCCATTCCCTTCTATTCCATTCCATTCCATTCCATTCCATTCCTTTCGGGTTGATTCCATAACCTTCCCTTCCATTCCATTCCCTTCCATTCCATTCGAGTTGATACCATTAAATTCCATTCCGTTCCATTCCCTTCCATACCATTAAATTCCATTCCGGTTGATTCCATTCCCTTCCATTCTTTTCAATTCCATTCCATTCCATTCCTGTCCCTGCCATTCCATTCCTGTCCTTGCTGTTTCATTGTATTCCATTCCATTCCATTCCATTCCATTCCATTCCATTCCATTCCATTCCATTCGGGTTGATTCCATTCCATTCCTTTCCATACCATTCAATTCCGTTCCATTCCATTCCATTCGGGTTGATTCCATTTCAGTCCATTCCATTCCATTCCAATCCATTCCATTCGGGTTGATTCCATTCCATTCCACTCCGATGCATTCCATGCCATTAGTGTTGATACAATTCCATTCCATTGCATTAGATTCCATTCCATTCGGGTAGATTCCATTCCATTCCATTCCATTGCATTCCATTCCATTCCATTCGGGTTGATTCTATTCCATTCCATTCCATTCCAATCCAATCCATTCGGGTTGATTCCATCCACTTTCATTCCATTCCACTCCATTCCATTCTGGTTGATTCCATTCCATTCCGTTCAATTCCATTCCATTCCATTCCATCCGTGTTGATACCATTCCATTCAATTCCATTCCATTCCATTCCATTCCATTCCATTCCATTCCATTCCATTCCATTCCATTCCATTCCTGTCTGGTTGATTCCATTCCATTCCATTCCATTCCATTCCATTCCATTCCATTCCATTTCATTTCATTCCATTCCATTCCATTCGGGTTGATTCCATTCCGTTCCTTTCCATTCCATTCAATTCCGTTCCATTCGTGTTGATTGCCTTCCCTTCGATTCCATTGCATTCCATTCCATTCCATTCCATTCGGGTTGATTCCGTTCCATTCCATTCCATTCCATTTCATTCCATTCCGTTCCATTCCATTAGGGTTGTCTCCATACACTACCCTTCTATTCCATTCCATTCCATTCCTATCCATTCGGGTTGATTCCATACGCTTACATTCCATTCCATTACACTCCATTCGGTTTGATTCCATTCCATTCCATTCCATTCCATTCCATTCCATTCGGGTTGTTTCCATTCCATTCCATTCCATTCCATTCCCTTCCATTCCATTCCATTCCACTTCATTAAATGCCATTCCATACCATTCGGGTTTATTCCATCCCATTCCATTCCGTTTAATTCCATTCCATTCCATTCCATTCTATTCGGGTTGATTCCATTCCCTTCCATTCCTTCCATTCCATTACATTCCATTCCATTTTATTCGGGTTGATTCCATTCCATTCCGTTAAATTCCATTCCATTCCATTCCATTTCATTCCATTCCATTACATTCCATTCGGGTTGATTTCATATCCTTCCCTTCCCTTCCATTCCATTCCATTCCAATCCATTCGGGTTGATTCCACACGCTTCCACTCCATTCCATTCGGGTTGATACCATTCAATTCCGTTCCATTTCATTCCATTCGCGTTGATACCATTCCATTCCATTCCATTCCATGCCATTCCAGTCCATTACGTTCGATTCCATTCTGGTTGATTCCTTTCCCTTCCATTTCATTCCATTACGTACGGGTTGATAACATTCCATTCAATTCCACTCCATTGCATTCCATTCCACTCCATTCCATTCCATTCCATTCAATTCGGGTTGAATACATCCGATTCCATTCCATTCCATTCCACTCCATTCCAATCAGGTTGATTCCACTCCATTCCATTCGGGTTGATTCCATTCCAATTCATTCCATTCTATTCCATTCCGTTCCACTCCATTCCATTCCATTCGGGTTGTTTCCATTCCATTCCATTCCATTCCATTCCACTCCATTCCATGCCATTCCATACGATTCGTTTTGATTCCATCCCATTCCATTCTATTCCACTGCATTCCATTCCATTCCATTCCATTCCATTCGGTTTGATTCCATTCCATTCCATTCCATTCCATTCCATTGCATTCCATTCCATTCGTGTTGATTCCGTTAACTTCCATTCCTTCCATTCCATTGCATTCCATTCCATTTTATTCGGGTTGATTCCATTCCATTCCATTCCATTCCATTCCCTTCCATTCCATTCCAGTTGATTGTATTCCCTGCGATTCCACTGCGTTCCTTTCCATTCAATTCCATTAGTGTTGATTGCATTCCATTCCATTCCTTTCTATTCCATTCCATTCCATTACATTCCATTCCTTTCGGGTTGATTCCATAACCTTCCCTTCCATTCCATTCCCTTCCATTCCATTCCAGTTGATACCATTAAATTCCATTCCGTTCCATTCCCTTCCATTACATTAAATTCCATTCCGGTTGATTCCATTCCCTTCCATTCTTTTCAATTCCATTCCATTCCATTCCAGTCCCTTCCATTCCATTCCTGTCCTTGCTGTTTGATTGTATTCCATTCCATTCCATTCGGGTTGATTCCATTCCATTCCTTTCCATATCATTCAATTCCGTTCCATTCCATTCCATTCGGGTTGATTCCATTTCAGTCCATTCCATTCCATTCCATTCCATTCCATTCGGGTTGATTCCATTCCATTCCATTCCGTTGCATTCCATGCCATTAATGTTGATACAATTCCATTCCATTGCTTTAGATTCCATTACATTCGGGTAGATTCCATTCCATTCCATTCCATTGCATTCCATTCCATTACATTCGGGTTGATTCCAATCCATTCCATTCCATTCCCATCCAATCCATTCGGGTTGATTCCATCCGCTTCCATTCCATTCCACTCCATTCTATTCTGGTTGATTCCATTCCATTCCGTTCAATTCCATTCCATTCCATTCCATTCGTGTTGATACCATTCCATTCAATTCCGTTCCATTGCATTCCATTCAGTTTGATTCCATTCCCTTCAATTCCATTCCATTCCAATCCATTCCATTCCATTCCATTCCATTCCATTCCATTCCATTCCATTCCATTCCTGTCTGGTTGATTCCATTCCATTCCATTCCATTCCATTCCATTCCATTCCACTCCATTGCATTCCATTCCACTCCATTCCATTCCATTCCATTCAATTCGGGTTGAATACATCCCATTCCATTCCATTCCATTCCACTCCATTCCAATCAGGTTGATTCCATTCCATTCCATTCGGGTTGATTCCATTCCAATTCATTCCATTCTATTCCATTCCGTTCCATTCCATTCCATTCGGGTTGTTTCCATTCCATTCCATTCCATTCCACTCCACTCCATTCCATGCCATTCCATACCATTCGTGTTGATTCCATCCCATTCCGTTCTATTCCACTGCATTCCATTCCATTCCATTCCATTCCATTCCATTCGGTTTGATTCCATTCCATTCCATTCCATTCCATTCCATTCCAATCCATTCCATTCCATTGCATTCCATTCCATTCGGGTTGATTCCGTTCACTTCCATTCCTCCCATTCCATTCCATTCCATTCCATTTTATTCGGGTTGATTCCATTCCATTCCATTCCATTCCTTTCCATTCCATTCCATTCCATTCGGTTTGATTCCATATCCTTCCCTTGCATTCCATTCCATTCCATTCAAATCCATTCGGGTTGATTCCATAAACTTCCATTCCATTCCACTCCGTTCCATTCCATTCTGGTTGATTCCATTGCATTCCTTTCCATTTCATTACATTCGGGTTGATTCCATTCCATTCCATTCCATTCCATGTCATTCCAATCCATTATATTCGATTCCATTCGGGTTGATTCCATTCCATTCCATTCCACTCCATTGCATTCCAATCCACTCCATTCCATTCCATTCCATTCCATTCCATTCCATTCCATTCCATTCCATTCGGGTTGATTCCATCCCATCCCATTAGATCCCATTCCATTCCATTGCATTCGGATTGACTCCATTCCATTCCATTCCTTTCCATTCCATTCAATTCCGTTCCATTCCATTCCATTCGTGTTGATTTCATTCCCTCCCACTCCATTGCATTCCATTCCATTCCATTCATTTCCATTCCATTCCATTCGGGTTGATTCCATTCCCTTACATTCCATTCCATTCCATTCCATTCCATTCAATTCCATTCCTTTCTTGTTGATTCCATTCCATTCCATTCCACGCTTTCCATTCCATTCCATTCCATTAGGGTTGATTATATCCTATTCCATTCCATTTCTTTTCATTCCACTCCATTCCAGTCAGGTTGATTCCATTCCATTCCATTCCATTCCATTCCATTCCATTCCATTCAATTCCTTTCCATTCCATTCCATTCGGGCTGATTCAATTCCATTCCATTCCATTCCACTCCATTCGTGTTGATTCCATTCCATTCCTCTACATTCCATTCCATTCCATCCCATTTGGGTTGATTCCATCCCATTCCATTCCATTCCATTCCAATCCATTCCATTCCATTCCATTCCAATCCATTCCAATCCATTCAGGTTGATTCCCTACGCTTCCATTTCACTCAATTCCATTCCATTCGGGTTGATTCAATTCCATTCCATTCTATTCCATTCCATTCGGTTTGATTCCATTACATTCCATTCCACTCCATTGCATTCCATTCCATTCCATTCCATTCCATTCCATTCCATTCCATTCCATTCCATGCCATTCAAATCCATTACATTAGATTCCAATCGGGTTGATTCCATTCCATTCCAATCCATTCCTCTGTATTGCACTCCATTCCACTCCATTCCATTCCATTCCATTCCATTCGGGTTGATTCCATTCCATTCCATTCCACTCCATTCCATTCCATTCCATTCCACTCCATTCCAGTCAGGTTGATTCCATTCCATTCCATTCCATTCCATTCCATTCCATTCCATTCCATTCCATTCCTTTCCATTCCATTCGGGTTGATTCCACTCCATACCTTTCCATTCTATTCCATTCTATTCCATTACATGCCACTCCATTCGCGTTAATTCCATTCCATTCCATTCCATTCCATTCCATTCCATTCCATTCCATTCCATTCCATTCAATTCTGCTTGATTCCATTCCATTCCTTTCCATTCCACTCCATTCCATTCGGGTTGATTCCATACCATTCCATTCCATTCCATTCCGTTCCATTAGAATCCATTCCATTCCATTCCGCTTGATTCCCTTCCATTCCATTCCATTCCATCCCATTCCATTCCATTCGGGTTGATTCCATTGCATTCCATTCCATTACATCCCATCCAATTCCAGTGCATTCCATGAAATTCCAGTCAGGTTGATTCCATTCCATTCCATTCCTGGCCATGCCACGCCATACTATGCCATGCCAAGCCATTCCTTTCCATTCCATTCCACTCCATTCTGAACCAATCCGTTCCATTCCATTCGGGTTGATTCCTTTCCATTCTTTTCCATTCCATTCCATTCCAATCCATTCCATGGCATTCCTTTCCATTCCATTCCGTTCCATTCCATTCCCTTCCATTCGGGTTGATTCCTTTCCTTTACATTCCATTCGATTCCATTCCATTCCTTTCCATTGCATTCGGGTTGATTCCATTCCATTCCAGTCCATTCCAGTCCATTCCATTCTATTCCATTCTATTCGTCTTGATTCCATTCCACTCCATTCAATTCGGGTTGATTCCATATCATTCCCTTCCATTCCATTCCATTCCATTCCAATCCATTCGGGTTGATTCCATACGCTTCCATTCCATTCCATTCGCGTTGATATCATTCCATTCCATTCCATTCCTTTCGATACCATTCGAGTTGATTCCATTCCATTCCATTCCATTCCATTGCATTCCAATTTGTTGATTCCTTTCCATCCAATTCCATTCAATTACATTCGGGTTGATTCCATTCCCATCCATTCCATCCCATTCCATTCCATTCCATTAGGGTTGATTCCATTCCGTTCCATTCCATTCCATTCCATTCCATTCCATTCCATTCCATTCGGGTTGATTCCATTCCATTCAATACCATTCCATGAAATTCGGGTTGATTCTATTCCATTCCATTCCATTCCATTCCATTCCATTCCATGCCATTCCAATCCATTACATTCGATTCCTTTCGGGTTGTTTCCATTCCATTCCAATCCATTCCACTCCATTGCACTCCATTCCACTCCATTCCATTCCATTCCATTCGGGTTGATTCCTTCCCATTCCATTCCATTCCATTCCATTCCACTCCATTCCAGTCAGGTTGATTTCATTCCATTCCATTCCATTCCATTCCTTTCCATTCCATTTGGGTTGATTCCATTCCATTCCTTTCCATTCCATTCCATTCCATTGTATTCCATTCCATTCCATTCGGGTTGATTCCATTCGATTCCATTCCACTCCATTCCATTCCATTCCATTCCGTTCAGTTTGATTCCATTTCATTCCTTTCCATTCCATTCCATTCTATTCCATTCCATTCCATTCCTTTCCTGTTGATTCCATTCCATTCCATTCCATTCCACTCCATTCCATTCGGGTTGATTCCAAACCATTCCATTCCATTCCATTCCATTGCATTCCATTCCATTCCATTCCATTGTATTCCATTCCCTTACATTCAGGTTGATTCCATTCCTTTACATTCCATTTGAATCCATTCAATTCCATTGCATTGCATTCGGGTTGATTCCATTCCATTCCAGTACATTACATTACATGTCATTGCATTCGTGTGGGTTGCATTCCATTCCATTCCATTCCATTCCATTCCATTCCATTCCATTCTTTTCGTGTTCATTCCATTCCATTCCATTCCATTCGAATCCATTCCATTCTTTTCGTGTTCATACCATTCCATTCCATTCCATTCCATTCCATTCCATTCCATTCCATTCTATTCCATTCCATTCCATTCCATTTCATTCCATTCCATTACATTCCATTCGGGTTGATTCCATATCCTTCCCTTCCCTTCCATTCCATTCCATTCCAATCCATTCGGGTTGATTCCATACGCTTCCATTCCATTCCATTCGGGTTGATACCATTCCATTCCATTCCATTCCATTCCATTCCATTCCATTCTATTCTATTCAATTCCACTCCATTCTATTCGGGTTGATTCCATTTCCTTCCATTCCTTTCCATTCCATTCAATTCCATCCCATTCCATTCCATTCCATTCCATTCCATTCCTTTCTGCTTGATTCCATTCCATTCGATTCCATTGCATTCCATTCCATTTCATTGAATTCCATTCCATTCTAGTTGATTCCATTCCATTCCTTTCCATGCAATTCACTTCTGTTCCATTCCATTCCATTCGGGTTGGTTTCATTCCCTTCAACTCCATTCCATTTTATTCCATTCCATTCCATTCTGCTTGATTCCATTCCATTCTAATCCATTCCATTCCATTCTATTCCATTTGGTTTGATACCATTCCCTTCAATTCCATTCCATTCCATTCCATTCCATTCCATTCCATTCCATTCCATTCCTGTCTGGTTGATTCCATTCCATTCCATTCCATTCCATTCCATTCCATTTCATTTCATTCCATTCCATTCCATTCGGGTTGATTCCATTCCGTTCCTTTCCATTCCATTCAATTCCGTTCCATTCGTGTTGATTGCCTTCCCTTCGATTCCATTGCATTCCATTCCATTCCATTTCATTCCATTCGGGTTGATTCCATTCCATTCCATTCCATTCCATTCGGGTTGATTTCATGTCCTTTCCTTCCATTCCATTCCAATCCATTCGGGTTGATTTCATACGCTTCCATTCCATTCCATTCGGGTTGATACCATTCCATTCCATTCCATTCCTGTCCATTCCATTCGCGTAGATACCATTCCATTCCATTCCATTCCATTTGATTCCCTTCGAGTTGATTCCATTCCATTCCATTCCATTCCATTCCTTTGCATTCCAATTTGTTAATTCCATTCCATCCAATTCCATTCCATTCCATTCGGCTTGATTCCATTCCCATCCCTTCCATCCCATTCAATTCCATTCCTTTAGGGTTGATTCCATTCCGTTCCAATCCATTCCATTCCATTCCATTCGGGTTGATTCCACTCCATTCCATTCCATTACATTACATTCGGGTTGATTCTATTCCATTCCATTCCATTCCATTCCATGCCATTCCAATCCATTACATTCGATTCCATTCGGGTTGTTTCCATTCCATTCCAATCCATGCCACTCCATTGCACTCCATTCCACTCCATTCCATTCCATTCCATTCGGGTTGATTCCTTCCCATTCCATTCCATTCCATTCCATTCCATTCCATTCCACTCAATTCCAGTCAGGTTGATTCCATTCCATTCCATTCCTTTCCATTCCTTTCCATTCCATTCGGGTTGATTCCATTCCCTTCCTTTCCATTCCATTCCATTCCATTGTATTCCATTCCATTCCATTCCATTCGTGTTGATTCCATTCGATTCCATTCCACTCCATTCCATTCCATTCAATTCCATTCCTTTCAGTTTGATTCCATTCCCTTCTATTCCGTTGCATTCCATTCCATTCCATTCCGGTTGATTCCATATCCTTCCTTTTCATTCCATTCCATTCAATTCCAATCCATTCGTGTTGATTCCATACGATTCCATTCCATTCCATTCGGGTTGATTCCATGCCATTCCATTCCATTCCATTCGCGTTGATACCATTCCATTCCATTCCATTCCATTCCATTCCTTTCCATTCCATTCGGGTTGATTCCATTCCTTTCCACTCCATTCCATTCCATTTCATTCCATTCCATTCCATTCCATTCCATTCTATTCGGGTCGATTTCATTCCATTCCATTCCATTACATTACATTCAGGTTGATTCTATTCCATTCCATTCCATTCCATTCCATTTCATTCCATTCCATTCCATGCCATTCAAATCCATTACATTAGATTCCAATCGGGTTGATTCCATTCCATTCCCATCCATTCCACTGTATTGCACTCCATTCCACTCCATTCCATTCCATTCCAATCCATTCGGGTTGATTCCATTCCATTCCATTCCATTCCATTCCATTCCATTCCATTCCACTCCATTCCAGTCAGGTTGATTCCATTCCATTCCATTCCATTCCATTCCTTTCCATTCCATTCGGGTTGATTCCACTCCATACCTTTCCATTCTATTCCATTCTATTCCAATACATTCCACTCCATTCGCGTTAATTCCATTCCATTCCATTCCATTCCATTCCATTCCATTCCATTTCATTCCATTCCATTCCATTCCATTCTGCTTGATTCCATTCTATTCCTTTCCATTCCACTCCATTCCATTCGGGTTGATTCCATACCATTCCATTCCATTCCATTCCGTTCCATTCCATTCCATTCCGGTTGATTCCATTCCATTCCATTCCATTCCATCCCATTCCATTCCATTCGGGTTGATTCCATTGCATTCCATTCCATTACATTCCATCAAATTCCAGTGCATTCCATTAAATTCCAGTCAGGTTGATTCCATTCCATTCCATTCCTGGCCATGCCACGCCATACTATGCCATGCCATGCCATTCCTTTCCATTACATTCTACTCCATTCTGAACCAATCCGTTCCATTCCATTCGGGTTGATACCTTTCCATTCTTTTCCATTCCATTCCATTCCACTCCATTCCATGGCATTCCTTTCCATTCCATTCCGTTCCATTCCATTGCATTCCAATCCCTTCCATTCGGGTTGATTCCTTTCCTTTACATTCCATTCGATTCCATTCCATTCCATTCCATTGCATTCGGCTTGATTCCATTCCATTCCATTCCATTCCAGTCCATTCCATTCTATTCCATTCTATTCGTCTTGATTCCATTCCACTCCATTCAATTCGGGTTGATTCCATATCATTCCCTTCCAATCCATTCCATTCCATTCCATTCCATTCCATTCCATTCCATTCCATTCCATTCCATTCTGGTTGATTCCATTCCATTCCATTCCATTCCCTTCCATTCCATTCCAGTTGATTGTATTCCCTGCGATTCCACTGCGTTCCATTCCATTCAATTCCATTAGTGTTGATTGCATTCCATTCCATTCCATTCTATTCCATTCCATTCCATTCCATTCCATTCCTTTCGGGTTGATTCCATAACCTTCCCTTCCATTCCATTCCCTTCCATTCCATTCGAGTTGATACCATTAAATTCCATTCCGTTCCATTCCCTTCCATACCATTAAATTCCATTCCGGTTGATTCCATTCCCTTCCATTCTTTTCAATTCCATTCCATTCCATTCCTGTCCCTGCCATTCCATTCCTGTCCTTGCTGTTTGATTGTATTCCATTCCATTCCATTCCATTCCATTCCATTCCATTCCATTCCATTCCATTTCATTTCATTCCATTCCATTCCATTCGGGTTGATTCCATTCCGTTCCTTTCCATTCCATTCAATTCCGTTGCATTCGTGTTGATTGCCTTCCCTTCGATTCCATTGCATTGCATTCCATTCCATTCCATTCCATTCGGGTTGATTCCGTTCCATTCCATTCCATTCCATTTCATTCCATTCCATTCCATTCCATTAGGGTTGTCTCCATACACTACCCTTCTATTCCATTCCATTCCATTCCTATCCATTCGGGTTGATTCCATACGCTTACATTCCATTCCATTACACTCCATTCGGTTTGATTCCATTCCATTCCATTTCATTCCATTCCATTCCATTCGGGTTGTTTCCATTCCATTCCATTCCATTCCATTCCCTTCCATTCCATTCCATTCCACTTCATTAAATGCCATTCCATACCATTCGGGTTTATTCCATCCCATTCCATTCCGTTTAATTCCATTCCATTCCATTCCATTCCATTCGGGTTGATTCCATTCCCTTCCATTCCTTCCATTCCATTACATTCCATTCCATTTTATTCGGGTTGATTCCATTCCATTCCGTTAAATTCCATTCCATTCCATTCCATTTCATTCCATTCCATTACATTCCATTCGGGTTGATTTCATATCCTTCCCTTCCCTTCCATTCCATTCCATTCCAATCCATTCGGGTTGATTCCACACGCTTCCACTCCATTCCATTCGGGTTGATACCATTCAATTCCGTTCCATTTCATTCCATTCGCGTTGATACCATTCCATTCCATTCCATTCCATGCCATTCCAGTCCATTACGTTCGATTCCATTCTGGTTGATTCCTTTCCCTTCCATTTCATTCCATTACGTACGGGTTGATAACATTCCATTCAATTCCACTCCATTGCATTCCATTCCACTCCATTCCATTCCGTTCCATTCAATTCGGGTTGAATACATCCCATTCCATTCCATTCCATTCCACTCCATTCCAATCAGGTTGATTCCACTCCATTCCATTCGGGTTGATTCCATTCCAATTCATTCCATTCTATTCCATTCCGTTCCACTCCATTCCATTCCATTCGGGTTGTTTCCATTCCATTCCATTCCATTCCATTCCACTCCATTCCATGCCATTCCATACGATTCGTGTTGATTCCATCCCATTCCATTCTATTCCACTGCATTCCATTCCATTCCATTCCATTCCATTCGGTTTGATTCCATTCCATTCCATTCCATTCCATTCCATTGCATTCCAATCCATTCGTGTTGATTCCGTTAACTTCCATTCCTTCCATTCCATTGCATTCCATTCCATTTTATTCGGGTTGATTCCATTCCATTCCATTCCATTCCATTCCCTTCCATTCCATTCCAGTTGATTGTATTCCCTGCGATTCCACTGCGTTCCTTTCCATTCAATTCCATTAGTGTTGATTGCATTCCATTCCATTCCTTTCTATTCCATTCCATTCCATTACATTCCATTCCTTTCGGGTTGATTCCATAACCATCCCTTCCATTCCATTCCCTTCCATTCCATTCCAGTTGATACCATTAAATTCCATTCCGTTTCATTCCCTTCCATTACATTAAATTCCATTCCGGTTGATTCCATTCCCTTCCATTCTTTTCAATTCCATTCCATTCCATTCCAGTCCCTTCCATTCCATTCCTGTCCTTGCTGTTTGATTGTATTCCATTCCATTCCATTCGGGTTGATTCCATTCCATTCCTTTCCATATCATTCAATTCCGTTCCATTCCATTCCATTCGGGTTGATTCCATTTCAGTCCATTCCATTCCATTCCATTCCATTCCATTCGGGTTGATTCCATTCCATTCCATTCCGTTGCATTCCATGCCATTAATGTTGATACAATTCCATTCCATTGCTTTAGATTCCATTACATTCGGGTAGATTCCATTCCATTCCATTCCATTGCATTCCATTCCATTACATTCGGGTTGATTCCAATCCATTCCATTCCATTCCCATCCAATCCATTCGGGTTGATTCCATCCGCTTCCATTCCATTCCACTCCATTCTATTCTGGTTGATTCCATTCCATTCCGTTCAATTCCATTCCATTCCATTCCATTCGTGTTGATACCATTCCATTCAATTCCGTTCCATTGCATTCCATTCAGTTTGATTCCATTCCCTTCAATTCCATTCCATTCCAATCCATTCCATTCCATTCCATTCCATTCCATTCCATTCCATTCCATTCCTGTCTGGTTGATTCCATTCCATTCCATTCCATTCCATTCCATTCCATTCCATTCCACTCCATTGCATTCCATTCCACTCCATTCCATTCCATTCCATTCAATTCGGGTTGAATACATCCCATTCCATTCCATTCCATTCCACTCCATTCCAATCAGGTTGATTCCATTCCATTCCATTCGGGTTGATTCCATTCCAATTCATTCCATTCTATTCCATTCCGTTCCATTCCATTCCATTCGGGTTGTTTCCATTCCATTCCATTCCATTCCACTCCACTCCATTCCATGCCATTCCATACCATTCGTGTTGATTCCATCCCATTCCGTTCTATTCCACTGCATTCCATTCCATTCCATTCCATTCCATTCCATTCGGTTTGATTCCATTCCATTCCATTCCATTCCATTCCAATCCATTCCATTCCATTGCATTCCATTCCATTCGGGTTGATTCCGTTCACTTCCATTCCTCCCATTCCATTGCATTCCATTCCATTTTATTCGGGTTGATTCCATTCCATTCCATTCCATTCCTTTCCATTCCATTCCATTCCATTCGGTTTGATTCCATATCCTTCCCTTGCATTCCATTCCATTCCATTCAAATCCATTCGGGTTGATTCCATAAACTTCCATTCCATTCCACTCCGTTCCATTCCATTCTGGTTGATTCCATTGCATTCCTTTCCATTTCATTACATTCGGGTTGATTCCATTCCATTCCATTCCATTCCATGTCATTCCAATCCATTATATTCGATTCCATTCGGGTTGATTCCATTCCATTCCATTCCACTCCATTGCATTCCAATCCACTCCATTCCATTCCATTCCATTCCATTCCATTCCATTCCATTCCATTCCATTCCATTCCATTCCATTCCATTCCATTCGGGTTGATTCCATCCCATCCCATTAGATCCCATTCCATTCCATTGCATTCGGATTGACTCCATTCCATTCCATTCCTTTCCATTCCATTCAATTCCGTTCCATTCCATTCCATTCGTGTTGATTTCATTCCCTCCCACTCCATTGCATTCCATTCCATTCCATTCATTTCCATTCCATTCCATTCGGGTTGATTCCATTCCCTTACATTCCATTCCATTCCATTCCATTCCATTCCATTCCATTCCATTCCTTTCTTGTTGATTCCATTCCATTCCATTCCACGCTTTCCATTCCATTCCATTCCATTAGGGTTGATTATATCCTATTCCATTCCATTTCTTTTCATTCCACTCCATTCCAGTCAGGTTGATTCCATTCCATTCCATTCCATTCCATTCCATTCCATTCCTTTCCATTCCATTCCATTCGGGCTGATTCAATTCCATTCCATTCCATTCCACTCCATTCGTGTTGATTCCATTCCATTCCTCTACATTCCATTCCATTCCATCCCATTTGGGTTGATTCCATCCCATTCCATTCCATTCCATTCCAATCCATTCCATTCCATTCCATTCCAATCCATTCCAATCCATTCAGGTTGATTCCCTACGCTTCCATTTCACTCAATTCCATTCCATTCGGGTTGATTCAATTCCATTCCATTCTATTCCATTCCATTCGGTTTGATTCCATTACATTCCATTCCACTCCATTGCATTCCATTCCATTCCATTCCATTCCATTCCATTCCATTCCATTCCATTCCATGCCATTCAAATCCATTACATTAGATTCCAATCGGGTTGATTCCATTCCATTCCAATCCATTCCTCTGTATTGCACTCCATTCCACTCCATTCCATTCCATTCCATTCCATTCGGGTTGATTCCATTCCATTCCATTCCACTCCATTCCATTCCATTCCATTCCACTCCATTCCATTCCATTCCATTCCACTCCATTCCAGTCAGGTTGATTCCATTGCATTCCATTCCATTCCATTCCATTCCATTCCATTCCATTCCATTCCTTTCCATTCCATTCGGGTTGATTCCACTCCATACCTTTCCATTCTATTCCATTCTATTCCATTACATGCCACTCCATTCGCGTTAATTCCATTCCATTCCATTCCATTCCATTCCATTCCATTCCATTCCATTCCATTCCATTCCATTGAATTCTGCTTGATTCCATTCCATTCCTTTCCATTCCACTCCATTCCATTCGGGTTGATTCCATACCATTCCATTCCATTCCATTCCGTTCCATTAGAATCCATTCCATTCCATTCCGCTTGATTCCCTTCCATTCCATTCCATTCCATCCCATTCCATTCCATTCGGGTTGATTCCATTGCATTCCATTCCATTACATCCCATCCAATTCCAGTGCATTCCATTAAATTCCAGTCAGGTTGATTCCATTCCATTCCATTCCTGGCCATGCCACGCCATACTATGCCATGCCAAGCCATTCCTTTCCATTCCATTCCACTCCATTCTGAACCAATCCGTTCCATTCCATTCGGGTTGATTCCTTTCCATTCTTTTCCATTCCATTCCATTCCAATCCATTCCATGGCATTCCTTTCCATTCCATTCCGTTCCATTCCATTCCCTTCCATTCGGGTTGATTCCTTTCCTTTACATTCCATTCGATTCCATTCCATTCCTTTCCATTGCATTCGGGTTGATTCCATTCCATTCCATTCCATTCCAGTCCATTCCATTCTATTCCATTCTATTCGTCTTGATTCCATTCCACTCCATTCAATTCGGGTTGATTCCATATCATTCCCTTCCATTCCATTCCATTCCATTCCAATCCATTCGGGTTGATTCCATACGCTTCCATTCCATTCCATTCGCGTTGATATCATTCCATTCCATTCCATTCCTTTCGATACCATTCGAGTTGATTCCATTCCATTCCATTCCATTCCATTGCATTCCAATTTGTTGATTCCATTCCATCCAATTCCATTCAATTACATTCGGGTTGATTCCATTCCCTTCCATTCCATCCCATTCCATTCCATTCCATTAGGGTTGATTCCATTCCGTTCCATTCCATTCCATTCCATTCGGGTTGATTCCATTCCATTCAATACCATTCCATGAAATTCGGGTTGATTCTATTCCATTCCATTCCATTCCATTCCATTCCATTCCATGCCATTCCAATCCATTACATTCGATTCCTTTCGGGTTGTTTCCATTCCATTCCAATCCATTCCACTCCATTGCACTCCATTCCACTCCATTCCATTCCATTCCATTCGGGTTGATTCCTTCCCATTCCATTCCATTCCATTCCATTCCACTCCATTCCAGTCAGGTTGATTTCATTCCATTCCATTCCATTCCATTCCTTTCCATTCCATTTGGGTTGATTCCACTCCATTCCTTTCCATTCCATTCCATTCCATTGTATTCCATTCCATTCCATTCGGGTTGATTCCATTCGATTCCATTCCACTCCATTCCATTCCATTCCATTCCGTTCAGTTTGACTCCATTTCATTCCATTCCATTCCATTCCATTCCATTCCATTCCATTCCATTCCATTCCTTTCCTGTTGATTCCATTCCATTCCATTCCATTCCACTCCATTCCATTCGGGTTGATTCCAAACCATTCCATTCCATTCCATTCCATTGCATTTCATTCCATTCCATTGTATTCCATTCCCTTACATTCAGGTTGATTCCATTCCTTTACATTCCATTTGAATCCATTCAATTCCATTGCATTGCATTCGGGTTGATTCCATTCCATTCCAGTACATTACATTACATGTCATTGCATTCGTGTGGGTTGCATTCCATTCCATTCCATTCCATTCCATTCCATTCCATTCTTTTCGTGTTCATTCCATTCCATTCCATTCCATTCGAATCCATTCCATTCTTTTCGTGTTCATACCATTCCATTCCATTCCATTCCATTCCATTCTATTCCATTCCATTCCATTCCATTTCATTCCATTCCATTACATTCCATTCGGGTTGATTCCATATCCTTCCCTTCCCTTCCATTCCATTCCATTCCAATCCATTCGGGTTGATTCCATACGCTTCCATTCCATTCCATTCGGGTTGATACCATTCCATTCCATTCCATTCCATTCCATTCCATTCTATTCTATTCAATTCCACTCCATTCTATTCGGGTTGATTCCATTTCCTTCCATTCCTTTCCATTCCATTCCATTCCATTCCATTCCATTCCATTCCATTCCTTTCTGCTAGATTCCATTCCATTCCATTCCATTGCATTCCATTCCATTTCATTGAATTCCATTCCATTCTAGTTGATTCCATTCCATTCCTTTCCATGCAATTCACTTCTGTTCCATTCCATTCCATTCGGGTTGGTTTCATTCCCTTCAACTCCATTCCATTTTATTCCATTCCATTCCATTCTGCTTGATTCCATTCCATTCTAATCCATTCCATTCCATTCCATTCTATTCCATTTGGTTTGATACCATTCCATTCTATTCCATTCCATTCCATTCCATTCCATTCCATTCCATTCTGGTTGATTCCATTCCATTCCATTCCATTCCATTCCATTCCATTCCATTCCATTCCATTCCACTCCATTCCAGTTGATTGTATTCCCTGAGATTCCACTGCGTTCCATTCCATTCAATTCCATTAGTGTTGATTGCATTCCATTCCATTCCATTCCATTCCATTCCTTTCGGGTTGATTCCATAACCTTCCCTTCCATTCCATTCCCTTCCATTCCATTCGAGTTGATCCCATTAAATTCCATTCCGTTCCATTCCCTTCCATTCCATTAAATTCCATTCCGGTTGATTCCATTCCCTTCCATTCTTTTCAATTCCATTCCACTCCATTCCAGTCCCTTCCATTCCATTGCTGTCCTTGCTGTTTGATTGTATTCCATTCCATTCCATTCCATTCCATTCCATTCCATTCCATTCCATTCCATTCGGGTTGATTCCATTCCATTCCTTTCCATACCATTCAATTCTGTTCCATTCCATTCCATTCGGGTTGATTCCATTTCAGTCCATTCCATTCCATTCCATTCCATTCGGGTTGATTCCATTCCATTCCACTCCGTTGCATTCCATGCTATTAGTGTTGATACAATTCCAATCCATTGCATTAGATTCCATTCCATTCGGGTAGATTCCATTCCATTCCATTCCATTGCATTCCATTCCATTCCATTCGGGTTGATTCCATTCCATTCCATTCCATTCCAATCCAACCCATTCGGGTTGATTCCATCCGCTTCCATTCCATTCCACTCCATTCCATTCTGGTTGATTCCATTCCATTTCGCTCAATTCCATTCCATTCCATTCCATTCGTGTTGATACCATTCCATTCAATTCCGTTCCATTCCATTCCATTCGGTTTGATTCCATTCCCTTCATTTCCATTCCATTCCATTCCATTCCATTCCATTCCATTCCATTCCATTCCATTCCATTCCTGTCTGGTTGATTCCATTCCATTCCATTCCATTCCATTCCATTCCATTTCATTTCATTCCATTCCATTCCATTCGGGTTGATTCCATTCCGTTCCTTTCCATTCCATTCAATTCCGTTCCATTCGTGTTGATTGCCTTCCCTTCGATTCCATTGCATTCCATTCCGTTCCATTTCATTCCATTCGGGTTGATTCCATTCCATTCCATTCCATTCCATTCGGGTTGATTTCATGTCCTTTCCTTCCATTCCATTCCAATCCATTCGGGTTGATTTCATACGCTTCCATTCCATTCCATTCGGGTTGATAGCATTCCATTCCATTCCATTCCTGTCCATTCCATTCGCGTTGAAAGCATTCCATTCCATTCCATTCCATTTGATTCCCTTCGAGTTGATTCCATTCCATTCCATTCCATTCCATTCCTTTGCATTCCAATTTGTTGATTCCATTCCATCCAATTCCATTCCATTCCATTCGGCTTGATTCCATTCCCATCCCTTCCATCCCATTCAATTCCATTCCTTTAGGGTTGATTCCATTCCGTTCCAATCCATTCCATTCCATTCCATTCGGGTTGATTCCACTCTATTCCATTCCATTACATTACATTCGGGTTGATTCTATTCCATTCCATTGCATTCCATTCCATGCCATTCCAATCCACTACATTCGATTCCATTCGGGTTGTTTCCATTCCATTCCAATCCATGCCACTCCATTGCACTCCATTCCACTCCATTCCATTCCATTCCATTCGGGTTGATTCCTTCCCATTCCATTCCATTCCATTCCATTCCATTCCACTCAATTCCAGTCAGGTTGATTCCATTCCATTCCATTCCTTTCCATTCCTTTCCATTCCATTCGGGTTGATTCCATTCCCTTCCTTTCCATTCCATTCCATTCCATTGTATTCCATTCCATTCCATTCCATTCGTGTTGATTCCATTCGATTCCATTCCACTCCATTCCATTCCATTCAATTCCATTCCTTTCAGTTTGATTCCATTCCCTTCTATTCCGTTGCATTCCATTCCATTCCATTCCGGTTGATTCCATATCCTTCCTTTTCATTCCATTCCATTCAATTCCAATCCATTCGTGTTGATTCCATACGATTCCATTCCATTCCATTCGGGTTGATTCCATGCCATTCCATTCCATTCCATTCGCGTTGATACCATTCCATTCCATTCCATTCCATTCCATTCCATTCCATTCCTTTCCATTCCATTCGGGTTGATTCCATTCCTTTCCACTCCATTCCATTCCATTTCATTCCATTCCATTCCATTCCATTCCTTTCTATTCGGGTCGATTTCATTCCATTCCATTCCATTACATTACATTCAGGTTGATTCTATTCCATTCCATTTCATTCCATTCCATTTCATTCCATTCCATTCCATGCCATTCAAATCCATTACATTAGATTCCAATCGGGTTGATTCCATTCCATTCCCATCCATTCCTCTGTATTGCACTCCATTCCACTCCATTCCATTCCATTCCAATCCATTCGGGTTGATTCCATTCCATTCCATTCCATTCCATTCCATTCCATTCCATTCCACTCCATTCCAGTCAGGTTGATTCCATTCCATTCCATTCCATTCCATTCCTTTCCATTCCATTCGGGTTGATTCCACTCCATACCTTTCCATTCTATTCCATTCTATTCCAATACATTCCACTCCATTCGCGTTAATTCCATTCCATTCCATTCCATTCCATTCCATTTCATTCCATTCCATTCCATTCCATTCTGCTTGATTCCATTCTATTCCTTTCCATTCCACTCCATTCCATTCGGGTTGATTCCATACCATTCCATTCCATTCCATTCCGTTCCATTCCATTCCATTCCGGTTGATTCCATTCCATTCCATTCCATTCCATCCCATTCCATTCCATTCGGGTTGATTCCATTGCATTCCATTCCATTACATCCCATCAAATTCCAGTGCATTCCATTAAATTCCAGTCAGGTTGATTCCATTCCATTCCATTCCATTCCATGTCATTCCAATCCATTATATTCGATTCCATTCGGGTTGATTCCATTCCATTCCATTCCACTCCATTGCATTCCAATCCACTCCATTCCATTCCATTCCATTGCATTCCATTCCATTCCATTCCATTCCATTCCATTCGGGTTGATTCCATCCCATCCCATTAGATCCCATTCCATTCCATTGCATTCGGATTGACTCCATTCCATTCCATTCCTTTCCATTCCATTCAATTCCGTTCCATTCCATTCCATTCGTGTTGATTTCATTCCCTCCCACTCCATTGCATTCCATTCCATTCCATTCATTTCCATTCCATTCCATTCGGGTTGATTCCATTCCCTTACATTCCATTCCATTCCATTCCATTCCATTCAATTCCATTCCTTTCTTGTTGATTCCATTCCATTCCATTCCACGCTTTCCATTCCATTCCATTCCATTAGGGTTGATTATATCCTATTCCATTCCATTTCTTTTCATTCCACTCCATTCCAGTCAGGTTGATTCCATTCCATTCCATTCCATTCCATTCCATTCCATTCCATTCCATTCCTTTCCATTCCATTCCATTCGGGCTGATTCAATTCCATTCCATTCCATTCCACTCCATTCGTGTTGATTCCATTCCATTCCTCTACATTCCATTCCATTCCATCCCATTTGGGTTGATTCCATCCCATTCCATTCCATTCCATTCCAATCCATTCCATTCCATTCCATTCCAATCCATTCCAATCCATTCAGGTTGATTCCCTACGCTTCCATTTCACTCAATTCCATTCCATTCGGGTTGATTCAATTCCATTCCATTCTATTCCATTCCATTCGGTTTGATTCCATTACATTCCATTCCACTCCATTGCATTCCATTCCATTCCATTCCATTCCATTCCATTCCATTCCATGCCATTCAAATCCATTACATTAGATTCCAATCGGGTTGATTCCATTCCATTCCAATCCATTCCTCTGTATTGCACTCCATTCCACTCCATTCCATTCCATTCCATTCCATTCGGGTTGATTCCATTCCATTCCATTCCACTCCATTCCATTCCATTCCATTCCACTCCATTCCATTCCATTCCATTCCACTCCATTCCAGTCAGGTTGATTCCATTGCATTCCATTCCATTCCATTCCATTCCATTCCATTCCATTCCATTCCTTTCCATTCCATTCGGGTTGATTCCACTCCATACCTTTCCATTCTATTCCATTCTATTCCATTACATGCCACTCCATTCGCGTTAATTCCATTCCATTCCATTCCATTCCATTCCATTCCATTCCATTCCATTCCATTCCATTCCATTGAATTCTGCTTGATTCCATTCCATTCCTTTCCATTCCACTCCATTCCATTCGGGTTGATTCCATACCATTCCATTCCATTCCATTCCGTTCCATTAGAATCCATTCCATTCCATTCCGCTTGATTCCCTTCCATTCCATTCCATTCCATCCCATTCCATTCCATTCGGGTTGATTCCATTGCATTCCATTCCATTACATCCCATCCAATTCCAGTGCATTCCATTAAATTCCAGTCAGGTTGATTCCATTCCATTCCATTCCTGGCCATGCCACGCCATACTATGCCATGCCAAGCCATTCCTTTCCATTCCATTCCACTCCATTCTGAACCAATCCGTTCCATTCCATTCGGGTTGATTCCTTTCCATTCTTTTCCATTCCATTCCATTCCAATCCATTCCATGGCATTCCTTTCCATTCCATTCCGTTCCATTCCATTCCCTTCCATTCGGGTTGATTCCTTTCCTTTACATTCCATTCGATTCCATTCCATTCCTTTCCATTGCATTCGGGTTGATTCCATTCCATTCCATTCCATTCCAGTCCATTCCATTCTATTCCATTCTATTCGTCTTGATTCCATTCCACTCCATTCAATTCGGGTTGATTCCATATCATTCCCTTCCATTCCATTCCATTCCATTCCAATCCATTCGGGTTGATTCCATACGCTTCCATTCCATTCCATTCGCGTTGATATCATTCCATTCCATTCCATTCCTTTCGATACCATTCGAGTTGATTCCATTCCATTCCATTCCATTCCATTGCATTCCAATTTGTTGATTCCATTCCATCCAATTCCATTCAATTACATTCGGGTTGATTCCATTCCCTTCCATTCCATCCCATTCCATTCCATTCCATTAGGGTTGATTCCATTCCGTTCCATTCCATTCCATTCCATTCGGGTTGATTCCATTCCATTCAATACCATTCCATGAAATTCGGGTTGATTCTATTCCATTCCATTCCATTCCATTCCATTCCATTCCATGCCATTCCAATCCATTACATTCGATTCCTTTCGGGTTGTTTCCATTCCATTCCAATCCATTCCACTCCATTGCACTCCATTCCACTCCATTCCATTCCATTCCATTCGGGTTGATTCCTTCCCATTCCATTCCATTCCATTCCATTCCACTCCATTCCAGTCAGGTTGATTTCATTCCATTCCATTCCATTCCATTCCTTTCCATTCCATTTGGGTTGATTCCACTCCATTCCTTTCCATTCCATTCCATTCCATTGTATTCCATTCCATTCCATTCGGGTTGATTCCATTCGATTCCATTCCACTCCATTCCATTCCATTCCATTCCGTTCAGTTTGACTCCATTTCATTCCATTCCATTCCATTCCATTCCATTCCATTCCATTCCATTCCATTCCTTTCCTGTTGATTCCATTCCATTCCATTCCATTCCACTCCATTCCATTCGGGTTGATTCCAAACCATTCCATTCCATTCCATTCCATTGCATTTCATTCCATTCCATTGTATTCCATTCCCTTACATTCAGGTTGATTCCATTCCTTTACATTCCATTTGAATCCATTCAATTCCATTGCATTGCATTCGGGTTGATTCCATTCCATTCCAGTACATTACATTACATGTCATTGCATTCGTGTGGGTTGCATTCCATTCCATTCCATTCCATTCCATTCCATTCCATTCTTTTCGTGTTCATTCCATTCCATTCCATTCCATTCGAATCCATTCCATTCTTTTCGTGTTCATACCATTCCATTCCATTCCATTCCATTCCATTCCATTCTATTCCATTCCATTCCATTCCATTTCATTCCATTCCATTACATTCCATTCGGGTTGATTCCATATCCTTCCCTTCCCTTCCATTCCATTCCATTCCAATCCATTCGGGTTGATTCCATACGCTTCCATTCCATTCCATTCGGGTTGATACCATTCCATTCCATTCCATTCCATTCCATTCCATTCTATTCTATTCAATTCCACTCCATTCTATTCGGGTTGATTCCATTTCCTTCCATTCCTTTCCATTCCATTCCATTCCATTCCATTCCATTCCATTCCATTCCTTTCTGCTAGATTCCATTCCATTCCATTCCATTGCATTCCATTCCATTTCATTGAATTCCATTCCATTCTAGTTGATTCCATTCCATTCCTTTCCATGCAATTCACTTCTGTTCCATTCCATTCCATTCGGGTTGGTTTCATTCCCTTCAACTCCATTCCATTTTATTCCATTCCATTCCATTCTGCTTGATTCCATTCCATTCTAATCCATTCCATTCCATTCCATTCTATTCCATTTGGTTTGATACCATTCCATTCTATTCCATTCCATTCCATTCCATTCCATTCCATTCCATTCTGGTTGATTCCATTCCATTCCATTCCATTCCATTCCATTCCATTCCATTCCATTCCATTCCACTCCATTCCAGTTGATTGTATTCCCTGAGATTCCACTGCGTTCCATTCCATTCAATTCCATTAGTGTTGATTGCATTCCATTCCATTCCATTCCATTCCATTCCTTTCGGGTTGATTCCATAACCTTCCCTTCCATTCCATTCCCTTCCATTCCATTCGAGTTGATCCCATTAAATTCCATTCCGTTCCATTCCCTTCCATTCCATTAAATTCCATTCCGGTTGATTCCATTCCCTTCCATTCTTTTCAATTCCATTCCACTCCATTCCAGTCCCTTCCATTCCATTGCTGTCCTTGCTGTTTGATTGTATTCCATTCCATTCCATTCCATTCCATTCCATTCCATTCCATTCCATTCCATTCGGGTTGATTCCATTCCATTCCTTTCCATACCATTCAATTCCGTTCCATTCCATTCCATTCGGGTTGATTCCATTTCAGTCCATTCCATTCCATTCCATTCCATTCGGGTTGATTCCATTCCATTCCACTCCGTTGCATTCCATGCTATTAGTGTTGATACAATTCCAATCCATTGCATTAGATTCCATTCCATTCGGGTAGATTCCATTCCATTCCATTCCATTGCATTCCATTCCATTCCATTCGGGTTGATTCCATTCCATTCCATTCCATTCCAATCCAACCCATTCGGGTTGATTCCATCCGCTTCCATTCCATTCCACTCCATTCCATTCTGGTTGATTCCATTCCATTTCGCTCAATTCCATTCCATTCCATTCCATTCGTGTTGATACCATTCCATTCAATTCCGTTCCATTCCATTCCATTCGGTTTGATTCCATTCCCTTCATTTCCATTCCATTCCATTCCATTCCATTCCATTCCATTCCATTCCATTCCATTCCATTCCATTCCATTCCTGTCTGGTTGATTCCATTCCATTCCATTCCATTCCATTCCATTCCATTTCATTTCATTCCATTCCATTCCATTCGGGTTGATTCCATTCCGTTCCTTTCCATTCCATTCAATTCCGTTCCATTCGTGTTGATTGCCTTCCCTTCGATTCCATTGCATTCCATTCCGTTCCATTTCATTCCATTCGGGTTGATTCCATTCCATTCCATTCCATTCCATTCGGGTTGATTTCATGTCCTTTCCTTCCATTCCATTCCAATCCATTCGGGTTGATTTCATACGCTTCCATTCCATTCCATTCGGGTTGATACCATTCCATTCCATTCCATTCCTGTCCATTCCATTCGCGTTGAAAGCATTCCATTCCATTCCATTCCATTTGATTCCCTTCGAGTTGATTCCATTCCATTCCATTCCATTCCATTCCTTTGCATTCCAATTTGTTGATTCCATTCCATCCAATTCCATTCCATTCCATTCGGCTTGATTCCATTCCCATCCCTTCCATCCCATTCAATTCCATTCCTTTAGGGTTGATTCCATTCCGTTCCAATCCATTCCATTCCATTCCATTCGGGTTGATTCCACTCCATTCCATTCCATTACATTACATTCGGGTTGATTCTATTCCATTCCATTGCATTCCATTCCATGCCATTCCAATCCACTACATTCGATTCCATTCGGGTTGTTTCCATTCCATTCCAATCCATGCCACTCCATTGCACTCCATTCCACTCCATTCCATTCCATTCCATTCGGGTTGATTCCTTCCCATTCCATTCCATTCCATTCCATTCCATTCCACTCAATTCCAGTCAGGTTGATTCCATTCCATTCCATTCCTTTCCATTCCTTTCCATTCCATTCGGGTTGATTCCATTCCCTTCCTTTCCATTCCATTCCATTCCATTGTATTCCATTCCATTCCATTCCATTCGTGTTGATTCCATTCGATTCCATTCCACTCCATTCCATTCCATTCAATTCCATTCCTTTCAGTTTGATTCCATTCCCTTCTATTCCGTTGCATTCCATTCCATTCCATTCCGGTTGATTCCATATCCTTCCTTTTCATTCCATTCCATTCAATTCCAATCCATTCGTGTTGATTCCATACGATTCCATTCCATTCCATTCGGGTTGATTCCATGCCATTCCATTCCATTCCATTCGCGTTGATACCATTCCATTCCATTCCATTCCATTCCATTCCATTCCATTCCTTTCCATTCCATTCGGGTTGATTCCATTCCTTTCCACTCCATTCCATTCCATTTCATTCCATTCCATTCCATTCCATTCCTTTCTATTCGGGTCGATTTCATTCCATTCCATTCCATTACATTACATTCAGGTTGATTCTATTCCATTCCATTTCATTCCATTCCATTTCATTCCATTCCATTCCATGCCATTCAAATCCATTACATTAGATTCCAATCGGGTTGATTCCATTCCATTCCCATCCATTCCTCTGTATTGCACTCCATTCCACTCCATTCCATTCCATTCCAATCCATTCGGGTTGATTCCATTCCATTCCATTCCATTCCATTCCATTCCATTCCATTCCACTCCATTCCAGTCAGGTTGATTCCATTCCATTCCATTCCATTCCATTCCTTTCCATTCCATTCGGGTTGATTCCACTCCATACCTTTCCATTCTATTCCATTCTATTCCAATACATTCCACTCCATTCGCGTTAATTCCATTCCATTCCATTCCATTCCATTCCATTTCATTCCATTCCATTCCATTCCATTCTGCTTGATTCCATTCTATTCCTTTCCATTCCACTCCATTCCATTCGGGTTGATTCCATACCATTCCATTCCATTCCATTCCGTTCCATTCCATTCCATTCCGGTTGATTCCATTCCATTCCATTCCATTCCATCCCATTCCATTCCATTCGGGTTGATTCCATTGCATTCCATTCCATTACATCCCATCAAATTCCAGTGCATTCCATTAAATTCCAGTCAGGTTGATTCCATTCCATTCCATTCCATTCCATGTCATTCCAATCCATTATATTCGATTCCATTCGGGTTGATTCCATTCCATTCCATTCCACTCCATTGCATTCCAATCCACTCCATTCCATTCCATTCCATTGCATTCCATTCCATTCCATTCCATTCCATTCCATTCGGGTTGATTCCATCCCATCCCATTAGATCCCATTCCATTCCATTGCATTCGGATTGACTCCATTCCATTCCATTCCTTTCCATTCCATTCAATTCCGTTCCATTCCATTCCATTCGTGTTGATTTCATTCCCTCCCACTCCATTGCATTCCATTCCATTCCATTCATTTCCATTCCATTCCATTCGGGTTGATTCCATTCCCTTACATTCCATTCCATTCCATTCCATTCCATTCAATTCCATTCCTTTCTTGTTGATTCCATTCCATTCCATTCCACGCTTTCCATTCCATTCCATTCCATTAGGGTTGATTATATCCTATTCCATTCCATTTCTTTTCATTCCACTCCATTCCAGTCAGGTTGATTCCATTCCATTCCATTCCATTCCATTCCATTCCATTCCATTCCATTCCTTTCCATTCCATTCCATTCGGGCTGATTCAATTCCATTCCATTCCATTCCACTCCATTCGTGTTGATTCCATTCCATTCCTCTACATTCCATTCCATTCCATCCCATTTGGGTTGATTCCATCCCATTCCATTCCATTCCATTCCAATCCATTCCATTCCATTCCATTCCAATCCATTCCAATCCATTCAGGTTGATTCCCTACGCTTCCATTTCACTCAATTCCATTCCATTCGGGTTGATTCAATTCCATTCCATTCTATTCCATTCCATTCGGTTTGATTCCATTACATTCCATTCCACTCCATTGCATTCCATTCCATTCCATTCCATTCCATTCCATTCCATTCCATTCCATGCCATTCAAATCCATTACATTAGATTCCAATCGGGTTGATTCCATTCCATTCCAATCCATTCCTCTGTATTGCACTCCATTCCACTCCATTCCATTCCATTCCATTCCATTCGGGTTGATTCCATTCCATTCCATTCCACTCCATTCCATTCCATTCCATTCCACTCCATTCCATTCCATTCCATTCCACTCCATTCCAGTCAGGTTGATTCCATTGCATTCCATTCCATTCCATTCCATTCCATTCCATTCCATTCCATTCCTTTCCATTCCATTCGGGTTGATTCCACTCCATACCTTTCCATTCTATTCCATTCTATTCCATTACATGCCACTCCATTCGCGTTAATTCCATTCCATTCCATTCCATTCCATTCCATTCCATTCCATTCCATTCCATTCCATTGAATTCTGCTTGATTCCATTCCATTCCTTTCCATTCCACTCCATTCCATTCGGGTTGATTCCATACCATTCCATTCCATTCCATTCCGTTCCATTAGAATCCATTCCATTCCATTCCGCTTGATTCCCTTCCATTCCATTCCATTCCATCCCATTCCATTCCATTCGGGTTGATTCCATTGCATTCCATTCCATTACATCCCATCCAATTCCAGTGCATTCCATTAAATTCCAGTCAGGTTGATTCCATTCCATTCCATTCCTGGCCATGCCACGCCATACTATGCCATGCCAAGCCATTCCTTTCCATTCCATTCCACTCCATTCTGAACCAATCCGTTCCATTCCATTCGGGTTGATTCCTTTCCATTCTTTTCCATTCCATTCCATTCCAATCCATTCCATGGCATTCCTTTCCATTCCATTCCGTTCCATTCCATTCCCTTCCATTCGGGTTGATTCCTTTCCTTTACATTCCATTCGATTCCATTCCATTCCTTTCCATTGCATTCGGGTTGATTCCATTCCATTCCATTCCATTCAAGTCCATTCCATTCTATTCCATTCTATTCGTCTTGATTCCATTCCACTCCATTCAATTCGGGTTGATTCCATATCATTCCCTTCCATTCCATTCCATTCCATTCCAATCCATTCGGGTTGATTCCATACGCTTCCATTCCATTCCATTCGCGTTGATATCATTCCATTCCATTCCATTCCTTTCGATACCATTCGAGTTGATTCCATTCCATTCCATTCCATTCCATTGCATTCCAATTTGTTGATTCCATTCCATCCAATTCCATTCAATTACATTCGGGTTGATTCCATTCCCTTCCATTCCATCCCATTCCATTCCATTCCATTAGGGTTGATTCCATTCCGTTCCATTCCATTCCATTCCATTCGGGTTGATTCCATTCCATTCAATACCATTCCATGAAATTCGGGTTGATTCTATTCCATTCCATTCCATTCCATTCCATTCCATTCCATGCCATTCCAATCCATTACATTCGATTCCTTTCGGGTTGTTTCCATTCCATTCCAATCCATTCCACTCCATTGCACTCCATTCCACTCCATTCCATTCCATTCCATTCGGGTTGATTCCTTCCCATTCCATTCCATTCCATTCCATTCCACTCCATTCCAGTCAGGTTGATTTCATTCCATTCCATTCCATTCCATTCCTTTCCATTCCATTTGGGTTGATTCCACTCCATTCCTTTCCATTCCATTCCATTCCATTGTATTCCATTCCATTCCATTCGGGTTGATTCCATTCGATTCCATTCCACTCCATTCCATTCCATTCCATTCCGTTCAGTTTGACTCCATTTCATTCCATTCCATTCCATTCCATTCCATTCCATTCCATTCCATTCCATTCCTTTCCTGTTGATTCCATTCCATTCCATTCCATTCCACTCCATTCCATTCGGGTTGATTCCAAACCATTCCATTCCATTCCATTCCATTGCATTTCATTCCATTCCATTGTATTCCATTCCCTTACATTCAGGTTGATTCCATTCCTTTACATTCCATTTGAATCCATTCAATTCCATTGCATTGCATTCGGGTTGATTCCATTCCATTCCAGTACATTACATTACATGTCATTGCATTCGTGTGGGTTGCATTCCATTCCATTCCATTCCATTCCATTCCATTCCATTCTTTTCGTGTTCATTCCATTCCATTCCATTCCATTCGAATCCATTCCATTCTTTTCGTGTTCATACCATTCCATTCCATTCCATTCCATTCCATTCTATTCCATTCCATTCCATTCCATTTCATTCCATTCCATTACATTCCATTCGGGTTGATTCCATATCCTTCCCTTCCCTTCCATTCCATTCCATTCCAATCCATTCGGGTTGATTCCATACGCTTCCATTCCATTCCATTCGGGTTGATACCATTCCATTCCATTCCATTCCATTCCATTCCATTCTATTCTATTCAATTCCACTCCATTCTATTCGGGTTGATTCCATTTCCTTCCATTCCTTTCCATTCCATTCCATTCCATTCCATTCCATTCCATTCCATTCCTTTCTGCTAGATTCCATTCCATTCCATTCCATTGCATTCCATTCCATTTCATTGAATTCCATTCCATTCTAGTTGATTCCATTCCATTCCTTTCCATGCAATTCACTTCTGTTCCATTCCATTCCATTCGGGTTGGTTTCATTCCCTTCAACTCCATTCCATTTTATTCCATTCCATTCCATTCTGCTTGATTCCATTCCATTCTAATCCATTCCATTCCATTCCATTCTATTCCATTTGGTTTGATACCATTCCATTCTATTCCATTCCATTCCATTCCATTCCATTCCATTCCATTCTGGTTGATTCCATTCCATTCCATTCCATTCCATTCCATTCCATTCCATTCCATTCCACTCCATTCCAGTTGATTGTATTCCCTGAGATTCCACTGCGTTCCATTCCATTCAATTCCATTAGTGTTGATTGCATTCCATTCCATTCCATTCCATTCCATTCCTTTCGGGTTGATTCCATAACCTTCCCTTCCATTCCATTCCCTTCCATTCCATTCGAGTTGATCCCATTAAATTCCATTCCGTTCCATTCCCTTCCATTCCATTAAATTCCATTCCGGTTGATTCCATTCCCTTCCATTCTTTTCAATTCCATTCCACTCCATTCCAGTCCCTTCCATTCCATTGCTGTCCTTGCTGTTTGATTGTATTCCATTCCATTCCATTCCATTCCATTCCATTCCATTCCATTCCATTCGGGTTGATTCCATTCCATTCCTTTCCATACCTTTCAATTCCGTTCCATTCCATTCCATTCGGGTTGATTCCATTTCAGTCCATTCCATTCCATTCCATTCCATTCGGGTTGATTCCATTCCATTCCACTCCGTTGCATTCCATGCTATTAGTGTTGATACAATTCCAATCCATTGCATTAGATTCCATTCCATTCGGGTAGATTCCATTCCATTCCATTCCATTGCATTCCATTCCATTCCATTCGGGTTGATTCCATTCCATTCCATTCCATTCCAATCCAACCCATTCGGGTTGATTCCATCCGCTTCCATTCCATTCCACTCCATTCCATTCTGGTTGATTCCATTCCATTTCGCTCAATTCCATTCCATTCCATTCCATTCGTGTTGATACCATTCCATTCAATTCCGTTCCATTCCATTCCATTCGGTTTGATTCCATTCCCTTCATTTCCATTCCATTCCATTCCATTCCATTCCATTCCATTCCATTCCATTCCATTCCATTCCATTCCATTCCTGTCTGGTTGATTCCATTCCATTCCATTCCATTCCATTCCATTCCATTTCATTTCATTCCATTCCATTCCATTCGGGTTGATTCCATTCCGTTCCTTTCCATTCCATTCAATTCCGTTCCATTCGTGTTGATTGCCTTCCCTTCGATTCCATTGCATTCCATTCCGTTCCATTTCATTCCATTCGGGTTGATTCCATTCCATTCCATTCCATTCCTTTCGGGTTGATTTCATGTCCTTTCCTTCCATTCCATTCCAATCCATTCGGGTTGATTTCATACGCTTCCATTCCATTCCATTCGGGTTGATACCATTCCATTCCATTCCATTCCTGTCCATTCCATTCGCGTTGAAAGCATTCCATTCCATTCCATTCCATTTGATTCCCTTCGAGTTGATTCCATTCCATTCCATTCCATTCCATTCCTTTGCATTCCAATTTGTTGATTCCATTCCATCCAATTCCATTCCATTCCATTCGGCTTGATTCCATTCCCATCCCTTCCATCCCATTCAATTCCATTCCTTTAGGGTTGATTCCATTCCGTTCCAATCCATTCCATTCCATTCCATTCGGGTTGATTCCACTCCATTCCATTCCATTACATTACATTCGGGTTGATTCTATTCCATTCCATTGCATTCCATTCCATGCCATTCCAATCCACTACATTCGATTCCATTCGGGTTGTTTCCATTCCATTCCAATCCATGCCACTCCATTGCACTCCATTCCACTCCATTCCATTCCATTCCATTCGGGTTGATTCCTTCCCATTCCATTCCATTCCATTCCATTCCATTCCACTCAATTCCAGTCAGGTTGATTCCATTCCATTCCATTCCTTTCCATTCCTTTCCATTCCATTCGGGTTGATTCCATTCCCTTCCTTTCCATTCCATTCCATTCCATTGTATTCCATTCCATTCCATTCCATTCGTGTTGATTCCATTCGATTCCATTCCACTCCATTCCATTCCATTCAATTCCATTCCTTTCAGTTTGATTCCATTCCCTTCTATTCCGTTGCATTCCATTCCATTCCATTCCGGTTGATTCCATATCCTTCCTTTTCATTCCATTCCATTCAATTCCAATCCATTCGTGTTGATTCCATACGATTCCATTCCATTCCATTCGGGTTGATTCCATGCCATTCCATTCCATTCCATTCGCGTTGATACCATTCCATTCCATTCCATTCCATTCCATTCCATTCCATTCCTTTCCATTCCATTCGGGTTGATTCCATTCCTTTCCACTCCATTCCATTCCATTTCATTCCATTCCATTCCATTCCATTCCTTTCTATTCGGGTCGATTTCATTCCATTCCATTCCATTACATTACATTCAGGTTGATTCTATTCCATTCCATTTCATTCCATTCCATTTCATTCCATTCCATTCCATGCCATTCAAATCCATTACATTAGATTCCAATCGGGTTGATTCCATTCCATTCCCATCCATTCCTCTGTATTGCACTCCATTCCACTCCATTCCATTCCATTCCAATCCATTCGGGTTGATTCCATTCCATTCCATTCCATTCCATTCCATTCCATTCCATTCCACTCCATTCCAGTCAGGTTGATTCCATTCCATTCCATTCCATTCCATTCCTTTCCATTCCATTCGGGTTGATTCCACTCCATACCTTTCCATTCTATTCCATTCTATTCCAATACATTCCACTCCATTCGCGTTAATTCCATTCCATTCCATTCCATTCCATTCCATTTCATTCCATTCCATTCCATTCCATTCTGCTTGATTCCATTCTATTCCTTTCCATTCCACTCCATTCCATTCGGGTTGATTCCATACCATTCCATTCCATTCCATTCCGTTCCATTCCATTCCATTCCGGTTGATTCCATTCCATTCCATTCCATTCCATCCCATTCCATTCCATTCGGGTTGATTCCATTGCATTCCATTCCATTACATCCCATCAAATTCCAGTGCATTCCATTAAATTCCAGTCAGGTTGATTCCATTCCATTCCATTCCATTCCATGTCATTCCAATCCATTATATTCGATTCCATTCGGGTTGATTCCATTCCATTCCATTCCACTCCATTGCATTCCAATCCACTCCATTCCATTCCATTCCATTGCATTCCATTCCATTCCATTCCATTCCATTCCATTCGGGTTGATTCCATCCCATCCCATTAGATCCCATTCCATTCCATTGCATTCGGATTGACTCCATTCCATTCCATTCCTTTCCATTCCATTCAATTCCGTTCCATTCCATTCCATTCGTGTTGATTTCATTCCCTCCCACTCCATTGCATTCCATTCCATTCCATTCATTTCCATTCCATTCCATTCGGGTTGATTCCATTCCCTTACATTCCATTCCATTCCATTCCATTCCATTCAATTCCATTCCTTTCTTGTTGATTCCATTCCATTCCATTCCACGCTTTCCATTCCATTCCATTCCATTAGGGTTGATTATATCCTATTCCATTCCATTTCTTTTCATTCCACTCCATTCCAGTCAGGTTGATTCCATTCCATTCCATTCCATTCCATTCCATTCCATTCCATTCAATTCCTTTCCATTCCATTCCATTCGGGCTGATTCAATTCCATTCCATTCCATTCCACTCCATTCGTGTTGATTCCATTCCATTCCTCTACATTCCATTCCATTCCATCCCATTTGGGTTGATTCCATCCCATTCCATTCCATTCCATTCCAATCCATTCCATTCCATTCCATTCCAATCCATTCCAATCCATTCAGGTTGATTCCCTACGCTTCCATTTCACTCAATTCCATTCCATTCGGGTTGATTCAATTCCATTCCATTCTATTCCATTCCATTCGGTTTGATTCCATTACATTCCATTCCACTCCATTGCATTCCATTCCACTCCATTCCATTCCATTCCATTCCATTCCATGCCATTCAAATCCATTACATTAGATTCCAATCGGGTTGATTCCATTCCATTCCAATCCATTCCTCTGTATTGCACTCCATTCCACTCCATTCCATTCCATTCCATTCCATTCGGGTTGATTCCATTCCATTCCATTCCACTCCATTCCATTCCATTCCATTCCACTCCATTCCAGTCAGGTTGATTCCATTCCATTCCATTCCATTCCATTCCATTCCATTCCATTCCATTCCTTTCCATTCCATTCGGGTTGATTCCACTCCATAACTTTCCATTCTATTCCATTCTATTCCATTACATGCCACTCCATTCGCGTTAATTCCATTCCATTCCATTCCATTCCATTCCATTCCATTCCTTTCCATTCCATTCCATTCAATTCTGCTTGATTCCATTCCATTCCTTTCCATTCCACTCCATTCCATTCGGGTTGATTCCATACCATTCCATTCCATTCCATTCCGTTCCATTAGAATCCATTCCATTCCATTCCACTTGATTCCCTTCCATTCCATTCCATTCCATCCCATTCCATTCCATTCGGGTTGATTCCATTGCATTCCATTCCATTACATCCCATCCAATTCCAGTGCATTCCATTAAATTCCAGTCAGGTTGATTCCATTCCATTCCATTCCTGGCCATGACACGCCATACTATGCCATGCCAAGCCATTCCTTTCCATTCCATTCCACTCCATTCTGAACCAATCCGTTCCATTCCATTCGGGTTGATTCCTTTCCATTCTTTTCCATTCCTTTCCATTCCAATCCATTCCATGGCATTCCTTTCCATTCCATTCCGTTCCATTCCATTCCCTTCCATTCGGGTTGATTCCTTTCCTTTACATTCCATTCGATTCCATTCCATTCCTTTCCATTGCATTCGGGTTGATTCCATTCCATTCCATTCCATTCCAGTCCATTCCATTCTATTCCATTCTATTCGTCTTGATTCCATTCCACTCCATTCAATTCGGGTTGATTCCATATCATTCCCTTCCATTCCATTCCATTCCATTCCAATCCATTCGGGTTGATTCCATACGCTTCCATTCCATTCCATTCGCGTTGATATCATTCCATTCCATTCCATTCCTTTCGATACCATTCGAGTTGATTCCATTCCATTCCATTCCATTCCATTGCATTCCAATTTGTTGATTCCATTCCATCCAATTCCATTCAATTACATTCGGGTTGATTCCATTCCCTTCCATTCCATCCCATTCCATTCCAATCCATTAGGGTTGATTCCATTCCGTTCCATTCCATTCCATTCCATTCCATTCCATTCGGGTTGATTCCATTCCATTCAATACCATTCCATGAAATTCGGGTTGATTCTATTCCATTCCATTCCATTCCATTCCATTCCATGCCATTCCAATCCATTACATTCGATTCCTTTCGGGTTGTTTCCATTCCATTCCAATCCATTCCACTCCATTGCACTCCATTCCACTCCATTCCATTCCATTCCATTCGGGTTGATTCCTTCCCATTCCATTCCATTCCATTCCATTCCACTCCATTCCAGTCAGGTTGATTTCATTCCATTCCATTCCATTCCATTCCTTTCCATTCCATTTGGGTTGATTCCATTCCATTCCTTTCCATTCCATTCCATTCCATTGTATTCCATTCCATTCCATTCGGGTTGATTCCATTCGATTATATTCCACTCCATTCCATTCCATTCCATTCCGTTCAGTTTGATTCCATTTCATTCCTTTCCATTCCATTCCATTCCATTCCATTCCATTCCATTCCATTCCATTCCTTTCCTGTTGATTCCATTCCATTCCATTCCATTCCACTCCATTCCATTCGGGTTGATTCCAAACCATTCCATTCCATTCCATTCCATTGCATTCCATTCCATTCCATTGTATTCCATTCCCTTACATTCAGGTTGATTCCATTCCTTTACATTCCATTTGAATCCATTCAATTCCATTGCATTGCATTCGGGTTGATTCCATTCCATTCCAGTACATTACATTACATGTCATTTCATTCGTGTGGGTTGCATTCCATTCCATTCCATTCCATTCAATTCTTTTCGTGTTCATTCCATTCCATTTCATTCCATTCGAATCCATTCCATTCTTTTCGTGTTCATACCATTCCATTCCATTCCATTCCATTCCATTCCATTCTATTCCATTCCATTCCATTCCATTTCATTCCATTCCATTACATTCCATTCGGGTTGATTCCATATCCTTCCATTCCCTTCCATTCCATTCCATTCCAATCCATTCGGGTTGATTCCATACGCTTCCATTCCATTCCATTCGGGTTGATACCATTCCATTCCATTCCATTCCATTCCATTCCATTCCATTCCATTCTATTCTATTCTATTCAATTCCACTCCATTCTATTCGGGTTGATTCCATTTCCTTCCATTCCTTTCCATTCCATTCAATTCCATCCCATTCCATTCCATTCTATTCCATTCCTTTCTGCTTGATTCCATTCCATTCCATTCCATTGCATTCCATTCCATTTCATTGAATTCCATTCCATTCTAGTTCATTCCATTCCATTCCTTTCCATGCAATTCACTTCTGTTCCATTCCATTCCATTCGGGTTGGTTTCATTCCCTTCAACTCCATTCCATTTTATTCCATTCCATTCCATTCTGCTTGATTCCATTCCATTCTAATCCATTCCATTCCATTCCATTCTATTCCATTTGGTTTGATACAATTCCATTCTATTCCATTCCATTCCATTCCATTCCATTCCATTCCATTCCATTCCATTCTGGTTGATTCCATTCCATTCCATTCCATTCCATTCCATTCCATTCCAATCCATTCCAATCCATTCAGGTTTATTCCCTACGCTTCCATTTCACTCAATTCCATTCCATTCGGGTTGATTCAATTCCATTCCATTCTATTCCATTCCATTCGGTTTGATTCCATTACATTCCATTCCACTCCATTGCATTCCATTCCACTCCATTCCATTCCATTCCATTCCATTCCATTCCATGCCATTCAAATCCATTACATTAGATTCCAATCGGGTTGATTCCATTCCATTCCAATCCATTCCTCTGTATTGCACTCCATTCCACTCCATTCCATTCCATTCCATTCCATTCGGGTTGATTCCATTCCATTCCATTCCACTCCATTCCATTCCATTCCATTCCACTCCATTCCAGTCAGGTTGATTCCATTCCATTCCATTCCATTCCATTCCATTCCATTCCATTCCTTTCCATTCCATTCGGGTTGATTCCACTCCATACCTTTCCATTCTATTCCATTCTATTCCATTACATGCCACTCCATTCGCGTTAATTCCATTCCATTCCATTCCATTCCATTCCATTCCATTCCATTCAATTCTGCTTGATTCCATTCCATTCCTTTCCATTCCACTCCATTCCATTCGGGTTGATTCCATACCATTCCATTCCATTCCATTCCGTTCCATTAGAATCCATTCCATTCCATTCCGCTTGATTCCCTTCCATTCCATTCCATTCCATCCCATTCCATTCCATTCGGGTTGATTCCATTGCATTCCATTCCATTACATCCCATCCAATTCCAGTGCATTCCATTAAATTCCAGTCAGGTTGATTCCATTCCATTCCATTCCTGGCCATGCCACGCCATACTATGCCATGCCAAGCCATTCCTTTCCATTCCATTCCACTCCATTCTGAACCAATCCGTTCCATTCCATTCGGGTTGATTCCTTTCCATTCTTTTCCATTCCATTCCATTCCAATCCATTCCATGGCATTCCTTTCCATTCCATTCCGTTCCATTCCATTCCCTTCCATTCGGGTTGATTCCTTTCCTTTACATTCCATTCGATTCCATTCCATTCCTTTCCATTGCATTCGGGTTGATTCCATTCCATTCCATTCCATTCCAGTCCATTCCATTCTATTCCATTCTATTCGTCTTGATTCCATTCCACTCCATTCAATTCGGGTTGATTCCATATCATTCCCTTCCATTCCATTCCATTCCATTCCAATCCATTCGGGTTGATTCCATACGCTTCCATTCCATTCCATTCGCGTTGATATCATTCCATTCCATTCCATTCCTTTCGATACCATTCGAGTTGATTCCATTCCATTCCATTCCATTCCATTGCATTCCAATTTGTTGATTCCATTCCATCCAATTCCATTCAATTACATTCGGGTTGATTCCATTCCCATCCATTCCATCCCATTCCATTCCATTCCATTAGGGTTGATTCCATTCCGTTCCATTCCATTCCATTCCATTCCATTCCATTCGGGATGATTCCATTCCATTCAATACCATTCCATGAAATTCGGGTTGATTCTATTCCATTCCATTCCATTCCATTCCATTCCATTCCATGCCATTCCAATCCATTACATTCGATTCCTTTCGGGTTGTTTCCATTCCATTCCAATCCATTCCACTCCATTGCACTCCATTCCACTCCATTCCATTCCATTCCATTCGGGTTGATTCCTTCCCATTCCATTCCATTCCATTCCATTCCACTCCATTCCAGTCAGGTTGATTTCATTCCATTCCATTCCATTCCATTCCTTTCCATTCCATTTGGGTTGATTCCATTCCATTCCTTTCCATTCCATTCCATTCCATTGTATTCCATTCCATTCCATTCGGGTTGATTCCATACGCTTCCATTCCATTCCATTCGGGTTGATACCATTCCATTCCATTCCATTCCATTCCATTCCATTCTATTCAATTCCACTCCATTCTATTCGGGTTGATTCCATTTCCTTCCATTCCTTTCCATTCCATTCAATTCCATCCCATTCCATTCCATTCCATTCCATTCCTTTCTGCTTGATTCCATTCCATTCCATTCCATTGCATTCCATTCCATTTCATTGAATTCCATTCCATTCTAGTTGATTCCATTCCATTCCTTTCCATGCAATTCACTTCTGTTCCATTCCATTCCATTCGGGTTGGTTTCATTCCCTTCAACTCCATTCCATTTTATTCCATTCCATTCCATTCTGCTTGATTCCATTCCATTCTAATCCATTCCATTCCATTCCATTCTATTCCATTTGGTTTGATACCATTCCATTCTATTCCATTCCATTCCATTCCATTCCATTCCATTCCATTCCATTCCATTCCATTCTGGTTGATTCCATTCCATTCCATTCCATTCCATTCCATTCCATTCCATTCCATTCCATTCCATTCCACTCCATTCCAGTTGATTGTATTCCCTGAGATTCCACTGCGTTCCATTCCATTCAATTCCATTAGTGTTGATTGCATTCCATTCCATTCCATTCCATTCCATTCCTTTCGGGTTGATTCCATAACCTTCCCTTCCATTCCATTCCCTTCCATTCCATTCGAGTTGATCCCATTAAATTCCATTCCGTTCCATTCCCTTCCATTCCATTAAATTCCATTCCGGTTGATTCCATTCCCTTCCATTCTTTTCAATTCCATTCCACTCCATTCCAGTCCCTTCCATTCCATTCCTGTCCTTGCTGTTTGATTGTATTCCATTCCTTTCCATTCCATTCCATTCCATTCCATTCCATTCGGGTTGATTCCATTCCATTCCTTTCCATACCATTCAATTCCGTTCCATTCCATTCCATTCGGGTTGATTCCATTTCAGTCCATTCCATTCCATTCCATTCCATTCGGGTTGATTCCATTCCATTCCACTCCGTTGCATTCCATGCTATTAGTGTTGATACAATTCCAATCCATTGCATTAGATTCCATTCCATTCGGGTAGATTCCATTCCATTCCATTCCATTGCATTCCATTCCATTCCATTCGGGTTGATTCCATTCCATTCCATTCCATTCCAATCCAATCCATTCGGGTTGATTCCATCCGCTTCCATTCCATTCCACTCCATTCCATTCTGGTTGATTCCATTCCATTTCGCTCAATTCCATTCCATTCCATTCCATTCGTGTTGATACCATTCCATTCAATTCCGTTCCATTCCATTCCATTCGGTTTGATTCCATTCCCTTCAATTCCATTCCATTCCATTCCATTCCATTCCATTCCATTCCATTCCATTCCATTCCATTCCTGTCTGGTTGATTCCATTCCATTCCATTCCATTCCATTCCATTCCATTCCATTTCATTTCATTCCATTCCATTCCATTCGGGTTGATTCCATTCCGTTCCTTTCCATTCCATTCAATTCCGTTCCATTCGTGTTGATTACCTTCCCTTCGATTCCATTGCATTCCATTCCATTCCATTTCATTCAATTCGGGTTGATTCCATTCCATTTAATTCCATTCCATTCGGGTTGATTTCATGTCCTTTCCTTCCATTCCATTCCAATCCATTCGGGTTGATTTCATACGCTTCCATTCCATTCCATTCGGGTTGATACCATTCCATTCCATTCCATTCCTTTCCATTCCATTCGCGTTGATACCATTCCATTCCATTCCATTCCATTTGATTCCCTTCGAGTTGATTCCATTCCATTCCATTCCATTCCATTCCTTTGCATTCCAATTTGTTGATTCCATTCCATCCAATTCCATTCCATTCCATTCGGCTTGATTCCATTCCCATCCCTTCCATCCCATTCAATTCCATTCCTTTAGGGTTGATTCCATTCCGTTCCAATCCATTCCATTCCATTCCATTCGGGTTGATTCCACTCCATTCCATTCCATTACATTACATTCGGGTTGATTCTATTCCATTCCATTCCATTCCATTCCATGCCATTCCAATCCATTACATTCGATTCCATTCGGGTTGTTTCCATTCCATTCCAATCCATGCCACTCCATTGCACTCCATTCCACTCCATTCCATTCCATTCCATTCGGGTTGATTCCTTCCCATTCCATTCCATTCCATTCCATTCCATTCCACTCAATTCCAGTCAGGTTGATTCCATTCCATTCCATTCCTTTCCATTCCTTTCCATTCCATTCGGGTTGATTCCATTCCCTTCCTTTCCATTCCATTCCATTCCATTGTATTCCATTCCATTCCATTCCATTCGTGTTGATTCCATTCGATTCCATTCCACTCCATTCCATTCCATTCAATTCCATTCCTTTCAGTTTGATTCCATTCCCTTCTATTCCGTTGCATTCCATTCCATTCCATTCCGGTTGATTCCATATCCTTCCTTTTCATTCCATTCCATTCAATTCCAATCCATTCGTGTTGATTCCATACGATTCCATTCCATTCCATTCGGGTTGATTCCATGCCATTCCATTCCATTCCATTCGCGTTGATACCATTCCATTCCATTCCATTCCATTCCATTCCTTTCCATTCCATTCGGGTTGATTCCATTCCTTTCCACTCCATTCCATTCCATTTCATTCCATTCCATTCCATTCTATTCGGGTCGATTTCATTCCATTCCATTCCATTACATTACATTCAGGTTGATTCTATTCCATTCCATTCCATTCCATTCCATTTCATTCCATTCCATTCCATGCCATTCAAATCCATTACATTAGATTCCAATCGGGTTGATTCCATTCCATTCCCATCCATTCCACTGTATTGCACTCCATTCCACTCCATTCCATTCCATTCCAATCCATTCGGGTTGATTCCATTCCATTCCATTCCATTCCATTCCATTCCATTCCACTCCATTCCAGTCAGGTTGATTCCATTCCATTCCATTCCATTCCATTCCTTTCCATTCCATTCGGGTTGATTCCACTCCATACCTTTCCATTCTATTCCATTCTATTCCAATACATTCCACTCCATTCGCGTTAATTCCATTCCATTCCATTCCATTCCATTCCATTTCATTCCATTCCATTCCATTCCATTCTGCTTGATTCCATTCTATTCCTTTCCATTCCACTCCATTCCATTCGGGTTGATTCCATACCATTCCATTCCATTCCATTCCGTTCCATTCCATTCCATTCCGGTTGTTTCCATTCCATTCCATTCCATTCCATCCCATTCCATTCCATTCGGGTTGATTCCATTGCATTCCATTCCATTACATCCCATCAAATTCCAGTGCATTCCATTAAATTCCAGTCAGGTTGATTCCATTCCATTCCATTCCTGGCCATGCCACGCCATACTATGCCATGCCATGCCATTCCTTTCCATTACATTCTACTCCATTCTGAATCAATCCGTTCCATTCCATTCGGGTTGATACCTTTCCATTCTTTTCCATTCCATTCCATTCCACTCCATTCCATGGCATTCCTTTCCATTCCATTCCGTTCCATTCCATTGCATTCCATTCCCTTCCATTCGGGTTGATTCCTTTCCTTTACATTCCATTCGATTCCATTCCATTCCATTCCATTGCATTCGGCTTGATTCCATTCCATTCCATTCCATTCCAGTCCATTCCATTCTATTCCATTCTATTCGTCTTGATTCCATTCCACTCCATTCAATTCGGGTTGATTCCATATCATTCCCTTCCAATCCATTCCATTCCATTCCATTCCATTCCATTCCATTCCATTCTGGTTGATTCCATTCCATTCCATTCCATTCCCTTCCATTCCATTCCAGTTGATTGTACTCCCTGTGATTCCACTGCGTTCCATTCCATTCAATTCCATTAGTGTTGATTGCATTCCATTCCATTCCCTTCTATTCCATTCCATTCCATTCCATTCCATTCCTTTCGGGTTGATTCCATAACCTTCCCTTCCATTCCATTCCCTTCCATTCCATTCGAGTTGATACCATTAAATTCCATTCCGTTCCATTCCCTTCCATACCATTAAATTCCATTCCGGTTGATTCCATTCCCTTCCATTCTTTTCAATTCCATTCCATTCCATTCCTGTCCCTGCCATTCCATTCCTGTCCTTGCTGTTTGATTGTATTCCATTCCATTCCATTCCATTCCATTCCATTCCATTCCATTCCATTCCATTCGGGTTGATTCCATTCCATTCCTTTCCATACCATTCAATTCCGTTCCATTCCATTCCATTCGGGTTGATTCCATTTCAGTCCATTCCATTCCATTCCAATCCATTCCATTCGGGTTGATTCCATTCCATTCCACTCCGATGCATTCCATGCCATTAGTGTTGATACAATTCCATTCCATTGCATTAGATTCCATTCCATTCGGGTAGATTCCATTCCATTCCATTCCATTGCATTCCATTCCATTCCATTCGGGTTGATTCTATTCCATTCCATTCCATTCCAATCCAATCCATTCGGGTTGATTCCATCCGCTTTCATTCCATTCCACTCCATTCCATTCTGGTTGATTCCATTCCATTCCGTTCAATTCCATTCCATTCCATTCCATCCGTGTTGATACCATTCCATTCAATTCCGTTCCATTCCATTCCATTCCATTCCATTCCATTCCATTCCATTCCATTCCATTCCTGTCTGGTTGATTCCATTCCATTCCATTCCATTCCATTCCATTCCATTCCATTCCATTCCATTCCATTCCATTTCATTTCATTCCATTCCATTCCATTCGGGTTGATTCCATTCCGTTCCTTTCCATTCCATTCAATTCCGTTCCATTCGTGTTGATTGCCTTCCCTTCGATTCCATTGCATTCCATTCCATTCCATTCCATTCCATTCCATTCGGGTTGATTCCGTTCCATTCCATTCCATTCCATTTCATTCCATTCCATTCCATTCCATTAGGGTTGTCTCCATACACTACCCTTCTATTCCATTCCATTCCATTCCTATCCATTCGGGTTGATTCCATACGCTTACATTCCATTCCATTACACTCCATTCGGTTTGATTCCATTCCATTCCATTCCATTCCATTCCATTCCATTCGGGTTGTTTCCATTCCATTCCATTCCATTCCATTCCCTTCCATTCCATTCCATTCCACTTCATTAAATGCCATTCCATACCATTCGGGTTTATTCCATCCCATTCCATTCCGTTTAATTCCATTCCATTCCATTCCATTCCATTCGGGTTGATTCCATTCCCTTCCATTCCTTCCATTCCATTACATTCCATTCCATTTTATTCGGGTTGATTCCATTCCATTCCGTTAAATTCCATTCCATTCCATTCCATTTCATTCCATTCCATTACATTCCATTCGGGTTGATTTCATATCCTTCCCTTCCCTTCCATTCCATTCCATTCCAATCCATTCGGGTTGATTCCACACGCTTCCACTCCATTCCATTCGGGTTGATACCATTCAATTCCGTTCCATTTCATTCCATTCGCGTTGATACCATTCCATTCCATTCCATTCCATGCCATTCCAGTCCATTACGTTCGATTCCATTCTGGTTGATTCCTTTCCCTTCCATTTCATTCCATTACGTACGGGTTGATAACATTCCATTCAATTCCACTCCATTGCATTCCATTCCACTCCATTCCATTCCATTCCATTCAATTCGGGTTGAATACATCCCATTCCATTCCATTCCATTCCACTCCATTCCAATCAGGTTGATTCCACTCCATTCCATTCGGGTTGATTCCATTCCAATTCATTCCATTCTATTCCATTCCGTTCCACTCCATTCCATTCCATTCGGGTTGTTTCCATTCCATTCCATTCCATTCCATTCCACTCCATTCCATGCCATTCCATACGATTCGTTTTGATTCCATCCCATTCCATTCTATTCCACTGCATTCCATTCCATTCCATTCCATTCCATTCGGTTTGATTCCATTCCATTCCATTCCATTCCATTCCATTGCATTCCATTCCATTCGTGTTGATTCCGTTAACTTCCATTCCTTCCATTCCATTGCATTCCATTCCATTTTATTCGGGTTGATTCCATTCCATTCCATTCCATTCCATTCCCTTCCATTCCATTCCAGTTGATTGTATTCCCTGCGATTCCACTGCGTTCCTTTCCATTCAATTCCATTAGTGTTGATTGCATTCCATTCCATTCCTTTCTATTCCATTCCATTCCATTACATTCCATTCCTTTCGGGTTGATTCCATAACCTTCCCTTCCATTCCATTCCCTTCCATTCCATTCCAGTTGATACCATTAAATTCCATTCCGTTCCATTCCCTTCCATTACATTAAATTCCATTCCGGTTGATTCCATTCCCTTCCATTCTTTTCAATTCCATTCCATTCCATTCCAGTCCCTTCCATTCCATTCCTGTCCTTGCTGTTTGATTGTATTCCATTCCATTCCATTCGGGTTGATTCCATTCCATTCCTTTCCATATCATTCAATTCCGTTCCATTCCATTCCATTCGGGTTGATTCCATTTCAGTCCATTCCATTCCATTCCATTCCATTCCATTCGGGTTGATTCCATTCCATTCCATTCCGTTGCATTCCATGCCATTAATGTTGATACAATTCCATTCCATTGCTTTAGATTCCATTACATTCGGGTAGATTCCATTCCATTCCATTCCATTGCATTCCATTCCATTACATTCGGGTTGATTCCAATCCATTCCATTCCATTCCCATCCAATCCATTCGGGTTGATTCCATCCGCTTCCATTCCATTCCACTCCATTCTATTCTGGTTGATTCCATTCCATTCCGTTCAATTCCATTCCATTCCATTCCATTCGTGTTGATACCATTCCATTCAATTCCGTTCCATTGCATTCCATTCAGTTTGATTCCATTCCCTTCAATTCCATTCCATTCCAATCCATTCCATTCCATTCCATTCCATTCCATTCCATTCCATTCCATTCCTGTCTGGTTGATTCCATTCCATTCCATTCCATTCCATTCCATTCCATTCCATTCCACTCCATTGCATTCCATTCCACTCCATTCCATTCCATTCCATTCAATTCGGGTTGAATACATCCCATTCCATTCCATTCCATTCCACTCCATTCCAATCAGGTTGATTCCATTCCATTCCATTCGGGTTGATTCCATTCCAATTCATTCCATTCTATTCCATTCCGTTCCATTCCATTCCATTCGGGTTGTTTCCATTCCATTCCATTCCATTCCACTCCACTCCATTCCATGCCATTCCATACCATTCGTGTTGATTCCATCCCATTCCGTTCTATTCCACTGCATTCCATTCCATTCCATTCCATTCCATTCCATTCGGTTTGATTCCATTCCATTCCATTCCATTCCATTCCAATCCATTCCATTCCATTGCATTCCATTCCATTCGGGTTGATTCCGTTCACTTCCATTCCTCCCATTCCATTGCATTCCATTCCATTTTATTCGGGTTGATTCCATTCCATTCCATTCCATTCCTTTCCATTCCATTCCATTCCATTCGGTTTGATTCCATATCCTTCCCTTGCATTCCATTCCATTCCATTCAAATCCATTCGGGTTGATTCCATAAACTTCCATTCCATTCCACTCCGTTCCATTCCATTCTGGTTGATTCCATTGCATTCCTTTCCATTTCATTACATTCGGGTTGATTCCATTCCATTCCATTCCATTCCATGTCATTCCAATCCATTATATTCGATTCCATTCGGGTTGATTCCATTCCATTCCATTCCACTCCATTGCATTCCAATCCACTCCATTCCATTCCATTCCATTCCATTCCATTCCATTCCATTCCATTCCATTCCATTCCATTCGGGTTGATTCCATCCCATCCCATTAGATCCCATTCCATTCCATTGCATTCGGATTGACTCCATTCCATTCCATTCCTTTCCATTCCATTCAATTCCGTTCCATTCCATTCCATTCGTGTTGATTTCATTCCCTCCCACTCCATTGCATTCCATTCCATTCCATTCATTTCCATTCCATTCCATTCGGGTTGATTCCATTCCCTTACATTCCATTCCATTCCATTCCATTCCATTCAATTCCATTCCTTTCTTGTTGATTCCATTCCATTCCATTCCACGCTTTCCATTCCATTCCATTCCATTAGGGTTGATTATATCCTATTCCATTCCATTTCTTTTCATTCCACTCCATTCCAGTCAGGTTGATTCCATTCCATTCCATTCCATTCCATTCCATTCCATTCCATTCCATTCCATTCAATTCCTTTCCATTCCATTCCATTCGGGCTGATTCAATTCCATTCCATTCCATTCCACTCCATTCGTGTTGATTCCATTCCATTCCTCTACATTCCATTCCATTCCATCCCATTTGGGTTGATTCCATCCCATTCCATTCCATTCCATTCCAATCCATTCCATTCCATTCCATTCCAATCCATTCCAATCCATTCAGGTTGATTCCCTACGCTTCCATTTCACTCAATTCCATTCCATTCGGGTTGATTCAATTCCATTCCATTCTATTCCATTCCATTCGGTTTGATTCCATTACATTCCATTCCACTCCATTGCATTCCATTCCATTCCATTCCATTCCATTCCATTCCATTCCATTCCATTCCATGCCATTCAAATCCATTACATTAGATTCCAATCGGGTTGATTCCATTCCATTCCAATCCATTCCTCTGTATTGCACTCCATTCCACTCCATTCCATTCCATTCCATTCCATTCGGGTTGATTCCATTCCATTCCATTCCACTCCATTCCATTCCATTCCATTCCACTCCATTCCAGTCAGGTTGATTCCATTCCATTCCATTCCATTCCATTCCATTCCATTCCATTCCTTTCCATTCCATTCGGGTTGATTCCACTCCATACCTTTCCATTCTATTCCATTCTATTCCATTACATGCCACTCCATTCGCGTTAATTCCATTCCATTCCATTCCATTCCATTCCATTCCATTCCATTCCATTCCATTCCATTCCATTCCATTCAATTCTGCTTGATTCCATTCCATTCCTTTCCATTCCACTCCATTCCATTCGGGTTGATTCCATACCATTCCATTCCATTCCATTCCGTTCCATTAGAATCCATTCCATTCCATTCCGCTTGATTCCCTTCCATTCCATTCCATTCCATCCCATTCCATTCCATTCGGGTTGATTCCATTGCATTCCATTCCATTACATCCCATCCAATTCCAGTGCATTCCATGAAATTCCAGTCAGGTTGATTCCATTCCATTCCATTCCTGGCCATGCCACGCCATACTATGCCATGCCAAGCCATTCCTTTCCATTCCATTCCACTCCATTCTGAACCAATCCGTTCCATTCCATTCGGGTTGATTCCTTTCCATTCTTTTCCATTCCATTCCATTCCAATCCATTCCATGGCATTCCTTTCCATTCCATTCCGTTCCATTCCATTCCCTTCCATTCGGGTTGATTCCTTTCCTTTACATTCCATTCGATTCCATTCCATTCCTTTCCATTGCATTCGGGTTGATTCCATTCCATTCCATTCCATTCCAGTCCATTCCATTCTATTCCATTCTATTCGTCTTGATTCCATTCCACTCCATTCAATTCGGGTTGATTCCATATCATTCCCTTCCATTCCATTCCATTCCATTCCAATCCATTCGGGTTGATTCCATACGCTTCCATTCCATTCCATTCGCGTTGATATCATTCCATTCCATTCCATTGCTTTCGATACCATTCGAGTTGATTCCATTCCATTCCATTCCATTCCATTGCATTCCAATTTGTTGATTCCTTTCCATCCAATTCCATTCAATTACATTCGGGTTGATTCCATTCCCATCCATTCCATCCCATTCCATTCCATTCCATTAGGGTTGATTCCATTCCGTTCCATTCCATTCCATTCCATTCCATTCCATTCCATTCCATTCGGGTTGATTCCATTCCATTCAATACCATTCCATGAAATTCGGGTTGATTCTATTCCATTCCATTCCATTCCATTCCATTCCATTCCATGCCATTCCAATCCATTACATTCGATTCCTTTCGGGTTGTTTCCATTCCATTCCAATCCATTCCACTCCATTGCACTCCATTCCACTCCATTCCATTCCATTCCATTCGGGTTGATTCCTTCCCATTCCATTCCATTCCATTCCATTCCACTCCATTCCAGTCAGGTTGATTTCATTCCATTCCATTCCATTCCATTCCTTTCCATTCCATTTGGGTTGATTCCATTCCATTCCTTTCCATTCCATTCCATTCCATTGTATTCCATTCCATTCCATTCGGGTTGATTCCATTCGATTCCATTCCACTCCATTCCATTCCATTCCATTCCGTTCAGTTTGATTCCATTTCATTCCTTTCCATTCCATTCCATTCTATTCCATTCCATTCCATTCCTTTCCTGTTGATTCCATTCCATTCCATTCCATTCCACTCCATTCCATTCGGGTTGATTCCAAACCATTCCATTCCATTCCATTCCATTGCATTCCATTCCATTCCATTGTATTCCATTCCCTTACATTCAGGTTGATTCCATTCCTTTACATTCCATTTGAATCCATTCAATTCCATTGCATTGCATTCGGGTTGATTCCATTCCATTCCAGTACATTACATTACATGTCATTGCATTCGTGTGGGTTGCATTCCATTCCATTCCATTCCATTCCATTCCATTCCATTCTTTTCGTGTTCATTCCATTCCATTCCATTCCATTCGAATCCATTCCATTCTTTTCGTGTTCATACCATTCCATTCCATTCCATTCCATTCCATTCCATTCCATTCCATTCCATTCTATTCCATTCCATTCCATTCCATTTCATTCCATTCCATTACATTCCATTCGGGTTGATTCCATATCCTTCCCTTCCCTTCCATTCCATTCCATTCCAATCCATTCGGGTTGATTCCATACGCTTCCATTCCATTCCATTCGGGTTGATACCATTCCATTCCATTCCATTCCATTCCATTCCATTCCATTCTATTCTATTCAATTCCACTCCATTCTATTCGGGTTGATTCCATTTCCTTCCATTCCTTTCCATTCCATTCAATTCCATCCCATTCCATTCCATTCCATTCCATTCCATTCCTTTCTGCTTGATTCCATTCCATTCGATTCCATTGCATTCCATTCCATTTCATTGAATTCCATTCCATTCTAGTTGATTCCATTCCATTCCTTTCCATGCAATTCACTTCTGTTCCATTCCATTCCATTCGGGTTGGTTTCATTCCCTTCAACTCCATTCCATTTTATTCCATTCCATTCCATTCTGCTTGATTCCATTCCATTCTAATCCATTCCATTCCATTCTATTCCATTTGGTTTGATACCATTCCCTTCAATTCCATTCCATTCCATTCCATTCCATTCCATTCCATTCCATTCCATTCCTGTCTGGTTGATTCCATTCCATTCCATTCCATTCCATTCCATTCCATTTCATTTCATTCCATTCCATTCCATTCGGGTTGATTCCATTCCGTTCCTTTCCATTCCATTCAATTCCGTTCCATTCGTGTTGATTGCCTTCCCTTCGATTCCATTGCATTCCATTCCATTCCATTTCATTCCATTCGGGTTGATTCCATTCCATTCCATTCCATTCCATTCGGGTTGATTTCATGTCCTTTCCTTCCATTCCATTCCAATCCATTCGGGTTGATTTCATACGCTTCCATTCCATTCCATTCGGGTTGATACCATTCCATTCCATTCCATTCCTGTCCATTCCATTCGCGTTGATACCATTCCATTCCATTCCATTCCATTTGATTCCCTTCGAGTTGATTCCATTCCATTCCATTCCATTCCATTCCTTTGCATTCCAATTTGTTAATTCCATTCCATCCAATTCCATTCCATTCCATTCGGCTTGATTCCATTCCCATCCCTTCCATCCCATTCAATTCCATTCCTTTAGGGTTGATTCCATTCCGTTCCAATCCATTCCATTCCATTCCATTCGGGTTGATTCCACTCCATTCCATTCCATTACATTACATTCGGGTTGATTCTATTCCATTCCATTCCATTCCATTCCATGCCATTCCAATCCATTACATTCGATTCCATTCGGGTTGTTTCCATTCCATTCCAATCCATGCCACTCCATTGCACTCCATTCCACTCCATTCCATTCCATTCCATTCGGGTTGATTCCTTCCCATTCCATTCCATTCCATTCCATTCCATTCCATTCCACTCAATTCCAGTCAGGTTGATTCCATTCCATTCCATTCCTTTCCATTCCTTTCCATTCCATTCGGGTTGATTCCATTCCCTTCCTTTCCATTCCATTCCATTCCATTGTATTCCATTCCATTCCATTCCATTCGTGTTGATTCCATTCGATTCCATTCCACTCCATTCCATTCCATTCAATTCCATTCCTTTCAGTTTGATTCCATTCCCTTCTATTCCGTTGCATTCCATTCCATTCCATTCCGGTTGATTCCATATCCTTCCTTTTCATTCCATTCCATTCAATTCCAATCCATTCGTGTTGATTCCATACGATTCCATTCCATTCCATTCGGGTTGATTCCATGCCATTCCATTCCATTCCATTCGCGTTGATACCATTCCATTCCATTCCATTCCATTCCATTCCTTTCCATTCCATTCGGGTTGATTCCATTCCTTTCCACTCCATTCCATTCCATTTCATTCCATTCCATTCCATTCCATTCCATTCTATTCGGGTCGATTTCATTCCATTCCATTCCATTACATTACATTCAGGTTGATTCTATTCCATTCCATTCCATTCCATTCCATTTCATTCCATTCCATTCCATGCCATTCAAATCCATTACATTAGATTCCAATCGGGTTGATTCCATTCCATTCCCATCCATTCCACTGTATTGCACTCCATTCCACTCCATTCCATTCCATTCCAATCCATTCGGGTTGATTCCATTCCATTCCATTCCATTCCATTCCATTCCATTCCATTCCACTCCATTCCAGTCAGGTTGATTCCATTCCATTCCATTCCATTCCATTCCTTTCCATTCCATTCGGGTTGATTCCACTCCATACCTTTCCATTCTATTCCATTCTATTCCAATACATTCCACTCCATTCGCGTTAATTCCATTCCATTCCATTCCATTCCATTCCATTCCATTCCATTTCATTCCATTCCATTCCATTCCATTCTGCTTGATTCCATTCTATTCCTTTCCATTCCACTCCATTCCATTCGGGTTGATTCCATACCATTCCATTCCATTCCATTCCGTTCCATTCCATTCCATTCCGGTTGATTCCATTCCATTCCATTCCATTCCATCCCATTCCATTCCATTCGGGTTGATTCCATTGCATTCCATTCCATTACATTCCATCAAATTCCAGTGCATTCCATTAAATTCCAGTCAGGTTGATTCCATTCCATTCCATTCCTGGCCATGCCACGCCATACTATGCCATGCCATGCCATTCCTTTCCATTACATTCTACTCCATTCTGAACCAATCCGTTCCATTCCATTCGGGTTGATACCTTTCCATTCTTTTCCATTCCATTCCATTCCACTCCATTCCATGGCATTCCTTTCCATTCCATTCCGTTCCATTCCATTGCATTCCAATCCCTTCCATTCGGGTTGATTCCTTTCCTTTACATTCCATTCGATTCCATTCCATTCCATTCCATTGCATTCGGCTTGATTCCATTCCATTCCATTCCATTCCAGTCCATTCCATTCTATTCCATTCTATTCGTCTTGATTCCATTCCACTCCATTCAATTCGGGTTGATTCCATATCATTCCCTTCCAATCCATTCCATTCCATTCCATTCCATTCCATTCCATTCCATTCCATTCCATTCTGGTTGATTCCATTCCATTCCATTCCATTCCCTTCCATTCCATTCCAGTTGATTGTATTCCCTGCGATTCCACTGCGTTCCATTCCATTCAATTCCATTAGTGTTGATTGCATTCCATTCCATTCCATTCTATTCCATTCCATTCCATTCCATTCCATTCCTTTCGGGTTGATTCCATAACCTTCCCTTCCATTCCATTCCCTTCCATTCCATTCGAGTTGATACCATTAAATTCCATTCCGTTCCATTCCCTTCCATACCATTAAATTCCATTCCGGTTGATTCCATTCCCTTCCATTCTTTTCAATTCCATTCCATTCCATTCCTGTCCCTGCCATTCCATTCCTGTCCTTGCTGTTTGATTGTATTCCATTCCATTCCATTCCATTCCATTCCATTCCATTCCATTCCATTCCATTTCATTCCATTCCATTCCATTCGGGTTGATTCCATTCCGTTCCTTTCCATTCCATTCAATTCCGTTGCATTCGTGTTGATTGCCTTCCCTTCGATTCCATTGCATTGCATTCCATTCCATTCCATTCCATTCGGGTTGATTCCGTTCCATTCCATTCCATTCCATTTCATTCCATTCCATTCCATTCCATTAGGGTTGTCTCCATACACTACCCTTCTATTCCATTCCATTCCATTCCTATCCATTCGGGTTGATTCCATACGCTTACATTCCATTCCATTACACTCCATTCGGTTTGATTCCATTCCATTCCATTTCATTCCATTCCATTCCATTCGGGTTGTTTCCATTCCATTCCATTCCATTCCATTCCCTTCCATTCCATTCCATTCCACTTCATTAAATGCCATTCCATACCATTCGGGTTTATTCCATCCCATTCCATTCCGTTTAATTCCATTCCATTCCATTCCATTCCATTCGGGTTGATTCCATTCCCTTCCATTCCTTCCATTCCATTACATTCCATTCCATTTTATTCGGGTTGATTCCATTCCATTCCGTTAAATTCCATTCCATTCCATTCCATTTCATTCCATTCCATTACATTCCATTCGGGTTGATTTCATATCCTTCCCTTCCCTTCCATTCCATTCCATTCCAATCCATTCGGGTTGATTCCACACGCTTCCACTCCATTCCATTCGGGTTGATACCATTCAATTCCGTTCCATTTCATTCCATTCGCGTTGATACCATTCCATTCCATTCCATTCCATGCCATTCCAGTCCATTACGTTCGATTCCATTCTGGTTGATTCCTTTCCCTTCCATTTCATTCCATTACGTACGGGTTGATAACATTCCATTCAATTCCACTCCATTGCATTCCATTCCACTCCATTCCATTCCGTTCCATTCAATTCGGGTTGAATACATCCCATTCCATTCCATTCCATTCCACTCCATTCCAATCAGGTTGATTCCACTCCATTCCATTCGGGTTGATTCCATTCCAATTCATTCCATTCTATTCCATTCCGTTCCACTCCATTCCATTCCATTCGGGTTGTTTCCATTCCATTCCATTCCATTCCATTCCACTCCATTCCATGCCATTCCATACGATTCGTGTTGATTCCATCCCATTCCATTCTATTCCACTGCATTCCATTCCATTCCATTCCATTCCATTCGGTTTGATTCCATTCCATTCCATTCCATTGCATTCCAATCCATTCGTGTTGATTCCGTTAACTTCCATTCCTTCCATTCCATTGCATTCCATTCCATTTTATTCGGGTTGATTCCATTCCATTCCATTCCATTCCATTCCATTCCATTCCAGTTGATTGTATTCCCTGCGATTCCACTGCGTTCCTTTCCATTCAATTCCATTAGTGTTGATTGCATTCCATTCCATTCCTTTCTATTCCATTCCATTCCATTACATTCCATTCCTTTCGGGTTGATTCCATAACCATCCCTTCCATTCCATTCCCTTCCATTCCATTCCAGTTGATACCATTAAATTCCATTCCGTTCCATTCCCTTCCATTACATTAAATTCCATTCCGGTTGATTCCATTCCCTTCCATTCTTTTCAATTCCATTCCATTCCATTCCAGTCCCTTCCATTCCATTCCTGTCCTTGCTGTTTGATTGTATTCCATTCCATTCCATTCCATTCCATTCGGGTTGATTCCATTCCATTCCTTTCCGTATCATTCAATTCCGTTCCAGTCCATTCCATTCGGGTTGATTCCATTTCAGTCCATTCCATTCCATTCCATTCCATTCCATTCGGGTTGATTCCATTCCATTCCATTCCGTTGCATTCCATGCCATTAATGTTGATACAATTCCATTCCATTGCATTAGATTCCATTACATTCGGGTAGATTCCATTCCATTCCATTCCATTGCATTCCATTCCATTCCATTCGGGTTGATTCCAATCCATTCCATTCCATTCCCATCCAATCCATTCGGGTTGATTCCATCCGCTTCCATTCCATTCCACTCCATTCTATTCTGGTTGATTCCATTCCATTCCGTTCAATTCCATTCCATTCCATTCCATTCGTGTTGATACCATTCCATTCAATTCCGTTCCATTGCATTCCATTCAGTTTGATTCCATTCCCTTCAATTCCATTCCATTCCATTCCATTCCATTCCATTCCATTCCATTCCATTCCATTCCTGTCTGGTTGATTCCATTCCATTCCATTCCATTCCATTCCATTCCATTCCATTCCACTCCATTGCATTCCATTCCACTCCATTCCATTCCATTCCATTCAATTCGGGTTGAATACATCCCATTCCATTCCATTCCATTCCACTCCATTCCAATCAGGTTGATTCCATTCCATTCCATTCGGGTTGATTCCATTCCAATTCATTCCATTCTATTCCATTCCATTCCATTCCATTCCATTCTATTCGGGTTGTTTCCATTCCATTCCATTCCATTCCACTCCACTCCATTCCATGCCATTCCATACCATTCGTGTTGATTCCATCCCATTCCGTTCTATTCCACTGCATTCCATTCCATTCCATTCCATTCCATTCCATTCGGTTTGATTCCATTCCATTCCATTCAATTCCATTCCAATCCATTCCATTCCATTGCATTCCATTCCATTCGGGTTGATTCCGTTCACTTCCATTCCTCCCATTCCATTGCATTCCATTCCATTTTATTCGGGTTGATTCCATTCCAATTCATTCCATTCTATTCCATTCCGTTCCACTCCATTCCATTCCATTCGGGTTGTTTCCATTCCATTCCATTCCACTCCATTCCATGCCATTCCATACGATTCGTTTTGATTCCATCCCATTCCATTCTATTCCACTGCATTCCATTCCATTCCATTCCATTCCATTCGGTTTGATTCCATTCCATTCCATTCCATTCCATTCCATTGCATTCCATTCCATTCGTGTTGATTCCGTTAACTTCCATTCCTTCCATTCCATTGCATTCCATTCCATTTTATTCGGGTTGATTCCATTCCATTCCATTCCATTCCATTCCCTTCCATTCCATTCCAGTTGATTGTATTCCCTGCGATTCCACTGCGTTCCTTTCCATTCAATTCCATTAGTGTTGATTGCATTCCATTCCATTCCTTTCTATTCCATTCCATTCCATTACATTCCATTCCTTTCGGGTTGATTCCATAACCTTCCCTTCCATTCCATTCCCTTCCATTCCATTCCAGTTGATACCATTAAATTCCATTCCGTTCCATTCCCTTCCATTACATTAAATTCCATTCCGGTTGATTCCATTCCCTTCCATTCTTTTCAATTCCATTCCATTCCATTCCAGTCCCTTCCATTCCATTCCTGTCCTTGCTGTTTGATTGTATTCCATTCCATTCCATTCGGGTTGATTCCATTCCATTCCTTTCCATATCATTCAATTCCGTTCCATTCCATTCCATTCGGGTTGATTCCATTTCAGTCCATTCCATTCCATTCCATTCCATTCCATTCGGGTTGATTCCATTCCATTCCATTCCGTTGCATTCCATGCCATTAATGTTGATACAATTCCATTCCATTGCTTTAGATTCCATTACATTCGGGTAGATTCCATTCCATTCCATTCCATTGCATTCCATTCCATTACATTCGGGTTGATTCCAATCCATTCCATTCCATTCCCATCCAATCCATTCGGGTTGATTCCATCCGCTTCCATTCCATTCCACTCCATTCTATTCTGGTTGATTCCATTCCATTCCGTTCAATTCCATTCCATTCCATTCCATTCGTGTTGATACCATTCCATTCAATTCCGTTCCATTGCATTCCATTCAGTTTGATTCCATTCCCTTCAATTCCATTCCATTCCAATCCATTCCATTCCATTCCATTCCATTCCATTCCATTCCATTCCATTCCTGTCTGGTTGATTCCATTCCATTCCATTCCATTCCATTCCATTCCATTCCATTCCATTCCACTCCATTGCATTCCATTCCACTCCATTCCATTCCATTCCATTCAATTCGGGTTGAATACATCCCATTCCATTCCATTCCATTCCACTCCATTCCAATCAGGTTGATTCCATTCCATTCCATTCGGGTTGATTCCATTCCAATTCATTCCATTCTATTCCATTCCGTTCCATTCCATTCCATTCGGGTTGTTTCCATTCCATTCCATTCCATTCCACTCCACTCCATTCCATGCCATTCCATACCATTCGTGTTGATTCCATCCCATTCCGTTCTATTCCACTGCATTCCATTCCATTCCATTCCATTCCATTCCATTCCATTCGGTTTGATTCCATTCCATTCCATTCCATTCCATTCCAATCCATTCCATTCCATTGCATTCCATTCCATTCGGGTTGATTCCGTTCACTTCCATTCCTCCCATTCCATTGCATTCCATTCCATTTTATTCGGGTTGATTCCATTCCATTCCATTCCATTCCTTTCCATTCCATTCCATTCCATTCGGTTTGATTCCATATCCTTCCCTTGCATTCCATTCCATTCCATTCAAATCCATTCGGGTTGATTCCATAAACTTCCATTCCATTCCACTCCGTTCCATTCCATTCTGGTTGATTCCATTGCATTCCTTTCCATTTCATTACATTCGGGTTGATTCCATTCCATTCCATTCCATTCCATGTCATTCCAATCCATTATATTCGATTCCATTCGGGTTGATTCCATTCCATTCCATTCCACTCCATTGCATTCCAATCCACTCCATTCCATTCCATTCCATTCCATTCCATTCCATTCCATTCCATTCCATTCCATTCGGGTTGATTCCATCCCATCCCATTAGATCCCATTCCATTCCATTGCATTCGGATTGACTCCATTCCATTCCATTCCTTTCCATTCCATTCAATTCCGTTCCATTCCATTCCATTCGTGTTGATTTCATTCCCTCCCACTCCATTGCATTCCATTCCATTCCATTCATTTCCATTCCATTCCATTCGGGTTGATTCCATTCCCTTACATTCCATTCCATTCCATTCCATTCCATTCCATTCCATTCCTTTCTTGTTGATTCCATTCCATTCCATTCCACGCTTTCCATTCCATTCCATTCCATTAGGGTTGATTATATCCTATTCCATTCCATTTCTTTTCATTCCACTCCATTCCAGTCAGGTTGATTCCATTCCATTCCATTCCATTCCATTCCATTCCATTCCTTTCCATTCCATTCCATTCGGGCTGATTCAATTCCATTCCATTCCATTCCACTCCATTCGTGTTGATTCCATTCCATTCCTCTACATTCCATTCCATTCCATCCCATTTGGGTTGATTCCATCCCATTCCATTCCATTCCATTCCAATCCATTCCATTCCATTCCATTCCAATCCATTCCAATCCATTCAGGTTGATTCCCTACGCTTCCATTTCACTCAATTCCATTCCATTCGGGTTGATTCAATTCCATTCCATTCTATTCCATTCCATTCGGTTTGATTCCATTACATTCCATTCCACTCCATTGCATTCCATTCCATTCCATTCCATTCCATTCCATTCCATTCCATTCCATGCCATTCAAATCCATTACATTAGATTCCAATCGGGTTGATTCCATTCCATTCCAATCCATTCCTCTGTATTGCACTCCATTCCACTCCATTCCATTCCATTCCATTCCATTCGGGTTGATTCCATTCCATTCCATTCCACTCCATTCCATTCCATTCCATTCCACTCCATTCCATTCCATTCCATTCCACTCCATTCCAGTCAGGTTGATTCCATTCCATTCCATTCCATTCCATTCCATTCCATTCCATTCCATTCCTTTCCATTCCATTCGGGTTGATTCCACTCCATACCTTTCCATTCTATTCCATTCTATTCCATTACATGCCACTCCATTCGCGTTAATTCCATTCCATTCCATTCCATTCCATTCCATTCCATTCCATTCCATTCCATTCCATTCCATTCCATTGAATTCTGCTTGATTCCATTCCATTCCTTTCCATTCCACTCCATTCCATTCGGGTTGATTCCATACCATTCCATTCCATTCCATTCCGTTCCATTAGAATCCATTCCATTCCATTCCGCTTGATTCCCTTCCATTCCATTCCATTCCATCCCATTCCATTCCATTCGGGTTGATTCCATTGCATTCCATTCCATTACATCCCATCCAATTCCAGTGCATTCCATTAAATTCCAGTCAGGTTGATTCCATTCCATTCCATTCCTGGCCATGCCACGCCATACTATGCCATGCCAAGCCATTCCTTTCCATTCCATTCCACTCCATTCTGAACCAATCCGTTCCATTCCATTCGGGTTGATTCCTTTCCATTCTTTTCCATTCCATTCCATTCCAATCCATTCCATGGCATTCCTTTCCATTCCATTCCGTTCCATTCCATTCCCTTCCATTCGGGTTGATTCCTTTCCTTTACATTCCATTCGATTCCATTCCATTCCTTTCCATTGCATTCGGGTTGATTCCATTCCATTCCATTCCATTCCAGTCCATTCCATTCTATTCCATTCTATTCGTCTTGATTCCATTCCACTCCATTCAATTCGGGTTGATTCCATATCATTCCCTTCCATTCCATTCCATTCCATTCCAATCCATTCGGGTTGATTCCATACGCTTCCATTCCATTCCATTCGCGTTGATATCATTCCATTCCATTCCATTCCTTTCGATACCATTCGAGTTGATTCCATTCCATTCCATTCCATTCCATTGCATTCCAATTTGTTGATTCCATTCCATCCAATTCCATTCAATTACATTCGGGTTGATTCCATTCCCTTCCATTCCATCCCATTCCATTCCATTCCATTAGGGTTGATTCCATTCCGTTCCATTCCATTCCATTCCATTCGGGTTGATTCCATTCCATTCAATACCATTCCATGAAATTCGGGTTGATTCTATTCCATTCCATTCCATTCCATTCCATTCCATTCCATGCCATTCCAATCCATTACATTCGATTCCTTTCGGGTTGTTTCCATTCCATTCCAATCCATTCCACTCCATTGCACTCCATTCCACTCCATTCCATTCCATTCCATTCGGGTTGATTCCTTCCCATTCCATTCCATTCCATTCCATTCCACTCCATTCCAGTCAGGTTGATTTCATTCCATTCCATTCCATTCCATTCCTTTCCATTCCATTTGGGTTGATTCCACTCCATTCCTTTCCATTCCATTCCATTCCATTGTATTCCATTCCATTCCATTCGGGTTGATTCCATTCGATTCCATTCCACTCCATTCCATTCCATTCCATTCCGTTCAGTTTGACTCCATTTCATTCCATTCCATTCCATTCCATTCCATTCCATTCCATTCCATTCCATTCCTTTCCTGTTGATTCCATTCCATTCCATTCCATTCCACTCCATTCCATTCGGGTTGATTCCAAACCATTCCATTCCATTCCATTCCATTGCATTTCATTCCATTCCATTGTATTCCATTCCCTTACATTCAGGTTGATTCCATTCCTTTACATTCCATTTGAATCCATTCAATTCCATTGCATTGCATTCGGGTTGATTCCATTCCATTCCAGTACATTACATTACATGTCATTGCATTCGTGTGGGTTGCATTCCATTCCATTCCATTCCATTCCATTCCATTCTTTTCGTGTTCATTCCATTCCATTCCATTCCATTCGAATCCATTCCATTCTTTTCGTGTTCATACCATTCCATTCCATTCCATTCCATTCCATTCTATTCCATTCCATTCCATTCCATTTCATTCCATTCCATTACATTCCATTCGGGTTGATTCCATATCCTTCCCTTCCCTTCCATTCCATTCCATTCCAATCCATTCGGGTTGATTCCATACGCTTCCATTCCATTCCATTCGGGTTGATACCATTCCATTCCATTCCATTCCATTCCATTCCATTCTATTCTATTCAATTCCACTCCATTCTATTCGGGTTGATTCCATTTCCTTCCATTCCTTTCCATTCCATTCCATTCCATTCCATTCCATTGAATTCCATTCCATTCTAGTTGATTCCATTCCATTCCTTTCCATGCAATTCACTTCTGTTCCATTCCATTCCATTCGGGTTGGTTTCATTCCCTTCAACTCCATTCCATTTTATTCCATTCCATTCCATTCTGCTTGATTCCATTCCATTCTAATCCATTCCATTCCATTCCATTCTATTCCATTTGGTTTGATACCATTCCATTCTATTCCATTCCATTCCATTCCATTCCATTCCATTGCAATCTGGTTGATTCCATTCCATTCCATTCCATTCCATTCCATTCCATTCCATTCCATTCCACTCCATTCCATTGCATTCCATTCCATTCGGGTTGATTCCGTTCACTTCCATTCCTCCCATTCCATTGCATTCCATTCCATTTTATTCGGGTTGATTCCATTCCATTCCATTCCATTCCTTTCCATTCCATTCCATTCCATTCGGTTTGATTCCATATCCTTCCCTTGCATTCCATTCCATTCCATTCAAATCCATTCGGGTTGATTCCATAAACTTCCATTCCATTCCACTCCGTTCCATTCCATTCTGGTTGATTCCATTGCATTCCTTTCCATTTCATTACATTCGGGTTGATTCCATTCCATTCCATTCCATTCCATGTCATTCCAATCCATTATATTCGATTCCATTCGGGTTGATTCCATTCCATTCCATTCCACTCCATTGCATTCCAATCCACTCCATTCCATTCCATTCCATTCCATTCCATTCCATTCCATTCCATTCCATTCCATTCGGGTTGATTCCATCCCATCCCATTAGATCCCATTCCATTCCATTGCATTCGGATTGACTCCATTCCATTCCATTCCTTTCCATTCCATTCAATTCCGTTCCATTCCATTCCATTCGTGTTGATTTCATTCCCTCCCACTCCATTGCATTCCATTCCATTCCATTCATTTCCATTCCATTCCATTCGGGTTGATTCCATTCCCTTACATTCCATTCCATTCCATTCCATTCCATTCCATTCCATTCCTTTCTTGTTGATTCAATTCCATTCCATTCCACGCTTTCCATTCCATTCCATTCCATTAGGGTTGATTATATCCTATTCCATTCCATTTCTTTTCATTCCACTCCATTCCAGTCAGGTTGATTCCATTCCATTCCATTCCATTCCATTCCATTCCATTCCTTTCCATTCCATTCCATTCGGGCTGATTCAATTCCATTCCATTCCATTCCACTCCATTCGTGTTGATTCCATTCCATTCCTCTACATTCCATTCCATTCCATCCCATTTGGGTTGATTCCATCCCATTCCATTCCATTCCATTCCAATCCATTCCATTCCATTCCATTCCAATCCATTCCAATCCATTCAGGTTGATTCCCTACGCTTCCATTTCACTCAATTCCATTCCATTCGGGTTGATTCAATTCCATTCCATTCTATTCCATTCCATTCGGTTTGATTCCATTACATTCCATTCCACTCCATTGCATTCCATTCCATTCCATTCCATTCCATTCCATTCCATTCCATTCCATGCCATTCAAATCCATTACATTAGATTCCAATCGGGTTGATTCCATTCCATTCCAATCCATTCCTCTGTATTGCACTCCATTCCACTCCATTCCATTCCATTCCATTCCATTCGGGTTGATTCCATTCCATTCCATTCCACTCCATTCCATTCCATTCCATTCCACTCCATTCCATTCCATTCCATTCCACTCCATTCCAGTCAGGTTGATTCCATTCCATTCCATTCCATTCCATTCCATTCCATTCCATTCCATTCCTTTCCATTCCATTCGGGTTGATTCCACTCCATACCTTTCCATTCTATTCCATTCTATTCCATTACATGCCACTCCATTCGCGTTAATTCCATTCCATTCCATTCCATTCCATTCCATTCCATTCCATTCCATTCCATTCCATTCCATTGAATTCTGCTTGATTCCATTCCATTCCTTTCCATTCCACTCCATTCCATTCGGGTTGATTCCATACCATTCCATTCCATTCCATTCCGTTCCATTAGAATCCATTCCATTCCATTCCGCTTGATTCCCTTCCATTCCATTCCATTCCATCCCATTCCATTCCATTCGGGTTGATTCCATTGCATTCCATTCCATTACATCCCATCCAATTCCAGTGCATTCCATTAAATTCCAGTCAGGTTGATTCCATTCCATTCCATTCCTGGCCATGCCACGCCATACTATGCCATGCCAAGCCATTCCTTTCCATTCCATTCCACTCCATTCTGAACCAATCCGTTCCATTCCATTCGGGTTGATTCCTTTCCATTCTTTTCCATTCCATTCCATTCCAATCCATTCCATGGCATTCCTTTCCATTCCATTCCGTTCCATTGCATTCCCTTCCATTCGGGTTGATTCCTTTCCTTTACATTCCATTCGATTCCATTCCATTCCTTTCCATTGCATTCGGGTTGATTCCATTCCATTCCATTCCATTCCAGTCCATTCCATTCTATTCCATTCTATTCGTCTTGATTCCATTCCACTCCATTCAATTCGGGTTGATTCCATATCATTCCCTTCCATTCCATTCCATTCCATTCCAATCCATTCGGGTTGATTCCATACGCTTCCATTCCATTCCATTCGCGTTGATATCATTCCATTCCATTCCATTCCTTTCGATACCATTCGAGTTGATTCCATTCCATTCCATTCCATTCCATTGCATTCCAATTTGTTGATTCCATTCCATCCAATTCCATTCAATTACATTCGGGTTGATTCCATTCCCTTCCATTCCATCCCATTCCATTCCATTCCATTAGGGTTGATTCCATTCCGTTCCATTCCATTCCATTCCATTCGGGTTGATTCCATTCCATTCAATACCATTCCATGAAATTCGGGTTGATTCTATTCCATTCCATTCCATTCCATTCCATTCCATTCCATGCCATTCCAATCCATTACATTCGATTCCTTTCGGGTTGTTTCCATTCCATTCCAATCCATTCCACTCCATTGCACTCCATTCCACTCCATTCCATTCCATTCCATTCGGGTTGATTCCTTCCCATTCCATTCCATTCCATTCCATTCCACTCCATTCCAGTCAGGTTGATTTCATTCCATTCCATTCCATTCCATTCCTTTCCATTCCATTTGGGTTGATTCCACTCCATTCCTTTCCATTCCATTCCATTCCATTGTATTCCATTCCATTCCATTCGGGTTGATTCCATTCGATTCCATTCCACTCCATTCCATTCCATTCCATTCCGTTCAGTTTGACTCCATTTCATTCCATTCCATTCCATTCCATTCCATTCCATTCCATTCCATTCCATTCCTTTCCTGTTGATTCCATTCCATTCCATTCCATTCCACTCCATTCCATTCGGGTTGATTCCAAACCATTCCATTCCATTCCATTCCATTGCATTTCATTCCATTCCATTGTATTCCATTCCCTTACATTCAGGTTGATTCCATTCCTTTACATTCCATTTGAATCCATTCAATTCCATTGCATTGCATTCGGGTTGATTCCATTCCATTCCAGTACATTACATTACATGTCATTGCATTCGTGTGGGTTGCATTCCATTCCATTCCATTCCATTCCATTCCATTCTTTTCGTGTTCATTCCATTCCATTCCATTCCATTCGAATCCATTCCATTCTTTTCGTGTTCATACCATTCCATTCCATTCCATTCCATTCCATTCTATTCCATTCCATTCCATTCCATTTCATTCCATTCCATTACATTCCATTCGGGTTGATTCCATATCCTTCCCTTCCCTTCCATTCCATTCCATTCCAATCCATTCGGGTTGATTCCATACGCTTCCATTCCATTCCATTCGGGTTGATACCATTCCATTCCATTCCATTCCATTCCATTCCATTCTATTCTATTCAATTCCACTCCATTCTATTCGGGTTGATTCCATTTCCTTCCATTCCTTTCCATTCCATTCCATTCCATTCCATTCCATTGAATTCCATTCCATTCTAGTTGATTCCATTCCATTCCTTTCCATGCAATTCACTTCTGTTCCATTCCATTCCATTCGGGTTGGTTTCATTCCCTTCAACTCCATTCCATTTTATTCCATTCCATTCCATTCTGCTTGATTCCATTCCATTCTATTCCATTCCATTCCATTCCATTCCATTCCATTGCATTCTGGTTGATTCCATTCCATTCCATTCCATTCCATTCCATTCCATTCCATTCCATTCCATTCCACTCCATTCCAGTTGATTGTATTCCCTGAGATTCCACTGCGTTCCATTCCATTCAATTCCATTAGTGTTGATTGCATTCCATTCCATTCCATTCCATTCCATTCCTTTCGGGTTGATTCCATAACCTTCCCTTCCATTCCATTCCCTTCCATTCCATTCGAGTTGATCCCATTAAATTCCATTCCGTTCCATTCCCTTCCATTCCATTAAATTCCATTCCGGTTGATTCCATTCCCTTCCATTCTTTTCAATTCCATTCCACTCCATTCCAGTCCCTTCCATTCCATTCCTGTCCTTGCTGTTTGATTGTATTCCATTCCATTCCATTCCATTCCATTCCATTCCATTCCATTCCATTCCATTCGGGTTGATTCCATTCCATTCCTTTCCATACCATTCAATTCCGTTCCATTCCATTCCATTCGGGTTGATTCCATTTCAGTCCATTCCATTCCATTCCATTCCATTCGGGTTGATTCCATTCCATTCCACTCCGTTGCATTCCATGCTATTAGTGTTGATACAATTCCAATCCATTGCATTAGATTCCATTCCATTCGGGTAGATTCCATTCCATTCCATTCCATTGCATTCCATTCCATTCCATTCGGGTTGATTCCATTCCATTCCATTCCATTCCAATCCAACCCATTCGGGTTGATTCCATCCGCTTCCATTCCATTCCACTCCATTCCATTCTGGTTGATTCCATTCCATTTCGCTCAATTCCATTCCATTCCATTCCATTCGTGTTGATACCATTCCATTCAATTCCGTTCCATTCCATTCCATTCGGTTTGATTCCATTCCCTTCAATTCCATTCCATTCCATTCCATTCCATTCCATTCCATTCCATTCCATTCCATTCCATTCCTGTCTGGTTGATTCCATTCCATTCCATTCCATTCCATTCCATTCCATTTCATTTCATTCCATTCCATTCCATTCGGGTTGATTCCATTCCGTTCCTTTCCATTCCATTCAATTCCGTTCCATTCGTGTTGATTGCCTTCCCTTCGATTCCATTGCATTCCATTCCATTCCATTTCATTCCATTCGGGTTGATTCCATTCCATTCCATTCCATTCCATTCGGGTTGATTTCATGTCCTTTCCTTCCATTCCATTCCAATCCATTCGGGTTGATTTCATACGCTTCCATTCCATTCCATTCGGGTTGATACCATTCCATTCCATTCCATTCCTGTCCATTCCATTCGCGTTGAAAGCATTCCATTCCATTCCATTCCATTTGATTCCCTTCGAGTTGATTCCATTCCATTACATTCCATTCCATTCCTTTGCATTCCAATTTGTTGATTCCATTCCATCCAATTCCATTCCATTCCATTCGGCTTGATTCCATTCCCATCCCTTCCATCCCATTCAATTCCATTCCTTTAGGGTTGATTCCATTCCGTTCCAATCCATTCCATTCCATTCCATTCCATTCGGGTTGATTCCACTCCATTCCATTCCATTCCATTACATTCGGGTTGATTCTATTCCATTCCATTGCATTCCATTCCATGCCATTCCAATCCACTACATTCGATTCCATTCGGGTTGTTTCCATTCCATTCCAATCCATGCCACTCCATTGCACTCCATTCCACTCCATTCCATTCCATTCCATTCGGGTTGATTCCTTCCCATTCCATTCCATTCCATTCCATTCCATTCCATTCCACTCAATTCCAGTCAGGTTGATTCCATTCCATTCCATTCCTTTCCATTCCTTTCCATTCCATTCGGGTTGATTCCATTCCCTTCCATTCCATTCCATTCCATTCCATTGTATTCCATTCCATTCCATTCCATTCCATTCGTGTTGATTCCATTCGATTCCATTCCACTCCATTCCATTCCATTCAATTCCATTCCTTTCAGTTTGATTCCATTCCCTTCTATTCCGTTGCATTCCATTCCATTCCATTCCGGTTGATTCCATATCCTTCCTTTTCATTCCATTCCATTCAATTCCAATCCATTCGTGTTGATTCCATACGATTCCATTCCATTCCATTCGGGTTGATTCCATGCCATTCCATTCCATTCCATTCGCGTTGATACCATTCCATTCCATTCCATTCCATTCCATTCCATTCCATTCCATTCCATTCCATTCCTTTCCATTCCATTCGGGTTGATTCCATTCCTTTCCACTCCATTCCATTCCATTTCATTCCATTCCATTCCATTCCATTCCTTTCTATTCGGGTCGATTTCATTCCATTCCATTCCATTACATTACATTCAGGTTGATTCTATTCCATTCCATTTCATTCCATTCCATTTCATTCCATTCCATTCCATGCCATTCAAATCCATTACATTAGATTCCAATCGGGTTGATTCCATTCCATTCCCATCCATTCCTCTGTATTGCACTCCATTCCACTCCATTCCATTCCATTCCAATCCATTCGGGTTGATTCCATTCCATTCCATTCCATTCCATTCCATTCCATTCCATTCCACTCCATTCCAGTCAGGTTGATTCCATTCCATTCCATTCCATTCCATTCCTTTCCATTCCATTCGGGTTGATTCCACTCCATACCTTTCCATTCTATTCCATTCTATTCCAATACATTCCACTCCATTCGCGTTAATTCCATTCCATTCCATTCCATTCCATTCCATTTCATTCCATTCCATTCCATTCCATTCTGCTTGATTCCATTCTATTCCTTTCCATTCCACTCCATTCCATTCGGGTTGATTCCATACCATTCCATTCCATTCCATTCCGTTCCATTCCATTCCATTCCGGTTGATTCCATTCCATTCCATTCCATTCCATCCCATTCCATTCCATTCGGGTTGATTCCATTGCATTCCATTCCATTACATCCCATCAAATTCCAGTGCATTCCATTAAATTCCAGTCAGGTTGATTCCATTCCATTCCATTCCTGGCCATGCCACGCCATACTATGCCATGCCATGCCATTCCTTTCCATTACATTCTACTCCATTCTGAACCAATCCGTTCCATTCCATTCGGGTTGATACCTTTCCATTCTTTTCCATTCCATTCCATTCCACTCCATTCCATGGCATTCCTTTCCATTCCATTCCGTTCCATTCCATTGCATTCCATTCCCTTCCATTCGGGTTGATTCCTTTCCTTTACATTCCATTCGATTCCATTCCATTCCATTCCATTGCATTCGGCTTGATTCCATTCCATTCCATTCCATTCCAGTCCATTCCATTCTATTCCATTCTATTCGTCTTGATTCCATTCCACTCCATTCAATTCGGGTTGATTCCATATCATTCCCTTCCAATCCATTCCATTCCATTCCATTCCATTCCATTCCATTCCATTCCATTCTGGTTGATTCCATTCCATTCCATTCCATTCCATTCCATTCCATTCCAGTTGATTGTACTCCCTGTGATTCCACTGCGTTCCATTCCATTCAATTCCATTAGTGTTGATTGCATTCCATTCCATTCCCTTCTATTCCATTCCATTCCATTCCATTCCATTCCTTTCGGGTTGATTCCATAACCTTCCCTTCCATTCCATTCCCTTCCATTCCATTCGAGTTGATACCATTAAATTCCATTCCGTTCCATTCCCTTCCATACCATTAAATTCCATTCCGGTTGATTCCATTCCCTTCCATTCTTTTCAATTCCATTCCATTCCATTCCTGTCCCTGCCATTCCATTCCTGTCCTTGCTGTTTGATTGTATTCCATTCCATTCCATTCCATTCCATTCCATTCCATTCCATTCCATTCCATTCCATTCCATTCGGGTTGATTCCATTCCATTCCTTTCCATACCATTCAATTCCGTTCCATTCCATTCCATTCGGGTTGATTCCATTTCAGTCCATTCCATTCCATTCCAATCCATTCCATTCGGGTTGATTCCATTCCATTCCACTCCGATGCATTCCATGCCATTAGTGTTGATACAATTCCATTCCATTGCATTAGATTCCATTCCATTCGGGTAGATTCCATTCCATTCCATTCCATTGCATTCCATTCCATTCCATTCGGGTTGATTCTATTCCATTCCATTCCATTCCAATCCAATCCATTCGGGTTGATTCCATCCGCTTTCATTCCATTCCACTCCATTCCATTCTGGTTGATTCCATTCCATTCCGTTCAATTCCATTCCATTCCATTCCATCCGTGTTGATACCATTCCATTCAATTCCGTTCCATTCCATTCCATTCCATTCCATTCCATTCCATTCCATTCCATTCCATTCCATTCCTGTCTGGTTGATTCCATTCCATTCCATTCCATTCCATTCCATTCCATTCCATTCCATTCCATTCCATTTCATTTCATTCCATTCCATTCCATTCGGGTTGATTCCATTCCGTTCCTTTCCATTCCATTCAATTCCGTTCCATTCGTGTTGATTGCCTTCCCTTCGATTCCATTGCATTCCATTCCATTCCATTCCATTCCATTCCATTCGGGTTGATTCCGTTCCATTCCATTCCATTCCATTTCATTCCATTCCATTCCATTCCATTAGGGTTGTCTCCATACACTACCCTTCTATTCCATTCCATTCCATTCCTATCCATTCGGGTTGATTCCATACGCTTACATTCCATTCCATTACACTCCATTCGGTTTGATTCCATTCCATTCCATTCCATTCCATTCCATTCCATTCCATTCGGGTTGTTTCCATTCCATTCCATTCCATTCCATTCCCTTCCATTCCATTCCATTCCACTTCATTAAATGCCATTCCATACCATTCGGGTTTATTCCATCCCATTCCATTCCGTTTAATTCCATTCCATTCCATTCCATTCCATTCGGGTTGATTCCATTCCCTTCCATTCCTTCCATTCCATTACATTCCATTCCATTTTATTCGGGTTGATTCCATTCCATTCCGTTAAATTCCATTCCATTCCATTCCATTTCATTCCATTACATTACATTCCATTCGGGTTGATTTCATATCCTTCCCTTCCCTTCCATTCCATTCCATTCCAATCCATTCGGGTTGATTCCACACGCTTCCACTCCATTCCATTCGGGTTGATACCATTCAATTCCGTTCCATTTCATTCCATTCGCGTTGATACCATTCCATTCCATTCCATTCCATGCCATTCCAGTCCATTACGTTCGATTCCATTCTGGTTGATTCCTTTCCCTTCCATTTCATTCCATTACGTACGGGTTGATAACATTCCATTCAATTCCACTCCATTGCATTCCATTCCACTCCATTCCATTCCATTCCATTCAATTCGGGTTGAATACATCCCATTCCATTCCATTCCATTCCACTCCATTCCAATCAGGTTGATTCCACTCCATTCCATTCGGGTTGATTCCATTCCAATTCATTCCATTCTATTCCATTCCGTTCCACTCCATTCCATTCCATTCGGGTTGTTTCCATTCCATTCCATTCCATTCCATTCCACTCCATTCCATGCCATTCCATACGATTCGTTTTGATTCCATCCCATTCCATTCTATTCCACTGCATTCCATTCCATTCCATTCCATTCCATTCGGTTTGATTCCATTCCATTCCATTCCATTCCATTCCATTGCATTCCATTCCATTCGTGTTGATTCCGTTAACTTCCATTCCTTCCATTCCATTGCATTCCATTCCATTTTATTCGGGTTGATTCCATTCCATTCCATTCCATTCCATTCCCTTCCATTCCATTCCAGTTGATTGTATTCCCTGCGATTCCACTGCGTTCCTTTCCATTCAATTCCATTAGTGTTGATTGCATTCCATTCCATTCCTTTCTATTCCATTCCATTCCATTCCATTCCATTCCTTTCGGGTTGATTCCATAACCTTCCCTTCCATTCCATTCCCTTCCATTCCATTCCAGTTGATACCATTAAATTCCATTCCGTTCCATTCCCTTCCATTACATTAAATTCCATTCCGGTTGATTCCATTCCCTTCCATTCTTTTCAATTCCATTCCATTCCATTCCAGTCCCTTCCATTCCATTCCTGTCCTTGCTGTTTGATTGTATTCCATTCCATTCCATTCGGGTTGATTCCATTCCATTCCTTTCCATATCATTCAATTCCGTTCCATTCCATTCCATTCGGGTTGATTCCATTTCAGTCCATTCCATTCCATTCCATTCCATTCCATTCGGGTTGATTCCATTCCATTCCATTCCGTTGCATTCCATGCCATTAATGTTGATACAATTCCATTCCATTGCATTAGATTCCATTACATTCGGGTAGATTCCATTCCATTCCATTCCATTGCATTCCATTCCATTACATTCGGGTTGATTCCAATCCATTCCATTCCATTCCCATCCAATCCATTCGGGTTGATTCCATCCGCTTCCATTCCATTCCACTCCATTCTATTCTGGTTGATTCCATTCCATTCCGTTCAATTCCATTCCATTCCATTCCATTCGTGTTGATACCATTCCATTCAATTCCGTTCCATTGCATTCCATTCAGTTTGATTCCATTCCCTTCAATTCCATTCCATTCCAATCCATTCCATTCCATTCCATTCCATTCCATTCCATTCCATTCCATTCCTGTCTGGTTGATTCCATTCCATTCCATTCCATTCCATTCCATTCCATTCCATTCCACTCCATTGCATTCCATTCCACTCCATTCCATTCCATTCCATTCAATTCGGGTTGAATACATCCCATTCCATTCCATTCCATTCCACTCCATTCCAATCAGGTTGATTCCATTCCATTCCATTCGGGTTGATTCCATTCCAATTCATTCCATTCTATTCCATTCCGTTCCATTCCATTCCATTCGGGTTGTTTCCATTCCATTCCATTCCATTCCACTCCACTCCATTCCATGCCATTCCATACCATTCGTGTTGATTCCATCCCATTCCGTTCTATTCCACTGCATTCCATTCCATTCCATTCCATTCCATTCCATTCCATTCGGTTTGATTCCATTCCATTCCATTCCATTCCATTCCATTCCAATCCATTCCATTCCATTGCATTCCATTCCATTCGGGTTGATTCCGTTCACTTCCATTCCTCCCATTCCATTGCATTCCATTCCATTTTATTCGGGTTGATTCCATTCCATTCCATTCCATTCCTTTCCATTCCATTCCATTCCATTCGGTTTGATTCCATATCCTTCCCTTGCATTCCATTCCATTCCATTCAAATCCATTCGGGTTGATTCCATAAACTTCCATTCCATTCCACTCCGTTCCATTCCATTCTGGTTGATTCCATTGCATTCCTTTCCATTTCATTACATTCGGGTTGATTCCATTCCATTCCATTCCATTCCATGTCATTCCAATCCATTATATTCGATTCCATTCGGGTTGATTCCATTCCATTCCATTCCACTCCATTGCATTCCAATCCACTCCATTCCATTCCATTCCATTCCATTCCATTCCATTCCATTCCATTCCATTCCATTCGGGTTGATTCCATCCCATCCCATTAGATCCCATTCCATTCCATTGCATTCGGATTGACTCCATTCCATTCCATTCCTTTCCATTCCATTCAATTCCGTTCCATTCCATTCCATTCGTGTTGATTTCATTCCCTCCCACTCCATTGCATTCCATTCCATTCCATTCATTTCCATTCCATTCCATTCGGGTTGATTCCATTCCCTTACATTCCATTCCATTCCATTCCATTCAATTCCATTCCTTTCTTGTTGATTCCATTCCATTCCATTCCACGCTTTCCATTCCATTCCATTCCATTAGGGTTGATTATATCCTATTCCATTCCATTTCTTTTCATTCCACTCCATTCCAGTCAGGTTGATTCCATTCCATTCCATTCCATTCCATTCCATTCCATTCCATTCCATTCCATTCAATTCCTTTCCATTCCATTCCATTCGGGCTGATTCAATTCCATTCCATTCCATTCCACTCCATTCGTGTTGATTCCATTCCATTCCTCTACATTCCATTCCATTCCATCCCATTTGGGTTGATTCCATCCCATTCCATTCCATTCCATTCCAATCCATTCCATTCCATTCCATTCCAATCCATTCCAATCCATTCAGGTTGATTCCCTACGCTTCCATTTCACTCAATTCCATTCCATTCGGGTTGATTCAATTCCATTCCATTCTATTCCATTCCATTCGGTTTGATTCCATTACATTCCATTCCACTCCATTGCATTCCATTCCATTCCATTCCATTCCATTCCATTCCATTCCATTCCATTCCATGCCATTCAAATCCATTACATTAGATTCCAATCGGGTTGATTCCATTCCATTCCAATCCATTCCTCTGTATTGCACTCCATTCCACTCCATTCCATTCCATTCCATTCCATTCGGGTTGATTCCATTCCATTCCATTCCACTCCATTCCATTCCATTCCATTCCACTCCATTCCAGTCAGGTTGATTCCATTCCATTCCATTCCATTCCATTCCATTCCATTCCATTCCATTCCTTTCCATTCCATTCGGGTTGATTCCACTCCATACCTTTCCATTCTATTCCATTCTATTCCATTACATGCCACTCCATTCGCGTTAATTCCATTCCATTCCATTCCATTCCATTCCATTCCATTCCATTCCATTCCATTCCATTCAATTCTGCTTGATTCCATTCCATTCCTTTCCATTCCACTCCATTCCATTCGGGTTGATTCCATACCATTCCATTCCATTCCATTCCGTTCCATTAGAATCCATTCCATTCCATTCCGCTTGATTCCCTTCCATTCCATTCCATTCCATCCCATTCCATTCCATTCGGGTTGATTCCATTGCATTCCATTCCATTACATCCCATCCAATTCCAGTGCATTCCATGAAATTCCAGTCAGGTTGATTCCATTCCATTCCATTCCTGGCCATGCCACGCCATACTATGCCATGCCAAGCCATTCCTTTCCATTCCATTCCACTCCATTCTGAACCAATCCGTTCCATTCCATTCGGGTTGATTCCTTTCCATTCTTTTCCATTCCATTCCATTCCAATCCATTCCATGGCATTCCTTTCCATTCCATTCCGTTCCATTCCATTCCCTTCCATTCGGGTTGATTCCTTTCCTTTACATTCCATTCGATTCCATTCCATTCCTTTCCATTGCATTCGGGTTGATTCCATTCCATTCCATTCCATTCCAGTCCATTCCATTCTATTCCATTCTATTCGTCTTGATTCCATTCCACTCCATTCAATTCGGGTTGATTCCATATCATTCCCTTCCATTCCATTCCATTCCATTCCAATCCATTCGGGTTGATTCCATACGCTTCCATTCCATTCCATTCGCGTTGATATCATTCCATTCCATTCCATTCCTTTCGATACCATTCGAGTTGATTCCATTCCATTCCATTCCATTCCATTGCATTCCAATTTGTTGATTCCTTTCCATCCAATTCCATTCAATTACATTCGGGTTGATTCCATTCCCATCCATTCCATCCCATTCCATTCCATTCCATTAGGGTTGATTCCATTCCGTTCCATTCCATTCCATTCCATTCCATTCCATTCGGGTTGATTCCATTCCATTCAATACCATTCCATGAAATTCGGGTTGATTCTATTCCATTCCATTCCATTCCATTCCATTCCATTCCATGCCATTCCAATCCATTACATTCGATTCCTTTCGGGTTGTTTCCATTCCATTCCAATCCGTTCCACTCCATTGCACTCCATTCCACTCCATTCCATTCCATTCCATTCGGGTTGATTCCTTCCCATTCCATTCCATTCCATTCCATTCCACTCCATTCCAGTCAGGTTGATTTCATTCCATTCCATTCCATTCCATTCCTTTCCATTCCATTTGGGTTGATTCCATTCCATTCCTTTCCATTCCATTCCATTCCATTGTATTCCATTCCATTCCATTCGGGTTGATTCCATTCGATTCCATTCCACTCCATTCCATTCCATTCCATTCCGTTCAGTTTGATTCCATTTCATTCCTTTCCATTCCATTCCATTCTATTCCATTCCATTCCATTCCTTTCCTGTTGATTCCATTCCATTCCATTCCATTCCACTCCATTCCATTCGGGTTGATTCCAAACCATTCCATTCCATTCCATTCCATTGCATTCCATTCCATTCCATTGTATTCCATTCCCTTACATTCAGGTTGATTCCATTCCTTTACATTCCATTTGAATCCATTCAATTCCATTGCATTGCATTCGGGTTGATTCCATTCCATTCCAGTACATTACATTACATGTCATTGCATTCGTGTGGGTTGCATTCCATTCCATTCCATTCCATTCCATTCCATTCCATTCTTTTCGTGTTCATTCCATTCCATTCCATTCCATTCGAATCCATTCCATTCTTTTCGTGTTCATACCATTCCATTCCATTCCATTCCATTCCATTCCATTCCATTCCATTCTATTCCATTCCATTCCATTCCATTTCATTCCATTCCATTACATTCCATTCGGGTTGATTCCATATCCTTCCCTTCCCTTCCATTCCATTCCATTCCAATCCATTCGGGTTGATTCCATACGCTTCCATTCCATTCCATTCGGGTTGATACCATTCCATTCCATTCCATTCCATTCCATTCCATTCTATTCAATTCCACTCCATTCTATTCGGGTTGATTCCATTTCCTTCCATTCCTTTCCATTCCATTCAATTCCATCCCATTCCATTCCATTCCATTCCATTCCATTCCTTTCTGCTTGATTCCATTCCATTCGATTCCATTGCATTCCATTCCATTTCATTGAATTCCATTCCATTCTAGTTGATTCCATTCCATTCCTTTCCATGCAATTCACTTCTGTTCCATTCCATTCCATTCGGGTTGGTTTCATTCCCTTCAACTCCATTCCATTTTATTCCATTCCATTCCATTCTGCTTGATTCCATTCCATTCTAATCCATTCCATTCCATTCTATTCCATTTGGTTTGATACCATTCCCTTCAATTCCATTCCATTCCATTCCATTCCATTCCATTCCATTCCATTCCATTCCTGTCTGGTTGATTCCATTCCATTCCATTCCATTCCATTCCATTCCATTTCATTTCATTCCATTCCATTCCATTCGGGTTGATTCCATTCCGTTCCTTTCCATTCCATTCAATTCCGTTCCATTCGTGTTGATTGCCTTCCCTTCGATTCCATTGCATTCCATTCCATTCCATTTCATTCCATTCGGGTTGATTCCATTCCATTCCATTCCATTCCATTCGGGTTGATTTCATGTCCTTTCCTTCCATTCCATTCCAATCCATTCGGGTTGATTTCATACGCTTCCATTCCATTCCATTCGGGTTGATACCATTCCATTCCATTCCATTCCTGTCCATTCCATTCGCGTTGATACCATTCCATTCCATTCCATTCCATTTGATTCCCTTCGAGTTGATTCCATTCCATTCCATTCCATTCCATTCCTTTGCATTCCAATTTGTTAATTCCATTCCATCCAATTCCATTCCATTCCATTCGGCTTGATTCCATTCCCATCCCTTCCATCCCATTCAATTCCATTCCTTTAGGGTTGATTCCATTCCGTTCCAATCCATTCCATTCCATTCCATTCGGGTTGATTCCACTCCATTCCATTCCATTACATTACATTCGGGTTGATTCTATTCCATTCCATTCCATTCCATTCCATGCCATTCCAATCCATTACATTCGATTCCATTCGGGTTGTTTCCATTCCATTCCAATCCATGCCACTCCATTGCACTCCATTCCACTCCATTCCATTCCATTCCATTCGGGTTGATTCCTTCCCATTCCATTCCATTCCATTCCATTCCATTCCATTCCACTCAATTCCAGTCAGGTTGATTCCATTCCATTCCATTCCTTTCCATTCCTTTCCATTCCATTCGGGTTGATTCCATTCCCTTCCTTTCCATTCCATTCCATTCCATTGTATTCCATTCCATTCCATTCCATTCGTGTTGATTCCATTCGATTCCATTCCACTCCATTCCATTCCATTCAATTCCATTCCTTTCAGTTTGATTCCATTCCCTTCTATTCCGTTGCATTCCATTCCATTCCATTCCGGTTGATTCCATATCCTTCCTTTTCATTCCATTCCATTCAATTCCAATCCATTCGTGTTGATTCCATACGATTCCATTCCATTCCATTCGGGTTGATTCCATGCCATTCCATTCCATTCCATTCGCGTTGATACCATTCCATTCCATTCCATTCCATTCCATTCCTTTCCATTCCATTCGGGTTGATTCCATTCCTTTCCACTCCATTCCATTCCATTTCATTCCATTCCATTCCATTCCATTCCATTCTATTCGGGTCGATTTCATTCCATTCCATTCCATTACATTACATTCAGGTTGATTCTATTCCATTCCATTCCATTCCATTCCATTTCATTCCATTCCATTCCATGCCATTCAAATCCATTACATTAGATTCCAATCGGGTTGATTCCATTCCATTCCCATCCATTCCACTGTATTGCACTCCATTCCACTCCATTCCATTCCATTCCAATCCATTCGGGTTGATTCCATTCCATTCCATTCCATTCCATTCCATTCCATTCCATTCCACTCCATTCCAGTCAGGTTGATTCCATTCCATTCCATTCCATTCCATTCCTTTCCATTCCATTCGGGTTGATTCCACTCCATACCTTTCCATTCTATTCCATTCTATTCCAATACATTCCACTCCATTCGCGTTAATTCCATTCCATTCCATTCCATTCCATTCCATTCCATTCCATTTCATTCCATTCCATTCCATTCCATTCTGCTTGATTCCATTCTATTCCTTTCCATTCCACTCCATTCCATTCGGGTTGATTCCATACCATTCCATTCCATTCCATTCCGTTCCATTCCATTCCATTCCGGTTGATTCCATTCCATTCCATTCCATTCCATCCCATTCCATTCCATTCGGGTTGATTCCATTGCATTCCATTCCATTACATCCCATCAAATTCCAGTGCATTCCATTAAATTCCAGTCAGGTTGATTCCATTCCATTCCATTCCTGGCCATGCCACGCCATACTATGCCATGCCATGCCATTCCTTTCCATTACATTCTACTCCATTCTGAACCAATCCGTTCCATTCCATTCGGGTTGATACCTTTCCATTCTTTTCCATTCCATTCCATTCCACTCCATTCCATGGCATTCCTTTCCATTCCATTCCGTTCCATTCCATTGCATTCCAATCCCTTCCATTCGGGTTGATTCCTTTCCTTTACATTCCATTCGATTCCATTCCATTCCATTCCATTGCATTCGGCTTGATTCCATTCCATTCCATTCCATTCCAGTCCATTCCATTCTATTCCATTCTATTCGTCTTGATTCCATTCCACTCCATTCAATTCGGGTTGATTCCATATCATTCCCTTCCAATCCATTCCATTCCATTCCATTCCATTCCATTCCATTCCATTCCATTCCATTCTGGTTGATTCCATTCCATTCCATTCCATTCCCTTCCATTCCATTCCAGTTGATTGTATTCCCTGCGATTCCACTGCGTTCCATTCCATTCAATTCCATTAGTGTTGATTGCATTCCATTCCATTCCATTCTATTCCATTCCATTCCATTCCATTCCATTCCTTTCGGGTTGATTCCATAACCTTCCCTTCCATTCCATTCCCTTCCATTCCATTCGAGTTGATACCATTAAATTCCATTCCGTTCCATTCCCTTCCATACCATTAAATTCCATTCCGGTTGATTCCATTCCCTTCCATTCTTTTCAATTCCATTCCATTCCATTCCTGTCCCTGCCATTCCATTCCTGTCCTTGCTGTTTGATTGTATTCCATTCCATTCCATTCCATTCCATTCCATTCCATTCCATTCCATTCCATTTCATTTCATTCCATTCCATTCCATTCGGGTTGATTCCATTCCGTTCCTTTCCATTCCATTCAATTCCGTTGCATTCGTGTTGATTGCCTTCCCTTCGATTCCATTGCATTGCATTCCATTCCATTCCATTCCATTCGGGTTGATTCCGTTCCATTCCATTCCATTCCATTTCATTCCATTCCATTCCATTCCATTAGGGTTGTCTCCATACACTACCCTTCTATTCCATTCCATTCCATTCCTATCCATTCGGGTTGATTCCATACGCTTACATTCCATTCCATTACACTCCATTCGGTTTGATTCCATTCCATTCCATTTCATTCCATTCCATTCCATTCGGGTTGTTTCCATTCCATTCCATTCCATTCCATTCCCTTCCATTCCATTCCATTCCACTTCATTAAATGCCATTCCATACCATTCGGGTTTATTCCATCCCATTCCATTCCGTTTAATTCCATTCCATTCCATTCCATTCCATTCGGGTTGATTCCATTCCCTTCCATTCCTTCCATTCCATTACATTCCATTCCATTTTATTCGGGTTGATTCCATTCCATTCCGTTAAATTCCATTCCATTCCATTCCATTTCATTCCATTCCATTACATTCCATTCGGGTTGATTTCATATCCTTCCCTTCCCTTCCATTCCATTCCATTCCAATCCATTCGGGTTGATTCCACACGCTTCCACTCCATTCCATTCGGGTTGATACCATTCAATTCCGTTCCATTTCATTCCATTCGCGTTGATACCATTCCATTCCATTCCATTCCATGCCATTCCAGTCCATTACGTTCGATTCCATTCTGGTTGATTCCTTTCCCTTCCATTTCATTCCATTACGTACGGGTTGATAACATTCCATTCAATTCCACTCCATTGCATTCCATTCCACTCCATTCCATTCCGTTCCATTCAATTCGGGTTGAATACATCCCATTCCATTCCATTCCATTCCACTCCATTCCAATCAGGTTGATTCCACTCCATTCCATTCGGGTTGATTCCATTCCAATTCATTCCATTCTATTCCATTCCGTTCCACTCCATTCCATTCCATTCGGGTTGTTTCCATTCCATTCCATTCCATTCCATTCCACTCCATTCCATGCCATTCCATACGATTCGTGTTGATTCCATCCCATTCCATTCTATTCCACTGCATTCCATTCCATTCCATTCCATTCCATTCGGTTTGATTCCATTCCATTCCATTCCATTCCATTCCATTGCATTCCAATCCATTCGTGTTGATTCCGTTAACTTCCATTCCTTCCATTCCATTGCATTCCATTCCATTTTATTCGGGTTGATTCCATTCCATTCCATTCCATTCCATTCCCTTCCATTCCATTCCAGTTGATTGTATTCCCTGCGATTCCACTGCGTTCCTTTCCATTCAATTCCATTAGTGTTGATTGCATTCCATTCCATTCCTTTCTATTCCATTCCATTCCATTACATTCCATTCCTTTCGGGTTGATTCCATAACCATCCCTTCCATTCCATTCCCTTCCATTCCATTCCAGTTGATACCATTAAATTCCATTCCGTTCCATTCCCTTCCATTACATTAAATTCCATTCCGGTTGATTCCATTCCCTTCCATTCTTTTCAATTCCATTCCATTCCATTCCAGTCCCTTCCATTCCATTCCTGTCCTTGCTGTTTGATTGTATTCCATTCCATTCCATTCCATTCCATTCGGGTTGATTCCATTCCATTCCTTTCCGTATCATTCAATTCCGTTCCATTCCATTCCATTCGGGTTGATTCCATTTCAGTCCATTCCATTCCATTCCATTCCATTCCATTCGGGTTGATTCCATTCCATTCCATTCCGTTGCATTCCATGCCATTAATGTTGATACAATTCCATTCCATTGCATTAGATTCCATTACATTCGGGTAGATTCCATTCCATTCCATTCCATTGCATTCCATTCCATTCCATTCGGGTTGATTCCAATCCATTCCATTCCATTCCCATCCAATCCATTCGGGTTGATTCCATCCGCTTCCATTCCATTCCACTCCATTCTATTCTGGTTGATTCCATTCCATTCCGTTCAATTCCATTCCATTCCATTCCATTCGTGTTGATACCATTCCATTCAATTCCGTTCCATTGCATTCCATTCAGTTTGATTCCATTCCCTTCAATTCCATTCCATTCCATTCCATTCCATTCCATTCCATTCCATTCCATTCCTGTCTGGTTGATTCCATTCCATTCCATTCCATTCCATTCCATTCCATTCCATTCCACTCCATTGCATTCCATTCCACTCCATTCCATTCCATTCCATTCAATTCGGGTTGAATACATCCCATTCCATTCCATTCCATTCCACTCCATTCCAATCAGGTTGATTCCATTCCATTCCATTCGGGTTGATTCCATTCCAATTCATTCCATTCTATTCCATTCCATTCCATTCCATTCCATTCTATTCGGGTTGTTTCCATTCCATTCCATTCCATTCCACTCCACTCCATTCCATGCCATTCCATACCATTCGTGTTGATTCCATCCCATTCCGTTCTATTCCACTGCATTCCATTCCATTCCATTCCATTCCATTCCATTCGGTTTGATTCCATTCCATTCCATTCCATTCCATTCCAATCCATTCCATTCCATTGCATTCCATTCCATTCGGGTTGATTCCGTTCACTTCCATTCCTCCCATTCCATTGCATTCCATTCCATTTTATTCGGGTTGATTCCATTCCATTCCATTCCATTCCTTTCCATTCCATTCCATTCCATTCGGTTTGATTCCATATCCTTCCCTTGCATTCCATTCCATTCCATTCAAATCCATTCGGGTTGATTCCATAAACTTCCATTCCATTCCACTCCGTTCCATTCCATTCTGGTTGATTCCATTGCATTCCTTTCCATTTCATTACATTCGGGTTGATTCCATTCCATTCCATTCCATTCCATGTCATTCCAATCCATTATATTCGATTCCATTCGGGTTGATTCCATTCCATTCCATTCCACTCCATTGCATTCCAATCCACTCCATTCCATTCCATTCCATTCCATTCCATTCCATTCCATTCCATTCCATTCCATTCGGGTTGATTCCATCCCATCCCATTAGATCCCATTCCATTCCATTGCATTCGGATTGACTCCATTCCATTCCATTCCTTTCCATTCCATTCAATTCCGTTCCATTCCATTCCATTCGTGTTGATTTCATTCCCTCCCACTCCATTGCATTCCATTCCATTCCATTCATTTCCATTCCATTCCATTCGGGTTGATTCCATTCCCTTACATTCCATTCCATTCCATTCCATTCCATTCCATTCCATTCCATTCCTTTCTTGTTGATTCCATTCCATTCCATTCCACGCTTTCCATTCCATTCCATTCCATTAGGGTTGATTATATCCTATTCCATTCCATTTCTTTTCATTCCACTCCATTCCAGTCAGGTTGATTCCATTCCATTCCATTCCATTCCATTCCATTCCTTTCCATTCCATTCCATTCGGGCTGATTCAATTCCATTCCATTCCATTCCACTCCATTCGTGTTGATTCCATTCCATTCCTCTACATTCCATTCCATTCCATCCCATTTGGGTTGATTCCATCCCATTCCATTCCATTCCATTCCAATCCATTCCATTCCATTCCATTCCAATCCATTCCAATCCATTCAGGTTGATTCCCTACGCTTCCATTTCACTCAATTCCATTCCATTCGGGTTGATTCAATTCCATTCCATTCTATTCCATTCCATTCGGTTTGATTCCATTACATTCCATTCCACTCCATTGCATTCCATTCCATTCCATTCCATTCCATTCCATTCCATTCCATTCCATTCCATTCCATGCCATTCAAATCCATTACATTAGATTCCAATCGGGTTGATTCCATTCCATTCCAATCCATTCCTCTGTATTGCACTCCATTCCACTACATTCCATTCCATTCCATTCCATTCGGGTTGATTCCATTCCATTCCATTCCACTCCATTCCATTCCATTCCATTCCACTCCATTCCATTCCATTCCATTCCACTCCATTCCAGTCAGGTTGATTCCATTGCATTCCATTCCATTCCATTCCATTCCATTCCATTCCATTCCATTCCTTTCCATTCCATTCGGGTTGATTCCACTCCATACCTTTCCATTCTATTCCATTCTATTCCATTACATGCCACTCCATTCGCGTTAATTCCATTCCATTCCATTCCATTCCATTCCATTCCATTCCATTCCATTCCATTCCATTCCATTCAATTCTGCTTGATTCCATTCCATTCCTTTCCATTCCACTCCATTCCATTCGGGTTGATTCCATACGCTTCCATTCCATTCCATTCGGGTTGATACCATTCCATTCCATTCCATTCCATTCCATTCCATTCTATTCTATTCAATTCCACTCCATTCTATTCGGGTTGATTCCATTTCCTTCCATTCCTTTCCATTCCATTCCATTCCATTCCATTCCATTCCATTCCATTCCTTTCTGCTAGATTCCATTCCATTCCATTCCATTGCATTCCATTCCATTTCATTGAATTCCATTCCATTCTAGTTGATTCCATTCCATTCCTTTCCATGCAATTCACTTCTGTTCCATTCCATTCCATTCGGGTTGGTTTCATTCCCTTCAACTCCATTCCATTTTATTCCATTCCATTCCATTCTGCTTGATTCCATTCCATTCTAATCCATTCCATTCCATTCCATTCTATTCCATTTGGTTTGATACCATTCCATTCTATTCCATTCCATTCCATTCCATTCCATTCCATTCCATTCTGGTTGATTCCATTCCATTCCATTCCATTCCATTCCATTCCATTCCATTCCATTCCATTCCACTCCATTCCAGTTGATTGTATTCCCTGAGATTCCACTGCGTTCCATTCCATTCAATTCCATTAGTGTTGATTGCATTCCATTCCATTCCATTCCATTCCATTCCTTTCGGGTTGATTCCATAACCTTCCCTTCCATTCCATTCCCTTCCATTCCATTCGAGTTGATCCCATTAAATTCCATTCCGTTCCATTCCCTTCCATTCCATTAAATTCCATTCCGGTTGATTCCATTCCCTTCCATTCTTTTCAATTCCATTCCACTCCATTCCAGTCCCTTCCATTCCATTGCTGTCCTTGCTGTTTGATTGTATTCCATTCCATTCCATTCCATTCCATTCCATTCCATTCCATTCCATTCCATTCGGGTTGATTCCATTCCATTCCTTTCCATACCATTCAATTCCGTTCCATTCCATTCCATTCGGGTTGATTCCATTTCAGTCCATTCCATTCCATTCCATTCCATTCGGGTTGATTCCATTCCATTCCACTCCGTTGCATTCCATGCTATTAGTGTTGATACAATTCCAATCCATTGCATTAGATTCCATTCCATTCGGGTAGATTCCATTCCATTCCATTCCATTGCATTCCATTCCATTCCATTCGGGTTGATTCCATTCCATTCCATTCCATTCCAATCCAACCCATTCGGGTTGATTCCATCCGCTTCCATTCCATTCCACTCCATTCCATTCTGGTTGATTCCATTCCATTTCGCTCAATTCCATTCCATTCCATTCCATTCGTGTTGATACCATTCCATTCAATTCCGTTCCATTCCATTCCATTCGGTTTGATTCCATTCCCTTCAATTCCATTCCATTCCATTCCATTCCATTCCATTCCATTCCATTCCATTCCATTCCTGTCTGGTTGATTCCATTCCATTCCATTCCATTCCATTCCATTCCATTCCATTTCATTTCATTCCATTCCATTCCATTCGGGTTGATTCCATTCCGTTCCTTTCCATTCCATTCAATTCCGTTCCATTCGTGTTGATTGCCTTCCCTTCGATTCCATTGCATTCCATTCCATTCCATTTCATTCCATTCGGGTTGATTCCATTCCATTCCATTCCATTCCATTCGGGTTGATTTCATGTCCTTTCCTTCCATTCCATTCCAATCCATTCGGGTTGATTTCATACGCTTCCATTCCATTCCATTCGGGTTGATACCATTCCATTCCATTCCATTCCTGTCCATTCCATTCGCGTTGAAAGCATTCCATTCCATTCCATTCCATTTGATTCCCTTCGAGTTGATTCCATTCCATTACATTCCATTCCATTCCTTTGCATTCCAATTTGTTGATTCCATTCCATCCAATTCCATTCCATTCCATTCGGCTTGATTCCATTCCCATCCCTTCCATCCCATTCAATTCCATTCCTTTAGGGTTGATTCCATTCCGTTCCAATCCATTCCATTCCATTCCATTCGGGTTGATTCCACTCCATTCCATTCCATTACATTACATTCGGGTTGATTCTATTCCATTCCATTGCATTCCATTCCATGCCATTCCAATCCACTACATTCGATTCCATTCGGGTTGTTTCCATTCCATTCCAATCCATGCCACTCCATTGCACTCCATTCCACTCCATTCCATTCCATTCCATTCGGGTTGATTCCTTCCCATTCCATTCCATTCCATTCCATTCCATTCCACTCAATTCCAGTCAGGTTGATTCCATTCCATTCCATTCCTTTCCATTCCTTTCCATTCCATTCGGGTTGATTCCATTCCCTTCCTTTCCATTCCATTCCATTCCATTGTATTCCATTCCATTCCATTCCATTCGTGTTGATTCCATTCGATTCCATTCCACTCCATTCCATTCCATTCAATTCCATTCCTTTCAGTTTGATTCCATTCCCTTCTATTCCGTTGCATTCCATTCCATTCCATTCCGGTTGATTCCATATCCTTCCTTTTCATTCCATTCCATTCAATTCCAATCCATTCGTGTTGATTCCATACGATTCCATTCCATTCCATTCGGGTTGATTCCATGCCATTCCATTCCATTCCATTCGCGTTGATACCATTCCATTCCATTCCATTCCATTCCATTCCATTCCATTCCTTTCCATTCCATTCGGGTTGATTCCATTCCTTTCCACTCCATTCCATTCCATTTCATTCCATTCCATTCCATTCCATTCCTTTCTATTCGGGTCGATTTCATTCCATTCCATTCCATTACATTACATTCAGGTTGATTCTATTCCATTCCATTTCATTCCATTCCATTTCATTCCATTCCATTCCATGCCATTCAAATCCATTACATTAGATTCCAATCGGGTTGATTCCATTCCATTCCCATCCATTCCTCTGTATTGCACTCCATTCCACTCCATTCCATTCCATTCCAATCCATTCGGGTTGATTCCATTCCATTCCATTCCATTCCATTCCATTCCATTCCATTCCACTCCATTCCAGTCAGGTTGATTCCATTCCATTCCATTCCATTCCATTCCTTTCCATTCCATTCGGGTTGATTCCACTCCATACCTTTCCATTCTATTCCATTCTATTCCAATACATTCCACTCCATTCGCGTTAATTCCATTCCATTCCATTCCATTCCATTCCATTTCATTCCATTCCATTCCATTCCATTCTGCTTGATTCCATTCTATTCCTTTCCATTCCACTCCATTCCATTCGGGTTGATTCCATACCATTCCATTCCATTCCATTCCGTTCCATTCCATTCCATTCCGGTTGATTCCATTCCATTCCATTCCATTCCATCCCATTCCATTCCATTCGGGTTGATTCCATTGCATTCCATTCCATTACATCCCATCAAATTCCAGTGCATTCCATTAAATTCCAGTCAGGTTGATTCCATTCCATTCCATTCCATTCCATGTCATTCCAATCCATTATATTCGATTCCATTCGGGTTGATTCCATTCCATTCCATTCCACTCCATTGCATTCCAATCCACTCCATTCCATTCCATTCCATTGCATTCCATTCCATTCCATTCCATTCCATTCCATTCGGGTTGATTCCATCCCATCCCATTAGATCCCATTCCATTCCATTGCATTCGGATTGACTCCATTCCATTCCATTCCTTTCCATTCCATTCAATTCCGTTCCATTCCATTCCATTCGTGTTGATTTCATTCCCTCCCACTCCATTGCATTCCATTCCATTCCATTCATTTCCATTCCATTCCATTCGGGTTGATTCCATTCCCTTACATTCCATTCCATTCCATTCCATTCCATTCAATTCCATTCCTTTCTTGTTGATTCCATTCCATTCCATTCCACGCTTTCCATTCCATTCCATTCCATTAGGGTTGATTATATCCTATTCCATTCCATTTCTTTTCATTCCACTCCATTCCAGTCAGGTTGATTCCATTCCATTCCATTCCATTCCATTCCATTCCATTCCATTCAATTCCTTTCCATTCCATTCCATTCGGGCTGATTCAATTCCATTCCATTCCATTCCACTCCATTCGTGTTGATTCCATTCCATTCCTCTACATTCCATTCCATTCCATCCCATTTGGGTTGATTCCATCCCATTCCATTCCATTCCATTCCAATCCATTCCATTCCATTCCATTCCAATCCATTCCAATCCATTCAGGTTGATTCCCTACGCTTCCATTTCACTCAATTCCATTCCATTCGGGTTGATTCAATTCCATTCCATTCTATTCCATTCCATTCGGTTTGATTCCATTACATTCCATTCCATTCCATTCCATTCCATTCCACTCCATTCCATTCAATTCCATTCCATTCCATGCCATTCAAATCCATTACATTAGATTCCAATCGGGTTGATTCCATTCCATTCCAATCCATTCCTCTGTATTGAACTCCATTCCACTCCATTCCATTCCATTCCATTCCATTCGGGTTGATTCCATTCCATTCCATTCCACTCCATTCCATTCCATTCCATTCCACTCCATTCCAGTCAGGTTGATTCCATTCCATTCCATTCCATTCCATTCCATTCCATTCCATTCCTTTCCATTCCATTCGGGTTGATTCCACTCCATAACTTTCCATTCTATTCCATTCTATTCCATTACATGCCACTCCATTCGCGTTAATTCCATTCCATTCCATTCCATTCCATTCCATTCCATTCCATTCCATTCCATTCCATTCCATTCAATTCTGCTTGATTCCATTCCATTCCTTTCCATTCCACTCCATTCCATTCGGGTTGATTCCATACCATTCCATTCCATTCCATTCCGTTCCATTAGAATCCATTCCATTCCATTCCGCTTGATTCCCTTCCATTCCATTCCATTCCATCCCATTCCATTCCATTCGGGTTGATTCCATTGCATTCCATTCCATTACATCCCATCCAATTCCAGTGCATTCCATTAAATTCCAGTCAGGTTGATTCCATTCCATTCCATTCCTGGCCATGACACGCCATACTATGCCATGCCAAGCCATTCCTTTCCATTCCATTCCACTCCATTCTGAACCAATCCGTTCCATTCCATTCGGGTTGATTCCTTTCCATTCTTTTCCATTCCTTTCCATTCCAATCCATTCCATGGCATTCCTTTCCATTCCATTCCGTTCCATTCCATTCCCTTCCATTCGGGTTGATTCCTTTCCTTTACATTCCATTCGATTCCATTCCATTCCTTTCCATTGCATTCGGGTTGATTCCATTCCATTCCATTCCATTCCAGTCCATTCCATTCTATTCCATTCTATTCGTCTTGATTCCATTCCACTCCATTCAATTCGGGTTGATTCCATATCATTCCCTTCCATTCCATTCCATTCCATTCCAATCCATTCGGGTTGATTCCATACGCTTCCATTCCATTCCATTCGCGTTGATATCATTCCATTCCATTCCATTCCTTTCGATACCATTCGAGTTGATTCCATTCCATTCCATTCCATTCCATTGCATTCCAATTTGTTGATTCCATTCCATCCAATTCCATTCAATTACATTCGGGTTGATTCCATTCCCATCCATTCCATCCCATTCCATTCCAATCCATTAGGGTTGATTCCATTCCGTTCCATTCCATTCCATTCCATTCCATTCCATTCGGGTTGATTCCATTCCATTCAATACCATTCCATGAAATTCGGGTTGATTCTATTCCATTCCATTCCATTCCATTCCATTCCATTCCATGCCATTCCAATCCATTACATTCGATTCCTTTCGGGTTGTTTCCATTCCATTCCAATCCATTCCACTCCATTGCACTCCATTCCACTCCATTCCATTCCATTCCATTCGGGTTGATTCCTTCCCATTCCATTCCATTCCATTCCATTCCACTCCATTCCAGTCAGGTTGATTTCATTCCATTCCATTCCATTCCATTCCTTTCCATTCCATTTGGGTTGATTCCATTCCATTCCTTTCCATTCCATTCCATTCCATTGTATTCCATTCCATTCCATTCGGGTTGATTCCATTCGATTATATTCCACTCCATTCCATTCCATTCCATTCCGTTCAGTTTGATTCCATTTCATTCCTTTCCATTCCATTCCATTCCATTCCATTCCATTCCATTCCATTCCATTCCATTCCTTTCCTGTTGATTCCATTCCATTCCATTCCATTCCACTCCATTCCATTCGGGTTGATTCCAAACCATTCCATTCCATTCCATTCCATTGCATTCCATTCCATTCCATTGTATTCCATTCCCTTACATTCAGGTTGATTCCATTCCTTTACATTCCATTTGAATCCATTCAATTCCATTGCATTGCATTCGGGTTGATTCCATTCCATTCCAGTACATTACATTACATGTCATTTCATTCGTGTGGGTTGCATTCCATTCCATTCCATTCCATTCAATTCTTTTCGTGTTCATTCCATTCCATTTCATTCCATTCGAATCCATTCCATTCTTTTCGTGTTCATACCATTCCATTCCATTCCATTCCATTCCATTCCATTCTATTCCATTCCATTCCATTCCATTTCATTCCATTCCATTACATTCCATTCGGGTTGATTCCATATCCTTCCATTCCCTTCCATTCCATTCCATTCCAATCCATTCGGGTTGATTCCATACGCTTCCATTCCATTCCATTCGGGTTGATACCATTCCATTCCATTCCATTCCATTCCATTCCATTCCATTCTATTCTATTCTATTCTATTCCACTCCATTCTATTCGGGTTGATTCCATTTCCTTCCATTCCTTTCCATTCCATTCAATTCCATCCCATTCCATTCCATTCTATTCCATTCCTTTCTGCTTGATTCCATTCCATTCCATTCCATTGCATTCCATTCCATTTCATTGAATTCCATTCCATTCTAGTTCATTCCATTCCATTCCTTTCCATGCAATTCACTTCTGTTCCATTCCATTCCATTCGGGTTGGTTTCATTCCCTTCAACTCCATTCCATTTTATTCCATTCCATTCCATTCTGCTTGATTCCATTCCATTCTAATCCATTCCATTCCATTCCATTCTATTCCATTTGGTTTGATACAATTCCATTCTATTCCATTCCATTCCATTCCATTCCATTCCATTCCATTCCATTCCATTCTGGTTGATTCCATTCCATTCCATTCCATTCCATTCCATTCCATTCCAATCCATTCCAATCCATTCAGGTTTATTCCCTACGCTTCCATTTCACTCAATTCCATTCCATTCGGGTTGATTCAATTCCATTCCATTCTATTCCATTCCATTCGGTTTGATTCCATTACATTCCATTCCACTCCATTGCATTCCATTCCACTCCATTCCATTCCATTCCATTCCATTCCATTCCATGCCATTCAAATCCATTACATTAGATTCCAATCGGGTTGATTCCATTCCATTCCAATCCATTCCTCTGTATTGCACTCCATTCCACTCCATTCCATTCCATTCCATTCCATTCGGGTTGATTCCATTCCATTCCATTCCACTCCATTCCATTCCATTCCATTCCACTCCATTCCAGTCAGGTTGATTCCATTCCATTCCATTCCATTCCATTCCATTCCATTCCATTCCATTCCTTTCCATTCCATTCGGGTTGATTCCACTCCATACCTTTCCATTCTATTCCATTCTATTCCATTACATGCCACTCCATTCGCGTTAATTCCATTCCATTCCATTCCATTCCATTCCATTCCATTCCATTCAATTCTGCTTGATTCCATTCCATTCCTTTCCATTCCACTCCATTCCATTCGGGTTGATTCCATACCATTCCATTCCATTCCATTCCGTTCCATTAGAATCCATTCCATTCCATTCCGCTTGATTCCCTTCCATTCCATTCCATTCCATCCCATTCCATTCCATTCGGGTTGATTCCATTGCATTCCATTCCATTACATCCCATCCAATTCCAGTGCATTCCATTAAATTCCAGTCAGGTTGATTCCATTCCATTCCATTCCTGGCCATGCCACGCCATACTATGCCATGCCAAGCCATTCCTTTCCATTCCATTCCACTCCATTCTGAACCAATCCGTTCCATTCCATTCGGGTTGATTCCTTTCCATTCTTTTCCATTCCATTCCATTCCAATCCATTCCATGGCATTCCTTTCCATTCCATTCCGTTCCATTCCATTCCCTTCCATTCGGGTTGATTCCTTTCCTTTACATTCCATTCGATTCCATTCCATTCCTTTCCATTGCATTCGGGTTGATTCCATTCCATTCCATTCCATTCCAGTCCATTCCATTCTATTCCATTCTATTCGTCTTGATTCCATTCCACTCCATTCAATTCGGGTTGATTCCATATCATTCCCTTCCATTCCATTCCATTCCATTCCAATCCATTCGGGTTGATTCCATACGCTTCCATTCCATTCCATTCGCGTTGATATCATTCCATTCCATTCCATTCCTTTCGATACCATTCGAGTTGATTCCATTCCATTCCATTCCATTCCATTGCATTCCAATTTGTTGATTCCATTCCATCCAATTCCATTCAATTACATTCGGGTTGATTCCATTCCCATCCATTCCATCCCATTCCATTCCATTCCATTAGGGTTGATTCCATTCCGTTCCATTCCATTCCATTCCATTCCATTCCATTCGGGATGATTCCATTCCATTCAATACCATTCCATGAAATTCGGGTTGATTCTATTCCATTCCATTCCATTCCATTCCATTCCATTCCATGCCATTCCAATCCATTACATTCGATTCCTTTCGGGTTGTTTCCATTCCATTCCAATCCATTCCACTCCATTGCACTCCATTCCACTCCATTCCATTCCATTCCATTCGGGTTGATTCCTTCCCATTCCATTCCATTCCATTCCATTCCACTCCATTCCAGTCAGGTTGATTTCATTCCATTCCATTCCATTCCATTCCTTTCCATTCCATTTGGGTTGATTCCATTCCATTCCTTTCCATTCCATTCCATTCCATTCCATTGTATTCCATTCCATTCCATTCGGGTTGATTCCATACGCTTCCATTCCATTCCATTCGGGTTGATACCATTCCATTCCATTCCATTCCATTCCATTCCATTCTATTCAATTCCACTCCATTCTATTCGGGTTGATTCCATTTCCTTCCATTCCTTTCCATTCCATTCAATTCCATCCCATTCCATTCCATTCCATTCCATTCCTTTCTGCTTGATTCCATTCCATTCCATTCCATTGCATTCCATTCCATTTCATTGAATTCCATTCCATTCTAGTTGATTCCATTCCATTCCTTTCCATGCAATTCACTTCTGTTCCATTCCATTCCATTCGGGTTGGTTTCATTCCCTTCAACTCCATTCCATTTTATTCCATTCCATTCCATTCTGCTTGATTCCATTCCATTCTAATCCATTCCATTCCATTCCATTCTATTCCATTTGGTTTGATACCATTCCATTCTATTCCATTCCATTCCATTCCATTCCATTCCATTCCATTCCATTCCATTCTGGTTGATTCCATTCCATTCCATTCCATTCCATTCCATTCCATTCCATTCCATTCCATTCCACTCCATTCCAGTTGATTGTATTCCCTGAGATTCCACTGCGTTCCATTCCATTCAATTCCATTAGTGTTGATTGCATTCCATTCCATTCCATTCCATTCCATTCCTTTCGGGTTGATTCCATAACCTTCCCTTCCATTCCATTCCCTTCCATTCCATTCGAGTTGATCCCATTAAATTCCATTCCGTTCCATTCCCTTCCATTCCATTAAATTCCATTCCGGTTGATTCCATTCCCTTCCATTCTTTTCAATTCCATTCCACTCCATTCCAGTCCCTTCCATTCCATTCCTGTCCTTGCTGTTTGATTGTATTCCATTCCTTTCCATTCCATTCCATTCCATTCCATTCCATTCGGGTTGATTCCATTCCATTCCTTTCCATACCATTCAATTCCGTTCCATTCCATTCCATTCGGGTTGATTCCATTTCAGTCCATTCCATTCCATTCCATTCCATTCGGGTTGATTCCATTCCATTCCACTCCGTTGCATTCCATGCTATTAGTGTTGATACAATTCCAATCCATTGCATTAGATTCCATTCCATTCGGGTAGATTCCATTCCATTCCATTCCATTGCATTCCATTCCATTCCATTCGGGTTGATTCCATTCCATTCCATTCCATTCCAATCCAATCCATTCGGGTTGATTCCATCCGCTTCCATTCCATTCCACTCCATTCCATTCTGGTTGATTCCATTCCATTTCGCTCAATTCCATTCCATTCCATTCCATTCGTGTTGATACCATTCCATTCAATTCCGTTCCATTCCATTCCATTCGGTTTGATTCCATTCCCTTCAATTCCATTCCATTCCATTCCATTCCATTCCATTCCATTCCATTCCATTCCATTCCTGTCTGGTTGATTCCATTCCATTCCATTCCATTCCATTCCATTCCATTCCATTTCATTTCATTCCATTCCATTCCATTCGGGTTGATTCCATTCCGTTCCTTTCCATTCCATTCAATTCCGTTCCATTCGTGTTGATTACCTTCCCTTCGATTCCATTGCATTCCATTCCATTCCATTTCATTCAATTCGGGTTGATTCCATTCCATTTAATTCCATTCCATTCGGGTTGATTTCATGTCCTTTCCTTCCATTCCATTCCAATCCATTCGGGTTGATTTCATACGCTTCCATTCCATTCCATTCGGGTTGATACCATTCCATTCCATTCCATTCCTGTCCATTCCATTCGCGTTGATACCATTCCATTCCATTCCATTCCATTTGATTCCCTTCGAGTTGATTCCATTCCATTCCATTCCATTCCATTCCTTTGCATTCCAATTTGTTGATTCCATTCCATCCAATTCCATTCCATTCCATTCGGCTTGATTCCATTCCCATCCCTTCCATCCCATTCAATTCCATTCCTTTAGGGTTGATTCCATTCCGTTCCAATCCATTCCATTCCATTCCATTCGGGTTGATTCCACTCCATTCCATTCCATTACATTACATTCGGGTTGATTCTATTCCATTCCATTCCATTCCATTCCATGCCATTCCAATCCATTACATTCGATTCCATTCGGGTTGTTTCCATTCCATTCCAATCCATGCCACTCCATTGCACTCCATTCCACTCCATTCCATTCCATTCCATTCGGGTTGATTCCTTCCCATTCCATTCCATTCCATTCCATTCCATTCCATTCCACTCAATTCCAGTCAGGTTGATTCCATTCCATTCCATTCCTTTCCATTCCTTTCCATTCCATTCGGGTTGATTCCATTCCCTTCCTTTCCATTCCATTCCATTCCATTGTATTCCATTCCATTCCATTCCATTCGTGTTGATTCCATTCGATTCCATTCCACTCCATTCCATTCCATTCAATTCCATTCCTTTCAGTTTGATTCCATTCCCTTCTATTCCGTTGCATTCCATTCCATTCCATTCCGGTTGATTCCATATCCTTCCTTTTCATTCCATTCCATTCAATTCCAATCCATTCGTGTTCATTCCATACGATTCCATTCCATTCCATTCGGGTTGATTCCATGCCATTCCATTCCATTCCATTCGCGTTGATACCATTCCATTCCATTCCATTCCATTCCATTCCTTTCCATTCCATTCGGGTTGATTCCATTCCTTTCCACTCCATTCCATTCCATTTCATTCCATTCCATTCCATTCTATTCGGGTCGATTTCATTCCATTCCATTCCATTACATTACATTCAGTTTGATTCTATTCCATTCCATTCCATTCCATTCCATTTCATTCCATTCCATTCCATGCCATTCAAATCCATTACATTAGATTCCAATCGGGTTGATTCCATTCCATTCCCATCCATTCCACTGTATTGCACTCCATTCCACTCCATTCCATTCCATTCCAATCCATTCGGGTTGATTCCATTCCATTCCATTCCATTCCATTCCATTCCATTCCACTCCATTCCAGTCAGGTTGATTCCATTCCATTCCATTCCATTCCATTCCTTTCCATTCCATTCGGGTTGATTCCACTCCATAAATTTCCATTCTATTCCATTCTATTCCAATACATTCCACTCCATTCGCGTTAATTCCATTCCATTCCATTCCATTCCATTCCATTTCATTCCATTCCATTCCATTCCATTCTGCTTGATTCCATTCTATTCCTTTCCATTCCACTCCATTCCATTCGGGTTGATTCCATACCATTCCATTCCATTCCATTCCGTTCCATTCCATTCCATTCCGGTTGTTTCCATTCCATTCCATTCCATTCCATCCCATTCCATTCCATTCGGGTTGATTCCATTGCATTCCATTCCATTACATCCCATCAAATTCCAGTGCATTCCATTAAATTCCAGTCAGGTTGATTCCATTCCATTCCATTCCTGGCCATGCCACGCCATACTATGCCATGCCATGCCATTCCTTTCCATTACATTCTACTCCATTCTGAATCAATCCGTTCCATTCCATTCGGGTTGATACCTTTCCATTCTTTTCCATTCCATTCCATTCCACTCCATTCCATGGCATTCCTTTCCATTCCATTCCGTTCCATTCCATTGCATTCCATTCCCTTCCATTCGGGTTGATTCCTTTCCTTTACATTCCATTCGATTCCATTCCATTCCATTCCATTGCATTCGGCTTGATTCCATTCCATTCCATTCCATTCCAGTCCATTCCATTCTATTCCATTCTATTCGTCTTGATTCCATTCCACTCCATTCAATTCGGGTTGATTCCATATCATTCCCTTCCAATCCATTCCATTCCATTCCATTCCATTCCATTCCATTCCATTCTGGTTGATTCCATTCCATTCCATTCCATTCCCTTCCATTCCATTCCAGTTGATTGTACTCCCTGTGATTCCACTGCGTTCCATTCCATTCAATTCCATTAGTGTTGATTGCATTCCATTCCATTCCCTTCTATTCCATTCCATTCCATTCCATTCCATTCCTTTCGGGTTGATTCCATAACCTTCCCTTCCATTCCATTCCCTTCCATTCCATTCGAGTTGATACCATTAAATTCCATTCCGTTCCATTCCCTTCCATACCATTAAATTCCATTCCGGTTGATTCCATTCCCTTCCATTCTTTTCAATTCCATTCCATTCCATTCCTGTCCCTGCCATTCCATTCCTGTCCTTGCTGTTTGATTGTATTCCATTCCATTCCATTCCATTCCATTCCATTCCATTCCATTCCATTCCATTCGGGTTGATTCCATTCCATTCCTTTCCATACCATTCAATTCCGTTCCATTCCATTCCATTCGGGTTGATTCCATTTCAGTCCATTCCATTCCATTCCAATCCATTCCATTCGGGTTGATTCCATTCCATTCCACTCCGATGCATTCCATGCCATTAGTGTTGATACAATTCCATTCCATTGCATTAGATTCCATTCCATTCGGGTAGATTCCATTCCATTCCATTCCATTGCATTCCATTCCATTCCATTCGGGTTGATTCTATTCCATTCCATTCCATTCCAATCCAATCCATTCGGGTTGATTCCATCCGCTTTCATTCCATTCCACTCCATTCCATTCTGGTTGATTCCATTCCATTCCGTTCAATTCCATTCCATTCCATTCCATCCGTGTTGATACCATTCCATTCAATTCCGTTCCATTCCATTCCATTCCATTCCATTCCATTCCATTCCATTCCATTCCATTCCATTCCATTCCATTCCTGTCTGGTTGATTCCATTCCATTCCATTCCATTCCATTCCATTCCATTCCATTCCATTTCATTTCATTCCATTCCATTCCATTCGGGTTGATTCCATTCCGTTCCTTTCCATTCCATTCAATTCCGTTCCATTCGTGTTGATTGCCTTCCCTTCGATTCCATTGCATTCCATTCCATTCCATTCCATTCCATTCCATTCGGGTTGATTCCGTTCCATTCCATTCCATTCCATTTCATTCCATTCCATTCCATTCCATTAGGGTTGTCTCCATACACTACCCTTCTATTCCATTCCATTCCATTCCTATCCATTCGGGTTGATTCCATACGCTTACATTCCATTCCATTACACTCCATTCGGTTTGATTCCATTCCATTCCATTCCATTCCATTCCATTCCATTCGGGTTGTTTCCATTCCATCCATTCCATTCCATTCCCTTCCATTCCATTCCATTCCACTTCATTAAATGCCATTCCATACCATTCGGGTTTATTCCATCCCATTCCATTCCGTTTAATTCCATTCCATTCCATTCCATTCCATTCGGGTTGATTCCATTCCCTTCCATTCCTTCCATTCCATTACATTCCATTCCATTTTATTCGGGTTGATTCCATTCCATTCCGTTAAATTCCATTCCATTCCATTCCATTTCATTCCATTCCATTACATTCCATTCGGGTTGATTTCATATCCTTCCCTTCCCTTCCATTCCATTCCATTCCAATCCATTCGGGTTGATTCCACACGCTTCCACTCCATTCCATTCGGGTTGATACCATTCAATTCCGTTCCATTTCATTCCATTCGCGTTGATACCATTCCATTCCATTCCATTCCATGCCATTCCAGTCCATTACGTTCGATTCCATTCTGGTTGATTCCTTTCCCTTCCATTTCATTCCATTACGTACGGGTTGATAACATTCCATTCAATTCCACTCCATTGCATTCCATTCCACTCCATTCCATTCCATTCCATTCAATTCGGGTTGAATACATCCCATTCCATTCCATTCCATTCCACTCCATTCCAATCAGGTTGATTCCACTCCATTCCATTCGGGTTGATTCCATTCCAATTCATTCCATTCTATTCCATTCCGTTCCACTCCATTCCATTCCATTCGGGTTGTTTCCATTCCATTCCATTCCATTCCATTCCACTCCATTCCATGCCATTCCATACGATTCGTTTTGATTCCATCCCATTCCATTCTATTCCACTGCATTCCATTCCATTCCATTCCATTCCATTCGGTTTGATTCCATTCCATTCCATTCCATTCCATTCCATTGCATTCCATTCCATTCGTGTTGATTCCGTTAACTTCCATTCCTTCCATTCCATTGCATTCCATTCCATTTTATTCGGGTTGATTCCATTCCATTCCATTCCATTCCATTCCCTTCCATTCCATTCCAGTTGATTGTATTCCCTGCGATTCCACTGCGTTCCTTTCCATTCAATTCCATTAGTGTTGATTGCATTCCATTCCATTCCTTTCTATTCCATTCCATTCCATTACATTCCATTCCTTTCGGGTTGATTCCATAACCTTCCCTTCCATTCCATTCCCTTCCATTCCATTCCAGTTGATACCATTAAATTCCATTCCGTTCCATTCCCTTCCATTACATTAAATTCCATTCCGGTTGATTCCATTCCCTTCCATTCTTTTCAATTCCATTCCATTCCATTCCAGTCCCTTCCATTCCATTCCTGTCCTTGCTGTTTGATTGTATTCCATTCCATTCCATTCGGGTTGATTCCATTCCATTCCTTTCCATATCATTCAATTCCGTTCCATTCCATTCCATTCGGGTTGATTCCATTTCAGTCCATTCCATTCCATTCCATTCCATTCCATTCGGGTTGATTCCATTCCATTCCATTCCGTTGCATTCCATGCCATTAATGTTGATACAATTCCATTCCATTGCTTTAGATTCCATTACATTCGGGTAGATTCCATTCCATTCCATTCCATTGCATTCCATTCCATTACATTCGGGTTGATTCCAATCCATTCCATTCCATTCCCATCCAATCCATTCGGGTTGATTCCATCCGCTTCCATTCCATTCCACTCCATTCTATTCTGGTTGATTCCATTCCATTCCGTTCAATTCCATTCCATTCCATTCCATTCGTGTTGATACCATTCCATTCAATTCCGTTCCATTGCATTCCATTCAGTTTGATTCCATTCCCTTCAATTCCATTCCATTCCAATCCATTCCATTCCATTCCATTCCATTCCATTCCATTCCATTCCATTCCTGTCTGGTTGATTCCATTCCATTCCATTCCATTCCATTCCATTCCATTCCATTCCACTCCATTGCATTCCATTCCACTCCATTCCATTCCATTCCATTCAATTCGGGTTGAATACATCCCATTCCATTCCATTCCATTCCACTCCATTCCAATCAGGTTGATTCCATTCCATTCCATTCGGGTTGATTCCATTCCAATTCATTCCATTCTATTCCATTCCGTTCCATTCCATTCCATTCGGGTTGTTTCCATTCCATTCCATTCCATTCCACTCCACTCCATTCCATGCCATTCCATACCATTCGTGTTGATTCCATCCCATTCCGTTCTATTCCACTGCATTCCATTCCATTCCATTCCATTCCATTCCATTCGGTTTGATTCCATTCCATTCCATTCCATTCCATTCCAATCCATTCCATTCCATTGCATTCCATTCCATTCGGGTTGATTCCGTTCACTTCCATTCCTCCCATTCCATTGCATTCCATTCCATTTTATTCGGGTTGATTCCATTCCATTCCATTCCATTCCTTTCCATTCCATTCCATTCCATTCGGTTTGATTCCATATCCTTCCCTTGCATTCCATTCCATTCCATTCAAATCCATTCGGGTTGATTCCATAAACTTCCATTCCATTCCACTCCGTTCCATTCCATTCTGGTTGATTCCATTGCATTCCTTTCCATTTCATTACATTCGGGTTGATTCCATTCCATTCCATTCCATTCCATGTCATTCCAATCCATTATATTCGATTCCATTCGGGTTGATTCCATTCCATTCCATTCCACTCCATTGCATTCCAATCCACTCCATTCCATTCCATTCCATTCCATTCCATTCCATTCCATTCCATTCCATTCCATTCCATTCGGGTTGATTCCATCCCATCCCATTAGATCCCATTCCATTCCATTGCATTCGGATTGACTCCATTCCATTCCATTCCTTTCCATTCCATTCAATTCCGTTCCATTCCATTCCATTCGTGTTGATTTCATTCCCTCCCACTCCATTGCATTCCATTCCATTCCATTCATTTCCATTCCATTCCATTCGGGTTGATTCCATTCCCTTACATTCCATTCCATTCCATTCCATTCCATTCAATTCCATTCCTTTCTTGTTGATTCCATTCCATTCCATTCCACGCTTTCCATTCCATTCCATTCCATTAGGGTTGATTATATCCTATTCCATTCCATTTCTTTTCATTCCACTCCATTCCAGTCAGGTTGATTCCATTCCATTCCATTCCATTCCATTCCATTCCATTCCATTCCATTCCATTCAATTCCTTTCCATTCCATTCCATTCGGGCTGATTCAATTCCATTCCATTCCATTCCACTCCATTCGTGTTGATTCCATTCCATTCCTCTACATTCCATTCCATTCCATCCCATTTGGGTTGATTCCATCCCATTCCATTCCATTCCATTCCAATCCATTCCATTCCATTCCATTCCAATCCATTCCAATCCATTCAGGTTGATTCCCTACGCTTCCATTTCACTCAATTCCATTCCATTCGGGTTGATTCAATTCCATTCCATTCTATTCCATTCCATTCGGTTTGATTCCATTACATTCCATTCCACTCCATTGCATTCCATTCCATTCCATTCCATTCCATTCCATTCCATTCCATTCCATTCCATGCCATTCAAATCCATTACATTAGATTCCAATCGGGTTGATTCCATTCCATTCCAATCCATTCCTCTGTATTGCACTCCATTCCACTCCATTCCATTCCATTCCATTCCATTCGGGTTGATTCCATTCCATTCCATTCCACTCCATTCCATTCCATTCCATTCCACTCCATTCCAGTCAGGTTGATTCCATTCCATTCCATTCCATTCCATTCCATTCCATTCCATTCCTTTCCATTCCATTCGGGTTGATTCCACTCCATACCTTTCCATTCTATTCCATTCTATTCCATTACATGCCACTCCATTCGCGTTAATTCCATTCCATTCCATTCCATTCCATTCCATTCCATTCCATTCCATTCCATTCCATTCCATTCAATTCTGCTTGATTCCATTCCATTCCTTTCCATTCCACTCCATTCCATTCGGGTTGATTCCATACCATTCCATTCCATTCCATTCCGTTCCATTAGAATCCATTCCATTCCATTCCGCTTGATTCCCTTCCATTCCATTCCATTCCATCCCATTCCATTCCATTCGGGTTGATTCCATTGCATTCCATTCCATTACATCCCATCCAATTCCAGTGCATTCCATGAAATTCCAGTCAGGTTGATTCCATTCCATTCCATTCCTGGCCATGCCACGCCATACTATGCCATGCCAAGCCATTCCTTTCCATTCCATTCCACTCCATTCTGAACCAATCCGTTCCATTCCATTCGGGTTGATTCCTTTCCATTCTTTTCCATTCCATTCCATTCCAATCCATTCCATGGCATTCCTTTCCATTCCATTCCGTTCCATTCCATTCCCTTCCATTCGGGTTGATTCCTTTCCTTTACATTCCATTCGATTCCATTCCATTCCTTTCCATTGCATTCGGGTTGATTCCATTCCATTCCATTCCATTCCAGTCCATTCCATTCTATTCCATTCTATTCGTCTTGATTCCATTCCACTCCATTCAATTCGGGTTGATTCCATATCATTCCCTTCCATTCCATTCCATTCCATTCCAATCCATTCGGGTTGATTCCATACGCTTCCATTCCATTCCATTCGCGTTGATATCATTCCATTCCATTCCATTGCTTTCGATACCATTCGAGTTGATTCCATTCCATTCCATTCCATTCCATTGCATTCCAATTTGTTGATTCCTTTCCATCCAATTCCATTCAATTACATTCGGGTTGATTCCATTCCCATCCATTCCATCCCATTCCATTCCATTCCATTAGGGTTGATTCCATTCCGTTCCATTCCATTCCATTCCATTCCATTCCATTCCATTCCATTCGGGTTGATTCCATTCCATTCAATACCATTCCATGAAATTCGGGTTGATTCTATTCCATTCCATTCCATTCCATTCCATTCCATTCCATGCCATTCCAATCCATTACATTCGATTCCTTTCGGGTTGTTTCCATTCCATTCCAATCCATTCCACTCCATTGCACTCCATTCCACTCCATTCCATTCCATTCCATTCGGGTTGATTCCTTCCCATTCCATTCCATTCCATTCCATTCCACTCCATTCCAGTCAGGTTGATTTCATTCCATTCCATTCCATTCCATTCCTTTCCATTCCATTTGGGTTGATTCCATTCCATTCCTTTCCATTCCATTCCATTCCATTGTATTCCATTCCATTCCATTCGGGTTGATTCCATTCGATTCCATTCCACTCCATTCCATTCCATTCCATTCCGTTCAGTTTGATTCCATTTCATTCCTTTCCATTCCATTCCATTCTATTCCATTCCATTCCATTCCTTTCCTGTTGATTCCATTCCATTCCATTCCATTCCACTCCATTCCATTCGGGTTGATTCCAAACCATTCCATTCCATTCCATTCCATTGCATTCCATTCCATTCCATTGTATTCCATTCCCTTACATTCAGGTTGATTCCATTCCTTTACATTCCATTTGAATCCATTCAATTCCATTGCATTGCATTCGGGTTGATTCCATTCCATTCCAGTACATTACATTACATGTCATTGCATTCGTGTGGGTTGCATTCCATTCCATTCCATTCCATTCCATTCCATTCCATTCTTTTCGTGTTCATTCCATTCCATTCCATTCCATTCGAATCCATTCCATTCTTTTCGTGTTCATACCATTCCATTCCATTCCATTCCATTCCATTCCATTCCATTCCATTCTATTCCATTCCATTCCATTCCATTTCATTCCATTCCATTACATTCCATTCGGGTTGATTCCATATCCTTCCCTTCCCTTCCATTCCATTCCATTCCAATCCATTCGGGTTGATTCCATACGCTTCCATTCCATTCCATTCGGGTTGATACCATTCCATTCCATTCCATTCCATTCCATTCCATTCCATTCTATTCTATTCAATTCCACTCCATTCTATTCGGGTTGATTCCATTTCCTTCCATTCCTTTCCATTCCATTCAATTCCATCCCATTCCATTCCATTCCATTCCATTCCATTCCTTTCTGCTTGATTCCATTCCATTCGATTCCATTGCATTCCATTCCATTTCATTGAATTCCATTCCATTCTAGTTGATTCCATTCCATTCCTTTCCATGCAATTCACTTCTGTTCCATTCCATTCCATTCGGGTTGGTTTCATTCCCTTCAACTCCATTCCATTTTATTCCATTCCATTCCATTCTGCTTGATTCCATTCCATTCTAATCCATTCCATTCCATTCTATTCCATTTGGTTTGATACCATTCCCTTCAATTCCATTCCATTCCATTCCATTCCATTCCATTCCATTCCATTCCATTCCTGTCTGGTTGATTCCATTCCATTCCATTCCATTCCATTCCATTCCATTTCATTTCATTCCATTCCATTCCATTCGGGTTGATTCCATTCCGTTCCTTTCCATTCCATTCAATTCCGTTCCATTCGTGTTGATTGCCTTCCCTTCGATTCCATTGCATTCCATTCCATTCCATTTCATTCCATTCGGGTTGATTCCATTCCATTCCATTCCATTCCATTCGGGTTGATTTCATGTCCTTTCCTTCCATTCCATTCCAATCCATTCGGGTTGATTTCATACGCTTCCATTCCATTCCATTCGGGTTGATACCATTCCATTCCATTCCATTCCTGTCCATTCCATTCGCGTTGATACCATTCCATTCCATTCCATTCCATTTGATTCCCTTCGAGTTGATTCCATTCCATTCCATTCCATTCCATTCCTTTGCATTCCAATTTGTTAATTCCATTCCATCCAATTCCATTCCATTCCATTCGGCTTGATTCCATTCCCATCCCTTCCATCCCATTCAATTCCATTCCTTTAGGGTTGATTCCATTCCGTTCCAATCCATTCCATTCCATTCCATTCGGGTTGATTCCACTCCATTCCATTCCATTACATTACATTCGGGTTGATTCTATTCCATTCCATTCCATTCCATTCCATGCCATTCCAATCCATTACATTCGATTCCATTCGGGTTGTTTCCATTCCATTCCAATCCATGCCACTCCATTGCACTCCATTCCACTCCATTCCATTCCATTCCATTCGGGTTGATTCCTTCCCATTCCATTCCATTCCATTCCATTCCATTCCATTCCACTCAATTCCAGTCAGGTTGATTCCATTCCATTCCATTCCTTTCCATTCCTTTCCATTCCATTCGGGTTGATTCCATTCCCTTCCTTTCCATTCCATTCCATTCCATTGTATTCCATTCCATTCCATTCCATTCGTGTTGATTCCATTCGATTCCATTCCACTCCATTCCATTCCATTCAATTCCATTCCTTTCAGTTTGATTCCATTCCCTTCTATTCCGTTGCATTCCATTCCATTCCATTCCGGTTGATTCCATATCCTTCCTTTTCATTCCATTCCATTCAATTCCAATCCATTCGTGTTGATTCCATACGATTCCATTCCATTCCATTCGGGTTGATTCCATGCCATTCCATTCCATTCCATTCGCGTTGATACCATTCCATTCCATTCCATTCCATTCCATTCCTTTCCATTCCATTCGGGTTGATTCCATTCCTTTCCACTCCATTCCATTCCATTTCATTCCATTCCATTCCATTCCATTCCATTCTATTCGGGTCGATTTCATTCCATTCCATTCCATTACATTACATTCAGGTTGATTCTATTCCATTCCATTCCATTCCATTCCATTTCATTCCATTCCATTCCATGCCATTCAAATCCATTACATTAGATTCCAATCGGGTTGATTCCATTCCATTCCCATCCATTCCACTGTATTGCACTCCATTCCACTCCATTCCATTCCATTCCAATCCATTCGGGTTGATTCCATTCCATTCCATTCCATTCCATTCCATTCCATTCCATTCCACTCCATTCCAGTCAGGTTGATTCCATTCCATTCCATTCCATTCCATTCCTTTCCATTCCATTCGGGTTGATTCCACTCCATACCTTTCCATTCTATTCCATTCTATTCCAATACATTCCACTCCATTCGCGTTAATTCCATTCCATTCCATTCCATTCCATTCCATTCCATTCCATTCCATTCCATTCCATTCCATTCTGCTTGATTCCATTCTATTCCTTTCCATTCCACTCCATTCCATTCGGGTTGATTCCATACCATTCCATTCCATTCCATTCCGTTCCATTCCATTCCATTCCGGTTGATTCCATTCCATTCCATCCCATTCCATTCCATTCGGGTTGATTCCATTGCATTCCATTCCATTACATTCCATCAAATTCCAGTGCATTCCATTAAATTCCAGTCAGGTTGATTCCATTCCATTCCATTCCTGGCCATGCCACGCCATACTATGCCATGCCATGCCATTCCTTTCCATTACATTCTACTCCATTCTGAACCAATCCGTTCCATTCCATTCGGGTTGATACCTTTCCATTCTTTTCCATTCCATTCCATTCCACTCCATTCCATGGCATTCCTTTCCATTCCATTCCGTTCCATTCCATTGCATTCCAATCCCTTCCATTCGGGTTGATTCCTTTCCTTTACATTCCATTCGATTCCATTCCATTCCATTCCATTGCATTCGGCTTGATTCCATTCCATTCCATTCCATTCCAGTCCATTCCATTCTATTCCATTCTATTCGTCTTGATTCCATTCCACTCCATTCAATTCGGGTTGATTCCATATCATTCCCTTCCAATCCATTCCATTCCATTCCATTCCATTCCATTCCATTCCATTCCATTCCATTCTGGTTGATTCCATTCCATTCCATTCCATTCCCTTCCATTCCATTCCAGTTGATTGTATTCCCTGCGATTCCACTGCGTTCCATTCCATTCAATTCCATTAGTGTTGATTGCATTCCATTCCATTCCATTCTATTCCATTCCATTCCATTCCATTCCATTCCTTTCGGGTTGATTCCATAACCTTCCCTTCCATTCCATTCCCTTCCATTCCATTCGAGTTGATACCATTAAATTCCATTCCGTTCCATTCCCTTCCATACCATTAAATTCCATTCCGGTTGATTCCATTCCCTTCCATTCTTTTCAATTCCATTCCATTCCATTCCTGTCCCTGCCATTCCATTCCTGTCCTTGCTGTTTGATTGTATTCCATTCCATTCCATTCCATTCCATTCCATTCCATTCCATTCCATTCCATTTCATTCCATTCCATTCCATTCGGGTTGATTCCATTCCGTTCCTTTCCATTCCATTCAATTCCGTTGCATTCGTGTTGATTGCCTTCCCTTCGATTCCATTGCATTGCATTCCATTCCATTCCATTCCATTCGGGTTGATTCCGTTCCATTCCATTCCATTCCATTTCATTCCATTCCATTCCATTCCATTAGGGTTGTCTCCATACACTACCCTTCTATTCCATTCCATTCCATTCCTATCCATTCGGGTTGATTCCATACGCTTACATTCCATTCCATTACACTCCATTCGGTTTGATTCCATTCCATTCCATTTCATTCCATTCCATTCCATTCGGGTTGTTTCCATTCCATTCCATTCCATTCCATTCCCTTCCATTCCATTCCATTCCACTTCATTAAATGCCATTCCATACCATTCGGGTTTATTCCATCCCATTCCATTCCGTTTAATTCCATTCCATTCCATTCCATTCCATTCGGGTTGATTCCATTCCCTTCCATTCCTTCCATTCCATTACATTCCATTCCATTTTATTCGGGTTGATTCCATTCCATTCCGTTAAATTCCATTCCATTCCATTCCATTTCATTCCATTCCATTACATTCCATTCGGGTTGATTTCATATCCTTCCCTTCCCTTCCATTCCATTCCATTCCAATCCATTCGGGTTGATTCCACACGCTTCCACTCCATTCCATTCGGGTTGATACCATTCAATTCCGTTCCATTTCATTCCATTCGCGTTGATACCCTTCCATTCCATTCCATTCCATGCCATTCCAGTCCATTACGTTCGATTCCATTCTGGTTGATTCCTTTCCCTTCCATTTCATTCCATTACGTACGGGTTGATAACATTCCATTCAATTCCACTCCATTGCATTCCATTCCACTCCATTCCATTCCGTTCCATTCAATTCGGGTTGAATACATCCCATTCCATTCCATTCCATTCCACTCCATTCCAATCAGGTTGATTCCACTCCATTCCATTCGGGTTGATTCCATTCCAATTCATTCCATTCTATTCCATTCCGTTCCACTCCATTCCATTCCATTCGGGTTGTTTCCATTCCATTCCATTCCATTCCATTCCACTCCATTCCATGCCATTCCATACGATTCGTGTTGATTCCATCCCATTCCATTCTATTCCACTGCATTCCATTCCATTCCATTCCATTCCATTCGGTTTGATTCCATTCCATTCCATTCCATTGCATTCCAATCCATTCGTGTTGATTCCGTTAACTTCCATTCCTTCCATTCCATTGCATTCCATTCCATTTTATTCGGGTTGATTCCATTCCATTCCATTCCATTCCATTCCATTCCATTCCAGTTGATTGTATTCCCTGCGATTCCACTGCGTTCCTTTCCATTCAATTCCATTAGTGTTGATTGCATTCCATTCCATTCCTTTCTATTCCATTCCATTCCATTACATTCCATTCCTTTCGGGTTGATTCCATAACCATCCCTTCCATTCCATTCCCTTCCATTCCATTCCAGTTGATACCATTAAATTCCATTCCGTTCCATTCCCTTCCATTACATTAAATTCCATTCCGGTTGATTCCATTCCCTTCCATTCTTTTCAATTCCATTCCATTCCATTCCAGTCCCTTCCATTCCATTCCTGTCCTTGCTGTTTGATTGTATTCCATTCCATTCCATTCGGGTTGATTCCATTCCATTCCTTTCCATATCATTCAATTCCGTTCCATTCCATTCCATTCGGGTTGATTCCATTTCAGTCCATTCCATTCCATTCCATTCCATTCCATTCGGGTTGATTCCATTCCATTCCATTCCGTTGCATTCCATGCCATTAATGTTGATACAATTCCATTCCATTGCTTTAGATTCCATTACATTCGGGTAGATTCCATTCCATTCCATTCCATTGCATTCCATTCCATTACATTCGGGTTGATTCCAATCCATTCCATTCCATTCCCATCCAATCCATTCGGGTTGATTCCATCCGCTTCCATTCCATTCCACTCCATTCTATTCTGGTTGATTCCATTCCATTCCGTTCAATTCCATTCCATTCCATTCCATTCGTGTTGATACCATTCCATTCAATTCCGTTCCATTGCATTCCATTCAGTTTGATTCCATTCCCTTCAATTCCATTCCATTCCAATCCATTCCATTCCATTCCATTCCATTCCATTCCATTCCATTCCATTCCTGTCTGGTTGATTCCATTCCATTCCATTCCATTCCATTCCATTCCATTCCATTCCACTCCATTGCATTCCATTCCACTCCATTCCATTCCATTCCATTCAATTCGGGTTGAATACATCCCATTCCATTCCATTCCATTCCACTCCATTCCAATCAGGTTGATTCCATTCCATTCCATTCGGGTTGATTCCATTCCAATTCATTCCATTCTATTCCATTCCGTTCCATTCCATTCCATTCGGGTTGTTTCCATTCCATTCCATTCCATTCCACTCCACTCCATTCCATGCCATTCCATACCATTCGTGTTGATTCCATCCCATTCCGTTCTATTCCACTGCATTCCATTCCATTCCATTCCATTCCATTCCATTCGGTTTGATTCCATTCCATTCCATTCCATTCCATTCCAATCCATTCCATTCCATTGCATTCCATTCCATTCGGGTTGATTCCGTTCACTTCCATTCCTCCCATTCCATTGCATTCCATTCCATTTTATTCGGGTTGATTCCATTCCATTCCATTCCATTCCTTTCCATTCCATTCCATTCCATTCGGTTTGATTCCATATCCTTCCCTTGCATTCCATTCCATTCCATTCAAATCCATTCGGGTTGATTCCATAAACTTCCATTCCATTCCACTCCGTTCCATTCCATTCTGGTTGATTCCATTGCATTCCTTTCCATTTCATTACATTCGGGTTGATTCCATTCCATTCCATTCCATTCCATGTCATTCCAATCCATTATATTCGATTCCATTCGGGTTGATTCCATTCCATTCCATTCCACTCCATTGCATTCCAATCCACTCCATTCCATTCCATTCCATTCCATTCCATTCCATTCCATTCCATTCCATTCGGGTTGATTCCATCCCATCCCATTAGATCCCATTCCATTCCATTGCATTCGGATTGACTCCATTCCATTCCATTCCTTTCCATTCCATTCAATTCCGTTCCATTCCATTCCATTCGTGTTGATTTCATTCCCTCCCACTCCATTGCATTCCATTCCATTCCATTCATTTCCATTCCATTCCATTCGGGTTGATTCCATTCCCTTACATTCCATTCCATTCCATTCCATTCCATTCAATTCCATTCCTTTCTTGTTGATTCCATTCCATTCCATTCCACGCTTTCCATTCCATTCCATTCCATTAGGGTTGATTATATCCTATTCCATTCCATTTCTTTTCATTCCACTCCATTCCAGTCAGGTTGATTCCATTCCATTCCATTCCATTCCATTCCATTCCATTCCATTCCATTCCATTCCATTCAATTCCTTTCCATTCCATTCCATTCGGGCTGATTCAATTCCATTCCATTCCATTCCACTCCATTCGTGTTGATTCCATTCCATTCCTCTACATTCCATTCCATTCCATCCCATTTGGGTTGATTCCATCCCATTCCATTCCATTCCATTCCAATCCATTCCATTCCATTCCATTCCAATCCATTCCAATCCATTCAGGTTGATTCCCTACGCTTCCATTTCACTCAATTCCATTCCATTCGGGTTGATTCAATTCCATTCCATTCTATTCCATTCCATTCGGTTTGATTCCATTACATTCCATTCCACTCCATTGCATTCCATTCCATTCCATTCCATTCCATTCCATTCCATTCCATTCCATTCCATGCCATTCAAATCCATTACATTAGATTCCAATCGGGTTGATTCCATTCCATTCCAATCCATTCCTCTGTATTGCACTCCATTCCACTCCATTCCATTCCATTCCATTCCATTCGGGTTGATTCCATTCCATTCCATTCCACTCCATTCCATTCCATTCCATTCCACTCCATTCCAGTCAGGTTGATTCCATTCCATTCCATTCCATTCCATTCCATTCCATTCCATTCCTTTCCATTCCATTCGGGTTGATTCCACTCCATACCTTTCCATTCTATTCCATTCTATTCCATTACATGCCACTCCATTCGCGTTAATTCCATTCCATTCCATTCCATTCCATTCCATTCCATTCCATTCCATTCCATTCCATTCAATTCTGCTTGATTCCATTCCATTCCTTTCCATTCCACTCCATTCCATTCGGGTTGATTCCATACCATTCCATTCCATTCCATTCCGTTCCATTAGAATCCATTCCATTCCATTCCGCTTGATTCCCTTCCATTCCATTCCATTCCATCCCATTCCATTCCATTCGGGTTGATTCCATTGCATTCCATTCCATTACATCCCATCCAATTCCAGTGCATTCCATGAAATTCCAGTCAGGTTGATTCCATTCCATTCCATTCCTGGCCATGCCACGCCATACTATGCCATGCCAAGCCATTCCTTTCCATTCCATTCCACTCCATTCTGAACCAATCCGTTCCATTCCATTCGGGTTGATTCCTTTCCATTCTTTTCCATTCCATTCCATTCCAATCCATTCCATGGCATTCCTTTCCATTCCATTCCGTTCCATTCCATTCCCTTCCATTCGGGTTGATTCCTTTCCTTTACATTCCATTCGATTCCATTCCATTCCTTTCCATTGCATTCGGGTTGATTCCATTCCATTCCATTCCATTCCAGTCCATTCCATTCTATTCCATTCTATTCGTCTTGATTCCATTCCACTCCATTCAATTCGGGTTGATTCCATATCATTCCCTTCCATTCCATTCCATTCCATTCCAATCCATTCGGGTTGATTCCATACGCTTCCATTCCATTCCATTCGCGTTGATATCATTCCATTCCATTCCATTGCTTTCGATACCATTCGAGTTGATTCCATTCCATTCCATTCCATTCCATTGCATTCCAATTTGTTGATTCCTTTCCATCCAATTCCATTCAATTACATTCGGGTTGATTCCATTCCCATCCATTCCATCCCATTCCATTCCATTCCATTAGGGTTGATTCCATTCCGTTCCATTCCATTCCATTCCATTCCATTCCATTCCATTCCATTCGGGTTGATTCCATTCCATTCAATACCATTCCATGAAATTCGGGTTGATTCTATTCCATTCCATTCCATTCCATTCCATTCCATTCCATGCCATTCCAATCCATTACATTCGATTCCTTTCGGGTTGTTTCCATTCCATTCCAATCCATTCCACTCCATTGCACTCCATTCCACTCCATTCCATTCCATTCCATTCGGGTTGATTCCTTCCCATTCCATTCCATTCCATTCCATTCCACTCCATTCCAGTCAGGTTGATTTCATTCCATTCCATTCCATTCCATTCCTTTCCATTCCATTTGGGTTGATTCCATTCCATTCCTTTCCATTCCATTCCATTCCATTGTATTCCATTCCATTCCATTCGGGTTGATTCCATTCGATTCCATTCCACTCCATTCCATTCCATTCCATTCCGTTCAGTTTGATTCCATTTCATTCCTTTCCATTCCATTCCATTCTATTCCATTCCATTCCATTCCTTTCCTGTTGATTCCATTCCATTCCATTCCATTCCACTCCATTCCATTCGGGTTGATTCCAAACCATTCCATTCCATTCCATTCCATTGCATTCCATTCCATTCCATTGTATTCCATTCCCTTACATTCAGGTTGATTCCATTCCTTTACATTCCATTTGAATCCATTCAATTCCATTGCATTGCATTCGGGTTGATTCCATTCCATTCCAGTACATTACATTACATGTCATTGCATTCGTGTGGGTTGCATTCCATTCCATTCCATTCCATTCCATTCCATTCCATTCTTTTCGTGTTCATTCCATTCCATTCCATTCCATTCGAATCCATTCCATTCTTTTCGTGTTCATACCATTCCATTCCATTCCATTCCATTCCATTCCATTCCATTCTATTCCATTCCATTCCATTCCATTTCATTCCATTCCATTACATTCCATTCGGGTTGATTCCATATCCTTCCCTTCCCTTCCATTCCATTCCATTCCAATCCATTCGGGTTGATTCCATACGCTTCCATTCCATTCCATTCGGGTTGATACCATTCCATTCCATTCCATTCCATTCCATTCCATTCCATTCTATTCTATTCAATTCCACTCCATTCTATTCGGGTTGATTCCATTTCCTTCCATTCCTTTCCATTCCATTCAATTCCATCCCATTCCATTCCATTCCATTCCATTCCATTCCTTTCTGCTTGATTCCATTCCATTCGATTCCATTGCATTCCATTCCATTTCATTGAATTCCATTCCATTCTAGTTGATTCCATTCCATTCCTTTCCATGCAATTCACTTCTGTTCCATTCCATTCCATTCGGGTTGGTTTCATTCCCTTCAACTCCATTCCATTTTATTCCATTCCATTCCATTCTGCTTGATTCCATTCCATTCTAATCCATTCCATTCCATTCTATTCCATTTGGTTTGATACCATTCCCTTCAATTCCATTCCATTCCATTCCATTCCATTCCATTCCATTCCATTCCATTCCTGTCTGGTTGATTCCATTCCATTCCATTCCATTCCATTCCATTCCATTTCATTTCATTCCATTCCATTCCATTCGGGTTGATTCCATTCCGTTCCTTTCCATTCCATTCAATTCCGTTCCATTCGTGTTGATTGCCTTCCCTTCGATTCCATTGCATTCCATTCCATTCCATTTCATTCCATTCGGGTTGATTCCATTCCATTCCATTCCATTCCATTCGGGTTGATTTCATGTCCTTTCCTTCCATTCCATTCCAATCCATTCGGGTTGATTTCATACGCTTCCATTCCATTCCATTCGGGTTGATACCATTCCATTCCATTCCATTCCTGTCCATTCCATTCGCGTTGATACCATTCCATTCCATTCCATTCCATTTGATTCCCTTCGAGTTGATTCCATTCCATTCCATTCCATTCCATTCCTTTGCATTCCAATTTGTTAATTCCATTCCATCCAATTCCATTCCATTCCATTCGGCTTGATTCCATTCCCATCCCTTCCATCCCATTCAATTCCATTCCTTTAGGGTTGATTCCATTCCGTTCCAATCCATTCCATTCCATTCCATTCGGGTTGATTCCACTCCATTCCATTCCATTACATTACATTCGGGTTGATTCTATTCCATTCCATTCCATTCCATTCCATGCCATTCCAATCCATTACATTCGATTCCATTCGGGTTGTTTCCATTCCATTCCAATCCATGCCACTCCATTGCACTCCATTCCACTCCATTCCATTCCATTCCATTCGGGTTGATTCCTTCCCATTCCATTCCATTCCATTCCATTCCATTCCATTCCACTCAATTCCAGTCAGGTTGATTCCATTCCATTCCATTCCTTTCCATTCCTTTCCATTCCATTCGGGTTGATTCCATTCCCTTCCTTTCCATTACATTCCATTCCATTGTATTCCATTCCATTCCATTCCATTCGTGTTGATTCCATTCGATTCCATTCCACTCCATTCCATTCCATTCAATTCCATTCCTTTCAGTTTGATTCCATTCCCTTCTATTCCCTTGCATTCCATTCCATTCCATTCCGGTTGATTCCATATCCTTCCTTTTCATTCCATTCCATTCAATTCCAATCCATTCGTGTTGATTCCATACGATTCCATTCCATTCCATTCGGGTTGATTCCATGCCATTCCATTCCATTCCATTCGCGTTGATACCATTCCATTCCATTCCATTCCTTTCCATTCCATTCGGGTTGATTCCATTCCTTTCCACTCCATTCCATTCCATTTCATTCCATTCCATTCCATTCCATTCCATTCTATTCGGGTCGATTTCATTCCATTCCATTCCATTACATTACATTCAGGTTGATTCTATTCCATTCCATTCCATTCCATTCCATTTCATTCCATTCCATTCCATGCCATTCAAATCCATTACATTAGATTCCAATCGGGTTGATTCCATTCCATTCCCATCCATTCCACTGTATTGCACTCCATTCCACTCCATTCCATTCCATTCCAATCCATTCGGGTTGATTCCATTCCATTCCATTCCATTCCATTCCATTCCATTCCATTCCACTCCATTCCAGTCAGGTTGATTCCATTCCATTCCATTCCATTCCATTCCTTTCCATTCCATTCGGGTTGATTCCACTCCATACCTTTCCATTCTATTCCATTCTATTCCAATACATTCCACTCCATTCGCGTTAATTCCATTCCATTCCATTCCATTCCATTCCATTCCATTTCATTCCATTCCATTCCATTCCATTCTGCTTGATTCCATTCTATTCCTTTCCATTCCACTCCATTCCATTCGGGTTGATTCCATACCATTCCATTCCATTCCATTCCGTTCCATTCCATTCCATTCCGGTTGATTCCATTCCATTCCATCCCATTCCATTCCATTCGGGTTGATTCCATTGCATTCCATTCCATTACATTCCATCAAATTCCAGTGCATTCCATTAAATTCCAGTCAGGTTGATTCCATTCCATTCCATTCCTGGCCATGCCACGCCATACTATGCCATGCCATGCCATTCCTTTCCATTACATTCTACTCCATTCTGAACCAATCCGTTCCATTCCATTCGGGTTGATACCTTTCCATTCTTTTCCATTCCATTCCATTCCACTCCATTCCATGGCATTCCTTTCCATTCCATTCCGTTCCATTCCATTGCATTCCAATCCCTTCCATTCGGGTTGATTCCTTTCCTTTACATTCCATTCGATTCCATTCCATTCCATTCCATTGCATTCGGCTTGATTCCATTCCATTCCATTCCATTCCAGTCCATTCCATTCTATTCCATTCTATTCGTCTTGATTCCATTCCACTCCATTCAATTCGGGTTGATTCCATATCATTCCCTTCCAATCCATTCCATTCCATTCCATTCCATTCCATTCCATTCCATTCCATTCCATTCTGGTTGATTCCATTCCATTCCATTCCATTCCCTTCCATTCCATTCCAGTTGATTGTATTCCCTGCGATTCCACTGCGTTCCATTCCATTCAATTCCATTAGTGTTGATTGCATTCCATTCCATTCCATTCTATTCCATTCCATTCCATTCCATTCCATTCCTTTCGGGTTGATTCCATAACCTTCCCTTCCATTCCATTCCCTTCCATTCCATTCGAGTTGATACCATTAAATTCCATTCCGTTCCATTCCCTTCCATACCATTAAATTCCATTCCGGTTGATTCCATTCCCTTCCATTCTTTTCAATTCCATTCCATTCCATTCCTGTCCCTGCCATTCCATTCCTGTCCTTGCTGTTTGATTGTATTCCATTCCATTCCATTCCATTCCATTCCATTCCATTCCATTCCATTCCATTTCATTCCATTCCATTCCATTCGGGTTGATTCCATTCCGTTCCTTTCCATTCCATTCAATTCCGTTGCATTCGTGTTGATTGCCTTCCCTTCGATTCCATTGCATTGCATTCCATTCCATTCCATTCCATTCGGGTTGATTCCGTTCCATTCCATTCCATTCCATTTCATTCCATTCCATTCCATTCCATTAGGGTTGTCTCCATACACTACCCTTCTATTCCATTCCATTCCATTCCTATCCATTCGGGTTGATTCCATACGCTTACATTCCATTCCATTACACTCCATTCGGTTTGATTCCATTCCATTCCATTTCATTCCATTCCATTCCATTCGGGTTGTTTCCATTCCATTCCATTCCATTCCATTCCCTTCCATTCCATTCCATTCCACTTCATTAAATGCCATTCCATACCATTCGGGTTTATTCCATCCCATTCCATTCCGTTTAATTCCATTCCATTCCATTCCATTCCATTCGGGTTGATTCCATTCCCTTCCATTCCTTCCATTCCATTACATTCCATTCCATTTTATTCGGGTTGATTCCATTCCATTCCGTTAAATTCCATTCCATTCCATTCCATTTCATTCCATTCCATTACATTCCATTCGGGTTGATTTCATATCCTTCCCTTCCCTTCCATTCCATTCCATTCCAATCCATTCGGGTTGATTCCACACGCTTCCACTCCATTCCATTCGGGTTGATACCATTCAATTCCGTTCCATTTCATTCCATTCGCGTTGATACCCTTCCATTCCATTCCATTCCATGCCATTCCAGTCCATTACGTTCGATTCCATTCTGGTTGATTCCTTTCCCTTCCATTTCATTCCATTACGTACGGGTTGATAACATTCCATTCAATTCCACTCCATTGCATTCCATTCCACTCCATTCCATTCCGTTCCATTCAATTCGGGTTGAATACATCCCATTCCATTCCATTCCATTCCACTCCATTCCAATCAGGTTGATTCCACTCCATTCCATTCGGGTTGATTCCATTCCAATTCATTCCATTCTATTCCATTCCGTTCCACTCCATTCCATTCCATTCGGGTTGTTTCCATTCCATTCCATTCCATTCCATTCCACTCCATTCCATGCCATTCCATACGATTCGTGTTGATTCCATCCCATTCCATTCTATTCCACTGCATTCCATTCCATTCCATTCCATTCCATTCGGTTTGATTCCATTCCATTCCATTCCATTGCATTCCAATCCATTCGTGTTGATTCCGTTAACTTCCATTCCTTCCATTCCATTGCATTCCATTCCATTTTATTCGGGTTGATTCCATTCCATTCCATTCCATTCCATTCCATTCCATTCCAGTTGATTGTATTCCCTGCGATTCCACTGCGTTCCTTTCCATTCAATTCCATTAGTGTTGATTGCATTCCATTCCATTCCTTTCTATTCCATTCCATTCCATTACATTCCATTCCTTTCGGGTTGATTCCATAACCATCCCTTCCATTCCATTCCCTTCCATTCCATTCCAGTTGATACCATTAAATTCCATTCCGTTCCATTCCCTTCCATTACATTAAATTCCATTCCGGTTGATTCCATTCCCTTCCATTCTTTTCAATTCCATTCCATTCCATTCCAGTCCCTTCCATTCCATTCCTGTCCTTGCTGTTTGATTGTATTCCATTCCATTCCATTCCATTCCATTCGGGTTGATTCCATTCCATTCCTTTCCGTATCATTCAATTCCGTTCCATTCCATTCCATTCGGGTTGATTCCATTTCAGTCCATTCCATTCCATTCCATTCCATTCCATTCGGGTTGATTCCATTCCATTCCATTCCGTTGCATTCCATTCCATTCCATTCGGGTTGATTCCAATCCATTCCATTCCATTCCCATCCAATCCATTCGGGTTGATTCCATCCGCTTCCATTCCATTCCACTCCATTCTATTCTGGTTGATTCCATTCCATTCCGTTCAATTCCATTCCATTCCATTCCATTCGTGTTGATACCATTCCATTCAATTCCGTTCCATTGCATTCCATTCAGTTTGATTCCATTCCCTTCAATTCCATTCCATTCCATTCCATTCCATTCCATTCCATTCCATTCCATTCCTGTCTGGTTGATTCCATTCCATTCCATTCCATTCCATTCCATTCCACTCCATTGCATTCCATTCCACTCCATTCCATTCCATTCCATTCAATTCGGGTTGAATACATCCCATTCCATTCCATTCCATTCCACTCCATTCCAATCAGGTTGATTCCATTCCATTCCATTCGGGTTGATTCCATTCCAATTCATTCCATTCTATTCCATTCCATTCCATTCCATTCCATTCTATTCGGGTTGTTTCCATTCCATTCCATTCCATTCCACTCCACTCCATTCCATGCCATTCCATACCATTCGTGTTGATTCCATCCCATTCCGTTCTATTCCACTGCATTCCATTCCATTCCATTCCATTCCATTCCATTCGGTTTGATTCCATTCCATTCCATTCCATTCCATTCCAATCCATTCCATTCCATTGCATTCCATTCCATTCGGGTTGATTCCGTTCACTTCCATTCCTCCCATTCCATTGCATTCCATTCCATTTTATTCGGGTTGATTCCATTCCATTCCATTCCATTCCTTTCCATTCCATTCCATTCCATTCGGTTTGATTCCATATCCTTCCCTTGCATTCCATTCCATTCCATTCAAATCCATTCGGGTTGATTCCATAAACTTCCATTCCATTCCACTCCGTTCCATTCCATTCTGGTTGATTCCATTGCATTCCTTTCCATTTCATTACATTCGGGTTGATTCCATTCCATTCCATTCCATTCCATGTCATTCCAATCCATTATATTCGATTCCATTCGGGTTGATTCCATTCCATTCCATTCCACTCCATTGCATTCCAATCCACTCCATTCAATTCCATTCCATTCCATTCCATTCCATTCCATTCCATTCCATTCGGGTTGATTCCATCCCATCCCATTAGATCCCATTCCATTCCATTGCATTCGGATTGACTCCATTCCATTCCATTCCTTTCCATTCCATTCAATTCCGTTCCATTCCATTCCATTCGTGTTGATTTCATTCCCTCCCACTCCATTGCATTCCATTCCATTCCATTCATTTCCATTCCATTCCATTCGGGTTGATTCCATTCCCTTACATTCCATTCCATTCCATTCCATTCCATTCCATTCCTTTCTTGTTGATTCCATTCCATTCCATTCCACGCTTTCCATTCCATTCCATTCCATTAGGGTTGATTATATCCTATTCCATTCCATTTCTTTTCATTCCACTCCATTCCAGTCAGGTTGATTCCATTCCATTCCATTCCATTCCATTCCATTCCATTCCTTTCCATTCCATTCCATTCGGGCTGATTCAATTCCATTCCATTCCATTCCACTCCATTCGTGTTGATTCCATTCCATTCCTCTACATTCCATTCCATTCCATCCCATTTGGGTTGATTCCATCCCATTCCATTCCATTCCATTCCAATCCATTCCATTCCATTCCATTCCAATCCATTCCAATCCATTCAGGTTGATTCCCTACGCTTCCATTTCACTCAATTCCATTCCATTCGGGTTGATTCAATTCCATTCCATTCTATTCCATTCCATTCGGTTTGATTCCATTACATTCCATTCCACTCCATTGCATTCCATTCCATTCCATTCCATTCCATTCCATTCCATTCCATTCCATGCCATTCAAATCCATTACATTAGATTCCAATCGGGTTGATTCCATTCCATTCCAATCCATTCCTCTGTATTGCACTCCATTCCACTCCATTCCATTCCATTCCATTCCATTCGGGTTGATTCCATTCCATTCCATTCCACTCCATTCCATTCCATTCCATTCCATTCCACTCCATTCCATTCCATTCCATTCCACTCCATTCCAGTCAGGTTGATTCCATTCCATTCCATTCCATTCCATTCCATTCCATTCCATTCCATTCCTTTCCATTCCATTCGGGTTGATTCCACTCCATACCTTTCCATTCTATTCCATTCTATTCCATTACATGCCACTCCATTCGCGTTAATTCCATTCCATTCCATTCCATTCCATTCCAATCCATTCCATTCCATTCCATTCCATTCCATTCCATTCCATTCCATTGAATTCTGCTTGATTCCATTCCATTCCTTTCCATTCCACTCCATTCCATTCGGGTTGATTCCATACCATTCCATTCCATTCCATTCCGTTCCATTAGAATCCATTCCATTCCATTCCGCTTGATTCCCTTCCATTCCATTCCATTCCATCCCATTCCATTCCATTCGGGTTGATTCCATTGCATTCCATTCCATTACATCCCATCCAATTCCAGTGCATTCCATTAAATTCCAGTCAGGTTGATTCCATTCCATTCCATTCCTGGCCATGCCACGCCATACTATGCCATGCCAAGCCATTCCTTTCCATTCCATTCCACTCCATTCTGAACCAATCCGTTCCATTCCATTCGGGTTGATTCCTTTCCATTCTTTTCCATTCCATTCCATTCCAATCCATTCCATGGCATTCCTTTCCATTCCATTCCGTTCCATTGCATTCCCTTCCATTCGGGTTGATTCCTTTCCTTTACATTCCATTCGATTCCATTCCATTCCTTTCCATTGCATTCGGGTTGATTCCATTCCATTCCATTCCATTCCAGTCCATTCCATTCTATTCCATTCTATTCGTCTTGATTCCATTCCACTCCATTCAATTCGGGTTGATTCCATATCATTCCCTTCCATTCCATTCCATTCCATTCCAATCCATTCGGGTTGATTCCATACGCTTCCATTCCATTCCATTCGCGTTGATATCATTCCATTCCATTCCATTCCTTTCGATACCATTCGAGTTGATTCCATTCCATTCCATTCCATTCCATTGCATTCCAATTTGTTGATTCCATTCCATCCAATTCCATTCAATTACATTCGGGTTGATTCCATTCCCTTCCATTCCATCCCATTCCATTCCATTCCATTAGGGTTGATTCCATTCCGTTCCATTCCATTCCATTCCATTCGGGTTGATTCCATTCCATTCAATACCATTCCATGAAATTCGGGTTGATTCTATTCCATTCCATTCCATTCCATTCCATTCCATTCCATGCCATTCCAATCCATTACATTCGATTCCTTTCGGGTTGTTTCCATTCCATTCCAATCCATTCCACTCCATTGCACTCCATTCCACTCCATTCCATTCCATTCCATTCGGGTTGATTCCTTCCCATTCCATTCCATTCCATTCCATTCCACTCCATTCCAGTCAGGTTGATTTCATTCCATTCCATTCCATTCCATTCCTTTCCATTCCATTTGGGTTGATTCCACTCCATTCCTTTCCATTCCATTCCATTCCATTGTATTCCATTCCATTCCATTCGGGTTGATTCCATTCGATTCCATTCCACTCCATTCCATTCCATTCCATTCCGTTCAGTTTGACTCCATTTCATTCCATTCCATTCCATTCCATTCCATTCCATTCCATTCCATTCCATTCCTTTCCTGTTGATTCCATTCCATTCCATTCCATTCCACTCCATTCCATTCGGGTTGATTCCAAACCATTCCATTCCATTCCATTCCATTGCATTTCATTCCATTCCATTGTATTCCATTCCCTTACATTCAGGTTGATTCCATTCCTTTACATTCCATTTGAATCCATTCAATTCCATTGCATTGCATTCGGGTTGATTCCATTCCATTCCAGTACATTACATTACATGTCATTGCATTCGTGTGGGTTGCATTCCATTCCATTCCATTCCATTCCATTCCATTCTTTTCGTGTTCATTCCATTCCATTCCATTCCATTCGAATCCATTCCATTCTTTTCGTGTTCATACCATTCCATTCCATTCCATTCCATTCCATTCTATTCCATTCCATTCCATTCCATTTCATTCCATTCCATTACATTCCATTCGGGTTGATTCCATATCCTTCCCTTCCCTTCCATTCCATTCCATTCCAATCCATTCGGGTTGATTCCATACGCTTCCATTCCATTCCATTCGGGTTGATACCATTCCATTCCATTCCATTCCATTCCATTCCATTCTATTCTATTCAATTCCACTCCATTCTATTCGGGTTGATTCCATTTCCTTCCATTCCTTTCCATTCCATTCCATTCCATTCCATTCCATTCCATTCCATTCCTTTCTGCTAGATTCCATTCCATTCCATTCCATTGCATTCCATTCCATTTCATTGAATTCCATTCCATTCTAGTTGATTCCATTCCATTCCTTTCCATGCAATTCACTTCTGTTCCATTCCATTCCATTCGGGTTGGTTTCATTCCCTTCAACTCCATTCCATTTTATTCCATTCCATTCCATTCTGCTTGATTCCATTCCATTCTAATCCATTCCATTCCATTCCATTCTATTCCATTTGGTTTGATACCATTCCATTCTATTCCATTCCATTCCATTCCATTCCATTCCATTGCATTCTGGTTGATTCCATTCCATTCCATTCCATTCCATTCCATTCCATTCCATTCCACTCCATTCCAGTTGATTGTATTCCCTGAGATTCCACTGCGTTCCATTCCATTCAATTCCATTAGTGTTGATTGCATTCCATTCCATTCCATTCCATTCCATTCCTTTCGGGTTGATTCCATAACCTTCCCTTCCATTCCATTCCCTTCCATTCCATTCGAGTTGATCCCATTAAATTCCATTCCGTTCCATTCCCTTCCATTCCATTAAATTCCATTCCGGTTGATTCCATTCCCTTCCATTCTTTTCAATTCCATTCCACTCCATTCCAGTCCCTTCCATTCCATTCCTGTCCTTGCTGTTTGATTGTATTCCATTCCATTCCATTCCATTCCATTCCATTCCATTCCATTCCATTCCATTCGGGTTGATTCCATTCCATTCCTTTCCATACCATTCAATTCCGTTCCATTCCATTCCATTCGGGTTGATTCCATTTCAGTCCATTCCATTCCATTCCATTCCATTCGGGTTGATTCCATTCCATTCCACTCCGTTGCATTCCATGCTATTAGTGTTGATACAATTCCAATCCATTGCATTAGATTCCATTCCATTCGGGTAGATTCCATTCCATTCCATTCCATTGCATTCCATTCCATTCCATTCGGGTTGATTCCATTCCATTCCATTCCATTCCAATCCAACCCATTCGGGTTGATTCCATCCGCTTCCATTCCATTCCACTCCATTCCATTCTGGTTGATTCCATTCCATTTCGCTCAATTCCATTCCATTCCATTCCATTCGTGTTGATACCATTCCATTCAATTCCGTTCCATTCCATTCCATTCGGTTTGATTCCATTCCCTTCAATTCCATTCCATTCCATTCCATTCCATTCCATTCCATTCCATTCCATTCCATTCCATTCCTGTCTGGTTGATTCCATTCCATTCCATTCCATTCCATTCCATTCCATTTCATTTCATTCCATTCCATTCCATTCGGGTTGATTCCATTCCGTTCCTTTCCATTCCATTCAATTCCGTTCCATTCGTGTTGATTGCCTTCCCTTCGATTCCATTGCATTCCATTCCATTCCATTTCATTCCATTCGGGTTGATTCCATTCCATTCCATTCCATTCCATTCGGGTTGATTTCATGTCCTTTCCTTCCATTCCATTCCAATCCATTCGGGTTGATTTCATACGCTTCCATTCCATTCCATTCGGGTTGATACCATTCCATTCCATTCCATTCCTGTCCATTCCATTCGCGTTGAAAGCATTCCATTCCATTCCATTCCATTTGATTCCCTTCGAGTTGATTCCATTCCATTACATTCCATTCCATTCCTTTGCATTCCAATTTGTTGATTCCATTCCATCCAATTCCATTCCATTCCATTCGGCTTGATTCCATTCCCATCCCTTCCATCCCATTCAATTCCATTCCTTTAGGGTTGATTCCATTCCGTTCCAATCCATTCCATTCCATTCCATTCCATTCGGGTTGATTCCACTCCATTCCATTCCATTACATTATATTCGGGTTGATTCTATTCCATTCCATTGCATTCCATTCCATGCCATTCCAATCCACTACATTCGATTCCATTCGGGTTGTTTCCATTCCATTCCAATCCATGCCACTCCATTGCACTCCATTCCACTCCATTCCATTCCATTCCATTCGGGTTGATTCCTTCCCATTCCATTCCATTCCATTCCATTCCATTCCACTCAATTCCAGTCAGGTTGATTCCATTCCATTCCATTCCTTTCCATTCCTTTCCATTCCATTCGGGTTGATTCCATTCCCTTCCATTCCATTCCATTCCATTCCATTGTATTCCATTCCATTCCATTCCATTCCATTCGTGTTGATTCCATTCGATTCCATTCCACTCCATTCCATTCCATTCAATTCCATTCCTTTCAGTTTGATTCCATTCCCTTCTATTCCGTTGCATTCCATTCCATTCCATTCCGGTTGATTCCATATCCTTCCTTTTCATTCCATTCCATTCAATTCCAATCCATTCGTGTTGATTCCATACGATTCCATTCCATTCCATTCGGGTTGATTCCATGCCATTCCATTCCATTCCATTCGCGTTGATACCATTCCATTCCATTCCATTCCATTCCATTCCATTCCATTCCATTCCTTTCCATTCCATTCGGGTTGATTCCATTCCTTTCCACTCCATTCCATTCCATTTCATTCCATTCCATTCCATTCCATTCCTTTCTATTCGGGTCGATTTCATTCCATTCCATTCCATTACATTACATTCAGGTTGATTCTATTCCATTCCATTTCATTCCATTCCATTTCATTCCATTCCATTCCATGCCATTCAAATCCATTACATTAGATACCAATCGGGTTGATTCCATTCCATTCCCATCCATTCCTCTGTATTGCACTCCATTCCACTCCATTCCATTCCATTCCAATCCATTCGGGTTGATTCCATTCCATTCCATTCCATTCCATTCCATTCCATTCCATTCCATTCCACTCCATTCCAGTCAGGTTGATTCCATTCCATTCCATTCCATTCCATTCCTTTCCATTCCATTCGGGTTGATTCCACTCCATACCTTTCCATTCTATTCCATTCTATTCCAATACATTCCACTCCATTCGCGTTAATTCCATTCCATTCCATTCCATTCCATTCCATTTCATTCCATTCCATTCCATTCCATTCTGCTTGATTCCATTCTATTCCTTTCCATTCCACTCCATTCCATTCGGGTTGATTCCATACCATTCCATTCCATTCCATTCCGTTCCATTCCATTCCATTCCGGTTGATTCCATTCCATTCCATTCCATTCCATCCCATTCCATTCCATTCGGGTTGATTCCATTGCATTCCATTCCATTACATCCCATCAAATTCCAGTGCATTCCATTAAATTCCAGTCAGGTGGATTCCATTCCATTCCATTCCTGGCCATGCCACGCCATACTATGCCATGCCATGCCATTCCTTTCCATTACATTCTACTCCATTCTGAACCAATCCGTTCCATTCCATTCGGGTTGATACCTTTCCATTCTTTTCCATTCCATTCCATTCCACTCCATTCCATGGCATTCCTTTCCATTCCATTCCGTTCCATTCCATTGCATTCCATTCCCTTCCATTCGGGTTGATTCCTTTCCTTTACATTCCATTCGATTCCATTCCATTCCATTCCATTGCATTCGGCTTGATTCCATTCCATTCCATTCCATTCCAGTCCATTCCATTCTATTCCATTCTATTCGTCTTGATTCCATTCCACTCCATTCAATTCGGGTTGATTCCATATCATTCCCTTCCAATCCATTCCATTCCATTCCATTCCATTCCATTCCATTCCATTCCATTCTGGTTGATTCCATTCCATTCCATTCCATTCCCTTCCATTCCATTCCAGTTGATTGTACTCCCTGTGATTCCACTGCGTTCCATTCCATTCAATTCCATTAGTGTTGATTGCATTCCATTCCATTCCCTTCTATTCCATTCCATTCCATTCCATTCCATTCCTTTCGGGTTGATTCCATAACCTTCCCTTCCATTCCATTCCCTTCCATTCCATTCGAGTTGATACCATTAAATTCCATTCCGTTCCATTCCCTTCCATACCATTAAATTCCATTCCGGTTGATTCCATTCCCTTCCATTCTTTTCAATTCCATTCCATTCCATTCCTGTCCCTGCCATTCCATTCCTGTCCTTGCTGTTTGATTGTATTCCATTCCATTCCATTCCATTCCATTCCATTCCATTCCATTCCATTCCATTCGGGTTGATTCCATTCCATTCCTTTCCATACCATTCAATTCCGTTCCATTCCATTCCATTCGGGTTGATTCCATTTCAGTCCATTCCATTCCATTCCAATCCATTCCATTCGGGTTGATTCCATTCCATTCCACTCCGATGCATTCCATGCCATTAGTGTTGATACAATTCCATTCCATTGCATTAGATTCCATTCCATTCGGGTAGATTCCATTCCATTCCATTCCATTGCATTCCATTCCATTCCATTCGGGTTGATTCTATTCCATTCCATTCCATTCCAATCCAATCCATTCGGGTTGATTCCATCCGCTTTCATTCCATTCCACTCCATTCAATTCTGGTTGATTCCATTCCATTCCGTTCAATTCCATTCCATTCCATTCCATCCGTGTTGATACCATTCCATTCAATTCCGTTCCATTCCATTCCATTCCATTCCATTCCATTCCATTCCATTCCATTCCATTCCATTCCTGTCTGGTTGATTCCATTCCATTCCATTCCATTCCATTCCATTCCATTCCATTCCATTCCATTCCATTTCATTTCATTCCATTCCATTCCATTCGGGTTGATTCCATTCCGTTCCTTTCCATTCCATTCAATTCCGTTCCATTCGTGTTGATTGCCTTCCCTTCGATTCCATTGCATTCCATTCCATTCCATTGCATTCCATTCCATTCGGGTTGATTCCGTTCCATTCCATTCCATTCCATTTCATTCCATTCCATTCCATTCCATTAGGGTTGTCTCCATACACTACCCTTCTATTCCATTCCATTCCATTCCTATCCATTCGGGTTGATTCCATACGCTTACATTCCATTCCATTACACTCCATTCGGTTTGATTCCATTCCATTCCATTCCATTCCATTCCATTCCATTCCATTCGGGTTGTTTCCATTCCATTCCATTCCATTCCATTCCCTTCCATTCCATTCCATTCCACTTCATTAAATGCCATTCCATACCATTCGGGTTTATTCCATCCCATTCCATTCCGTTTAATTCCATTCCATTCCATTCCATTCCATTCGGGTTGATTCCATTCCCTTCCATTCCTTCCATTCCATTACATTCCATTCCATTTTATTCGGGTTGATTCCATTCCATTCCGTTAAATTCCATTCCATTCCATTCCATTTCATTCCATTCCATTACATTCCATTCGGGTTGATTTCATATCCTTCCCTTCCCTTCCATTCCATTCCATTCCAATCCATTCGGGTTGATTCCACACGCTTCCACTCCATTCCATTCGGGTTGATACCATTCAATTCCGTTCCATTTCATTCCATTCGCGTTGATACCATTCCATTCCATTCCATTCCATGCCATTCCAGTCCATTACGTTCGATTCCATTCTGGTTGATTCCTTTCCCTTCCATTTCATTCCATTACGTACGGGTTGATAACATTCCATTCAATTCCACTCCATTGCATTCCATTCCACTCCATTCCATTCCATTCCATTCAATTCGGGTTGAATACATCCCATTCCATTCCATTCCATTCCACTCCATTCCAATCAGGTTGATTCCACTCCATTCCATTCGGGTTGATTCCATTCCAATTCATTCCATTCTATTCCATTCCGTTCCACTCCATTCCATTCCATTCGGGTTGTTTCCATTCCATTCCATTCCATTCCATTCCACTCCATTCCATGCCATTCCATACGATTCGTTTTGATTCCATCCCATTCCATTCTATTCCACTGCATTCCATTCCATTCCATTCCATTCCATTCGGTTTGATTCCATTCCATTCCATTCCATTCCATTCCATTGCATTCCATTCCATTCGTGTTGATTCCGTTAACTTCCATTCCTTCCATTCCATTGCATTCCATTCCATTTTATTCGGGTTGATTCCATTCCATTCCATTCCATTCCATTCCCTTCCATTCCATTCCAGTTGATTGTATTCCCTGCGATTCCACTGCGTTCCTTTCCATTCAATTCCATTAGTGTTGATTGCATTCCATTCCATTCCTTTCTATTCCATTCCATTCCATTACATTCCATTCCTTTCGGGTTGATTCCATAACCTTCCCTTCCATTCCATTCCCTTCCATTCCATTCCAGTTGATACCATTAAATTCCATTCCGTTCCATTCCCTTCCATTACATTAAATTCCATTCCGGTTGATTCCATTCCCTTCCATTCTTTTCAATTCCATTCCATTCCATTCCAGTCCCTTCCATTCCATTCCTGTCCTTGCTGTTTGATTGTATTCCATTCCATTCCATTCGGGTTGATTCCATTCCATTCCTTTCCATATCATTCAATTCCGTTCCATTCCATTCCATTCGGGTTGATTCCATTTCAGTCCATTCCATTCCATTCCATTCCATTCCATTCGGGTTGATTCCATTCCATTCCATTCCGTTGCATTCCATGCCATTAATGTTGATACAATTCCATTCCATTGCTTTAGATTCCATTACATTCGGGTAGATTCCATTCCATTCCATTCCATTGCATTCCATTCCATTACATTCGGGTTGATTCCAATCCATTCCATTCCATTCCCATCCAATCCATTCGGGTTGATTCCATCCGCTTCCATTCCATTCCACTCCATTCTATTCTGGTTGATTCCATTCCATTCCGTTCAATTCCATTCCATTCCATTCCATTCGTGTTGATACCATTCCATTCAATTCCGTTCCATTGCATTCCATTCAGTTTGATTCCATTCCCTTCAATTCCATTCCATTTCAATCCATTCCATTCCATTCCATTCCATTCCATTCCATTCCATTCCTGTCTGGTTGATTCCATTCCATTCCATTCCATTCCATTCCATTCCATTCCATTCCATTCCATTCCACTCCATTGCATTCCATTCCACTCCATTCCATTCCATTCCATTCAATTCGGGTTGAATACATCCCATTCCATTCCATTCCATTCCACTCCATTCCAATCAGGTTGATTCCATTCCATTCCATTCGGGTTGATTCCATTCCAATTCATTCCATTCTATTCCATTCCGTTCCATTCCATTCCATTCGGGTTGTTTCCATTCCATTCCATTCCATTCCACTCCACTCCATTCCATGCCATTCCATACCATTCGTGTTGATTCCATCCCATTCCGTTCTATTCCACTGCATTCCATTCCATTCCATTCCATTCCATTCCATTCCATTCGGTTTGATTCCATTCCATTCCATTCCATTCCATTCCAATCCATTCCATTCCATTGCATTCCATTCCATTCGGGTTGATTCCGTTCACTTCCATTCCTCCCATTCCATTGCATTCCATTCCATTTTATTCGGGTTGATTCCATTCCATTCCATTCCATTCCTTTCCATTCCATTCCATTCCATTCGGTTTGATTCCATATCCTTCCCTTGCATTCCATTCCATTCCATTCAAATCCATTCGGGTTGATTCCATAAACTTCCATTCCATTCCACTCCGTTCCATTCCATTCTGGTTGATTCCATTGCATTCCTTTCCATTTCATTACATTCGGGTTGATTCCATTCCATTCCATTCCATTCCATGTCATTCCAATCCATTATATTCGATTCCATTCGGGTTGATTCCATTCCATTCCATTCCACTCCATTGCATTCCAATCCATTCCATTCCATTCCATTCCATTCCATTCCATTCCATTCCATTCCATTCCATTCCATTCGGGTTGATTCCATCCCATCCCATTAGATCCCATTCCATTCCATTGCATTCGGATTGACTCCATTCCATTCCATTCCTTTCCATTCCATTCAATTCCGTTCCATTCCATTCCATTCGTGTTGATTTCATTCCCTCCCACTCCATTGCATTCCATTCCATTCCATTCATTTCCATTCCATTCCATTCGGGTTGATTCCATTCCCTTACATTCCATTCCATTCCATTCCATTCCATTCAATTCCATTCCTTTCTTGTTGATTCCATTCCATTCCATTCCACGCTTTCCATTCCATTCCATTCCATTAGGGTTGATTATATCCTATTCCATTCCATTTCTTTTCATTCCACTCCATTCCAGTCAGGTTGATTCCATTCCATTCCATTCCATTCCATTCCATTCCATTCCATTCCATTCCATTCCATTCAATTCCTTTCCATTCCATTCCATTCGGGCTGATTCAATTCCATTCCATTCCATTCCACTCCATTCGTGTTGATTCCATTCCATTCCTCTACATTCCATTCCATTCCATCCCATTTGGGTTGATTCCATCCCATTCCATTCCATTCCATTCCAATCCATTCCATTCCATTCCATTCCAATCCATTCCAATCCATTCAGGTTGATTCCCTACGCTTCCATTTCACTCAATTCCATTCCATTCGGGTTGATTCAATTCCATTCCATTCTATTCCATTCCATTCGGTTTGATTCCATTACATTCCATTCCACTCCATTGCATTCCATTCCATTCCATTCCATTCCATTCCATTCCATTCCATTCCATTCCATGCCATTCAAATCCATTACATTAGATTCCAATCGGGTTGATTCCATTCCATTCCAATCCATTCCTCTGTATTGCACTCCATTCCACTCCATTCCATTCCATTCCATTCCATTCGGGTTGATTCCATTCCATTCCATTCCACTCCATTCCATTCCATTCCATTCCACTCCATTCCAGTCAGGTTGATTCCATTCCATTCCATTCCATTCCATTCCATTCCATTCCATTCCTTTCCATTCCATTCGGGTTGATTCCACTCCATACCTTTCCATTCTATTCCATTCTATTCCATTACATGCCACTCCATTCGCGTTAATTCCATTCCATTCCATTCCATTCCATTCCATTCCATTCCATTCCATTCAATTCTGCTTGATTCCATTCCATTCCTTTCCATTCCACTCCATTCCATTCGGGTTGATTCCATACCATTCCATTCCATTCCATTCCGTTCCATTAGAATCCATTCCATTCCATTCCGCTTGATTCCCTTCCATTCCATTCCATTCCATCCCATTCCATTCCATTCGGGTTGATTCCATTGCATTGCATTCCATTACATCCCATCCAATTCCAGTGCATTCCATTAAATTCCAGTCAGGTTGATTCCATTCCATTCCATTCCTGGCCATGCCACGCCATACTATGCCATGCCAAGCCATTCCTTTCCATTCCATTCCACTCCATTCTGAACCAATCCGTTCCATTCCATTCGGGTTGATTCCTTTCCATTCTTTTCCATTCCATTCCATTCCAATCCATTCCATGGCATTCCTTTCCATTCCATTCCGTTCCATTCCATTCCCTTCCATTCGGGTTGATTCCTTTCCTTTACATTCCATTCGATTCCATTCCATTCCTTTCCATTGCATTCGGGTTGATTCCATTCCATTCCATTCCATTCCAGTCCATTCCATTCTATTCCATTCTATTCGTCTTGATTCCATTCCACTCCATTCAATTCGGGTTGATTCCATATCATTCCCTTCCATTCCATTCCATTCCATTCCAATCCATTCGGGTTGATTCCATACGCTTCCATTCCATTCCATTCGCGTTGATATCATTCCATTCCATTCCATTCCTTTCGATACCATTCGAGTTGATTCCATTCCATTCCATTCCATTCCATTGCATTCCAATTTGTTGATTCCTTTCCATCCAATTCCATTCAATTACATTCGGGTTGATTCCATTCCCATCCATTCCATCCCATTCCATTCCATTCCATTAGGGTTGATTCCATTCCGTTCCATTCCATTCCATTCCATTCCATTCCATTCCATTCCATTCGGGTTGATTCCATTCCATTCAATACCATTCCATGAAATTCGGGTTGATTCTATTCCATTCCATTCCATTCCATTCCATTCCATTCCATGCCATTCCAATCCATTACATTCGATTCCTTTCGGGTTGTTTCCATTCCATTCCAATCCATTCCACTCCATTGCACTCCATTCCACTCCATTCCATTCCATTCCATTCGGGTTGATTCCTTCCCATTCCATTCCATTCCATTCCATTCCACTCCATTCCAGTCAGGTTGATTTCATTCCATTCCATTCCATTCCATTCCTTTCCATTCCATTTGGGTTGATTCCATTCCATTCCTTTCCATTCCATTCCATTCCATTGTATTCCATTCCATTCCATTCGGGTTGATTCCATTCGATTCCATTCCACTCCATTCCATTCCATTCCATTCCGTTCAGTTTGATTCCATTTCATTCCTTTCCATTCCATTCCATTCTATTCCATTCCATTCCATTCCTTTCCTGTTGATTCCATTCCATTCCATTCCACTCCATTCCATTCGGGTTGATTCCAAACCATTCCATTCCATTCCATTCCATTGCATTCCATTCCATTCCATTGTATTCCATTCCCTTACATTCAGGTTGATTCCATTCCTTTACATTCCATTTGAATCCATTCAATTCCATTGCATTGCATTCGGGTTGATTCCATTCCATTCCAGTACATTACATTACATGTCATTGCATTCGTGTGGGTTGCATTCCATTCCATTCCATTCCATTCCATTCCATTCCATTCCATTCTTTTCGTGTTCATTCCATTCCATTCCATTCCATTCGAATCCATTCCATTCTTTTCGTGTTCATACCATTCCATTCCATTCCATTCCATTCCATTCCATTCCATTCCATTCCATTCCATTCCATTCCATTCCATTTCATTCCATTCCATTACATTCCATTCGGGTTGATTCCATATCCTTCCCTTCCCTTCCATTCCATTCCATTCCAATCCATTCGGGTTGATTCCATACGCTTCCATTCCATTCCATTCGGGTTGATACCATTCCATTCCATTCCATTCCATTCCATTCCATTCTATTCTATTCAATTCCACTCCATTCTATTCAGGTTGATTCCATTTCCTTCCATTCCTTTCCATTCCATTCAATTCCATCCCATTCCATTCCATTCCATTCCATTCCATTCCTTTCTGCTTGATTCCATTCCATTCGATTCCATTGCATTCCATTCCATTTCATTGAATTCCATTCCATTCTAGTTGATTCCATTCCATTCCTTTCCATGCAATTCACTTCTGTTCCATTCCATTCCATTCGGGTTGGTTTCATTCCCTTCAACTCCATTCCATTTTATTCCATTCCATTCCATTCTGCTTGATTCCATTCCATTCTAATCCATTCCATTCCATTCCATTCTATTCCATTTGGTTTGATACCATTCCCTTCAATTCCATTCCATTCCATTCCATTCCATTCCATTCCATTCCATTCCATTCCATTCCTGTCTGGTTGATTCCATTCCATTCCATTCCATTCCATTCCATTACATTTCATTTCATTCCATTCCATTCCATTCCATTCGGGTTGATTCCATTCCGTTCCTTTCCATTCCATTCAATTCCGTTCCATTCGTGTTGATTGCCTTCCCTTCGATTCCATTGCATTCCATTCCATTCCATTTCATTCCATTCGGGTTGATTCCATTCCATTCCATTCCATTCCATTCGGGTTGATTTCATGTCCTTTCCTTCCATTCCATTCCAATCCATTCGGGTTGATTTCATACGCTTCCATTCCATTCCATTCGGGTTGATACCATTCCATTCCATTCCATTCCTGTCCATTCCATTCGCGTTGATACCATTCCATTCCATTCCATTCCATTTGATTCCCTTCGAGTTGATTCCATTCCATTCCATTCCATTCCATTCCTTTGCATTCCAATTTGTTAATTCCATTCCATCCAATTCCATTCCATTCCATTCGGCTTGATTCCATTCCCATCCCTTCCATCCCATTCAATTCCATTCCTTTAGGGTTGATTCCATTCCGTTCCAATCCATTCCATTCCATTCCATTCGGGTTGATTCCACTCCATTCCATTCCATTACATTACATTCGGGTTGATTCTATTCCATTCCATTCCATTCCATTCCATGCCATTCCAATCCATTACATTCGATTCCATTCGGGTTGTTTCCATTCCATTCCAATCCATGCCACTCCATTGCACTCCATTCCACTCCATTCCATTCCATTCCATTCGGGTTGATTCCTTCCCATTCCATTCCATTCCATTCCATTCCATTCCATTCCACTCAATTCCAGTCAGGTTGATTCCATTCCATTCCATTCCTTTCCATTCCTTTCCATTCCATTCGGGTTGATTCCATTCCCTTCCTTTCCATTCCATTCCATTCCATTGTATTCCATTCCATTCCATTCCATTCGTGTTGATTCCATTCGATTCCATTCCACTCCATTCCATTCCATTCAATTCCATTCCTTTCAGTTTGATTCCATTCCCTTCTATTCCGTTGCATTCCATTCCATTCCATTCCGGTTGATTCCATATCCTTCCTTTTCATTCCATTCCATTCAATTCCAATCCATTCGTGTTGATTCCATACGATTCCATTCCATTCCATTCGGGTTGATTCCATGCCATTCCATTCCATTCCATTCGCGTTGATACCATTCCATTCCATTCCATTCCATTCCATTCCTTTCCATTCCATTCGGGTTGATTCCATTCCTTTCCACTCCATTCCATTCCATTTCATTCCATTCCATTCCATTCCATTCCATTCTATTCGGGTCGATTTCATTCCATTCCATTCCATTACATTACATTCAGGTTGATTCTATTCCATTCCATTCCATTCCATTCCATTTCATTCCATTCCATTCCATGCCATTCAAATCCATTACATTAGATTCCAATCGGGTTGATTCCATTCCATTCCCATCCATTCCACTGTATTGCACTCCATTCCACTCCATTCCATTCCATTCCAATCCATTCGGGTTGATTCCATTCCATTCCATTCCATTCCATTCCATTCCATTCCACTCCATTCCAGTCAGGTTGATTCCATTCCATTCCATTCCATTCCATTCCTTTCCATTCCATTCGGGTTGATTCCACTCCATACCTTTCCATTCTATTCCATTCTATTCCAATACATTCCACTCCATTCGCGTTTATTCCATTCCATTCCATTCCATTCCATTCCATTCCATTCCATTTCATTCCATTCCATTCCATTCCATTCTGCTTGATTCCATTCTATTCCTTTCCATTCCACTCCATTCCATTCGGGTTGATTCCATACCATTCCATTCCATTCCATTCCGTTCCATTCCATTCCATTCCGGTTGATTCCATTCCATTCCATTCCATTCCATCCCATTCCATTCCATTCGGGTTGATTCCATTGCATTCCATTCCATTACATCCCATCAAATTCCAGTGCATTCCATTAAATTCCAGTCAGGTTGATTCCATTCCATTCCATTCCTGGCCATGCCACGCCATACTATGCCATGCCATGCCATTCCTTTCCATTACATTCTACTCCATTCTGAACCAATCCGTTCCATTCCATTCGGGTTGATACCTTTCCATTCTTTTCCATTCCATTCCATTCCACTCCATTCCATGGCATTCCTTTCCATTCCATTCCGTTCCATTCCATTGCATTCCATTCCCTTCCATTCGGGTTGATTCCTTTCCTTTACATTCCATTCGATTCCATTCCATTCCATTCCATTGCATTCGGCTTGATTCCATTCCATTCCATTCCATTCCAGTCCATTCCATTCTATTCCATTCTATTCGTCTTGATTCCATTCCACTCCATTCAATTCGGGTTGATTCCATATCATTCCCTTCCAATCCATTCCATTCCATTCCATTCCATTCCATTCCATTCCATTCCATTCCATTCTGGTTGATTCCATTCCATTCCATTCCATTCCCTTCCATTCCATTCCAGTTGATTGTATTGCCTGCGATTCCACTGCGTTCCATTCCATTCAATTCCATTAGTGTTGATTGCATTCCATTCCATTCCATTCTATTCCATTCCATTCCATTCCATTCCATTCCTTTCGGGTTGATTCCATAACCTTCCCTTCCATTCCATTCCCTTCCATTCCATTCGAGTTGATACCATTAAATTCCATTCCGTTCCATTCCCTTCCATACCATTAAATTCCATTCCGGTTAATTCCATTCCCTTCCATTCTTTTCAATTCCATTCCATTCCATTCCTGTCCCTGCCATTCCATTCCTGTCCTTGCTGTTTGATTGTATTCCATTCCATTCCATTCCATTCCATTCCATTCCATTCCATTCGGGTTGATTCCATTCCATTCCTTTCCATACCATTCAATTCCGTTCCATTCCATTCCATTCGGGTTGATTCCATTTCAGTCCATTCCATTCCATTCCAATCCATTCCATTCGGGTTGATTCCATTCCATTCCACTCCGATGCATTCCATGCCATTAGTGTTGATACAATTCCATTCCATTGCATTAGATTCCATTCCATTCGGGTAGATTCCATTCCATTCCATTCCATTGCATTCCATTCCATTCCATTCGGGTTGATTCTATTCCATTCCATTCCATTCCAATCCAATCCATTCGGGTTGATTCCATCCGCTTCCATTCCATTCCAATCCATTCCATTCTGGTTGATTCCATTCCATTCCGTTCAATTCCATTCCATTCCATTCCATCCGTGTTGATACCATTCCATTCAATTCCGTTCCATTCCATTCCATTCCATTCCATTCCATTCCATTCCATTCCATTCCATTCCATTCCTGTCTGGTTGATTCCATTCCATTCCATTCCATTCCATTCCATTCCATTCCATTCCATTCCATTCCATTTCATTCCATTCCATTCCATTCGGGTTGATTCCATTCCGTTCCTTTCCATTCCATTCAATTCCGTTCCATTCGTGTTGATTGCCTTCCCTTCGATTCCATTGCATTCCATTCCATTCCATTCCGTTCCATTCGGGTTGATTCCGTTCCATTCCATTCCATTCCATTTCATTCCATTCCATTCCATTCCATTAGGGTTGTCTCCATACACTACCCTTCTATTCCATTCCATTCCATTCCTATCCATTCGGGTTGATTCCATACGCTTACATTCCATTCCATTACACTCCATTCGGTTTGATTCCATTCCATTCCATTTCATTCCATTCCATTCCATTCGGGTTGTTTCCATTCCATTCCATTCCATTCCATTCCCTTCCATTCCATTCCATTCCACTTCATTAAATGCCATTCCATACCATTCGGGTTTATTCCATCCCATTCCATTCCGTTTAATTCCATTCCATTCCATTCCATTCCATTCGGGTTGATTCCATTCCCTTCCATTCCTTCCATTCCATTACATTCCATTCCATTTTATTCGGGTTGATTCCATTCCATTCCGTTAAATTCCATTCCATTCCATTCCATTTCATTCCATTCCATTACATTCCATTCGGGTTGATTTCATATCCTTCCCTTCCCTTCCATTCCATTCCATTCCAATCCATTCGGGTTGATTCCACACGCTTCCACTCCATTCCATTCGGGTTGATACCATTCAATTCCGTTCCATTTCATTCCATTCGCGTTGATACCATTCCATTCCATTCCATTCCATGCCATTCCAGTCCATTACGTTCGATTCCATTCTGGTTGATTCCTTTCCCTTCCATTTCATTCCATTACGTACGGGTTGATAGCATTCCATTCAATTCCACTCCATTGCATTCCATTCCACTCCATTCCATTCCATTCCATTCAATTCGGGTAGAATACATCCCATTCCATTCCATTCCATTCCACTCCATTCCAATCAGGTTGATTCCACTCCATTCCATTCGGGTTGATTCCATTCCAATTCATTCCATTCTATTCCATTCCGTTCCACTCCATTCCATTCCATTCGGGTTGTTTCCATTCCATTCCATTCCATTCCATTCCACTCCATTCCATGCCATTCCATACGATTCGTGTTGATTCCATCCCATTCCATTCTATTCCACTGCATTCCATTCCATTCCATTCCATTCCATTCGGTTTGATTCCATTCCATTCCATTCCATTCCATTCCATTCCATTCCATTGCATTCCATTCCATTCGTGTTGATTCCGTTAACTTCCATTCCTTCCATTCCATTGCATTCCATTCCATTTTATTCGGGTTGATTCCATTCCATTCCATTCCATTCCACTCCCTTCCATTCCATTCCAGTTGATTGTATTCCCTGCGATTCCACTGCGTTCCTTTCCATTCAATTCCATTAGTGTTGATTGCATTCCATTCCATTCCTTTCTATTCCATTCCATTCCATTACATTCCATTCCTTTCGGGTTGATTCCATAACCATCCCTTCCATTCCATTCCCTTCCATTCCATTCCAGTTGATACCATTAAATTCCATTCCGTTCCATTCCCTTCCATTACATTAAATTCCATTCCGGTTGATTCCATTCCCTTCCATTCTTTTCAATTCCATTCCATTCCATTCCAGTCCCTTCCATTCCATTCCTGTCCTTGCTGTTTGATTGTATTCCATTCCATTCCATTCCATTCCATTCGGGTTGATTCCATTCCATTCCTTTCCATACCATTCAACTCCGTTCCATTCCATTCCATTCGGGTTGATTCCATTTCAGTCCATTCCATTCCATTCCATTCCATTTAATTCGGGTTGATTCCATTCCATTCCATTCCGTTGCATTCCATGCCATTAATGTTGATACAATTCCATTCCATTGCATTAGATTCCATTACATTCGGGTAGATTCCATTCCATTCCATTCCATTGCATTCCATTCCATTCCATTCGGGTTGATTCCAATCCATTCCATTCCATTCCCATCCAATCCATTCGGGTTGATTCCATCCGCTTCCATTCCATTCCACTCCATTCTATTCTGGTTGATTCCATTCCATTCCGTTCAATTCCATTCCATTCCATTCCATTCGTGTTGATACCATTCCATTCAATTCCGTTCCATTGCATTCCATTCAGTTTGATTCCATTCCCTTCAATTCCATTCCATTCCATTCCATTCCATTCCATTCCATTCCATTCCATTCCATTCCATTCCTGTCTGGTTGATTCCATTCCATTCCATTCCAATCCATTCCATTCCATTCCACTCCATTGCATTCCATTCCACTCCATTCCATTCCATTCCATTCAATTCGGGTTGAATACATCCCATTCCATTCCATTCCATTCCACTCCATTCCAATCAGGTTGATTCCATTCCATTCCATTCGGGTTGATTCCATTCCAATTCATTCCATTCTATTCCATTCCATTCCATTCCATTCCATTCCATTCGGGTTGTTTCCATTCCATTCCATTCCATTCCACTCCACTCCATTCCATGCCATTCCATACCATTCGTGTTGATTCCATCCCATTCCGTTCTATTCCACTGCATTCCATTCCATTCCATTCCATTCCATTCGGGTTGATTCCATTCCATTCCATTCCATTCCATTCCAATCCATTCCATTCCATTGCATTCCATTCCATTCGGGTTGATTCCGTTCACTTCCATTCCTCCCATTCCATTGCATTCCATTCCATTTTATTCGGGTTGATTCCATTCCATTCCATTCCATTCCTTTCCATTCCATTCCATTCCATTCGGTTTGATTCCATATCCTTCCCTTGCATTCAATTCCATTCCATTCAAATCCATTCGGGTTGATTCCATAAACTTCCATTCCATTCCACTCCGTTCCATTCCATTCTGGTTGATTCCATTGCATTCCTTTCCATTTCATTACATTCGGGTTGATTCCATTCCATTCCATTCCATTCCATGTCATTCCAATCCATTATATTCGATTCCATTCGGGTTGATTCCATTCCATTCCATTCCACTCCATTGCATTCCAATCCACTCCATTCCATTCCATTCCATTCCATTCCATTCCATTCCATTCCATTCCATTCCATTCGGGTTGATTCCATCCCATCCCATTAGATCCCATTCCATTCCATTGCATTCGGATTGACTCCATTCCATTCCATTCCTTTCCATTCCATTCAATTCCGTTCCATTCCATTCCATTCGTGTTGATTTCATTCCCTCCCACTCCATTGCATTCCATTCCATTCCATTCATTTCCATTCCATTCCATTCGGGTTGATTCCATTCCCTTACATTCCATTCCATTCCATTCCATTCCATTCAATTCCATTCCTTTCTTGTTGATTCCATTCCATTCCATTCCACGCTTTCCATTCCATTCCATTCCATTAGGGTTGATTATATCCTATTCCATTCCATTTCTTTTCATTCCACTCCATTCCAGTCAGGTTGATTCCATTCCATTCCATTCCATTCCATTCCATTCCATTCCATTCCATTCCATTCCATTCCATTCCTTTCCATTCCATTCCATTCGGGCTGATTCAATTCCATTCCATTCCATTCCACTCCATTCGTGTTGATTCCATTCCATTCCTCTACATTCCATTCCATTCCATCCCATTTGGGTTGATTTCATCCCATTCCATTCCATTCCATTCCAATCCATTCCATTCCATTCCATTCCAATCCATTCCAATCCATTCAGGTTGATTCCCTACGCTTCCATTTCACTCAATTCCATTCCATTCGGGTTGATTCAATTCCATTCCATTCTATTCCATTCCATTCGGTTTGATTCCATTACATTCCATTCCACTCCATTGCATTCCATTCCACTCCATTCCATTCCATTCCATTCCATTCCATGCCATTCAAATCCATTACATTAGATTCCAATCGGGTTGATTCCATTCCATTCCAATCCATTCCTCTGTATTGCACTCCATTCCACTCCATTCCATTCCATTCCATTCCATTCGGGTTGATTCCATTCCATTCCATTCCACTCCATTCCATTCCATTCCATTCCACTCCATTCCAGTCAGGTTGATTCCATTCCATTCCATTCCATTCCATTCCATTCCATTCCATTCCTTTCCATTCCATTCGGGTTGATTCCACTCCATACCTTTCCATTCTATTCCATTCTATTCCATTACATGCCACTCCATTCGCGTTAATTCCATTCCATTCCATTCCATTCCATTCCATTCCATTCCATTCCATTCCATTCCATTCCATTCAATTCTGCTTGATTCCATTCCATTCCTTTCCATTCCACTCCATTCCATTCGGGTTGATTCCATACCATTCCATTCCATTCCATTCCGTTCCATTAGAATCCATTCCATTCCATTCCGCTTGATTCCCTTCCATTCCGTTCCATTCCATCCCATTCCATTCCATTCGGGTTGATTCCATTGCATTCCATTCCATTACATCCCATCCAATTCCAGTGCATTCCATTAAATTCCAGTCAGGTTGATTCCATTCCATTCCATTCCTGGCCATGCCACGCCATACTATGCCATGCCAAGCCATTCCTTTCCATTCCATTCCACTCCATTCTGAACCAATCCGTTCCATTCCATTCGGGTTGATTCCTTTCCATTCTTTTCCATTCCATTCCATTCCAATCCATTCCATGGCATTCCTTTCCATTCCATTCCGTTCCATTCCATTCCCTTCCATTCGGGTTGATTCCTTTCCTTTACATTCCATTCGATTCCATTCCATTCCTTTCCATTGCATTCGGGTTGATTCCATTCCATTCCATTCCATTCCAGTCCATTCCATTCTATTCCATTCTATTCGTCTTGATTCCATTCCACTCCATTCAATTCGGGTTGATTCCATATCATTCCCTTCCATTCCATTCCATTCCATTCCAATCCATTCGGGTTGATTCCATACGCTTCCATTCCATTCCATTCGCGTTGATATCATTCCATTCCATTCCATTCCTTTCAATACCATTCGAGTTGATTCCATTCCATTCCATTCCATTCCATTGCATTCCAATTTGTTGATTCCTTTCCATCCAATTCCATTCAATTACATTCGGGTTGATTCCATTCCCATCCATTCCATCCCATTCCATTCCATTCCATTAGGGTTGATTCCATTCCGTTCCATTCCATTCCATTCCATTCCATTCCATTCGGGTTGATTCCATTCCATTCAATACCATTCCATGAAATTCGGGTTGATTCTATTCCATTCCATTCCATTCCATTCCATTCCATTCCATGCCATTCCAATCCATTACATTCGATTCCTTTCGGGTTGTTTCCATTCCATTCCAATCCATTCCACTTCATTGCACTCCATTCCACTCCATTCCATTCCATTCCATTCGGGTTGATTCCTTCCCATTCCATTCCATTCCATTCCATTCCACTCCATTCCAGTCAGGTTGATTTCATTCCATTCCATTCCATTCCATTCCTTTCCATTCCATTTGGGTTGATTCCATTCCATTCCTTTCCATTCCATTCCATTCCATTGTATTCCATTCCATTCCATTCGGGTTGATTCCATTCGATTCCATTCCACTCCATTCCATTGCATTCCATTCCGTTCAGTTTGATTCCATTTCATTCCTTTCCATTCCATTCCATTCTATTCCATTCCATTCCATTCCTTTCCTGTTGATTCCATTCCATTCCATTCCATTCCACTCCATTCCATTCGGGTTGATTCCAAACCATTCCATTCCATTCCATTCCATTGCATTCCATTCCATTCCATTGTATTCCATTCCCTTACATTCAGGTTGATTCCATTCCTTTACATTCCATTTGAATCCATTCAATTCCATTGCATTGCATTCGGGTTGATTCCATTCCATTCCAGTACATTACATTACATGTCATTGCATTCGTGTGGGTTGCATTCCATTCCATTCCATTCCATTCCATTCCATTCCATTCTTTTCGTGTTCATTCCATTCCATTCCATTCCATTCGAATCCATTCCATTCTTTTCGTGTTCATACCATTCCATTCCATTCCATTCCATTCCATTCCATTCCATTCCATTCCATTCCATTCTATTCCATTCCATTCCATTTCATTCCATTCCATTACATTCCATTCGGGTTGATTCCATATCCTTCCCTTCCCTTCCATTCCATTCCATTCCAATCCATTCCGGTTGATTCCATACGCTTCCATTCCATTCCATTCGGGTTGATACCATTCCATTCCATTCCATTCCATTCCATTCCATTCCATTCTATTCTATTCTATTCAATTCCACTCCATTCTATTCGGGTTGATTCCATTTCCTTCCATTCCTTTCCATTCCATTCCATTCCATTCCATTCCATTCCATTCCATTCCTTTCTGCTTGATTCCATTCCATTCCATTCCATTGCATTCCATTCCATTTCATTGAATTCCATTCCATTCTAGTTGATTCCATTCCATTCCTTTCCATGCAATTCACTTCTGTTCCATTCCATTCCATTCGGGTTGGTTTCATTCCCTTCAACTCCATTCCATTTTATTCCATTCCATTCCATTCTGCTTGATTCCATTCCATTCTAATCCATTCCATTCAATTCCATTCTATTCCATTTGGTTTGATACCATTCCATTCTATTCCATTCCATTCCATTCCATTCCATTCCATTCCATTCCATTCCATTCCATTCTGGTTGATTCCATTCCATTCCATTCCATTCCATTCCATTCCATTCCATTCCACTCCATTCCAGTTGATTGTATTCCCTGAGATTCCACTGCGTTCCATTCCATTCAATTCCATTAGTGTTGATTGCATTCCATTCCATTCCATTCCATTCCATTCCTTTCGGGTTGATTCCATAACCTTCCCTTCCATTCCATTCCCTTCCATTCCATTCGAGTTGATCCCATTAAATTCCATTCCGTTCCATTCCCTTCCATTCCATTAAATTCCATTCCGGTTGATTCCATTCCCTTCCATTCTTTTCAATTCCATTCCACTCCATTCCAGTCCCTTCCATTCCATTCCTGTCCTTGCTGTTTGATTGTATTCCATTCCATTCCATTCCATTCCATTCCATTCCATTCGGGTTGATTCCATTCCATTCCTTTCCATACCATTCAATTCCGTTCCATTCCATTCCATTCGGGTTGATTCCATTTCAGTCCATTCCATTCCATTCCATTCCATTCGGGTTGATTCCATTCCATTCCACTCCGTTGCATTCCATGCTATTAGTGTTGATACAATTCCAATCCATTGCATTAGATTCCATTCCATTCGGGTAGATTCCATTCCATTCCATTCCATTCCATTGCATTCCATTCCATTCCATTCGGGTTGATTCCATTCCATTCCATTCCATTCCAATCCAATCCATTCGGGTTGATTCCATCCGCTTCCATTCCATTCCACTCCATTCCATTCTGGTTGATTCCATTCCATTTCGCTCAATTCCATTCCATTCCATTCCATTCGTGTTGATACCATTCCATTCAATTCCGTTCCATTCCATTCCATTCGGTTTGATTCCATTCCCTTCAATTCCATTCCATTCCATTCCATTCCATTCCATTCCATTCCATTCCATTCCATTCCATTCCATTCCTGTCTGGTTGATTCCATTCCATTCCATTCCATTCCATTCCATTCCATTCCATTCCATTCCATTTCATTTCATTCCATTCCATTCCATTCGGGTTGATTCCATTCCGTTCCTTTCCATTCCATTCAATTCCGTTCCATTCGTGTTGATTGCCTTCCCTTCGATTCCATTGCATTCCATTCCATTCCATTTCATTCCATTCGGGTTGATTCCATTCCATTCCATTCCATTCCATTCGGGTTGATTTCATGTCCTTTCCTTCCATTCCATTCCAATCCATTCGGGTTGATTTCATACGCTTCCATTCCATTCCATTCGGGTTGATACCATTCCATTCCATTCCATTCCTGTCCATTCCATTCGCGTTGATACCATTCCATTCCATTCCATTCCATTTGATTCCCTTCGAGTTGATTCCATTCCATTCCATTCCATTCCATTCCTTTGCATTCCAATTTGTTGATTCCATTCCATCCAATTCCATTCCATTCCATTCGGCTTGATTCCATTCCCATCCCTTCCATCCCATTCAATTCCATTCCTTTAGGGTTGATTCCATTCCGTTCCAATCCATTCCATTCCATTCCATTCGGGTTTATTCCACTCCATTCCATTCCATTACATTACATTCGGGTTGATTCTATTCCATTCCATTGCATTCCATTCCATGCCATTCCAATCCATTACATTCGATTCCATTCGGGTTGTTTCCATTCCATTCCAATCCATGCCACTCCATTGCACTCCATTCCACTCCATTCCATTCCATTCCATTCGGGTTGATTCCTTCCCATTCCATTCCATTCCATTCCATTCCATTCCACTCAATTCCAGTCAGGTTGATTCCATTCCATTCCATTCCGTTCAGTTTGATTCCATTTCATTCCTTTCCATTCCATTCCATTCTATTCCATTCCATTCCATTCCTTTCCTGTTGATTCCATTCCATTCCATTCCATTCCACTCCATTCCATTCGGGTTGATTCCAAACCATTCCATTCCATTCCATTCCATTGCATTCCATTCCATTCCATTGTATTCCATTCCCTTACATTCAGGTTGATTCCATTCCTTTACATTCCATTTCAATCCATTCAATTCCATTGCATTGCATTCGGGTTGATTCCATTCCATTCCAGTACATTACATTACATGTCACTGCATTCGTGTGGGTTGCATTCCATTCCATTCCATTCCATTCCATTCCATTCCATTCAATTCTTTTCGTGTTCATTCCATTCCATTCCATTCCATTCGAATCCATTCCATTCTTTTCGTGTTCATACCATTCCATTCCATTCCATTCCATTCCATTCCATTCCATTCCATTTCATTCCATTCCATTCCATTCCATTCGGGTTGATTCCATATCCTTCCCTTCCCTTCCATTCCATTCCATTCCAATCCATTCGGGTTGATTCCATACGCTTCCATTCCATTCCATTCGGGTTGATACCATTCCATTCCATTCCATTCCATTCCATTCCATTCTATTCTATTCAATTCCACTCCATTCTATTCGGGTTGATTCCATTTCCTTCCATTCCTTTCCATTCCATTCAATTCCATCCCATTCCATTCCATTCCATTCCATTCCTTTCTGCTTGATTCCATTCCATTCCATTCCATTGCATTCCATTCCATTTCATTGAATTCCATTCCATTCTAGTTGATTCCATTCCATTCCTTTCCATGCAATTCACTTCTGTTCCATTCCATTCCATTCGGGTTGGTTTCATTCCCTTCAACTCCATTCCATTTTATTCCATTCCATTCCATTCTGCTTGATTCCATTCCATTCTAATCCATTCCATTCCATTCCATTCTATTCCATTTGGTTTGATACCATTCCCTTCAATTCCATTCCATTCCATTCCATTCCATTCCATTCCATTCCATTCCATTCCATTCCTGTCTGGTTGATTCCGTTCCATTCCATTCCATTCCATTCCATTCCATTTCATTTCAATCCATTCCATTCCATTCGGGTTGATTCCATTCCGTTCCTTTCCATTCCATTCAATTCCGTTCCATTCCTGTTGATTGCCTTCCCTTCGATTCCATTGCATTCCATTCCATTCCATTTCATTCCATTCGGGTTGATTCCATTCCATTCCAGTCCATTCCATTCGGGTTGATTTCATGTCCTTTCCTTCCATTCCATTCCAATCCATTCGGGTTGATTTCATACGCTTCCATTCCATTCCATTCGGGTTGATACCATTCCATTCCATTCCATTCCTGTCCATTCCATTCGCGTTGATACCATTCCATTCCATTCCATTCCATTTGATTCCCTTCGAGTTGATTCCATTCCATTCCATTCCATTCCATTCCTTTGCATTCCAATTTGTTGATTCCATTCCATCCAATTCCATTCCATTCCATTCGGCTTGATTCCATTCCCATCCCTTCCATCCCATTCAATTCCATTCCTTTAGGGTTGATTCCATTCCGTTCCAATCCATTCCATTCCATTCCATTCGGGTTGATTCCACTCCATTCCATTCCATTCCATTACATTCGGGTTGATTCTATTCCATTCCATTCCATTCCATTCCATGCCATTCCAATCCATTACATTCGATTCCATTCGGGTTGTTTCCATTCCATTCCAATCCATGCCACTCCATTGCACTCCATTCCACTCCATTCCATTCCATTCCATTCGGGTTGATTCCTTCCCATTCCATTCCATTCCATTCCATTCCATTCCACTCAATTCCAGTCAGGTTGATTCCATTCCATTCCATTCCTTTCCATTCCTTTCCATTCCATTCGGGTTGATTCCATTCCCTTCCTTTCCATTCCATTCCATTCCATTGTATTCCATTCCATTCCATTCCATTCGTGTTGATTCCATTCGATTCCATTCCACTCCATTCCATTCCATTCAATTCCATTCCTTTCAGTTTGATTCCATTCCCTTCTATTCCGTTGCATTCCATTCCATTCCATTCCGGTTGATTCCATATCCTTCCTTTTCATTCCATTCCATTCAATTCCAATCCATTCGTGTTGATTCCATACGATTCCATTCCATTCCATTCGGGTTGATTCCATGCCATTCCATTCCATTCCATTCGCGTTGATACCATTCCATTCCATTCCATTCCATTCCATTCCTTTCCATTCCATTCGGGTTGATTCCATTCCTTTCCACTCCATTCCATTCCATTTCATTCCATTCCATTCCATTCCATTCCATTCTATTCGGGTCGATTTCATTCCATTCCATTCCATTACATTACATTCAGGTTGATTCTATTCCATTCCATTCCATTCCATTCCATTTCATTCCATTCCATTCCATGCCATTCAAATCCATTACATTAGATTCCAATCGGGTTGATTCCATTCCATTCCCATCCATTCCACTGTATTGCACTCCATTCCACTCCATTCCATTCCATTCCAATCCATTCGGGTTGATTCCATTCCATTCCATTCCATTCCATTCCATTCCATTCCACTCCATTCCAGTCAGGTTGATTCCATTCCATTCCATTCCATTCCATTCCTTTCCATTCCATTCGGGTTGATTCCACTCCATACCTTTCCATTCTATTCCATTCTATTCCAATACATTCCACTCCATTCGCGTTAATTCCATTCCATTCCATTCCATTCCATTCCATTTCATTCCATTCCATTCCATTCCATTCTGCTTGATTCCATTCTATTCCTTTCCATTCCACTCCATTCCATTCGGGTTGATTCCATACCATTCCATTCCATTCCATTCCGTTCCATTCCATTCCATTCCGGTTGATTCCATTCCATTCCATTCCATTCCATCCCATTCCATTCCATTCGGGTTGATTCCATTGCATTCCATTCCATTACATCCCATCAAATTCCAGTGCATTCCATTAAATTCCAGTCAGGTTGATTCCATTCCATTCCATTCCTGGCCATGCCACGCCATACTATGCCATGCCATGCCATTCCTTTCCATTACATTCTACTCCATTCTGAACCAATCCGTTCCATTCCATTCGGGTTGATACCTTTCCATTCTTTTCCATTCCATTCCATTCCACTCCATTCCATGGCATTCCTTTCCATTCCATTCCGTTCCATTCCATTGCATTCCATTCCCTTCCATTCGGGTTGATTCCTTTCCTTTACATTCCATTCGATTCCATTCCATTCCATTCCATTGCATTCGGCTTGATTCCATTCCATTCCATTCCATTCCAGTCCATTCCATTCTATTCCATTCTATTCGTCTTGATTCCATTCCACTCCATTCAATTCGGGTTGATTCCATATCATTCCCTTCCAATCCATTCCATTCCATTCCATTCCATTCCATTCCATTCCATTCCATTCTGGTTGATTCCATTCCATTCCATTCCATTCCCTTCCATTCCATTCCAGTTGATTGTATTGCCTGCGATTCCACTGCGTTCCATTCCATTCAATTCCATTAGTGTTGATTGCATTCCATTCCATTCCATTCTATTCCATTCCATTCCATTCCATTCCATTCCTTTCGGGTTGATTCCATAACCTTCCCTTCCATTCCATTCCCTTCCATTCCATTCGAGTTGATACCATTAAATTCCATTCCGTTCCATTCCCTTCCATACCATTAAATTCCATTCCGGTTGATTCCATTCCCTTCCATTCTTTTCAATTCCATTCCATTCCATTCCTGTCCCTGCCATTCCATTCCTGTCCTTGCTGTTTGATTGTATTCCATTCCATTCCATTCCATTCCATTCCATTCCATTCCATTCCATTCCATTCGGGTTGATTCCATTCCATTCCTTTCCATACCATTCAATTCCGTTCCATTCCATTCCATTCGGGTTGATTCCATTTCAGTCCATTCCATTCCATTCCAATCCATTCCATTCGGGTTGATTCCATTCCATTCCACTCCGATGCATTCCATGCCATTAGTGTTGATACAATTCCATTCCATTGCATTAGATTCCATTCCATTCGGGTAGATTCCATTCCATTCCATTCCATTGCATTCCATTCCATTCCATTCGGGTTGATTCTATTCCATTCCATTCCATTCCAATCCAATCCATTCGGGTTGATTCCATCCGCTTCCATTCCATTCCAATCCATTCCATTCTGGTTGATTCCATTCCATTCCGTTCAATTCCATCCCATTCCATTCCATCCGTGTTGATACCATTCCATTCAATTCCGTTTCATTCCATTCCATTCCATTCCATTCCATTCCATTCCATTCCATTCCATTCCATTCCTGTCAGGTTGATTCCATTCCATTCCATTCCATTCCATTCCATTCCATTCCATTCCATTTCATTCCATTCCATTCCATTCGGGTTGATTCCATTCCGTTCCTTTCCATTCCATTCAATTCCGTTCCATTCGTGTTGATTGCCTTCCCTTCGATTCCATTGCATTCCATTCCATTCCATTCCATTCCATTCGGATTGATTCCGTTCCATTCCATTCCATTCCATTTCATTCCATTCCATTCCATTCCATTAGGGTTGTCTCCATACACTACCCTTCTATTCCATTCCATTCCATTCCTATCCATTCGGGTTGATTCCATACGCTTACATTCCATTCCATTACACTCCATTCGGTTTGATTCCATTCCATTCCATTTCATTCCATTCCATTCCATTCGGGTTGTTTCCATTCCATTCCATTCCATTCCACTCCCTTCCATTCCATTCCATTCCCTTCCATTCCATTCCATTCCACTTCATTAAATGCCATTCCATACCATTCGGGTTTATTCCATCCCATTCCATTCCGTTTAATTCCATTCCATTCCATTCCATTCCATTCGGGTTGATTCCATTCCCTTCCATTCCTTCCATTCCATTACATTCCATTCCATTTTATTCGGGTTGATTCCATTCCATTCCGTTAAATTCCATTCCATTCCATTCCATTTCATTCCATTCCATTACATTCCATTCGGGTTGATTTCATATCCTTCCCTTCCCTTCCATTCCATTCCATTCCAATCCATTCGGGTTGATTCCACACGCTTCCACTCCATTCCATTCGGGTTGATACCATTCAATTCCGTTCCATTTCATTCCATTCGCGTTGATACCATTCCATTCCATTCCATTCCATTTGATTCCCTTCGAGTTGATTCCATTCCATTCCATTCCATTCCATTCCTTTGCATTCCAATTTGTTGATTCCATTCCATCCAATTCCATTCCATTCCATTCGGCTTGATTCCATTCCCATCCCTTCCATCCCATTCAATTCCATTCCTTTAGGGTTGATTCCATTCCGTTCCAATCCATTCCATTCCATTCCATTCGGGTTGATTCCACTCCATTCCATTCCATTACATTACATTCGGGTTGATTCTATTCCATTCCATTCCATTCCATTCCATGCCATTCCAATCCATTACATTCGATTCCATTCGGGTTGTTTCCATTCCATTCCAATCCATGCCACTCCATTGCACTCCATTCCACTCCATTCCATTCCATTCCATTCGGGTTGATTCCTTCCCATTCCATTCCATTCCATTCCATTCCATTCCACTCAATTCCAGTCAGGTTGATTCCATTCCATTCCATTCCTTTCCATTCCTTTCCATTCCATTCGGGTTGATTCCATTCCCTTCCTTTCCATTCCATTCCATTCCATTGTATTCCATTCCATTCCATTCCATTCGTGTTGATTCCATTCGATTCCATTCCACTCCATTCCATTCCATTCAATTCCATTCCTTTCAGTTTGATTCCATTCCCTTCTATTCCGTTGCATTCCATTCCATTCCATTCCGGTTGATTCCATATCCTTCCTTTTCATTCCATTCCATTCAATTCCAATCCATTCGTGTTGATTCCATACGATTCCATTCCATTCCATTCGGGTTGATTCCATGCCATTCCATTCCATTCCATTCGCGTTGATACCATTCCATTCCATTCCATTCCATTCCATTCCTTTCCATTCCATTCGGGTTGATTCCATTCCTTTCCACTCCATTCCATTCCATTTCATTCCATTCCATTCCATTCCATTCCATTCTATTCGGGTCGATTTCATTCCATTCCATTCCATTACATTACATTCAGGTTGATTCTATTCCATTCCATTCCATTCCATTCCATTTCATTCCATTCCATTCCATGCCATTCAAATCCATTACATTAGATTCCAATCGGGTTGATTCCATTCCATTCCCATCCATTCCACTGTATTGCACTCCATTCCACTCCATTCCATTCCTTTCCAATCCATTCGGGTTGATTCCATTCCATTCCATTCCATTCCATTCCATTCCATTCCACTCCATTCCAGTCAGGTTGATTCCATTCCATTCCATTCCATTCCATTCCTTTCCATTCCATTCGGGTTGATTCCACTCCATACCTTTCCATTCTATTCCATTCTATTCCAATACATTCCACTCCATTCGCGTTAATTCCATTCCATTCCATTCCATTCCATTCCATTTCATTCCATTCCATTCCATTCCATTCTGCTTGATTCCATTCTATTCCTTTCCATTCCACTCCATTCCATTCGGGTTGATTCCATACCATTCCATTCCATTCCATTCCGTTCCATTCCATTCCATTCCGGTTGATTCCATTCCATTCCATTCCATTCCATCCCATTCCATTCCATTCGGGTTGATTCCATTGCATTCCATTCCATTACATCCCATCAAATTCCAGTGCATTCCATTAAATTCCAGTCAGGTTGATTCCATTCCATTCCATTCCTGGCCATGCCACGCCATACTATGCCATGCCATGCCATTCCTTTCCATTACATTCTACTCCATTCTGAACCAATCCGTTCCATTCCATTCGGGTTGATACCTTTCCATTCTTTTCCATTCCATTCCATTCCACTCCATTCCATGGCATTCCTTTCCATTCCATTCCGTTCCATTCCATTGCATTCCATTCCCTTCCATTCGGGTTGATTCCTTTCCTTTACATTCCATTCGATTCCATTCCATTCCATTCCATTGCATTCGGCTTGATTCCATTCCATTCCATTCCATTCCAGTCCATTCCATTCTATTCCATTCTATTCGTCTTGATTCCATTCCACTCCATTCAATTCGGGTTGATTCCATATCATTCCCTTCCAATCCATTCCATTCCATTCCATTCCATTCCATTCCATTCCATTCCATTCTGGTTGATTCCATTCCATTCCATTCCATTCCCTTCCATTCCATTCCAGTTGATTGTATTGCCTGCGATTCCACTGCGTTCCATTCCATTCAATTCCATTAGTGTTGATTGCATTCCATTCCATTCCATTCTATTCCATTCCATTCCATTCCATTCCATTCCTTTCGGGTTGATTCCATAACCTTCCCTTCCATTCCATTCCCTTCCATTCCATTCGAGTTGATACCATTAAATTCCATTCCGTTCCATTCCCTTCCATACCATTAAATTCCATTCCGGTTGATTCCATTCCCTTCCATTCTTTTCAATTCCATTCCATTCCATTCCTGTCCCTGCCATTCCATTCCTGTCCTTGCTGTTTGATTGTATTCCATTCCATTCCATTCCATTCCATTCCATTCCATTCCATTCCATTCCATTCGGGTTGATTCCATTCCATTCCTTTCCATACCATTCAATTCCGTTCCATTCCATTCCATTCGGGTTGATTCCATTTCAGTCCATTCCATTCCATTCCAATCCATTCCATTCGGGTTGATTCCATTCCATTCCACTCCGATGCATTCCATGCCATTAGTGTTGATACAATTCCATTCCATTGCATTAGATTCCATTCCATTCGGGTAGATTCCATTCCATTCCATTCCATTGCATTCCATTCCATTCCATTCGGGTTGATTCTATTCCATTCCATTCCATTCCAATCCAATCCATTCGGGTTGATTCCATCCGCTTCCATTCCATTCCAATCCATTCCATTCTGGTTGATTCCATTCCATTCCGTTCAATTCCATTCCATTCCATTCCATCCGTGTTGATACCATTCCATTCAATTCCGTTTCATTCCATTCCATTCCATTCCATTCCATTCCATTCCATTCCATTCCATTCCATTCCTGTCAGGTTGATTCCATTCCATTCCATTCCATTCCATTCCATTCCATTCCATTCCATTCCATTCCATTTCATTCCATTCCATTCCATTCGGGTTGATTCCATTCCGTTCCTTTCCATTCCATTCAATTCCGTTCCATTCGTGTTGATTGCCTTCCCTTCGATTCCATTGCATTCCATTCCATTCCATTCCATTCCATTCGGATTGATTCCGTTCCATTCCATTCCATTCCATTTCATTCCATTCCATTCCATTCCATTAGGGTTGTCTCCATACACTACCCTTCTATTCCATTCCATTCCATTCCTATCCATTCGGGTTGATTCCATACGCTTACATTCCATTCCATTACACTCCATTCGGTTTGATTCCATTCCATTCCATTTCATTCCATTCCATTCCATTCGTGTTGTTTCCATTCCATTCCATTCCATTCCACTCCCTTCCATTCCATTCCATTCCCTTCCATTCCATTCCATTCCACTTCATTAAATGCCATTCCATACCATTCGGGTTTATTCCATCCCATTCCATTCCGTTTAATTCCATTCCATTCCATTCCATTCCATTCGGGTTGATTCCATTCCCTTCCATTCCTTCCATTCCATTACATTCCATTCCATTTTATTCGGGTTGATTCCATTCCATTCCGTTAAATTCCATTCCATTCCATTCCATTTCATTCCATTCCATTACATTCCATTCGGGTTGATTTCATATCCTTCCCTTCCCTTCCATTCCATTCCATTCCAATCCATTCGGGTTGATTCCACACGCTTCCACTCCATTCCATTCGGGTTGATACCATTCAATTCCGTTCCATTTCATTCCATTCGCGTTGATACCATTCCATTCCATTCCATTCCATGCCATTCCGGTCCATTACGTTCGATTCCATTCTGGTTGATTCCTTTCCCTTCCATTTCATTCCATTACGTACGGGTTGATAACATTCCATTCAATTCCACTCCATTGCATTCCATTCCACTCCATTCCATTCCATTCCATTCAATTCGGGTTGAATACATCCCATTCCATTCCATTCCATTCCACTCCATTCCAATCAGGTTGATTCCACTCCATTCCATTCGGGTTGATTCCATTCCAATTCATTCCATTCTATTCCATTCCGTTCCACTCCATTCCATTCCATTCGGGTTGTTTCCATTCCATTCCATTCCATTCCATTCCACTCCATTCCATGCCATTCCATACGATTCGTGTTGATTCCATCCCATTCCATTCTATTCCACTGCATTCCATTCCATTCCATTCCATTCCATTCGGTTTGATTCCATTCCATTCCATTCCATTCCATTCCATTGCATTCCATTCCATTCGTGTTGATTCCGTTAACTTCCATTCCTTCCATTCCATTGCATTCCATTCCATTTTATTCGGGTTGATTCCATTCCATTCCATTCCATTCCATTCCCTTCCATTCCATTCCAGTTGATTGTATTCCCTGCGATTCCACTGCGTTCCTTTCCATTCAATTCCATTAGTGTTGATTGCATTCCATTTCATTCCTTTCTATTCCATTCCATTCCATGACATTACATTCCTTTCGGGTTGATTCCATAACCATCCCTTCCATTCCATTCCCTTCCATTCCATTCCAGTTGATACCATTAAATTCCATTCCGTTCCATTCCCTTCCATTACATTAAATTCCATTCCGGTTGATTCCATTCCCTTCCATTCTTTTCAATTCCATTCCATTCCATTCCAGTCCCTTCCATTCCATTCCTGTCCTTGCTGTTTGATTGTATTCCATTCCATTCCATTCCATTCCATTCGGGTTGATTCCATTCCATTCCTTTCCATACCATTCAATTTCGTTCCATTCCATTCCATTCGGGTTGATTCCATTTCAGTCCATTCCATTCCATTCCATTCCATTCCATTCGGGTTGATTCCATTCCATTCCATTCCGTTGCATTCCATGCCATTAATATTGATACAATTCCATTCCATTGCATTAGATTCCATTACATTCGGGTAGATTCCATTCCATTCCATTCCATTGCATTCCATTCCATTCCATTCGGGTTGATTCCAATCCATTCCATTCCATTCCCATCCAATCCATTCGGGTTGATTCCATCCGCTTCCATTCCATTCCACTCCATTCTATTCTGGTTGATTCCATTCCATTCCGTTCAATTCCATTCCATTCCATTCCATTCGTGTTGATACCATTCCATTCAATTCCGTTCCATTGCATTCCATTCAGTTTGATTCCATTCCCTTCAATTCCATTCCATTCCATTCCATTCCATTCCATTCCATTCCATTCCTTTCCATTCCTGTCTGGTTGATTCCATTCCATTCCATTCCATTCCATTCCATTCCATTCCATTCCATTCCACTCCATTGCATTCCATTCCACTCCATTCCATTCCATTCCATTCAATTCGGGTTGAATACATCCCATTCCATTCCATTCCATTCCACTCCATTCCAATCAGGTTGATTCCATTCCATTCGATTCGGGTTGATTCCATTCCAATTCATTCCATTCTATTCCATTCCGTTCCATTCCATTCCATTCCATTCGGGTTGTTTCCATTCCATTCCATTCCATTCCACTCCACTCCATTCCATGCCATTCCATACCATTCGTGTTGATTCCATCCCATTCCGTTCTATTCCACTGCATTCCATTCCATTCCATTCCATTCCATTCGGTTTGATTCCATTCCATTCCATTCCATTCCATTCCAATCCATTCCATTCCATTGCATTCCATTCCATTCGGGTTGATTCCGTTCACTTCCATTCCTCCCATTCCATTGCATTCCATTCCATTTTATTCGGGTTGATTCCAATCCATTCCATTCCATTCCTTTCCATTCCATTCCATTCCATTCGGTTTGATTCCATATCCTTCCCTTGCATTCCATTCCATTCCATTCAAATCCATTCGGGTTGATTCCATAAACTTCCATTCCATTCCACTCCGTTCCATTCCATTCTGATTGATTCCATTGCATTCCTTTCCATTTCATTACATTCGGGTTGATTCCATTCCATTCCATTCCATTCCATGTCTTTCCAATCCATTATATTCGATTCCATTCGGGTTGATTCCATTCCATTCCATTCCACTCCATTGCATTCCAATCCACTCCATTCCATTCCATTCCATTCCATTCCATTCCATTCCATTCCATTCCATTCCATTCGGGTTGGTTCCATCCCATCCCATTAGATCCCGTTCCATTCCATTGCATTCGGATTGACTCCATTCCATTCCATTCCTATCCATTCCATTCAATTCCGTTCCATTCCATTCCATTCGTGTTGATTTCATTCCCTCCCACTCCATTGCATTCCATTCCATTCCATTCATTTCCATTCCATTCCATTCGGGTTGATTCCATTCCCTTACATTCCATTCCATTCCATTCCATTCCATTCAATTCCATTCCTTTCTTGTTGATTCCATTCCATTCCATTCCACGCTTTCCATTCCATTCCATTCCATTAGGGTTGATTATATCCTATTCCATTCCATTTCTTTTCATTCCACTCCATTCCAGTCAGGTTGATTCCATTCCATTCCATTCCATTCCATTCCATTCCATTCCATTCCATTCCTTTCCATTCCATTCCATTCGGGCTGATTCAATTCCATTCCATTCCATTCCACTCCATTCGTGTTGATTCCATGCCATTCCTCTACATTCCATTCCATTCCATCCCATTTGGGTTGATTCCATCCCATTCCATTCCATTCCAATACAATCCATTCCATTCCATTCCATTCCAATCCATTCCAATCCATTCAGGTTGATTCCCTACGCTTCCATTTCACTCAATTCCATTCCATTCGGGTTGATTCAATTCCATTCCATTCTATTCCATTCCATTCGGTTTGATTCCATTACATTCCATTCCACTCCACTGCATTCCATTCCACTCCATTCCATTCCATTCCATTCCATTCCATTCCATTCCATTCGGGTTTTTTCCATCCCATTCCATTCCCATCCATTCCATTCCACTCCATTCCAATCAGGTTGATTCCATTCCATTCCATTCCATTCCATTCCATTCCATTCCATTCCATTCCATTCCATTCCATTAGGGTTGATTCCATTCCATTCCATTCCATTCCATTCCATTCCATTCCATTCCATTCCATTCCATTCGGGTTGTTTCCATTCCATTCCATTCCACTCCATTCCATGCCATTCCATACCATTCGTGTTGATTCAATCCCATTCCATTCCATTCCATTCCATTCCAATCCATACGTGTTGATTCCATTCCCTTCCATTGCATTGCAATCCATTCCATTCCAGTTGATTCCATTCCCTTCGATTCCATTCCATTCCATTCGATTCCATTCCATTGCATTCCACTCGTGTGGATTCCAATCCATTCCATTCCTTTCCATGCCAATCCATTCCAATCCATTCATGTTGATTCCCTACGCTTCCATTTCACTGAAATCCATTCCATTCGGGTTGATTCCATTCCATTCCATTCTATTCCATTCCATTCGGTTTGATTCCATTACATTCCATTCCACTCCATTTCATTCCATTCCACTCCATTCCATTCCGTTCCATTCCATTCCATTCCATTCCATTCCATTCCATTCAGGTTTATTCCATCCGATTCCATTCCCATCCATTCCATTCCACTCCATTCCAATCATGTTGATTCCACTCCATTCCATTCCATTCCATTCCATTTCATTAGGGTTGATTCCATTCCATTCCATTCCATTCCATTCCATTCCATTCCATTCCATTCCATTCCATTCGGGTTGTTTCCATTCCATTCCATTCCAGTCCATTCCATGCCATTCCATACCATTCGTGTTGATTCAATCCCATTCCAATCCATTCCATTCCATTCCAATCCATACGTGTTGATTCCATTCCCTTCCATTGCATTGCAATCCATTCCATTCCAGTTGATTCCATTCCCTTCGATTCCATTCCATTACATTCGATTCCGTTCCATTGCATTCCATTCGGGTGGATTCCAATCCATTCCATTCCATTCCATTCCATTCCAAACCATTCAGTTTGATTCCCTACGCTTCCACTCCATTCAATTCCATTCCATTCAGGTTGATTCCATTCCATTCCATTCCATTCCATTCCATTCCATTCCATTCCATTCCATTCGGTTTGATACCATTCCATTCCATTCCACTCCATTGCATTCCATTCCACTCCATTTCATTCCATTCCATTCCATTCCGGGTGATTCCATCCCATTCCATTGCATTCCATTCCATTCCATTCCATTCCATTCCATTCCAATCCTTTCCTATCAGGTTGATTCCATTCCATTCCATTCCATTCCATTCCATTCGGGTTGATTCCATTCCATTCCATTCCGTTCCATTCCATTCCATTCAATTCCATTCCATTTCATTCCATTCCATTCCTTTCTGGTTCATTCCATTCCATTCCATTCCATTCCATTCCATTCGGGTTGATTCCAATACATTCCATTCCATTCCATTCCATTCCATTCCATTCCACTACATTCGGGTTGATTCCATTCCATTCCTCTCCATTCCATTCCATTCCATAACATTTGGGTTGATTCCATCCCATTCCATTCCATTCCATTCCATTCCAATCCATTCCATTCCATTCCATTCGCGTTAATTCCATTCCATTAGGGTTGATTATATCATATTCCATTCCATTCCATTCCATTCCATTCCATTCCATTCCATTCCATTCCTGTCTGGTTGATTCCATTCCATTCCATTCCATTCCATTCCATTTCATTTCATTCCATTCCATTCCATTCGGGTTGATTCCATTCCGTTCCTTTCCATTCCATTCAATTCCGTTCTATTCGTGTTGATTGCCTTCCCTTCGATTCCATTCCATTCCATTCCATTCCATTCCATTCCATTCCATCCCATTCCATTCGGGTTGATTCCATTCTATTCCATTCCATTCCTTTACATTCCATTCCATTCCATTCTGGTTGATTCCATTCCATTCCATTCCATTCCCTATCATTCCATTGCATTCCATTCCATTCCGTTCCAATCGGGTTTATTCCAGTCCATTCCATTCCATTGCATTCCATTCCATTCCATTAAATTTATGTTGATTCCGTTCCATTCCAATCCATTCTATTCGATTAAATTCCACTCCAGACATACGGGTTGATTCCATTCCATTCCATTCCATTCCATTCCATGCCATTCCATTCCATTCCATTCCGGTTGATTCCATTGCTTTCCATTTCATTGAATTTCATTCCATTCCATTCCATTCCATTCCATTCCATTAGGGTTGATTATAACCTATTCCATTCCATTTCTTTTCATTCCACTGCATTCCAGTCAGGTTGATTCCATTCCATTCCATTCCATTCCATTCGTGTTGATTCAATTCCATTCCATTCCATTCCACTACATTCGGGTTGATTCCATTCATTCCTCTCCATTCCATTCCATTCCATAACATTTGGGTTGATTCCATCCCAGTCCATTCCATTCCATTCCATTCCAATCCATTCCATTCCATTCCATTCGCGTTAATTCCATTCCATTCCATTTCATTCCATTCGGGTTGATTTCATTCCATTCCATTCAATTCCATTCCATTCCATTCCATTCCATGCCATTCCATTCCATTAAGTACGATTTCATTCGGGTTGATTCCATTCCATTCCATTCCATTCCATTACTTTCGGGTTGAATCCATTCCATTCCATTCCACTCCATTGCATTCCATTCCAACCCATTCCATTCCATTCCATTCCATTCCATTCCATTCCATTCCATTCGTGTTGATACCATTCCATTCTATTCCGTTCCATTCCATTCCTTTCGGTTTGATTCCATTCCCTTCAATTCCATTCCATTCCATTCCATTCCATTCCATTCCATTCCATTCCTGCCTGGTTTATTCCATTCCATTCCATTCCATTCCATTCCATTCCATTCCATTCCATTTCATTCCATTCCATTCCATTCGGGTTGATTCCATTCCGTTCCTTTCCATTCCATTCAATTCCGTTCCATTCGTATTGATTGCCTTCCCTTCGATTCCATTGCATTCCATTCAATTCCAGTCCATTCCATTCGGGTTGATTCCATTCCATTCCATTCCATTTCATTCCTTTCCATTCCATTCCATTAGAGTTGTCTCCATACACTTCCCTTCTATTCCATTCCATTCCATTCCTATCCATTCGGGTTGATTCCATACGCTTACATTCCATTCCATTACATTTCATTCGGGTTGATTCCTTTCCATTCCATTTCATTCCATTCCATTCCATTCGGGTTGTTTCCATTCCATTCCATTCCATTCCATTCCATTCCCTTCCATTCCATTCCACTCCATTAAATGCCATTCCATACCATTCGGGTTTATTACATCCCATTCCATTCCGTTTAATTCCATTCCATTCCATTCGGGTTGATTCCATTCCCTTTCATTCCTTACATTCCATAACATTCCATTCCATTTTATTCGGGTTGATTCCATTCCATTCCATTAAATTCCATTCCATTCCATTCCATTTCATTCCATTCCATTACATTCCATTCGGGTTGATTCCATATCCTTCCCTTCCATTCCATTCCATTCAATTCCAATCCATTTGGGTTGATTCCATACGCTTCCATTCCATTCCATTCGGGTTGATACCATTCCATTCCGTTCCATTTCATTCCATTCCCGTTGATACCATTCCATTCCATTCCATTCCATGCCATTCCAATCCATTACGTTCGATTCCATTCTGGTTGATTCCATTCAATTCAATTCCATTCCATTACGTACGGTTTGATAACATTCCATTCAATTCCACTCCATTGCATTCCATTCCACTCCATTCCATTCCATTCTATTCAATTCGGGTTGATTACATCCCATTCCATTCCAATCCATTCCACTCCACTCCACTCAGGTTGATTCCATTCCATTCCATTCGGGTTCATTCCATTCCAATTCATTCAATTCTATTCCATTCCGTTCCATTCCATTACATTCCATTCAATTCCATTCCATTTCATTCCATTCCGTTCCTTTCTGGTTGATTCCATTCCATTCCATTCCATTCCATTCCATTCCATTCGGGTTGATTCCATTCCATTCCATTCCATTCCTTTCCATTTCATTCCATTCCATTCCTTTCTGGTTGATTCCATTCCATTCCATTCCATTCCATTCCACTAGGGTTGATTATATCCTATTCCATTCCATTTCTTTTCATTCCACTGCATTCCAGTCAGGTTGATTCCATTCCATTCCATTCCATTCCATTCGGGTTGATTCCATTCCATTCCATTCCATTCCACTACATTCGGGTTGATTCCATTCCAATCCTCTCCATTCCATTCCATTCCATAACATTTGGGTTGATTCCATCCCATTCCATTCCATTCCATTCCATTCCAATCCATTCCATTCCATTCCATTCGCGTTAATTCCATTCCATTCCATTCCATTCCATTCCATTCCATTTCATTCCATTCGGGTTGATTTCATTCCATTCCATTCCATTCCATTCCATTCCATTCCATTCCATGCCATTCCAATCCATTACGTTCGATTTCATTCGGGTTGATTCCATTCCATTCCATTCCATTCCATTACTTTCGGGTTGATTCCATTCCATTCCATTCCACTCCATTGCATTCCATTCCACCCCATTCCATTGCATTCCTTTCCAATCCACTCCATTCCATTCCATTCCATTCGTGTTGATACCATTCCATTCAATTCCGTTCCATTCCATTCCATTCGGTTTGATTCCATTCCCTTCAATGACATTCCATTCCATTCCATTCCATTCCATTCCATTCCATTCCATTCCATTCCATTCCATTCCTGTCTGGTTGATTCCATTCCATTACATTCCATTCCATTCCATTTCATTTCATTCCATTCCATTCCATTCGGGTTGATTCCATTCCGTTCCTTTCCATTCCATTCAATTCCATTCCATTCGTGTTGATTGCCTTCCCTTCGATTCAATTCCATTCCATTCCATTCCATCCGATTCCATTCGGGTTGATTCCATTCTATTCCATTCCATTCCTTTACATTCCATTCCATTCCATTCGGGTTGATTCCATTCCATTCCATTCCATTCCCTTTAATTCCATTGCATTCCATTCCATTCCGTTCCAATCGGGTTTATTCCAGTCCATTCCATTCCATTGCATTCCATTCCATTCCATTAAATTCATGTTGATTCCGTTCCATTCCAATCCATTCCATTCGATTGCATTCCACTCCAATACATTCGGGTTGATTCCATTCCATTCCATTCCATGCCATTCCATTCCATTCCATTCCGGTTGATTCCATTCCGTTCCATTTCATGGAATTTCATTCCATTCCATTCCATTCCATTAGGGTTGATTATATCCTATTCCATTCCATTTCTTTTCATTCCACTCCATTCCAGTCAGGTTGATTCCATTCCATTGCATTCCATTCCATTCCAGTCCATTCCATGCCATTCCATTCGGGTTGATTCAATTCCATTCCATTCCATTACACTCCATTCGGGTTGATTGCATTCCATTCCTCTCCATTCCATTCCATTCCATTCCAAACCATTTTGGTTGATTCCATCCCATTCCATTCCTTCCAATCCATTCCTATTCATTCCATTCCATTCCATTCCATTCCAGTTGATTCCCTTCCCTTCGATTCCATTCCATTCCATTCGATTCGGTTCCATTCCATTCCATTCGGGTGTATTCCAGTCCATTCAATTCCATTTTTTCCATTCCATTCCCATCAATTCAGGTTGATTCCCTACGCTTCCATTCCATTCAATTCCATTCCATTCGGGTTGATTCCATTCCACTCCTTTCCATTCCATTACATTCTGTTTGATTCCATTCCATTCCATTGCATTCCACTCCATTGCATTCCATTCCACTCCATTCTATTCCATTCCATTCCATTCCATTCGGGTTGATTCCATCCCATTCCATTCCATTCCATTCCATTCCATTCCACCCCACACCATTCAAATCAGTTTGATTCCATCCCATTCTATTCCATTCCATTCCATTCCATTCCAAAACATACGGCGTGATTCCATTCCCTTCCGTACCATTGCAATCCATTCCATTCTATTCGGGTTGATTCCATTTCATTCCATTCCATTGCATTCCATTCCATTCCATTCCATTGCATTCCATTCCATTCCATTCCATTCCGGTTGATTCCATATCCTTCCTTTCATTCCATTCCATTCCTTTCCATTATTGTTGATTCCATACGAATCCATTCAATTCCAATCCATTCCATTCGGGTTGATTCCATGCCATTCCATTCCATTCCATTCCATTCCATTCGCGTGGATACCATGCCATTCCATTCCATTCCATTCCATTCTTTTCCATTCCATTCGGGTTGATTCCATTCCTTTCCATTCCTTTCCATTCCATTCCATTCCATGCCATTCCATTCCATTCCATTCCATTCGCTTCTGGTTGATTCCCTTCCATTCCATTCCATTCCGTTCCATTCCATTCCATTTCAGTTCATTCCATTCCATTCCATTCCATTAGGGTTGATTCCATTCCATTCCATTCCATTCCACGCCATTCGGGTCGATTCCATTCCATTTCATTTCATTCCATTCCATCCCATTCCATTCCATTCCATTCCACTGCATTCCAGTCAGGTTGATTCCACTCCATTGCACTCCATTCCAATCCATTCCATGCCATTCCATACCATTCGTGTTGATTCAATACAATTCCATTCCATTCTATTCCATTCCATACCATTCCATTCCATACCATTATATTACATTCGGGTTCATTCTATTCCATTCCATTCCACTACATTGCATTCCATTCCACTCCATTCCATTCCATTCCATTCCATTCCATTCGTGTTGATTCCACCCCATTCCACTCCATTCCATTCCATTCCATTCCATTCCACTCCATTCCAATCAGGTTGATTCCATTCCATTCCATAACATTCCATTCCAATCCATATCATTCCATTCCATTCCATTCCATTCCATTCCATTCGGGTAGATTCCATTCCATTCCATTCCATTCTATTCCATTCCATTCCAATCCATTCCATTCCATTCGGGTTGTTTCCATTCCATTCCATTCGATTCCATTCCATTCCATTCCATTCAGATTGATTCCATTCCATTCCATTCCCATCCATTCCATTCTGGTTGATTCCATTTCATTCCATTCCACTCAAATCCATTCCATTCGTGTTGATTCCATTCCATTCCATTCGAGTTGATTCCATTCCATTTCATTCCATTGCATCCCATTCCATTCCATTCCATTCCACTCCATTCCAGTCAGGTTGATTCCACTCCATTTCACTGCATTCCATTCCATTCAATGCCATTCCATACCATTCGGGTTGATTCCATCCCATTCCTTTCCATTCCATTCCATTCCATTCCGTTTGATTCCATTCCATTCCATTCCATTTCATTCCATTCCATTCCATTCCATTAGGGTTGTCTCCATACACTTCCCTTCCCTTCCATTCCATTCCATTCCTATCCATTCGGGTTGATTACATACGCTTACATTCCATTCCATTACATTCCATTCGGGTTGATTCCTTTCCATTCCATTTCATTCCATTCCATTCCATTCGGGTTGTTTCCATTCCATTCCATTCCATTCCATTCCATTCCCTTCCATTCCATTCCACTCCATTAAATGCCATTCCATACCATTCGGGTTTATTACATCCCATTCCATTCCGTTTAATTCCATTCCATTCCATTCGGGTTGATTCCATTCCCTTTCATTCCTTACATTCCATAACATTCCATTCCATTTTATTCGGGTTGATTCCATTCCATTCCATTAAATTCCATTCCATTCCATTCCATTTCATTCCATTCCATTACATTCCATTCGGGTTGATTCCATATCCTTCCCTTCCATTCCATTCCATTCAATTCCAATCCATTTGGGTTGATTCCATACGCTTCCATTCCATTCCATTCGGGTTGATACCATTCCATTCCGTTCCATTTCATTCCATTCCCGTTGATACCATTCCATTCCATTCCATTCCATGCCATTCCAATCCATTACGTTCGATTCCATTCTGGTTGATTCCATTCAATTCAATTCCATTCCATTACGTACGGTTTGATAACATTCCATTCAATTCCACTCCATTGCATTCCATTCCACTCCATTCCATTCCATTCTATTCAATTCGGGTTGATTACATCCCATTCCATTCCAATCCATTCCACTCCATTCCACTCAGGTTGATTCCATTCCATTCCATTCGGGTTCATTCCATTCCAATTCATTCAATTCTATTCCATTCCGTTCCATTCCATTCCATTCCATTCAATTCCATTCCATTTCATTCCATTCCATTCCTTTCTGGTTGATTCCATTCCATTCCATTCCATTCCATTCCATTCCATTCGGGTTGATTCCATTCCATTCCATTCCATTCCATTCCATTCCATTCCATTTCATTCCATTCCATTCCTTTCTGGTTGATTCCATTCCATTCCATTCCATTCCACTAGGGTTGATTATATCCTATTCCATTCCATTTCTTTTCATTCCACTGCATTCCAGTCAGGTTGATTCCATTCCATTCCATTCCATTCCATTCGGGTTGATTCAATTCCATTCCATTCCATTCCACTACATTCGGGTTGATTCCATTCCAATCCTCCCCATTCCATTCCATTCCATAACATTTGGGTTGATTCCATCCCATCCCATTCCATTCCATTCCATTCCAATCCATTCCATTCCATTCCATTCGCGTTAATTCCATTCCATTCCATTCCATTCCATTCCATTCCATTCCATTCCATTCCATTTCATTCCATTCTGGTTGATTTCATTCCATTCCATTCCATTCCATTCCATTCCATTCCATTCGAGTTGATTCCATTCCATTTCATTCCATTGCATCCCATTCCATTCCATTCCATTCCACTCCATTCCAGTCAGGTTGATTCCACTCCATTTCACTGAATTCCATTCCATTCAATGCCATTCCATACCATTCGGGTTGATTCCATCCCATTCCTTTCCATTCCATTCCATTCCATTCCGTTTGATTCCATTCCATTCCATTCCATTTCATTCCATTCCATTCCATTCCATTAGGGTTGTCTCCATACACTTCCCTTCTATTCCATTCCATTCCATTCCTATCCATTCGGGTTGATTACATACGCTTACATTCCATTCCATTACATTCCATTCGGGTTGATTCCTTTCCATTCCATTTCATTCCATTCCATTCCATTCGGGTTGTTTCCATTCCATTCCATTCCATTCCATTCCCTTCCATTCCATTCCACTCCATTAAATGCCATTCCATACCATTCGGGTTTATTACATCCCATTCCATTCCGTTTAATTCCATTCCATTCCATTCGGGTTGATTCCATTCCCTTTCATTCCTTACATTCCATAACATTCCATTCCATTTTATTCGGGTTGATTCCATTCCATTCCATTAAATTCCATTCCATTCCATTCCATTTCATTCCATTCCATTACATTCCATTCGGGTTGATTCCATATCCTTCCCTTCCATTCCATTCCATTCAATTCCAATCCATTTGGGTTGATTCCATACGCTTCCATTCCATTCCATTCGGGTTGATACCATTCCATTCCGTTCCATTTCATTCCATTCCCGTTGATACCATTCCATTCCATTCCATTCCATGCCATTCCAATCCATTACGTTCGATTCCATTCTGGTTGATTCCATTCAATTCAATTCCATTCCATTACGTACGGTTTGATAACATTCCATTCAATTCCACTCCATTGCATTCCATTCCACTCCATTCCATTCCATTCTATTCAATTCGGGTTGATTACATCCCATTCCATTCCAATCCATTCCACTCCATTCCACTCAGGTTGATTCCATTCCATTCCATTCGGGTTCATTCCATTCCAATTCATTCAATTCTATTCCATTCCGTTCCATTCCATTCCATTCCATTCAATTCCATTCCATTTCATTCCATTCCATTCCTTTCTGGTTGATTCCATTCCATTCCATTCCATTCCATTCCATTCCATTCGGGTTGATTCCATTCCATTCCATTCCATTCCATTCCATTCCATTCCATTTCATTCCATTCCATTCCTTTCTGGTTGATTCCATTCCATTCCATTGCATTCCACTAGGGTTGATTATATCCTATTCCATTCCATTTCTTTTCATTCCACTGCATTCCAGTCAGGTTGATTCCATTCCATTCCATTCCATTCCATTCGGGTTGATTCAATTCCATTCCATTCCATTCCACTACATTCGGGTTGATTCCATTCCAATCCTCCCCATTCCATTCCATTCCATAACATTTGGGTTGATTCCATCCCATCCCATTCCATTCCATTCCATTCCAATCCATTCCATTCCATTCCATTCGCGTTAATTCCATTCCATTCCATTCCATTCCATTCCATTCCATTCCATTCCATTCCATTTCATTCCATTCTGGTTGATTTCATTCCATTCCATTCCATTCCATTCCATTCCATTCCATTCGAGTTGATTCCATTCCCTTTCATTCCATTGCATCCCATTCCATTCCATTCCATTCCACTCCATTCCAGTCAGGTTGATTCCACTCCATTTCACTGAATTCCATTCCATTCAATGCCATTCCATACCATTCGGGTTGATTCCATCCCATTCCTTTCCATTCCATTCCATTCCATTCCGTTTGATTCCATTCCATTCCATTCCATTTCATTCCATTCCATTCCATTCCATTAGGGTTGTCTCCATACACTTCCCTTCTATTCCATTCCATTCCATTCCTATCCATTCGGGTTGATTACATACGCTTACATTCCATTCCATTACATTCCATTCGGGTTGATTCCTTTCCATTCCATTTCATTCCATTCCATTCCATTCGGGTTGTTTCCATTCCATTCCATTCCATTCCATTCCATTCCCTTCCATTCCATTCCACTCCATTAAATGCCATTCCATACCATTCGGGTTTATTACATCCCATTCCATTCCGTTTAATTCCATTCCATTCCATTCGGGTTGATTCCATTCCCTTTCATTCCTTACATTCCATAACATTCCATTCCATTTTATTCGGGTTGATTCCATTCCATTCCATTAAATTCCATTCCATTCCATTCCATTTCATTCCATTCCATTACATTCCATTCGGGTTGATTCCATATCCTTCCCTTCCATTCCATTCCATTCAATTCCAATCCATTTGGGTTGATTCCATACGCTTCCATTCCATTCCATTCGGGTTGATACCATTCCATTCCGTTCCATTTCATTCCATTCCCGTTGATACCATTCCATTCCATGCCATTCCAATCCATTACGTTCGATTCCATTCTGGTTGATTCCATTCAATTCAATTCCATTCCATTACGTACGGTTTGATAACATTCCATTCAATTCCACTCCATTGCATTCCATTCCACTCCATTCCATTCCATTCTATTCAATTCGGGTTGATTACATCCCATTCCATTCCAATCCATTCCACTCCATTCCACTCAGGTTGATTCCATTCCATTCCATTCGGGTTCATTCCATTCCAATTCATTCAATTCTATTCCATTCCGTTCCATTCCATTCCATTCCATTCAATTCCATTCCATTTCATTCCATTCCATTCCTTTCTGGTTGATTCCATTCCATTCCATTCCATTCCATTCCATTCCATTCCATTCGGGTTGATTCCATTCCATTCCATTCCATTCCATTCCATTCCATTCCATTTCATTCCATTCCATTCCTTTCTGGTTGATTCCATTCCATTCCATTCCATTCCACTAGGGTTGATTATATCCTATTCCATTCCATTTCTTTTCATTCCACTGCATTCCAGTCAGGTTGATTCCATTCCATTCCATTCCATTCCATTCGGGTTGATTCAATTCCATTCCATTCCATTCCACTACATTCGGGTTGATTCCATTCCAATCCTCCCCATTCCATTCCATTCCATAACATTTGGGTTGATTCCATCCCATTCCATTCCATTCCATTCCATTCCAATCCATTCCATTCCATTCCATTCGCGTTAATTCCATTCCATTCCATTCCATTCCATTCCATTCCATTCCATTCCATTTCATTCCATTCGGGTTGATTTCATTCCATTCCATTCCATTCCATTCCATTCCATTCCATTCCATGCCATTCCAATCCATTACGTTCGATTTCATTCGGGTTGATTCCATTCCATTCCATTCCATTCCATTACTTTCGGGTTGATTCCATTCCATTCCATTCCAATCCATTGCATTCCATTCCACCCCATTCCATTGCATTCCATTCCAATCCACTCCATTCCATTCCATTCCATTCGTGTTGATACCATTCCATTCAATTCCGTTCCATTCCATTCCATTCGGTTTGATTCCATTCCCTTCAATTACATTCCATTCCATTCCATTCCATTCCATTCCATTCCATTCCATTCCATTCCATTCCATTCCTGTCTGGTTGATTCCATTCCATTCCATTCCATTCCATTCCATTTCATTTCATTCCATTCCATTCCATTCGGGTTGATTCCATTCCGTTCCTTTCCATTCCATTCAATTCCATTCCATTCGTGTTGATTGCCTTCCCTTCGATTCAATTCCATTCCATTCCATTCCATTCCATTCCATCCCATTCCATTCGGGTTGATTCCATTCTATTCCATTCCATTCCTTTACATTCCATTCCATTCCATTCGGTTTGATTCCATTCCATTCCATTCCATTCCCTTTAATTCCATTGGATTCCATTCCATTCCGTTCCAATCGGGTTTATTCCAGCCCATTCCATTCCATTGCATTCCATTCCATTCCATTAAATTCATGTTGATTCCGTTCCATTCCAATCCATTCCATTCGATTCCATTCCACTCCAATACATTCGGGTTGATTCCATTCCATTCCATTCCATGCCATTCCATTCCATTTCCTTCCGGTTGATTCCATTCCGTTCCATTTCATTGAATTTCATTCCATTCCATTCCATTCCATTAGGGTTGATTATATCCTATTCCATTCCATTTCTTTTCATTCCACTCTATTCCAGTCAGGTTGATTCCATTCCATTCCATTCCATTCCATTCCAGTCCATTCCATGCCATTCCATTCCGGTTGATTCAATTCCATTCCATTCCATTACACTCCATTCGGGTTGATTGCATTCCATTCCTCTCCATTCCATTCCATTCCATTCCAAACCATTTTGGTTGATTCCATCCCATTCCATTCCTTCCAATCCATTCCAATTCATTCCATTCCATTCCATTCCATTCCAGTTGATTCCCTTCCCTTCGATTCCATTCCATTCCATTCGATTCGGTTCCATTCCATTCCATTCGGGTGTATTCCAGTCCATTCAATTCCATTTTTTCCATTCCATTCCCATCAATTCAGGTTGATTCCCTACGCTTCCATTCCATTCAATTCCATTCCATTCGGGTTGATTCCATTCCACTCCTTTCCATTCCATTACATTCTGTTTGATTCCATTCCATTCCATTGCATTCCACTCCATTGCATTCCATCCCACTCCATTCTATTCCATTCCATTCCATTCCATTCGGGTTGATTCCATCCCATTCCATTCCATTCCATTCCATTCCATTCCACCCCACACCATTCAAATCAGTTTGATTCCATCCCATTCTATTCCATTCCATTCCATTCCATTCCAAAACATACGGCGTGATTCCATTCCCTTCCGTTCCATTGCAATCCATTCCATTCTGTTCGGGTTGATTCCATTCCATTCCATTCCATTGCATTCCATTCCATTCCATTCCATTGCATTCCATTCCATTCCATTCCATTCCGGTTGATTCCATATCCTTCTTTTCATTCCATTCCATTCCTTTCCATTCTTGTCGATTCCATACGAATCCATTCAATTCCAATCCATTCCATTCGGGTTGATTCCATGCCATTCCATTCCATTCCATTCCATTCCATTCGCGTGGATACCATGCCATTCCATTCCATTCCATTCCATTCTTTTCCATTCCATTCGGGTTGATTCCATTCCTTTCCATTCCTTTCCATTCCATTCCATTCCATGCCATTCCATTCCATTCCATTCCATTCGCTTCTGGTTGATTCCCTTCCATTCCATTCCATTCCGTTCCATTCCATTCCATTTCAGTTTATTCCATTCCATTCCATTCCATTAGGGTTGATTCCATTCCATTCCATTCCATTCCACGCCATTCGGGTCGATTCCATTCCATTTCATTCCATTCCATCCCATTCCATTCCATTCCATTCCACTGCATTCCAGTCAGGTTGATTCCACTCCATTGCACTCCATTCCAATCCATTCCATGCCATTCCATACCATTCGTGTTGATTCAATACAATTCCATTCCATTCTATTCCATTCCATTCCATTCCATTCCATACCATTATATTACATTCGGGTTGATTCTATTCCATTCCATTCCACTACATTGCATTCCATTCCACTCCATTCCATTCCATTCCATTCCATTCCATTCCATTCGGGTTGATTCCACCCCATTCCACTCCATTCCATTCCATTCCATTCCATTCCATTCCATTCCACTCCATTCCAATCAGGTTGATTCCATTCCATTCCATAACATTCCATTCCAATCCATATCATTCCATTCCATTCCATTCCATTCCATTCGGGTAGATTCCATTCCATTCCATTCCATTCTATTCCATTCCATTCCAATCCATTCCATTCCATTCGGGTTTTTTCCATTCCATTCCATTCCATTCCATTCCATTCCATTCCATTCAGATTGATTCCATTCCATTCCATTCCCTTCCATTCCATTCTGGTTGATTCCATTTCATTCCATTCCACTCAAATCCATTCCATTCGTGTTGATTCCATTCCATTCCATTCGAGTTGATTCCATTCCATTTCATTCCATTGCATCCCATTCCATTCCATTCCATTCCACTCCATTCCAGTCAGGTTGATTCCACTCCATTTCACTGCATTCCATTCCATTCAATGCCATTTCATACCATTCGGGTTGATTCCATCCCATTCCTTTCCATTCCATTCCAATCCATTCCGTTTGATTCCATTCCATTCCATTCCATGCCATTCCATTCCATTCCATTCCACTCGTGGTAATTCCATTCCCTTCCATTTCTTCCATTCCATTGCATTCCATTCCTTTCCATTCGGGTTGATTCCATTCCATTCCATTCCATTTGGGTTGATTCCATATCCTTCCTTCCCTTCCATTCCATTCCATTCCAATACTCTCGGGTTGATTACATACGCTTCCATGGCATTCCACTCCATTCCATTCGGGTTGATTCCATTCCAATTCATTCCATTCTATTCCATTCCGTTCCACTCCATTCCATTCCATTCGGGTTGATTCCATTCCATTCCATTCCATTCTATTCCATTTCATTCCATTACATTCGGGTTGTTTCCATTCCATTCCATTCCATTCAATTCCACTCCATTCCATGCCATTCCATACCATTCGGGTTGAATCCATCCCATTCCATTCAATTCCACTCTATTACATTCCATTGCATTCCATTCGCGTTGATTCTGTTCCCTTCCATTCCTTAAATTCCATTGCATTCCATTCCATTTTATTCGGGTTGATTCCATTCCATTCCATTCCATTCCATTCGGGTTGATACCATATCCTTCCCATCCATTCCATTCCATTCCATTCCAATCCATTCGGGTTGATTCCATGCACTTCCATTCCATTCCATTCCATTCCATTCCATTCCATTCCGGTTGATTCCATTCCATTCCTTTATATTACATTACATTATGGTTGATTCCATTCCATTCCATTGCATTCCATTTCATTCCACTCCATTCCAGTCAGGTTAATTCCATTCCATTCCATTCCATTCCATTCCATTCCATTCCATTCCATTCCATTCGGGTTGATTCCATCCCATTCCATTCCATTCCACTCCATTTGGGTTGATTCCATTCCATTCCGCTCCATTCCATTCCGTTCCATACCATTTGTGTTGATTCCATCCCATTCCATTCCATTCCATTCCATTCCATTCCAATCCATTCCATTCCATTCCATTCCATTCCAGTTGATTCCATTTCATTCGATTCCATGTCGTTCCATTCGATTCTGTTCCATTCCACTCCATTCGTGTGGATTCCCATCAATTCCATTCCATTCCATTCCATTTCATTCCATTCCAATCCACTCAGGTTGATTCCCTACGCTTCCATTCCATTCAATTCCATTCCATTCGATTTGAATCCATTAAATTCCATTCCATTCCATTCCATTCGGTGTGATTCCATTCCATTCCATTCCACTCCAATGCATTCCAATCCACTCCATTCCATTCCATTCCATTCGGGTTGATTCCATCCCATTCCATTCCATTCCATTCTATTCCACTCCATTCCAATCAGGTTGATTCCATTCCATTTCATTCCATTCCACTCCATTCCATTCCATTCCATGCCATTCCATTCCACTCCATTCGGGATGATTCCATTCCATTCCATTCCACTTCATTCGGGTTCATTCCATTCCATTTCATCCCATTACATCCCATTCCATTCCATTCCATTCCACTCCATTCCAGTGAGGTTGATTCCACTCCATTGCACTCCATTCCACTCTATTCAATGCCATTCCATACCATTCATGTTGATTCCATCCCATTCCATTCCATCCCGTTCCATTCGGGTTGATTCCATTCTATTCCATTCCATTCCTTTACATTCCATTCCATTCCATTCGGGTTGATTCCATTCCATTCCATTCCATTCCCTTTAATTCCATTGCATTCCATTCCATTCCGTTCCAATCGGGTTTATTCCAGTCCATTCCATTCCATTGCATTCCATTCCATTCCATTAAATTCATGTTGATTCCGTTCCATTCCAATACATTCCATTCGATTCCATTCCACTCCAATACATTCGGGTTGATTCCATTCCATTCCATTCCATGCCATTCCATTCCATTCCATTCCGGTTGATTCCATTCCGTTCCATTTCATTGAATTTCATTCCATTCCATTCCATTCCATTAGGGTTGATTATATCCTATTCCATTCCATTTCTTTTCATTCCACTCCATTCCAGTCAGGTTGATTCCATTCCATTCCATTCCATTCCATTCCAGTCCATTCCATGCCATTCCATTCGGGTTGATTCAATTCCATTCCATTCCATTACACTCCATTCGGGTTGATTGCATTCCATTCCTCTCCATTCCATTCCATTCCATTCCAAACCATTTTGGTTGATTCCATCCCATTCCATTCCTTCCAATCCATTCCTATTCATTCCATTCCATTCCATTCCATTCCAGTTGATTCCCTTCCCTTCGATTCCATTCCATTCCATTCGATTCGGTTCCATTCCATTCCATTCGGGTGTATTCCAGTCCATTCAATTCCATTTTTTCCATTCCATTCCCATCAATTCAGGTTGATTCCCTACGCTTCCATTCCATTCAATTCCATTCCATTCGGGTTGATTCCATTCCACTCCTTTCCATTCCATTACATTCTGTTTGATTCCATTCCATTCCATTGCATTCCACTCCATTGCATTCCATTCCACTCCATTCTATTCCATTCCATTCCATTCCATTCGGGTTGATTCCATCCCATTCCATTCCATTCCATTCCATTCCATTCCACCCCACACCATTCAAATCAGTTTGATTACATCCCATTCCATTCCATTCCATTCCATTCCATTCCAAAACATACGGCGTGATTCCATTCCCTTCCGTTCCATTGCAATCCATTCCATTCTATTCGGGTTGATTCCATTCCATTCCATTCCATTGCATTCCATTCCATTCCATTCCATTGCATTCCATTCCATTCCATTCCATTCCGGTTGATTCCATATCCTTCCTTTCATTCCATTCCATTCCTTTCCATTCTTGTTGATTCCATACGATTCCATTCAATTCCAATCCATTCCATTCGGGTTGATTCCATGCCATTCCATTCCATTCCATTCCATTCCATTCGCGTGGATACCATGCCATTCCATTCCATTCCATTTCATTCCTTTCCATTCCATTCGGGTTGATTCCATTCCTTTCCATTCCTTTCCATTCCATTCCATTCCATGCCTTTCCATTCCATTCCATTCCATTCCATTCGCTTCTCGTTGATTCCCTTCCATTCCATTCCATTCCGTTCCATTCCATTCCATTTCAGTTCATTCCATTCCATTCCATTCCATTAGGGTTGATTCCATTCCATTCCATTCCATTCCACGCCATTCGGGTCGATTCCATTCCATTTCATTCCATTCCATCCCATTCCATTCCATTGCATTCCACTGCATTCCAGTCAGGTTGATTCCACTCCATTGCACTCCATTCCAATCCATTCCATGCCATTCCATACCATTCGTGTTGATTCAATACAATTCCATTTCATTCTATTCCATTCCATTCCATTCCATTCCATACCATTATATTACATTCGGGTTGATTCTATTCCATTCCATTCCACTACATTGCATTCCATTCCACTCCATTCCATTCCATTCCATTCCATTCGGGTTGATTCCACCCCATTCCACTCCATTCCATTCCACTCCATTCCATTCCATTCCATTCCATTCCACTCCATTCCAATCAGGTTGATTCCATTCCATTCCATAACATTCCATTCCAATCCATATCATTCCATTCCATTCCATTCCATTCCATTCCATTCGGGTAGATTCCATTCCATTCCATTCCATTCTATTCCATTCCATTCCAATCCATTCCATTCCATTCGGGTTGTTTCCATTCCATTCCATTCGATTCCATTCCATTCCATTCCATTCAGATTGATTCCATTCCATTCCATTCCCTTCCATTCCATTCTGGTTGATTCCATTTCATTCCATTCCACTCAAATCCATTCCATTCGTGTTGATTCCATTCCATTCCATTCGAGTTGATTCCATTCCATTTCATTCCATTGCATCCCATTCCATTCCATTCCATTCCACTCCATTCCAGTCAGGTTGATTCCACTCCATTTCACTGAATTCCATTCCATTCAATGCCATTCCATACCATTCGGGTTGATTCCATCCCATTCCTTTCCATTCCATTCCATTCCATTCCGTTTGATTCCATTCCATTCCATTCCATTTCATTCCATTCCATTCCATTCCATTAGGGTTGTCTCCATACACTTCCCTTCTATTCCATTCCATTCCATTCCTATCCATTCGGGTTGATTACATACGCTTACATTCCATTCCATTACATTCCATTCGGGTTGATTCCTTTCCATTCCATTTCATTCCATTCCATTCCATTCGGGTTGTTTCCATTCCATTCCATTCCATTCCATTCCATTCCATTCCATTCCCTTCCATTCCATTCCACTCCATTAAATGCCATTCCATACCATTCGGGTTTATTACATCCCATTCCATTCCGTTTAATTCCATTCCATTCCATTCGGGTTGATTCCATTCCCTTTCATTCCTTACATTCCATAACATTCCATTCCATTTTATTCGGGTTGATTCCATTCCATTCCATTAAATTCCATTCCATTCCATTCCATTTCATTCCATTCCATTACATTCCATTCGGGTTGATTCCATATCCTTCCCTTCCATTCCATTCCATTCAATTCCAATCCATTTGGGTTGATTCCATACGCTTCCATTCCATTCCATTCGGGTTGATACCATTCCATTCCGTTCCATTTCATTCCATTCCCGTTGATACCATTCCATTCCATTCCATTCCATGCCATTCCAATCCATTACGTTCGATTCCATTCTGGTTGATTCCATTCAATTCAATTCCATTCCATTACGTACGGTTTGATAACATTCCATTCAATTCCACTCCATTGCATTCCATTCCACTCCATTCCATTCCATTCTATTCAATTCGGGTTGATTACATCCCATTCCATTCCAATCCATTCCACTCCATTCCACTCAGGTTGATTCCATTCCATTCCATTCGGGTTCATTCCATTCCAATTCATTCAATTCTATTCCATTCCGTTCCATTCCATTCCATTCCATTCAATTCCATTCCATTTCATTCCATTCCATTCCTTTCTGGTTGATTCCATTCCATTCCATTCCATTTCATTCCATTCCATTCGGGTTGATTCCATTCCATTCCATTCCATTCCATTCCATTCCATTCCATTTCATTCCATTCCATTCCTTTCTGGTTGATTCCATTCCATTCCATTCCATTCCATTGCATTCCACTAGGGTTGATTATATCCTATTCCATTCCATTTCTTTTCATTCCACTGCATTCCAGTCAGGTTGATTCCATTCCATTCCATTCCATTCCATTCCATTCGGGTTGATTCAATTCCATTCCATTCCATTCCACTACATTCGGGTTGATTCCATTCCAATCCTCTCCATTCCATTCCATTCCATAACATTTGGGTTGATTCCATCCCATTCCATTCCATTCCATTCCATTCCAATCCATTCCATTCCATTCCATTCGCGTTAATTCCATTCCATTCCATTCCATTCCATTCCATTTCATTCCATTCTGGTTGATTTCATTCCATTCCATTCCATTCCATTCCATTCCATTCCATGCCATTCCAATCCATTACGTTCGATTTCATTCGGGTTGATTCCATTCCATTCCAGTACATTACATTACATGTCATTGCATTCGTGTGGGTTGCATTCCATTGCATTCCATTCCATTCCATTCCATTCCATTCTTTTCGTGTTCATTCCATTCCATTCCATTCCATTCGAATCCATTCCATTCTTTTCGTGTTCATACCATTCCATTCCATTCCATTCCATTCCATTCCATTCCATTCCATTCTATTCCATTCCATTCCATTCCATTTCATTCCATTCCATTACATTCCATTCGGGTTGATTCCATATCCTTCCCTTCCCTTCCATTCCATTCCATTCCAATCCATTCGGGTTGATTCCATACGCTTCCATTCCATTCCATTCGGGTTGATACCATTCCATTCCATTCCATTCCATTCCATTCCATTCCATTCCATTCTATTCTATTCAATTCCACTCCATTCTATTCGGGTTGATTCCATTTCCTTCCATTCCTTTCCATTCCATTCAATTCCATCCCATTCCATTCCATTCCATTCCATTCCTTTCTGCTTGATTCCATTCCATTCCATTCCATTGCATTCCATTCCATTTCATTGAATTCCATTCCATTCTAGTTGATTCCATTCCATTCCTTTCCATGCAATTCACTTCTGTTCCATTCCATTCCATTCGGGTTGGTTTCATTCCCTTCAACTCCATTCCATTTTATTCCATTCCATTCCATTCTGCTTGATTCCATTCCATTCTAATCCATTCCATTCCATTCCATTCTATTCCATTTGGTTTGATACCATTCCCTTCAATTCCATTCCCTTCCATTCCATTCCATTCCATTCCATTCCATTCCATTCCATTCCATTCCTGTCTGGTTGATTCCATTCCATTCCATTCCATTCCATTTCATTTCATTCCATTCCATTCCATTCGGGTTGATTCCATTCCGTTCCTTTCCATTCCATTCAATTCCGTTCCATTCGTGTTGATTGCCTTCCCTTCGATTCCATTGCATTCCATTCCATTCCATTTCATTCCATTCGGGTTGATTCCATTCCATTCCATTCCATTCCATTCGGGTTGATTTCATGTCCTTTCCTTCCATTCCATTCCAATCCATTCGGGTTGATTTCATACGCTTCCATTCCATTCCATTCGGGTTGATACCATTCCATTCCATTCCATTCCTGTCCATTCCATTCGCGTTGATACCATTCCATTCCATTCCATTCCATTTGATTCCCTTCGAGTTGATTCCATTCCATTCCATTCCATTCCATTCCTTTGCATTCCAATTTGTTGATTCCATTCCATCCAATTCCATTCCATTCCATTCGGCTTGATTCCATTCCCATCCCTTCCATCCCATTCAATTCCATTCCTTTAGGGTTGATTCCATTCCGTTCCAATCCAGTCCATTCCATTCCATTCGGGTTGATTCCACTCCATTCCATTCCATTACATTACATTCGGGTTGATTCTATTCCATTCCATTCCATTCCATTCCATGCCATTCCAATCCATTACATTCGATTCCATTCGGGTTGTTTCCATTCCATTCCAATCCATGCCACTCCATTTCACTCCATTCCACTCCATTCCATTCCATTCCATTCGGGTTGATTCCTTCCCATTCCATTCCATTCCATTCCATTCCATTCCACTCAATTCCAGTCAGGTTGATTCCATTCCATTCCATTCCTTTCCATTCCTTTCCATTCCATTCGGGTTGATTCCATTCCCTTCCTTTCCATTCCATTCCATTCCATTGTATTCCATTCCATTCCATTCCATTCGTGTTGATTCCATTCGATTCCATTCCACTCCATTCCATTCCATTCAATTCCATTCCTTTCAGTTTGATTCCATTCCCTTCTATTCCGTTGCATTCCATTCCATTCCATTCCGGTTGATTCCATATCCTTCCTTTTCATTCCATTCCATTCAATTCCAATCCATTCGTGTTGATTCCATACGATTCCATTCCATTCCATTCGGGTTGATTCCATGCCATTCCATTCCATTCCATTCGCGTTGATACCATTCCATTCCATTCCATTCCTTTCCATTCCATTCGGGTTGATTCCATTCCTTTCCACTCCATTCCATTCCATTTCATTCCATTCCATTCCATTCCATTCCATTCCATTCTATTCGGGTCGATTTCATTCCATTCCATTCCATTACATTACATTCAGGTTGATTCTATTCCATTCCATTCCATTCCATTCCATTTCATTCCATTCCATTCCATGCCATTCAAATCCATTACATTAGATTCCAATCGGGTTGATTCCATTCCATTCCCATCCATTCCACTGTATTGCACTCCATTCCACTCCATTCCATTCCATTCCAATCCATTCGGGTTGATTCCATTCCATTCCATTCCATTCCATTCCATTCCATTCCACTCCATTCCAGTCAGGTTGATTCCATTCCATTCCATTCCATTCCATTCCTTTCCATTCCATTCGGGTTGATTCCACTCCATACCTTTCCATTCTATTCCATTCTATTCCAATACATTCCACTCCATTCGCGTTAATTCCATTCCATTCCATTCCATTCCATTCCATTCCATTTCATTCCATTCCATTCCATTCCATTCTGCTTGATTCCATTCTATTCCTTTCCATTCCACTCCATTCCATTCGGGTTGATTCCATACCATTCCATTCCATTCCATTCCGTTCCATTCCATTCCATTCCGGTTGATTCCATTCCATTCCATTCCATCCCATTCCATTCCATTCGGGTTGATTCCATTGCATTCCATTCCATTACATCCCATCAAATTCCAGTGCATTCCATTAAATTCCAGTCAGGTTGATTCCATTCCATTCCATTCCTGGCCATGCCACGCCATACTATGCCATGCCATGCCATTCCTTTCCATTACATTCTACTCCATTCTGAACCAATCCGTTCCATTCCATTCGGGTTGATACCTTTCCATTCTTTTCCATTCCATTCCATTCCACTCCATTCCATGGCATTCCTTTCCATTCCATTCCGTTCCATTCCATTGCATTCCATTCCCTTCCATTCGGGTTGATTCCTTTCCTTTACATTCCATTCGATTCCATTCCATTCCATTCCATTGCATTCGGCTTGATTCCATTCCATTCCATTCCATTCCAGTCCATTCCATTCTATTCCATTCTATTCGTCTTGATTCCATTCCACTCCATTCAATTCGGGTTGATTCCATATCATTCCCTTCCAATCCATTCCATTCCATTCCATTCCATTCCATTCCATTCCATTCCATTCTGGTTGATTCCATTCCATTCCATTCCATTCCCTTACATTCCATTCCAGTTGATTGTATTCCCTGCGATTCCACTGCGTTCCATTCCATTCAATTCCATTAGTGTTGATTGCATTCCATTCCATTCCATTCTATTCCATTCCATTCCATTCCATTCCATTCCTTTCGGGTTGATTCCATAACCTTCCCTTCCATTCCATTCCCTTCCATTCCATTCGAGTTGATACCATTAAATTCCATTCCGTTCAATTCCCTTCCATACCATTAAATTCCATTCCGGTTGATTCCATTCCCTTCCATTCTTTTCAATTCCATTCCATTCCATTCCTGTCCCTGCCATTCCATTCCTGTCCTTGCTGTTTGATTGTATTCCATTCCATTCCATTCCATTCCATTCGGGTTGATTCCATTCCATTCCTTTCCATACCATTCAATTTCGTTCCATTCCATTCCATTCGGGTTGATTCCATTTCAGTCCATTCCATTCCATTCCATTCCATTCCATTCCATTCGGGTTGATTCCATTCCATTCCATTCCGTTGCATTCCATGCCATTAATGTTGATACAATTCCATTCCATTGCATTAGATTCCATTACATTCGGGTAGATTCCATTCCATTCCATTCCATTGCATTCCATTCCATTCCATTCGGGTTGATTCCAATCCATTCCATTCCATTCCCATCCAATCCATTCGGGTTGATTCCATCCGCTTCCATTCCATTCCACTCCATTCTATTCTGGTTGATTCCATTCCATTCCTTTCAATTCCATTCCATTCCATTCCATTCGTGTTGATACCATTCCATTCAATTCCGTTCCATTGCATTCCATTCAGTTTGATTCCATTCCCTTCAATTCCATTCCATTCCATTCCATTCCATTCCACTCCATTGCATTCCATTCCACTCCATTCCATTCCATTCCATTCAATTCGGGTTGAATACATCCCATTCCATTCCATTCCATTCCACTCCATTCCAATCAGGTTGATTCCATTCCATTCCATTCGGGTTGATTCCATTCCAATTCATTCCATTCTATTCCATTCCGTTCCATTCCATTCCATTCCATTCGGGTTGTTTCCATTCCATTCCATTCCATTCCACTCCACTCCATTCCATTCCATTCCATACCATTCGTGTTGATTCCATCCCATTCCGTTCTATTCCACTGCATTCCATTCCATTCCATTCCATTCCATTCGGTTTGATTCCATTCCATTCCATTCCATTCCATTCCAATCCATTCCATTCCATTGCATTCCATTCCATTCGGGTTGATTCCGTTCACTTCCATTCCTCCCATTCCATTGCATTCCATTCCATTTTATTCGGGTTGATTCCAATCCATTCCATTCCATTCCTTTCCATTCCATTCCATTCCATTCGGTTTGATTCCATATCCTTCCCTTGCATTCCATTCCATTCCATTCAAATCCATTCGGGTTGATTCCATAAACTTCCATTCCATTCCACTCCGTTCCATTCCATTCTGATTGATTCCATTGCATTCCTTTCCATTTCATTACATTCGGGTTGATTCCATTCCATTCCATTCCATTCCATGTCTTTCCAATCCATTATATTCGATTCCATTCGGGTTGATTCCATTCCATTCCATTCCACTCCATTGCATTCCAATCCACTCCATTCCATTCCATTCCATTCCATTCCATTCCATTCCATTCCATTCAGGTTGATTCCATCCCATCCCATTAGATCCCGTTCCATTCCATTGCATTCGGATTGACTCCATTCCATTCCATTCCTTTCCATTCCATTCAATTCCGTTCCATTCCATTCCATTCGTGTTGATTTCATTCCCTCCCACTCCATTGCATTCCATTCCATTCCATTCATTTCCATTCCATTCCATTCGGGTTGATTCCATTCCCTTACATTCCATTCCATTCCATTCAATTCCATTCCTTTCTTGTTGATTCCATTCCATTCCATTCCACGCTTTCCATTCCATTCCATTCCATTAGGGTTGATTATATCCTATTCCATTCCATTTCTTTTCATTCCACTCCATTCCAGTCAGGTTGATTCCATTCCATTCCATTCCATTCCATTCCATTCCATTCCATTCCATTCCTTTCCATTCCATTCCATTCGGGCTGATTCAATTCCATTCCATTCCATTCCACTCCATTCGTGTTGATTCCATTCCATTCCTCTACATTCCATTCCATTCCATCCCATTTGGGTTGATTCCATCCCATTCCATTCCATTCCAATCCAATCCATTCCATTCCATTCCATTCCAATCCATTCCAATCCATTCAGGTTGATTCCCTACGCTTCCATTTCACTCAATTCCATTCCATTCGGGTTGATTCATTTCCATTCCATTCTATTCCATTCCATTCGGTTTGATTCCATTACATTCCATTCCACTCCATTGCATTCCATTCCACTCCATTCCATTCCATTCCATTCCATTCCATTCCATTCCATTCCATTCCATTCGGGTTTTTTCCATCCCATTCCATTCCCATCCATTCCATTCCACTCCATTCCAATCAGGTTGATTCCATTCCATTCCATTCCATTCCATTCCATTCCATTCCATTCCATTCCATTCCATTCCATTCCATTCCATTAGGGTTGATTCCATTCCATTCCATTCCATTCCATTCCATTCCATTCCATTCCATTCCATTCAATTCGGGTTGTTTCCATTCCATTCCATTGCACTCCATTCCATGCCATTCCATACCATTCGTGTTGATTCAATCCCATTCCATTCCATTCCATTCCATTCCAATCCATACGTGTTGATTCCATTCCCTTCCATTGCATTGCAATCCATTCCATTCCAGTTGATTCCATTCCCTTCGATTCCATTCCATTCCATTCGATTCCATTCCATTGCATTCCACTCGTGTGGATTCAAATCCATTCCAATCCATTCCATTCCAATCCATTCCAATCCATTCATGTTGATTCCCAACGCTTCCATTTCACTGAAATCCATTCCATTCGGGTTGATTCCATTCCATTCCATTCTATTCCATTCCATTCGGTTTGATTCCATTACATTCCATTCCACTCCATTTCATTCCATTCCACTCCATTCCATTCCGTTCCATTCCATTCCATTCCATTCCATTCCATTCCATTCGGGTTTATTCCATCCGATTCCATTCCCATCCATTCCATTCCACTCCATTCCAATCATGTTGATTCCACTCCATTCCATTCCATTCCATTCCATTTCATTAGGGTTGATTCCATTCCATTCCATTCCATTCCATTCCATTCCATTCCATTCCATTCCATTCGGGTTGTTTCCATTCCATTCCATTCCAGTCCATTCCATGCCATTCCATACCATTCGTGTTGATTCAATCCCATTCCAATCCATTCCATTCCATTCGAATCCATACGTGTTGATTCCATTCCCTTCCATTGCATTGCAATCCATTCCATTCCAGTTGATTCCATTCCCTTCGATTCCATTCCATTACATTCGATTCCGTTCCATTGCATTCCATTCGGGTGGATTCCAATCCATTCCATTCCATTCCATTCCATTCCAAACCATTCAGTTTGATTCCCTACGCTTCCACTCCATTCAATTCCATTCCTTTCAGGTTGATTCCATTCCATTCCATTCCATTCCATTCCATTCCATTCCATTCCATTCCATTCCATTCCATTCGGTTTGATACCATTCCATTCCATTCCACTCCATTGCATTCCATTCCACTCCATTTCATTCCATTCCATTCCATTCCGGGTGATTCCATCCCATTCCATTGCATTCCATTCCATTCCATTCCATTCCATTCCATTCCAATCCTTTCCTATCAGGTTGATTCCATTCCATTCCATTCCATTCCATTCCATTCGGGTTGATTCCATTCCATTCCATTCCATTCCATTCCATTCCATTCCATTCAATTCCATTCCATTTCATTCCATTCCATTCCTTTCTGGTTCATTCCATTCCATTCCATTCCATTCCATTCCATTCCATTCGGGTTGATTCCAATCCATTCCATTCCATTCCATTCCATTCCATTCCATTCCATTCCATTTCATTTCATTCCATTCCTTTCTGGTTGATTCCATTCCATTCCATTCCATTCCATTCCATTCCATTCCATTAGGGTTGATTATATCATATTCCATTCCATTTCTTTTCATTCCACTGCTTTCCAGTCAGGTTGATTCCATTCCATTCCATTCCATTCCATTCCATTCCATTCCATTCGGGTTGATTCAATTCCATTCCATTCCATTCCACTACATTCGGGTTGATTCCATTCCATTCCTCTCCATTCCATTCCATTCCATAACATTTGGGTTGATTCCATCCCATTCCATTCCATTCCATTCCATTCCAATCCATTCCATTCCATTCCATTCGCGTTAATTCCATTCCATTCCATTCCATTCCATTCCATTTCATTCCATTCGGGTTGATTTCATTCCATTCCATTCCATTCCATTCCTTTCCATTCCATTCCATTCCATTCGTGTTGATACCATTCCATTCAATTCCGTTCCATTCCATTCCATTCGGTTTGATTCCATTCCATTCCATTCCATTCCATTCCATTCCATTCCATTCCATTCCATTCCTGTCTGGTTGATTCCATTCCATTCCATTCCATTCCATTCCATTTCATTCCATTCCATTCCATTCCATTCGGGTTGATTCCATTCCGTTCCTTTCCATTCCATTCAATTCCGTTCTATTCGTGTTGATTGCCTTCCCTTCGATTCCATTCCATTCCATTCCATTCCATTCCATTCCATTCCATCCCATTCCATTCGGATTGATTCCATTCTATTCCATTCCATTCCTTTACATTCCATTCCATTCCATTCTGGTTGATTCCATTCCATTCCATTCCATTCCCTATAATTCCATTGCATTCCATTCCATTCCGTTCCAATCGGGTTTATTCCAGTCCATTCCATTCCATTGCATTCCATTCCATTCCATTAAATTCATGTTGATTCCGTTCCATTCCAATCCATTCTATTCGATTAAATTCCACTCCAATACATACGGGTTGATTCCATTCCATTCCATTCCATTCCATTCCATGCCATTCCATTCCATTCCATTCCGGTTGATTCCATTGCTTTCCATTTCATTGAATTTCATTCCATTCCATTCCATTCCATTCCATTAGGGTTGATTATATCCTATTCCATTCCATTTCTTTTCATTCCACTGCATTCCAGTCAGGTTGATTCCATTCCATTCCATTCCATTCCATTCGTGTTGATTCAATTCCATTCCATTCCATTCCACTACATTCGGGTTGATTCCATTCATTCCTCTCCATTCCATTCCATTCCATAACATTTGGGTTGATTCCATCCCAGTCCATTCCATTCCATTCCATTCCAATCCATTCCATTCCATTCCATTCGCGTTAATTCCATTCCATTCCATTTCATTCCATTCGGGTTGATTTCATTCCATTCCATTCAATTCCATTCCATTCCATTCCATTCCATTCCATTCCATGCCATTCCATTCCATTAAGTACGATTTCATTCGGGTTGATTCCATTCCATTCCATTCCATTCCATTACTTTCGTGTTGAATCCATTCCATTCCATTCCACTCCATTGCATTCCATTCCACCCCATTCCATTCCATTCCATTCCATTCCATTCCATTCCATTCCATTCGTGTTGATACCATTCCATTCTATTCCGTTCCGTTCCATTCCTTTCGGTTTGATTCCATTCCCTTCAATTCCATTCCATTCCATTCCATTCCATTCCATTCCATTCCTGCCTGGTTTATTCCATTCCATTCCATTCCATTCCATTCCATTCCATTCCATTCCATTCCATTCCATTTCATTTCATTCCATTCCATTCCATTCGGGTTGATTCCATTCCGTTCCTTTCCATTCCATTCAATTCCGTTCCATTCGTATTGATTGCCTTCCCTTCGATTCCATTGCATTCCATTCAATTCCAGTCCATTCCATTCGGGTTGATTCCATTCCATTCCATTCCATTTCATTCCATTCCATTCCATTCCATTAGAGTTGTCTCCATACACTTCCCTTCTATTCCATTCCATTCCATTCCTATCCATTCGGGTTGATTCCATACGCTTACATTCCATTCCATTACATTTCATTCGGGTTGATTCCTTTCCATTCCATTTCATTCCATTCCATTCCATTCGGGTTGTTTCCATTCCATTCCATTCCATTCCATTCCATTCCCTTCCATTCCATTCCACTCCATTAAATGTCATTCCATACCATTCGGGTTTATTACATCCCATTCCATTCCGTTTAATTCCATTCCATTCCATTCGGGTTGATTCCATTCCCTTTCATTCCTTACATTCCATAACATTCCATTCCATTTTATTCGCGTTGATTCCATTCCATTCCATTAAATTCCATTCCATTCCATTCCATTTCATTCCATTCCATTACATTCCATTCGGGTTGATTCCATATCCTTCCCTTCCATTCCATTCCATTCAATTCCAATCCATTTGGGTTGATTCCATACGCTTCCATTCCATTCCATTCGGGTTGATACCATTCCATTCCGTTCCATTTCATTCCATTCCCGTTGATACCATTCCATTCCATTCCATTCCATGCCATTCCAATCCATTACGTTCGATTCCATTCTGGTTGATTCCATTCAATTCAATTCCATTCCATTACGTACGGTTTGATAACATTCCATTCAATTCCACTCCATTGCATTCCATTCCACTCCATTCCATTCCATTCTATTCAATTCGGGTTGATTACATCCCATTCCATTCCAATCCATTCCACTCCACTCCACTCAGGTTGATTCCATTCCATTCCATTCGGGTTCATTCCATTCCAATTCATTCAATTCTATTCCATTCCGTTCCATTCCATTACATTCCATTCAATTCCATTCCATTTCATTCCATTCCATTCCTTTCTGGTTGATTCCATTCCATTCCATTCCATTCCATTCCATTCCATTCGGGTTGATTCCATTCCATTCCATTCCATTCCTTTCCATTTCATTCCATTCCATTCCTTTCTGGTTGATTCCATTCCATTCCATTCCATTCCATTCCATTCCACTAGGGTTGATTATATCCTATTCCATTCCATTTCTTTTCATTCCACTGCATTCCAGTCAGGTTGATTCCATTCCATTCCATTCCATTCCATTCGGGTTGATTCCATTCCATTCCATTCCATTCCACTACATTCGGGTTGATTCCATTCCAATCCTCTCCATTCCATTCCATTCCATAACATTTGGGTTGATTCCATCCCATTCCATTCCATTCCAATCCATTCCATTCCATTCCATTCGCGTTAATTCCATTCCATTCCATTCCATTCCATTCCATTCCATTTCATTCCATTCGGGTTGATTTCATTCCATTCCATTCCATTCCATTCCATTCCATTCCATGCCATTCCAATCCATTACGTTCGATTTCATTCGGGTTGATTCCATTCCATTCCATTCCATTCCATTACTTTCGGGTTGATTCCATTCCATTCCATTCCACTCCATTGCATTCCATTCCACCCCATTCCATTGCATTCCTTTCCAATCCACTCCATTCCATTCCATTCCATTCGTGTTGATACCATTCCATTCAATTCCGTTCCATTCCATTCCATTCGGTTTGATTCCATTCCCTTCAATTCCATTCCATTCCATTCCATTCCATTCCATTCCATTCCATTCCATTCCATTCCATTCCATTCCATTCCTGTCTGGTTGATTCCATTCCATTACATTCCATTCCATTCCATTTCATTTCATTCCATTCCATTCCATTCGGGTTGATTCCATTCCGTTCCTTTCCATTCCATTCAATTCCATTCCATTCGTGTTGATTGCCTTCCCTTCGATTCAATTCCATTCCATTCCATTCCATTCCATTCCATCCGATTCCATTCGGGTTGATTCCATTCTATTCCATTCCATTCCTTTACATTCCATTCCATTCCATTCGGGTTGATTCCATTCCATTCCATTCCATTCCCTTTAATTCCATTGCATTCCATTCCATTCCGTTCCAATCGGGTTTATTCCAGTCCATTCCATTCCATTGCATTCCATTCCATTCCATTAAATTCATGTTGATTCCGTTCCATTCCAATCCATTCCATTCGATTCCATTCCACTCCAATACATTCGGGTTGATTCCATTCCATTCCATTCCATGCCATTCCATTCCATTCCATTCCAGTTGATTCCATTCCGTTCCATTTCATTGAATTTCATTCCATTCCATTCCATTCCATTAGGGTTGATTATATCCTATTCCATTCCATTTCTTTTCATTCCACTCCATTCCAGTCAGGTTGATTCCATTCCATTCCATTCCATTCCATTCCAGTCCATTCCATGCCATTCCATTCGGGTTGATTCAATTCCATTCCATTCCATTACACTCCATTCGGGTTGATTGCATTCCATTCCTCTCCATTCCATTCCATTCCATTCCAAACCATTTTGGTTGATTCCATCCCATTCCATTCCTTCCAATCCATTCCTATTCATTCCATTCCATTCCATTCCATTCCAGTTGATTCCCTTCCCTTCGATTCCATTCCATTCCATTCGATTCGGTTCCATTCCATTCCATTCGGGTGTATTCCAGTCCATTCAATTCCATTTTTTCCATTCCATTCCCATCAATTCAGGTTGATTCCCTACGCTTCCATTCCATTCAATTCCATTCCATTCGGGTTGATTCCATTCCACTCCTTTCCATTCCATTACATTCTGTTTGATTCCATTCCATTCCATTGCATTCCACTCCATTGCATTCCATTCCACTCCATTCTATTCCATTCCATTCCATTCCATTCGGGTTGATTCCATCCCATTCCATTCCATTCCATTCCATTCCATTCCACCCCACACCATTCAAATCAGTTTGATTCCATCCCATTCTATTCCATTCCATTCCATTCCATTCCAAAACATACGGCGTGATTCCATTCCCTTCCGTGCCATTGCAATCCATTCCATTCTATTCGGGTTGATTCCATTTCATTCCATTCCATTGCATTCCATTCCATTCCATTCCATTGCATTCCATTCCATTCCATTCCATTCCGGTTGATTCCATATCCTTCCTTTCATTCCATTCCATTCCTTTCCATTATTGTTGATTCCATACGAATCCATTCAATTCCAATCCATTCCATTCGGGTTGATTCCATGCCATTCCATTCCATTCCATTCCATTCCATTCGCGTGGATACCATGCCATTCCATTCCATTCCATTCCATTCTTTTCCATTCCATTCGGGTTGATTCCATTCCTTTCCATTCCTTTCCATTCCATTCCATTCCATGCCATTCCATTCCATTCCATTCCATTCGCTTCTGGTTGATTCCCTTCCATTCCATTCCATTCCGTTCCATTCCATTCCATTTCAGTTCATTCCATTCCATTCCATTCCATTAGGGTTGATTCCATTCCATTCCATTCCATTCCACGCCATTCGGGTCGATTCCATTCCATTTCATTTCATTCCATTCCATCCCATTCCATTCCATTCCATTCCACTGCATTCCAGTCAGGTTGATTCCACTCCATTGCACTCCATTCCAATCCATTCCATGCCATTCCATACCATTCGTGTTGATTCAATACAATTCCATTCCATTCTATTCCATTCCATACCATTCCATTCCATACCATTATATTACATTCGGGTTCATTCTATTCCATTCCATTCCACTACATTGCATTCCATTCCACTCCATTCCATTCCATTCCATTCCATTCGTGTTGATTCCACCCCATTCCACTCCATTCCATTCCATTCCATTCCATTCCACTCCATTCCAATCAGGTTGATTCCATTCCATTCCATAACATTCCATTCCAATCCATATCATTCCATTCCATTCCATTCCATTCCATTCGGGTAGATTCCATTCCATTCCATTCCATTCTATTCCATTCCATTCCAATCCATTCCATTCCATTCGGGTTGTTTCCATTCCATTCCATTCGATTCCATTCCATTCCATTCCATTCAGATTGATTCCATTCCATTCCATTCCCATCCATTCCATTCTGGTTGATTCCATTTCATTCCATTCCACTCAAATCCATTCCATTCGTGTTGATTCCATTCCATTCCATTCGAGTTGATTCCATTCCATTTCATTCCATTGCATCCCATTCCATTCCATTCCATTCCACTCCATTCCAGTCAGGTTGATTCCACTCCATTTCACTGCATTCCATTCCATTCAATGCCATTCCATACCATTCGGGTTGATTCCATCCCATTCCTTTCCATTCCATTCCATTCCATTCCGTTTGATTCCATTCCATTCCATTCCATTTCATTCCATTCCATTCCATTCCATTAGGGTTGTCTCCATACACTTCCCTTCCCTTCCATTCCATTCCATTCCTATCCATTCGGGTTGATTACATACGCTTACATTCCATTCCATTACATTCCATTCGGGTTGATTCCTTTCCATTCCATTTCATTCCATTCCATTCCATTCGGGTTGTTTCCATTCCATTCCATTCCATTCCATTCCATTCCCTTCCATTCCATTCCACTCCATTAAATGCCATTCCATACCATTCGGGTTTATTACATCCCATTCCATTCCGTTTAATTCCATTCCATTCCATTCGGGTTGATTCCATTCCCTTTCATTCCTTACATTCCATAACATTCCATTCCATTTTATTCGGGTTGATTCCATTCCATTCCATTAAATTCCATTCCATTCCATTCCATTTCATTCCATTCCATTACATTCCATTCGGGTTGATTCCATATCCTTCCCTTCCATTCCATTCCATTCAATTCCAATCCATTTGGGTTGATTCCATACGCTTCCATTCCATTCCATTCAGGTTGATACCATTCCATTCCGTTCCATTTCATTCCATTCCCGTTGATACCATTCCATTCCATTCCATTCCATGCCATTCCAATCCATTACGTTCGATTCCATTCTGGTTGATTCCATTCAATTCAATTCCATTCCATTACGTACGGTTTGATAACATTCCATTCAATTCCACTCCATTGCATTCCATTCCACTCCATTCCATTCCATTCTATTCAATTCGGGTTGATTACATCCCATTCCATTCCAATCCATTCCACTCCATTCCACTCAGGTTGATTCCATTCCATTCCATTCGGGTTCATTCCATTCCAATTCATTCAATTCTATTCCATTCCGTTCCATTCCATTCCATTCCATTCAATTCCATTCCATTTCATTCCATTCCATTCCATTCCTTTCTGGTTGATTCCATTCCATTCCATTCCATTCCATTCCATTCCATTCGGGTTGATTCCATTCCATTCCATTCCATTCCATTCCATTCCATTCCATTCCATTTCATTCCATTCCATTCCTTTCTGGTTGATTCCATTCCATTCCATTCCATTCCACTAGGGTTGATTATATCCTATTCCATTCCATTTCTTTTCATTCCACTGCATTCCAGTCAGGTTGATTCCATTCCATTCCATTCCATTCCATTCGGGTTGATTCAATTCCATTCCATTCCATTCCACTACATTCGGGTTGATTCCATTCCAATCCTCCCCATTCCATTCCATTCCATAACATTTGGGTTGATTCCATCCCATTCCATTCCATTCCATTCCATTCCAATCCATTCCATTCCATTCCATTCGCGTTAATTCCATTCCATTCCATTCCATTCCATTCCATTCCATTCCATTTCATTCCATTCTGGTTGGTTTCATTCCATTCCATTCCATTCCATTCCATTCCATTCCATTCCATGCCATTCCAATCCATTACGTTTGATTTCATTCGGGTTGATTCCATTCCATTCCATTCCATTCCATTACTTTCGGGTTGATTCCATTCCATTCCATTCCACTCCATTGCATTCCATTCCACCCCATTCCATTGCATTCCATTCCAATCCACTCCATTCCATTCCATTCCATTCGTGTTGATACCATTCCATTCAATTCCGTTCCATTCCATTCCATTCGGTTTGATTCCATTCCCTTCAATTCCATTCCATTCCATTCCATTCCATTCCATTCCATTCCATTCCATTCCATTCCATTCCATTCCATTCCTGTCTGGTTGATTCCATTCCATTCCATTCCATTCCATTCCATTTCATTTCATTCCATTCCATTCCATTCGGGTTGATTCCATTCCGTTCCTTTCCATTCCATTCAATTCCATTCCATTCGTGTTGATTGCCTTCCCTTCGATTCAATTCCATTCCATTCCATTCCATTCCATTCCATCCCATTCCATTCGGGTTGATTCCATTCTATTCCATTCCATTCCTTTACATTCCATTCCATTCCATTCGGTTTGATTCCATTCCATTCCATTCCATTCCCTTTAATTCCATTGGATTCCATTCCATTCCGTTCCAATCGGGTTTATTCCAGCCCATTCCATTCCATTGCATTCCATTCCATTCCATTAAATTCATGTTGATTCCGTTCCATTCCAATCCATTCCATTCGATTCCATTCCACTCCAATACATTCGGGTTGATTCCATTCCATTCCATTCCATGCCATTCCATTCCATTTCCTTCCGGTTGATTCCATTCCGTTCCATTTCATTGAATTTCATTCCATTCCATTCCATTCCATTAGGGTTGATTATATCCTATTCCATTCCATTTCTTTTCATTCCACTCTATTCCAGTCAGGTTGATTCCATTCCATTCCATTCCATTCCATTCCAGTCCATTCCATGCCATTCCATTCCGGTTGATTCAATTCCATTCCATTCCATTACACTCCATTCGGGTTGATTGCATTCCATTCCTCTCCATTCCATTCCATTCCATTCCAAACCATTTTGGTTGATTCCATCCCATTCCATTCCTTCCAATCCATTCCAATTCATTCCATTCCATTCCATGCCATTCCAGTTGATTCCCTTCCCTTCGATTCCATTCCATTCCATTCGATTAGGTTCCATTCCATTCCATTCGGGTGTATTCCAGTCCATTCAATTCCATTTTTTCCATTCCATTCCCATCAATTCAGGTTGATTCCCTACGCTTCCATTCCATTCAATTCCATTCCATTCGGGTTGATTCCATTCCACTCCTTTCCATTCCATTACATTCTGTTTGATTCCATTCCATTCCATTGCATTCCACTCCATTGCATTCCATTCCACTCCATTCTATTCCATTCCATTCCATTCCATTCGGGTTGATTCCATCCCATTCCATTCCATTCCATTCCATTCCATTCCACCCCACACCATTCAAATCAGTTTGATTCCATCCCATTCTATTCCATTCGATTCCATTCCATTCCAAAACATACGGCGTGATTCCATTCCCTTCCGTTCCATTGCAATCCATTCCATTCTATTCGGGTTGATTCCATTCCATTCCATTCCATTGCATTCCATTCCATTCCATTCCATTGCATTCCATTCCATTCCATTCCATTCCGGTTGATTCCATATCCTTCTTTTCATTCCATTCCATTCCTTTCCATTCTTGTCGATTCCATACGAATCCATTCAATTCCAATCCATTCCATTCGGGTTGATTCCATGCCATTCCATTCCATTCCATTCCATTCCATTCCATTCCATTCGCGTGGATACCATGCCATTCCATTCCATTCCATTCCATTCTTTTCCATTCCATTCGGGTTGATTCCATTCCTTTCCATTCCTTTCCATTCCATTCCATTCCATGCCATTCCATTCCATTCCATTCCATTCGCTTCTGGTTGATTCCCTTCCATTCCATTCCATTCCGTTCCATTCCATTCCATTTCAGTTTATTCCATTCCATTCCATTCCATTAGGGTTGATTCCATTCCATTCCATTCCATTCCACGCCATTCGGGTCGATTCCATTCCATTTCATTCCATTCCATCCCATTCCATTCCATTCCATTCCACTGCATTCCAGTCAGGTTGATTCCACTCCATTGCACTCCATTCCAATCCATTCCATGCCATTCCATACCATTCGTGTTGATTCAATACAATTCCATTCCATTCTATTCCATTCCATTCCATTCCATTCCATACCATTATATTACATTCGGGTTGATTCTATTCCATTCCATTCCACTACATTGCATTCCATTCCACTCCATTCCATTCCATTCCATTCCATTCCATTCGGGTTGATTCCACCCCATTCCACTCCATTCCATTCCATTCCATTCCATTCCATTCCATTCCACTCCATTCCAATCAGGTTGATTCCATTCCATTCCATAACATTCCATTCCAATCCATATCATTCCATTCCATTCCATTCCATTCCATTCGGGTAGATTCCATTCCATTCCATTCCATTCTATTCCATTCCATTCCAATCCATTCCATTCCATTCGGGTTGTTTCCATTCCATTCCATTCCATTCCATTCCATTCCATTCCATTCCATTCAGATTGATTCCATTCCATTCCATTCCCTTCCATTCCATTCTGGTTGATTCCATTTCATTCCATTCCACTCAAATCCATTCCATTCGTGTTGATTCCATTCCATTCCATTCGAGTTGATTCCATTCCATTTCATTCCATTGCATCCCATTCCATTCCATTCCATTCCACTCCATTCCAGTCAGGTTGATTCCACTCCATTTCATTGCATTCCATTCCATTCAATGCCATTTCATACCATTCGGGTTGATTCCATCCCATTCCTTTCCATTCCATTCCAATCCATTCCGTTTGATTCCATTCCATTCCATTCCATGCCATTCCATTCCATTCCATTCCACTCGTGGTAATTCCATTCCCTTCCATTTCTTCCATTCCATTGCATTCCATTCCTTTCCATTCGGGTTGATTCCATTCCATTCCATTCCATTTGGGTTGATTCCATATCCTTCCTTCCCTTCCATTCCATTCCATTCCAATACTCTCGGGTTGATTACATACGCTTCCATGGCATTCCATTCCATTCCATTCGGGTGGATTCCATTCCATCGCATTCTATTCCATTCCATTCCATTCCATTCCATTCCATTCCACTCGCATTAATACCATTCCATTCCATTCCATTCCATTTCATTCATTTCCATTCCATTACATTCCGTGCCATTCCAATCCATTACGTTCGATTCCATTCGGGTTGATTCCATTACTTTCCATTCCATTCCATTCCATTCCATTACACTCCAATCCATTCACGTTGATTCCATTCCATTCCAATCCATTCCACTCCATTCAATTCCATTCCATTCGGGTTGATTCCATTCCATTCCATTCCATTCTATTCCATTCCATTCCATTACATTCGGGTTGTTTCCATTCCATTCCATTCCATTCAATTCCACTCCATTCCATGCCATTCCATACCATTCGGGTTGAATCCATCCCATTCCATTCAATTCCACTCTATTACATTCCATTGCATTCCATTCGCGTTGATTCTGTTCCCTTCCATTCCTTAAATTCCATTGCATTCCATTCCATTTTATTCGGGTTGATTCCATTCCATTCCATTCCATTCCATTCGGGTTGATACCATATCCTTCCCATCCATTCCATTCCATTCCATTCCAATCCATTCGGGTTGATTCCATGCACTTCCATTCCATTCCATTCCATTCCATTCCATTCCATTCCGGTTGATTCCATTCCATTCCTTTATATTACATTACATTATGGTTGATTCCATTCCATTCCATTGCATTCCATTTCATTCCACTCCATTCCAGTCAGGTTAATTCCATTCCATTCCATTCCATTCCATTCCATTCCATTCCATTCGGGTTGATTCCATCCCATTCCATTCCATTCCACTCCATTTGGGTTGATTCCATTCCATTCCGCTCCATTCCATTCCGTTCCATACCATTTGTGTTGATTCCATCCCATTCCATTCCATTCCATTCCATTCCAATCCATTCCATTCCATTCCATTCCATTCCATTCCAGTTGATTCCATTTCATTCGATTCCATGTCGTTCCATTCGATGCTGTTCCATTCCACTCCATTCGTGTGGATTCCCATCAATTCCATTCCATTCCATTCCATTTCATTCCATTCCAATCCACTCAGGTTGATTCCCTACGCTTCCATTCCATTCAATTCCATTCCATTCGATTTGAATCCATTAAATTCCATTCCATTCCATTCCATTCGGTGTGATTCCATTCCATTCCATTCCACTCCAATGCATTCCAATCCACTCCATTCCATTCCATTCCATTCCATTCCATTCGGGTTGATTCCATCCCATTCCATTCCATTCCATTCTATTCCACTCCATTCCAATCAGGTTGATTCCATTCCATTTCATTCCATTCCACTCCATTCCATTCCATTCCATGCCATTCCATTCCACTCCATTCGGGATGATTCCATTCCATTCCATTCCACTTCATTCGGGTTCATTCCATTCCATTTCATCCCATTACATCCCATTCCATTCCATTCCATTCCACTCCATTCCAGTGAGGTTGATTCCACTCCATTGCACTCCATTCCACTCTATTCAATGCCATTCCATACCATTCATGTTGATTCCATCCCATTCCATTCCATCCCGTTCCATTCGGGTTGATTCCATTCTATTCCATTCCATTCCTTTACATTCCATTCCATTCCATTCGGGTTGATTCCATTCCATTCCATTCCATTCCCTTTAATTCCATTGCATTCCATTCCATTCCGTTCCAATCGGGTTTATTCCAGTCCATTCCATTCCATTGCATTCCATTCCATTCCATTAAATTCATGTTGATTCCGTTCCATTCCAATACATTCCATTCGATTCCATTCCACTCCAATACATTCGGGTTGATTCCATTCCATTCCATTCCATGCCATTCCATTCCATTCCATTCCGGTTGATTCCATTCCGTTCCATTTCATTGAATTTCATTCCATTCCATTCCATTCCATTAGGGTTGATTATATCCTATTCCATTCCATTTCTTTTCATTCCACTCCATTCCAGTCAGGTTGATTCCATTCCATTCCATTCCATTCCATTCCAGTCCATTCCATGCCATTCCATTCGGGTTGATTCAATTCCATTCCATTCCATTACACTCCATTCGGGTTGATTGCATTCCATTCCTCTCCATTCCATTCCATTCCATTCCAAACCATTTTGGTTGATTCCATCCCATTCCATTCCTTCCAATCCATTCCTATTCATTCCATTCCATTCCATTCCATTCCAGTTGATTCCCTTCCCTTCGATTCCATTCCATTCCATTCGATTCGGTTCCATTCCATTCCATTCGGGTGTATTCCAGTCCATTCAATTCCATTTTTTCCATTCCATTCCCATCAATTCAGGTTGATTCCCTACGCTTCCATTCCATTCAATTCCATTCCATTCGGGTTGATTCCATTCCACTCCTTTCCATTCCATTACATTCTGTTTGATTCCATTCCATTCCATTGCATTCCACTCCATTGCATTCCATTCCACTCCATTCTATTCCATTCCATTCCATTCCATTCGGGTTGATTCCATCCCATTCCATTCCATTCCATTCCATTCCATTCCACCCCACACCATTCAAATCAGTTTGATTCCATCCCATTCTATTCCATTCCATTCCATTCCATTCCAAAACATACGGCGTGATTCCATTCCCTTCCGTGCCATTGCAATCCATTCCATTCTATTCGGGTTGATTCCATTTCATTCCATTCCATTGCATTCCATTCCATTCCATTCCATTGCATTCCATTCCATTCCATTCCATTCCGGTTGATTCCATATCCTTCCTTTCATTCCATTCCATTCCTTTCCATTATTGTTGATTCCATACGAATCCATTCAATTCCAATCCATTCCATTCGGGTTGATTCCATGCCATTCCATTCCATTCCATTCCATTCCATTCGCGTGGATACCATGCCATTCCATTCCATTCCATTCCATTCTTTTCCATTCCATTCGGGTTGATTCCATTCCTTTCCATTCCTTTCCATTCCATTCCATTCCATGCCATTCCATTCCATTCCATTCCATTCGCTTCTGGTTGATTCCCTTCCATTCCATTCCATTCCGTTCCATTCCATTCCATTTCAGTTCATTCCATTCCATTCCATTCCATTAGGGTTGATTCCATTCCATTCCATTCCATTCCACGCCATTCGGGTCGATTCCATTCCATTTCATTTCATTCCATTCCATCCCATTCCATTCCATTCCATTCCACTGCATTCCAGTCAGGTTGATTCCACTCCATTGCACTCCATTCCAATCCATTCCATGCCATTCCATACCATTCGTGTTGATTCAATACAATTCCATTCCATTCTATTCCATTCCATACCATTCCATTCCATACCATTATATTACATTCGGGTTCATTCTATTCCATTCCATTCCACTACATTGCATTCCATTCCACTCCATTCCATTCCATTCCATTCCATTCGTGTTGATTCCACCCCATTCCACTCCATTCCATTCCATTCCATTCCATTCCACTCCATTCCAATCAGGTTGATTCCATTCCATTCCATAACATTCCATTCCAATCCATATCATTCCATTCCATTCCATTCCATTCCATTCGGGTAGATTCCATTCCATTCCATTCCATTCTATTCCATTCCATTCCAATCCATTCCATTCCATTCGGGTTGTTTCCATTCCATTCCATTCGATTCCATTCCATTCCATTCCATTCAGATTGATTCCATTCCATTCCATTCCCATCCATTCCATTCTGGTTGATTCCATTTCATTCCATTCCACTCAAATCCATTCCATTCGTGTTGATTCCATTCCATTCCATTCGAGTTGATTCCATTCCATTTCATTCCATTGCATCCCATTCCATTCCATTCCATTCCACTCCATTCCAGTCAGGTTGATTCCACTCCATTTCACTGCATTCCATTCCATTCAATGCCATTCCATACCATTCGGGTTGATTCCATCCCATTCCTTTCCATTCCATTCCATTCCATTCCGTTTGATTCCATTCCATTCCATTCCATTTCATTCCATTCCATTCCATTCCATTAGGGTTGTCTCCATACACTTCCCTTCCCTTCCATTCCATTCCATTCCTATCCATTCGGGTTGATTACATACGCTTACATTCCATTCCATTACATTCCATTCGGGTTGATTCCTTTCCATTCCATTTCATTCCATTCCATTCCATTCGGGTTGTTTCCATTCCATTCCATTCCATTCCATTCCTTTCCTTCCATTCCATTCCACTCCATTAAATGCCATTCCATACCATTCGGGTTTATTACATCCCATTCCATTCCGTTTAATTCCATTCCATTCCATTCGGGTTGATTCCATTCCCTTTCATTCCTTACATTCCATAACATTCCATTCCATTTTATTCGGGTTGATTCCATTCCATTCCATTAAATTCCATTCCATTCCATTCCATTTCATTCCATTCCATTACATTCCATTCGGGTTGATTCCATATCCTTCCCTTCCATTCCATTCCATTCAATTCCAATCCATTTGGGTTGATTCCATACGCTTCCATTCCATTCCATTCAGGTTGATACCATTCCATTCCGTTCCATTTCATTCCATTCCCGTTGATACCATTCCATTCCATTCCATTCCATGCCATTCCAATCCATTACGTTCGATTCCATTCTGGTTGATTCCATTCAATTCAATTCCATTCCATTACGTACGGTTTGATAACATTCCATTCAATTCCACTCCATTGCATTCCATTCCACTCCATTCCATTCCATTCTATTCAATTCGGGTTGATTACATCCCATTCCATTCCAATCCATTCCACTCCATTCCACTCAGGTTGATTCCATTCCATTCCATTCGGGTTCATTCCATTCCAATTCATTCAATTCTATTCCATTCCGTTCCATTCCATTCCATTCCATTCAATTCCATTCCATTTCATTCCATTCCATTCCATTCCTTTCTGGTTGATTCCATTCCATTCCATTCCATTCCATTCCATTCCATTCGGGTTGATTCCATTCCATTCCATTCCATTCCATTCCATTCCATTCCATTTCATTCCATTCCATTCCTTTCTGGTTGATTCCATTCCATTCCATTCCATTCCACTAGGGTTGATTATATCCTATTCCATTCCATTTCTTTTCATTCCACTGCATTCCAGTCAGGTTGATTCCATTCCATTCCATTCCATTCCATTCGGGTTGATTCAATTCCATTCCATTCCATTCCACTACATTCGGGTTGATTCCATTCCAATCCTCCCCATTCCATTCCATTCCATAACATTTGGGTTGATTCCATCCCATTCCATTCCATTCCATTCCATTCCAATCCATTCCATTCCATTCCATTCGCGTTAATTCCATTCCATTCCATTCCATTCCATTCCATTCCATTCCATTCCATTTCATTCCATTCTGGTTGGTTTCATTCCATTCCATTCCATTCCATTCCATTCCATTCCATTCCATGCCATTCCAATCCATTACGTTCGATTTCATTCGGGTTGATTCCATTCCATTCCATTCCATTCCATTACTTTCGGGTTGATTCCATTCCATTCCATTCCACTCCATTGCATTCCATTCCACCCCATTCCATTGCATTCCATTCCAATCCACTCCATTCCATTCCATTCCATTCGTGTTGATACCATTCCATTCAATTCCGTTCCATTCCATTCCATTCGGTTTGATTCCATTCCCTTCAATTCCATTCCATTCCATTCCATTCCATTCCATTCCATTCCATTCCATTCCATTCCTGTCTGGTTGATTCCATTCCATTCCATTCCATTCCATTCCATTTCATTTCATTCCATTCCATTCCATTCGGGTTGATTCCATTCCGTTCCTTTCCATTCCATTCAATTCCATTCCATTCGTGTTGATTGCCTTCCCTTCGATTCAATTCCATTCCATTCCATTCCATTCCATTCCATCCCATTCCATTCGGGTTGATTCCATTCTATTCCATTCCATTCCTTTACATTCCATTCCATTCCATTCGGTTTGATTCCATTCCATTCCATTCCATTCCCTTTAATTCCATTGGATTCCATTCCATTCCGTTCCAATCGGGTTTATTCCAGCCCATTCCATTCCATTGCATTCCATTCCATTCCATTAAATTCATGTTGATTCCGTTCCATTCCAATCCATTCCATTCGATTCCATTCCACTCCAATACATTCGGGTTGATTCCATTCCATTCCATTCCATGCCATTCCATTCCATTTCCTTCCGGTTGATTCCATTCCGTTCCATTTCATTGAATTTCATTCCATTCCATTCCATTCCATTAGGGTTGATTATATCCTATTCCATTCCATTTCTTTTCATTCCACTCTATTCCAGTCAGGTTGATTCCATTCCATTCCATTCCATTCCATTCCAGTCCATTCCATGCCATTCCATTCCGGTTGATTCAATTCCATTCCATTCCATTACACTCCATTCGGGTTGATTGCATTCCATTCCTCTCCATTCCATTCCATTCCATTCCAAACCATTTTGGTTGATTCCATCCCATTCCATTCCTTCCAATCCATTCCAATTCATTCCATTCCATTCCATGCCATTCCAGTTGATTCCCTTCCCTTCGATTCCATTCCATTCCATTCGATTAGGTTCCATTCCATTCCATTCGGGTGTATTCCAGTCCATTCAATTCCATTTTTTCCATTCCATTCCCATCAATTCAGGTTGATTCCCTACGCTTCCATTCCATTCAATTCCATTCCATTCGGGTTGATTCCATTCCACTCCTTTCCATTCCATTACATTCTGTTTGATTCCATTCCATTCCATTGCATTCCACTCCATTGCATTCCATTCCACTCCATTCTATTCCATTCCATTCCATTCCATTCGGGTTGATTCCATCCCATTCCATTCCATTCCATTCCATTCCATTCCACCCCACACCATTCAAATCAGTTTGATTCCATCCCATTCTATTCCATTCCATTCCATTCCATTCCAAAACATACGGCGTGATTCCATTCCCTTCCGTTCCATTGCAATCCATTCCCTTCTATTCGGGTTGATTCCATTCCATTCCATTCCATTGCATTCCATTCCATTCCATTCCATTGCATTCCATTCCATTCCATTCCATTCCGGTTGATTCCATATCCTTCTTTTCATTCCATTCCATTCCTTTCCATTCTTGTCGATTCCATACGAATCCATTCAATTCCAATCCATTCCATTCGGGTTGATTCCATGCCATTCCATTCCATTCCATTCCATTCCATTCCATTCCATTCGCGTGGATACCATGCCATTCCATTCCATTCCATTCCATTCTTTTCCATTCCATTCGGGTTGATTCCATTCCTTTCCATTCCTTTCCATTCCATTCCATTCCATGCCATTCCATTCCATTCCATTCCATTCGCTTCTGGTTGATTCCCTTCCATTCCATTCCATTCCGTTCCATTCCATTCCATTTCAGTTTATTCCATTCCATTCCATTCCATTAGGGTTGATTCCATTCCATTCCATTCCATTCCACGCCATTCGGGTCGATTCCATTCCATTTCATTCCATTCCATCCCATTCCATTCCATTCCATTCCACTGCATTCCAGTCAGGTTGATTCCACTCCATTGCACTCCATTCCAATCCATTCCATGCCATTCCATACCATTCGTGTTGATTCAATACAATTCCATTCCATTCTATTCCATTCCATTCCATTCCATTCCATACCATTATATTACATTCGGGTTGATTCTATTCCATTCCATTCCACTACATTGCATTCCATTCCACTCCATTCCATTCCATTCCATTCCATTCCATTCGGGTTGATTCCACCCCATTCCACTCCATTCCATTCCATTCCATTCCATTCCATTCCATTCCACTCCATTCCAATCAGGTTGATTCCATTCCATTCCATAACATTCCATTCCAATCCATATCATTCCATTCCATTCCATTCCATTCCATTCGGGTAGATTCCATTCCATTCCATTCCATTCTATTCCATTCCATTCCAATCCATTCCATTCCATTCGGGTTGTTTCCATTCCATTCCATTCCATTCCATTCCATTCCATTCCATTCAGATTGATTCCATTCCATTCCATTCCCTTCCATTCCATTCTGGTTGATTCCATTTCATTCCATTCCACTCAAATCCATTCCATTCGTGTTGATTCCATTCCATTCCATTCGAGTTGATTCCATTCCATTTCATTCCATTGCATCCCATTCCATTCCATTCCATTCCACTCCATTCCAGTCAGGTTGATTCCACTCCATTTCATTGCATTCCATTCCATTCAATGCCATTTCATACCATTCGGGTTGATTCCATCCCATTCCTTTCCATTCCATTCCAATCCATTCCGTTTGATTCCATTCCATTCCATTCCATGCCATTCCATTCCATTCCATTCCACTCGTGGTAATTCCATTCCCTTCCATTTCTTCCATTCCATTGCATTCCATTCCTTTCCATTCGGGTTGATTCCATTCCATTCCATTCCATTTGGGTTGATTCCATATCCTTCCTTCCCTTCCATTCCATTCCATTCCAATACTCTCGGGTTGATTACATACGCTTCCATGGCATTCCATTCCATTCCATTCGGGTGGATTCCATTCCATCGCATTCTATTCCATTCCATTCCATTCCATTCCATTCCATTCCACTCGCATTAATACCATTCCATTCCATTCCATTCCATTTCATTCATTTCCATTCCATTACATTCCGTGCCATTCCAATCCATTACGTTCGATTCCATTCGGGTTGATTCCATTACTTTCCATTCCATTCCATTCCATTCCATTACACTCCAATCCATTCACGTTGATTCCATTCCATTCCAATCCATTCCACTCCATTCAATTCCATTCCATTCGGGTTGATTCCATTCCATTCCATTCCATTCTATTCCATTCCATTCCATTACATTCGGGTTGTTTCCATTCCATTCCATTCCATTCAATTCCACTCCATTCCATGCCATTCCATACCATTCGGGTTGAATCCATCCCATTCCATTCAATTCCACTCTATTACATTCCATTGCATTCCATTCGCGTTGATTCTGTTCCCTTCCATTCCTTAAATTCCATTGCATTCCATTCCATTTTATTCGGGTTGATTCCATTCCATTCCATTCCATTCCATTCGGGTTGATACCATATCCTTCCCATCCATTCCATTCCATTCCATTCCAATCCATTCGGGTTGATTCCATGCACTTCCATTCCATTCCATTCCATTCCATTCCATTCCATTCCGGTTGATTCCATTCCATTCCTTTATATTACATTACATTATGGTTGATTCCATTCCATTCCATTGCATTCCATTTCATTCCACTCCATTCCAGTCAGGTTAATTCCATTCCATTCCATTCCATTCCATTCCATTCCATTCCATTCCATTCGGGTTGATTCCATCCCATTCCATTCCATTCCACTCCATTTGGGTTGATTCCATTCCATTCCGCTCCATTCCATTCCGTTCCATACCATTTGTGTTGATTCCATCCCATTCCATTCCATTCCATTCCATTCCAATCCATTCCATTCCATTCCATTCCATTCCATTCCAGTTGATTCCATTTCATTCGATTCCATGTCGTTCCATTCGATGCTGTTCCATTCCACTCCATTCGTGTGGATTCCCATCAATTCCATTCCATTCCATTCCATTTCATTCCATTCCAATCCACTCAGATTGATTCCCTACGCTTCCATTCCATTCAATTCCATTCCATTCGATTTGAATCCATTAAATTCCATTCCATTCCATTCCATTCGGTGTGATTCCATTCCATTCCATTCCACTCCAATGCATTCCAATCCACTCCATTCCATTCCATTCCATTCCATTCCATTCGGGTTGATTCCATCCCATTCCATTCCATTCCATTCTATTCCACTCCATTCCAATCAGGTTGATTCCATTCCATTTCATTCCATTCCACTCCATTCCATTCCATTCCATGCCATTCCATTCCACTCCATTCGGGATGATTCCATTCCATTCCATTCCACTTCATTCGGGTTCATTCCATTCCATTTCATCCCATTACATCCCATTCCATTCCATTCCATTCCACTCCATTCCAGTGAGGTTGATTCCACTCCATTGCACTCCATTCCACTCTATTCAATGCCATTCCATACCATTCATGTTGATTCCATCCCATTCCATTCCATCCCGTTCCATTCGGGTTGATTCCATTCTATTCCATTCCATTCCTTTACATTCCATTCCATTCCATTCGGGTTGATTCCATTCCATTCCATTCCATTCCCTTTAATTCCATTGCATTCCATTCCATTCCGTTCCAATCGGGTTTATTCCAGTCCATTCCATTCCATTGCATTCCATTCCATTCCATTAAATTCATGTTGATTCCGTTCCATTCCAATACATTCCATTCGATTCCATTCCACTCCAATACATTCGGGTTGATTCCATTCCATTCCATTCCATGCCATTCCATTCCATTCCATTCCGGTTGATTCCATTCCGTTCCATTTCATTGAATTTCATTCCATTCCATTCCATTCCATTAGGGTTGATTATATCCTATTCCATTCCATTTCTTTTCATTCCACTCCATTCCAGTCAGGTTGATTCCATTCCATTCCATTCCATTCCATTCCAGTCCATTCCATGCCATTCCATTCGGGTTGATTCAATTCCATTCCATTCCATTACACTCCATTCGGGTTGATTGCATTCCATTCCTCTCCATTCCATTCCATTCCATTCCAAACCATTTTGGTTGATTCCATCCCATTCCATTCCTTCCAATCCATTCCTATTCATTCCATTCCATTCCATTCCATTCCAGTTGATTCCCTTCCCTTCGATTCCATTCCATTCCATTCGATTCGGTTCCATTCCATTCCATTCGGGTGTATTCCAGTCCATTCAATTCCATTTTTTCCATTCCATTCCCATCAATTCAGGTTGATTCCCTACGCTTCCATTCCATTCAATTCCATTCCATTCGGGTTGATTCCATTCCACTCCTTTCCATTCCATTACATTCTGTTTGATTCCATTCCATTCCATTGCATTCCACTCCATTGCATTCCATTCCACTCCATTCTATTCCATTCCATTCCATTCCATTCGGGTTGATTCCATCCCATTCCATTCCATTCCATTCCATTCCATTCCACCCCACACCATTCAAATCAGTTTGATTACAACCCATTCTATTCCATTCCATTCCATTCCATTCCAAAACATACGGCGTGATTCCATTCCCTTCCGTTCCATTGCAATCCATTCCATTCTATTCGGGTTGATTCCATTCCATTCCATTCCATTGCATTCCATTCCATTCCATTCCATTGCATTCCATTCCATTCCATTCCATTCCGGTTGATTCCATATCCTTCCTTTCATTCCATTCCATTCCTTTCCATTCTTGTTGATTCCATACGATTCCATTCAATTCCAATCCATTCCATTCGGGTTGATTCCATGCCATTCCATTCCATTCCATTCCATTCCTTTCCATTCCATTCGGGTTGATTCCATTCCTTTCCATTCCTTTCCATTCCATTCCATTCCATGCCATTCCATTCCATTCCATTCCATTCTCTTCTGGTTGATTCCCTTCCATTCCATTCCATTCCGTTCCATTCCATTCCATTTCAGTTCATTCCATTCCATTCCATTCCATTAGGGTTGATTCCATTCCATTCCATTCCATTCCAAGCCATTCGGGTCGGTTCCATTCCATTTCATTCCATTCCATCCCATTCCATTCCATTGCATTCCACTGCATTCCAGTCAGGTTGATTCCACTCCATTGCACTCCATTCCAATCCATTCCATGCCATTCCATACCATTCGTGTTGATTCAATACAATTCCATTTCATTCTATTCCATTCCATTCCATTCCATTCCATACCATTATATTACATTCGGGTTGATTCTATTCCATTCCATTCCACTACATTGCATTCCATTCCACTCCATTCCATTCCATTCCATTCCATTCCATTCGGGTTGATTCCACCCCATTCCACTCCATTCCATTCCATTCCATTCCATTCCATTCCATTCCATTCCACTCCATTCCAATCAGGTTGATTCCATTCCATTCCATAACATTCCATTCCAATCCATATCATTCCATTCCATTCCATTCCATTCCATTCGGGTAGATTCCATTCCATTCCATTCCATTCTATTCCATTCCATTCCAATCCATTCCATTCCATTCGGGTTGTTTCCATTCCATTCCATTCGATTCCATTCCATTCCATTCCATTCAGATTGATTCCATTCCATTCCATTCCCTTCCATTCCATTCTGGTTGATTCCATTTCATTCCATTCCACTCAAATCCATTCCATTCGTGTTGATTCTATTCCATTCCATTCGAGTTGATTCCATTCCATTTCATTCCATTGCATCCCATTCCATTCCATTCCATTCCACTCCATTCCAGTCAGGTTGATTCCACTCCATTTCACTGAATTCCATTCCATTCAATGCCATTCCATACCATTCGGGTTGATTCCATCCCATTCCTTTCCATTCCATTCCATTCCATTCCGTTTGATTCCATTCCATTCCATTCCATTTCATTCCATTCCATTCCATTCCATTAGGGTTGTCTCCATACACTTCCCTTCTTTTCCATTCCATTCCATTCCTATCCATTCGGGTTGATTACATACGCTTACATTCCATTCCATTACATTCCATTCGGGTTGATTCCTTTCCATTCCATTTCATTCCATTCCATTCCATTCGGGTTGTTTCCATTCCATTCCATTCCATTCCATTCCATTCCATTCCATTCCCTTCCATTCCATTCCACTCCATTAAATGCCATTCCATACCATTCGGGTTTATTACATCCCATTCCATTCCGTTTAATTCCATTCCATTCCATTCGGGTTGATTCCATTCCCTTTCATTCCTTACATTCCATAACATTCCATTCCATTTTATTCGGGTTGATTCCATTCCATTCCATTAAATTCCATTCCATTCCATTCCATTTCATTCCATTCCATTACATTCCATTCGGGTTGATTCCATATCCTTCCCTTCCATTCCATTCCATTCAATTCCAATCCATTTGGGTTGATTCCATACGCTTCCATTCCATTCCATTCGGGTTGATACCATTCCATTCCGTTACATTTCATTCCATTCCCGTTGATACCATTCCATTCCATTCCATGCCATTCCAATCCATTACGTTCGATTCCATTCTGGTTGATTCCATTCAATTCAATTCCATTCCATTACGTACGGTTTGATAACATTCCATTCAATTCCACTCCATTGCATTCCATTCCACTCCATTCCATTCCATTCTATTCAATTCGGGTTGATTACATCCCATTCCATTCCAATCCATTCCACTCCATTCCACTCAGGTTGATTCCATTCCATTCCATTCGGGTTCATTCCATTCCAATTCATTCAATTCTATTCCATTCCGTTCCATTCCATTCCATTCCATTCAATTCCATTCCATTTCATTCCATTCCATTCCTTTCTGGTTGATTCCATTCCATTCCATTCCATTCCATTCCATTCCATTCGGGTTGATTCCATTCCATTCCATTCCATTCCATTCCATTCCATTCCATTTCATTCCATTCCATTCCTTTCTGGTTGATTCCATTCCATTCCATTCCATTCCATTCCATTCCATTCCACTAGGGTTGATTATATCCTATTCCATTCCATTTCTTTTCATTCCACTGCATTCCAGTCAGGTTGATTCCATTCCATTCCATTCCATTCCATTCCATTCGGGTTGATTCAATTCCATTCCATTCCATTCCACTACATTCGGGTTGATTCCATTCCAATCCTCTCCATTCCATTCCATTCCATAACATTTGGGTTGATTCCATCCCATTCCATTCCATTCCATTCCATTCCAATCCATTCCATTCCATTCCATTCGCGTTAATTCCATTCCATTCCATTCCATTCCATTCCATTCCATTTCATTCCATTCTGGTTGATTTCATTCCATTCCATTCCATTCCATTCCATTCCATTCCATGCCATTCCAATCCATTACGTTCGATTTCATTCGGGTTGATTCCATTCCATTCCATTCCATTCCATTACTTTCGGGTTGATTCCATTCCATTCCATTCCACTCCATTGCATTCCATTCCACCCCATTCCATTGCATTCCATTCCAATCCACTCCATTCCATTCCATTCCATTCGTGTTGATACCATTCCATTCAATTCCGTTCCATTCCATTCCATTCGGTTTGATTGCATTCCCTTCAATTCCATTCCATTCCATTCCATTCCATTCCATTCCATTCCATTCCATTCCATTCCATTCCATTCCTGTCTGGTTGATTCCATTCCATTACATTACATTCCATTCCATTTCATTTCATTCCATTCCATTCCATTCGGGTTGATTCCATTCCGTTCCTTTCCATTCCATTCAATTCCATTCCATTCGTGTTGATTGCCTTCCCTTCGATTCAATTCCATTCCATTCCATTCCATTCCATTCCATCCCATTCCATTCGGGTTGATTCCATTCTATTCCATTCCATTCCTTTACATTCCATTCCATTCCATTCGGGTTGATTCCATTCTATTCCATTCCATTCCCTTTAATTCCATTGCATTCCATTCCATTCCGTTCCAATCGGGTTTATTCCAGTCCATTCCATTCCATTGCATTCCATTCCATTCCATTAAATTCATGTTGATTCCGTTCCATTCCAATCCATTCCATTCGATTCCATTCCACTCCAATACATTCGGGTTGATTCCATTCCATTCCATTCCATGCCATTCCATTCCATTCCATTCCGGTTGATTCCATTCCGTTCCATTTCATTGAATTTCATTCCATTCCATTCCATTCCATTAGGTTTGATTATATCCTATTCCATTCCATTTCTTTTCATTCCACTCCATTCCAGTCAGGTTGATTCCATTCCATTCCAGTCCATTCCATGCCATTCCATTCCGGTTGATTCAATTCCATTCCATTCCATTACACTCCATTCGGGTTGATTGCATTCCATTCCTCTCCATTCCATTCCATTCCATTCCAAACCATTTTGGTTGATTCCATCCCATTCCATTCCTTCCAATCCATTCCAATTCATTCCATTCCATTCCATTCCATTCCAGTTGATTCCCTTCCCTTCGATTCCATTCCATTCCATTCGATTCGTTTCCATTCCATTCCATTCGGGTGTATTCCAGTCCATTCAATTCAATTTTTTCCATTCCATTCCCATCAATTCAGGTTGATTCCCTACGCTTCCATTCCATTCAATTCCATTCCATTCGGGTTGATTCCACCCCATTCCACTCCATTCCATTCCATTCCATTCCATTCGATTCCATTCCTTTCCACTCCATTCCAATCAGGTTGATTCCATTCCATTCCATAACATTCCATTCCAATCCATATCATTCCATTCCATTCCATTCCATTCCATTCGGGTAGATTCCATTCCATTCCATTCCATTCTATTCCATTCCATTCCAATCCATTCCATTCCATTCGGGTTGTTTCCATTCCATTCCATTCGATTCCATTCCATTCCATTCCATTCAGATTGATTCCATTCCATTCCATTCCCTTCCATTCCATTCTGGTTGATTCCATTTCATTCCATTCCACTCAAATCCATTCCATTCGTGTTGATTCCATTCCATTCCATTCGAGTTGATTCCATTCCATTTCATTCCATTGCATCCCATTCCATTCCATTCCATTCCACTCCATTCCAGTCAGGTTGATTCCACTCCATTTCACTGCATTCCATTCCATTCAATGCCATTCCATACCATTCGGGTTGATTCCATCCCATTCCTTTCCATTCGATTCCATTCCATTCCGTTTGATTCCATTCCATTCCATTCCATGCCATTCCATTCCATTCCATTCCACTCGTGGTAATTCCATTCCCTTCCATTTTTTCCATTCCATTGCATTCCATTCCTTTCCATTCGGGTTGATTCCATTCCATTCCATTCCATTTGGGTTGATTCCATATCCTTCCTTCCCTTCCATTCCATTCCATTCCAATACTCTCGGGTTGATTACATACGCTTCCATGGCATTCCATTCCATTCCATTCGGGTGGATTCCATTCCATCGCATTCTATTCCATTCCATTCCATTCCATTCCATTCCATTCCATTCCATTCCACTCGCATTAATACCATTCCATTCCATTCCATTCCATTTCATTCATTTCCATTCCATTACATTCCGTGCCATTCCAATCCATTACGTTCGATTCCATTCGGGTTGATTCCATTACTTTCCATTCCATTCCATTCCATTCCATTACACTCCAATCCATTCACGTTGATTCCATTCCATTCCAATCCATTCCACTCCATTCAATTCCATTCCATTCGGGTTGATTCCATTCCATTCCATTCCATTCTATTCCATTCCATTCCATTACATTCGGGTTGTTTCCATTCCATTCCATTCCATTCAATTCCACTCCATTCCATGCCATTCCATACCATTCGGGTTGAATCCATCCCATTCCATTCAATTCCACTCTATTACATTCCATTGCATTCCATTCGCGTTGATTCTGTTCCCTTCCATTCCTTAAATTCCATTGCATTCCATTCCATTTTATTCGGGTTGATTCCATTCCATTCCATTCCATTCCATTCCATTCGGGTTGATACCATATCCTTCCCATCCATTCCATTCCATTCCATTCCAATCCATTCGGGTTGATTCCATGCATTTCCATTCCATTCCATTCCATTCCATTCCATTCCATTCCGGTTGATTCCATTCCATTCCTTTATATTACATTACATTATGGTTGATTCCATTCCATTCCATTGCATTCCATTTCATTCCACTCCATTCCAGTCAGGTTAATTCCATTCCGTTCCATTCCATTCCATTCCATTCCATTCGGGTTGATTCCATCCCATTCCATTCCATTCCACTCCATTTGGGTTGATTCCATTCCATTCCGCTCCATTCCATTCCGTTCCATACCATTTGTGTTGATTCCATCCCATTCCATTCCATTCCATTCCATTCCAATCCATTCCATTCCATTCCATTCCATTCCATTCCATTCCAGTTGATTCCATTTCATTCGATTCCATGTCGTTCCATTCGATTCTGTTCCATTCCACTCCATTCGTGTGGATTCCTATCAATTCCATTCCATTCCATTCCATTTCATTCCATTCCAATCCACTCAGGTTGATTCCCTACGCTTCCATTCCATTCAATTCCATTCCATTCGATTTGAATCCATTCCATTCCATTCCATTCCATTCCATTCGGTGTGATTCCATTCCATTCCATTCCACTCCAATGCATTCCAATCCACTCCATTCCATTCCATTCCATTCCATTCCATTCCATTCCATTCGGGTTGATTCCATCCCATTCCATTCCATTCCATTCTATTCCACTCCATTCCAATCAGGTTGATTCCATTCCATTTCATTCCATTCCACTCCATTCCATTCCATTCCATGCCATTCCATTCCACTCCATTCTGGATGATTCCATTCCATTCCATTCCACTTCATTCGGGTTCATTCCATTCCATTTCATCCCATTACATCCCATTCCATTCCATTCCATTCCACTCCATTCCAGTGAGGTTGATTCCACTCCATTGCACTCCATTCCACTCTATTCAATGCCATTCCATACCATTCATGTTGATTCCATCCCATTCCATTCCATTCCATTCCGTTACATTACATTCCATTACGTTTGATTCCTTTCCATTCCATTCGTGGTGATTCCATTCCCTTCCATTTCTTCCATTCCATTGCATTCCGTTCCATTCCATTCGGGTGGATTCCATTCCATCACATTCTATTCCATTCCATTCCATTCCATTCCATTCACATTAATACCATTCCATTCCATTACGTTCCATTCCATTCCATTTCATTCCATTCGGGTTGATTCCATTCCTTTCCATTCAGTTCCATTCCTTTCCATTCCGTGCCATTCCAATCCATTACGTTCGATTCCATTCGGGTTGATTCCATTCCATTGCATTCCATTCCTTTACATTCGATTTGATTCCATTCCATTCAATTCCACTCCATTGAATTCCATTCCACTCCATTCCATTCCATTCAATTCCATTCGGATTGATTCCATCCCATTCCATCCCATTCCATTCTATTCCATTCCATTCCATTCGGTTGATTCCATTCAATTCCATTCTATTCCATTCCATTCCATTCCATTCCATTCCATTCCATTCGGGTTGATTCCGTTCACTTCCATTCCTTCCATTCCATTGCATTCCATTCCATTTTATTCGGTTTGATTTCGTTCTATTCCATTCCATTCCATTCCTTTCCATTCCATTCGTGTTGATTCCATATCCTTCCCTTCCATTCCCTTCCATTCCATTCCATTCCATTCCATTCCAAACCATTCTGGTTGATTCCATACACTTCCATTCCATTCCATTCCATTCCATTTCATTCCATTCCATTCGAGTTGATTCCATTCCATTCCTTTCCATTACATTACATTCGGGTTGATTCCATTCCATTCCATTCCATTCCATTCCATTCCATGGCATTCCAATCCATTACATTCCATTACATTTGGGTTGATTCCATTCCATTCCATTCCACTCCTTTGCATTCCATTCCACTCCATTCCATTCCATTCCATTCCATTCGGGTTGATTTCATCCCATCCCATTAGACTGCATTCGATTCCATTGCATTCGGGTTGATTCCATTCCATTCCATTCCTTTCCATTCCATTCAATTCCGTTCCACTGCATTCCATTCGGGTTGATTACATTCCCTTCCACTCCAATGCATTCCATTCCATTCCATTCGGGTTGATTCCATTCCATTCCATTCCATGCAATTCCATTCCATTGCATTCCTTTCTGGTTGGTTCCACTCCACTCCATTCCATTCCATTCCATTCCATTCCATTAGGGTTGATTATATCCTATTCCATTCCATTCCATTTCATTACACTCCATTCCAGTCAGGTTGATTTCTTTCCATTCCATTCCATTCCATTCGGGTTAATTCCATCCCATTCCATTCCATTCCACTCCATTCCAATCCATTCCATTCCATTCCATTCCATTCCGGTTGATTCCATTCCATTCCATTCCATTCCGTTCCATTCGATTCTGTTCCATTCCATTCCATTCGTCCGGATTCCTATCAATTCCATTCCATTCCATTCCATTCCATTCCAATCCATTCAGATTGATTCCCTACGCTTCCATTCCATTCAATTCCATTCCATTCGATTTGAATCCATTCCATTCCATTCCATTCCATTCGGTGTGATTCCATTCCATTCCATTCCATTCCAATGCATTCCAATCCACTCCTTTCCATTCCATTCCCTTCCATTCCGTTCGGGTTGATTCCATCCCATTCCATTCCATTCCATTCTATTCCACTCCATTCCAATCAGGTTGATTCCATTCCATTTCATTCCATTCCATTCCATTCCATTCCATTCCATTCAATTCGGGTTGATTCCATTCCATTCCATTCCACTCCATTCGGGTCCATTCCATTCCATTTCATTCCATTCCATCCCATTCCATTCCACTCCATTCCAGTCAGGTTGATTCCACTCCATTGCATTCCATTCAACTCTATTCAATGCCATTCCATACCATTCAGGTTGATTCCATCCCATTCCATTCCATTCCATTCCGTTACATTACATTCCATTCTGTTTGAATCCATTCCATTCCATTCGTGGTGATTCCATTCCCTTCCATTTCTTCCATTCCATTGCATTCCATTCCATTCCATTCGGGTGGATTCCATTCCATCACATTCTATTCCATTCCATTCCATTCCATTCCATTTGATTCCATTCGCATTAATACCATTCCATTCCATTCCGTTCCATTCCATTCCATTTCATTCCATTCGGGTTGATTCCATTCCATTCCATTCAGTTCCATTCCGTTCCATTCCATGGCAATCCAATCCATTACGTTCGATTCCATTCGGGTTGATTCCATTCCATTGTATTCCATTCCTTTACATTCGAGTTGATTCCATTCCATTCCATTCCACTCCATTGCATTCCATTCAACTCCATTCCATTCCATTCAATTCCATTCGGATTGATTCCCTCCCATTCCATTCCATTCCAATCCATTAAATTCCATTCCATTCCACTCCATTCCAATCAGAATGATTCCATTCCATTCCATTCCATTCCATTCCATTCCATTCCATTCCATTGCATTCCATTCCATTTGGGTTCTTTCCAATCCATTCCATTCCATTCCTTTCCATTCCATTCCACTCCATTCCATCCCATTCCATTCTATTCCATTCCATTCCATTCGGTTTGATTCCATTCAATTCCATTCTATTCCATTCCATTCCATTCCATTCCATTCCATTCCATTCGGGTTGATTACATATACTTCCCTTCCATTCCATTCCATTCCATTCCAAACCATTCGGTTTGATTCCATACACCTCCATTCTATTCCATTCAATTCCATTCCATTCCATTCCATTCCATTCCATTCGGGATGATTCCATTCCATTCCTTTCCATTACATTACATTCGGGTTGATGCCATTCCATTCCATTCCATTCCACTTCATTGCATTCCATTCCACTCCATTCCATTCCATTCCATTCCATTCGGGTTGTGTCCATCCAATCCCATTCCATTCCATTCAATTCAATTGCATTCGGGTTGATTCCATTCCAATCCATTCCTTTCCATTCCATTGCATTCGGGTTGATTACATTCCCTTCCACTCCTTTCCATTCCATTCCATTCCATTCCATTCCATTCCTTTCTGGTTGATTCCATTCCATTCCATTCCATTCCATTCCATTCCATTGCTTTCCATTAGGGTTGATTATATTCCATTCCATTCCATTTCATTTCATTCCACTCCATTGCAGGCAGCTTGATTCCACTGCATTCCATTCCATTCCATTCCATTCCATTCCATTCCATTCCATTCCATTCGGGTTGATTCCATTCCATTCCATTCTATTCTACTCCGTTCGTGTTGATTCCATTCCGTTCCTCTCCATTCCTTTCCATTCCATTACATAGCATTTGGGTTGATTCCATCCAATTCCATTCCATTCCATACCATTCCAATCCATTCCATTCCATTCCATTCCATTCCAGTTGATTCCAAACCCTTCGATTCCATTCCATTCCATTCGATTCCGTTCCATTCCATTCCATTCGGGTGGATTCCAAAAAATTCCATTCCGTTCCATTCCATTCCATTTCAATCCATTCAGGTTGATTCCCTATGCTTCCATTCCATTCAATTCCATTCCATTCGAGTTGATTCCATTCCATTCCATTCCATTCCATTCCATTCCATTCGCTGTGATTCCTTTCCATTCCTTTGCACTCCATTGCATTCCATTCCACTCCATTCCATTCCATTCCATTCCATTCCATTCCATTCCATTCGGGTTGATTCCATCCCAATCCAAGCCATTCCATTCCATTCCATTCCACTCCATTCCAATCAGGTTGATTCCATTCCATTCCATTCCATTCAATTCCATTCCATTCCATTCCATTCGGTTTGATTCCATTCTATTCCATTCCATTCCATTCCATTCCATTCCATTCCACTCCATTGCATTCCATTCCACTCCATTCCATTCCATTGCATTCCATTCCATTCGGGGTTATTCCATTCCATTCCATTCCATTTCGTTGCATTCCATTCCATTCCATTCCATTAGGGTTGATTATATCCTATTCAATTCCATTTCATTTCATTCCACTCCAGTCCAGTCAGTTTGATTCCATTGCATTCCATTCCATTCCATTCCATTCCATTCAATTCGGGTTGATTCCATCACATTCCATTCGTTTCCATTCCATTTGGGTTGATTCCATTCCATTCCTCTCCATTCCATTCCATTCCATACCGTTTGGGTTGATTCCATCCCATTCCAATCCATTGCATACCATTCCTATCCATTCCATTCCATTCCATTCCAGTTGTTTCCAATCCCTTCGATTCCATTCCATTCCATTTGATTCCGTTCCATTCCACTCCATTCGGGTGGATTCCAATCAATTCCATTCCGTTCCATTCCACTCCATTCCAATCCATTCAGTTTGATTCCCTACGCTTCCATTCCATTCAATTCCATTCCATTCGCTTTGATTCCAATGCATTCCATTCCATTCGCTTGGATTCCATTCCATTCCATTCCACTCCATTGCATTCCATTCCACTCCATTCCATTCCATTCCATTCCATTCCATTCCATTCGGGTTGTTTCCATCCCATTCCATTCCACTCCATTCCAATCAGGTTGATTCCATTCCATTCCATTCCATTCCATTCCATTCCATTCTGGTTGGTTTCATTCCATTGCATTCCATTCCATTGCATTCCATTCCATTCCATTCGGTTTGTTTCCATTCCATTCCATTCCACTCCCTTCCATGCCATTCCATACCATTCGTGTTGATTCCATCCCATTCCACTGCATTCCATTCCATTCCATTCCAATCCATACGGGTTGATTCCATTGCCTTCCATTCGATTACAATCCATTCCATTCCATTCTTGTTGATTCCATTCCATTCCATTCTGGTTCATTCCACACCCTTCCCTTTCATTCCATTCCATTCCATTCCAATCCATTCAGGTAGATTTCCTATGCCTCCATTCCATTCCATTCCATTCCATTCGGTTGGATTCCATTCCTTTCCATTCCATTCCATTCCATTCCATTCCATTCCTTTCCATTCGGTTTGATTCCATTCCATTCCATTCCACTGCATTGCATTCCATTCCACTCCATTCCGTTCCATTCCATTCCATTCCATTCCATTCCCTTCGGGTTGATTCCATCTCATTCCATTCCATTCCATTCCATTCCATTGCATTCCATTCTATTCCATTCCACTCCATTCCAGTCAGGTTGATTCCATTCCATTCCATTCCATTCCATTCCATTCGGGTTGATTCCATTCCATTCCATTCCATTGCATTCCATTCCATTCCATTCGAGTTGTTTCCACTCCATTGCATTACATTCCATTCCACTCCCTTCCATGCCGTTCCATACCGTTCGGGTTGATTCCATCCCATTCCACTCCATTCCATTCCATTCCAATCCATTTCATACGGGTTGATTCCATTGCCGTCCATTCCATTCCATTCCATTCCATTTCTTTCCATTCGGGTTGATTCCATTCCATTCCATTCAGTTCCATTCCATTCCATTCCATGCCATTCCAATCCATTACGTTCGATTCCATTCGGGTTGATTCCATTCCATTCCACTCCATTCGGGTTGATTCCATTCCATTCCATTCCATTCCACTCCATTGCAGTCAGGTTAATTCCACTCCATTGCACTCTATTCCATTGCATTCCATGCCATTCCATACCATTCGTGTTGATTCCATCCGATTCCATTCCATTCCATTCCACTCCATTCCATTCCATTCCAATCCGTTCGCGTTGATTTCATCCCATTCCATTCCATTCGATTCCATTCCATTCCATTCCATTCCACTCCATTCCAATCACGATGATTCCATTCAATTCCAATCCATTCCATTCCATTCCATTCCATTCGGGTTGATTCCATTCCATTCCATTCCATTCCATTCTATTCCATTCGATCCCATTCCATTCCATTCCATTCGGGTTGTTTCCATTCCATTCCATTCCATTCCATTCCACTCCCTTCCATGCCATTCCATACCATTCGTGTTGATTCCATCCCATTCCATTCAATTCCACTCCATTCCATTCCATTAGGTTTGATGCCATTCCATTCTATTCCATTCCATTCCATTCCATTTGCGTTGATTCCTTTCCCTTCCATTCCTTCCGTTGCATTGCATTCCATTCCATTTTATTCGGGTTGATTCCATTCCATTCCATTCCATTCCATTCCATTCGGGTTGACTCCATATCCTTCACTTCAATTCCATTCCATTCCATTCCAATCTTTTCGGGTTGATTCCAAGCACTTCCATTCCATTCCATTCCATTCCATTCCATTCCATTCCATTCCACGGCATTCCAATCCATTACATTAGATTCCATTCGGGTTGACTTCATTCCATTCCATTCCTCTCCATTGCATTCCATTCCACTCCATTCCATTCCATTCCATTCCATTCGGGTTGATTCCACAACATCCCATGAGATTCCATTGTGTTCCATTGCATTCGGTTTGATTCCATTTCAATCCATTCCTTTTCATTCCATTCCATTCCGTTCCATTCCATTCGGGTTGATTCCACCCCATTTCATTCCATTCCATCTCATTCCATTCCATTCTATTCCACTCCATTGCAGTCAGGTTAATTCCACTCCATTGCACTCTATTCCATTCCATTCCATGCCATTCCATACCATTCGTGTTGATTCCATCCGATTCCATTCCATTCCATTCCACTCCATTCCATTCCATTCAAATCCATTCGGGTTGATTCCATCCCATTCCATTCCATTCGATTCCATTCCATTCCATTCCATTCCACTCCATTCCAATCACGTTGATTCCATTCAATTCCAATCAATTCCATTCCATTCCATTCCATTCGGGTTGATTCCATTCCATTCCATTCTATTCTATTCCATTCGATTCCATTCCATTCCATTCCATTCGGGTTGTTTCCATTCCATTCCATTCCATTCCATTCCATTCCATTCCACTCCATTCCATGCCATTCCATACCATTCGTTTTAATTCCATCCCATTCCATTCAATTCCACTCCATTCCATTCCATTCCATTCCATTAGGTTTGATTCCATTCCATTCCATTCCACTCCATTCCAGTCAGGTTGATTCCACTCCATTGCACTCCATTCCACTCCTTTCAATGCCATTCCATACCATTCGGGTTGATTCCATCCCATTGCATTCCATTCCATTCCATTCCGTTTGATTCCATTCCATTCCATTCCGTTCAATTCGTGTTGATTCCATTCCCTTCCATTTCTTCCATTCCATTGCATTCCATTCCATTCCATTCGGGTTGATTCCATTCCATTCCATTCCATTTGGGTTGATTCCATTCCTTTCCATTCCATTCCGTTGCATTCCATTCCATTCCATTCCATTCCATTCCATTCCATTCCATTCTATTTCTTTCCATTCAATTCTATTCCATTCCATTCCATGCCATTAGGGTTGTTTCCATTCCATTCCATTCCATTCCATCCCACTCCATTCCATGCCATTCCATTCCATTCGGGATCATGCCATCCCATCCCAATAGATTCCATTCAATTCCATTGCATTCGGGTTGATTCCATTCCAATCCATTCCTTTCCATTCCATTCCATTCCGTTCCATTCCATTCCATTCGGGTTGATTACATTCCCTTCCACTCCATTGCCTTCCATTCCATTCCATTCCATTCCATTCGCGTTGATTCCATCCCATTTCATTCCATTCCATCCCATTCCATTCCATTCCATTCCACTCAATTCCAGTCAGGTTTATTCCACTCCATTGCACTCAATTCCATTCCATTCCATGGCATTCCATACCATTCGTGTTGTTTCCATCCCATTCCATTCCATTCCATTCCATTCCATTCAATTCCGTTTGATTCCATTCCATTCCATTCCATTCCATTCCATTCCATTCCATTCCATTACATTTCATTCCATGCGGGTTGATTCCATATCCTTCCCTTCCCTTCCATTCCATTCCATTCCATTCCAATCCATTACGTTCGATTCCAGTCGGGTTGATTCCATTCCATTCCATTCGGCTGGATTCTTTTCCATCCCTTTCCATTCCATTCCATTCCATTCCATTCCATTCTATTCCATTTTATTCCATTGGCGTTAATACCATTCCATTTCATTCCATTCCATTCCATTCCATTCCATTCCATTCCATTTCATTCCTTTCGGGTTGATTCCATTCCATTCCATTCAGTTCCATTCCATTCCATTCCATGCCATTCCAATCCATTACGTTCGATTCCATTGGGGTTGATTCCATTCCATTCCATTCCATTCGGGTTGATTCCAATCCATTGCATTCCACTCCATTCCGTTCCATTCCACTCCATTCCATTCCATTCCATACTATTCGGATTCATTCCATCCCATTACATTCTATTCCACTCCATTGCATTTCTTTGCATTCCATTCCATTCTATTCCAAACTAATCCATTCATTTCCATTCCATTCCATTCCATTCCATTCCATTCCATTCCATTGCATTCCATTCCATTCCATTCGGGTTGATTCCGTTCCCTTCCATTCCTTCCATTCCATTGCATTCCATTCCATTTTATTCGGGTTGATTTTATTCTATTCCATTCCATTCCATTCCATTACATTACATTACATTTCATTCCATTCGGGTTGATTCCATATCCTTCCCTTCCCTTCCATTCCATTCCATTCCATTCCAATCCATTCGGTGTGATTCCATACACTTCCATTCCATTCCATTCCATTGCATTTCATTCCTTTCCATTCCATTCGGGTTGATTCCATTCCATTCCTTTCCATTACATTACATTCGGGGTGATTCCATTCCATTCCATTCCATTCCATTCCATTCCACGGCATTCCAATCCATTACATTAGATTCCATTCGCGTTGAATTCATTCCATTCCATTCCTCTCCATTGCATTCCATTCCACTCCATTCCATTCCATTTCATTCCATTCGGGTTGATTACACCCCATCCCATGAGATTCCATTCTGTTCCATTGCATTCGGGTTGATTCCATTTCAATCCATTCCTTTTCATTCCATTCCATTCCGTTCCATTCCATTCGGGTTGATTCCATCCCATTTCATTCCATTCCATCCCATTCCATTCCATTCCATTCCACTCCATTGCAGTCAGGTTAATTCCACTCCATTGCACTCTATTCCATTCCATTCCATGCCATTCCATACCATTCGTGTTGATTCCATCCGATTCCATTCCATTCCATTCCACTCCATTCCATTCCATTACAATCCGTTCGGGTTGATTTCATCCCATTCCATTCCATTCGATTCCATTCCATTCCATTCCATTCCACTCCATTCCAATCACGTTGATTCCATTCAATTCCAATCCATTCCATTCCATTTCATTCCATTCGGGTTGATTCCATTCCATTCAATTCCATTCTATTCCATTCAATTCCATTCCATTCCATTCCATTCGGGTTGTTTCCATTCCATTCCATTCCATTCCATTCCACTCCCTTCCATGCCATTCCATACCATTCGTGTTGATTCCATCCCATTCCATTCAATTCCACTCCATTCCATTCCATTAGGTTTGATTCCATTCCATTCTATTCCATTCCATTCCATTCCATTTGCGTTGATTCCTTTCCCTTCCATTCCTTCCGTTGCATTGCATTCCATTCCATTTTATTCGGGTTGATTCCATTCCATTCCATTCCATTCCATTCCATTCCATTCCATTGCATTCCATTCGGGTTGACTCCAAATCCTTCACTTCAATTCCATTCCATTCCATTCCAATCTTTTCGGGTTGATTCCATCCACTTCCATTCCATTCCATTCCATTCCATTCCATTCCATTCCATTCCATTCCACGGCATTCCAATCCATTACATTAGATTCCATTCGGGTTGATTTCATTCCATTCCATTCCTCTCCATTGCATTCCATTCCACTCCATTCCATTCCATTCCATTCCATTCGGGTTGATTCCACCCCATCCCATGAGATTCCATTCTGTTCCATTGCATTCGGTTTGATTCCATTTCAATCCATTCCTTTTCATTCCATTCCATTCCATAGCATTCCATTTGGGTTGATTCCATCCCATTTCACTCCATTCCATCCCATTCCATTCCATTCCATTCCACTCCATTGCAGTCAGGTTAATTCCACTCCATTGCACTCTATTCCATTCCATTCCATGCCATTCCGTACCATTCGTGTTGATTCCATTCGATTCCATTCCATTCCATTCCACTCCATTCCATTCCATTCAAATCCATTCGGGTTAATTCCATCCCATTCCATTCAATTCGATTCCATTCCATTCCATTCCATTCCACTCCATTCCAATCACGTTGATTCCATTCAATTCCAATCCATTCCATTCCATTTCTTTCCATTCGGGTTGATTCCATTCCATTCCATTCTATTCTATTCCATTCGATTCCATTCCATTCCTTTCCATTCGGGTTGTTTCCATTCCATTCCATTCCATTCCATTCCATTCCATTCCAATCCATTCCATGCCATTCCATACCATTCGTTTTGATTCCATCCCATTCCATTCAATTCCACTCCATTCCATTCCATTCCATTCCATTAGGTTTGATTCCATTCCATTCTATTCCATTCCATTCCATTCCATTTGCGTTGATTCCTTTCCCTTCCATTCTTTCCGTTGCATTGCATTCCATTCCTTTTTATACGGGTTGATTCCATTCCATTCCATTCCTTTCCATTCCATTCCATTCGGGTTGATTCCATATCCTTCACTTCCATTCCATTCCATTCCATTCCAATCTTTTCGGGTTGATTCCATGCACTTCCATTCCATTCCATTCCATTCCATTCCATTCCATTCCATTCAATTCCATTCGGGTTGATTCCATTCCATTCCTTTCCATTACATTACATTCGGGTTGATTCCATTCCATTCCATTCCATTCCATTCCATTCCATTCCATTCCATTCCATTCCATGGCATTGCAATCCATTACATTCGATTCCATTCGGGTTGATTCCATTCCATTCCATTCCACTCAATTGCATTCCATTCCACTACATTCCATTCCATTCCATTCCTTTCGGATTGATTCATTCCCATCCCATTAGATTCCATTCCATTCCATTGCATTCGGGTTGATTCCATTCCAATCCATTCCTTCCCATTCCATTCAATTCCGTTCCATTCCATTCAACTCGGGTGAATTCCAATCGGGCTGATTACATTCCGTTCCACTCCATTGCATTTCATTCCATTCCATTTCATTCCTTTCGGGTTGATTCCATTCCCTTATATTCGATTCCATTCCATTCCATTCCATTCCTTTCTGCATGATTCCATTCCATTCCATAACATTCCATTCAATTCCATACCATTCCATTCCATTAGGGTTGATTATATCCTATTCCATTCCACTCCATTTCATTCCCCTCCATTGCAGTCAGGTTGATTCCAATCCATTCCATTCCATTCCATTCCATTCCATTCCATTCCATTCCATTCGGGTTGATTCCATTCCATTCCATTCCATTCCAATCCATTCGGATTGATTCCATTCCATTTCTCTCCATTCCATTCCATTCCATACCATTTGGGTTGATTCCATCCCATTCCATTCCATTCCATTCCATTCCAATCCATTCCATTCCCTTCCATTCCATTCCAGTTGATTCTATTCCCTTCGATTCGATTCCATTCCATTCGATTCCATTCCATTCCATTCCATTCGGGTGAATTCCAATCAATTCCATTCCGTTCCATTCCATTCCATTCCAATCCATTCAGGTTGATTCCCTACGATTCCATTCCATTCAATTCCGTTCGATTCGGGTTGATTCCATTCCATTCCATTCCATTCCATTCCATTCCATTCCATTCCATTCGGTTTGATTCCATTCCATTCCATTCCACTCCACTCCTTTCCATTCCATTCGGGTTGATTCCATTCCTTTCCATTCCATTCCATTCCATTGCATTCCATTGCATTCCATTGCATTCCATTCCATTCCATTCGTTTCTGGTTGATTCCCTTCCATTCCATTCCATACCATTCCATTTCCTTCCATACCATTCCATTGCCTTCCATTCCATTCCATTCCATTTGATTCCAATGCATTCCATTGCATTCCACTCGGTTTGATTCCATTCCATTCGTTTCCATTCCATTCAATTCCGTTCCATTACATTCCACTCGGATTCATTCCATTCCATTCCATTCCATTCCATTCCATTCCATTCTGGTGGATTCCATTCCATTCCATTCTGGTTGATTGCATTCCATTCCATTCCATTCAAATCCATTCCATTCGGGTTGATTCCATTCCATTCCATTCCAATCCATTCGGGTTGATTCCATTCCATTTCATTCCATTCCATCCCATTCCATTCTATTACGTTCCACTCCATTCAAGTCAGGTTGATTCCACTCCATTGCACTCCGTTACACTCCATGCCATGCCATTCCATACCATTCGAGTTTATTCTATCCCATTCCATTCCATTCCATTCTATTCCATTCCATTCCATTGCATTCCATTCCATTGAATTCCGTTTCATTTCATTCCATTCCATTCCTTTCCATTCCATTCGTGTTGATTCAATTCCATTCCATTTCCTCCATTCCATTGCATTCCCTTCCATTCGATTCGGGTTGATTCCTTTCCATTCGATTCCATTTGGGTTGATTCCATATCCTTCCCTTTCCTTCCATTCCATTCCATTCCAACATTCGGGTTGATTCCATATGCTTCCATTGCATTCCATTCCATTCCATTCGGGTGGATTCCTTTCCATCCCATTCTATTCCATTCCATTCCATTCCATTCCAAGCCATTACATTCCATTCGCGTTAATACCAATCCATTCCATTTCATTTCATTCCATTCGCGATGATTCCATTCCATTCCATTCAGTTCCATTCCATTCCATTCCATGCCATTCCAATCCATTACGTTCAATTCGATTCGGGTTGATTCCATTCCATTCCATTCCGTTCCATTCGCGTTAATACCATTCCATTCCATTCCATTCCATTCCATTCCATTTCATTCCATTCCATTCCATTCCATTCCATTTCATTCCATTCGAGTTGATTCCATTCCATTCCATTTAGTTCCATTCAATTCCGTTGCATGCCATTCCAATCCATTACATTCGATTCCATTCGTGTTTATTCCATTCCATTCAATTGCATTCCATTACATTCGGGTTGATTCCATTCCATTCCATTCCACTCCATTGCATTCCATTCCACTGCATTCCATTCCATTACATTTCATTCGGGTTGATTCCATCCCATTCCAATCCATTCCATTCCATTCCATTCCACTCCATTCCAATCAGGTTGATTCCATTCCATTCCATTCCATTCCGTTCCATTCCATTCCATTAGGTTGACTCCATTCTATTCTATTCCATTACATTACATTCGGGTTGATTCCATTCCATTCCATCCCACTCCATGGCATTCCATTCCACTCCATTCCATTTCATTCCAATCCATTCCAATCACGTGGATTCCATTCCATTCCAATCCATTCCATTCCATTCCATTCGGGTTGATTGCATTCCATTCCATTCCATTCTATTCCATTCCATTCCATTCCACTCGGTTTGTTTCCATTCCATTCCATTCCATTCCATTACATTCCGCTCCATTCCATGCCATTCCATACCATTCATGTTGATTCCAACCCATTCATTCAATTCCACTCCATTCCATTCCATTCCATTCCCTTCGGTTTGATTCCATCCATTCTATTCCATTCCATTCCATTCCATTTGCGTTGATTCATTTCCCTTCCATTCCTTCCATTCCATTGCATTCCATTCCATTTTATTCGGGTTGATTCCATTCCATTCCATTCCATTCCATTCCATTCCATTCCATTCGGGTTGATTCCATTACCTTCCTTTCCATTCCATTCCATTCCATTCCAATCCATTCTGGTTGATTCCATGCACTTCCATTCCATTCCATTCCATTCCATTCCATTCCATTCCATTCGGCTTGATTCCATTCAATTCCTTTCCATGTCATTACATTCGGGTTGATTCCATTCCATTCCATTTCATTCCATTCCATTCCATTCCATTCCATGGCATTCCAATCCATTACATTCGATTCCATTCAGGTTGATTCCATTTCATTCCATTCCACTCAATTGCATTCCATTCCACTACATTCCATTCCATTCCATTGCATTCGGGTTGATTCCATTCCAATCCATTCCTTCCCATTCCATTCAATTCCTTTCCATTCCATTTCTCTCGGGCTGATTACATTCCCTTCCACTCCATTGCATTTCATTCCATTCCATTTCATTCCATTCGGGTTGATTCCGTTCCTTTATATTCGATTCCATTCCATTCCATTCCATTCCATTCCATTCCATTCCATTCCATTCGGGTTGATTCCATTTCATTCCATTCCATTCCACTCCATTCGGATTGATTCCATTCCATTCCTCTCCATTCCATTCCATTCCATACCATTTGGGTTGATTCCATCCCATTCCATTCCATTCCATTCCATTCCAATCCAGTCCATTCCCTTCCATTCCATTCCAGTTGATTCCGTTCCCTTCGATTCGATTCCATTCCGTTCGATTCCGTTCCATTCCATTCAATTCGGGTGAATTCCAATCAGTTCCATTCCGTTCCATTCCATTCCATTCCAATCCAATCAGGTTTATTCCCTACGCTTCCATTCCTTTCAATTCCATTCGATTCGGGTTGAATCCATTCCATTCTATTCCATTCCATTCCATTCCATTACATTCGGTTTGATTCCATTCCATTCCACTCCACTCCATTGCATTCCATTCCACTCAATTCCATTCCATTCCATTCCATTCCATTCGGGTTGATTCCATCCCATTCCATTCCATTCCATTCCATTCCATTCCATTCCATTCCAATCCATTCCTCTCCCTTCCAATCACGTTGATTCCATTCCTTTCCATTCCATTCCATTCCATTCCATTCGTGTTGATTCCATTCCATTCCATTCCATTCCATTCCATTCGGGTTGTTTCCATTCCATTCAATTCCATTCCATTCCACTCCATTCCATTCCATTCCATACCATTCGTGTTGATTCCACCCCATTCCACTTCATTCCATTCAATTCCATTCCAATCCATACGGGCTGATTCCATTCCTTTCCATTCCATTGCAATCCATTCCATTCCATTCGGGTTGATTCCATTCCATTCCATTCCATTCCATTCCACCCAATTCCGGTTGATTCCATATCCTTCCCTTTCATTCCATTCCATTCCATTCCAATCCATTCGTGCTGATGCGATACGATTCCAATCCATTTCATTCCATTCCATTCGGGTTGATTCCATGCCATTCCAATCCATTCCATTCCATTCCATTCCATTCGCGTTGATACCATGCCATTCCATTCCATTCCATTCCATTCCATTCCTTTCCATTCCATTCTGGTTGATTCCTTTCCTTTCCATTCCTTTCCATTCCATTCCATACCATTCCATTGCATTCCATTCCATTCCATTCGTTTCTGGTTGATTCCCTTCCATTCCATTCCATACCATTCCCTTCCCTTCCATTCCATTCCATTCGTGTTGATTCCATTCCATTCCTTTCCATTCCATTCAATTCCGATCCTTTACATTCCGTTCGGGTTGATTCGATTCGATTCCTTTCCATTCCATTCCATTCCATTCCATTCGGGTTGATTCCATTCCATTCCATTCCATTGTGGTTTAGTACATTCCATTCCATTCCATTCAAATCCATTCCATTGGGGTTGATTCCATTCCATTCCATTCCAATCCATTCGGGTTGATTCCATTCCATTTCATTCCATTCCATTCTATTCCATTCCATTCCATTCCACTCCATTCCAGTCAGGTTGATTCCACTCCATTGCACTCCATTCCACTCCATTGCATGCCATTCCATACCATTCGGGTTGATTCTATCCCATTCCATTCCATTCAACTCCATTCCATTCCATTCCATCGGGTTGATTCCATTCCACTCCATTTCATTCTATTCCATTCCATTGCATTCCATGCGATTCCATTCTACTCCATTCCATGCCATTCCATACCATTCGGTTTGATTCCATCCCATTCCATTCTATTCCACTCCATTCCATTCCATTCCATTCCATTCCTTTCCGTTTGATTCCATTCCATTCCATTCCATTCCATTGCATTCCCTTCGGGTTGATTCCGTTCCCTTCCTATCCTTCCATTACATTGCATTCCATTGCATTTTATTCGGGTTGACACCATTCTATTCCATTCCATTCCATTTCATTCCATTCCATTCCATTCCATTCGGTTTGATTCCATATCCTACCCTTGCATTCCATTCCATTCCATTCCAATCCATTTGGGTTCATTCCATACACTTCCATTCCAATCCAGTCCATTCCATTCCTTTCGGGTTTATTCCATTCCATTCCTTTCCATTACATAACATTCGGGTTGATTCCATTCCATTCCATTCCTTTCCATTCCATTCCACTGCATTCCATGTCATTCCAATCCATTATATTCGATTCCATTCGGATTGATTCCAATCCATTCCATTCCACTCCATTGCATTCCGTTCCACTACATTCCATTCCTTTCCATTCCATTCGTGTTGATTCCATCACAACCCATTAGATCCCATTCAATTCCATTGCATTCGGGTTCATTCCATTCCATTCCATTCCTTTCCATTCCATTCAATTCCGTTACATTCCATTCCATTCCATTCATTTCTGCTTGATTAAGTTCCATTCCATTCCATTCGATTCCATTCGATTCCATTAGGGTTGACTATATCCTATTCCATTCCATTTCTTTTCATTCCACTCCATTCCAGTCAGATTGATTCCATTCCATTCCATTCCATTCCATTCCATTCCGGTTGATTCAATTCCATTCCATTCCATTCCATTCCATTCCATTCCATTCCATTCCATTCCGGTTGATTCCATATCCTTTCCTTTAATTCCATTCCATTCCATTCCAATCCATTCGTGTTGATTCCCTATGATTCCAATCCATTTCATTCCATTCCACTCGGGTTGTATCCATGCCATTCCATTCAATTCCATTCCATTCCATTCCATTCGCGTTGATACCATGCCATTCCATTCTATTCCTTTCCTTTCCATTCCATTGCATTCCATTCCATTCCTATCGTTTCTGGTTGATTCCCTTCCATTCCAATCCATACCATTCCGTTCCCTTCCATTCCATTCCTTTCCATTTCATTCCATTCCATTCCATTCGCGCTGATTCCATTCCAGTCCCTTCCATTCCATTCAATTCCTTTCCATTACATTCCGTTTGGTTGATTGCATTCCTTTCCACTCCATTGCATTCCATTCCATTCCATTCCCTTCCATTCCATTCCATTCCTTTCGGGTTGATTCCATTCCATTCCATTCCATTCTGGTTGATTCCATTCCATTCCATTCCATTCCATCCCATTCCATTCCATTCAATTGTACTCCATTTCAGTCAGGTTGATTCCACTCCATTGCACTTCTTTCCACTCCATTCCATGCCACTACATACCATTCGTGTTGATTCTATCCCATTCCATTCCATTCCATTCCATTCCATTGCATTACGTTTGATTTAATTCCATTCCATTCCTTTCCATTCCATTCCGTTCCATTCGTGGTGATTCAATTCCCTTCCATTTCTTTCATTCCATTGCATTCCCTTCCATTCCATTCGGGTTGATTCCATTCCATTCCATTCCATTTGGGTTGATTCCATATCCTTCCCTTCCCTTCCATTCCATTCCATTCCAACATTCGGGTTGATTCCATACTCTTCCATTGCATTCCATTCCATTCCTTTTGGGGGGATTCCTTTCCATCCCATTCTATTCCATTCCATTCCATTCCATTCCATTCCATTCCATTCCATTCCATTCCATTCGTGTTAATACCAATCCATTCCATTCAATTTCATTCCATTCGGGTTGATTCCATTCCATTCCATTCAGTTCCATTCCTTTCCATTCCATGCCATTCTAATCCATTTCGTTCAATTCCATTCCGGTTGATTCCATTCCATTCCATTCCACTCCATTGCATTCCATTCCACTCCATTCCATTCAATTCCATACGGGTTGATTCCATCCCATTCCATTCCATTCCATTCCATTCCATTCCATTCCATTCCACTCCATTCCAATCAGGTTGATTCCATTCCATTCCATATCATTCCATTCCATTCCATTCCATTCCATTCCATTGCATTCGGGTTGCTTCCATTCCATTCCATTCCGTTCTATTCCATTCCTTTCCATTCACGTTAATACCATTCCATTCCATTGCATTTCATTCCATTCGTTTATATTCCATTCCATTCCATTCATTTCCATTCCATTCCGTTCCATGCCATTCCAATCCATTACGTTCCATTCCATTCGGGTTGATTCCATTCCGTTCCATTCCATTCCATTCTATTCCATTCCATTCCATTCCTTTCCATTCCATTCAATTCCGTTCCATTCCATTCCATTCGGGTTGATTACATTCCCTTGCACTCCATTGCATTCCATTCCATTCCATTCCATTCGGGTTGATTCCATTCCCTTACATTCCATTCCATTAAATTCCATTCCATTCCATTCCATTCCATTCCATTCCATTCCCTTCCATTCCTTTCTGCTTTATTCCCTTCCATTCCATTCCATTCCATTCCATTAGGGTTGATTGTATCCTATTCCATTCCATTCCACTCCATTCCACTCCATTCCAATCAGGTTGATTCCATTCCATTCCAATCCATTCCATTCCATTCCATTCCATTCGCGTTGATTCCATTCCATTCCATTCCATTCCATTCCATTCCATTCCATTCCATTCCATTCGGGTTGATTCCATTCCATTCCATTTCACTCCATTCCATGCCATTCCATACCATTCGTGTTGAATCCATCCCATTCTATTCCATTCCATTCAATTCCATTCCATTCCAATGCATTCGGGTTGATTCCATTCCATTCCATTCCATTGCAATCCATTCCATTCCAGTTGATTCCATTCCCTTCGATTCCATTTCATTCCACTCCATTCTTTTCCATTCCATTCCATTCCATTGCATTCGGGTAGATTCTAATCCATTCCATTCCATTCCATTCCATTCCATTCCGGTTGATTCCATCCCATTCCAGTCCATTCCATTCCATTCCATTCCTCTCCATTCCAATCAGGTTGATTCCATTCCATTCTATTCCATTCAATTCCACTCCATTCCATGCCATCCCATACCATTCGTGTTGACTCCATCCCACTCAATTCCATTCCATTCCATTCCATTCCATTCCATACGGGTTGATTCCATTCCCTTCCATTCCATTGCAATGCATTCCATTCCATTCGGGTTGTTTCCATCCCATTCCATTCCATTCCATTCCACTCCATTCCAATCAGGTTGATTCCATTCCATTCCAATCCATTCCATTCTATTCCATTCCATTCGGGTTGATTCCATTCCATTCCATTCCATTCCATTCAATTCCATTCCATTCCGCTTGATTCCATATCATTCCCTTTCATTCCTATCCATTCCATTCCAATCCATTCGTGTTGATTCCATACGATTCCATTCCATTCCATTCCATTCCATTCGGGTTGATTCCATGCCATGCCATTCCATTCCATTCCATTCCATTCCATTCCATTCCATTCCATTCGGGTTGATTCCATTCCATTCCATTCCATTCCATTCCATTCCATTCCATTCCACTCCATTCCTTTCTGGTTGATTCCCTTCCAATCCATTCGATTCCATTCCAATCCATTCCATTTCATTCCATTCCATTCCATTCTGGTTGATTCCATTGCTTTCCGTTCCATTCAATTCCATTCCATTACATTGCGTTCGGGTTGATTGCATTGCTTTCCACTCCATTGCATTCCATTCCATTCCATTGCATTGCATTCCATTCCATTCCATTCCATTGCATTCCATTCCATTCCATTCCATTCCATGCCATTCCATTCCATTCCATTCCATTCCATTCGGGTTGATTCCATTCCATTCCATTCCATTCCATTCCATTCCACTCCATTCATTTCTGGTTGATTCCCTTCCAATCCATTCGATTCCATTCCAATCCACTCCATTTCATTCCATTCCATTCCATTCTGGTTGATTCCATTCCATTCCATTCCATTCAAATCCATTCCATTCGGGTTGATTCCATTCCATTCTATTCTACTCCTTTCGGATTGATTCCATTCCATTTCATTCCATTCCATCCGATTCCATTACATTCCAATCCACTCCATTCCAGTCAGGTTGATTTCACTCCATTGCACTCCATTCTACTACATTCCATGACATTTCGTTCCATTCGAGTTGATTCCATCCCATTCCATTCCATTCCATTCCATTCCATTCCGTTTGATTCCATTCCATTCCATTCCATTCCATTCCATTCCATTCGTGGTGATTTCATTCCCTTCCATTTCTTCCATTCCGTTGCATTCCATTCCATTCCATTCGGGTTCATTCCATTCCATGCCATTCCATTTGGGTTGATTCCATATCCTTCCCTTCCATTCCATTCTATTCCATTCCAATACACTCGGGTTTATTCCATACGCTCCCATTGCATTCCATTTCATTACATTCGGGTGGATTCCATTCCATCCGACTCTACTCCATTCCATTCCATCCCATTCCATTCCATTCCATTCCATTCGCGTTAATACCATTCCATTCCATTCCATTCCATTCCATTTCATTCCATTCGGGTTGATTCCATTCCATTCCATTCAGTTCCAATCCATTCCATTCCTTGCCATTCCAATTCATTACTTTCGATTCCATTCGGGTTGATTCCATTCCATTCCATTATATTCCATTACACTAGGTTTCATTCCATTCCATTCCATTCCACTCCATTGCATTCCATTCCACTCCATTCCACTCTATTCCATTCCGGTTGATTCCATATCCTTCCTTTCATGCCATTCCATTCCATTCCATTCCACTCGCGTGGATACCATTCCACTGCATTCCATTCCATTCCTTTCCATTCCATTCGTGTTGATTCCATTCATTTCCATTCCATTGCATTCCATTCCATTCCATTTCATTCCATTCCATTCCATTCGGGTTGATTCCATTCCATTCCTTTCCATTCCATTCAATTCCGCTCCATTACATTCCGTTCGGGTTGATTGCATTACTTTCCACTCCATGGCACTCCATTCCATACCATTCCATTCCTTTCCATTCCATTCCATTCGCGTTGATTCCATACCATTCCATTCCATTCTGGTTGATTCCATTCCATTCCATTCCATTCAAATGTATTCTTTTAGGGTTGATTCCATTCCATTCCATTCCAATCCATTCGGGTTGATTCCATTCCATTTCATTCCATTCCATCCCATTCCATTCCATTCCATTCCATTCCACTCTATTCCCGTCAGGTTGATTCCACTCCATTGCACTCCATTCCACTCCATTCCATGCCTTTCCATACCATTCGTGTTGATTCCATTACATTCCATTCCATTCCATTCCATTCCGTTTGATTTCATTCCATTCCATTCCATTCCTTTCCATTCCATTCCATTCCATGCGTGGTGATTCAATTCCCTACTATTTCTTCCATTCCATTGCATTCCCTTCCATTACATTCGGGTTGATTCCATTCCATTCCATTCCATTTGGGTTGATTCCATATCCTCCCCTTCCCTTCCATTCCATTCCATTCCAACACTCGGGTTGATTCCATACGCTTCCATTGCATTCCATTCCAATCCATTCGGGTGGATTCCTTTCCATCCCATTCTATTCCATTCCATTGCATTTCATCACATTCCATTCGCGTTAATACCAATCCATTCCATTCCATTCCATTCCATTTCATTCCATTGGGGTTGATTCCATTCCATTCCATTCCACTCAGTTCCATTCCATTCCATTCCATGCCATTCCAATCCATTACGTTCGATTCCATTCGGGTTGATTGCATTCCATTCCACTCCAATCCATTACATTCGGGTTGATTCCATTCCATCCCATTCCACTCGATTGCATTCCATTCCACTCCATTCCATTCCATTCCATTCCATTCCATTCTGGTTGATTCCATCCCATTCCATTCCATTCCATTCCATTCCATTCCACTACATTCCAAACAGGTTGCTTCCATTCCATTCGATATCATTCCATTCCATTCCATTCCATTCCATTCCATTCCATTCCATTCGGGTTGATTCCATTCCATTCCATTCCATTCTATTCCATTCCATTCCATTGCATTCGATTCTATTCTGGATGTTTCCATTCCATTCCATTCCATTCCATTCCATTCCACTCCATTCCATGCCATTCCATACCACTCGGGTTCATTCCATCAAATTTCATTCTATTCCACTCCATTCCATTCCATTCCATTCCATTCCATTCCATTCCATTCCATTCGGTTTGATTCCATTCCATTCCATTGCATTCCATTCCATTGCATTCCATTCCATTCGGGTTGATTCCGTTCCCTTCAATTCCTTCCATTCCGTTGCATTCCATTCCATTTTTTTCGGGTTGATTCCATTCGATTGCATTGCATTCCATTCCATTCCATTCCATTCCACTCCATTCCAGTCAGGTTGATTCCATTCCATTCCATTGCATTCCATTCCATTCCATTCCATTCGGGTTGATTCCATTCCATTCCATTCCATTCCATTCCATTCCATTCGGGTTGTTTCCATTCCATTCCATTCCACTCCATTGCATGTTACTCCATACCATTCGTGTTGATTCCATCCCATTCCACTCCATTCCTTTCCGTTCCATTCCAATCCATACGGGTTGATTCCATTCCCTTCCATTCCATTGCAATCCATTCTATTCCAATCGGGTTGATTCCAATCCATTCCATTCCATTCAATTCCGGTTGATTCCATATCCTTGCCTTTCATTCCATTCCATTTCATTCCAATCCATTCCTGTTGCTTCCATACAATTCTTTTCCATTCCATTCCATTCCATTCAGGTTGATTCCATGCCATTCCATTCCATTCCATTCGCGTTGATACCATGCCATTCCATTCCATTCCATTACATTCCTTTCCATTCCATTCGGATTGTTTCCATTCCTTTCCATTCCTTTCCATTCCATTGCATTCCATTCCATTCCATTCGTTTCTGGTTGATTCCCTTCCATTCCATTCCATTCTATTCCATTCCATTCCATTCCATTCCATTCGCGTTGATTCCATTCAGTTCCATTCCATTCCATTCCATTCCATTCAATTCGGGTTGTTTCCATTCCATTCCATTCCACTACATTCCATGCCATTCCATACCATTCGTGTTGATTCCATCCCATTCCACTCCATTCCATTCCTTTCCATTCCAATCCATACGGGTTGATTCCATTCCCTACCATTCCACTGCAATCCATTCCATTCCAATCGGGTTGATTCCAATCCATTCCATTCCATTCCATTCCATTCCATTCCATTCCATTCCGGTTGATTCCATATCCTTGCCTTTCATTCCATTCCATTCCATTCGAATACATTCGTGTTGATTCCATACAATTCCATTCCGTTCCATTCCATTCCATTCGGGTTGATTCCATGCGATTCCATTCCATTCCATTCCTTTCCATTCCATTCCATTCCATTGCATTCCATTCCATTTCATTCGTTTCTGGTTGATTCCCTTCCATTCCATTCCATACCATTCCATTCCATTCCATTTCATTCGGTTTGAATCCATTCCATTCCTTTCCATTGCATTCAATTCCGTTCCATTACATTCCATTCGGGTTGTTTCCATTTCATTCCATTACATTCCATTGCACTCCTTTCCATGCCATACCATACCATTCGTGTTGATTCCATCCCATTCCATTCCATTCCATTCCATTCCATTCCAATCCATACGGGTTGATTCCTTTCCCTTCCATTCCACTGCAATCCACTCCATTCCATTGGGGTTGATTCCATTCCATTCCATTCAATTCCATTCCATTCCGGTTGATTCCATATCCTTCCCTTTCATTCCACTCCATTCCATTAGAATCCATTCGTGTTGATTCCATACGATTCCATTCCATTCCATTTCATTCCATTCGGGTTGATTCCATGCCATTCCATTCCATTAAATTCCATTCCATGCCATTCCATTCCATTCGCGTTGATACCATGCCATTCCATTCCATTCCATTCCATTCCATTCCATTCCATTCCATTCCATTCCATTCCTTTCCATTCAATTCGTGTTGATTCCATTCCTTTCCATTCCATTCCATTCCATTCCATTCCTTTCGTTTCTGGTTGATTCCCTTCCAATCCATTCCATTCCATTCCATTCCTTTCCATTTCATTTCATTCCATTCAATTTCATTCGGGTTGATTCCATTCCATTGCTTTCAATTTCATTCAATTCCTTTCCATTACATTCCGTTCGGGTTGATTGTATTCCTTTCCACTCAATTGCATTCCATTGCATTCCATTCCATTCCATTCCATTCCATTCCTTTCCATTCCATTCCATTCCATTCGGGATGATTCCATTCCATTCCATTCCATTCCATTCTGGTTGATTCCATTCCATTCCATTCCATTCAAATCCATTCCATTCGGGTTGATTCCATTCCATTCCATTCCACTCCTTTCGGATTGATTCCATTCCATTTCATTCCATTCCATCCCATTCCATTCCATTCCACTCCATTCCAGTCAGGTTGATTTCACTCCATTGCACTCCATTCCACCACATTCCATGGCGTTCCATGACATTCGGGTTGATTCCATCCCATTTCATTCCATTTCATTCCATTCCATTCCGTTTGATTCCATTCCATTACATTCCATTCCATTCCATTCCCTTCGTGGTGATTCCATTCTCTTCCATTTCTTCCATTCCATTGCATTGCATTCCATTCCATTCGGGTTCATTGCATTCCATTCCTTTCCATTTGGGTTGATTCCATATCCTTCCCTTCCATTCCATTCTATCCCATTCCAATACATTCGGGTTGATTCCATACGCTTCCATTGCATTCCATTTCATTCCATTCGGTTGGATTCCATTCCATCCCATTCTACTCCATTCCATTCCATTCCATTCCATTCCATTCCATTCCAATCCATTCGTGTTGATTCCATACACTTCGATTCCATTCCATTCCATTCCAATCAATTCGGGTTGATTACATTCCTTTCCTTTCCATTACATTACATTCGGGTTGATTCCATTCCATTCCATTCCACTCAATTGCATTCCATTCCACTCCATTCCATTCCATTCCATTCCATCCGGGTTGATTCTATCCCATTCCATTAGATTCCATTCCATTCCATTGCATTCGTGTTGATTCCATTCCAATCCATTCCTTCCCATTCCATTCAATTCCGTTACATTCCATTCCACTCGGGCTGATTACATTCCATTCCAATCCATTGCATTCCATTCCATTCCATTTCATTCCATTCGGGTTGATTCCATTCCCTTATATTCGATTCCATTCCATTCCATTCCTTTCTGGTTGATTCCATTCCATTCCATTCCATTCCACAAGGGTTGATTATGTCCTATTCCATTCCAATCCATTTCATTCCACTCCATTCCAGTCAGGTTAATTCCATTTCCTTCCATTCCTTTCCATTCAATTCCATTCCATTTCATTCCATTCCATTCGGGTTGACTCAATTCCATTCCATTCCATTCCACTCCATTCGGATTGATTCCATTCCATTCCTCTCCATTCCATTCCATTCCATTCTGGTTGATTCCATGCCATTCCTTTCCATTACATTACATTCGGGTTGATTCCGTTCCATTCCATTCCATTCCATTGCATTCCATCTCTTTCCAATCCATTATATTCGATTTCATTCGGGTTGATTCCAATCCATTCCATACCACTTCATTGCATTCCGTTCCACTCCATTCCATTCCATTCCATTCCATTCAGGTTGATTCCATCCAATCCCATTAGATCCCATGCAATTCCATTGCATTCGGGTTCATTCCATTCCTTTCCATTCCATTCAATTCCGTTCCATTCCATTCCATTCGTGTTGATTACATTCCTTTCCAATCCATTGCATTCCATTCCATTCAATTCCATTCGGGTTGATTCCATTCCCTTACATTCCATTCCATTCCATTCCATTCCATTCCAATCCATTGCATTCCATTCCACTCCATTCCATTCCTTTCCATTCCCTTCCATTCCATTCCATTCCATTCCTTTCTGCTTGATTCAATTCCATTCCATTCCTTTCCATTGCATTCCATTCAATTCCATTAGGGTTGATTATATCCTATTCCAATCCATTTCTTTTCATTCCACTCCATTCCAGTCAGTTTGATTCCATTCCATTCCACTCCATTCCATTCCATTCCATTCCATTCCATTCCATTCCATTCGGGTTGATTCAATTCCATTCCATTCCATTCCACTCCATTCGGGTTGATTCCATTCCATTCCTCTCCATACCATTCCATTCCATACTTTTCGGTTGATTCCATCCCATTCCATTCCATTCCATTCCATTCCAGTTGACTCCATTCCCTTCGATTCCATTCCATTCCATTCGATTCCATTCCATTCCATTCCATTCGGGTGGAGTCCAATCCATTCCATTCCATTCCAAACAATTCAGGTTGATTCCCTACGCTTCCATTCCATTTAATTCCATTCCATTCGGGTTGATTCCATTCCATTACATTACTTTCGGTTTGAATCCATTCCATTTCATTCCACTCCTTTGCATTCCATTCCACTCCATTCCATTCCTTTCCATTCCATTCCATTCCGGTTGATTCCATCCCATTCCATTCCATTCCATTTCATTCCATTCCACTCCATTCCAATCAGGTTGATTCCATTCCAATCCATTCCATTCCATTCCATTCGGGTTGATTCCATTCCATTCCATTCCATTCTATTCTTTCCATTCCATTCCATTCCATTCGGGTTGTTTCCATTTCATTCCATTACATTCCATTGCACTCCTTTCCATGCCATACCATACCATTCGTGTTGATTCCATCCCATTCCATTCCATTCCATTCCATTCCATTCCAATCCATACGGGTTGATTCCTTTCCCTTCCATTCCACTGCAATCCACTCCATTCCATTGGGGTTGATTCCATTCCATTCCATTCAATTCCATTCCATTCCGGTTGATTCCATATCCTTCCCTTTCATTCCACTCCATTCCATTAGAATCCATTCGTGTTGATTCCATACGATTCCATTCCATTCCATTTCATTCCATTCGGGTTGATTCCATGCCATTCCATTCCATTAAATTCCATTCCATGCCATTCCATTCCATTCGCGTTGATACCATGCCATTCCATTCCATTCCATTCCATTCCATTCCATTCCATTCCATTCCTTTCCATTCAATTCGTGTTGATTCCATTCCTTTCCATTCCATTCCATTCCATTCCATTCCTTTCGTTTCTGGTTGATTCCCTTCCAATCCATTCCATTCCATTCCATTCCTTTCCATTTCATTTCATTCCATTCAATTTCATTCGGGTTGATTCCATTCCATTGCTTTCAATTTCATTCAATTCCTTTCCATTACATTCCGTTCGGGTTGATTGTATTCCTTTCCACTCAATTGCATTCCATTGCATTCCATTCCATTCCATTCCATTCCATTCCTTTCCATTCCATTCCATTCCATTCGGGATGATTCCATTCCATTCCATTCCATTCCATTCTGGTTGATTCCATTCCATTCCATTCCATTCAAATCCATTCCATTCGGGTTGATTCCATTCCATTCCATTCCACTCCTTTCGGATTGATTCCATTCCATTTCATTCCATTCCATCCCATTCCATTCCATTCCACTCCATTCCAGTCAGGTTGATTTCACTCCATTGCACTCCATTCCACCACATTCCATGGCGTTCCATGACATTCGGGTTGATTCCATCCCATTTCATTCCATTTCATTCCATTCCATTCCGTTTGATTCCATTCCATTACATTCCATTCCATTCCATTCCCTTCGTGGTGATTCCATTCTCTTCCATTTCTTCCATTCCATTGCATTGCATTCCATTCCATTCGGGTTCATTGCATTCCATTCCTTTCCATTTGGGTTGATTCCATATCCTTCCCTTCCATTCCATTCTATCCCATTCCAATACATTCGGGTTGATTCCATACGCTTCCATTGCATTCCATTTCATTCCATTCGGTTGGATTCCATTCCATCCCATTCTACTCCATTCCATTCCATTCCATTCCATTCCATTCCATTCCATTCCATTCCATTCCACTCCATTCGGGTTAATACCATTCCATTCCATTCCATTCCATTCCATTACATTACATTCCATTTCATTCCATTAGGATTGATTCCATTCCATTCCATTCAGTTCCATTCCATTCCATTCCTTGCCATTCCAGTCCATTACGTTCGATGCCATTCAGGTAGATTCCATTCCATTCCATTATATTCCATTACATTCGGGTTGATTCCATTCCATTACATTCCACTCCATTGCATTCCATTCCACTCCATTCCATTCCGGTTGATTCCATATTCTTCCTTTCATTCCATTCCATTCCATTCCAATCCATTCGTGTTGATTCGAAAGGATTCCATTCCATTCCGTTCCATTCCATTCCATTCAGGTTGATTCCATTCCATTCCATTCCATTCCATTCCATTCCATTCGCGTTGATACCATGCCATTCCATTCCATTCCATTCCATTCCTTTCCATTCCATTCTGGTTGATTGCATTCCCTTCCATTCCATACCATTCCATTCCCTTCACTTCCATTCCATTCCATTTCATTCCATTGCATTCCATTCGGTTTGATTCCATTCCATTCGTTTTCATTCCATGCAATTCCGTTCCATTACATTCTGTTCGGGTTGATTGCATTCCTTTCCACTCGATTGCATTCCATTCCATTCCATTCCATTCCATTCCATTCCATTCCATTCCATTCTGGTTGATTCCATTCCATTCCATTCCATTCTGGTTGATTCCATTCCATTCCATTCCATTCACATCCATTCCATTCGGGTTGATTCCATTCCATTCCATTCCAATCCATTCTGGTTGATTCCATTCCATTTCATTCCATTCCATCCCATTGCATTCCATTCCATTCCACTCCATTCCATTCAGGTTGATTCCACTAAATTGCACTCCATTCCACTCCATTCCATGCCATTCCATACAATTCGTGTTGATTCTATCCCATTCCATTCCATTCCATTCCATTACATTCCGTTTCATTTCATTCCATTCCATTCCTTTCCATTCCATTCCATTCCATTCGTGGTGATTCAATTCCCTTCCATTTCTTCCATTCCATTGCATTCCCTTCGATTCCATTCGGGTTGATTCCATTCCATTCCATTCCATTTGGGTTGATTCCATATCCTTCCCTTCCATTGCATTCCTTTCCATTCCAACATTCTGGTTGATTCCATACGCTTCCATTGCATTCCATTTCATTCCATTCGGGTGGATTCCTTTCCATCCCATTCTATACCATTTCATTCCATTCCATTCCATTCCATTCCAATCCATACGGGTTGATTCCTTTCCCTTCCATTACACTGCAATCCATTCCATTCCATTGGGGTTGATTCCATTCCATTCCATTACATTCCATTCAATTCCATTCCATTCCGGTTGATTCCATATCCTTCCCTTTCATTCCATTCCATTCCATTAGAATCCATTCGTGTTGATTCCATAGGATTCCATTGCATTCCATTTCATTGCATTCGGGTTGATTCCATGCCATTCCATTCCATTCCATTCCATTCCATGCCATTCCATTACATTCGCGTTGATACCATGCCATTGCATTCCATTCAATTCCATTCCTTTCCATTCCATTCGTGTTGTTTCCATTCCTTTCCATTCCATTCCATTCCATTACATTCCATTCCATTCCATTCGTTTCTGGTTGATTCCCTTCCAATCCATTCCATTACATTCCATTCCATTTCATTTCATTCCATTCCATTTCATTCGGGTTGATTCCATTCCATTGCTTTCCATTCCATTCAATTCCTTTCCATTACATTCCGTTCGGGTTGATTGTATTCCTTTCCACTCCATTGCATTCCATTGCATTCCATTCCATGCCATTGCATTCCATTCCATTCCTTTCCATTCCATTCCATTCCATTCTATTCCATTCCATTCCATTCTGGTTGATTCCATTCCATTCCATTCCATTCCATTCAAATCCATTGCATTCGGGTTTATTCCATTCCATTCCATTCCACTCCTTTCAGATTGATTTCATTCCATTTCATTCCATTCCATCCCATTACATTGCATTCCACTCCATTCCAGTCAGGTTGATTTCACTCCATTGCACTCCATTCCACCACATTCCATGGCGTTCCATGCCATTCGGGATGATTCCATCCCATTCCATTCCATTCCATTCCATTCCATTCCATTCCATTCCATTTGATTCCATTCCATTCCATTCCATTCCACTCCATTCCATTCCATTCCATTCGTGGGTATTCCATTCCCTTCCATTTCTTCCATTCCATTGCATTCCATTCCATTCTATTCGGGTTCATTCCATTCCATTCCTTTCCATTTGGGTTGATTCCATATCCTTTCCTTCCATTCCATTCTATCCCATTCCAATACATTCGGGTTGATTCCATACGCTTCCATTGCATTCCATTTCATTCCATTCGGTTGGATTCCATTCCATCCCATTCTACTCCATACCATTCCATTCCATTCCATTCCATTCCATTCCATTCCATTCGGGTTAATACCATTCCATTCCATTCCATTCCATTCCATTCCATTCCATTACATTCCGTTTCATTCCATTCGAATTGATTCCATTCCATTCCATTCAGTTCCATTCCATTCCATTCCTTGCCATTCCAATCCATTACGTTCGATTCCATTCAGGTTGATTCCATTCCATTCCATTATATTCCATTACATTCGGGTTGATTCCATTCCATTCCATTCCACTCCATTGCATTCCATTCCATTCCGGTTGATTCCATATCCTTCCTTTCATTCCATTCCATTCCATTCCAATGCATTCGTGTTGATTCGATAGGATTCCATTCCATTCCATTCCATTCCTTTCCATTCGGGTTGATTCCATTCCATTCCATTCCATTCCATTCGCGTTGATACCAAGCCATTCCATTCCATTCCATTCCATTCCTTTCCATTCCATTCTGGTTGATTGCATTCCTTTCTATTCCATACCATTCCATTCCCTTCCCTTCCATTCCATTCCATTTCATTCCATTGCATTCCATTTCATTCCATTCGGCTTGATTCCATTCCATTCGTTTCCATTCCATTCAATTCCGTTCCATTACATTCCGTTTGGGTTGATTGCATTCCTTTCCACTCGATTGCATTCCATTCCATTCCATTCCATTCCATTCCATTCCATTCGGGTTGATTCCATTCCATTCCATTCCATTCTGGTTGATTCCATTCCATTCCATTCCATTCACATCCATTCCATTCGGTTTGATTCCATTCCATTCCATTCCAATCCATTCTGGTTGATTCCATTCCATTTCATTCCATTCCATCCCATTGCATTCCATTCCATTCCACCCCATTCCATTCAGGTTGATTCCACTAAATTGCACTCCATTCCACTCCATTCCATGCCATTCCATACAATTCGTGTTGATTCTATCCCATTCCATTCCATTCCATTCCATTCCATTCCGTTTCATTTCATTCCATTCCATTCCTTAACATTCCATTCCATTCCATTCGTGGTGATTCAATTCCCTTTCATTTCTTCCATTTCTTCCATTCCATTCCTTTCCCTTCCATTCCATTCGGGTTGATTCCATTCCATTCCATTCCATTTGGGTTGATTCCATATCCTTCCCTTCCATTCCATTCCTTTCCATTCCAACATTCTGGTTGATTCCATACGCTTCCATTGCATTCCATTCCATTCCATTCCATTCGGGTGGATTCCTTTCCATCCCAATCTATACCATTCTATTCCATTCCATTCCATTCCATTCGCGTTAATACCAATCCATTCCATTCCATTCCATTCCATTCCATTCCATTCCACTACATTACATTCGGGTTCATTCCTTTCCATTCCATTCAGTTCCATTCCATTCCATTCCATGCCATTCCAATCCATTACGTTCGATTCCATTCGGGTTGATTCCATTCCATTCCATTCCATTCCATTCCATTCCATTCCATTCCATTCCATTACGTTACATTACATTCGGGTTGATTCCATTCCATTGCATTCCACTCCTTTGCATTCCATTCGACTCCATTCCATTCCATTCCATTCCATTCGGGTTGATTCCATCCCATTCCATTCCATTCCATTCCACTCCATTTCAATCAGGTTGATTCCATTCCATTCCATATCATTCCATTCCATTCCATTCCATTCCATTCGGGTTGAGTGCATTCCATTCCATTCCATTCTGTTCCATTCCATTCCATTCCATTCCATTCCATTCCATTCCATTCCATTCGGGTTGTTTCCTTTCCATTCCATTCCATTCCATTCCACTCCATTCCATGCCATTCCATACCAATCGGGTTCATTCCATCAAATTCCATTCTATTCCACTCCATTCCATTCCATTCCATTTCATTCCATTCCATTCCATTCCATTCGGTTTGATTCCATTCCATTGCATTCCATTCCATTCCATTGCATTCCATTGCATTCGGGTTGATTCCGTTCCCTTCCATTCCTTCCATTCCATTGCATTCCATTTCATTTTATTCGGGATGATTCCATTCCATTGCATTGCATTCCATTCCATTCTACTCCATTCCAGTCAGGTTGATTCCATTCCATTCCATTCCATTCCATTCCATTCCATTCCATTCCGGGTGATTCCATTCCCTTCCATTTCTTCCATTCCATTGCATTCCATTCCATTCCATTCGGGTTGATTCCATTCCATTCCATTCCATTTGGGTTGAATCCATATTCTTCCCTTCCATTCCATTCCACTCCATTCCAATACACTCGCGTTGATTCCATACGCTTCCAATGCATTCCATTCCATTCCATTCGGGTGGATTCCATTCCATTCCATTCCATTCCATTCCATTCCATTCCATTCCATTCCATTCGGGTTGATTCCATTCCATTCCATTCCATTCTGGTTGATTCCATTCCATTCCATTCCATTCACATCCATTCCATTCGGGTTCATTGCATTCCATTCCATTCCAATCCATTCGGGTAGATCCCATTCCATTTCATTCCATTCCATCCCATTGCATTCCATTCCATTCCACTCCATTCCATTCAGGTTGATTCCACTCCATTGCACTCCATTCCACTCCATTCCATGCCATTCCATACAATTCGTGTTGATTCTATCCCATTCCATTCCATTCCATTCCATTCCGTTTGATTTCATTCCATTCCATTCCTTTCTATTCCATTCCATTCCATTCGTGGTGATTCAATTCCCTTCCATTTCTTCCATTCCATTGCATTCCCTTCAATTCCATTCGGGTTGATTCCATTCCATTCCATTCCATTTGGGATGATCCCATATCTTTCCCTTCCATTCCATTCCTTTCCATTCCAACATTCGGGTTGATTCCATACGCTTCCATTGCATTCCATTCCATTCCATTCTGGTGGATTCCTTTCCATCCCATTCTATACAATTCTATTCCATTCCATTCCATTCCATTCGCGTTAATACCAATCCATTCCATTCCATTCCATTCCATTCAATTCGGGTTCATTCCTTTCCATTCCATTCAGTTCCATTCCATTCCATTCCATGCCATTCCAATCCATTTCGTTCGATTCCATTCGGGTTGATTCCATTCCATTCCATTCCATTACATTACATTCGAGTTGATTCCCTTCCATTGCATTCCACTCCATTGCATCCATTGCACTCCATTGCATTCCATTCCATTCCATTCGGGTTGATTCCATCCCATTCCATTCCATTACATTACATTACATTCCACTCCATTCCAATCAGGTTGATTCCATTCCATTCCATATCATTCCATTCCATTCCATTCCATTCCATTCGGGTTGATTCCATTCCATTCCATTCCATTCTGTTCCATTCCATTCTATTCCATTCCATTCCATTCCATTCGGGTTGTTTCCATTCCATTCCACTCCATTCCATGCCATTCCATACCAATCGGGTTCATTGCATCAAATTCCATTCAATTCCACTCCATTCCATTCCATTCCATTCCATTCCATTCTATTCGGTTTGATTCCATTCCTTTGCATTCCATTCCATTCCATTGCATTCCATTCCCTTCGGGTTGATTCCATTCCCTTCCATTCCTTCCATTCCATTGCATTCCATTCCATTTTATTCGGGATGATTCAATTCCATTGCATTGCATTCCATTCCATTCCACTCCATTCCAGTCAGGTTGATTCCATTCCATTCCATTTCATTCCATTCCATTCCATTCCAGGTGATTCCATTCCCTTCCATTTCTTCCATTCCATTGTATTCCATTCCAATCAATTCGGGTTGATTCCATTCCATTCCATTCCATTTGAGTTGAATCCATATTCTTCCCTTCCATTCCATTCCACTTCATTCCAATACACTCGCGTTGATTCCATACTCTTCCATTGCATTCCATTCCATTCCATTCGGGTGGATTCCATTCCATTCCATTCCATTCCATTCCATTCCATTCCATTCCATTCCATTCCGTTCCATTCGCGTTAATACCATTCCATTCCATTCCATTCCATTTCATTCCATTCGAGTTGATTCCATTCCATTCCATTCAGTTCCATTCAATTCCGTTCCATGCCATTCCAATACATTACTTTCGATTCCATGCGAGTTTATTCCCATCCATTCCATTCCATTTCATTCCATTCCATTCGGGTTGATTCCATTCCATTCCATTCCACTCCATTGCTTTCCATTCCACTCCATTCCATTCCATTCCATTCCACTCTGGTAGATTCCATTCCATTCCATTCCATTCCATTCCACCCCATTCCCATCAGGTTGATTCCATTCCATTCCATTCCATTCCATTCCATTCGGGTTGATTCCATTGCATTCCATTCCATTCTAATCCATTCCATTCCATTCCATTCCATTCCATTCCATTCCATTCCATTCCATTCCATTCGGGTTGTTTCCATTCCATTCCATTCCAATCCATTCCATTCCATTCCATTCCGCTCCATTCCATGCCATTTCATACCATTCGGGTTGATTCCATCCCAGTGCATTCTATTCCACTCCATTCAATTCCATTCCTTTCTATTCCATTCGATTCGGTATGATTCCATTCCATTCCATTCCATTCCTTTCCATTCCATTCCCTTCGGGTTGAATCCGTTCCCTTCCTTTCCTTCCATTACAATGCATTCCATTCCATTTTATTCGGGTTGATACTTTTCCATTCCATTCCATTCCATTCCATTCTATTCGGGTTGATACCATATCCTTCCCTTGCATTCCATTCCATTCCATTCCAATCCATTCGCTTTGATTCCATACACTTCCATTCCATTCCATTCCATTTCATTCCATTCCATTCCTTTCCATTCCATTCCATTCGGGTTAATTCCATTCCATTCCTTTCCATTACATTATATTCGGGTTGATTCCATTCCATTCCATTCCATTCCATTGCATTCCATGTTATTCCAATCCAGTATATTCGATTCCATTCGGGTTGATTCCAATCCATTCCATTCCACTACATTGCATTCCGTTCCACTCCATTCAATTCAATTCCATTCCATTCGGGTTGATTCCATCCCATCCCATTAGATCCCATTCCATTCCATTGCATTCGGGTTCATTCCATTCCATTCCATTCCTTTCCATTCCATTCAATTCCGTTCCATTCCATTGCATTCGGGTTGATTAATTCCCTTCCACTCCATTGCATTCCATTCCATTCCATTGCATTCGGGTTCATTCCATTCCATTCCATTCCATTCCAATCCATTCCATTCCTTTCCATTCCATTCCATTACATTCCATTCAATTCCATTCCTTTCTGCTTGATTCCATACCATTCCATTCCATTCCATTCCTTTCCATTCCATTCCATTAGGGTTGATTATATCCTATTCCATTCCATTACTTTTCATTCCACTCCATTCCAGTGAGGTTGATTCCATTCTATTCCATTCCATTCCATTCCATTCCATTACATTCCATTCAATTCCATTCCATTCGGGTTTATTCAATTCCATTCCATTCCATTACACTCCATTCTGGTCGATTCCATTCCATTCCTCTCCATTCCATTCCATTCCATACCATTTGGGTTGATTCCATCCCATTCCATTCCATTCCATTCCATTCCAGTTGATTCCATTCCCTTCGATTCCATTCCATTCCATTCGATTCCATTCCATTCCATTCCATTCGGGTGGATTCCTATCCATTCCATTCCAATCCATTCAGGTTGATTCCCTACGCTTCCATTCCATTCCATTCCATTTAATTCGGGTGGATTCCATTGCATTCCATTCAATTCCATTCTATTACATTCGGTTTGATTCCATTCCATTCCTTTCCACTCCATTGCATTGCATTGCACTCCATTCCTTTGCATTCCATTCCATTCCATTCCATTCGGGTTTATTCCATCCCATTCCATTCCATTCCATTCCACTCCATTCCAACCAGGTTGATTCCACTCCATGCCAATCCATTCCATTCCATTCCATTCCATTCTGTTTGATTCCATTCCATTCAATTCCATTCCATTCGGGTTGTTTCCATTCGATTCCATTCCACTCCATTACATGCCATTCCATACCATTCGTGTTGAATCCATTCCACTCCATTCCATTCCATTCCATTCCATTCCAATCCATACGGGTTGATTCCATTCCCTTCCATTCCATTGCAACCCATTCAATTCTGTTGATGCCATTCCCTTCGATTCCATTCCATTCCATTCAATTCCGTTCCATTCCATTCCATTCGGGTGGATTCCAATCCATTCCATTCCATTCGGTTTGATTCCATTCCATTCCATTCCACTCCTTTGCATTCCATTCCACTCCATTCCATTCCTTTCCATTCCATTCCATTACGGTTGATTCCATTCCATTCCATTCCATTCCATTGCATTCCACTCCATTCCATTCGTGTTGCTTCCATTTCATTCCATTCCATTCCATTCCACTCCATTCCAATCAGGTTGATTCCATTCCATTCCATTCCATTCCATTCCATTCCATTCCATTCGGGTTGATTCCATTCCATTCCATTCCATTCCATTGCATTCCACTCCATTCCATTCGTGTTGCTTCCATTTCATTCCATTCCATTCCACTCCACTCCATTCCATGCCGTTCCATACCATTCGTATTCATTCCATCCCATTCCATTCCTTTCCATTATATTCCATTCCATTCCATTCCAATCCATACGGGTTGATTCCACTCCCTTCCATTCCATTGCAATCCATTCCATTCCAATGGGGTTGATTCCACACCATTCCATTCCATTCCATTCAATTCCATTCCATTCCGGTTGATTCCATATCCTTCCCTTTCATTCCATTCCATTACATTCCAATCCATTCGTGTTGATTCCAAACGATTGCATTCCATTCTATTTGGGTTGATTCCATGCCATGCCATTCCATTCCATTCCATTCGCGTTGATACCATGCTATTCCATTCCATTCCATTCCACTCCTTTCCATTCCATTCGGGTTGATTCCATTCCATTCCATTCCATTCCATTCCATTCCGTTCCGTTCCATTCGTTTCTGGTTGATTCCTTTCCAATCCATTCCATTCCATTCCATTTCATTCCATTCCATTCCATTCGGGTTGATTCCATTCCATTGCTTTCCATTCCATTCCATTCCATTCCATTCCATTCCATTCCATTCGGGTTGAATCCATTCCATTCCTTTCCATTACATTACATTCGGGTTGATTCCATTCCATTCCATTCCATTCCATTGCGTTCCATATTATTCCAATCCATTATATTCGATTCCATTCGGGTTGATTCCAATCCATTCCATTCCACTACATTGCATTCCATTCCACTCCATTCAATTCCATTCCATTCCATTCGGGTTGATTCCATCCAATCCCATTAGATCCCATTCCATTCCATTGCATTCGGGTTCATTACATTCAATTCAATTCCTTTCTATTCCATTCAATTCCGTTACATTCCATTACATTCGTGTTGATTACATTCCCTTCCACTCCATTGCATTCCATTCCATTCAATTCCATTCGGGTTGATTCTATTCCCTCACATTCCATTCCATTCCATTCCATTCTAATCCATTCCATTCCATTCCATTCCATTCCATTCCATTCCATTCCATTCCAGTCCTTTCTGCTTGATTCGATACCATTCCATTCCATTCCATTCCTTTCCATTCCATTCCATTAGGGTTGATTATATCCTATTCCATTCCATTTCTTTTCATTCCACTCCATTCCAGTCTGGTTGATTCCATTCCATTCCATTCCATTCCATTCCATTCCATTCCATTCCATTCAATTCCATTCCATTCGGGTTTATTCAATTCAATTCCATTCCATTCCACTCCATTCGGGTCGATTCCATTCCATTCCTCTCCATTCCATTCCATTCCATACCATTTGTGTTGATTCCATCCCATTCCATTCCATTCCATTCCATTCCAGTTGATTCCATTCCCTTCGATTCCATTCCATTCCATTCGATTCCATTCTATTCCATTCCATTCGGGTGGATTCCAATCCATTCCTTTCCAATCCATTCAGGTTGATTCCCTACGTTTCCATTCCATTCCATTCCATTCCATTCGGGTTGATTCCATTCAATTCCTTTACATTCCATTACATTACATTCGCTTTGATTCCATTCCATTCCATTCCACTCCATTGCATTCCATTCCACTCCATTCCTTTCCATTCCACTCCATTCCATTCCATTCGGGTTGACTTCATCCCATTCCATTCCATTCCATTCCACTCCATTCCAATCAGGTTGATTCCACTGCATTCTAATCCATTCCATTCAATTCCATTCCATTCTGTTTGATTCCATTCCATTCCATTCCATTCCATTCCATTCCATTCCATTCCATTCGGGTTGTTTCCATTCGATTCCATTCCACTCCATTCCATGCCATTCCATACCATTCGTGTTGAATCCATTCCACTCCATTCCGTTCCTTTCCATTCCATTCAAATCCATACGGGTTGATTACATTCCCTTCCATTCCATTGCAATCCATTCAATTCCAGTTGATTCCATTCCATTCGATTCCATTCGATTCCATTCCATTCCATTCCATTCCATTCCATTCCATTCGGGTTGTTTCCATTCGATTCCATTCCACTCCATTCCATGCCATTCTATACCATTCGTGTTGAGTCCATTCCACTCCATTCCATTCCATTCCATTCCATTCCATTCCATTCCAATCCATACGGGTTGATTACATTCCCTTCCATTCCATTGCAATCCATTCAATTCCAGTTGATTCCATTCCCTTCGATTCCATTCCATTCCATTCATTTCCGTTCCATTCCATTCCATTCGGGTGTCTTCCAATCCATTCCATTCCATTCCATTCCATTCAAATCCATTCAGGTTGATTCCCTACGCTTCCATTCCATTGAATTCCATTCCATTCGGGTTGATTCCATTCCATTACATTACATTCGGTTTGATTCCATTCCATTCCATTCCACTCCTTTGCATTCCATTCCACTCCATTCCATTCCTTTCCATTCCACTCCATTCCAATCAGGTTGATTGGATTCCATTCCATTCCATTCCATTCGGGTTGATTCCATTCCATTCCATTCCATTCCATTGCATTCCACTCCATTCCATTCGGGTTGTTTCCATTTCATTCCATTACATTCCATTCCACTCCATTCCATGCCATTCCATAACATTCGTGTTGATTCCATCCCATTCCATTCCATTCCATTCCATTCCATTCCATTCCAATCCATACGGGTTGATTCCACTCCATTCCATTCCATTGCAATCCATTCCATTCCATTGGGGTTGATTCCATACCATTCCATTCCATTCCATTCAATTCCATTCCATTCCGGTTGATTCCATATCCTTCCCTTTCATTCCATTCCATTTCATTCCAATCCATTCGTGTTGATTCCATAGGATTGCATTCCATTCTATTCGGGTTGATTCCATGCCATGCCATTCCATTTCATTCCATTCCATTCCATTCCATTCCATTCCATTCACGTGGATACCATGCCATTCCATTCCATTCCATTCCATTCCACGCCTTTCCATTCCATTCGGGTTGATTCCATTCCTTTCCATTCCATTTCATTCCGTTCGATTCGTTTCTGGATGATTCCCTTCCAATCCATTCCATTCCATTCCATTCCATTTCATTCGGGTTGATTCCATTCCATTGCTTTCCATTCCATTCAGTTCCATTCCATTACATTCCTTTCGGGTTTGTTGAATTCCTTTCCACTCCATTGCATTCCATTCCATTCCATTCCTTTCCATTCCATTACATTCCTTTACATTCGGGTTGATTCCACTCCATTCCATTCCATACTGGTTGATTCAATTTCATTCCATTCCATTCAAATCCATTACATTCGGGTTGACTCCATTCCACTCCTTTCGGATTGATTCCATTGCATTTCATTCCATTCCATCCCATTCCATTCCATTCCATTCTACTCCATTCCAGTAAGGTTGATTTCACACCATTGCACTCCATTCCAGTACATTCCATGCCGTTCCGTTCCATTCGGGTTGATTCCATCCTATTCCATTCCATTCCATTCCGTTTGATTCCATTCCATTCTATTCCATTCCATTCGTGGTGATTCAATTGCTTCCATTTCTGCCACTCCATTCCATTCCATTCCATTCCATTCGGGTTCATTCCATTCCATTCCATTCCATTTGGGTTGATTCCATATCCTTCCCTTCCATTCCATTCTATTCCATTCCAATACACTCGGGTTGATTCCATACGCTTCCATTACATTCCTTTTCATTCCATTCGGGTGGATTCCATTCCATCTCATTCTACTCCATTCCATTCCATTCCATTCCATTCCATTCCATTCCATTCCATTCTGTTCCATTCCATTCTATTCCATTCCATTCCATTCCATTCCATTCGGGTTGATTCCATTCCATTCCATTCCTTTCTGGTTGATTCCATTCCATTCCATTCCATTCACATCCATTCCATTCAGGTTGATTCCACTCCATTGCACTCCATTCCACTCCATCCCATGCCATTCCATACAATTCTTGTTGATTCTATCCCATTCCATTCCATTCCATTAAATTCCATTCCATTCCATTCCGTTTCATTTCATTCCATTCCATTCCTTTCCATTCCATTCCATTCCATTCGTGGAGATTTAATTCCCTTCCATTTCTTCCATTCCATTGCTTTCCCTTCCATTCCATTCGGGTTGATTCCATTGCATTCCATTCCATTTGGGTTGATTCCATTTCCTTCCCTTCCATTCCATTCCTTACCATTCCAACATTCGGGTTGATTCCATACGCTTCCATTGCATTCCATTCCATTCCATTCGGGTGGATTCCTTTCCATCCCATTCTATACCATTCTATTCCATTCCATTCCATTCCATTCGCCTTAATACCAATCCATTCCATTCCGTTCAATTCGGGTTCATTCATTTCCATTCCATTCAGTTCCATTCCATTCCATTCCATGCCATTCCAATCCATTAGGTTCGATTCCATTCGGGTTGACTCCATTGCATTCCATTCCATTACGTTACATTCGAGTTGATTCCCTTCTATTGCATTCCACTCCATTGCATCCATTCCACTCCATTGCATTCCATTCCATTCCATTCGGGTTGATTCCATCCCATTCCATTCCATTCCATTCCATTACATTCCACTCCATTCCAATCAGGTTGATTCCATTCCATTCCATATCATTCCATTCCATTCCATTCCATTCCATTCCATTCCATTCCATTCGGGTTGATTCCATTCCATTCCATTCCATTCCATTCCATTCCATTCCAATCCTTTCCAATCAGGTTGATTCCATTCCATTCCATTCCATTCGCGTTGATTCCATTCCATTCCATTCCATTCCATTCCATTAGGGTTGATTATATCCTATTACATTCCATTTCTTTTCATTCCACTGCATTCCAGTCAGGTTGATTCCATTCCAGTCCATTCCATTCCATTCCATTCCATTCCATTCCATTCCATTCCATTCCACTCCATTCCAGTCAGGTTGAATCCATTCCATTCCATACCATTCCATTCCATTCCAATCCATTCCATTCCATTCGGGTTGATTCCATTCCATTCCATTCCATTCCATTCCACTCCATTCCATGCCATTCCATACCATTCGGGTTGATTCCATACCATTCCATTCTATTCCACTCCATTCCATTCCATTCCATTCCATTCGATTTGATTCCATTCCATTCCATTCCATTCCATTCCATTCTGTTCCACTCCATTCGGGTTGATTATGTTCCCTTCCATTCCTTCCATTCCATTGCATTCCATTCCATTTTATTCGGGTTGATTCCATTCCATTCCATTTCATTCCATTCCATTCCATTCCACTCCATTCGGGTTGATTCCATATCCTTCCCTTGCATTACATTCCATTCCATTCCCATCGATTCGGGTTGATTACACGCCATTCCATTCCATTCCATTCCATTCCATTCCATTCCATTCCTTGCCATTCCATTCGGGTTGATTCCATTCTTTCCATTCCTTTCCATTCCATTCCATTCCATTGCATTCCATTCCATTCCATTCCATTGCATTCCATTCCATTCCATTCGTTTCTGGTTTATTCCCTTCCATTCCAATCCATACAATTCCATTCCACTCCATTCCATTCCATTCCATTCCATTCCATTCCATTCCATTCCATTCCTTTCCATTCGGGTTGATTCCATTCCATTACATTCCATTCCATTCTGGTTGATTCCATTCCATTCCATTCCATTCAAATCCATTCCAATCGGGTTGATTCCATTCCATTCCATTCCAATCCCTTCAGGTTGATTCCATTGCATTTCATTCCATTCCATCCCATTCTATTCCATTCCATTCCACTCCATTCCTGTCAGGTTGATTCCACTCCATTGCACTCCATTCCATTCAATTCCATGCCATTCCATTCCATTCGTGTTGATTAAATCCCGTTCCTTTCCATTCCATTACATTCCATTCCATTCCGTTTGATTTCATTCCATTCCATTCCTTTCCATTCCATTCCATTCCATTCGTGGTGATTCAATTCCCTTCCATTTCTTCCATTCCATTGCATTTCCTTCCATTCCATTCGGGTTGATTCCATGCCATTCCATTCCATTTGGGTTGATTCCATATCCTTCCCTTCCATTCCATTCTATTCCATTCCAACACTCGGGTTGATTCCATACGCTTCCATTGCATTTCATTCCATTCCATTCGGGTGGATTCCTTTCCATCCCATTCTATTCCATTCCATTCCATTTCATTCCATTCCATTCGCGTTAATACCAATCCATTCCATTCCTTTCCATTCCATTCCATTTCATTCCATTCGAGTTGATTGCATTCCATTCCATTCAGTTCCATTACATTCCATTCCATGCCAATCCAGTCCATTACGTTCGATTCCATTCGGGTTGATTCCATTCCATTCCATTCCATTACATTCGGGTTGATTCCATTCCATTCCATTCCACTCCATTGCATTCCATTGCACTCCATTCCATTCCATTCCATTCCATTCGGGTTGATTCCATCCCATTCCATTCCATTCCATTCAATTCCATTTCATTCCAGTCCATTCCAATGAGGTTGATTCCTTTCCATTCCATGTCATTCCATTCCATTCCTTTCCATTCCATTCCATTTCACTCGGGTTGATACCATTCCAATCTATTCCATTCCATTCCATTCCATTCCATTCCATTCCACTCCATTCCTTGCCATTCCATACCACTCGGGATCATTCCATCAAATTCCATTCTATTACACTCCGTTCCATTCCATTCCATTCCATTCCATTCCATTCCATTCCATTCCATTCCATTCCACTCCATTCGGTTTGATTCCATTCCATTCCATTCCATTCCATTGCATTCCATTCCATTCGGGTTGATTCCGTTCCCTTCCATTGCTTCCATTTCATTGCATTCCATTCCATTTTATTTGGGTTGATTCCATTCCATTGCATTGCATTCCATTCAATTCCATTCCATTGCACTCCATTCCAGTCAGGTTGATTCAATTCCATTCCATTCGATTCCATTCCGGGTTATTCCATTCCCTTCCATTTCTTCCATTCCATTGCATTCCGTTCCATTCCATTCGAGTTGATTCCATTCCATTCCAATCCATTTGGGTTGATTCCATATTCTTCCCTTCCATTCCATTCCATTCCATTCCAATACACTCGTGTTGATTCCATACCCTTCCATTGCATTCCATTCCATTCCATTCGGGTAGATTCCATTCCATTCCCTTCCATTCCATTCAATTACATTGCATTCCATTCCATTGCATTCGCGTTAATACCATTCCATTCCATTCCATTCCATTCCTTTCCATTCCATTCCATTCCAATCCATTTCATTCCATTCGGGTTTATTCCATTCCATTCCATTCAATTCCATTCCATTCCATTCCATGCCATTCCAAACCATTACGTTCGATTTCATTCGGGTTGATTCCATTCCATTCCATTCCATTACATTACGTACGGGTTGATTCCATTCCATTCCATTACACTCCAGTTCATTGCATTCCATTCCATTCCATTCGGGTTGATTCCATCCCATTCCATTCCATTCCTTTCCATTCCTTTCCACTCCATTCCAATCAGGTTGATTCCATTCCATTCCATTCCATTCCATTCCATTCCGTTCCAATCTATTCCATTCCGTTACAATCTATTCCAATCCATACCATTCCATTCCATTCCATTCCATTCCATTCCATTCCATTCCATTCCTTTCGGGTTGTTTCCATTCCATTCCATTCCATTCCACTCCATTCCATGCCATTCCATATCATTCGGGTTGATTCCATCCCATTCCATTCTATTCCACTCCATTCCATTCCATTCCATCCATTCGGTTTGATTCCATTCCATTCCATTCCATTCCATTCCATTCCATTGCATTCCATTCCATTCCATTCCATTCGGGTTGATTACGTTCCCTTCCATTCCTTCCATTCCATTGCATTCCATTCCATTTTATTCGGGTTGATTCCATTCCATTCCCTTTCATTCCATTCCATTCCATTCAACTCCATTCGGGTTAATTCCATAACCTTCCCTTGCATTCCATTCCATTCCATTCCCATCCATTCGGGTTGACTCCATACAATTCCATTCCATTCCATTCCTTTCCATTCCATTCAGGATGATTCCATTCCATTCCTTTCCATTACATTACATTCGGGTTGATTCCATTCCATTCCATTCCATTCAATTCCGCTTCATTCCATTCCATTCGTGTTGATTACATTCCCTTCCACTCCACTGCATTGCACTCCATTCCATTCCATTCGGGTTGATTCCATTCCCTTCCATTCCATTCCATTCCATTCCATTCCATTCCTTTCCATTCCATTCAGGTTGATTCCATTCCATTCCTTTCCATTACATTACATTCGGGTTGATTCCATTCCATTCCATTCCATTCCATTCCATTCCATGTCATTCCAACCATTATACTCGATTCCATTCGGGTTGATTCCATTCCATTCCATTCCACTCCCTTGCATTCCATTCCACTGCATTCCATTCCATTCCATTCCATTCGGGTTGATTCCATCCCATCCCATTAGATCCCATTCCATTCCATGGCATTCGGGTTGATTCCATTCTTTTCCATTCCTTTCCATTCCATTCAATTCCGTTCCATTCCATTCCATTCGTGTTGATTACATTCCCTTCCACTCCATTGCATTGGATTCCATTCCATTCCATTCTGGTTGATTCCATTCCCTTACATTCCATTCCATTCCATTCCATTCCATTCTTTCCATTCCATTCCATTCCATTCCATTCCTTTCTGGTTGATTCCATTCCATTCCATTCCATTCCATAAGGGTTGATTATATCCTATTCCATTCCATTTCTTTTCATTCCACTTCATTCCAATCAGGTTGATTTCATTCCATACGTGTTGATTCCATTCCCTTCCATTCCATTGCAATCCATTCCATTCCAGTGGATTCCATTCCCTTCGATTCCATTCCATTCCATTCGATTCCGTTCCATTGCATTCCATTCGGATGGATTCCAATCCATTCCATTCCCTTCCATTCCATTCCATTCCAATCCATTCAGGTTGATTCCCTACGCTTCCATTCCATTCAATTCCATTCCATTCGGGTTGATTCCATTCCATTCCATTACATTAAATTACATTCGGTTTGATTCCATTCCATTCCATTCCACTACATTGCATTCCATTCCACTCCAATCCATTCCATTCCATTCTATTCCATTTCGGTTGATTCCATCCCATTTCATTGCATTCCATTCCATTCCATTCCATTCCAATCCATTCCAATCAGGTTGATTCCATTCCATTCCATTCCATTCCATTCGGGTTGATTCCATTCCATTCCATTCCACACCATTCCATGCCATTCCATAACATTCGTGTTGATTCCATCCCATTCCATTCCATTCCATTCCATTCCACTCCATACGGGTTGATTCCATTCCCTTCCATTCCATTGCAATCCATTCCATTCCAGTTGATTACATTCCCTTCCATTCCATTCCATTCCTTTCGATTCCATTCCACTTCATTCCATTCGGGTGGATTCCAATCCATTCCATTCCATTCCATTCCATTCCAATCCATTCAGGTTGATTCCCTAAGCTTCCATTCCATTCAACTCCATTCCTTTCGGGTTGATTCCATTCCATTCCATTCCCGTTGATTCCATTCCAATCCATTCCATTCCATTCCATTCCATTCCATTTCATTCCATTCCATTCCTTTCTGGTTGATTCCATTCCATTCCATTAAATTCCATTTCATTCCATTAGTGTTGAATATATCCTATTCCAATCCATTTCTTTTCATTCCTCTGCATTCCAGTCAGGTTGATACCATTCCATTCCATTCCACTCCATTCCACTCCATTCCATTCCAATCCATTCGTGTTGATTCCATCCCATTCCATTCCATTCCATTCCATTCCATTCCATTCCATTCCACTCCATTCCAGTCAGGTTGAATCCATTCCATTCCATTCCATTCCATTCCATTCCATTCCATTCCAATCCATTCCATTCCATTCGGGTTGATTCCATTCCATTCCATTCCATTCCATTCCACTCCATTCCATGCCATTCCATACCATTCGTGTTGATTCCATCCCATTCCATTCTATTCCACTCCATTCCATTCCATTCCATTCCATTCGATTTGATTCCATTCCATTCCATTCCATTCCATTCCACTCCATTCGGGTTGATTACGTTCCCTTCCATTCCTTCCATTCCATTGCATTCCATTCCATTTTATTCGGGTTGATTCCATTCCATTCCATTTCATTCCATTCCATTCCATTCCACTCCATTCGGGTTGATTCCATATTCTTCCCTTGCATTCCATTCCATTCCATTCCCATCCATTCGGGTTGATTACACGCCATTCCATTCGATTCCATTCCATTCCATTCCTTGCCATTCCATTCGGGTTGATTCCATTCTTTCCCTTCCTTTCCATTCCATTCCATTCCATTGCATTCCATTCCATTCCATTCCATTGCATTCCATTCCATTCCATTCGTTTATGGTTTATTCCCTTCCATTCCAATCCATACAATACCATTCCACTCCATTCCATTCCATTCCATTCCACTCCATTCCATTCAAATCCATTCCAATCGGGTTGATTCCATTCCATTCCATTCCAATCCCTTCAGGTTGATTCCATTGCATTTCATTCCATTCCATCCCATTCTATTCCATTCCATTCCACTCCATTCCTGTCAGGTTGATTCCACTCCATTGCACTCCATTCCATTCAATTCCATGTCATTCCATACCATTTGTGTTGATTAAATCCCATTCCTTTCCATTCCATTCCATTCCATTCCATTCCGTTTGATTTCATTCCATTCCATTCCTTTCCATTCCATTCCATTCCATTCGTGGTGATTCAATTCCCTTCCATTTCTTCCATTCCATTGCATTTCCTTCCATTCCATTCGGGTTGATTCCATTCCATTCCATTCCATTTGGGTTGATTCCATATCTTTCCCTTCCATTCCATTCTATTCCATTCCAACACTCGGGTTGATTCCATAAACTTCCATTGCATTCCATTCCATTCCATTCGGGTGGATTCCTTTAAATCCCATTCTATTCCATTCCATTCCATTTCATTCCATTCCATTCACGTTAATACCAATCCATTCCATTCCTTTCCATTCCATTCCATTCGAGTTGATTGCATTCCATTCCATTCAGTTCCATTCCATTCCATTCCATGCCAATCCAGTCCATTACGTTCGATTCCATTCGGGTTGATTCCATTCCATTCCATTCCATTACATTACATTCGGGTTGATTCCATTCCATTCCATTCCACTCCATTGCATTCCATTGCACTCCATTCCATTCCATTCCATTCCATTCCATTCCGGTTGATTCCATCCCATTCCATTCCACTCCATTCCATTCCATTTCATTCCACTTCATTCCAATCAGGTTGATTCCGTTCCATTCCATGTCATTCCATTCCATTCCATTCCATTCCATTCCATTTCACTCGGGTTGATACCATTCCATTCTATTCCATTCTATTCCATTCCATTCCATTCCATTCCACTCCATTCCATGCCATTCCATACCACTCGGGATCATTCCATCAAATTCCATTCTATTCCACTCCGTTCCATTCCATTCCATTCCATTCCATTCCACTCCATTCGGTTTGATTCCATTCCATTCCATTCCATTCCATTCCATTCGGGTTGATTCCGTTCCCTTCCATTGCTTCCATTTCATTGCATTCCATTCCATTTTATTTGGGTTGATTCCATTCCATTGCATTGCATTCCATTCAATTCCATTCCATTGCACTCCATTCCAGTCAGGTTGATTCAATTCCATTCCATTCGATTCCATTCCGGGTTATTCCATTCCCTTCCATTTCTTCCATTCCATTGCATTCCATTCCATTCCATTCGGGTTGATTCCGTTCCATTCCCATCCATTTGGGTTGATTCCATATTCTTCCCTTCCCTTCCATTCCATTCCATTCCAATACACTCGTGTTGATTCCATACGCTTCCATTGCATTCCATTCCATTCCATTCGGGTAGATTCCATTCCATTCCCTTCCATTCCATTCAATTACATTGCATTCCATTCCATTCCATTCGCGTTAATACCATTCCATTCCATTCCATTCCATTCCTTTCCATTCCATTCCATTCCAATCCATTTCATTCCATTCGGGTTTATTCCTTTCCATTCCATTCAATTCCATTCCATTCCATTCCATGCCATTCCATGCCATTCCAATCCATTACGTTCGATTTCATTCGGGTTGATTCCATTCCATTCCATTCCATTCCATTACGTTCGGGTTGATTCCATTCCATTCCATTAAATTCCATTCCATTCCATTAGGGTTGAATATATCCTATTCCAATCCATTTCTTTTCATTCCTCTGTATTCCAGTCATGTTGATTCCATTCCATTCCATTCCATTCCATTCCATTCCATTCCATTCCACTCTATTCGGGTTGATTCAATTCCATTCCATTCCATTCCACGACATTCGGGTTGATTCCATTCCATTCCTCTCCATTCCATTCCATTCCATAACATTTGGGTTGATTCCATCCCATTCCATTCCATTCCATTCCTTACTAATGCATTCCATTCCATTCCATTCCATTCCAGTTGATTCCATTCCCTTCGATTCCATTCCATTCCATTCGATTCCATTCCATTCCATTCCATTTGGGTGGATTCCAATCCATTCCATTCCATTCCATTCCATTCCTATCCTTTCCAATCCATTCAGGTTGATTCCCTACGCTTCCATTCCATTCCATTCCATTCCATTCGGGTTGATTCCATTCCATTCCATTCCATTCCATTCGGTTTGATTCCATTCCATTCCATTCCACTCCATTGCATTCCATTCCACTCCATTCCATTCCATTCCATTCCATTCCGGTTGATTCCATCCCATTCCATTCCATTCCATTACATTCCAATCCTTTCCAATCAGGTTGATTCCATTCCATTCCATTCCATTCGCGTTGATTCCATTCCATTCCATTCCATTCCATTCCATTAGTGTTGATTATATCCTATTACATTCCATTTCTTTTCATTCCACTGCATTCCAGTCAGGTTGATTCCATTCCATTCCATTCCATTGCATTCCATTCCACTCCATTCCAGTCAGGTTGAATCCATTCCATTCCATTCCATTCCATTCCATTCCAATATATTCCATTCCATTCGGGTTGATTCCATTCCATTCCATTCCATTCCATTCCACTCCATTCCATGCCATTCCATACCATTCGTGTTGATTCCATCCCATTCCATTCTATTCCACTCCATTCCATTCCATTCCATTCCATTCGATTTGATTCCATTCCATTCCATTCCATTCCATTCCATTCCATTCCACTCCATTCGGGTTGATTACGTTCCCTTCCATTCCTTCCATTCCATTGCATTCCATTCCATTTTATTCGGGTTGATTCCATTCCATTCCATTTCATTCCATTCCATTCCATTGCACTCCATTCGGGTTGATTCCATATCCTTCCCTTGCATTCCATTCCATTCCATTCCCATCCATTCGGGTTGATTACACGCCATTCCATTCCATTCCATTCCATTCCATTCCATTCCATTCCATTCCATTCCATTCCATTCCTTGCCATTCCATTCGGGTGGATTCCATTCTTTCCATTCCTTTCCATTCCATTCCATTCCATTGCATTCCATTCCATTCCATTCCATTGCATTCCATTCCATTCCATTCGTTTCTGGTTTATTCCCTTCCATTCCAATCCATACAATTCCATTCCACTCCATTCCATTCCATTCCATTCCACTCCATTCCATTCCATTCCATTCCATTCTATTCCATTCCATTCTGGTTGATTCCATTCCATTACATTCCATTCAAATCCATTCCAATCGGGTTGATTCCATTCCATTCCATTCCAATCCCTTCAGGTTGATTCCATTGCATTTCATTCCATTCCATCCCATTCTATTCCATTCCATTCCACTCCATTCCTGTCAGGTTGATTCCACTCCATTGCACTCCATTCCTTTCAATTCCATGCCATTCCATACCATTCGTGTTGATTAAATCCCATTCCTTTCCATTCCATTCCATTCCATTCCATTCCGTTTGATTTCATTCCATTCCATTCCTTTCCATTCCATTCCATTCCATTCGTGGTGATTCAATTCCCTTCCATTTCTTCCATTCCATTGCATTTCCTTCCATTCCATTCGGATTGATTCCATTCCATTCCATTCCATTTGGGTTGATTCCATATCCTTCCCTTCCATTCCATTCTATTCCATTCCAACACTCGGGTTGATTCCATACACTTCCATTGCATTCCAATCCATTCCATTCGGGTGGATTCCTTTCCATCCCATTCTATTCCATTCCATTCCATTTCATTCCATTCCATTCGCGTTAATACCAATCCATTCCATTCCTTTCCATTCCATTCCATTTCATTCCATTCGAGTTGATTGCATTCCATTCCATTCAGTTCCATTACATTCCATTCCATGCCAATCCAGTCCATTACGTTCGATTCCATTCCGGTTGATTCCATTCCATTCCATTCCATTCCATTACATTACATTCGGGTTGATTCCATTCCATTCCATTCCACTTCATTGCATTCCAATGCACTCCATTCCATTCCATTCCATTCCATTCGGGTTGATTCCATCCCATTCCATTCCATTCCATTCAATTCCATTTCATTCCACTCCATTCCAATCAGGTTGATTCCGTTCCATTCCATGTCATTCCATTCCATTCCATTCCATTCCATTCCATTCCATTTCACTCGGGTTGTTACCATACCATTCTATTCCATTCTATTCCATTCCATTCCATTCCACTCCATTCCATGCCATTCCATACCACTCGGGATCATTCCATCAAATTCCATTCTATTCCACTCCGTTCCATTCCATTCCATTCCATTCCATTCCATTCCATTCCATTCCACTCCATTCGGTTTGATTCCATTCCATTCCATTCCATTCCATTCCATTCCATTCCATTGCATTCCATTCCATTCGGGTTGATTCCGTTCCCTTCCATTGCTTCCATTTCATTGCATTCCATTCCATTTTATTTGGGTTGATTCCATTCCATTGCATTGCATTCCATTCAATTCCATTCCATTGCACTCCATTCCAGTCAGGTTGATTCAATTCCATTCCATTCGATTCCATTCCGGGTTATTCCATTCCCTTCCATTTCTTCCATTCCATTGCATTCCATTCCATTCCATTCGGGTTGATTCCATTCCATTCCAATCCATTTGGGTTGATTCCATATTCTTCCCTTCCATTCCATTCCATTCCATTCCAATACACTCGTGTTGATTCCATACACTTCCATTGCATTCCATTCCATTCCATTCGGGTAGATTCCATTCCATTCCCTTCCATTCCATTCAATTACATTGCATTCCATTCTATTGCATTCGCGTTAATACCATTCCATTCCATTCCATTCCATTCCTTTCCATTCCATTCCATTCCAATCCATTTCATTCCATTCGGGTTTATTCCATTCCATTCCATTCAATTCCATTCCATTCCATTCCATGCCATTCCATGCCATTCCAATCCATTACGTTCGATTTCATTCGGGTTGATTCCATTCCATTCCATTCCATTCCATTACGTTCGGGTTGATTCCATTCCATTCCATTACACTCCAGTTCATAGCATTCCATTCCATTCCATTCGGGTTGATTCCATCCCATTCCATTCCATTCCTTTCCATTCCTTTCCACTCCATTCCAATCAGCTTGATTCCATTCCATTCCATTCCATTCCATTCCATTCCATTCCATTCCATTCCATTCCGTCCCAATCTATTCCATTCCGTTCCAATCTATTCCATTCCATTCCATTCCATTCCATTCCATTCCTTTCGGGTTGTTTCCATTCCATTCCATTCCATTCCACTCCATTCCATGCCATTCCATATCATTCGGGTTGATTCCATCCCATTCCATTCTATTCCACTCCATTCCATTCCCTTCCATCCATTCGGTTTGATTCCATTCCATTCCATTGCATTCCGTTCCATTCCATTCCATTCGTGTTGATTACGTTCCCTTCCATTCTTTCCATTCCATTGCATTCCATTCCATTTTATTCGGGTTGATTCCATTCCATTCCATTCCATTCCATTCCATTCCATTCCACTCCATTCGGGTTGATTCCATATCCTTCCCTTGCATTCCATTCCATTCCATTCCCATCCATTCGGGTTGATTACACGCCATTCCATTCCATTCCATTCCATTCCATTCCTTGCCATTCCATTCGGGTTGATTCCATTCTTTCCATTCCTTTCCATTCCACTCCATTCCATTGCATTCCATTCCATTGCATTCCATTCCATTCCATTCGTTTCTGGTTTATTCCCTTCCATTCCAATCCATACAATTCCATTCCACTCCATTCCATTCCATTCCATTCCACTCCATTCCATTCCATTCCATTCCATTCCATTCCATTCGGGTTTATTCCATTCCATTACATTCCATTCCATTCTGGTTGATTCCATTCCATTCCATTCCATTCAAATCCATTCCAATCGGGTTGATTCCATTCCATTCCATTCCAATCCCTTCAGGTTGATTCCATTGCATTTCATTCCATTCCATCCCATTCTATTCCATTCCATTCCACTCCATTACTGTCAGGTTGATTCCACTCCATTGCACTCCATTCCATTCAATTCCATGCCATTCCATACCATTCGTGTTGATTAAATCCCATTCCTTTCCATTCCATTCCATTCCATTCCATTCCGTTTGATTTCATTCCATTCCATTCCTTTCCATTCCATTCCATTCCATTCGTGGTGATTCAATTCCCTTCCATTTCTTCCATTCCTTTGCATTTCCTTCCATTCCATTCGGGTTGATTCCATTCCATTCCATTCCATTTGGGTTGATTCCATATCCTTCCCTTCCATTCCATTCTATTCCATTCCAACACTCGGGTTGATTCCATACACTTCCATTGCATTCCATTCCATTCCATTCGGGTGGATTCCTTTCCATCCCATTCTATTCCATTCCATTCCATTTCATTCCATTCCATTCGCGTTAATACCAATCCATTCCATTCCTTTCCATTCCATTCCATTCGAGTTGATTGCATTCCATTCCATTCAGTTCCATTACATTCCATTCCATGCCAATCCAGTCCATTACGTTCGATTCCATTCGGGTTGATTCCATTCCATTCCATTCCATTACATTACATTCGGGTTGATTCCATTCCATTCCATTCCACTCCATTGCATTCCATTGCACTCCATTCGATTTCATTCCATTCCATTCCGGTTGATTCCATCCCATTCCATTCCATTCCATTCCATTCCATTTCATTCCACTCCATTCCAATCAGGTTGATTCCGTTCCATTCCATGTCATTCCATTCCATTCCATTCCATTCCATTCCATTTCACTCGGGTTGATACCATTCCATTCTTTTCCATTCTATTCCATTCCATTCCATTCCATTCCACTCCATTCCATGCCATTCCATACCACTCGGGATCATTCCATCAAATTCCATTCTATTCCACTCCGTTCCATTCCATTCCATTCCATTCCATTCCATTCCACTCCATTCGGTTTGATTCCATTCCATTCCATTCCATTCCATTCCATTCCATTCCATTCCATTCCATTGCATTCCATTCCATTCGGGTTGATTCCGTTCCCTTCCATTGCTTCCATTTCATTGCATTCCATTCCATTTTATTTGGGTTGATTCCATTCCATTGCATTGCATTCCATTCAATTCCATTCCATTGCACTCCATTCCAGTCAGGTTGATTCAATTCCATTCCATTCGATTCCATTCCGGGTTATTCCATTCCCTTCCATTTCTTCCATTCCATTGCATTCCATTCCATTCCATTCGGGTTGATTCCATTCCATTCCAATCCATTTGGGTTGATTCCATATTCTTCCCTTCCATTCCATTCCATTCCATTCCAATACACTCGTGTTGATTCCATACGCTTCCATTGCATTCCATTCCATTCCATTCGGGTAGATTCCATTCCATTCCCTTCCATTCCATTCAATTACATTGCATTCCATTCCATTGCATTCGCGTTAATACCATTCCATTCCATTCCATTCCATTCCTTTCCATTCCATTCCATTCCAATCCATTTCATTCCATTCGGGTTTATTCCATTCCATACCATTCAATTCCATTCCATTCCATTCCATGCCATTCCATGCCATTCCAATCCATTACGTTCGATTTCATTCGGGTTGATTCCATTCCATTCCATTCCATTCCATTACGTTCGGGTTGATTCCATTCAATTCCATTACACTCCAGTTCATTGCATTCCATTCGATTCCATTCGGGTTGATTCCATTCCATTCCATTCCATTCAATTACATTACATTACATTAAATTACATTCGGTTTGATTCCATTCCATTCCATTCCATTCCACTACATTGCATTCCATTCCACTCCATTCCATTCCATTCCATTCTATTCCATTTCGGTTGATTCCATCCCATTTCATTCCATTCCATTCCATTCCATTACATTCCAATCCATTCCAATCAGGTTGATTCCATTCCATTCCATTCCATTCCATTCGGGTTGATTCCATTCCATTCCATTCCACACCATTCCATGCCATTCCATAACATTCGTGTTGATTCCATCCCATTCCATTCCATTCCATTCCATTCCACTCCATACGGGTTGATTCCATTCCCTTCCATTCCATTGCAATCCATTCCATTCCAGTTGATTACATTCCCTTCCATTCCATTCCATTCCTTTCGATTCCATTCCACTTCATTCCATTCGGGTGGATTCCAATCCATTCCATTCCATTCCATTCCATTCCAATCCATTCAGGTTGATTCCCTAAGCTTCCATTCCATTCAACTCCATTCCTTTCGGGTTGATTCCATTCCATTCCATTCCATTCCATTCCATTCCATTCCCGTTGATTCCATTCCAATCCATTCCATTCCATTACATTCCATTCCATTTCATTCCATTCCATTCCTTTCTGGTTGATTCCATTCCATTCCATTAAATTCCATTCCATTCCATTAGTGTTGAATATATCCTATTCCAATCCATTTCTTTTCATTCCTCTGCATTCCAGTCAGGTTGATACCATTCCATTCCATTCCACTCCATTCCACTCCATTCCATTCCAATCCACTCGTGTTGATTCCATCCCATTCCATTCCATTCCATTCCATTCCATTCCATTCCATTCCACTCCATTCCAGTCAGGTTGAATCCATTCCATTCCATTCCATTCCATTCCATTCCATTCCATTCCAATCCATTCCATTCCATTCGGGTTGATTCCATTCCATTCCATTCCATTCCATTCCACTCCATTCCATGCCATTCCATACCATTCGTGTTGATTCCATCCCATTCCATTCTATTCCACTCCATTCCATTCCATTCCATTCCATTCGATTTGATTCCATTCCATTCCATTCCATTCCATTCCATTCCATTCCACTCCATTCGGGTTGATTACGTTCCCTTCCATTCCTTCCATTCCATTGCATTCCATTCCATTTTATTCGGGTTGATTCCATTCCATTCCATTTCATTCCATTCCATTCCATTCCACTCCATTCGGGTTGATTCCATATCCTTCCCTTGCATTCCATTCCATTCCATTCCCATCCATTCGGGTTGATTACACGCCATTCCATTCCATTCCATTCCATTCCATTCCATTCCATTCCATTCCATTCCATTCCTTGCCATTCCATTCGGGTTGATTCCATTCTTTCCTTTCCTTTCCATTCCATTCCATTCCATTGCATTCCATTCCATTCCATTGCATTGCATTCCATTCCATTCCATTCGTTTATGGTTTATTCCCTTCCATTCCAATCCATACAATTCCATTCCACTCCATTCCATTCCATTCCATTCCATTCCATTCCATTCCATTCCATTCCATTCCATTCGGGTTGATTCCATTCCGTTACATTCCATTCCATTCTGGTTGATTCCATTCCATTCCATTCCATTCAAATCCATTCCAATCGGGTTGGTTCCATTCCATTCCATTGCAATCCCTTCAGGTTGATTCCATTGCATTTCATTCCATTCCATCCCATTCTATTCCATTCCATTCCACTCCATTCCTGTCAGGTTGATTCCACTCCATTGCACTCCATTCCATTCAATTCCATGCCATTCCATACCATTCGTGTTGATTAAATCCCATTCCTTTCCATTCCATTCCATTCCATTCCATTCCGTTTGATTTCATTCCATTCCATTCCTTTCCATTCCATTCCATTCCATTCGTGGTGATTCAATTCCCTTCCATTTCTTCCATTCCATTGCATTTCCTTCCATTCCATTCGGGTTGATTCCATTCCATTCCATTCCATTTGGGTTGATTCCATATCCTTCCCTTCCATTCCATTCTATTCCATTCCAACACTCGGGTTGATTCCATACACTTCCATTGCATTCCATTCCATTCCATTCGGGTGGATTCCTTTCCATCCCATTCTATTCCATTCCATTCCATTTCATTCCATTCCATTCGCGTTAATACCAATCCATTCCATTCCTTTCCATTCCATTCCATTCGAGTTGATTGCATTCCATTCCATTCAGTTCCATTACATTCCATTCCATGCCAATCCAGTCCATTACGTTCGATTCCATTCGGGTTGATTCCATTCCATTCCATTCCATTCCATTACATTCGGGTTGATTCCATTCCATTCCATTCCACTCCATTGCATTCCATTGCACTCCATTCCATTCCATTCCATTCCATTCGGGTTGATTCCATCCCATTCCATTCCATTCCATTCAATTCCATGTCATTCCACTCCATTCCAATCAGGTTGATTCCGTTCCATTCCATGTCATTCCATTCCATTCCATTCCATTCCATTCCATTTCACTCGGGTTGATACCATTCCATTCTATTCCACTCTATTCCATTCCATTCCATTCCATTCCATGCCACTCCATTCCATGCCATTCCATACCACTCGGGATCATTCCATCAAATTCCATTCTATTCCACTCCGTTCCATTCCATTCCATTCCATTCCATTCCATTCCATTCCATTCCATTCCATTCGGTTTGATTCCATTCTATTCCATTCCATTCCATTCCATTCCATTCCATTCCATTGCATTCCATTCCATTCGGGTTGATTCCGTTCCCTTCCATTGCTTCCATTTCATTGCATTCCATTCCATTTTATTTGTGTTGTTTCCATTCCATTGCATTGCATTCCATTCAATTCCATTCCATTGCACTCCATTCCAGTCAGGTTGATTCAATTCCATTCCATTCGATTCCATTCCGGGTTATTCCATTCCCTTCCATTTCTTCCATTCCATTGCATTCCATTCCATTCCATTCGGGTTGATTCCATTCCATTCCAATCCATTTGGGTTGATTCCATATTCTTCCCTTCCATTCCATTCCATTCCATTCCAATACACTCGTGTTGATTCCATACGCTTCCATTGCATTCCATTCCATTCCATTCGGGTAGATTCCATTCCATTCCCTTCCATTCCATTCAATTACATTGCATTCCATTCCATTCCATTCGCGTTAATACCATTCCATTCCATTCCATTCCATTCCTTTCCATTCCATTCCATTCCAATCCATTTCATTCCATTCGGGTTTATTCCATTCCATTCCATTCCATTCCATTCCATTCCATTCCATGCCATTCCATGCCATTCCAATCCATTACGTTCGATTTCATTCGGGTTGATTCCATTCCATACCGTTCCATTCCATTACGTTCGGTTTGATTCCATTCCATTCCATTACACTCCAGTTCATTGCATTCCATTCCATTCCATTCGGGTTGATTCCATCCCATTCCATTCCATTCCTTTCCATTCCTTTCCACTCCATTCCAATCAGCTTGATTCCATTCCATTCCATTCCATTCCATTCCATTCCGTTCCAATCTATTCCATTCCGTTCCAATCTATTCCATTGCACTCCATTCCATTCCATTCCATTCCGTTCCATTCCATTCCTTTCGGGTTGTTTCCATTCCATTCCATTCCATTCCACTCCATTCCATGCCATTCCATGTCATTCGGGTTGATTCCATCCCATTCCATTCTATTCCACTCCATTCCATTCCATTCCATCCATTCGGTTTGATTCCATTCCATTCCATTCCATTCCATTGCATTCCATTCCATTCCATTCCATTCGGGTTGATTACGTTCCCTTCCATTCCTTCCATTACATTGCATTCCATTCCATTTTATTCGGGTTGATTCCATTCCATTCCCTTTCATTCCATTCCATTCCATTCCACTCCATTCGGGTTAATTCCATAACCTTCCCTTGCATTCCATTCCATTCCATTCCCATCCATTCGGGTTGACTCCATACAATTCCATTCCATTCCATTCCTTTCCATTCCATTCAGGATGATTCCATTCCATTCCTTTCCATTACATTACATTCGGGTTGATTCCATTCCATTCCATTCCATTCCATTCCATTCAATTCCGTTTCATTCCATTCCTTTCGTGTTGATTACATTCCCTTCCACTCCATTGCATTGCACTCCATTCCACTCCATTCGGGTTGATTCCATTCCCTTCCATTCCATTCCATTACATTCCATTCCATTCCTTTCCATTCCATTCAGGTTGATTCCATTCCATTCCTTTCCATTACATTACATTCGGGTTGATTCCATTCCATTCCATTGCATTCCATTCCATGTCATTCCAACCATTATACTCGATTCCATTTGGGTTGATTCCATTCCATTCCATTCCACTCCCTTGCATTCCATTCCACTGCATTCCATACCATTCCATTCCATTTGGGCTGATTCCATCCCATCCCATTAGATCCCATTCCATTCCATGGCATTCGGGTTGATTCCATTCTTTTCCATTCCTTTCCATTCCATTCAATTCCGTTCCATTCCATTCCATTCGTGTTGATTACATTCCCTTCCACTCCATTGCATTGGATTCCATTCCATTCCATTCTGGTTGGTTCCATTCCCTTACATTCCATTCCATTCCATTCCATTCCATTCCATTCCTTTCCATTCCATTCCATTCCATTCCATTCCTTTCTGGTTGATTCCATTCCATTCCATTCCATTCCATTCCATTCCATTCCATTAGGGTTGATTATATCCTATTCCATTCCATTTCTTTTCATTCCACTTCATTCCAATCAGGTTGATTTCATTCCATTCCATTCCATTCCAATCCATACGTGTTGATTCCATTCCCTTCCATTCCATTGCAATCCATTCCATTCCAGTGGATTCCATTCCCTTCGATTCCATTCCATTCCATTCGATTCCGTTCCATTGCATTCCATTCGGATGGATTCCAATCCATTCCATTCCATTCCATTCCATTCCAATCCATTCAGGTTGATTCCCTACGCTTCCATTCCATTCAATTCCATTCCATTCGGGTTGATTCCATTCCATTCCATTCCATTACATTACATTACATTAAATTACATTCGGTTTGATTCCATTCCATTCCATTCCATTCCACTACATTGCATTCCATTCCACTGCATTCCATTCCATTCCGTTCTATTCCATTTCGGTTGATTCCATCCCATTTCATTCCATTCCGTTCCATTCCATTCCATTCCAATCCATTCCAATCATGTTGATTCCATTCCATTCCATTCCATTCCATTCGGTTTGATTCCATTCCATTCCATTCCACATCATTCCATGCCATTCCATAACATTCGTGTTGATTCCATCCCATTCCATTCCATTCCATTCCATTCCACTCCATACGGGTTGATTCCATTCCCTTCCATTCCATTGCAATCCATTCCATTCCAGTTGATTCCATTCCCTTCCATTCCATTCCATTCCTTTCGATTCCATTCCACTTCATTCCATTCGGGTGGATTCCAATCCATTCCATTCCATTCCATTCCATTCCAATCCATTCAGGTTGATTCCCTAAGCTTCCATTCCATTCAACTCCTTTCCTTTCGGGTTGATTCCATTCCATTCCATTCCATTCCATTCCATTCCATTCCATTCCCGTTGATTCCATTCCAATCCATTCCATTCCATTACGTTCCATTCCATTTCATTCCATTCCATTCCTTTCTGGTTGATTCCATTCCATTCCATTAAATTCCATTCCATTCCATTAGTGTTGAATATATCCTATTCCAATCCATTTCTTTTCATTCCTCTGCATTTCAGTCAGGTTGATACCATTCCATTCCATTCCACTCCATTCCACTCCATTCCATTCCAATCCATTCGTGTTGATTCCATCCCATTCCATTCCATTCCATTCCATTCCATTCCATTCCATTCAGGTTGTTTCCATTCCATTCCATTCCACTCCATTCCATGCCATTCCATACCATTCGTGTTGATTCCATCCCATTCCATTCCATTCCATTCCATTCCAATCCATTCAGGTTGATTCCCTACGCTTCCATTCCATTGAACTCCATTCCTTTCAGGTTGATTCCATTCCATTCCATTACATTGCATTCCATTCGCGTTGATTCCATTCCAATCCATTCCATTCCATTACATTCAATTCCATTTCATTCCATTCCATTCCTTTCTGGTTGATTCCATTCCATTCCATTAAATTCCATTCCATTCCATTAGGGTTGAATATATCCTATTCCAATCCATTTCTTTTCATTCCTCTGTATTCCAGTCATTTTGATTCCATTCCATTCCATTCCATTCCATTCCATTCCATTCCATTCCATTCCACTCTATTCGGGTTGATTCAATTCCATTCCATTCCATTCCACGACATTCGGGTTGATTCCATTCCATTCCTCTCCATTCCATTCCATTCCATAACATTTGGGTTGATTCCATCCCATTCCATTCCATTCCATTCCTTACCAATCCATTCCATTCCATTCCATTCCATTCCAGTTGATTCCATTCCCTTCGATTCCATTCCATTCCTTTCGATTCCATTCCATTCCATTCCATTTGGGTGGATTCCAATCCATTCCATTCCATTCCATTCCATTCCTATCCTTTCCTAATCCATTCAGGTTGATTCCCTACGCTTCCATTCCATTCCATTCCATTCCATTCCATTCGGGTTGATTCCATTCCATTCCATTCCGTTCCATTCCATTCCATTCGGTTTGATTCCATTCCATTCCATTCCACTCCATTGCATTCCATTCCACTCCATTCCATTCCATTCCATTCCATTCCGGTTGATTCCATCCCATTCCAATCCATTCCATTCCAAATCTTTCCAATCAGGTTGATTGCATTCCATTCCATTCCATTCGCGTTGATTCCATTCCATTCCATTCCATTCCATTCCATTAGGGTTGATTATATCCTATTACATTCCATTACTTTTCATTCCACTGCATTCCAGTCAGGTTGATTCCATTCCATTCCATTCCATTCCATTCCATTCCATTCCATTCCACTCCATTCCAGTCAGGTTGAATCCATTCCATTCCATTCCATTGCATTCCAATCCATTCCATTCCATTCGGATTGATTCCATTCCATTCCATTCCATTCCATTCCACTCCATTCCATGCCATTCCATACCATTCGGGTTGATTCCATCCCATTCCATTCTATTCCACTCCATTCCATTCCATTCCATGCCATTCGATTTGATTCCATTCCATTCCATTCCATTCCATTCCATTCCATTCCACTCCATTCGGGTTGATTACGTTCCCTTCCATTCCTTCCATTCCATTGCATTCCATTCCATTTTATTCGGGTTGATTCCATTCCATTCCATTTCATTCCATTCCATTCCATTCCACTCCATTCGGGTTGATTCCATATCCTTCCCTTGCATTCCATTCCATTCCATTCCCATCCATTCGGGTTGATTACACGCCATTCCATTCCATTCCATTCCATTCCATTCCTTGCCATTCGATTCGGGTTGATTCCATTCTTTCCATTCCTTTCCATTCCATTCCATTCCATTGCATTCCATTCCATTCCATTGCATTGCATTCCATTCCATTCCATTCGTTTATGGTTTATTCCGTTCCATTCCAATCCATACAATTCCATTCCACTCCATTCCATTCCATTCCATTCCATTCCATTCGGGTTGATTCCATTCCATTACATTCCATTCCATTCTGGTTTATTCCATTCCATTCCATTCCATTCAAATCCATTCCAATCGGGTTGATTCCATTCCATTCCATTCCAATCCCTTCAGGTTGATTCCATTGCATTTCATTCCATTCCATCCCATTCTCTTCCATTCCATTCCACTCCATTCCTGTCAGGTTGATTCCACTCCATTGCACTCCATTCCATTCAATTCCATGCCATTCCATACCATTCGTGTTGATTAAATCCCATTCCTTTCCATTCCATTCCATTCCGTTTGATTTCATTCCATTCCATTCCTTTCCATTCCATTCCATTCCATTCGTGGTGATTCAATTCCCTTCCATTTCTTCCATTCCTTTGCATTTCCTTCCATTCCATTCGGGTTGATTCCATTCCATTCCATTCCATTTGGGTTGATTCCATATCCTTCCCTTCCATTCCATTCTATTCCATTCCAACACTCGGGTTGATTCCATACACTTCCATTGCATTCCATTCCATTCCATTCGGGTGGATTCCTTTCCATCCCATTCTATTCCATTCCATTCCATTTCATTTAATTCCATTCGCGTTAATACCAATCCATTCCATTCCTTTCCATTCCATTCCATTCGAGTTGATTGCATTCCATTCCATTCAGTTCCATTACATTCCATTCCATGCCAATCCAGTCCATTACGTTCAATTCCATTCGGGTTGATTCCATTCCATTCCATTCCATTACATTACATTCGGGTTGATTCCATTCCATTCCATTCCACTCCATTGCATTCCATTGCACTCCATTCCATTCCATTCCATTCCATTCGGGTTGATTCCATCCCATTCTATTCAATTCCATTTCATTCCACTCCATTCCAATCAGGTTGATTCCGTTCCATTCCATGTCATTCCATTCCATTCCATTCCATTCCATTCCATTTCACTCGGGTTGATACCATTCCATTCTATTCCATTCTATTCCATTCCATTCCATTCCATTCCATTCTATTCGACTCCATTCCATGCCATTCCATACCACTCGGGATCATTCCATCAAATTCCATTCTATTCCACTGCGTTCCATTCCATTCCATTCCATTCCATTCCATTCCATTCCATTCCACTCCATTCGGTTTGATTCCATTCCATTCCATTCCATTCCATTCCATTCCATTCCATTCCATTACATTCCATTCCGGTTGATTCCGTTCCCTTCCATTGCTTCCATTTCATTGCATTCCATTCCATTTTATTTGTGTTGTTTCCATTCCATTGCATTGCATTCCATTCAATTCCATTCCATTGCACTCCATTCCAGTCAGGTTGATTCAATTCCATTCCATTCGATTCCATTCCGGGTTATTCCATTCTCTTCCATTTCTTCCATTCCATTGCATTCCATTCCATTCCATTCGGGTTGATTCCATTCCATTCCAATCCATTTGGGTTGATTCCATATTCTTCCCTTCCATTCCATTCCATTCCATTCCAATACACTCGTGTTGATTCCATACGCTTCCATTGCATTCCATTCCATTCCATTCGGGTTGATTCCATTCCATTCCCTTCCATTCCATTCAATTACATTGCATTCCATTCCATTTTATTCGCGTTAATACCATTCCATTCCATTCCATTCCATTCCTTTCCATTCCATTCCATTCCAATCCATTTCATTCCATTCGGGTTTATTCCATTCCATTCCATTCAATTCCATTCCATTCCATTCCATGCCATTCCATGCCATTCCATGCCATTCCAATCCATTACGTTCGATTTCATTCGGGTTGATTCCATTCCATTCCATTCCATTCCATTACGTTTGGGTTGATTCCATTCCATTCCATTACACTCCAGTTCATTGCATTCCATTCCATTCCATTCGGTTTCATTCCATTCCATTCCATTCCATTCCATTCCATTCCGTACCAATCTATTCCATTCCGTTCCAATCTATTCCATTCCACTCCATTCCATTCCATTCCTTTCGGGTTGTTTCCATTCCATTCCATTCCATTCCACTCCATTCCATGCCATTCCATATCATTCGGGTTGATTCCATCCCATTCCATTCTATTCCACTCCATTCCATTCCATTCCATCCATTCGGTTTGATTCCATTCCATTCCATTCCATTCCATTCCATTCCATTGCATTCCATTCCATTCCATTCCATTCGGGTTGATTACGTTCCCTTCCATTCCTTCCATTCCATTGCATTCATTCCATTTTATTCAAGTTGATTCCATTCCATTCCCTTTCATTCCATTCCATTCCATTCCACTCCATTCGGGTTAATTCCATAACCTTCCCTTGCATTCCATTCCATTCCATTCCCATCCATTCGGGTTGACTCCATACAACTCCATTCCATTCCATTCCTTTCCATTCCATTCAGGATGATTCCATTCCATTCCTTTCCATTACATTACATTCGGGTTGATTCCATTCCATTCCATTCCATTCCATTCCATTCAATTCCGTTTCATTCCATTCCATTCGTGTTGATTACATTCCCTTCCACTCCATTGCATTGCACTCCATTCCATTACATTCGGGTTGATTCCATTCCCTTCCATTCCATTCCATTACATTCCATTCCATTCCTTTCCATTCCATTCAGGTTGATTCCATTCCATTCCTTTCCATTACATTACATTCGGGTTGATTCCATTCCATTGCATTGCATTCCATTCCATATCATTCCAACCATTATACTCGATTCCATTCGGGTTGATTCCATTCCATTCCATTCCACTCCCTTGCATTCCATTCCACTGCATTCCATTCCATTCCATTCCATTCGGGTTGATTCCATCCCATCCCATTAGATCCCATTCCATTCCATGGCATTCGGGTTAATTCCATTCTTTTCCATTCCTTTCCATTCCATTCAATTCCGTTCCATTCCATTCCATTCGTGTTGATTACATTCCCTTCCACTCCATTGCATTGGATTCCATTCCATTCCATTCTGGTTGATTCCATTCCCTTACATTCCATTCCATTCCATTCCATTCCATTCCTTTCCATTCCATTCCATTCCATTCCATTCCTTTCTGGTTGATTCCATTCCATTCCATTCCATTCCATTCCATTCCATTCCATTAGGGTTGATTATATCCTATTCCATTCCATTTCTTTTCATTCCACTTCATTCCAATCAGGTTGATTTCATTCCATTCCATTCCATTCCAATCCATACGTGTTGATTCCATTCCCTTCCATTCCATTGCAATCCATTCCATTCCAGTGGATTCCATTCCCTTCGATTCCATTCCATTCCATTCGATTCCGTTCCATTGCATTCCATTCGGATGGATTCCAATCCATTCCATTCCATTCCATTCCATTCCATTCCAATCCATTCAGGTTGATTCCGTACGCTTCGATTCCATTCAATTCCATTCCATTCGGGTTGATTCCATTCCATTCCATTCCATTACATTACATTACATTAAATTACATTCGGTTTGATTCCATTCCATTCCATTCCATTCCACTACATTGCATTCCATTCCACTCCATTCCATTCCATTCCATTCTATTCCATTTCGGTTGATTCCATCCCATTTCATTCCATTCCATTCCATTCCATTCCATTCCAATCCATTCCAATCAGGTTGATTCCATTCCATTCCATTCCATTCCATTCCACTCCATACGGGTTGATTCCATTCCCTTCCATTCCATTGCAATCCATTCCATTCCAGTTGATTACATTCCCTTCCATTCCATTCCATTCCCTTCGATTCCATTCCACTTCATTCCATTCGTGTGGATTCCAATCCATTCCATTCCATTCCATTCCATTCCAATCCATTCATGTTGATTCCCTAAGCTTCCATTCCATTCAACTCCATTCCTTTCGGGTTGATTCCATTCCATTCCATTCCATTCCATTCCATTCCATTCCCGTTGATTCCATTCCAATCCATTCCATTCCATTACATTCCATTCCATTTCATTCCATTCCATTCCTTTCTGGTTGATTCCATTCCATTCCATTAAATTCCATTCCATTCCATTAGTGTTGAATATATCCTATTCCAATCCATTTCTTTTCATTCCTCTGCATTCCAGTCAGGTTGATACCATACCATTCCATTCCACTCCATTCCACTCCATTCCATTCCAATCCACTCGTGTTGATTCCATCCCATTCCATTCCATTCCATTCCATTCCATTCCATTCCATTCAGGTTGTTTCCATTCCATTCCATTCCACTCCATTCCATGCCATTCCATACCATTCGTGTTGATTCCATCCCATTCCATTCCATTCCATTCCATTCCAATCCATACGGGTTGATTCCATTCCCTTCCATTCCATTGCAATCCATTTCATTCCAGGTGATTCCATTCCCTTCCAGTCCATTCCATTCCTTTCGATTCCATTCCACTTCATTCCATTCGGGTGGATTCCAATCCATTCCATTCCATTCCATTCCATTCCATTCCATTCCAATCCATTCAAGTTGAATCCCTACGCTTCCATTCCATTCAACTCCATTCCTTTCGGGTTGATTCCATTCCATTCCATTACATTGCATTCCATTCGCGTTGATTCCATTCCAATCCATTCCATTCCATTACATTCAATTCCATTTCATTCCATTCCATTCCTTTCTGGTTGATTCCATTCCATTCCATTAAATTCCATTCCATTCCATTAGGGTTGAATATATCCTATTCCAATCCATTTCTTTTCATTCCTCTGTATTCCAGTCATGTTGATTCCATTCCATTCCATTCCATTCCATTCCATTCCATTCCACTCTATTCTGGTTGATTCAATTCCATTCCATTCCATTCCACGACATTCGGGTTGATTCCATTCCATTCCTCTCCATTCCATTCCATTCCATAACATGTGGGTTGATTCCATCCCATTCCATTCCATTCCACTACTTACCAATCCATTCCATTCCATTCCATTCCATTCCAGTTGATTCCATTCCCTTCGATTCCATTCCATTCCATTCGATTCCACTCCATTCCATTCCATTTGGGTGGATTCCAATCCATTCCATTCCATTCCATTCCATTCCAATCCTTTCCAATCCATTCAGGTTGATTCCCTACGCTTCCATTCCATTCCATTCGGGTTGATTCCATTCCATTCCATTCCATTCCATTCGGTTTGATTCCATTCCATTCCATTCCACTCCATTGCATTCCATTCCACTCTATTCCATTCCATTCCATTCCATTCCGGTTGATTCCATCCCATTCCATTCCATTCCATTCCATTCCAATCCTTTCCGATTAGGTTGATTCCATTCCATTCCATTCCATTCGCTTTGATTCCATTCCATTCCATTCCATTCCATTCCATTACGGTTGATTATATCCTATTACATTCCATTTCTTTTCATTCCACTGCATTCCAGTCAGGTTGATTCCATTCCATTCCATTCCATTCCATTCCATTCCACTCCATTCCAGTCAGGTTGAATCCATTCCATTCCATTCCATTCCATTCCATTCCATTCCATTCCATTCCTATCCATTCCATTCCATTCGGGTTGATTCCATTCCATTCCATTCCATTCCATTCCACCCCATTCCATGCCATTCCATACCATTCGGGATGATTCCATCCCATTCCATTCTATTCCACTCCATTCCATTCCATTCCATTCCATTCGATTTGATTCCATTCCATTCCATTCCATTCCATTCCACTCCATTCGGGTTGATTACGTTCCCTTCCATTCCTTCCATTCCATTGCATTCCATTCCATTTTACTCGGGTTGATTCCATTCCATTCCATTTCATTCCATTCCATTCCATTCCACTCCATCCAGGTTGATTCCATATCCTTCCCTTGCATTCCATTCCATTCCATTCCCATCCATTCGGGTTGATTACACGCCATTCCATTCCATTCCATTCCATTCCATTCCATTCCTTGCCATTCCATTCGTGTTGATTCCATTCTTTCCATTCCTTTCCTTTCCATTCCATTCCATTGCATTCCATTCCATTCCATTCCATTGCATTCTATTCCATTCCATTCGTTTCTGGTTTATTCCCTTCCATTCGAATCCATACAATTCCATTCCACTCCATTCCATTCCATTCCATTCCATTCCATTCCATTCCATTCCATTCGGGTTGATTCCATTCCATTACATTCCATTCCATTCTGGTTGATTCCATTCCATTCCATTCCATTCAAGTCCATTCCAATCGGGTTGATTCCATTCCATTCCATTCCAATCCCTTCAGGTTGATTCCATTGCATTTCATTCCATTCCATCCCATCTATTCCATTCCATTCCACTCCATTCCTGTCAGGTTGATTCCACTCCATTGCACTCCATTCCATTCAATTCCATGCCATTCCATACCATTCGTGTTGATTAAATCCCATTCCATTCCATTCCATTCCATTCCATTCCGTTTGATTTCATTCCATTCCATTCCTTTCCATTCCATTCCATTCCATTCGTGGTGATTCAATTCCCTTCCATTTCTTCCATTCCATTGCATTTCCTTCCATTCCATTCGGGTTGATTCCATTCCATTCCATTCCATTTGGGTTGATTCCATATCCTTCCCTTCCATTCCATTCTATTCCATTCCAACACTCGGGTTGATTCCATACACTTCCATTGCATTCCATTCCATTCCATTCGGGTAGATTCCATTCCATTCCCTTCCATTCCATTCAATTACATTGCATTGCATTCCATTCCATTCGCGTTAATACCATTCCATTCCATTCCATTCCATTCCTTTCAATTCCATTCCATTTCAATCCATTTCATTCCATTCGGGTTTATTCCATTCCATTCCATTCCATTCCATTCCATTCCATTCCATTCCATTCCATGCATTCCATGCCATTCCAATCCATTACGTTCGATTTCATTCGGCTTGATTCCATTCCATTCCATTCCATTCCATTACGTTCGGGTTGATTCCATTCCATTCCATTACACTCCAGTTCATTGCATTCCATTCCATTCCATTCGGGTTGATTCCATCCCATTCCATTCCATTCCTTTCCATTCCTTTCCACTCCATTCCAATCAGGTTGATTCCATTCCATTCCATTCCATTCCATTCCTTTCCGTTCCAATCTATTCCATTCCTTTCCAATCTATTCCATTCCATTCCATTCCATTCCATTCCTTTCGGGTTGATTCCATTCCATTCCATTCCATTCCACTCCATTCCATGCCATTCCATATCATTCAGGTTGATTCCATCGCATTCCATTGTATTCCATTCCATTGCATTCCATTCCATTCCATTCCATTGCATTCCATTCCATTCGGGTTGATTCTGTTCCCTTCCATTGCTTCCATTTCATTGCATTCCATTCCATTTTATTTGTGTTGTTTCCATTCCATTGCATTGCATTCCATTCAATTCCATTCCATTGCACTCCATTCCAGTCAGGTTGATTCAATTCCATTCCATTCGATTTCATTCCGGGTTATTCCATTCCCTTCCATTTCTTCCATTCCATTGCATTCCATTCCATTCCATTCGGGTTGATTCCATTCCATTCCAATCCATTTGGGTTGATTCCATATTCTTCCCTTCCATTCCATTCCATTCCATTCCAATACACTCGTGTTGATTCCATACGCTTCCATTGCATTCCATTCCATTCCATTCGGGTAGATTCCATTCCATTCCCTTCCATTCCATTCAATTACATTGCATTCCATTCCATTCCATTCGCGTTAATACCATTCCATTCCATTCCATTCCATTCCTTTCCATTCCATTCCATTCCAATCCATTTCATTCCATTCGGGTTTATTCCATTCCATTCCTTTCAATTCCATTCCATTCCATTCCATGCCATTCCATGCCATTCCAGTCCATTTCGTTCGATTTCATTCGGGTTGATTCCATCCCATTCCATTCCATTCCTTTCCATTCCTTTCCACTCCATTCCAATCAGGTAGATTCCATTCCATTCCATTCCATTCCATTCCGTTCCAATCTATTCCATTCCGTTCCAATCTATTCCATTCCACTCCATTCCATTCCATTCCATTCCGTTCCATTCCATTCTTTCGGGTTGTTTCCATTCCATTCCACTCCATTCCATGCCATTCCATGTCATTCGGGTTGATTCCATCCCATTCCATTCTATTCCACTCCATTCCATTCCATTCCATCCATTCGGTTTGATTCCATTCCATTCCAATCCATTCCATTCCATTCCATTCCATTGCATTCCATTCCATTCCATTCCATTCGGGTTGATTACGTTCCCTTCCATTCCTTCCATTCCATTGCATTCCATTCCATTTTATTCAAGTTGATTCCATTCCATTCCCTTTCATTCCATTCCATTCCATTCCACTCCATTCGGGTTAATTCCATAACCTTCCCTTGCATTCCATTCCATTCCATTCCCATCCATTCGGGTTGACTCCATGCAATTCCATTCCATTCCATTCCTTTCCATTCCATTCAGGATGATTCCATTCCATTCCTTTCCATTACATTACATTCGGGTTGATTCCATTCCATTCCATTCCATTCAATTCCGTTTCATTCCATTCCATTCGTGTTGATTACATTCCCTTCCACTCCATTGCATTGCACTCCATTCCATTCCATTCGGGTTGATTCCATTCCCTTCCATTCCATTCCATTACATTCCATTCCATTCCTTTCCATTCCATTCAGGTTGATTCCATTCCATTCCTTTCCATTACATTACATTCGGGTTGATTCCATTCCATTCCATTCCATTCCATTCCATGTCATTCCAACCATTATACTCGATTCCATTCGGGTTGATTCCATTCCATTCCATTCCACTCCCTTGCATTCCATTCCACTGCATTCCATTCCATTCCATTCCATTCGGGTTGATTCCATCCCATCCCATTAGATCCCATTCCATTCCATGGCATTCGGGTTGATTCCATTCTTTTCCATTCCTTTCCATTCCATTCAATTCCGTTCCATTCCATTCCATTCGTGTTGATTACATTCCCTTCCACTCCATTGCATTGGATTCCATTCCATTCCATTCTGGTTGATTCCATTCCCTTACATTCCATTCCATTTCATTCCATTCCATTCCTTTCCATTCCATTCCATTCCATTCCATTCCATTCCTTTCTGGTTGATTCCATTCCATTCCATTCCATTCCATTCCATTCCATTCCATTCCATTAGGGTTGATTATATCCTATTCCATTCCATTTCTTTTCATTCCACTTCATTCCAATCAGGTTGATTTCATTCCATTCCATTCCATTTTATTCGGGTTGATTCCATTCCATTACCTTTCATTCCATTCCATTCCATTCCACTCCACTCGGGTTAATTCCATAACCTTCCCTTGCATTCCATTTCATTCCATTTCCATCCATTCGGGTTGACTCCATACAATTCCATTCCATTCCATTCCTTTCCATTCCATTCAGGATGATTCCATTCCATTCCTTTCCATTACATTACATTCGGGTTGATTCCATTCCATTCCATTCCATTCCATTCCATTCCATTCAATTCCCTTTCATTCCATTCCATTCGTGTTGATTACATTCCCTTCCACTCCATTGCATTGCACTCCATTCCATTCCATTCGGGTTGATTCCATTCCCTTCCATTCCATTCCATTTCATTCCATTCCATTCCTTTCCATTCCATTCAGGTTGATCCCATTCCATTCCTTTCCATTACATTACATTCGGGTTGATTCCATTCCATTCCATTCCATTCCATTCCATGTCATTCCAACCATTATACTCGATTCCATTCGGGTTGATTCCATACCATTCCATTCCACTCCCTTGCATTCCATTCCACTGCATTCCATTCCATTCCATTCCATTCGGGTTGATTCCATCCCATCCCATTAGATCACATTCCATTCCATGGCATTCGGGTTGATTCCATTCTTTTCCATTCCTTTCCATTCCATTTAATTCCGTTCCATTCCATTCCATTCGTGTTGATTACATTCCCTTCCACTCCATTGCATTGTATTCCATTCCATTCCATTCTGGTTGATTCCATTCCCTTACATTCCATTCCATTCCATTCCATTCCATTCCTTTCCATTCCATTCCATTCCATTCCTTTCTGGTTGATTCCATTCCATTCCATTCCATTCCATTCCATTCCTTTCCATTAGGGTTGTTTATATCCTATTCCATTTCATTTCCTTTCATTCCGCTTCATTCCAATCAGGTTGATTTCATTCCATTCCATTCCATTTCAATCCATACGTTTTGATTCCATTCCCTTCCATTCCATTGCAATCCATTCCATTCCAGTGGATTCCATTCCCTTCGATTCCATTCCATTCCATTCGATTCCGTTCCATTGCATTCCATTCGGATGGATTCCAATCCATTCCATTCCATTCCATTCCATTCCATTCCATTCCAATCCATTCAGGTTGATTCCCTACGCTTCCATTCCATTCAATTCCATTCCATTCAGGTTGATTCCATTCCATTCCATTACATTAAATTACATTCGGTTTGATTCCATTCCATTCCATTCCACTACATTGCATTCCATTCCACTCCATTCCATTCCATTCCATTCTATTCCATTTCGGTTGATTCCATCCCATTTCATTCCATTCCATTCCATTCCAATCCATTCCAATCAGGTTGATTCCATTCCATTCCATTCCATTCCATTCGGGTTGATTCCATTCCATTCCATTCCACACCATTCCATGCCATTCCATAACATTCGTGTTGATTCCATCCCATTCCATTCCATTCCATTCCATTCCACTCCATACGGGTTGATTCCATTCCCTTCCATTCCATTGCAATCCATTCCATTCCAGTTGATTCCATTCCCTTCCATTCCATTCCATTCCTTTCGATTCCGTTCCACTTCATTCCATTCGGGTGGATTCCAATCCATTCCATTCCATTCCATTCCATTCCAATCCATTCAGGTTGATTCCCTAAGCTTCCATTCCATTCAACTCCATTCCTTTCGGGTTGATTCCATTCCATTCCATTCCATTCCATTCCATTCCATTCCCGTTGATTCTATTCCAATCCATTCCATTCCATTACATTCCATTCCATTTCATTCCATTCCATTCCTTTCTGGTTGATTCCATTCCATTCCATTAAATTCCATTCCATTCCATTAGTGTTGAATATATCCTATTCCAATCCATTTCTTTTCATTCCTCTGCATTCCAGTCAGGTTGATAGCATTCCATTCCACTCCACTCCATTCCACTCCATTCCATTCCAATCCATTCGTGTTGATTCCATCCCATTCCTTTCCATTCCATTCCATTCCATTCCATTCAGGTTGTTTCCATTCCATTCCATTCCAATCCATTCCATGCCATTCCATACCATTCGTGCTGATTCCATCCCATTCCATTCCATTCCATTCCATTCCAATCCATACGGGTTGATTCCATTCCCTTCCATTCCATTGCAATCCATTCCATTCCAGGTGATTCCATTCCCTTCCATTCCATTCCATTCCTTTCGATTCCATTCCACTTCATTCCATTCGGGTGGATTCCAATCCATGGCATTCCATTCCATTCCATTCCATTCCATTACAATCCATTCAGGTTGATTCCCTACGCTTCCATTCCATTCAACTCCATTCCTTTCGGGTTGATTCCATTCCATTCCATTACATTGCATTCCATTCGCGTTGATTCCATTCCAATCCATTCCATTCCATTACATTCAATTCCATTTCATTCCATTCCATTCCTTTCTGGTTGATTCCATTCCATTCCATTAAATTCCATTCCATTCCATTAGGGTTGAATATATCCTATTCCAATCCATTTCTTTTCATTCCTCTGTATTCCAGTCATGTTGATTCCATTCCATTCCATTCCATTCCATTCCATTCCATTCCATTCCATTCCACTCTATTCGGGTTGATTCAATTCCATTCCATTCCATTCCACGACATTCGGGATGATTCCATTCCATTCCTCTCCATTCCATTCCATTCCATAACATTTGGGTTGATTCCATCCCATTCCATTCCATTCCATTCCTTACCAATCCATTCCATTCCATTCCATTCCATTCCAGTTGATTTCATTCCCTTCGATTCCATTCCATTCCATTCGATTCCATTCCATTCCATTCCATTTGGGTGGATTCCAATCCATTCCATTCCATTCCATTCCATTCCTATCCATTCCAATCCATTCAGGTTGATTCCCTACGCTTCCATTCCATTCCATTCCATTCCATTCGGGTTGATTCCATTCCATTCCATTCCATTCCATTCGGTTTGATTCCATTCCATTCCATTCCACTCCATTGCATTCCATTCCACTCCATTCCATTCCATTCCATTCCATTCCGGTTGATTCCATCCCATTCCATTCCATTCCATTCCAATCCAATCCTTTCCAATCAGGTTGATTCCATTCCATTCCATTCCATTCGCGTTGATTGCATTCCATTCCATTCCATTCCATTCCATTAGGGTTGATTATATCCTATTACATTCCATTTCTTTTCATTCCACTGCATTCCAGTCAGGTTGATTCCATTCCATTCCATTCCATTCCATTCCATTCCATTCCATTCCACTACATTCCAGTCAGGTTGAATCCATTCCATTCCATTCCATTCCATTCCATTCCATTCCATTCCATTCCATTCCAATCTATTCCATTCCATTCGTGTTGATTCCATTCCACTCCATTCCATTCCATTCCACTCCATTCCATGCCATTCCATACCATTCGGGTTGATTCCAACCCATTCCATTCTATTCCACTCCATTCCATTCGATTCCATTCCATTCAATTTGATTCCATTCCATTCCATTCCATTCCATTCCACTCCATTCGGGTTGATTACGTTCCCTTCCATTCCTTCCATTCCATTGCATTCCATTCCATTTTATTCGGGTTGATTCCATTCCATTCCATTTCATTCCATTCCATTCCATTCCACTCCATTCGGGTTGATTCCATATCCTTCCCTTGCATTCCATTCCATTCCATTCCCATCCATTCGGGTTGATTATACGCCACTCCATTCCATTCCATTCCATTCCATTCCTTGCCATTCCATTCGGGTTGATTCCATTCTTTCCATTCCTTTCCATTCCATTCCATTATATTCCATTGCATTCCATTCCATTCCATTCCATTGCATTCCATTCCATTCCATTCGTTTCTGGTTTATTCCCTTCCATTCCAATCCATACAATTCCATTCCACTCCATTCCATTCCATTCCATTCCACTCCATTCCATTCCATTCCATTCCATTCCATTCCATTCCATTCCATTCCATTCCATCCCATTCGAGTTGATTCCATTCCATTACATTCCATTCCATTCTGGTTGATTCCATTCCATTCCATTCCATTCAAATCCATTCCAATCGGGTTGGTTCCATTCCATTCCATTCCAATCCCTTCAGGTTGATTCCATTGCATTTCATTCCATTCCATCCCATTCTATTCCATTCCATTCCACTCCATTCCTGTCAGGTTGATTCCACTCCATTGCACTCCATTCCATTCAATTCCATGCCATTCCATACCATTCGTGTTGATTAAATCCCATTCCTTTCCATTCCATTCCATTCCATTCCATTCCGTTTGATTTCATTCCATTCCATTCCTTTCCATTCCATTCCATTCCATTCGTGGTGATTCAATTCCCTTCCATTTCTTCCATTCCATTGCATTTCCATCCATTCCATTCGGATTGATTCCATTCCATTCCATTCCATTTGGGTTGATTCCATATCCTTCCCTTCCATTCCATTCTATTCCATTCCAACACTCGGGTTGATTCCATACACTTCCATTGCATTCCATTCCATTCCATTCGGGTGGATTCCTTTCCATCCCATTCTATTCCATTCCATTGCATTTCATTCCATTCCAATTGCGTTAATACCAATCCATTCCATTCCTTTCCATTCCATTCCATTTCATTCCATTCGAGTTGATTGCATTCCATTCCATTCAGTTCCATTACATTCCATTCCATGCCAATCCAGTCCATTACGTTCGATTCCATTCGGGTTGATTCCATTCCATTCCATTCCATTACATTACATTCGGGTTGATTCCATTCCATTCCATTCCACTCCATTGCATTCCATTGCACTCCATTCCATTCCATTCCATTCCATTCGGGTTGATTCCATCCCATTCCATTCCATTCCATTCAATTCCATTTCATTCCACTCCATTCCAATCAGGTTGATTCCGTTCCATTCCATGTCATTCCATTCCATTCCATTCCATTCCATTCCATTCCATTCCATTTCACTCGGGTTGATACCATTCCATTCTATTCCATTCTATTCCATTCGATTCCATTCCACTCCATTCCATGCCATTCCATACCACTCGGGATCATTCCATCAAATTCCATTCTATTCCACTCCGTTCCATTGCATTCCATTCCATTCCATTCCATTGCATTCCACTCCATTCGGTTTGATTCCATTCCATTCCATTCCATTCCATTCCATTCCATTCCATTCCATTCCATTCGGGTTGATTCCGTTCCCTTCCATTGCTTCCATTTCATTGCATTCCATTCCATTTTATTTGGGTTGATTCCATTCCATTGCATTGCATTCCATTCAATTCCATTCCATTGCACTCCATTCCAGTCAGGTTGATTCAATTGCATTCCATTCGATTCCATTCCGGGTTATTCCATTCCCTTCCATTTCTTCCATTCCATTGCATTCCATTCCATTCCATTCGGGTTGATTCCATTCCATTCCAATCCATTTGGGTTGATTCCATATTCTTCCCTTCCATTCCATTCCATTCCATTCCAATACACTCGTGTTGATTCCATACACTTCCATTGCATTCCATTCCATTCCATTCGGGTAGATTCCATTCCATTCCCTTCCATTCCATTCAATTACATTGCATTGCATTCCATTCCATTCGCGTTAATACCATTCCATTCCATTCCATTCCATTCCTTTCAATTCCATTCCATTTCAATCCATTTCATTCCATTCGGGTTTATTCCATTCCATTCCATTCCATTCCATTCCATTCCATTCCATTCCATTCCATGCATTCCATGCCATTCCAATCCATTACGTTCGATTTCATTCGGCTTGATTCCATTCCATTCCATTCCATTCCATTACGTTCGGGTTGATTCCATTCCATTCCATTACACTCCAGTTCATTGCATTCCATTCCATTCCATTCGGGTTGATTCCATCCCATTCCATTCCATTCCTTTCCATTCCTTTCCACTCCATTCCAATCAGGTTGATTCCATTCCATTCCATTCCATTCCATTCCTTTCCGTTCCAATCTATTCCATTCCTTTCCAATCTATTCCATTCCATTCCATTCCATTCCATTCCTTTCGGGTTGATTCCATTCCATTCCATTCCATTCCACTCCATTCCATGCCATTCCATATCATTCAGGTTGATTCCATCGCATTCCATTGTATTCCATTCCATTGCATTCCATTCCATTCCATTCCATTGCATTCCATTCCATTCGGGTTGATTCTGTTCCCTTCCATTGCTTCCATTTCATTGCATTCCATTCCATTTTATTTGTGTTGTTTCCATTCCATTGCATTGCATTCCATTCAATTCCATTCCATTGCACTCCATTCCAGTCAGGTTGATTCAATTCCATTCCATTCGATTTCATTCCGGGTTATTCCATTCCCTTCCATTTCTTCCATTCCATTGCATTCCATTCCATTCCATTCGGGTTGATTCCATTCCATTCCAATCCATTTGGGTTGATTCCATATTCTTCCCTTCCATTCCATTCCATTCCATTCCAATACACTCGTGTTGATTCCATACGCTTCCATTGCATTCCATTCCATTCCATTCGGGTAGATTCCATTCCATTCCCTTCCATTCCATTCAATTACATTGCATTCCATTCCATTCCATTCGCGTTAATACCATTCCATTCCATTCCATTCCATTCCTTTCCATTCCATTCCATTCCAATCCATTTCATTCCATTCGGGTTTATTCCATTCCATTCCTTTCAATTCCATTCCATTCCATTCCATACCATTCCATGCCATTCCAATCCATTTCGTTCGATTTCATTCGGGTTGATTCCATCCCATTCCATTCCATTCCTTTCCATTCCTTTCCACTCCATTCCAATCAGGTAGATTCCATTCCATTCCATTCCATTCCATTCCGTTCCAATCTATTCCATTCCGTTCCAATCTATTCCATTCCACTCCATTCCATTCCATTCCATTCCGTTCCATTCCATTCTTTCGGGTTGTTTCCATTCCATTCCACTCCATTCCATGCCATTCCATGTCATTCGGGTTGATTCCATCCCATTCCATTCTATTCCACTCCATTCCATTCCATTCCATCCATTCGGTTTGATTCCATTCCATTCCAATCCATTCCATTCCATTCCATTCCATTGCATTCCATTCCATTCCATTCCATTCGGGTTGATTACGTTCCCTTCCATTCCTTCCATTCCATTGCATTCCATTCCATTTTATTCAAGTTGATTCCATTCCATTCCCTTTCATTCCATTCCATTCCATTCCACTCCATTCGGGTTAATTCCATAACCTTCCCTTGCATTCCATTCCATTCCATTCCCATCCATTCGGGTTGACTCCATGCAATTCCATTCCATTCCATTCCTTTCCATTCCATTCAGGATGATTCCATTCCATTCCTTTCCATTACATTACATTCGGGTTGATTCCATTCCATTCCATTCCATTCAATTCCGTTTCATTCCATTCCATTCGTGTTGATTACATTCCCTTCCACTCCATTGCATTGCACTCCATTCCATTCCATTCGGGTTGATTCCATTCCCTTCCATTCCATTCCATTCCATTCCATTCCATTCCTTTCCATTCCATTCAGGTTGATTCCATTCCATTCCTTTCCATTACATTACATTCGGGTTGATTCCATTCCATTCCATTCCATTCCATTCCATGTCATTCCAACCATTATACTCGATTCCATTCGGGTTGATTCCATTCCATTCCATTCCACTCCCTTGCATTCCATTCCACTGCATTCCATTCCATTCCATTCCATTCGGGTTGATTCCATCCCATCCCATTAGATCCCATTCCATTCCATGGCATTCGGGTTGATTCCATTCTTTTCCATTCCTTTCCATTCCATTCAATTCCGTTCCATTCCATTCCATTCGTGTTGATTACATTCCCTTCCACTCCATTGCATTGGATTCCATTCCATTCCATTCTGGTTGATTCCATTCCCTTACATTCCATTCCATTTCATTCCATTCCATTCCTTTCCATTCCATTCCATTCCATTCCATTCCATTCCTTTCTGGTTGATTCCATTCCATTCCATTCCATTCCATTCCATTCCATTCCATTCCATTCCATTAGGGTTGATTATATCCTATTCCATTCCATTTCTTTTCATTCCACTTCATTCCAATCAGGTTGATTTCATTCCATTCCATTCCATTTTATTCGGGTTGATTCCATTCCATTACCTTTCATTCCATTCCATTCCATTCCACTCCACTCGGGTTAATTCCATAACCTTCCCTTGCATTCCATTTCATTCCATTTCCATCCATTCGGGTTGACTCCATACAATTCCATTCCATTCCATTCCTTTCCATTCCATTCAGGATGATTCCATTCCATTCCTTTCCATTACATTACATTCGGGTTGATTCCATTCCATTCCATTCCATTCCATTCCATTCCATTCAATTCCCTTTCATTCCATTCCATTCGTGTTGATTACATTCCCTTCCACTCCATTGCATTGCACTCCATTCCATTCCATTCGGGTTGATTCCATTCCCTTCCATTCCATTCCATTTCATTCCATTCCATTCCTTTCCATTCCATTCAGGTTGATCCCATTCCATTCCTTTCCATTACATTACATTCGGGTTGATTCCATTCCATTCCATTCCATTCCATTCCATGTCATTCCAACCATTATACTCGATTCCATTCGGGTTGATTCCATACCATTCCATTCCACTCCCTTGCATTCCATTCCACTGCATTCCATTCCATTCCATTCCATTCGGGTTGATTCCATCCCATCCCATTAGATCACATTCCATTCCATGGCATTCGGGTTGATTCCATTCTTTTCCATTCCTTTCCATTCCATTTAATTCCGTTCCATTCCATTCCATTCGTGTTGATTACATTCCCTTCCACTCCATTGCATTGTATTCCATTCCATTCCATTCTGGTTGATTCCATTCCCTTACATTCCATTCCATTCCATTCCATTCCATTCCTTTCCATTCCATTCCATTCCATTCCTTTCTGGTTGATTCCATTCCATTCCATTCCATTCCATTCCATTCCTTTCCATTAGGGTTGTTTATATCCTATTCCATTTCATTTCCTTTCATTCCACTTCATTCCAATCAGGTTGATTTCATTCCATTCCATTTCATTTCAATCCATACGTTTTGATTCCATTCCCTTCCATTCCATTGCAATCCATTCCATTCCAGTGGATTCCATTCCCTTCGATTCCATTCCATTCCATTCGATTCCGTTCCATTGCATTCCATTCGGATGGATTCCAATCCATTCCATTCCATTCCTTTCCATTCCATTCCATTCCATTCCAATCCATTCAGGTTGATTCCCTACGCTTCCATTCCATTCAATTCCATTCCATTCAGGTTGATTCCATTCCATTCCATTACATTAAATTACATTCGGTTTGATTCCATTCCATTCCATTCCACTACATTGCATTCCATTCCACTCCATTCCATTCCATTCCATTCTATTCCATTTCGGTTGATTCCATCCCATTTCATTCCATTCCATTCCATTCCAATCCATTCCAATCAGGTTGATTCCATTCGATTCCATTCCATTCCATTCGGGTTGATTCCATTCCATTCCATTCCACACCATTCCATGCCATTCCATAACATTCGTGTTGATTCCATCCCATTCCATTCCATTCCATTCCATTCCACTCCATACGGGTTGATTCCATTCCCTTCCATTCCATTGCAATCCATTCCATTCCAGTTGATTCCATTCCCTTCCATTCCATTCCATTCCTTTCGATTCCGTTCCACTTCATTCCATTCGGGTGGATTCCAATCCATTTCATTCCATTCCATTCCATTCCAATCCATTCAGGTTGATTCCCTAAGCTTCCATTCCATTCAACTCCATTCCTTTCGGGTTGATTCCATTCCATTCCATTCCATTCCATTCCATTCCATTCCCGTTGATTCTATTCCAATCCATTCCATTCCATTACATTCCATTCCATTTCATTCCATTCCATTCCTTTCTGGTTGATTCCATTCCATTCCATTAAATTCCATTCCATTCCATTAGTGTTGAATATATCCTATTCCAATCCATTTCTTTTCATTCCTCTGCATTCCAGTCAGGTTGATAGCATTCCATTCCACTCCACTCCATTCCACTCCATTCCATTCCAATCCATTCGTGTTGATTCCATCCCATTCCTTTCCATTCCATTCCATTCCATTCCATTCAGGTTGTTTCCATTCCATTCCATTCCAATCCATTCCATGCCATTCCATACCATTCGTGCTGATTCCATCCCATTCCATTCCATTCCATTCCTTTCCAATCCATACGGGTTGATTCCATTCCCTTCCATTCCATTGCAATCCATTCCATTCCAGGTGATTCCATTCCCTTCCATTCCATTCCATTCCTTTCGATTCCATTCCACTTCATTCCATTCGGGTGGATTCCAATCCATTCCATTCCATTCCATTCCATTCCATTCCATTACAATCCATTCAGGTTGATTCCCTACGCTTCCATTCCATTCAACTCCATTCCTTTCGGGTTGATTCCATTCCATTCCATTACATTGCATTCCATTCGCGTTGATTCCATTCCAATCCATTCCATTCCATTACATTCAATTCCATTTCATTCCATTCCATTCCTTTCTGGTTGATTCCATTCCATTCCATTAAATTCCATTCCATTCCATTAGGGTTGAATATATCCTATTCCAATCCATTTCTTTTCATTCCTCTGTATTCCAGTCATGTTGATTCCATTCCATTCCATTCCATTCCATTCCATTCCATTCCATTCCATTCCACTCTATTCGGGTTGATTCAATTCCATTCCATTCCATTCCACGACATTCGGGATGATTCCATTCCATTCCTCTCCATTCCATTCCATTCCATAACATTTGGGTTGATTCCATCCCATTCCATTCCATTCCATTCCTTACCAATCCATTCCATTCCATTCCATTCCATTCCAGTTGATTTCATTCCCTTCGATTCCATTCCATTCCATTCGATTCCATTCCATTCCATTCCATTTGGGTGGATTCCAATCCATTCCATTCCATTCCATTCCATTCCTATCCATTCCAATCCATTCAGGTTGATTCCCTACGCTTCCATTCCATTCCATTCCATTCCATTCGGGTTGATTCCATTCCATTCCATTCCATTCCATTCGGTTTGATTCCATTCCATTCCATTCCACTCCATTGCATTCCATTCCACTCCATTCCATTCCATTCCATTCCATTCCGGTTGATTCCATCCCATTCCATTCCATTCCATTCCAATCCAATCCTTTCCAATCAGGTTGATTCCATTCCATTCCATTCCATTCGCGTTGATTGCATTCCATTCCATTCCATTCCATTCCATTAGGGTTGATTATATCCTATTACATTCCATTTCTTTTCATTCCACTGCATTCCAGTCAGGTTGATTCCATTCCATTCCATTCCATTCCATTCCATTCCATTCCATTCCACTACATTCCAGTCAGGTTGAATCCATTCCATTCCATTCCATTCCATTCCATTCCATTCCATTCCATTCCATTCCAATCTATTCCATTCCATTCGTGTTGATTCCATTCCACTCCATTCCATTCCATTCCACTCCATTCCATGCCATTCCATACCATTCGGGTTGATTCCAACCCATTCCATTCTATTCCACTCCATTCCATTCGATTCCATTCCATTCAATTTGATTCCATTCCATTCCATTCCATTCCATTCCACTCCATTCGGGTTGATTACGTTCCCTTCCATTCCTTCCATTCCATTGCATTCCATTCCATTTTATTCGGGTTGATTCCATTCCATTCCATTTCATTCCATTCCATTCCATTCCACTCCATTCGGGTTGATTCCATATCCTTCCCTTGCATTCCATTCCATTCCATTCCCATCCATTCGGGTTGATTATACGCCACTCCATTCCATTCCATTCCATTCCATTCCTTGCCATTCCATTCGGGTTGATTCCATTCTTTCCATTCCTTTCCATTCCATTCCATTATATTCCATTGCATTCCATTCCATTCCATTCCATTGCATTCCATTCCATTCCATTCGTTTCTGGTTTATTCCCTTCCATTCCAATCCATACAATTCCATTCCACTCCATCCCATTCCATTCCATTCCACTCCATTCCATTCCATTCCATTCCATTCCATTCCATTCCATTCCATCCCATTCGAGTTGATTCCATTCCATTACATTCCATTCCATTCTGGTTGATTCCATTCCATTCCATTCCATTCAAATCCATTCCAATCGGGTTGGTTCCATTCCATTCCATTCCAATCCCTTCAGGTTGATTCCATTGCATTTCATTCCATTCCATCCCATTCTATTCCATTCCATTCCACTCCATTCCTGTCAGGTTGATTCCACTCCATTGCACTCCATTCCATTCAATTCCATGCCATTCCATACCATTCGTGTTGATTAAATCCCATTCCTTTCCATTCCATTCCATTCCATTCCATTCCGTTTGATTTCATTCCATTCCATTCCTTTCCATTCCATTCCATTCCATTCGTGGTGATTCAATTCCCTTCCATTTCTTCCATTCCATTGCATTTCCATCCATTCCATTCGGATTGATTCCATTCCATTCCATTCCATTTGGGTTGATTCCATATCCTTCCCTTCCATTCCATTCTATTCCATTCCAACACTCGGGTTGATTCCATACACTTCCATTGCATTCCATTCCATTCCATTCGGGTGGATTCCTTTCCATCCTATTCTATTCCATTCCATTGCATTTCATTCCATTCCAATCGCGTTAATACCAATCCATTCCATTCCTTTCCATTCCATTCCATTTCATTCCATTCGAGTTGATTGCATTCCATTCCATTCAGTTCCATTACATTCCATTCCATGCCAATCCAGTCCATTACGTTCGATTCCATTCGGGTTGATTCCATTCCATTCCATTCCATTACATTACATTCGGGTTGATTCCATTCCATTCCATTCCACTCCATTGCATTCCATTGCACTCCATTCCATTCCATTCCATTCCATTCGGGTTGATTCCATCCCATTCCATTCCATTCCATTCAATTCCATTTCATTCCACTCCATTCCAATCAGGTTGATTCCGTTCCATTCCATGTCATTCCATTCCATTCCATTCCATTCCATTCCATTCCATTTCACTCGGGTTGATACCATTCCATTCTATTCCATTCTATTCCATTCGATTCCATTCCACTCCATTCCATGCCATTCCATACCACTCGGGATCATTCCATCAAATTCCATTCTATTCCACTCCGTTCCATTGCATTCCATTCCATTCCATTCCATTGCATTCCACTCCATTCGGTTTGATTCCATTCCATTCCATTCCATTCCATTCCATTCCATTCCATTCCATTCCATTCGGGTTGATTCCGTTCCCTTCCATTGCTTCCATTTCATTGCATTCCATTCCATTTTATTTGGGTTGATTCCATTCCATTGCATTGCATTCCATTCAATTCCATTCCATTGCACTCCATTCCAGTCAGGTTGATTCAATTCCATTCCATTCGATTCCATTCCGGGTTATTCCATTCCCTTCCATTTCTTCCATTCCATTGCATTCCATTCCATTCCATTCGGGTTGATTCCATTCCATTCCAATCCATTTGGGTTGATTCCATATTCTTCCCTTCCATTCCATTCCATTCCATTCCAATACACTCGTGTTGATTCCATACACTTCCATTGCATTCCATTCCATTCCATTCGGGTAGATTCCATTCCATTCCCTTCCATTCCATTCAATTACATTGCATTGCATTCCATTCCATTCGCGTTAATACCATTCCATTCCATTCCATTCCATTCCTTTCAATTCCATTCCATTTCAATCCATTTCATTCCATTCGGGTTTATTCCATTCCATTCCATTCCATTCCATTCCATTCCATTCCATTCCATGCATTCCATGCCATTCCAATCCATTACGTTCGATTTCATTCGGCTTGATTCCATTCCATTCCATTCCATTCCATTACGTTCGGGTTGATTCCATTCCATTCCATTACACTCCAGTTCATTGCATTCCATTCCATTCCATTCGGGTTGATTCCATCCCATTCCATTCCATTCCTTTCCATTCCTTTCCACTCCATTCCAATCAGGTTGATTCCATTCCATTCCATTCCATTCCATTCCTTTCCGTTCCAATCTATTCCATTCCTTTCCAATCTATTCCATTCCATTCCATTCCATTCCATTCCTTTCGGGTTGATTCCATTCCATTCCATTCCATTCCACTCCATTCCATGCCATTCCATATCATTCAGGTTGATTCCATCGCATTCCATTGTATTCCATTCCATTGCATTCCATTCCATCCATTCGGTTTGATTCCATTCCATTCCATTCCATTCCATTCCATTCCATTGCATTCCATTCCATTCCATTCCATTCGGGTTGATTACGTTCCCTTCCATTCCTTCCATTCCATTGCATTCCATTCCATTTTATTCGGGTTGATTCCATTCCATTACCTTTCATTCCATTCCATTCCATTCCACTCCATTCGGGTTAATTCCATAACCTTCCCTTGCATTCCATTCCATTCCATTCCCATCCATTCGGGTTGACTCCATACAATTCCATTCCATTCCATTCCTTTCCATTCCATTCAGGATGATTCCATTCCATTCCTTTCCATGACATTACATTCGGGTTGATTCCATTCCATTCCATTCCATTCCATTCAATTCCGTTTCATCCCATTCCATTCGTGTTGATTACATTCCTTTCCACTCCATTGCATTGCACTCCATTCCATTCCATTCGGGTTGATTCCATTCCCTTCCATTCCATTCCATTCCATTCCATTCCATTCCTTTCCATTCCATTCAGGTTGATTCCATTGCATTCCTTTCCATTACATTACATTAGGGTTGATTCCATTCCATTCCATTGCATTCCATTCCATGTCATTCCAACCATTATACTCGATTCCATTCGTTTTGATTCCATTCCATTCCATTCCACTCCCTTGCATTCCATTCCACTGCATTCCATTCCATTCCATTCCATTCGGGTTGATTCCATCCCATCCCATTAGATCCCATTCCCTTCCATGGCATTCGGGTTGATTCCATTCTTTTCCATTCCTTTCCATTCCATTCAATTCCGTTCCATTCCATTCCATTCGTGTTGATTACATTCCCTTCCACTCCATTGCATTGGATTCCATTCCATTCCATTCTGGTTGATTCCATTCCCTTACATTCCATTCCATTCCATTCCATTCCATTCCATTCCATTCCATTCCATTCCATTCCTTTCTGGTTGATTCCATTGCATTCCATTCCATTCCATTCCATTCCATTCCATTCCATTCCATTAGGGTTGATTATATCCTATTCCATTCCATTTCTTTTCATTCCACTTCATTCCAATCAGGTAGATTTCATTCCATTCCATTCCATTCCAATCCATACGTGTTGATTCCATTCCCTTCCATTCCATTGCAATCCATTCCATTCCAGTGGATTCCATTCCCTTCGATTCCATTCCATTCCATTCGATTCCGTTCCATTGCATTCCATTCGGATGGATTCCAATCCATTCCATTCCATTCCATTCCATTCCATTCCAATCCACTCAGGTTGATTCCCTACGCTTCCATTCCATTCAATTCCATTCCATTCGGGTTGATTCCATTCCATTCCATTCCATTCCATTACATTAAATTACATTCGGTTTGATTCCATTCCATTCCATTCCACTACATTGCATTCCATTCCACTCCATTCCATTCCATTCCATTCTATTCCATTTCGGTTGATTCCATCCCATTTCATTCCATTCCATTCCATTCCATTCCAATCCATTCCAATCAGGTTGATTCCATTCCATTCCATTCCATTCCATTCGGGTTGATTCCATTCCATTCCATTCCATTCCATTCCATTCCATTCCATTTCATTCCATTGCATTCCATTTCATTCCATTCCATTCCTTTCTGGTTTATCCCATTCCATTACATTCCATTCCATTAGGGTTGATTATATAATATTCCAATCCATTTCTTTTCATTCCACTGCATTCCAGTCAGGTTGATTCCATTCCATTCGATTCCATTCCATTCCATTCCATTCCTTTCTATTCCATTCCATTCCATTCCACTCGGATTGATTCAATTCCATTCCATTCCATCCCACTACATTCGGGTTGATTCCATTCCATTCCTCTCCATTCCATTCCATTCCATAATATTTGGGTTGATTCCATCACATTCCATTCCATTCCATTCCATTCCATACCAGTCCATTCCATTCCATTCCATTCCATTCAAGTTGATTCCATTCCCTTCGTTTCCATTCCATTACATTCGATTCCATTCCATTCCATTCCATTTGGGTGGATTCCAATCCATTCCATTCCATTGCATTCCATTCCAATCCATTCCAATCCATTCAGGTTGATTCCCTATGCCTCCATTCCTTTCCATTCCATTCCATTCTGGTTGATTCCATTCCATTCCATTCCATTACATTCGATTTGATTCCATTCCATTCCATTCCACTCCATTGCATTCCATTCCACTCCATTGCATTCCATTCCACTCCATTCCATTCCATTCCATTCCATTCCGGTTTATTCCATCCCGTTCCATTCCATTCCATTCCATTCAATTCCAATCCTTTCCAATCAGGATGATTCCATTCCATTCCATTCCATTCCATTCCATTCGGGTTGATTCCATTCCATTCCATTCCATTGCATTCCATTCCATTCGGGTTGATTCCATTCCCTTCCATTCCTTCCATTTCATTGCATTCCATTCCATTTTATTTGGGTTGATTCCATTCCATTGCATTGCATTCCATTCAATTCCATTCCTTTCCACTCAATTCCAGTCAGGTTGATTCAATTCCATTCCATTCGATTCCATTCCGGGTTATTCCATTCCCTTCCATTTTTTCCATTCCATTGCATTCCATTCCTTTCCATTCGGGTTGATTCCATTCCATTCCAATCCACTTGGGTTGATTCCATATTCTTCCCTTCCATTCCATTCCATTCCATTCCAATACACTCGTGTTGATTCCATACGCTTCCATTGCATTCCATTCCATTCCATTCGGGTAGATTCCATTCCATTCCCTTCCATTCCATTCCATTCCATTCGCGTTAATACCATTCCATTCCATTCCATTCCATTCCATTCCATTCCATTCCATTCCATTTCATTCCATTCGGGTTTATTCCATTCCATTCCATTCAATTCCATTCCATTCCATTCCATGCCATTCCAATCCATTACGTTCGATTTCATTCGGGTTGATTCCATTCCATTCCATTCCATTCCATTACGTTCGGGTTGATTCCATTCCATTCCATTACACTCCAGTTCATTGCATTCCATTCCATTCCATTCGAGTTGATTCCATCCCATTCCATTCCATTCCTTTCCACTGCATTCCAATCAGGTTAATTCCATTCCACTCCATTCCATTCCATTCCATTCCGTTCCAATCTATTCCATTCCGTTCCAATTATTCCATTCCATTCCACTCCATTCCATCCATTCGGGTTGATTCCATTCCATTCCATTCCATTTCATTCCATTCCATTCCATTCCACTCCATTCGGGTTGATTCCATAACCATCCCTTGCATTCCATTCCATTCCATTCCCATCCATTCGGGTTGACTCCATACACTTCCATTCCATTCCATTCCTTTCCATTCCATTCAGGTTGATTCCATTCCATTCCTTTCCATGATATTACATTCGGGTTGTTTCCATTCCATTCCATTCCATTGCATGTCATTCCAACCATTATACTCGGTTCCATTCGCGTTGATTCCATTCCATTCCATTCCACTCCCTTGCATTCCATTCCACTGAATTCCATTCCATTCCATTCCATTGGGGTTGATTCCATCCCATCCCATTAGATCCCATTCCATTCCATGGCATTCGGCTTGATTCCATTCTTTTCCATTCCTTTCCATTCCATTCAATTCCGTTTCATTCCATTCCAGTCGTGTTGATTACATTCCCTTCCACTCCATTGCATTGCATTCCATTCCATTCCATTCGGGTTGATTCCATTCCCTTACATTCCATTCGATTCCATTCCATTCCATTCCATTCCATTCCATTAGGGTTTATTATATCCTATTCCATTCCATTTCTTTTCATTCCACTTCATTCCAACCAGGTTGATTTCACTCCATTCCATTCCATTCCAATCCATACGTGTTGATTCCATTCACTTCCATTCCATTGCAATCCATTCCATTCCAGTTGATTCCATTCCCTTCGATTCCATTCCATTCCATTCGATTCCGTTCCATTGCATTCCATTCGGATGGATTCCAATACATTCCATTCCATTCCATTCCATTCCATTCCATTCCATTCCATTCCAATCCATTCAGGTTGATTCCCTACGCTTCCATTGCATTCAATTCCATTCCATTCGGGTTGATTCCATTCCATTCCATTCCATTACATTACATTAAATTACATTGGGTTTGATTCCATTCTATTCCATTCCACTCCATTGCATTCCATTCCACTCCATTCCATTCCATTCCATTCTATTCCATTCCGGTTGATTCCATCCCATTCCATTCCATTCCATTCCATTCCAATCCATTCCAATCAGGTTGATTCCATTCCATTCCATTCCATTCCATTGTGGTTGATTCCATTCCCTTCCATTCCATTCCATTCCATTCCATTTCATTCCATTCCATTCCTTTCTGGTTTATTCCATTCCATTCCATTCCATTCCATTCCATTCGGGTTGATTCCATTCCCTTACATTCCATTCGATTCCATTCCATTCCATTCCATTCCATTCCATTAGGGTTTATTATATCCTATTCCATTCCATTTCTTTTCATTCCACTTCATTCCAATCAGGTTGATTTCACTCCATTCCTTTCCATTCCAATCCATACGTGTTGATTCCATTCACTTCCATTCCATTGCAATCCATTCCATTCCAGTTGATTCCATTCCCTTCGATTCCATTCCATTCCATTCGATTCCGTTCCATTGCATTCCATTCGGATGGATTCCAATACATTCCATTCCATTCCATTCCATTCCATTCCATTCCATTCCAATCCATTCAGGTTGATTCCCTACGCTTCCATTGCATTCAATTCCATTCCATTCGGGTTGATTCCATTCCATTCCATTCCATTCCATTCCATTAAATTACATTGGGTTTGATTCCATTCTATTCCATTCCACTCCATTGCATTCCATTCCACTCCATTCCATTCCATTCCATTCTATTCCATTCCGGTTGATTCCATCCCATTCCATTCCATTCCATTCCATTCCAATCCATTCCAATCAGGTTGATTCCATTCCATTCCATTCCATTCCATTGTGGTTGATTCCATTCCCTTCCATTCCATTCTATTCCATTCCATTTCATTCCATTCCATTCCTTTCTGGTTTATTCCATTCCATTCCATTCCATTCCATTCCATTCCATTCCATTCCATTCCATTAGGGTTGATTATATCCTATTCCAATCCATTCCTTTTCATTCCACTGTATTCCAGTCAGGTTGATTCCATTCCATTCCATTCCATTCCATTCGGGTTGATTCAATCCCATTCCATTCCATCCCACTACATTCGGGTTGATTCCATTCCATTCCTCTCCATTCCATTCCATTCCATAACATTTGGGTTGATTCCATCGCATTCCATTCCATTCCATTCCTTACCAATCCATTCCATTCCATTCCATTCCATTCAAGTTGATTCCACTCCCTTCGATTCCATTACATTCCATTCGATTCTATTCCATTCCATTCCATTTGGGTAGATTCACATCCATTCCATTCCATTCCATTCCATTCCAATCCTTCCAATCCATTCAGCTTGATTCCCTATGCTTCCATTCCATTCCATTCCATTCCATTCGGGTTGATTCCATTCCATTCTATTCCATTACATTCGATTGGATTCCATTCAATTCCATTCCACTCCATTGCATTCCATTCCACTCCATTCCATTCCATTCCATTCCATTCCATTCCATTCCATTCCATTCCGGTTGATTCCATCCCGTTCCATTCCATTCCATTCCATTCAATTGCAATCCATTCCAATCAGGATGATTCCATTCCATTCCATTCCATTCCATTCCATTCCTTTCCATTCCATTCATGTTGATTCCATTCCATTCCTTTCCATTACATTACATTCGCGTTGATTCCATTCCATTCCATTCCATTCCTTTCCATGTCATTCCCACCATTATACTCGATTCCATTCGGGTTGATTCCATTCCATTCCATTCCACTCCCTTGCATTCCATTCCACTGCATTCCATTCCATTCCATTCCATTCGGTTTGCTTCCATCCCATACCATTAGATCCCATTCCATTCCATGGCATTCGGGTTGATTCCATTCTTTTCCATTCCTTTCCATTCCATTCAATTCCGTTTCATTCCATTCCATTCGTGTTGAATACATTCGCTTCCACTCCATTGCATTGCATTCCATTCCATTCCATTCGGGTTGATTCCATTCCCTTACATTCCATTCCATTCCATTCCATTCCATTCCTTTCCTTTCCATTCCATTCCATTCCATTCCTTTCTGGTTTATTCCATTCCATTCCATTCCATTTCATTCCATTCCATTCCTTTAGGGTTGATTATATCCTATTCCATTCCATTTCTTTTCATTCCACTTCATTCCAATCAGGTTGATTTCATTCCATTCCATTCCATTCCATTCCATACGTGTTGATTCCATTCCCTACCATTCCATTGCAATCCATTCCATTCCAGTTGAATCCATTCGCTTTGATTCCATTCCATTCCATTCGATTCCGCTCCATTGCATTCCATTCGGGTGGATTCCAATCCATTCCATTCTATTCCATTCCATTCCAATCCATTCAGGTTGATTCCCTACGCTTCCATTCCATTCAATTCCATTCCATTCGGGTTGATTCCATTCCATTCCATTCCATTCCATTCCATTACATTAAATTACATTCGGTTTGATTCCATTCCCTTCCATTCCACTACATTGCATTCCATTCCACTCCATTCCATTCCATTCCATTCTATTCCATTCCGGTTGATTCCATCCCATTCCATTCCATTCCATTCCATTCCATTCCATTCCAATCCATTCCAATCAGGTTGATTCCATTCCATTCCATTCGGGTTGATTCCATTCCATTCCATTCCATTCCATTCCATTCCATTCCATTTCATTCCATTCCATTCCTTTCTGTTTGATTCCATTCCATTCCATTCCATTCCTTTCCATTAGTGTTGATGATATCCTATTCCAATCCATTTCTTTTCATTCCACTGCATTGCAGTCAGGTAGATTCCATTGCATTCCATTCCATTCCATTCCATTCCATTCCATTCCATTCCTTTCTGGTTGATTCCATTCCATTCCATTAAATTCCATTCCATTCCATTAGGGTTGAATATATCCTATTCCAATCCATTTTTTTCATTCCTCTGCATTCCAGTCAGGTTGATTCCATTCCATTCCATTCCATTCCATTCCATTCCATTCCATTCCATTCCATTCCATTCGGGTTGATTCAATTCCATTCCATTCCATTCCATGACATTCGGGTTGATTCCATTCCATTCCTGTCCATTCCATTGCATTCCATAACATATGGGTTGATTCCATCCCATTCCATTCCATTCCATTCCTTACCAATCCATTCCATTCCATTCCATTCCATTCCAGTTGATTCCATTCCCTTCGATTCCATTACATTCCATTCGATTCCATTCTATTCCATTCCATTTGGGTGGATTCCAATCCATTCCATTCCATTCCATTCCATTCCTATCCATTACAATCCATTCAGGTTGATTCCCTCCACTTCCATTCCATTTCATTCCATTCCATTCGGGTTGATTCCATTCCATTCCATTCCATTCCATTCCATTCCATTCCATTCCATTACATTCGGTTTGATTCCATTCCATTCCATTCCACTCCATTGCATTCCATTCCACTCCATTCCATTCCATTCCATTCCACTCCGGTTGATTCCATCCCATTCCATTCCATTCCATTCCATTCCAATCCCTTCCAATCAGGTTGATTCCATTCCATTCCATTCCATTCCATTCCATTCCACTCCATTCCAATCAGGTTGAATCCATTCCATTCCATTCCATTCCATTCCAATCCATTCCATTCAATTCGGGTTCATTCCATTCCATTCCATTCCATTCCATTCCATTCCACTCCATTCCATGCCATTCCATACTATTCGGGTTGATTCCATCCCATTCCATTCTATTCCACTCCATTCCTTTACATTCCATTCCATTCGGTTTGATTCCATTCCATTCCATTCCATTGCATTCCGCTCCATTCGGGTTGATTACCTTCCTTTCCATTCCTTCCATTCCATTGCATTCCATTCCATTTTATTCGGGTTGATTCCATTCCATTCCATTTCATTCCATTCCATTCCATTCCACTCCATTCGGGTTGATTCCATATCCTTCCCTTGCATTCCATTCCATTCCATTCCCATCCATTCGTGTTGACTCCATACACTTCCATTTCATTCCATTCCATTCCATTCGCGTTGATTACATGCCATTCCATTCCATTCCATTCCATTCCTTGCCATTCCATATGGGTTGATTCCATTCCTTTCCATTCCTTTCCATTCCATTCCATTCCATTCCATTGCATTCTATTCCATTCCATTCCATTGCATTCCATTCCATTCCGTTCGTTTCTGGTTGATTCCCTTCCATTCCATTCCATACCATTCCATTCCACTCCTTTGCATTCCATTCCATTCCATTCCATTCCATTCGTGTTGATTCCATTCCATTCCTTTCCATTCCATTCAATTCCGTTCCATTACATTCCGTTCGGGTTGAATGCATTCCTTTCCACTCCATTCCATTCCATTCCATTCCATTCCATTCCATTCCATTCCAATTCATTACATTCGGTTTGATTCCATTCCATTCCATTCCACTCCATTCCACTCCATTCCATTCCATTCCATTCCATTCGGGTTGATTCCATCCCATTCCATCCCATTCCATTCCATTCCATTCCATTCCATTCCATTCCATTCCATTCGGGTTGTTTCCATTCCATTCCATTCCACTCCATTCCATGCCATTCCATACCATTCGTGTTGATTCCATCCCATTCCATTCCATTCCATTCCATTCCATTCCAAACCATTCAGGTTGATTCCCTATGCTACCATTCCATTCAACTCCATTCCATTCGGGTTGATTCCATTGCATTCCATTCCATTCCATTCCATTCCATTCCATTCCATTCCATTTGCGTTGATTCCATTCCATTCCATTCCATTCCATTCCATTCCATTCCATTTAATTCCATTCCATTCCTTTCTGGTTGAGTCCATTCCATTGCATTAAATTCCATTACATTCCATTAGGGTTGAATATATCCTATTCCAATCCATTTTATTCATTCCTCTGCATTGCAGTCAGGTTGACTCCATTCCATTCCATTCCATGACATTCGGGTTGATTCCATTCCATTCCTCTCCATTACATTCCATTCCATAACATTTGGGTTGATTCCATCCCATTCCATTCAATTCCATTCCATTCCTTACCAATCCATTCCATTCCATTCCAGTTGATTCCATTCCCTTCGATTCCATTCCATTCCATTCGATTCGATTCCATTCCATTCCATTTGGGTGGATTCCAATCCATTCCATTCCATTCCATTCCATTCCATTCCTATCCATTCCAATCCATTGAGGTTGATTCGCTACGCTTCCATTCCATTCCATTCCATTCCATTCGGGTTGATTCCGTTCCATTCCATTCCATTCCATTCCATTCCATTTCATTCCATTCGGTTTGATTCCATTCCATTCCATTCCACTCCATTGCATTCCATTCCACTCCATTCCATTCCATTCCATTCCATTCCGGTTGATTCCATCCCATTCCAATCCATTCCATTCCATTCCAATCCTTTCCAATCAGGTTGATTCCATTCCATTCCATTCCATTCCATTCCATTCCATTCCATTCCATTCCATTCCATTCGGGTTTATTCCATTCCATTCTATTCCATTCCATTCCATTGGGGTTGATTATATCCTATTCCATTCCAATTCCTTTCATTCCACTGCATTCCAATCAGGTTGAATCCATTCCATTCCATTCCATTCCATTCCATTCCATTCCATTCCATTCGGGTTGATTCCATTGCATTCCATTCCATGCCATTCCACTCCATTAAATGCCATTCCATACCATTCCTGTTGATTCCATCCCATTCCATTCTATTCCACTCCATTCCATACCATTCCATTCCATTCGGTTTGATTCCATTCCATTCCATTCCATTCCTTTCCACTCCATTCGGGTTCATTACGTTCTCTTCCATTCCTTCCATTCCATTGCATTCCATTCCATTTTATTCGGGTTGATTCCATTCCATTCCATTTCATTCCATTCCATTCCATTCCACTCCATTCGGGTTGACTCCATATCCTTCCCTTGCCTTCCATTCCATTCCATTCCCATTCATTCTGGTTGATTCCATACACTTCCATTCCATTCCATTCCATTCCATTCGGGTTGATAACATGCCATTCCATTCCATTCCATTCCATTCCTTGCCATTCCATTCGGCTTGATTCCATTCCTTTCCATTCCTTTCCATTCCATTCCATTCCATTGCATTCCATTCCATTCCATTCCATTGCATTCCATTCCATTCCATTCGTTTCTGGTTGATTCCCTTCCATTCCATTCCATACCATTCCACTCCACTCCATTCCATTCCATTCCATTCCATTTCATTCCATTCCATTCCATTCGTGTTGATTCCATTCCATTCCTTTGCATTCCATTCAATTCTGTTCCATTACATTCCATTCGGGTTGATTGCATTCCTTTCCACTCCATTGCATTCCATTCCATTCCATTCCATTCCATTCCATTCCATTCCATTCCATTCCATTTCATTCCATTCCATTCGGGTTGATTCCATTCCATTCCAGTCCATTTCATTCTGGTTGATTCCATTCCATTCCATTCCATTCAAATCCATTCCAATCGGGTTGTTTCCATTCCATTCCATTCCAATCCCTTCAGGTTGATTCCATTGCATTTCATTCCATTCCATCCCATTCTATTCAATTCCATTCCACTCCATTCCTGTCAGGTTGATTCCACTCCATTGCACTCCATTCCACTCAATTCCATGCCATTCCATACCATTCGTGTTGATTAAATCCCATTCCTTTCCATTCCATTCCATTCCATTCCATTCCATTCCATTCCGTTTGATTTCATTCCATTCCATTCCTTTCCATTCCATTCCATTCCATTCGTGGTGATTCAATTCCCTTCCATTTCTTCCATTCCATTGCATTCCCTTCCATTCAATTCGGGTTGATTCCATTCCATTCCATTCCATTTGGGTTGATTCCATATCCTTCCCTTCCATTCCATTCCATTCCATTCCAACACTCGGGTTGATTCCATACGCTTCCATTGCATTCCATTCCATTCCATTCGGGTGGATTCCTTTCCATCCCATTCTATTACATTCCATTCCATTCCATTCCATTCCATTCCATTCCATTCGCGTTAATACCAATCCATTCCATTCCTTTCCATTCCATTCCATTTCATTCCATTCGAGTTGATTCCATTCCATTCCATTCAGTTCCATTCCATTCCATTCCATGCCACTCCAATCCATTACGTTCGATTCCATTCGGGTTGATTCCATTCCATTCCATTCCATTACATTACATTCGGGTTGATTCCATTCCATTCCATTCCACTCCATTGCATTCCATTGCACTCCATTCCATTCCATTCCATTCCATTCGGGTTGATTCCATCCCACTGCATTCCATTCCATTACATTACATTTCATACCACTCCATTCCAATCAGGTTGATTCCGTTCCATTCCATGTCATTCCACTCCATTCCATTCCATTCCATTCCCATCCATTCGGGTTGACTCCATACACTTCCATTCCATTCCACTCCTTTCCATTCCATTCAGGTTGATTCCATTCCATTCCTTTCCATTACATTACATTCGGGTTGATTCCATTCCATTCCATTCCATTCCATTCCATTCCATTCCATTCCATTCCATGTCATTCCAACCATTATACTCGATTCCATTCGGGTTGATTCCATTCCATTCCATTCCACTCCCTTGCATTCCATTCCACTGCATTCCATTCCATTCCATTCCATTCGGGTTGATTCCATCCCATCCCATTAGATCCCATTCCATTCCATGGCATTCGGGTTGATTTCATTCTTTTCCATTCCTTTCCATTCCATTCAATTCCGTTTCATTCCATTCCATTCGTGTTGATTACATTCCCTTCCACTCCAATGCATTGCATTCCATTGCATTCCATTCGGGTTGATTCCATTCCCTTACATTCCATTCCATTCCATTCCAATCCTTTCCATTCCATTCCATTCCATTCCTTTCTAGTTGATTCCATTCCATTCCATTCAATTAGATTCCATTCCATTCCATTAGGGTTGATTATATCCTATTCAATTCCATTTCTTTACATTCCACTTCATTCCAATCAGGTTGATTTCATTCCATTCCATTCCATTCCAATCCATACGTGTTGATTCCCTTCCTTTCATTCCATTGCAATCCATTCCATTCCAGTTGATTTCATTGCCTTCGATTCCATTCCATTCCATTCGATTCCGTTCCATTGCATTCCATTCGGGTGGATTCCAATCCATTCCATGCCATTCCATTCCATTCCAATCCATTCAGGTTGATTCCCTACGCTTCCATTCCATTCAATTCCATTCCTTTCGGGTTGATTCCATTCCATTCCATTCCATTCCATTCCATTCCATTCCATTAAATTACATTCGGTTTGATTCCATTCCATTCCATTCCACTACATAGCATTCCATTCCACTCCATTCCATTCCATTCCATTGTGTTCCATTCCGGTTGATTCCATTCCATTCCATTCCATTCCATTCCATTCCATTCCATTCCATTCCAATCCATTCCAATTAGGTTGATTCCATTCCATTCCATTCCATTCCATTCGGGTTGATTCCATTCCATTCCATTCCATTCCATTCCATTCCAATTCATTCCATTCCATTCCTTTCTGGTTGATTCCATTCCATTCCATTCCATTCCACTCCATTAGGGTTGATTATATCCTATTCCAATCCATTTCTTTTCATTCCACTGCATTCCAGTCAGGTTGATTCCATTCCATTCCATTCCATTCCATTCCATTCCATTCCATTCCATTCCATTCCTTTCTATTCCATTCCATTCCATTCCATTCGGGTTGATTCAATTCCATTCCATTCCATCCCAATACATTCGGGTTGATTCCATTCCATTCCTCTCCATTCCATTCCATTCCATAACATTTGGGTTGATTCCAGCCCATTCCATTCCATTCCATTCCATATCTATCCATTCCATTCCATTCCATTCCATTCAAGTTGATTCCATTCCCTTCGATTCCATTCCATTCCATTCGATTCCATTCCATTCCATTTCATTTGGGTGGATTCCAATCCATTCCATACCATTCCATTCCTTTCCAATCCATTCCAATCCATTCAGGTTGATTCCCTATGCTTCCATTCCATTCCATTCCATTCCATTCGGGTTGATTCCATTCCATTCCATTCCATTACATTCGATTTGATTCCTTTCCATTCCATTCCACTGCATTGCATTCCATTCCACTCCATTCCATTCCATTCCATTCAATTCCCTTCCGGTTGATTCCACCCGTTCCATTCCATTCCATTCCATTCAATTCCAATCCATTCCAATCAGGTTGATTCCATTCCATTCCATTCCATTCCATTCCATTCCATTCCATTCGGGTTGATTCCATTTCATTCGATTCCATTGCATACCATTCCATTCCGTTCGGGATGATTCAATTCCATTCCATTCCATTCCACTACATTCGGGTTGATTCCATTCCATTCCTCTCCATTCCATTCCATTCCATAACATGTGGGTTGATTCCATCCCATTCCATTCCATTCCATTCCATTCCAACCCATTCCATTCCATTCCATTCCATTCTGTTGATTCCATTCCCTTCGATTCCATTCCATTCCATTCGATTCCATTCCATTCCATTCCATTTGTGTGGATTCCAATCCATTCCATTCCATTCCATTCCATTCCAATCCATTCCAATCCATACAGGTGGGTTCCCTACGCTTCCATTCCATTCAATTCCATTCCATTCGGGTTGATACCGTTCCATTCCATTCCAACCCATTACATTCGATTTGATTCCATTCCATTCCATTCCACTGCATTCCACTCCATTCCATTCCATTCCATTCGGGTTGATTCCATCCCATTCCATTCCATTCCATTCCATTCCACTCCATTCGGGTTGCTTCCATTCCATTCCATTCCACTCCATTCCATGCCATTCCATACCATTCGTGTTGATTCCATCCCATTCCATTCCATTCCATTCCATTCCAATCCATACGGGTTGACTCCATTCCCTTCCATTCCATTGGAATCCATTCCATTCCAGTTGATTCCATTCCCTTCCATTCCATTCCATTCCATTCGATTCCATTCCACTTCATTCCATTCGGGTGGATTCGAATCCATTCCATTCCATTCCATTCCATTCCATTCCATTCCATTCCAATCCATTCAGGTTGACTCCCTATGCTTCCATTCCATTCAACTCCATTCGTTCGGGTTGATTCCATTTCATTCCATTCCATTCCATTCCATTCCATTCCATTCCATTCCATTCCTTTCTGCTTGATTCCATTCCATTCCATTAAATTCCATTCCATTCCATTAGGGTTGAATATATCCTATTCCAATCCATTTTTTTCATTCCTCTGCATTGCAGTCAGGTTGATTCCATTCCATTCCATTCCATTCCATTCCATTCCATTCCATTCCATTCGGGTTGATTCAATTCCATTCCATTCCATTCCATGACATTCGGGTTGATTCCATTCCATTCCTCTCCATTCCATTCCATTCCATAACATATGGGTTGATTCCATCCCATTCCATTCCATTCCATTCCTTACCAATCCATTCCATTCCATTCCAGTTGATTCCATTCCCTTGGATTCCATTCCATTCCATTCAATTCCATTCCATTTGGGTGGATTACAATACATTCCATTCCATTCTTATCCATTCCAATCCATTCAGGTTGATTCCCTCCACTTCCATTCCATTTCATTCCATTCCATTCGGGTTGATTCCATTCCATTCCATTCCATTCCATTCCATTCCATTACATTCGGTTTGATTCCATTCCATTCCATTCCACTCCATTCCATTTCATTCCATTCCATTCCGGTTGATTCCATCCCATTCCATTACATTCCAATCCCTTCCAATCAGGTTGATTCCATTCCATTCCATTCCATTCCATTCCATCCGGGTTGATTCCATTCAATTCCATTCCATTCCATTCCATTCCATTCCATTCCATTCCATTAGGGTTGATTATATCCGATTCCATTCCATTTCTTTTCATTCCACTGCATTCCAGTCAGGTTGATTCCATTCCATTCCATTCCATTCCATTCCATTCCATTCCTCTCCATTCCACTCCATTCCAATCAGGTTGAATCCATTCCATTCCATTCCATTCCATTCCATTCCATTCCATTCCAATCCATTCCATTCCATTCGGGTTGATTCCATTCCATTCCATTCCATTCCATTCCACTACATTCCATGCCATTCCATACCATTCGGGTTGATTCCATCCCATTCCATTCTATTCCACTCCATTCCATTACATTCCATTGCATTCGGTTTGATTCCATTCCATTCCATTCCATTCCATTCCATTCCATTCCATTCCGCTCCATTCGGGTTGATTACCTTCCCTTCCATTCCTTCCATTCCATTGCATTCCATTCCATTTTATTCGGGTTGATTCCATTCCATTCCATTTCATTCCATTCCATTCCATTGCACTCCATTCGGGTTGATTACATATCCTTCCCTTGCATTCCATTCCATTCCATTCCCATCCATTCGTGTTGACTCCATACACTTCCATTTCATTCCTTTCCATTCCATTCGGGTTGATTACATGCCATTCCATTCCATTCCATTCCATTCCTTGCCATTCCATTCGGGTTGATTCCATTCCTTTCCAGTCCTTTCCATTCCATTCCATTCCATTAAATTGCATTCCATTCCATTGCATTCCATTCCATTCCGTTCGTTTCTGGTTGATTCCCTTCCATTCCATACCATACCATTCCATTCCACTCCATTGCATTCCATTCCACTCCATTGCATTCCATTCCATTCCATTCCATTCCATTCCATTCGTGTTGATTCCATTCCATTCCTTTCCATTCCATTCAATTCCGTTCCATTACATTCCGTTCGGGTTGAATGCATTCCTTTCCACTCCATTGCATTCCATTCCATTCCATTCCATTCCATTCCATTCCAATTCATTACATTCGGTTTGATTCCATTCCATTCCATTCCACTCCATTCCACTCCATTCCATTACATTCCATTCGGGTTGATTCCATCCCATTCCATCCCATTCCATTCCATTCCATTCCTTTCCATTCCATTCCATTCGGGTTGTTTCCATTCCATTCTATTCCACTCCATTCCATGCCATTCCATACCATTCGTGTTCATTGCATCCCATTCCATTCCATTCCATTCCATTCCATTCCAATCCATTCAGGTTGATTCCCTACGCTTCCATTCCATTCAACTCCATTCCTTTCGGGTTGATTCCATTCAATTCCATTCCATTCCATTCCATTCCATTCGCGTTTATTCCATTCCTTTCCATTCCATTCCATTCTATTCCATTTAATTCCATTCCATGCCTTTCTGGTTGACTCCATTCCATTCCAATAAATTCCATTACATTCCATTAGGGTTGAATATATCCTATTCCAATCCATTTTTTTCATTCCTCTGCATTGCAGTCAGGTTGACTCCATTCCATTCCATTCCATTCCATTCCATTCCATTCCATTCCATTCCATTCGGGTTGATTCAATTCCATTCCATTCCATTCCATGACATTCGGGTTGATTCCATTCCATTCCTCTCCATTCCATTCCATTCCATAACATATGGGTTGATTCCATCCCATTCCATTCCATTCCATTCCTTACCAATCCATTCCATTCCATTCCAGTTGATTCCATTCCCTTGGATTCCATTCCATTCCATTCAATTCCACTCCATTCCATTCCATTTGGGTGGATTACAATACATTCCATTCCATTCTTATCCATTCCAATCCATTCAGGTTGATTCCCTCCACTTCCATTCCATTTCATTCCATTCCATTCGGGTTGATTCCATTCCATTCCATTCCATTCCATTCCATTCCATTCCATTACATTCGGTTTGATTCCATTCCATTCCATTCCACTCCATTCCATTTCATTCCATTCCATTCCGGTTGATTCCATCCCATTCCATTACATTCCAATCCCTTCCAATCAGGTTGATTCCATTCCATTCCATTCCATTCCATTCCATTCCATTCCATTAGGGTTGATTATATCCGATTCCATTCCATTTCTTTTCATTCCACTGCATTCCAGTCAGGTTGATTCCATTCCATTCCATTCCATTCCATTCCATTCCATTCCTCTCCATTCCACTCCATTCCAATCAGGTTGAATCCATTCCATTCCATTCCATTCCATTCCATTCCATTCCATTCCAATCCATTCCATTCCATTCGGGTTGATTCCATTCCATTCCATTCCATTCCATTCCACTCCATTCCATGCCATTCCATACCATTCGGGTTGATTCCATCCCATTCCATTCTATTCCACTCCATTCCATTACATTCCATTGCATTCGGTTTGATTCCATTCCATTCCATTCCATTCCATTCCATTCCGCTCCATTCGGGTTGATTACCTTCCCTTCCATTCCTTCCATTCCATTGCATTCCATTCCATTTTATTCGGGTTGATTCCATTCCATTCCATTTCATTCCATTCCATTCCATTGCACTCCATTCGGGTTGATTACATATCCTTCCCTTGCATTCCATTCCATTCCATTCCCATCCATTCGTGTTGACTCCATACACTTCCATTTCATTCCTTTCCATTGCATTCGGGTTGATTACATGCCATTCCATTCCATTCCATTCCATTCCTTGCCATTCCATTCGGGTTGATTCCATTCCTTTCCAGTCCTTTCCATTCCATTCCATTCCATTAAATTGCATTCCATTCCATTGCATTCCATTCCATTCCGTTCGTTTCTGGTTGATTCCCTTCCATTCCATACCATACCATTCCATTCCACTCCATTGCATTCCATTCCACTCCATTGCATTCCATTCCATTCCATTCCATTCCATTCCATTCGTGTTGATTCCATTCCATTCCTTTCCATTCCATTCAATTCCGTTCCATTACATTCCGTTCGGGTTGAATGCATTCCTTTCCACTCCATTGCATTCCATTCCATTCCATTCCATTCCATTCCATTCCAATTCATTACATTCGGTTTGATTCCATTCCATTCCATTCCACTCCATTCCACTCCATTCCATTACATTCCATTCGGGTTGATTCCATCCCATTCCATCCCATTCCATTCCATTCCATTCCTTTCCATTCCATTCCATTCGGGTTGTTTCCATTCCATTCTATTCCACTCCATTCCATGCCATTCCATACCATTCGTGTTCATTGCATCCCATTCCATTCCATTCCATTCCATTCCATTCCAATCCATTCAGGTTGATTCCCTACGCTTCCATTCCATTCAACTCCATTCCTTTCGGGTTGATTCCATTCAATTCCATTCCATTCCATTCCATTCCATTCGCGTTTATTCCATTCCTTTCCATTCCATTCCATTCTATTCCATTTAATTCCATTCCATGCCTTTCTGGTTGACTCCATTCCGTTCCAATAAATTCCATTACATTCCATTAGGGTTGAATATATCCTATTCCAATCCATTTTTTTCATTCCTCTGCATTGCAGTCAGGTTGACTCCATTCCATTCCATTCCATTCCATTCCATTCCATTCCATTCCATTCCATTCCATTCGGGTTGATTCCATTCCATTCCATTCCATTCCATGACATTCGGGTTGATTCCATTCCACTCCTCTCCATTCCATTCCATTCCATAACATTTGGGTTGATTCCATCCCATTCCATTCCATTCCATTCCATTCCTTACCAATCCATTCCATTCCATTCCAGTTGATTCCAATCCTTTCGATTCCATTCCATTCGATTCGATTCGATTCCATTCCATTCCATTTGGGTGGATTCCAATCCATTCCATTCCATTCCATTCCATTCCTATCCATTCCAATCCATTCAGGTTGATTCCCTACGCTTCCATTCCATTCAATTCCATTCCATTCCATTCCATTCGGGTTGATTCCATTCCATTCCATTCCATTCCATTCCATTCGGTTTGATTCCATTCCATTCCATTCCACTCCATTGCATTCCATTCCACTCCATTCCATTCCATTCCATTCCATTCCGATTGATTCCATCCCATTCCAATCCATTCCATTCCATTGCAATGCTTTCCAATCAGCTTGATTCCATTCCATTCCATTCCATTCCATTACATTACATTCCATTCGGGTTGATTCCATTCCATTCTATTCCATTCCATTCCATTAGGGTTGATTATATCCTATTCCATTCCATTTCTTTTCATTCCACTGCATTCCAGTCAGGTTGATTGCATTCCATTCAATTCCATTCCATTCCATTCCATTCCATTCCATTCCACTCCATTCCAATCAGGTTGAATCCATTCCATTCCATTCCATTCCATTCCATTCCATTCCAATCCATTCCATTCCATTCGGGTTGATTCCATTCCATTCCATTCCATTCCATTCCATTCCATTCCATTCCACTCCATTCCATGCCATTCCATACCATTCCTGTTGATTTCATCCCATTCCATTCTATTTCACTCCATTCCATTCCATTCCATTCCATTCGGTTTGATTCCTTTCCATTCCATTCCATTCCTTTCCACTCCATTCGGGTTCATTACGTTCTCTTCCATTCCTTCCATTCCATTGCATTCCATTCCATTTTATTCGGGTTGATTCCATTCCATTCCATTTCATTCCATTCCATTCCATTCCACTCCATTCGGGTTGATTCCATATCCTTCCCTTGCATTCCATTCCATTCCATTCCCATTCATTCTGGTTGACTCCATACACTTCCATTCCATTCCATTCCATTCCATTCGGGTTGATTACATGCCATTCCATTCCATTCCATTCCATTCCATTCCTTGCCATTCAATTCGGCTTGATTCCATTCCTTTCCATTCCATTCCATTCCATTGCATTCCATTCCATTCCATTCCATTGCATTCCATTCCATTCCATTCGTTTCTGGTTGATTAACTTCCATTCCATTCCATACCATTCCTTTCCACTCCATTCCATTCCATTCCATTCCATTTCATTCCATTCCATTCCATTCGTGTTGATTCCATTCCATTCCTTTGCATTCCATTCAATTCCGTTCCATTACATTCCATTCGGGTTGATTGAATTCCTTTCCACTCCATTGCATTCCATTCCATTCCATTCCATTCCATTCAATTCCATTCCATTCCATTCCATTCCATTCCACTCCATTCGGGTTGATTCCATTCCATTCCAGTCCATTCCATTCTGGTTGATTCCATTCCATTCCATTCCATTCAAATCCATTCCAATCGGGTTGATTCCATTCCATTCCATTCCAATCCCTTCAGGTTGATTCCATTGCATTTCATTCCATTCCATCCCATTCTATTCCATTCCATTCCACTCCATTCCTGTCGGGTTGATTCCACTCCATTGCACTCCATTCCACTCAATTCCATGCCATTCCATACCATTCGTGTTGATTAAATCCCATTCCTTTCCATTCCATTCCATTCCATTCCATTCCATTCCATTCCATTCCGTTTGATTTCATTCCATTCCATTCCTTTCCATTCCATTCCATTCAATTCGTGGTGATTCAATTCCCTTCCATTTCTTCCATTCCATTGCATTCCCTTCCATTCCATTCGGGTTGATTCCATTCCATTCCATTCCATTTGGGTTGATTCCATATCCTTCCCTTCCATTCCATTCCATTCCATTCCAACACTCGGGTTGATTCCATACGCTTCCATTGCATTACATTCCATTCCATTCGGGTGGATTCCTTTCCAACCCATTCTATTCCATTCCATTCCATTCCATTCCATTTCATTCCATTCCATTCGCGTTAATACCAATCCATTCCATTCCTTTCCATTCCATTCCATTTCATTCCATTCGAGTTGATTCCATTCCATTCCATTCAGTTCCATTCCATTCCATTCCATGCCACTCCAATCCATTACGTTCGATTCCATTCGGGTTGATTCCATTCCATTCCATTCCAGTACATTACATTCGGGTTGATTCCATTCTATTCCATTCCATTCCATTAGGGTTGATTATATCCTACTCCATTCCATTTCTTTTCATTCCACTGCATTCCAGTCAGGTTGATTGCATTCCGTTCCATTCCATTCCATTCCATTCCATTCCATTCCATTCCATTCCATTCCACTCCATTCCAATCAGGTTGATTCCATTCCATTCCATTCCATTCCATTCCATTCCACTCCATTCCATGCAATTCCATACCATTCCTGTTGATTTCATCCCATTCCATTCTATTCCACTCCATTCCATTCCATTCCATTCCATTCGGTTTGATTCCTTTCCATTCCATTCCATTCCTTTCCACTCCTTTCGGGTTGATTACGTTCTCTTCCATTCCTTCCATTCCATTGCATTCCATTCCATTTTATTCGGGTTGATTCCATTCCATTCCATTTCATTCCATTCCATTCCATTCCACTCCATTCGGGTTGATTCCATATCCTTCCGTTGCATTCCATTCCATTCCATTCCCATTCATTGTGGTTGACTCCATACACTTCCATTCCATTCCATTCCATTCCATTCGGGTTGATTACATGCCATTCCATTCCATTCCTTGCCATTCCATTCGGCTTGATTCCATTCCTTTCCATTCCTTTCCATTCCATTCCATTCCATTGCATTCCATTCCATTCCATTCCATTGCATTCCATTCCATTCCATTCGTTTCTGGTTGATTCCCTTCCATTCCATTCCATACCATTCCATTCCACTCCATTCCATTCCATTCCATTCCATTTCATTACATTCCATTCCATTCGTGTTGATTCCATTCCATTCCTTTGCATTCCATTCAATTCCGTTCCATTACATTCCATTCGGGTTGATTGCATTCCTTTCCACTCCATTGCATTCCATTCCATTCCATTCCATTCCATTCAATTCCATTCCATTCCATTCCATTCCATTCCATTCCATTCCATTCCATTCGTGTTGATTCCATTCCATTCCAGTCCATTCCATTCTGGTTGATTCCATTCCATTCCATTCCATTCAAATCCATTCCAATCGGGTAGATTCCATTCCATTAGATTCCAATCCCTTCAGGTTGATTCCATTGCATTTCATTCCATTCCATCCCATTCTATTCCATTCCATTCCACTCCATTCCTGTCAGGTTGATTCCACTCCATTGCACTCCATTCCACTCAATTCCATGCCATTCCATACCATTCGTGTTGATTAAATCCCATTCCTTTCCATTCCATTCCATTCCATTCCATTCCATTCCATTCCATTCCATTCCGTTTGATTTCATTCCATACCATTCCTTTCCATTCCATTCCATTCCATTCGTGGTGATTCAATTCCCTTCCATTTCTTCCATTCCATTGCATTCCCTTCCATTCCATTCGGGTTGATTCCATTCCATTCCATTCCATTTGGGTTGATTCCATATCCTTCCCTTCCATTCCATTCCATTCCATTCCAACACTCGGGTTGATTCCATACGCTTCCATTGCATTACATTCCATTCCATTCGGGTGGATTCCTTTCCAACCCATTCTATTCCATTCCATTCCATTCCATTCCATTTCATTCCATTCCATTCGCGTTAATACCAATCCATTCCATTCCTTTCCATTCCATTCCATTTCATTCCATTCGAGTTGATTCCATTCCATTCCATTCAGTTCCATTCCATTCCATTCCATGCCACTCCAATCCATTACGTTCGATTCCATTCGGGTTGATTCCATTCCATTCCTTTCCATTACATTTCATTCGGGTTGATTCCATTCCATTCCATTCCACTCCATTGCATTCCATTGCACTCCATTCCATTCCATTCCATTCCATACGGGTTGATTCCATCCCATTCCATTCCATTCCATTCCATTCCATTTCATACCACTCCATTCCAATCAGGTTGATTCCGTTCCATTCCATGTCATTCCATTCCATTCCATTCCATTCCATTCCATTTCATTCGTGTTGATACCATTCCATTCCATTCCATTCTATTCCATTCCATTCCATTCCATTCCATTGCATTCCACTCCATTCCATGCCATTCCATACCACTCGGGATCATTCCAAAAAATTCCATTCTATTCCACTCCATTCGATTCCATTCCATTCCATTCCATTGCAATCCATACGTGTTGATTCCATTCCCTTCCATTCCATTGCAATGCATTCCATTCCAGTTGATTCCATTCCCTTCGATTCCATTCCATTCCATTCGATTCCGTTCCATTGCATTCCATTCGGGTGGATTCCAATCCATTCCATTCCATTCCATTCCATTCCATTCCATTCCATTCCATTCCATTCCATTCCTTTCCTATCCATTCAGGTTGATTCCCTAAGCTTCCATTCCATTCCATTCCATTCCATTCCATTCCAATCCATTTCATTCCATTCGGGTTTATTCCATTCCATTCTATTCAATTCCATTCCATTCCATTCCATGCCATTCCAATCCATTACTTTCGATTTCATTCGGGTTGATTCCATTCCATTCCTTTTAATTCCATTACGTTCAGGTTGATTCCATTCCATCCATTACACTCCAGTTCATTGAATTCCATTCCATTCCATTCGGGTTGATTCCATCCCATTCCATTCCATTCCTTTCCATTCCTTTCCACTCCATTCCAATCAGGTTGATTCCATTCCATTCCATTCCATTCCATTCCATTCCATTCCATTCCGTTCCAATCTATTCCATTCCGTTCCAATCTATTCCATTCCATTCCATTCCATTCCATTCCATTCCTTTCGGGTTGTTTCCATTCCATTCCATTCCATTCCACTCCATTCCATGCCATTCCATACCATTCGGGTTGATTCCCTCCCATTCCATTCTATTCCACTCCATTCCCTTCCATTCCATCCATTCGGTTTGATTCCATTCCATTCCATTCCATTCCATTCCATTGCATTCCATTACATTCGGGTTGATTACGTTCCCTTCCATTCCTTCCATTCCATTGCATTCCATTCCATTTTATTCGGGTTGATTCCATTCCATTCCATTTCATTCCATTCCATTCCATTCCACTCCATTCGGGTTAATTCCATAACCTTCCCTTGCATTCCATTCCATTCCATTCCCATCCATTCGGGTTGACTCCATACACTTCCATTCCATTCCATTCCTTTCCATTCCATTCAGGTTGACTCCATTCCATTCCTTTCCATTACATTACATTCGGGTTGATTCCATTCCATTCCATTCCATTCAATTCCGTTTCATTCCATTCCTTTCGTGTTGATTACATTCCCTTCCACTCCATTGCATTGCATTCCATTCCATTCCATTCGGGTTGATTCCATTCCCTTACATTCCATTCCATTCCATTCCTTTCCATTCCATTCATGTTGATTCCATTCCATTCCTTTCCATTACATTACATTCGCGTTGATTCCTTTCCATTCCATTCCATTCCTTTCCATGTCATTCCCACCATTATACTCGATTCCATTCGGGTTGATTCCATTCCATTCCATTCCACTCCCTTGCATTCCATTCCACTGCATTCCATTCCATTCCATTCCATTCGGTTTGATTCCATCCCATCCCATTAGATCCCATTCCATTCCATGGCATTCGGGTTGATTCCATTCTTTTCCATTCCTTTCCATTCCATTCAATTCCGTTTCATTCCATTCCATTCGTGTTGATTACATTCCCTTCCACTCCATTGCATTGCATTCCATTCCATTCCATTCGGGTTGATTCCATTCCCTTACATTCCATTCCATTCCATTCCATTCCATTCCATTCCATTCCATTCCATTCCTTTCCATTCCATTCCATTCCATTCCTTTCTGGTTTATTCCATTCCATTCCATTTCATTCCATTCCATTCCTTTAGGGTTGATTATATCCTATTCCATTCCATTTCTTTTCATTCCTCTTCATTCGAATCAGGTTGATTTCATTCCATTCCATTCCATTCCAATCCATACGTGTTGATTCCATTCCCTTCCATTCCATTGCAATCCATTCCATTCCAGTTGATTCCATTCGCTTTGATTCCATTCCATTCCATTCGATTCCGCTCCATTGCATTCCATTCGGGTGGATTCCAATCCATTCCATTCTATTCCATTCCATTCCAATCCATTCAGGTTGATTCCCTACGCTTCCATTCCATTCAATTCCATTCCATTCGGGTTGATTCCATTCCATTCCATTCCATTCCATTCCATTACATTAAATTACATTCGGTTTGATTCCATTCCCTTCCATTCCACTACATTGCATTTCATTCCACTCCATTCCATTCCATTCCATTCTATTCCATTCCGGTTGATTCCATCCCATTCCATTCCACTCCATTCCATTCCATTCCATTACAATCCATTCCAATCAGGTTGATTCCATTCCATTCCATTCGGGTTGATTCCATTCCATTCCATTCCATTCCATTCCATTCCATTTCATTCCATTCCATTCCTTTCTGGTTGATTCCATTCCATTCCATTCCATTCCTTTCCGTTAGTGTTGATGATATCCTATTCCAATCCATTTATTTTCATTCCACTGCATTCCAGTCAGGTAGATTCCATTCCATTCCATTCCATTTCATTCCATTCCATTCCATTCCATTCCTTTCTGGTTGATTCCATTCCATTCCATTAAATTCCATTCCATTCCATTAGGGTTGAATATATCCTATTCCAATCCATTTTTTTCATTCCTCTGCATTCCAGTCGGGTTGATTCCATTCCATTCCATTCCATTCCATTCCATTCCATTCCATTGCATTCCATTTCATTCCATTCGGGTTGATTCAATTCCATTCCATTCCATTCCATGACATTCGGGTTGATTCCATTCCATTCCTGTCCATTCCATTCCATTCCATAACATATGGGTGGATTCCATCCCATTCCATTCCATTCCATTCCTTACCAATCCATTCCATTCCATTCCATTCCATTCCAGTTGATTCCATTCCCTTCGATTCCATTCCATTCCATTCGATTCCATTCCATTCCATTCCATTTGGGTGGATTCCAATCCATTCCATTCCATTCCATTCCATTCCTATCCATTCCAATCCATTCAGGTTGATTCCCTCCACTTCCATTCCATTTCATTCCATTCCATTCGGGTTGATTCCATTCCATTCCATTCCATTCGTTTTGATTCCATTCCATTCCATTCCACTCCATGGCATTCCATTCCACTCCATTCCATTCCATTCCATTCCATTCCATTCCGGTTGATTCCATCCCATTCCATTCCATTCCATTCCATTCCAATCCCTTCCAATCAGGTTGATTCCCTTCCATTCCATTCCATTCCATTCCATCCGGGTTGATTCCATTCCATTCCATTCCATTCCATTCCATTAGGGTTGATTATATCCTATTCCATTCCATTTCTTTTCATTCCACTGCATTCCAGTCAGGTTGATTCCATTCCATTCCATTCCATTCCATTCCATTCCACTCCATTCCAATCAGGTTGAATCCATTCCATTCCATTCCAATCCATTCCATTCCATTCGGGTTGATTCCATTCCATTCCATTCCATTCCATTCCACTCCATTCCATGCCATTCCATACCATTCGGGTTGATTCCATCCCATTCCATTCTATTCCACTCCATTCCATTACATTCCATTCCATTCGGTTTGATTCCATTCCATTCCATTCCGCAACATTCGGGTTGATTACCTTCCTTTCCATTCCTTCCATTCCATTGCATTCCATTCCATTTTATTCGGGTTGATTCCATTCCATTCCATTTCATTCCATTCCATTCCATTCCACTCCATTCGGGTTGATTACATATCCTTCCCTTGCATTCCATTCCATTCCATTCCCATCCATTCGTGTTGACTCCATACACTTCCATTTCATTCCATTCCATTCCATTCGGGTTGATTACATGCCATTCCATTCCATTCCATTCCATTCCTTGCCATTCCATTCGGGTTGATTCCATTCCTTTCCATTCCTTTCCATTCCATTCCATTCCATTCCATTGCATTCTATTCCATTCCATTCCATTGCATTCCATTCCATTCTGTTCGTTTCTGGTTGATTCCCTTCCATTCCATTCCATACCATTCCACTCCACTCCTTTGCATTCCATTCCATTCCATTCCATTCCATTCCATTCCATTCGTGTCGATTCCATTCCATTCCTTTCCATTCCATTCAATTCCGTTCCATTACATTCCGTTCGGGTTGAATGCATTCATTTCCACTCCATTGCATTCCATTCCATTCCATTCCATTCCATTCCATTCCATTCCATTCCAATTCATTACATTCGGTTTGATTCCATTCCATTCCATTCCACTCCATTCCACTCCATTCCGTTCCATTCCATTCCATTCGGGTTGATTCCATCCCATTCCATCCCATTCCATTCCATTCCATTCCATTCCATTCCATTCCATTCGGGTTGTTTCCATTCCATTCCATTCCACTCCATTCCATGCCATTCCATACCATTCGTGTTGATTACATGCCATTCCATTCCATTCCATTCCATTCCATTCCATTCCAACCCATTCCATTCCATTCCATTCCATTCTGTTGATTCCATTCCCTTCGATTCCATTCCATTCCATTCGATTCCATTCCATTCCATTCCATTTGTGTGGATTCCAATCCATTCCATTCCATTCCATTCCATTCCAATCCATTCCAATCCATACAGGTGGGTTCCCTACGCTTCCATTCCATTCAATTCCATTCCATTCGGGTTGATACCGTTCCATTCCATTCCAACCCATTACATTCGATTTGATTCCATTCCATTCCATTCCACTGCATTCCACTCCATTCCATTCCATTCCATTCGGGTTGATTCCATCCCATTCCATTCCATTCCATTCCATTCCACTCCATTCGGATTGCTTCCATTCCATTCCATTCCACTCCATTCCATGCCATTCCATACCATTCGTGTTGATTCCATCCCATTCCATTCCATTCCATTCCATTCCAATCCATACGGGTTGATTCCATTCCCTTCCATTCCATTGGAATCCATTCCGTTCCAGTTGATTCCATTCCCTTCCATTCCATTCCATTCCATTCGATTCCATTCCACTTCATTCAATTCGGGTGGATTCGAATCCATTCCATTCCATTCCATTCCATTCCATTCCATTCCAATCCATTCAGGTTGACTCCCTATGCTTCCATTCCATTCAACTCCATTCGTTCGGGTTGATTCCATTTCATTCCATTCCATTCCATTCCATTCCATTCCATTCCTTTCTGCTTGATTCCATTCCATTCCATTAAATTCCATTCCATTCCATTAGGGTTGAATATATCCTATTCCAATCCATTTTTTTCATTCCTCTGCATTCCAGTCAGGTTGACTCCATTCCATTCCATTCCATTCCATTCCATTCCATTCCATTCCATTCCATTCCATTCCATTCGGGTTGATTCCATTCCATTCCATTCCATTCCATGACATTCGGGTTGATTCCATTCCATTCCTCTCCATTCCATTCCATTCCATAACATATGGGTTGATTCCATCCCATTCCATACCATTCCATTCCTTACAAATCCATTCCATTCCATTCCAGTTGATTCCATTCCCTTGGATTCCATTCCATTCCATTCAATTCCATTCCATTCCATTCCATTTCGGTGGATTACAATCCATTCCATTCCATTCTTATCCATTCCAATCCATTCAGGTTGATTCCCTCCACTTCCATTCCATTTCATTCCATTCCATTCGGGTTGATTCCATTCCATTCCATTCCATTCCATTCCATTCCATTACATTCGGTTTGATTCCATTCCATTCCATTCCACTCCATTCCATTTCATTCCATTCCATTCCGGTTGATTCCATCCCATTCCATTACATTCCAATCCCTTCCAATCAGGTTGATTCCATTCCATTCCATTCCATTCCATTCCATTCCATCCGGGTTGATTCCATTCCATTCCATTCCATTCCATTAGGGTTGATTATATCCGATTCCATTCCATTTCTTTTCATTCCACTGCATTCCAGTCAGGTTGATTCCATTCCACTCCATTCCATTCCATTCCATTCCATTCCATTCCACTCCATTCCAATCAGGTTGAATCCATTCCATTCCATTCCATTCCATTCCATTCCATTCCAATCCATTCCATTCCATTCGGGTTGATTCCATTCCATTCCATTCCATTCCATTCCACTCCATTCCATGCCATTCCATACCATTCGGGTTGATTCCATCCCATTCCATTCTATTAGACTCCATTCCATTACATTCCATTGCATTCGGTTTGATTCCATTCCATTCCACTCCATTCCATTCCGCTCCATTCGTGTTGATTACCTTCCCTTCCATTCCTTCCATTCCATTGCATTCCATTCCATTTTATTCGGGTTGATTCCATTCCATTCCATTTCATTCCATTCCATTCCATTGCACTCCATTCGGGTTGATTACATATCCTTCCCTTGCATTCCATTCCATTCCATTCCCATCCATTCGTGTTGACTCCATACACTTCCATTTCATTCCTTTCCATTCCATTCGGGTTGATTACATGCCATTCCATTCCATTCCATTCCATTCCTTGCCATTCCATTCGGGTTGATTCCATTCCTTTCTATTCCTTTCCATTCCATTCCATTCCATTAAATTGCATTCCATTCCATTGCATTCCATTCCATTCCGTTCGTTTCTGGTTGATTCCCTTCCATTCCATACCATACCATTCCATTCCACTCCATTGCATTCCATTCCATTCCATTCCATTCCATTCCATTCCATTCCATTCGTGTTGATTCCATTCCATTCCTTTCCATTCCATTCAATTCCGTTCCATTACATTCCGTTCGGGTTGAATGCATTCCTTTCCACTCCATTGCATTCCATTCCATTCCATTCCATTCCATTCCATTCCATTCCAATTCATTACATTCGGTTTGATTCCATTCCATTCCATTCCACTCCATTCCACTCCATTCCATTACATTCCATTCGGGTTGATTCCATCGCATTCCATCCCATTCCATTCCATTCCATTCCATTCCATTCCATTCCATTCGGGTTGTTTCCATTCTATTCTATTCCACTCCATTCCATGCCATTCCATACCATTCGTGTTCATTGCATCCCATTCCATTCCATTCCATTCCATTCCATTCCAATCCATTCAGGTTGATTCCCTACGCTTCCATTCCATTCAACTCCATTCCTTTCGGGTTGATTCCATTCCATTCCATTCCATTCCATTCCATTCCATTCCATTCCATTCCATTCCATTCGCGTTGATTCCATTCCATTCCATTCCATTCCATTCTATTCCATTTAATTCCATTCCATGCCTTTCTGGTTGATTCCATTCCATTCCAATAAATTCCATTACATTCTATTAGGGTTGAATATATCCTATTCCAATCCATTTTTTTCATTCCTCTGCATTGCAGTCAGGTTGACTCCATTCCATTCCATTCCATTCCATTCCATTCCATTCCATTCCATTCGGGTTGATTCAATTCCATTCCATTCCATTCCATGACATTCGGGTTGATTCCATTCCACTCCTCTCCATTCCATTCCATTCCATAACATTTGGGTTGATTCCATCCCATTCCATTCCATTCCATTCCATTCCTTACCAATCCATTCCATTCCATTCCAGTTGATTCCATTCCCTTCGATTCCATTCCATTCCATTCGATTCGATTCCATTCCATTCCATTTGGGTGGATTCCAATCCATTCCATTCCATTCCATTCCATTCCTATCCATTCCAATCCATTCAGGTTGATTCCCTATGCTTCCATTCCATTCCATTCCATTCCATTCCATTCCATTCCATTCGGGTTGATTCCATTCCATTCCATTCCATTCCATTCCATTCCATTCGGTTTGATTCCATTCCATTCCATTCCACTCCATTGCATTCCATTCCACTCCATTCCATTCCATTCCATTCCATTCCGATTGATTCCATCCCATTCCAATCCATTCCATTCCATTGCAATCCTTTCCAATCAGCTTGATTCCATTCCATTCCATTCCATTCCATTCCATTCCATTCCATTCCATTCCATTCCATTCGGGTTGATTCCATTCCATTCTATTCCATTCCATTCCATTAGGGTTGATTATATCCTATTCCATTCCATTTCTTTTCATTCCACTGCGTTCCAGTCAGGTTGATTGCATTCCATTCCATTCCATTCCATTCCATTCCATTCCATTCCATTCCATTCCATTCCACTCCATTCCAATCAGGTGGAATCCATTCCATTCCATTCCATTCCATTCCATTCCATTCCATTCCAATCCATTCCATTCCATTCGGGTTGATTCCATTCCATTCCATTCCATTCCATTCCATTCCATTCCACTCCATTCCATGCCATTCCATACCATTCCTGTTGATTTCATCCCATTCCATTCTATTTCACTCCATTCCATTCCATTCCATTCCATTCGGTTTGATTCCTTTCCATTCCATTCCATTCCTTTCCACTCCATTCGGGTTCATTACGTTCTCTTCCATTCCTTCCATTCCATTGCATTCCATTGCATTTTATTCGAGTTGATTCCATTCCATTCCATTTCATTCCATTCCATTCCATTCCACTCCATTCGGGTTGATTCCATATCCTTCCCTTGCATTCCATTCCATTCCATTCCCATTCATTCTGGTTGACTCCATACACTTCCATTCCATTCCATTCCATTCCATTCGGGTTGATTACATGCCATTCCATTCCATTCCATTCCATTCCTTGCCATTCAATTCGGCTTGATTCCATTCCTTTCCATTCCATTCCATTCCATTGCATTCCATTCCATTCCATTCCATTGCATTCCATTCCATTCCATTCGTTTCTGGTTGATTCCCTTCCATTCCATTCCATACCATTCCACTCCACTCCATTCCATTCCATTCCATTCCATTTCATTCCATTCCATTCCATTCGTGTTGATTCCATTCCATTCCTTTGCATTCCATTCAATTCCGTTCCATTACATTCCATTCGGGTTGATTGCATTCCTTTCCACTCCATTGCATTCCATTCCATTCCATTCCATTCCATTCCATTCCATTCCATTCCATTCCATTCCATTTCATTCCATTCCATTCGGGTTGATTCCATTCCATTCCAGTCCATTCCATTCTGGTTGATTCCATTCCATTCCATTCCATTCAAATCCATTCCAATCGGGTTGTTTCCATTCCATTCCATTCCAATCCCTTCAGGTTGATTCCATTGCATTTCATTCCATTCCATCCCATTCTATTCCATTCCATTCCACTCCATTCCTGTCAGGTTGATTCCACTCCATTGCACTCCATTCCACTCAATTCCATGCCATTCCATACCATTCGTGTTGATTAAATCCCATTCCTTTCCATTCCATTCCATTCCATTCCATTCCATTCCATTCCGTTTGATTTCATTCCATTCCATTCCTTTCCATTCCATTCCATTCCATTCGTGGTGATTCAATTCCCTTCCATTTCTTCCATTCCATTGCATTCCCTTCCATTCCATTCGGGTTGATTCCATTCCATTCCATTCCATTTGGGTTGATTCCATATCCTTCCCTTCCATTCCATTCCATTCCATTCGAACACTCGGGATGATTCCATACGCTTCCATTGCATTACATTCCATTCCATTCGGGTGGATTCCTTTCCAACCCATTCTATTCCATTCCATTCCATTCCATTCCATTTCATTCCATTCCATTCGCGTTAATACCAATCCATTCCATTCCTTTCCATTCCATTCCATTTCATTCCATTCGAGTTGATTCCATTCCATTCCATTCAGTTCCATTCCATTCCATTCCATGCCACTCCAATCCATTACGTTCGATTCCATTCGGGTTGATTCCATTCCATTCCATTCCAGTACATTACATTCGGGTTGATTCCATTCTATTCCATTCCATTCCATTAGGGTTGATTATATCCTATTCCATTCCATTTCTTTTCATTCCACTGCATTCCAGTCTGGTTGATTGCATTCCATTCCATTCCATTCCATTCCATTCCATTCCATTCCATTCCATTCCACTCCATTCCAATCAGGTTGAATCCATTCCATTCCATTCCATTCCAATCCATTCCATTCCATTCGGGTTGATTCCATTCCATTCCATTCCATTCCATTCCATTCCATTCCACTCCATTCCATGCCATTCCATACCATTCCTGTTGATTTCATTCCATTCCATTCTATTCCACTCCATTCCATTCCATTCCATTCCATTCGGTTTGATTCCTTTCCATTCCATTCCATTCCTTTCCACTCCATTCGGGTTGATTACGTTCTCTTCCATTCCTTCCATTCCATTGCATTCCATTCCATTTTATTCGGGTTGATTCCATTCCATTCCATTTCATTCCATTCCATTCCATTCCACTCCATTCGGGTTGATTCCATATCCTTCCCTTGCATTCCATTCCATTCCATTCCCATTCATTGTGGTTGACTCCATACACTTCCATTCCATTCCATTCCATTCCATTCGGGTTGATTACATGCCATTCCATTCCATTCCTTGCCATTCCATGCGGCTTGATTCCATTCCTTTCCATTCCTTTCCATTCCATTCCATTCCATTGCATTCCATTTCATTCCATTCCATTGCATTCCATTCCATTCCATTCGTTTCTGGTTGATTCCCTTCCATTCCATTCCATACCATTCCATTCCACTCCATTCCATTCCATTCCATTCCATTTCATTCCATTCCATTCCATTCGTGTTGATTCCATTCCATTCCTTTGCATTCCATTCAATTCCGTTCCATTACATTCCATTCGGGTTGATTGCATTCCTTTCCACTCCATTGCATTCCATTCCATTCCATTCCATTCCATTCAATTCCATTCCATTCCATTCCATTCCATTCCATTCCATTCCATTCCATTCCATTCGGGTTGATTCCATTCCATTCCAGTCCATTCCATTCTGGTTGATTCCATTCCATTCCATTCCATTCAAATCCATTCCAATCGGGTTGATTCCATTCCATTCCATTCCAATCCCTTCAGGTTGATTCCATTGCATTTCATTCCATTCCATCCCATTCTATTCCATTCCATTCCACTCCATTCCTGTCAGGTTGATTCCACTCCATTGCACTCCATTCCACTCAATTCCATGCCATTCCATACCATTCGTGTTGATTAAATCCCATTGCATTCCATTCCATTCCATTCCATTCCATTCCATTCCGTTTGATTTCATTCCATTCCATTCCTTTCCATTCTTTCCATTCCATTCGTGGTGATTCAATTCCCTTCCATTTCTTCCATTCCATTGCATTCCCTTCCATTCCATTCGGGTTGATTCCATTCCATTCCATTCCATTTGGGTTGATTCCATATCCTTCCCTTCCATTCCATTCCATTCCATTCCAACACTCGGGTTGATTCCATACGCTTCCATTGCATTACATTCCATTCCATTCGGGTGGATTCCTTTCCAACCCATTCTATTCCATTCCATTCCATTCCATTCCATTTCATTCCATTCCATTCGCGTTAATACCAGTCCATTCCATTCCTTTCCATTCCATTCCATTCCATTTCATTCCATTCGAGTTGATTCCATTCCATTCCATTCAGTTCCATTCCATTCCATTCCATGCCACTCCAATCCATTACGTTCGATTCCATTCGGGTTGATTCCATTCCATTCCATTCCATTACATTTCATTCGGGTTGATTCCATTCCATTCCATTCCACTCCATTGCATTCCATTGCACTCCATTCCATTCCATTCCATTCCATACGGGTTGATTCCATCCCATTCCATTCCATTCCATTCCATTCCATTTCATACCACTCCTTTCCAATCAGGTTGATTCCGTTCCATTCCATGTCATTCCATTCCATTCCATTCCATTCCATTTCATTCGTGTTGATACCATTCCATTCCATTCCATTCTATTCCATTCCATTCCATTCCATTCCATTGCATTCCACTCCATTCCATGCCATTCCATACCACTCGGGATCATTCCAAAAAATTCCATTCTATTCCACTCCATTCGATTCCATTCCATTCCATTCCATTGCAATCCATACGTGTTGATTCCATTCCCTTCCATTCCATTGCAATGCATTCCATTCCAGTTGATTCCATTCCCTTCGATTCCATTCCATTCCATTCGATTCCGTTCCATTGCATTCCATTCGGGTGGATTCCAATCCATTCCATTCCATTCCATTCCATTCCATTCCATTCCATTCCATTCCATTCCTTTCCTATCCATTCTGGTTGATTCCCTAAGCTTCCATTCCATTCCATTCCATTCCATTCCATTCCAATCCATTTCATTCCATTCGGGTTTATTCCATTCCATTCCATTCAATTCCATTCCATTCCATTCCATGCCATTCCAATCCATTACTTTCGATTTCATTCGGGTTGATTCCATTCCATTCCTTTTAATTCCATTACGTTCAGGTTGATTCCATTCCATCCATTACACTCCAGTTCATTGAATTCCATTCCATTCCATTCGGGTTGATTCCATCCCATTCCATTCCATTCCTTTCCATTCCTTTCCACTCCATTCCAATCAGGTTGATTCCATTCCATTCCATTCCATTCCATTCCATTCCATTCCGTTCCAATCTATTCCATTCCGTTCCAATCTATTCCATTCCATTCCATTCCATTCCATTCCTTTCGGGTTGTTTCCATTCCATTCCATTCCATTCCACTCCATTCCATGCCATTCCATACCATTCGGGTTGATTCCCTCCCATTCCATTCTATTCCACTCCATTCCCTTCCATTCCATCCATTCGGTTTGATTCCATTCCATTCCATTCCATTCGATTCCATTGCATTCCATTCCATTCGGGTTGATTACGTTCCCTTCCATTCCTTCCATTCCATTGCATTCCATTCCATTTTATTCGGGTTGATTCCATTCCACTCCATTTCATTCCATTCCATTCCATTCCACTCCATTCGGGTTAATTCCATAACCTTCCCTTGCATTCCATTCCATTCCATTCCCATCCATTCGGGTTGACTCCATACACTTCCATTCCATTCCATTCCTTTCCATTCCATTCAGGTTGACTCCATTCCATTCCTTTCCATTACATTACATTCGGGTTGATTCCATTCCATTCCATTCCATTCAATTCCGTTTCATTCCATGCCTTTCGTGTTGATTACATTCCCTTCCACTCCATTGCATTGCATTCCATTCCATTCCATTCGGGTTGATTCCATTCCCTTACATTCCATTCCATTCCATTCCATTCCATTCCATTCCTTTCCATTCCATTCATGTTGATTCCATTCCATTCCTTTCCATTACATTACATTCGCGTTGATTCCTTTCCATTCCATTCCATTCCTTTCCATGTCATTCCCACCATTATACTCGATTCCATTCGGGTTGATTCCATTCCATTCCATTCCAATCCCTTGCATTCCATTCCACTGCATTCCATTGCATTCCATTCCATTCGGTTTGATTCCATCCCATCCCATTAGATCCCATTCCATTCCATGGCATTCGGGTTGATTCCATTCTTTTCCATTCCTTTCCATTCCATTCATTTCCGTTTCATTCCATTCCATTCGTGTTGATTACATTCCCTTCCACTCCATTGCATTGCATTCCATTCCATTCCATTCGGGTTGCTTCCATTCCCTTACATTCCATTCTATTCCATTCCATTCCATTCCATTCCATTCCTTTCCATTCCATTCCATTCCATTCCTTTCTGGTTTATTCCATTCCATTCCATTCCATTTCATTCCATTCCATTCCTTTAGGGTTGATTATATCCTATTCCATTCCATTTCTTTTCATTCCACTTCATTCCAATCAGGTTGATTTCATTCCATTCCATTCCATTCCAATCCATACGTGTTGATTCCATTCCCTTCCATTCCATTGCAATCCATTCCATTCCAGTTGATTCCATTCGCTTTGATTCCATTCCATTCCATTCGATTCCGCTCCATTGCATTCCATTCGGGTGGATTCCAATCCATTCCATTCTATTCCATTCCATTCCAATCCATTCAGGTTGATTCCCTACGCTTCCATTCCATTCAATTCCATTCCATTCGGGTTGATTCCATTCCATTCCACTCCATTCCATTCCATTACATTAAATTACATTCGGTTTGATTCCATTCCCTTCCATTCCACTACATTGCATTTCATTCCACTCCATTCCATTCCATTCCATTCTATTCCATTCCGGTTGATTCCATCCCATTCCATTCCACTCCATTCCATTCCATTCCATTACAATCCATTCCAATCAGGTTGATTCCATTCCATTCCATTCGGGTTGATTCCATTCCATTCCATTCCATTCCATTCCATTCCATTCCATTCCATTCCATTTCATTCCATTCCATTCCTTTCTGGTTGATTCCATTCCATTCCATTCCATTCCTTTCCGTTAGTGTTGATGATATCCTATTCCAATCCATTTATTTTCATTCCACTGCATTCCAGTCAGGTAGATTCCATTCCATTCCATTCCATTTCATTCCATTCCATTCCATTCCATTCCTTTCTGGTTGATTCCATTCCATTCCATTAAATTCCATTCCATTCCATTAGGGTTGAATATATCCTATTCCAATCCATTTTTTTCATTCCTCTGCATTCCAGTCAGGTTGATTCCATTCCATTCCATTCCATTCCATTCCATTCCATTGCATTCCATTTCATCCCATTCGGGTTGATTCAATTCCATTCCATTCCATTCCATGACATTCGGGTTGATTCCATTCCATTCCTGTCCATTCCATTCCATTCCATAACATATGGGTGGATTCCATCCCATTCCATTCCATTCCATTCCTTACCAATCCATTCCATTCCATTCCATTCCATTCCAGTTGATTCCATTCCCTTCGATTCCATTCCATTCCATTCGATTCCATTCCATTCCATTCCATTTGGGTGGATTCCAATCCATTCCATTCCATTCCATTCCATTCCTATCCATTCCAATCCATTCAGGTTGATTCCCTCCACTTCCATTCCATTTCATTCCATTCCATTCGGGTTGATTCCATTCCATTCCATTCCATTCGGTTTGATTCCATTCCATTCCATTCCACTCCATTGCATTCCATTCCACTCCATTCCATTCCATTCCATTCCATTCCATTCCGGTTGATTCCATCCCATTCCATTCCATTCCATTCCATTCCAATCCCTTCCAATCAGGTTGATTCCCTTCCATTCCATTCCATTCCATTCCATCCGGGTTGATTCCATTCCATTCCATTCCATTCCATTCCATTCCATTCCATTCCATTCCATTAGGGTTGATTATATCCTATTCCATTCCATTTCTTTTCATTCCACTGCATTCCAGTCAGGTTGATTCCATTCCATTCCATTCCATTCCATTCCATTCCACTCCATTCCAATCAGGTTGAATCCATTCCATTCCATTCCATTCCATTCCAATCCATTCCATTCCATTCGGGTTCATTCCATTCCATTCCATTCCATTCCATTCCACTCCATTCCATGCCATTCCATACCATTCGGGTTGATTCCATCCCATTCCATTCTATTCCACTCCATTCCATTACATTCCATTCCATTCGGTTTGATTCCATTCCATTCCATTCCGCAACATTCGGGTTGATTACCTTCCTTTCCATTCTTTCCATTCCATTGCATTCCATTCCATTTTATTCGGGTTGATTCCATTCCATTCCATTTCATTCCATTCCATTCCATTCCACTCCATTCGGGTTGATTCCATATCCTTCCCTTGCATTCCATTCCATTCCATTCCCATCCATTCGTGTTGACTCCATACACTTCCATTTCATTCCATTCCATTCCATTCGGGTTGATTACATGCCATTCCATTCCATTCCATTCCATTCCTTGCCATTCCATTCGGGTTGATTCCATTCCTTTCCATTCCTTTCCATTCCATTCCATTCCATTCCATTGCATTCTATTCCATTCCATTCCATTGCATTCCATTCCATTCTGTTCGTTTCTGGTTGATTGCCTTCCATTCCATTCCATACCATTCCACTCCACTCCTTTGCATTCCATTCCATTCCATTCCATTCCATTCCATTCCATTCGTGTTGATTCCATTCCATTCCTTTCCATTCCATTCAATTCCGTTCCATTACATTCCGTTCGGGTTGAATGCATTCATTTCCACTCCATTGCATTCCATTCCATTCCATTCCATTCCATTCCATTTCATTCCATTCCAATTCATTACATTCGGTTTGATTCCATTCCATTCCATTCCACTCCATTCCGTTCCATTCCATTCCATTCGGGTTGATTCCATCCCATTCCATCCCATTCCATTCCATTCCATTCCATTCCATTCCATTCCATTCGGGTTGTTTCCATTCCATTCCATTCCACTCCATTCCATGCCATTCCATACCATTCGTGTTGATTACATGCCATTCCATTCCATTCCATTCCATTCCATTCCATTCCATTCCAACCCATTCCATTCCATTCCATTCCATTCTGTTGATTCCATTCCCTTCGATTCCATTCCATTCCATTCGATTCCATTCCATTCCATTCCATTTGTGTGGATTCCAATCCATTCCATTCCATTCCATTCCATTCCAATCCATTCCAATCCATACAGGTTGGTTCCCTACGCTTCCATTCCATTCAATTCCATTCCATTCGGGTTGATACCGTTCCATTCCATTCCAACCCATTACATTCGATTTGATTCCATTCCATTCCATTCCACTGCATTCCACTCCATTCCATTCCATTCCATTCGGGTTGATTCCATCCCATTCCATTCCATTCCATTCCATTCCACTCCATTCGGGTTGCTTCCATTCCATTCCATTCCACTCCATTCCATGCCATTCCATACCATTCGTGTTGATTCCATCCCATTCCATTCCATTCCATTCCATTCCAATCCATACGGGTTGATTCCATTCCCTTCCATTCCATTGGAATCCATTCCATTCCAGTTGATTCCATTCCCTTCCATTCCATTCCATTCCATTCGATTCCATTCCACTTCATTCAATTCGGGTGGATTCGAATCCATTCCATTCCATTCCATTCCATTCCATTCCATTCCATTCCAATCCATTCAGGTTGACTCCCTATGCTTCCATTCCATTCAACTCCATTCGTTCGGGTTGATTCCATTTCATTCCATTCCATTCCATTCCATTCCATTCCATTCCATTCCATTCCATTCCTTTCTGCTTGATTCCATTCCATTCCATTAAATTCCATTCCATTCCATTAGGGTTGAATATATCCTATTCCAATCCATTTTTTTCATTCCTCTGCATTCCAGTCAGGTTGACTCCATTCCATTCCATTCCATTCCATTCCATTCCATTCCATTCCATTCCATTCGGGTTGATTCAATTCCATTCCATTCCATTCCATGACATTCGGGTTGATTCCATTCCATTCCTCTCCATTCCATTCCATTCCATAACATATGGGTTGATTCCATCCCATTCCATACCATTCCATTCCTTACAAATCCATTCCATTCCATTCCAGTTGATTCCATTCCCTTGGATTCCATTCCATTCCATTCAATTCCATTCCATTCCATTCCATTTGGGTGGATTACAATCCATTCCATTCCATTCTTATCCATTCCAATCCATTCAGGTTGATTCCCTCCACTTCCATTCCATTTCATTCCATTCCCTTCGGGTTGATTCCATTCCATTCCATTCCATTCCATTCCATTCCATTCCATTCCATTAGGGTTGATTATATCCGATTCCATTCCATTTCTTTTCATTCCACTGCATTCCAGTCAGGTTGATTCCATTCCACTCCATTCCATTCCATTCCATTCCATTCCATTCCACTCCATTCCAATCAGGTTGAATCCATTCCATTCCATTCCATTCCATTCCAATCCATTCCATTCCATTCGGGTTGATTCCATTCCATTCCATTCCATTCCATTCCACTCCATTCCATGCCATTCCATACCATTCGGGTTGATTCCATCCCATTCCATTCTATTAGACTCCATTCCATTACATTCCATTGCATTCGGTTTGATTCCATTCCATTCCATTCCATTCCATTCCGCTCCATTCGTGTTGATTACCTTCCCTTCCATTCCTTCCATTCCATTGCATTCCATTCCATTTTATTCGGGTTGATTCCATTCCATTCCATTTCATTCCATTCCATTCCATTGCACTCCATTCGGGTTGATTACATATCCTTCCCTTGCATTCCATTCCATTCCATTCCCATCCATTCGTGTTGACTCCATACACTTCCATTTCATTCCATTCCATTCCATTCGGGTTGATTACATGCCATTCCATTCCATTCCATTCCATTCCTTGCCATTCCATTCGGGTTGATTCCATTCCTTTCTATTCCTTTCCATTCCATTCCATTCCATTAAATTGCATTCCATTCCATTGCATTCCATTCCATTCCGTTCGTTTCTGGTTGATTCCCTTCCATTCCATACCATACCATTCCATTCCACTCCATTGCATTCCATTCCATTCCATTCCATTCCATTCCATTCCATTCCATTCCATTCCATTCCATTCCATTCCATTCCATTCCATTCGTGTTGATTCCATTCCATTCCTTTCCATTCCATTCAATTCCGTTCCATTACATTCCGTTCGGGTTGAATGCATTCCTTTCCACTCCATTGCATTCCATTCCATTCCATTCCATTCCATTCCATTCCAATTCATTACATTCGGTTTGATTCCATTCCATTCCATTCCACTCCATTCCACTCCATTCCATTACATTCCATTCGGGTTGATTCCATCGCATTCCATCCCATTCCATTCCATTCCATTCCATTCCATTCCATTCCATTCGGGTTGTTTCCATTCCATTCTATTCCACTCCATTCCATGCCATTCCATACCATTCGTGTTCATTGCATCCCATTCCATTCCATTCCATTCCATTCCATGCCAATCCATTCAGGTTGATTCCCTACGCTTCCATTCCATTCAACTCCATTCCTTTCGGGTTGATTCCATTCCATTCCATTCCATTCCATTCCATTCCATTCCATTCCATTCCATTCGCGTTGATTCCATTCCATTCCATTCCATTCCATTCTATTCCATTTAATTCCATTCCATGCCTTTCTGGTTGATTCCATTCCATTCCAATAAATTCCATTACATTCCATTAGGGTTGAATATATCCTATTCCAATCCATTTTTTTCATTCCTCTGCATTGCAGTCAGGTTGACTCCATTCCATTCCATTCCATTCCATTCCATTCCATTCCATTCCATTCCATTCCATTCGGGTTGATTCAATTCCATTCCATTCCATTCCATGACATTCGGGTTGATTCCATTCCACTCCTCTCCATTCCATTCCATTCCATAACATTTGGGTTGATTCCATCCCATTCCATTCCATTCCATTCCATTCCTTACCAATCCATTCCATTCCATTCCAGTTGATTCCATTCCCTTCGATTCCATTCCATTCCATTCGATTCGATTCCATTCCATTCCATTTGGGTGGATTCCAATCCATTCCATTCCATTCCATTCCATTCCTATCCATTCCAATCCATTCAGGTTGATTCCCTATGCTTCCATTCCATTCCATTCCATTCCATTCCATTCCATTCGGGTTGATTCCATTCCATTCCATTCCATTCCATTCCATTCCATTCCATTCCATTCGGTTTGATTCCATTCCATTCCATTCCACTCCATTGCATTCCATTCCACTCCATTCCATTCCATTCCATTCCATTCCGATTGATTCCATCCCATTCCAATCCATTCCATTCCATTGCAATCCTTTCCAATCAGCTTGATTCCATTCCATTCCATTCCATTCCATTCCATTCCATTCCATTCCATTCGGGTTGATTCCATTCCATTCTGTTCCATTCCATTCCATTAGGGTTGATTATATCCTATTCCATTCCATTTCTTTTCATTCCACTGCATTCCAGTCAGGTTGATTGCATTCCATTCCATTCCATTCCATTCCATTCCATTCCATTCCACTCCATTCCAATCAGGTTGAATCCATTCCATTCCATTCCATTCCATTCCATTCCATTCCAATCCATTCCATTCCATTCGGGTTGATTCCATTCCATTCCATTCCATTCCATTCCATTCCATTCCACTCCATTCCATGCCATTCCATACCATTCCTGTTGATTTCATCCCATTCCATTCTATTTCACTCCATTCCATTCCATTCCATTCCATTCGGTTTGATTCCTTTCCATTCCATTCCATTCCTTTCCACTCCATTCGGGTTCATTACGTTCTCTTCCATTCCTTCCATTCCATTGCATTCCATTCCATTTTATTCGAGTTGATTCCATTCCATTCCATTTCATTCCATTCCATTCCATTCCACTCCATTCGGGTTGATTCCATATCCTTCCCTTGCATTCCATTCCATTCCATTCCCATTCATTCTGGTTGACTCCATACACTTCCATTCCATTCCATTCCATTCCATTCGGGTTGATTACATGCCATTCCATTCCATTCCATTCCATTCCTTGCCATTCAATTCGGCTTGATTCCATTCCTTTCCATTCCTTTCCATTCCATTCCATTCCATTGCATTCCATTCCATTCCATTCCATTGCATTCCATTCCATTCCATTCGTTTCTGGTTGATTCCCTTCCATTCCATTCCATACCATTCCTTTCCACTCCATTCCATTCCATTCCATTCCATTTCATTCCATTCCATTCCATTCGTGTTGATTCCATTCCATTCCTTTACATTCCATTCAATTCCGTTCCATTACATTCCATTCGGGTTGATTGAATTCCTTTCCACTCCATTGCATTCCATTCCATTCCATTCCATTCCATTCCATTCCATTCCATTCCATTCCACTCCATTCGGGTTGATTCCATTCCATTCCAGTCCATTCCATTCTGGTTGATTCCATTCCATTCCATTCCATTCAAATCCATTCCAATCGGGTAGATTCCATTCCATTCCATTCCAATCCCTTCAGGTTGATTCCATTGCATTTCATTCCATTCCATCCCATTCTATTCCATTCCATTCCACTCCATTCCTGTCAGGTTGATTCCACTCCATTGCACTCCATTCCACTCAATTCCATGCCATTCCATACCATTCGTGTTGATTAAATCCCATTCCTTTCCATTCCATTCCATTCCATTCCATTCCATTCCATTCCGTTTGATTTCATTCCATTCCATTCCTTTCCATTCCATTCCATTCCATTCGTGGTGATTCAATTCCCTTCCATTTCTTCCATTCCATTGCATTCCCTTCCATTCCATTCGGGTTGATTCCATTCCATTCCATTCCATTTGGGTTGATTCCATATCCTTCCCTTCCATTCCATTCCATTCCATTCGAACACTCGGGTTGATTCCTTACGCTTCCATTGCATTACATTCCATTCCATTCGGGTGGATTCCTTTCCAACCCATTCTATTCCATTCCATTCCATTCCATTCCATTTCATTCCATTCCATTCGCGTTAATACCAATCCATTCCATTCCTTTCCATTCCATTCCATTTCATTCCATTCGAGTTGATTCCATTCCATTCCATTCAGTTCCATTCCATTCCATTCCATGCCACTCCAATCCATTACGTTCGATTCCATTCGGGTTGATTCCATTCCATTCCATTCCAGTACATTACATTCGGGTTGATTCCATTCTATTCCATTCCATTCCATTAGGGTTGATTATATCCTATTCCATTCCATTTCTTTTCATTCCACTGCATTCCAGTCTGGTTGATTGCATTCCATTCCATTCCATTCCATTCCATTCCATTCCATTCCATTCCATTCCACTCCATTCCAATCAGGTTGAATCCATTCCATTCCATTCCATTCCAATCCATTCCATTCCATTCGGGTTGATTCCATTCCATTCCATTCCATTCCATTCCATTCCATTCCATTCCACTCCATTCCATGCCATTCCATACCATTCCTGTTGATTTCATCCCATTCCATTCCATTCCACTCCATTCCATTCCATTCCATTCCATTCGGTTTGATTCCTTTCCATTCCATTCCATTCCTTTCCACTCCATTCGGGTTGATTACGTTCTCTTCCATTCCTTCCATTCCATTGCATTCCATTCCATTTTATTCGGGTTGATTCCATTCCATTCCATTTCATTCCATTCCATTCCATTCCACTCCATTCGGGTTGATTCCATATCCTTCCCTTGCATTCCATTCCATTCCATTCCCATTCATTGTGGTTGACTCCATACACTTCCATTCCATTCCATTCCATTCCATTCGGGTTGATTACATGCCATTCCATTCCATTCCTTGCCATTCCATTCGGCTTGATTCCATTCCTTTCCATTCCTTTCCATTCCATTCCATTCCATTGCATTCCATTCCATTCCATTCCACTGCATTCCATTCCATTCCATTCGTTTCTGGTTGATTCCCTTCCATTCCATTCCATACCATTCCATTCCACTCCATTCCATTCCATTCCATTCCATTTCATTCCATTCCATTCCATTCGTGTTGATTCCATTCCATTCCTTTGCATTCCATTCAATTCCGTTCCATTACATTCCATTCGGGTTGATTGCATTCCTTTCCACTCCATTGCATTCCATTCCATTCCATTCCATTCCATTCAATTCCATTCCATTCCATTCCATTCCATTCCATTCCATTCCATTCGGGTTGATTCCATTCCATTCCAGTCCATTCCATTCTGGTTGATTCCATTCCATTCCATTCCATTCAAATCCATTCCAATCGGGTTGATTCCATTCCATTCCATTCCAATCCCTTCAGGTTGATTCCATTGCATTTCATTCCATTCCATCCCATTCTATTCCATTCCATTCCACTCCATTCCTGTCAGGTTGATTCCACTCCATTGCACTCCATTCCACTCAATTCCATGCCATTCCATACCATTCGTGTTGATTAAATCCCATTCCTTTCCATTCCATTCCACTCCATTCCATTCCATTCCATTCCATTCCATTCCATTCCATTCCATTCCATTCCGTTTGATTTCATTCCATTCCATTCCTTTCCATTCTTTCCATTCCATTCGTGGTGATTCAATTCCCTTCCATTTCTTCCATTCCATTGCATTCCCTTTCATTCCATTCGGGTTGATTCCATTCCATTCCATTCCATTTGGGTTGATTCCATATCCTTCCCTTCCATTCCATTCCATTCCATTCCAACACTCGGGTTGATTCCATACGCTTCCATTGCATTACATTCCATTCCATTCGGGTGGATTCCTTTCCAACCCATTCTATTCCATTCCATTCCATTCCATTCCATTTCATTCCATTCCATTCGCGTTAATACCAATCCATTCCATTCCTTTCCATTCCATTCCATTCCATTTCATTCCATTCGAGTTGATTCCATTCCATTCCATTCAGTTCCATTCCATTCCATTCCATGCCACTCCAATCCATTACGTACGATTCCATTCGGGTTGATTCCATTCCATTCCATTCCATTACATTTCATTCGGGTTGATTCCATTCCATTCCATTCCACTCCATTGCATTCCATTGCACTCCATTCCATTCCATTCCATTCCATACGGGTTGATTCCATCCCATTCCATTCAATTCCATTCCATTCCATTTCATACCACTCCATTCCAATCAGGTTGATTCCGTTCCATTCCATGTCATTCCATTCCATTCCATTCCATTCCATTCCATTCCATTCCATTCCATTCCATTTCATTCGTGTTGATACCATTCCATTCCATTCCATTCTATTCCATTCCATTCCATTCCATTCCATTGCATTCCACTCCATTCCATGCCATTCCATACCACTCGGGATCATTCCAAAAAATTCCATTCTATTCCACTCCATTCGATTCCATTCCATTCCATTCCATTGCAATCCATACGTGTTGATTCCATTCCCTTCCATTCCATTGCAATGCATTCCATTCCAGTTGATTCCATTCCCTTCGATTCCATTCCATTCCATTCGATTCCGTTCCATTGCATTCCATTCGGGTGGATTCCAATCCATTCCATTCCATTCCATTCCATTCCATTCCATTCCATTCCATTCCTTTCCTATCCATTCTGGTTGATTCCCTAAGCTTCCATTCCATTCCATTCCATTCCATTCCATTCCATTCCATTCCAATCCATTTCATTCCATTCGGGTTTATTCCATTCCATTCCATTCAATTCCATTCCATTCCATTCCATGCCATTCCAATCCATTACTTTCGATTTCATTCGGGTTGATTCCATTCCATTCCTTTTAATTCCATTACGTTCAGGTTGATTCCATTCCATCCATTACACTCCAGTTCATTGAATTCCATTCCATTCCATTCGGGTTGATTCCATCCCATTCCATTCCATTCCTTTCCATTCCTTTCCACTCCATTCCAATCAGGTTGATTCCATTCCATTCCATTCCATTCCATTCCATTCCATTCCGTTCCAATCTATTCCATTCCGTTCCAATCTATTCCATTCCATTCCATTCCATTCCATTCCTTTCGGGTTGTTTCCATTCCATTCCATTCCATTCCACTCCATTCCATGCCATTCCATACCATTCGGGTTGATTCCCTCCCATTCCATTCTATTCCACTCCATTCCCTTCCATTCCATCCATTCGGTTTGATTCCATTCCATTCCATTCCATTCGATTCCATTGCATTCCATTCCATTCGGGTTGATTACGTTCCCTTCCATTCCTTCCATTCCATTGCATTCCATTCCATTTTATTCGGGTTGATTCCATTCCATTCCATTTCATTCCATTCCATTCCATTCCACTCCATTCGGGTTAAATCCATAACCTTCCCTTGCATTCCATTCCATTCCATTCCCATCCATTCGGGTTGACTCCATACACTTCCATTCCATTCCATTCCTTTCCATTCCATTCAGGTTGACTCCATTCCATTCCTTTCCATTACATTACATTCGGGTTGATTCCATTCCATTCCATTCCATTCCATTCCAATCCGTTTCATTCCATTCCTTTCGTGTTGATTACATTCCCTTCCACTCCATTGCATTGCATTCCATTCCATTCCATTCGGGTTGATTCCATTCCCTTACATTCCATTCCATTCCATTCCATTCCATTCCATTCCATTCCTTTCCATTCCATTCATGTTGATTCCATTCCATTCCTTTCCATTACATTACATTCGCGTTGATTCCTTTCCATTCCATTCCATTCCTTTCCATGTCATTCCCACCATTATACTCGATTCCATTCGGGTTGATTCCATTCCATTCCATTCCAATCCCTTGCATTCCATTCCACTGCATTCCATTCCATTCCATTCCATTCGGTTTGATTCCATCCCATCCCATTAGATCCCATTCCATTCCATGGCATTCGGGTTGATTCCATTCTTTTCCATTCCTTTCCATTCCATTCATTTCCGTTTCATTCCATTCCATTCGTGTTGATTACATTCCCTTCCACTCCATTGCATTGCATTCCATTCCATTCCATTCGGGTTGATTCCATTCCCTTACATTCCATTCTATTCCATTCCATTCCATTCCATTCCATTCCTTTCCATTCCATTCCATTCCATTCCTTTCTGGTTTATTCCATTCCATTCCATTCCATTTCATTCCATTCCATTCCTTTAGGGTTGATTATATCCTATTCCATTCCATTTCTTTTCATTCCACTTCATTCCAATCAGGTTGATTTCATTCCATTCCATTCCATTCCAATCCATACGTGTTGATTCCATTCCCTTCCATTCCATTGCAATCCATTCCATTCCAGTTGATTCCATTCGCTTTGATTCCATTCCATTCCATTCGATTCCGCTCCATTGCATTCCATTCGGGTGGATTCCAATCCATTCCATTCTATTCCATTCCATTCCAATCCATTCAGGTTGATTCCCTACGCTTCCATTCCATTCAATTCCATTCCATTCGGGTTGATTCCATTCCATTCCATTCCATTCCATTCCATTACATTACATTAAATTACATTCGGTTTGATTCCATTCCCTTCCATTCCACCTCATTGCATTCCATTCCACTCCATTCCATTCCATTCCATTCTATTCCATTCCGGTTGATTCCATCCCATTCCATTCCATTCGATTCCACTCCATTGCATTCCATTCGGGTGGATTCCAATCCATTCCATTCTATTCCATTCCATTCCAATCCATTCAGGTTGATTCCCTACGCTTCCATTCCATTCAATTCCATTCCATTCGGGTTGATTCCATTCCATTCCATTCCATTCCATTCCATTCCATTACATTACATTACATTAAATTACATTCGGTTTGATTCCATTCCCTTCCATTCCACTACATTGCATTCCATTCCACTCCATTCCATTCCATTCCATTCTATTCCATTCCGGTTGATTCCATCCCATTCCATTCCATTCCATTCCATTCCATTCCATTCCATTCCAATCCATTCCAATCAGGTTGATTCCATTCCATTCCATTCGGGTTGATTCCATTCCATTCCATTCCATTCCATTCCATTCCATTCCATTTCATTCCATTCCATTCCTTTCTGGTTGATTCCATTCCATTCCATTCCATTCCTTTCCGTTAGTGTTGATGATATCCTATTCCAATCCATTTATTTTCATTCCACTGCATTCCAGTCAGGTAGATTCCATTCCATTCCATTCCATTCCATTCCATTCCATTCCATTCCATTCCATTCCATTCCTTTCTGGTTGATTCCATTCCATTCCATTAAATTCCATTCCATTCCATTAGGGTTGAATATATCCTATTCCAATCCATTTTTTTCATTCCTCTGCATTCCAGTCAGGTTGATTCCATTCCATTCCATTCCATTCCATTCCATTCCATTCCATTCCATTCCATTCGGGTTGATTCAATTCCATTCCATTCCATTCCATGACATTCGGGTTGATTCCATTCCATTCCTGTCCATTCCATTCCATTCCATAACATATGGGTTGATTCCATCCCATTCCATTCCATTCCATTCCTTACCAATCCATTCCATTCCATTCCATTCCAGTTGATTCCATTCCCTTCGATTCCATTCCATTCCATTCGATTCCATTCCATTCCATTCCATTTGGGTGGATTCCAATCCATTCCATTCCATTCCATTCCATTCCTATCCATTCCATTCCATTCAGGTTGATTCCCTCCACTTCCATTCCATTTCATTCCATTCCATTCGGGTTGATTCCATTCCATTCCATTCCATTCCATTCCATTCCATTCGGTTTGATTCCATTCCATTCCATTCCACTCCATTGCATTCCATTCCACTCCATTCCATTCCATTCCATTCGGGTTGTTTCCATTCCATTCCATTCCATTCCATTCCTTGCCATTCCATACCATTCTTGAAGATTCCATCCAATTCCATTCCATTCCATTCCATTCCATTGCAATCCATACGTGTTGATTCCATTCCCTTCCATTCCATTGCAATGCATTCCATTCCAGTTGATTCCATTCCCTTCGAATCCATTCCATTCCATTCGATTCCGTTCCATTGCATTCCATTCGGGTGGATTCCAATCCATTCCATTCCATTCCATTCCATTCCATTCCATTCCATTCCATTCCTTTCCTATCCATTCTGGTTGATTCCCTAAGCTTCCATTCCATTCCATTCCATTCCATTCCATTCCATTCCATTCTAATCCATTTCATTCCATTCGGGTTTATTCCATTCCATTCCATTCAATTCCATTCCATTCCATTCCATGCCATTCCAATCCATTACTTTCGATTTCATTCGGGTTGATTCCATTCCATTCCTTTTAATTCCATTACGTTCAGGTTGATTCCATTCCATCCATTACACTCCAGTTCATTGAATTCCATTCCATTCCATTCGGGTTGATTCCATCCCATTCCATTCCATTCCTTTCCATTCCTTTCCACTCCATTCCAATCAGGTTGATTCCATTCCATTCCATTCCATTCCATTCCATTCCATTCCATTCCGTTCCAATCTATTCCATTCCGTTCCAATCTATTCCATTCCATTCCATTCCATTCCATTCCTTTCGGGTTGTTTCCATTCCATTCCATTCCATTCCACTCCATTCCATGCCATTCCTTACCATTCGGGTTGATTCCCTCCCATTCCATTCTATTCCACTCCATTCCCTTCCATTCCATCCATTCGGTTTGATTCCATTCCATTCCATTCCATTCGATTCCATTGCATTCCATTCCATTCGGGTTGATTACGTTCCCTTCCATTCCTTCCATTCCATTGCATTCCATTCCATTTTATTCGGGTTGATTCCATTCCATTCCATTTCATTCCATTCCATTCCATTCCACTCCATTCGGGTTAATTCCATAACCTTCCCTTGCATTCCATTCCATTCCATTCCCATCCATTCGGGTTGACTCCATACACTTCCATTCCATTCCATTCCTTTCCATTCCATTCAGGTTGACTCCATTCCATTCCTTTCCATTACATTACATTCGGGTTGATTCCATTCCATTCCATTCCATTCCATTCAATTCCGTTTCATTCCATTCCTTTCGTGTTGATTACATTCCCTTCCACTCCATTGCATTGCATTCCATTCCATTCCATTCGGGTTGATTCCATTCCCTTACATTCCATTCCATTCCATTCCATTCCATTCCATTCCATTCCTTTCCATTCCATTCATGTTGATTCCATTCCATTCCTTTCCATTACATTACATTCGCGTTGATTCCTTTCCATTCAATTCCATTCCTTTCCATGTCATTCCCACCATTATACTCGATTCCATTCGGGTTGATTCCATTCCATTCCATTCCAATCCCTTGCATTCCATTCCACTGCATTCCATTCCATTCCATTCCATTCGGTTTGATTCCATCCCATCCCATTAGATCCCATTCCATTCCATGGCATTCGGGTTGATTCCATTCTTTTCCATTCCTTTCCATTCCATTCATTTCCGTTTCATTCCATTCCATTCGTGTTGATTACATTCCCTTCCACTCCATTGCATTGCATTCCATTCCATTCCATTCGGGTTGATTCCATTCCCTTACATTCCATTCTATTCCATTCCATTCCATTCCATTCCATTCCTTTCCATTCCATTCCATTCCATTCCTTTCTGGTTTATTCCATTCCATTCCATTCCATTTCGTTCCATTCCATTCCTTTAGGGTTGATTATATCCTATTCCATTCCATTTCTTTTCATTCCACTTCATTCCAATCAGGTTGATTTCATTCCATTCCATTCCATTCAAATCCATACGTGTTGATTCCATTCCCTTCCATTCCATTGCAATCCATTCCATTCCAGTTGATTCCATTCGCTTTGATTCCATTCCATTCCATTCGATTCCGCTCCATTGCATTCCATTCGGGTGGATTCCAATCCATTCCATTCTATTCCATTCCATTCCAATCCATTCAGGTTGATTCCCTACGCTTCCATTCCATTCAATTCCATTCCATTCGGGTTGATTCCATTCCATTCCATTCCATTCCATTACATTACATTACATTAAATTACATTCGGTTTGATTCCATTCCCTTCCATTCCACCTCATTGCATTCCATTCCACTCCATTCCATTCCATTCCATTCTATTCCATTCCGGTTGATTCCATCCCATTCCATTCCATTCGATTCCACTCCATTGCATTCCATTCGGGTGGATTCCAATCCATTCCATTCTATTCCATTCCATTCCAATCCATTCAGGTTGATTCCCTACGCTTCCATTCCATTCAATTCCATTCCATTCGGGTTGATTCCATTCCATTCCATTCCATTCCATTCCATTCCATTCCATTCCATTCCATTACATTAAATTACATTCGGTTTGATTCCATTCCCTTCCATTCCACTACATTGCATTCCATTCCACTCCATTCCATTCCATTCCATTCTATTCCATTCCGGTTGATTCCATCCCATTCCATTCCATTCCATTCCATTCCATTCCATTCCATTCCAATCCATTCCAATCAGGTTGATTCCATTCCATTCCATTCGGGTTGATTCCATTCCATTCCATTCCATTCCATTCCATTCCATTCCATTTCATTCCATTCCATTCCTTTCTGGTTGATTCCATTCCATTCCATTCCATTCCTTTCCGTTAGTGTTGATGATATCCTATTCCAATCCATTTATTTTCATTCCACTGCATTCCAGTCAGGTAGATTCCATTCCATTCCATTCCATTTCATTCCATTCCATTCCATTCCATTCCATTCCTTTCTGGTTGATTCCATTCCATTCCATTAAATTCCATTCCATTCCATTAGGGTTGAATATATCCTATTCCAATCCATTTTTTTCATTCCTCTGCATTCCAGTCAGGTTGATTCCATTCCATTCCATTCCATTCCATTCCATTCCATTCCATTCCATTCGGGTTGATTCAATTCCATTCCATTCCATTCCATGACATTCGGGTTGATTCCATTCCATTCCTGTCCATTCCATTCCATTCCATAACATATGGGTTGATTCCATCCCATTCCATTCCATTCCATTCCTTACCAATCCATTCCATTCCATTCCATTCCAGTTGATTCCATTCCCTTCGATTCCATTCCATTCCATTCGATTCCATTCCATTCCATTCCATTTGGGTGGATTCCAATCCATTCCATTCCATTCCATTCCATTCCTATCCATTCCATTCCATTCAGGTTGATTCCCTCCACTTCCATTCCATTTCATTCCATTCCATTCGGGTTGATTCCATTCCATTCCATTCCATTCCATTCCATTCCATTCGGTTTGATTCCATTCCATTCCATTCCACTCCATTGCATTCCATTCCACTCCATTCCATTCCATTCCATTCCATTCCATTCCGGTTGATTCCATCCCATTCCATTCCATTCCATTCCATTCCAATCCCTTCCAATCAGGTTGATTCCATTCCATTCCATTCCATTCCATTCCATCCGGGTTGATTCCATTCCATTCCATTCCATTCCATTCCATTCCATTCCATTAGGGTTGATTATATCCTATTCCATTCCATTTCTTTTCATTCCACTGCATTCCAGTCAGGTTGATTCCATTCCATTCCATTCCATTCCATACCATTCCACTCCATTCCAATCAGGTTGAATCCATTCCATTCCATTCCATTCCATTCCAATCCATTCCATTCCATTCGGGTTCATTCCATTCCATTCCATTCCATTCCATTCCACTCCATTCCATGCCATTCCATACCATTCGGGTTGATTCCATCCCATTCCATTCTATTCCACTCCATTCCATTACATTCTATTCCATTCGGTTTGATTCCATTCCATTCCATTCCATTCCATTCCGCAACATTCGAGTTGATTACCTTCCTTTCCATTCCTTCCATTCCATTGCATTCCATTCCATTTTATTCGGGTTGATTCCATTCCATTCCATTTCATTCCATTCCATTCCACTCCATTCGGGTTGATTCCATATCCTTCCCTTGCATTCCATTCCATTCCATTCCCATCCATTCGTGTTGACTCCATACACTTCCATTTCATTCCATTCCATTCCATTCGGGTTGATTACATGCCATTCCATTCCATTCCATTCCATTCCTTGCCATTCCATTCGGGTTGATTCCATTCCTTTCCATTCCTTTCCATTCCATTCCATTGCATTCTATTCCATACCATTCCATTGCATTCCATTCCATTCTGTTCGTTTCTGGTTGATTCCCTTCCATTCCATTCCATACCATTCCATTCCACTCCTTTGCATTCCATTCCATTCCATTCCATTCCATTCCATTCCATTCCATTCGTGTTGATTCCATTCCATTCCTTTCCATTCCATTCAATTCCGTTCCATTACATTCCGTTCGGGTTGAATGCATTCCTTTCCACTCCATTGCATTCCATTCCATTCCATTCCATTCCATTCCATTCCATTCCAATTCATTACATTCGGTTTGATTCCATTCCATTCCATTCCACTCCATTCCACTCCATTCCGTTCCATTCCATTCCATTCGGGTTGATTCCATCCCATTCCATCCCATTACATTCCATTCCATTCCATTCCATTCCATTCCATTCCATTCCATTCGGGTTGTTTCCATTCCATTCCATTCCACTCCATTCCAATCCATTCAGGTTGATTCCCTACGCTTCCATTCCATTCAACTCCATTCCTTTCGGGTTGATTCCATTCCATTCCATTCCATTCCATTCCATTCCATTCCATTCGCGTTGATTCCATTCCATTCCATTCCATTCCATTCCATTCCATTCCATTTAATTCCATTCCATTCCATTCCATTTAATTCCATTCCATTCCATTTAATTCCATTCCATTCCATTAAATTCCATTACATTCCATTAGGGTTGAATATATCCTATTCCAATCCATTTTTTTCATTCCTCTGCATTGCAGTCAGGTTGACTCCATTCCATTCCATTCCATTCCATTCCATTCCATTCCATTCCATTCGGGTTGATTCAATTCCATTCCATTCCATTCCATGACATTCGGGTTGATTCCATTCCACTCCTCTCCATTCCATTCCATTCCATAACATTTGGGTTGATTCCATCCCATTCCATTCCATTCCATTCCATTCCTTACCAATCCATTCCATTGCATTCCAGTTGATTCCATTCCCTTCGATTCCATTCCATTCCATTCGATTCAATTCAATTCCATTCCATTTGGGTGGATTCCAATCCATTCCATTCCATTCCATTCCTATCCATTCCAATCCATTCAGGTTGATTCCCTACGCTTCCATTCCATTCCATTTCATTCCATTCGGGTTGATTCCATTCCATTCCATTCCATTCCATTCCATTCCATTCCATTCGGTTTGATTCCATTCCATTCCATTCCACTCCATTGCATTCCATTCCACTACATTCCATTCCATACCATTCCATTCCACTCCATTGCATTCCATTCCATTCCATTCCATTCCATTCCATTCCATTCGTGTTGATTCCATTCCATTCCATTCCATTCCATTCCATTCAATTCCGTTCCATTACATTCCGTTCGGGTTGAATGCATTCCTTTCCACTCCATTGCATTCCATTCCATTCCATTCCATTCCATTCCATTCCAATTCATTACATTCGGTTTGATTCCATTCCATTCCATTCCACTCCATTCCACTCCATTCCATTCCATTCCATTCGGGTTGATTCCATCCCATTCCATCCCATTCCATTCCATTCCATTCCATTCCATTCCATTCCATTCGGGTTGTTTCCATTCCATTCCATTCCACTCCATTCCATGCCATTCCATACCATTCGTGTTGATTACATCCCATTCCATTCCTTTCCATTCCATTCCATTCCAATCCATTCAGGTTGATTCCCTACGCTTCCATTCCATTCAACTCCATTCCTTTCGGGTTGATTCCATTCCATTCCATTCCATTCCATTCCATTCCATTCCATTCGCGTTGATTCCATTCCATTCCATTCCATTCCATTCCATTCCATTTAATTCCATTCCATTCCTTTCTGGTTGATTCCATTCCATTCCATTAAATTCCATTACATTCCATTAGGGTTGAATATATCCTATTCCAATCCATTTTTTTCATTCCTCTGCATTGCAGTCAGGTTGACTCCATTCCATTCTGTTCCATTCCATTCCATTCCATTCCATTCCATTCCATTCCATTCCATACCATTCGGGTTGATTCAATTCCATTCCATTCCATTCCATGACATTCGGGTTGATTCCATTCCACTCCTCTCCATTCCATTCCATTCCATAACATTTGGGTTGATTCCATCCCATTCCATTCCATTCCATTCCATTCCTTACCAATCCATTCCATTCCATTCCAGTTGATTCCATTCCCTTCGATTCCATTCCATTCCATTCGATTCGATTCCATTCCATTCCATTTGGGTGGATTCCAATCCATTCCATTCCATTCCATTCCATTCCTATCCATTCCAATCCATTCAGGTTGATTCCCTACGCTTCCATTCCATTCCATTCCATTCCATTCGGGTTGAATCCTTTCCATTCCATTCCATTCCATTCCATTCCATTCGGTTTGATTCCATTCCATTCCATTCCACTCCATTGCATTCCATTCCACTCCATTCCATTCCATTCCATTCCATTCCGGTTGATTCCATCCCATTCCAATCCATTCAATTCCATTCCAATCCTTTCCAATCAGCTTGATTCCATTCCATTCCATTCCATTCCATTCCATTCGGTTTGATTCCATTCCATTCCATTCCACTCCATTGCATTCCATTCCACTCCATTCCATTCCATTCCATTCCATTCCGGTTGATTCCATCCCATTCCAATCCATTCCATTCCATTCCAATCCTTTCCAATCAGCTTTATTCCATTCCATTCCATTCCATTCCATTCCATTCGGGTTGATTCCATTCCATTCCATTCCATTCCATTCCATTCCATTCCACTCCATTCCATGCCATTCCATACCATTCCTGTTGATTTCATCCCATTCCATTCTATTCCACTCCATTCCATTCCATTCCATTCCATTCGGTTTGTTTCCATTCCATTCCATTCCATTCTTTCCACTCCATTCGGGTTGATTACGTTCTCTTCCATTCCTTCCATTCCATTGCATTCCATTCCATTTTGTTCGGGTTGATTCCATTCCATTCCATTTCATTCCATTTCATTCCATTCCACTCCATTCGGGTTGATTCCATATCCTTCCCTTGCATTCCATTCCATTCCATTCCCATTCATTCTGGTTGACTCCATACACTTCCATTCCATTCCATTCCATTCCATTCGGGTTCATTACATACCATTCCATTCCATTCCATTCCATTCCTTGCCATTCCATTCGGCTTGATTCCATTCCATTCCATTCCATTCCTTTCCATGTCATTCCCACCATTATAATCGATTCCATTCGGGTTGATTCTATTCCATTCCATTCCACTCCCTTGCATTCCATTCCACTGAATTCCATTCCATTCCATTCCATTCGGTTTGATTCCATCCCATCCCATTAGATCCCATTCCATTCCATGGCATTCGGGTTGATTCCATTCTTTTCCATTCCTTTCCATTCCATTCAATTCCGTTTCATTCCATTCCATTCGTGTTGATTACATTCCCTTCCACTCCATTGCATTGCATTCCATTCCATTCCATTCGGGTTGATTCCATTCCCTTACATTCCATTCCATTCCATTCCATTCCATTCCATTCCTTTCCTTTCCATTCCATTCCATTCCATTCCTTTCTGGTTTATTCCATTCCATTCCATTCCATTTCATTCCATTCCATTCCTTTAGGGTTGATTATATCCTATTCCATTCCATTTCTTTTCATTCCACTTCATTCCAATCAGGTTGATTTCATTCAATTCCATTCCATTCCAATCCATACGTGTTGATTCCATTCCCTTCCATTCCATTGCAATCCATTCCATTCCAGTTGATTCCATTCGCTTTGATTCCATTCCATTCCATTCGATTCCGTTCCATTGCATTCCATTCGGGTGGATTCCAATCCATTCCATTCTATTCCATTCCATTCCAATCCATTCAGGTTGATTCCCTACGCTTTCATTCCATTCAATTCCATTCCATTCGGGTTGATTCCATTCCATTCCATTCCATTCCATTCCATTACATTAAATTACATTCGGTTTGATTCCATTCACTTCCATTCCACTACTTTGCATTCCATTCCACTCCATTCCATTCCATTCCATTCTATTCCATTCCGGTTGATTCCATCCCATTCCATTCCATTCCATTCCATTCCATTCCATTCCATTCCAATCCATTCCAATCAGGTTGATTCCATTCCATTCCATTCGGGTTGGTTCCATTCCATTCCATTCCATTCCATTTCATTCCATTCCATTCCTTTCTGGTTGATTCCATTCCATTCCATTCCATTCCTTTCCATTAGTGTTGATGATATCCTATTCCAATCCATTTCTTTTCATTCCACTGCATTCCAGTCAGGTAGATTCCATTCCATTCCATTCCAATCCATTCCATTCCATTCCATTCCATTCCATTCCATTCCATTCCATTCCATTCTTTCTATTCCATTCCATTCCATTCCATTCGGGTTGATTCAATTCCATTCCATTCCATCCAACTACTTTCGGGTTGATTCCATTCCATTCCTCTCCATTCCATTCCATTCCATAACATTTTGGTTGATTCCATCCCATTCCATTCCATTCCATTCCATACCAATCCATTCCATTCCATTCAAGTTGATTCCATTCCCTTCGATTCCATTCCATTCCATTCAATGCCATTCCATTCCATTCCATTTGGGTGGATTCCAATCCATTCCATTCCATTCCATTCCATTCAATTCCAATCCACTCCAATCCATTCAGGTTGATTCCCTATGCTTCCATTCCATTCCATTCCATTCCATTCCATTCGGGTTGATTCCATTCCATTCCATTCCATTACATTCGATATGATTCCATTCCATTCCATTCCACTCCATTGCATTCCATTCCACTCCATTCCATTCCATTCCATTCCATTCCATACCGGTTGATTCCATCCCGTTCCATTCCATTCCATTCCATTCAATTCCAATCCATTCCAATCAGGTTGATTCCATTCCATTCCATTCCATTCCATTCGGGTTGATTCCATTCCATTCCATTCCATTGCATTCCATTCCATTCCATTCGGGTTGATTCAGTTCCATTCCATTCCATTCCACTACATTCGGGTTGATTCCATTCCATTCCTCTCCATTCCATTCCATTCCATCACATTTGGGTTGATTCCATCCCATTCCATTCCATTCCATTCCATTCCTTACCAATCCATTCCATTCCATTCCAGTTGATTCCATTCCCTTCGATTCCATTCCATTCCATTCGATTGGATTCCATTCCATTCCATTTGGGTGGATTCCAATCCATTCCATTCCATTCCATTCCATTCCTATCCATTCCAATCCATTCAGGTTGATTCCCTACGCTTCCATTCCATTCCATTCCATTCGGGTTGATTCCATTCCATTCCATTCCATTCCATTCCATTCCATTCGGTTTGATTCCATTCCATTCCATTCCACTCCATTGCATTCCATTCCACTCCATTCCATTCCATTCCATTCCATTCCGGTTGATTCCATCCCATTCCAATCCATTCCATTCCATTCCAATCCTTTCCAATCAGGTTGATTCCATTCCATTCCATTCCATTCCATTCCATTCCATTCCATTCCATTCCATTCCATTCCATTCGGGTTGATTCCATTCCATTCTATTCCATTCCATTCCATTAGGGTTGATTATATCCTATTCCATTCCATTTCTTTTCATTCCACTGCATTCCAGTCAGGTTGATTCCATTCCATTCCATTCCATTCCAGTCCACTCCATTCCAATCAGGTTGAATCCATTCCATTCCATTCCATTCCATTCCTATAAATTCCAATCCATTCAGGTTGATTCCCTACGCTTCCATTCCATTCCATTCCATTCCATTCGGTTTGATTCCATTCCATTCCATTCCATTCCATTCCATTCCATTCCATTCGGTTTGATTCCATTCCATTCCATTCCACTCCATTCCATTCCATTCCATTCCATTCCGGTTGATTCCATCCCATTCCAATCCATTCCATTCCATTCCAATCCTTTCCAATCAGGTTGATTCCAATCCATTCCATTCCATTCCATTCCATTCCATTCCATTCCATTCCATTCGGGTTGATTCCATTCCATTCTATTCCATTCCATTCCATTAGGGTTGATTATATCCTATTCCATTCCATTTCTTTTCATTCCACTGCATTCCAGTCAGGGTGATTCCATTCCATTCCATTCCATTCCATTCCATTCCATTCCATTCCATTCCACTCCATTCCAATCAGGTTGAATCCATTCCATTCCATTCCATTCCATTCCAATCCATTCCATTCCATTCGGCTTGATTCCATTCCATTCCATTCCATTCCACTCCATTCCATGCCATTCCATACCATTCCTGTTGATTCCATCCCATTCCATTCTATTCCACTCCATTCCATACCATTCCATTCCACTCGGTTTGATTCCATTCCATTCCATTCCATTCCTTTCCACTCCATTCGGGTTCATTACGTTCTCTTCCATTCCTTCCATTCCATTGCATTCCATTCCATTTTATTCGGGTTGATTCCATTCCATTCCATTTCATTCCATTCCATTCCATTCTACTCCATTCGGGTTGATTCCATATCCTTCCCTTGCATTCCATTCCATTCCATTCCCATTCATTCTGGTTGACTCCATACACTTCCATTCCATTCCATTCGGGTTGATTACATGCCAATCCATTCCATACCATTCCATTCCTTGCCATTCCATTCGGCTTGATTCCATTCCTTTCCATTCCTTTCCATTCCATTCCATTCCATTGCAGTCCATTCCATTCGATTCCATTGCATTCCATTCCATTCCATTCGTTTCTGGTTGATTCCCTTCCATTCCATTCCAATCCCTTCAGGTTGATTCCATTGCATTTCATTCCATTCCATCCCATTCTATTCCATTCCATTCCACTCCATTCCTGTCAGGTTGATTCCACTCCATTGCACTCCATTCCACTGAATTCCATGCCATTCCATACCATTCGTGTTGATTAAATCCCATTCCTTTCCATTCCATTCCATTCCATTCCATTCCATTCCATTCCGTTTGATTTCATTCCATTCCATTCCTTTCCATTCCATTCCTTTCCATTCGTGGTGATTCAATTCCCTTCCATTTCTTCCATTCCATTGCATTCCCTTCCATTCCATTCGGTCTGATTCCATTGCATTCCATTCCATTTGGGTTGATTCCATATCCCTCCCTTCCATTCCATTCCAACACTCAGGTTGATTCCATACGCTTCCATTGCATTCCATTCCATTCCATTCGGGTGGATTCCTTTCCATCCCATTCTATTCCATTCCATTTCATTCCATTCCATTTCATTCCATTCCATTCGCGTTAATACCAATCCATTCCATTCCTTTCCATTCCATTCCATTTCATTACATTCGAGTTGATTCCATTCCATTCCATTCAGTTCCATTCCATTCCATTCCATGCCACTCCAATCCATTACGTTCGATTCCATTCGGGTTGATTCCATTCCATTCCATTCCATTACATTACATTCGGGTTGATTCCATTCCATTCCATTCCACTCCATTGCATTCCATTGCACTCCATTCCATTCCATTCCATTCCATTCGGGTTGATTCCATCCCATTCCATTCCATTCCATTCCATTCCATTTCATACCACTCCATTCCAATCAGGTTGATTCCGTTCCATTCCATGTCATTCCATTCCATTCCATTCCATTCCATTCCATTCCATTCCATTTCATTCGGGTTGATACCATTCCATTCCATTCCATTCTATTCCATTCCATTCTATTCCATTCCATTCCATTCCATTCCAATCCATACGTGTTGATTCCATTCCCTTCCATTCCATTGCAATCCATTCCATTCCAGTTGATTCCATTCCCTTCGATTCCATTCCATTCCATTCGACTCCGTTCCATTGCATTCCATTCGGGTGGATTCCAATCCATTCCATTCCATTCCATTCCTTTCCATTCCATTCCATTCCATTCCATTCCATTCCTATCCATTCAGGTTGATTCCCTATGCTTCCATTCCATTCCCTTCCATTCCATTCCATTCCATTCCAATCCATTTCATTCCATTCGGATTTATTCCATTCCATTCCATTCAATTCCATTCCATTCCATTCCATGCCATTCCAATCCATTACGTTCGATTTCATTCGGGTTGATTCCATTCCATTCCTTTCCATTCCATTACGTTCGGGTTGATTCCATTCCATCCATTACACTCCAGTTCATTGCATTCCATTCCATTCCATTCGGGTTGATTCCAACGCATTCCATTCCATTCCTTTCCATTCCTTTCCACTCCATTCCAATCAGGTTGATTCCATTGCATTCCATTCCATTTCATGCCATTCCATTCCATTCCATTCCGTTCCAATCTTTTCCATTCCGTTCCAATCTATTCCATTCCATTCCATTCCATTCCATTCCATTCCTTTCGGGTTGTTTCCATTCCATTCCATTCCATTCCAGTCCATTCCATGCCATTCCATACCATTCGGGTTGATTCCATCCCATTCCATTCTATTCCACTCCATTCCATTCCGTTCCATCCATTCGGTTTGATTCCATTCCATTCCATTCCATTCCATTCCATTCCATTCCATTCCATTGCATTCCATTCCATTCGGGTTGATTGCGTTCCCTTCCATTCCTTCCATTCCATTGCATTCCATTCCATTTCATTCGGGTTGATTCCATTCCATTCCATTTCATTCCATTCCATTCCATTCCACTCCATTCGGGTCAATTCCATAACCTTCCCTTGCATTCCATTCCATTCCATTCCCATCCATTCGGGTTGACTCCATACACTTCCATTCCATTCCATTCCTTTCCATTCCATTCAGGTTGATTCCATTCCATTCCTTTCCATTACGTTACATTCGGGTTGATTTCATTCCATTCCATTCCATTCCATTCCATTCCATTCAATTCCGTTTCATTCCATTCCATTCGTGTTGATTACATTCCCTTCCACTCCATTGCATTGCATTCCATTCCATTCCATTCGGGTTGATTCCATTCCCTTACATTCCATTCCATTCCATTCCATTCCAGTCCTTTCCATTCCATTCAGGTTGATTCCATTCCATTCCTTTCCATTACATTACATTCGGGTTGATTCCATTCCATTCCATTCCATTCCTTTCCATGTCATTCCCACCATTATACTCGATTCCATTCGGATTGATTCCATTCCATTCCATTCCACTCCCTTGCATTCCATTCCACTGCATTCCATTCCATTCCATTCCATTCGGTTTGATTCCATCCCATCCCATTAGATCCCATTCCATTCCATGGCATTCGGGTTGATTCCATTCTTTTCCATTCCTTTCCATTCCATTCAATTCCGTTTCATTCCATTCCATTCGTGTTGATTACATTCCCTTCCACTCCATTGCATTGCATTCCATTCCATTCCATTCGGGTTGATTCCATTCCCTTACATTCCATTCCATTCCATTCCATTCCATTCCATTCCATTCCATTCCATTCCATTCCTTTCTGGTTTATTCCATTCCATTCCATTCCATTTCATTCCATTCCATTCCATTAGGGTTGATTATATCCTATTCCATTCCATTTCTTTTCATTCCACTTCATTCCAATCAGGTTGATTTCATTCCATTCCATTCCATTACAATCCATACGTGTTGATTCCATTCCCTTCCATTCCATTGCAATCCATTCCATTCCAGTTGTTTCCATTCGCTTTGATTCCATTCCATTCCATTCGATTCCGTTCCATTGCATTCCATTCGGGTGGATTCCAATCCATTCCATTCTATTCCATTCCATTCCAATCCATTCAGGTTGATTCCCTACGATTCCATTCCATTCAATTCCACTCCATTCGGGTTGATTCCATTCCATTCCATTCCATTCCATTCCATTCCATTCCATTCCATTCCATTAAATTACATTCGGTTTGATTCCATTCCCATCCATTCCACTACATTGCATTCCATTCCACTCCATTCCATTCCATTCCATTCTATTCCATTCCGGTTGATTCCATCCCATTCCATTCCATTCCATTCCATTCCAATCCATTCCTATCAGGTTGATTCCATTCAATTCCATTCGGGTTGATTCCAATCCATTCCATTCCATTCCATTCCATTCCATTCCACTTCCTTCCATTCCATTTCTTTCTGGTTGATTCCATTCCATTCCATTCCATTACTTTCCATTAGTGTTGATTATATCCTATTCCAATCCATTTCTTTTTATTCCACTGCATTCCAGTCAGGTAGATTCCATTCCATTCCATTCCATTCCATTCCATTCCATTCCATTCCATTCCATTCCATTCCTTTCTATTCCATTCCATTCCATTCCATTCCATTCGGGTTGATTCAATTCCATTCCATTCCATCCAACTACATTCGGGATTATTCCATTCCATTCCTCTCCATTCCATTCCATTCCATAACATTTTGGTTGATTCCAACCCATTCCATTCCATTCCATACCAATCCATTCCATTCCATTCAAGTTGATTCCATTCCCTTCGATTCCATTCCATTCTATTCGATGCCATTCCGTTCCATTCCATTTGGGTGGATTCCAATCCATTCCATTCCATTCCATTCCATTCCAATCCATTCCATTCCATTCAGGTTGATTCCCTATGCTTCCATTCCATTCCATTCCATTCCATTCGTGTTGATTCCATTCCATTCCATTCGATTTGATTCCATTCCATTCCATTCCACTCCATTGCATTCCATTCCACTCCATTCCATTCCATTCCATTCCATTCCATTCCATTCCATACCGGTTGATTCAATCCCGTTCCATTCCATTCCATTCCATTCCATTCCAATCCATTCCAATCAGGTTGATTCCATTCCATTCCATTCCATTCCATTCCATTTCATTCCATTCCATTCGCGTTAATACCAATCCATTCCATTCCTTTCCATTCCATTCCATTTCATTCCATTCGAGTTGATTCCATTCCATTCCATTCAGTTCCATTCCATTCCATTCCATGCCACTCCAATCCATTACGTTCGATTCCATTCGGGTTGATTCCATTCCATTCCATTCCATTACATTTCATTCGGGTTGATTCCATTCCATTCCATTCCACTCCATTGCATTCCAATGCACTCCATTCCATTCCATTCCATTCCATACGGGTTGATTCCATCCCATTCCATTTCATTCCATTCCATTCCATTTCATACCACTCCATTCCAATCAGGTTGATTCCGTTCCATTCCATGTCATTCCATTCCATTCCATTCCATTCCATTCCATTCCATTCCATTTCATTCGTGTTGATACCATTCCATTCCATTCCATTCTATTCCATTCCATTCCATTCCATTCCATTGCATTCCACTCCATTCCATGCCATTCCATACCACTCGGGATCATTCCAAAAAATTCCATTCTATTCCACTCCATTCGATTCCATTCCATTCCATTCCATTGCAATCCATACGTGTTGATTCCATTCCCTTCCATTCCATTGCAATGCATTCCATTCCAGTTGATTCCATTCCCTTCGATTCCATTCCATTCCATTCGATTCCGTTCCATTGCATTCCATTCGGGTGGATTCCAATCCATTCTATTCCATTCAATTCCATTCCATTCCATTCCATTCCTTTCCTATCCATTCAGGTTGATTCCCTAAGCTTCCATTCCATTCCATTCCATTCCATTCCAATCCATTTCATTCCATTCGGGTTTATTCCATTCCATTCCATTCAATTCCATTCAATTCCATTCCATGCCATTCCAATCCATTACTTTCGATTTCATTCGGGTTGATTCCATTCCATTCCTTTCAATTCCATTACGTTCAGGTTGATTCCATTCCATCCATTACACTCCAGTTCATTGAATTCCATTCCATTCCATTCGGGTTGATTCCATCCCATTCCATTCCATTCCTTTCCATTCCTTTCCACTCCATTCCAATCAGGTTGATTCCATTCCATTCCATTCCATTCCATTCCATTCCATTCCATTCCGTTCCAATCTATTTCATTCCGTTCCAATCTATTCCATTCCATTCCATTCCTTTCGGGTTGTTTCCATTCCATTCCATTCCATTCCATTCCACTCCATTCCATGCCATTCCATACCATTCGGGTTGATTCCCTCCCATTCCATTCTATTCCACTCCATTCCCTTCCATTCCATCCATTCGGTTTGATTCCATTCCATTCCATTCCATTGCATTCCATTCCATTCGGGTTGATTACGTTCCCTTCCATTCCTTCCATTCCATTGCATTCCATTCCATTTTATTCGGGTTGATTCCATTCCATTCCATTTCATTCCATTCCATTCCATTCCACTCCATTCGGGTTAATTCCATAACCTTCCCTTGCATTCCATTCCATTCCATTCCCATCCATTCGGGTTGACTCCATACACTTCCATTCCATTCCATTCCTTTCCATTCCATTCAGGTTGATTCCATTCCATTCCTTTCCATTACATTACATTCGGGTTGATTTCATTCCATTCCATTCCATTCCATTCCATTCAATTCCGTTTCATTCCATTCCATTCGTGTTGATTACATTCCCTTCCACTCCATTGCATTGCATTCCATTCCATTCCATTCGGGTTGATTCCATTCCCTTACATTCCATTCCATTCCATTCCATTCCAGTCCTATCCATTCCATTCAGGTTGATTCCATTCCATTCCTTTCCATTACATTACATTCGGGTTGATTCCATTCCATTCCATTCCATTCCTATCCATGTCATTCCCACCATTATACTCGATTCCATTCGGATTGATTCCATTCCATTCCATTCCACTCCCTTGCATTCCATTCCACTGCATTCCATTCCATTCCATTCCATTCGGTTTGATTCCATCCCATCCCATTAGATCCCATTCCATTCCATGGCATTCGGGTTGATTCCATTCTTTTCCATTCCTTTCCATTCCATTCAATTCCGTTTCATTCCATTCCATTCGTGTTGATTACATTCCCTTCCACTCCATTGCATTGCATTCCATTCCATTCCATTCGGGTTGATTCCATTCCCTTACATTCCATTCCATTCCATTCCATTCCATTCCATTCCATTCCATTCCATTCCTTTCCATTCCATTCCATTCCATTCCATTCCATTCCTTTCTGGTTGATTCCATTCCATACCATTCCATTTCATTCCATTCCATTCCATTAGGTTTGATTATATCCTATTCCATTCCATTTCTTTTCATTCCGCTTCATTCCAATCAGGTTGATTTCATTCCATTCCATTCCATTACAATCCATACGTGTTGATTCCATTCCCTTCCATTCCATTGCAATCCATTCCATTCCAGTTGTTTCCATTCGCTTTGATTCCATTCCATTCCATTCGATTCCGTTCCAGTGCATTCCATTCGGGTGGATTCCAATCCATTCCATTCTATTCCATTCCATTCCAATCCATTCAGGTTGATTCCCTACGCTTCCATTCCATTCAATTCCATTCCATTCGGGTTGATTCCATTCCATTCCATTCCATTCCATTACATTAAATTACATTCGGTTTGATTCCATTCCCATCCATTCCACTACATTGCATTCCATTCCACTCCATTCCATTCCATTCCATTCTATTCCATTCCGGTTGATTCCATCCCATTCCATTCCATTCCATTCCAATCCATTCCTATCAGGTTGATTCCATTCAATTCCATTCGGGTTGATTCCAATCCATTCCATTCCATTCCATTCCATTCCATTTCCTTCCATTCCATTCCTTTCTGGTTGATTCCATTCCATTCCATTCCATTACTTTCCATTAGTGTTGATTATATCCTATTCCAATCCATTTCTTTTTATTCCACTGCATTCCAGTCAGGTAGATTCCATTCCATTCCATTCCATTCCATTCCATTCCATTCCATTCCATTCCATTCCATTCCTTTCTATTCCATTCCATTCCATTCCATTCGGGTTGATTCAATTCCATTCCATTCCATCCAACTACATTCGGGTTTATTCCATTCCATTCCTCTCCATTCCATTCCATTCCATAACATTTTGGTTGATTCCATCCCATTCCATTCCATTCCATACCAATCCATTCCATTCCATTCAAATTGATTCCATTCCCTTCGATGCCATTCCATTCCATTCGATGCCATTCCGTTCCATTCCATTTGGGTGGATTCCAATCCATTCCATTCCATTCCATTCCATTCCAATCCATTCCATTCCATTCAGGTTGATTCCCTATGCTTCCATTCCATTCCATTCCATTCCATTTCATTCGTGTTGATTCCATTCCATTCCATTCCATTACATTCGATTTGATTCCATTCCATTCCATTCCACTCCATTGCATTCCATTCCACTCCATTCCATTCCATTCCATTCCATTCCATTCCAATCCATAGCGGTTGATTCAATCCCGTTCCATTCCATTCCATTCCATTCCATTCCAATCCATTCCAATCAGGTTGATTCCATTCCATTCCATTCCATTCCATTCCATTCCATTCCATTCCATTCGGGTTGATTCCATTCCATTCCATTCCATTCCATTCCATTCCATTCCATTCCATTCCGGTTGATTCATTTCCATTCCATTCCATTCCACTACATTCGGGTTGATTGCATTCCATTCCTCTCCATTCCATTCCATTCCATAACATTTGGGTTGATTCCATCCCATTCCATTCCATTCCATTCCTTACCAATCCATTCCATTCCATTCCATTCCATTCCAGTTGATTCCATTCCCTTTGATTCCATTCCATTCCATTCGATTCCATTCCATTCCATTCCATTTGGGTGGATTCCAATCCATTCTATTCCATTACATTCCATTCCTATCCATTCCAATCCATTCAGGTTGATTCCCTACGCTTCCATTCCATTCCATTCCATTGGGTTTGATTCCATTCCATTCCTTTCCTTTCCATTCCATTCCATTACGTTCCATTCCAATACATTCGGTTTGATTCCATTCCATTCCATTCCACTCCATTGCATTCCATTCCACTCCATTCCATTCCATTCCATTCCATTCCATTCCATTCCAATCTTTCCAATCAGGTTGATTCCATTCCATTCCATTCCATTCCATTCCATTCCATTCCATTCCATTCGGGTTGATTCCATTCCATTCCAGTACATTCCATTCCATTAGGGTTGATTATATCCTATTACATTCCATTTCTTTTCATTCAACTGCATTCCACTCAGGTTGATACCATTCCATTCCATTCCATTCCATTCCATTCCATTCCATTCGGGTTGATTCAATTCCATTCCATTCCGTTCCACTTCATTTGGGTTGATTCTATTCCATTCCTCTCCATTCCATTCCATTACATAACATTTCGGTTGATTCCATCCCATTCCATTCCATTCCATTGCATTCCAATCAACTCCATTCCATTCCAGTTGATTCCATTCCCTTTGATTCCATTCCATTTCATTCGATTCCACTCCATTCCATTCCATTTGGGTGGAATGTAATCCATTCCATTCCATTCCAATCCATTCCAATTCACTCAGGTTGATTCCCCACGCTTCCATTCCATTCAATTCCTTTCCATTCAAGTTGATTCCATTCCATTCCATTCCAATGCATTACATTCGGTTTGATTCCTTTCCATTCCATTCCACTCCATTCCACTCCATTCCATTCCATTCCATTCGGGTTGTTTCCATTCCATTCCATTCCATTCCATTCCTTGCCATTCCATACCATTCTTGAAGATTCCATCCAATTCCATTCCATTCCATTCCATTCCATTCCATTCCATACGGGTTGATTCCATTCCCTTCCATTCCATTGCAATCAATTCCATTCCAGTTGATTCCATTCCCTTCGATTCCATTCCATTCCATTCGATTCCATTACATTTCATTCCATTCGGGTGGATTCCAATCCATTCCATTCCATTCCATTCCATTCCAATCCATTCAGGTTGATTCCCTACGCTTCCATTCCATTCAACTCCATTCCTTTCGGGTTGATTCCATTCCATTCCATTCCATTCCATTCCATTCCATTCCATTCCATTCCATTTCATTCGTATTGATTCCATTCCATTCCATTCCATTCCATTCCATTCCATTCCTTTCTGGTTGATTCCATTCCATTCCATTAAATTCCATTCCATTCCATTAGGGTTGAATATATCCTATTCCAATCCATTTCTTTTAATTCCTCTGCATTCCAGTCACGTTGATTCTATTCCATTCCATTCCATTCCATTCCATTCCATTCCATTCCATTCCATTCCATTCCATTCCATTCTATTCCGGTTGATTCAATTCCATTCCATTCCATTCCCCGACATTCGGGTTGATTCCATTCCATTCCTCTCCATTCCATTCCATTCCATTCCATAACATTTGGGTTGATTCCATCCCATTCCATTCCATTCCATTCCTTACCAATCCATTCCATTCCATTCCATTCCATTCCAGGTGATTCCATTCCCTTCGATTCCATTCCATTCCATTAGATTCCATTCCATTCCATTCCATTTGGGTGAATTCCAATTAATTCCATTCCATTCCTATCCATTCCATTCCATTCAGGTTGATTCCCTACGCTTCCATTCCATTCCATTCCTTTCCATTCGGGTTGATTCCATTCCATTCCATTCCATTCCCTTCCATTCCATTCCATTCCATTACATTCGGTTTGATTCCATTCCATTCCATTCCACTCCATTGCATTCCATTCCACTCCATTCCATTGCATTCCATTCCATTCCATTCCGGTTGATTCCATCCCATTCCATTCCATTCCATTCCATTCCAATCCTTTCCAATCAGGTTGATTCCATTCCATTTCATTCCATTCCATTCCATTCCATTCCATTCCATTCGGGTTGATTCCATTCCATTCCATTTTATTCCATTCCATTCCATTCCATTCCATTCCATTCCATTCCATTCCATTCCATTAGGGTTGATTATATCCTATTCCATTCCATTTCTTTTCATTCCACTGCATTCCAGTCAGGTTGATTCCATTCCATTCCATTCCATTCCATTCCATTCCATTCCTTTCTATTCCATTCCATTCCATTCCATTCGGGTTGATTCAATTCCATTCCATTCCATCCAACTACATTCGGGTTGATTACATTCCATTCCTCTCCATTCCATTCCATTCCATAACATTTTGGTTGATTCCATCCCATTCCATTCCATTCCATTCTATACCAATCCATTCCATTCCATTCAAGTTGATTCCATTCCCTTCGATTCCATTCCATTCCATTCGATGCCATTCGGTTCCATTCCATTTGGGTGGATTCCAATCCATTCCATTCCATTCCATTCCATTCCAATCCATTCCAATCCATTCCAATCCATTCAGGTTGATTCCCTATGCTTCCATTCCATTCCATTCCATTCCATTCGGGTTGATTCCATTCCATTCCATTCCATTACATTCGATTTGATTCTATTCCATTCCATTCCACCCCATTGCATTCCATTCCACTCCATTCCATTCCATTCCATTCCATTCCATTCCATACCGGTTGATTCCATCCCGTTCCATTCCATTCCATTCCATTCAATTCCAATCCATTCCAATCAGGTTGATTCCATTCCATTCCATTCCATTCCATTCCATTCCATTCCATTCCATTCCATTCGGGTTGGTTCCATTCCATTCCATTCCATTCCATTCCATTCCATTCGGGTTGATTCAGTTCCATTCCATTCCATTCCACTACATTCGGGTTGATTCCATTCCATTCCTCTCCATTCCATTCCATTCCATAACATTTGGGTTGATTCCATCCCATTCCATTCCATTCCATTCCATTCCAATCCATTCCATTCCATTCCATTCCATTCCAGTTGATTCCATTCCCTTCGATTCCATTCCATTCCACTCGATTCAATTCCATTCCATTCCATTTGTGTGGATTCCAATCCATTCCATTCCATTGCATTCCATTCCAATCCATTCCAATCCATACAGGTTGATTCCCTACGCTTCCATTCCATTCAATTTCATTCCATTCTGGTTGATTCCATTCCATTCCATACCAATCCATTACATTCGGTTTGATTCCATTCCATTCCATTCCACTCCATTCCACTCCATTCCATTCCATTCCATTCGGGTTGATTCCCTCCCATTCCATTCCATTCCATTCCATTCCATTCCATTCGGGTTGTTTCCATTCCATTCCATTCCACTACATTCCATGCCATTCCATACCATTCGTGTTGATTCCATAACATTCCATTCCATTCCATTCCATTCCATTCCATTCCATTCCATTCCAATCCATACGGGTTGACTCCATTCCCTTCCATTCCATTGCAATCCATTCCATTCCAGTTGATTCCATTCCCTTCCATTCCATTCCATTCCATTCGATTCCATTCCAATTCATTCCATTCGGGTGGATTCCAATCCATTCCATTCCATTCCATTCCATTCCATTCCATTCCATTCAATTCCAATCCATTCAGGTTGATTCCCTACGCTTCCATTCCATTCAACTCCATTACTTTCGGGTTGATTCCATTCCATTCCATTCCATTCCATTCCATTCCATTCGCGTTGATTCCATTCCATTCCATTCCATTCCATTCCATTTCATTCCATTCCATTCCTTTCTGGTTGATTCCATTCCATTCCATTAAATTCCATTCCATTCCATTAGGGTTGAATATATCCTATTCCAATCCATTTCTTTTCATTCCTCTGCATTCCAGTCAGGTTGATTCCATTCCATTCCATTCCATTCCATTCCATTCCATTCCATTCGGGTTGATACAATTCCATTCCATTCCATTCCACGACATTCGGGTTGATTCCATTCCATTCCTCTGCATTCCATTCCATTCCATAATGTTTGGGTTGATAGCATCCCATTCCATTCCATTCCATTCCTTACCAATCCATTCCATTCCATTCCATTCCACTCCAGTTGATTCCATTCCCTTCGATTCCATTTCATTCCATTCGATTCCATTCCATTCCCTTCCATTTGGGTGATTCCAATCCATTCCATTCCATTCCATTCCATTCCTATCCATTCCAATCCATTCAGGTTGATTCCCTACACTTCCATTCAATTCCATTCCATTCCATTCGGGTTTATTCCATTCCATCCCATTCCATTCTATTCCATTACATTACATTCGGTTTGATTCCATTCCATTCCATTCCACTCCATTGCATTCCATTCCACTCCATTCCATTCCATTCCATTCCGGTTGATTCCATCCCATTCCATTCCATTCCATTCCATTCCAATCCTTTCAGGTTGATTCCTTATGCTTCCATTCCATTCCATTCCAATTCTTTCGGGTTGATTCCTTTCCATTCCATTCCATTACATTCGATTTGATTCCATTCCATTCCATTCCACTGCATTGCATTCCATTCGACTCCATTCCGTTACATTCCATTAAATTCCATTCCGGTTGATTCCATCCCGTTCCATTCCATTAGATTCCATTCAATTCCTATCCATTCCAATCATGTTGATTCCGTTCCATTCCATTCCATTCCATTCCATTCCATTCCATTCCATTCGGGTTGATTCCATTCCATTCCATTCCACTCCATTGCAATCCATTCCACTCCATTCCACTCCATTCCATTCCATTCCGGTTGATTCCATCCCATTCCAATCCATTCCATTCCATTCCAATCCTTTCCAATCAGGTTGATTCCATTCCATTCCATTCCATTCCATTCCATTCCATTCCATTCCATTCCATTCCATTCGGGTTGATTCCATTCCATTCCATTCCATGCCATTCCACTCCATTCCATGCCATTCCATACCATTCCTGTTGATTCCATCCCATTCCATTCTATTCCACTCCATTCCATACCATTCCATTCCATTCGGTTTGATTCCATTCCATTCCATTCCATTCCTTTCCACTCCATTCGGGTTCATTACGTTCTCTTCCATTCCTTCCATTCCATTGCATTCCATTCCATTTTATTCGGGTTGATTCCATTCCATTCCATTTCATTCCATTCCATTCCATTCCACTCCATTCGGGTTGATTCCATATCCTTCCCTTGCATTCCATTCCATTCCATTCCCATTCATTCTGGTTGACTGCATACACTTCCATTCCATTCCATTCCATTCCATTCGGGTTGATAACATGCCATTCCATTCCATTCCATTCCATTCCTTGCCATTCCATTCGGCTTGATTCCTTTCCTTTCCATTCCTTTCCATTCCATTCCATTCCATTGCATTCCATTCCATTCCATTCCATTCGTTTCTGGTTGATTCCCTTCCATTCCATTCCATACCATTCCACTCCACTCCATTCCATTCCATTCCATTCCATTTCATTCCATTCCATTCCATTCGTGTTGATTCCATTCCATTCCTTTGCATTCCATTCAATTCTGTTCCATTACATTCCATTCGGGTTGATTGCATTCCTTTCCACTCCATTGCATTCCATTCCATTCCATTCCATTCCATTCCATTCCTTTCCATTTAATTCCATTCCATTCGGGTTGATTCCATTCCATTCCAGTCCATTCCATTCTGGTTGATTCCATTCCATTCCATTCCATTCAAATCCATTCCAATCGGTTTGTGTCCATTCCATTCCATTCCAATCCCTTCAGGTTGATTCCATTGCATTTCATTCCATTCCATCCCATTCTATTCAATTCCATTCCACTCCATTCCTGTCAGGTTGATTCCACTCCATTGCACTCCATTCCACTCAATTCCATGCCATTCCATACCATTCGTGTTGATTAAATCCCATTCCTTTCCATTCCATTCCATTCCATTCCATTCCGTTTGATTTCATTCCATTCCATTCCTTTCCATTCCATTCCATTCCATTCGTGGTGATTCAATTCCCTTCCATTTCTTCCATTCCATTGCATTCCCTTCCATTCCATTCGGGTTGATTCCATTCCATTCCATTCCATTTGGGTTGATTCCATATCCTTCCCTTCCATTCCTTTCCATTCCATTCCATTCCATTCCAACACTCGGGTTGATTCCATACGCTTCCATTGCATTCCATTCCATTCCATTCGGGTGGATTCCTTTCCATCCCATTCTATTCCATTCCATTCCATTCCATTCCATTTCATTCCATTCCATTCGCGTTAATACCAATCCATTCCATTCCTTTCCATTCCATTCCATTTCATTCCATTCGAGTTGATTCCATTCCATTCCATTCAGTTCCATTCCATTCCATTCCATGCCACTCCAATCCATTACGTTCGATTCCATTCGGGTTGATTCCATTCCATTCCATTCCATTCCATTCCATTCCATTCGGGTTGATTCCATTCCATTCCATTCCACTCCATTGCATTCCATTGCACTCCATTCCATTCCATTCCATTCCATTCGGGTTGATTCCATCCCATTCCATTCCATTCGATTCCATTCCATTTCATTCCACTCCATTCCAATCAGGTTGATTCCGTTCCATTCCATGTCATTCCATTCTATTCCATTCCTTTCCATTCCATGTCATTCGGGTTGATACCATTCCATTCCATTCCATTCCATTCCACTCCATTCCATGCCATTCCATACCACTCGGGATCATTCCATCAAATTCCATTCTATTCCACTCCGTTCCATTCCATTCCATTCCATTCCATTCCACTCTATTCGGTTTGATTCCATTCCATTCCATTCCATTCCATTCCATTGCATTCCATTCCATTCGGGTTGATTCCGTTCCCTTCCATTCCTTCCATTTCATTGCATTCCATTCCATTTTATTTGGGTTGATTCTATTCCATTGCATTGCATTCCATTCCATTCCATTCCATTCCACTCCATTCCAGTCAGGTTGATTCAATTCCATTCCATTCGATTCCATTCCGGGTTATTCCATTCCCTTCCATTTCTTCCATTCCATTGCATTCCATTCCTTTCCATTCGGGTTGATTCCATTCCATTCCAATCCACTTGGGTTGATTCCATATTCTTCCCTTCCATTCCATTCCATTCCATTCCAATACACTCGTGTTGATTTCATACGCTTCCATTGCATTCCATTCAATTCCATTCGGGTAGATTCTATTCCATTCCCTTCCATTCCATTCCATTCCATTCCATTCCATTCCATTCCATTCCACTCGCATTAATACCATTCCATTGCATTCCATTCCATTCCATTCCCTTCCTTTCCATTCCATTCCATTCCATTCCATTTCATTCCATTCGGGTTTATTCCATTCCAATCCATTCAATTCCATTCCATTCCATTCCATGCCATTCCAATCCATTACGTTCGATTTCATTCGGGTTGATTCCATTCCATTCCATTCCATTCCATTACGTTCGGGTTGATTCCATTCCATTCCATTACACTCCAGTTCATTGCATTCCATTCCATTCCATTCGGGTTGATTCCATGCCATTCAATTCCATTCCATTCCATTCTATTCCATTGCATTCCATTCCATTCCGTTCGGGTTGATTACGTTCCCTTCCATTCCTTCCATTCCATTGCATTCCATTTCATTTTATTCGGGTTGATTTCATTCCATTCGATTTCATTCCATTCCATTCCATTCCACTCCATTCGGGTTGATTCCATAACCTTCCCTTGCATTCCATTCCATTCCATTCCCATCCATTCGGGTTGACTCCATACACTTCCATTCCATTCCATTCCTTTCCATTCCATTCACGTTGATTCCATTCCATTCCTTTCCAATACATTACATTCGGGTTGATTCCATTCCATTCCATTCCATTCCATTCCATTCCATGTCATTCCAACCATTATACTCGATTCCATTCGGGTTGATTCCATTCCATTCCATCCCACTCCCTTGCATTCCATTCCACTGCATTCCATTCCATTCCATTCCATTCGGGTTGATTCCATCCCAACCCATTAGATCCCATTGCATTCCATGGCATTCGGGTTGATTCCATTCTTTTCCATTCCTTTCCATTCCATTCAATTCCGTTTCATTCCATTCCATTCGTGTTGATTACATTCCCTTCCACTCCAATGCATTGCATTCCATTCCATTCCATTCGGGTTGATTCCATTCCCTTGCATTCCATTCTATTCCATTCCATTCCTTTCCATTCCATTCCATTCCATTCCTTTCGGGTTGATTCCATTCCATTCCATTCAATTAGATTCCATTCCATTCCATTAGGTTTGATTATATCCTATTCCATTCCATTTCTTTACATTCCACTTCATTCCAATCAGGTTGATTTCATTCCATTCCATTCCATTCCATTCCAATCCATACGTGTTGATTCCATTCCCTTCCATTCCATTGCAATCCGTTCCATTCCAGTTGATTTCATTCCCTTCGATACCATTCCATTCCATTCGATTCCGTTCCATTGCATTCCATTCGGGTGGATTCCAATCCATTCCATTCCATTCCATTCCATTCCAATCCATTTAGGTTGATTCCCTACGCTTCCATTCCATTCAATTCCATTCCATTCGTGTTGATTCCATTCCATTCCATTCCATTCCATTACATTACATTAAATTACATTCGGTTTGATTCCATTCCATTCCATTCCACTACGTAGCATTCCATTCCACTCCATTCCATTCCATTCCATTGCGTTCCATTCCGGTTGATTCCATTCCATTCCATTCCATTCCATTCCATTCCATTCCATTCCAGTCCACTCCAATTAGGTTGATTCCATTCCTTTCCATTCCATTCCATTCGGGTTGATTCCATTCCATTCCATTCCATTCCATTCCATTCCATTCCATTCCATTCCATTCCATTCCTTTCTGGTTGATTCCATTCCATTCCATTCCATTCCATTCGGGTTGATTCCATTCCATTCCATTCCATTCCATTCCATTCCATTCCATTCCATTCCATTCCATTTCATTCCATTCCATTCCTTTCTGGTTGATTCCATTCCATTCCATTCCATTCCATTCGGTTTGATTCCATTCCATTCCATTCCACTCCTTTGCATTCCATTCCACTCCATTCCATTCCATTCCATTCCATTCCGGTTGATTCCATCCCATTCCATTCCATTCCATTCCATTCCAATCCTTTCCAATCAGGTTGATTCCATTCCATTCCATTCAATTCCATTCCATCCGGGTTGATTCCATTCCATTCCATTCCAATCCATTACATTCGGTTTGATTCCATTCCATTCCATTCCACTCGATTCCACTCCAATCCATTCCATTCCATTCGGGTTGATTCCATTCCATTCCATTCCATTCCATTCCATTCCATTCCATTCGGGTTGTTGCCATAACATTCCATTCCACTCCATTCCATGCCATTCCATACCATTCGTGAAGATTCCATCCCATTCCATTCCATTCCATTCCATTCCATTCCATTCCATACGAGTTGATTCCATTCCCTTCCATTCCATTGCAATCCATTCCATTCCAGTTGATTCCATTCCCTTCGATTCCATTCCATTCCATTCGATTCCATTCCATTTCATTCCATTCGTGTGGATTCCAATCCATTCCATTCCATTCCATTCCATTCTATTCGGGTTGATTCAATTCCATTCCATTCCATTCCACGACATTCGGGTTTATTCCATTCCATTCCTCTACATTCCATACCATTCCATAACATTTGGGTTGATTCCATCCCATTCCATCCCATTCCATTCCTTACCAATAAATTCCATTCCATTCCATTCCATTCCAGTTGATTCCATTCCCTTCGATTCCATTCAATTCAATTCCATTCCATTCCATTCCATTTGGGTGGATTCCAATCCATTCCATTCCATTCCATTCCATTCCTATCCATTCCAATGCATTCAGGTTGATTCCCTACGCTTCCATTCCATTCCATTCCATTCCATTCTTGTTATTTCAATTCCATTCCATTCCATTCCATTCCATTCCATTCGGTTTGATTCCATTCCATTCCATTCCACTCCATTGCATTCCATTCCACTCCATTCCATTCCATTCCATTCCATTCCATTCCGGTTGATTCCATCCCATTCCATTCCATTCCAATCCTTTCCAATCAGGTTGATTCCATTCCATTCCATTCCATTCCATTCCATTCGGGTTGATTCCATTCCATTCCATTCCATTCCATTCCATTCCATTCCATTAGGGTTGATTATATCCTATTCCATTGCATTTCTTTTCATTCCACTGCACTCCAGTCAGGTTGAATCCATTCCATTCCATTCCATTCCATTCCATTCCATTCCAATCCATTCGATTCCATTCGGGTTGATTCCACTCCATTCCATTCCATTCCATTCCATTCCACTCCATTCCATGCCATTCCATACCATTCGGGTTGATTCCATCCCATTCCCTTCCATTCCATTCCATTCCATTCCATTCCATTCGGGTTGATTACGTTCCCTTCCCTTCCTTCCATTCCATTGCATTCCATTCCATTTTATTCGGGCTGATTCCATTCCATTCCATTTCATTCCATTCCATTCCATTCCACTCCATTCGGGTTGATTCCGTATCCTTCACTTGCATTCCATTCCATTCCGTTCCCATCCATTCGGGTTGACTCCATACACTTCCATTCCATTCCATTCCATTCGGGTTGATTACATGCCATTCCATTCCATTCCATTCCATTCCTTGCCATCCCATTCCGGTTGATTCCATTCCTCTCCATTCCTTTCAATTCCATTCCATTCCATTGCATTCCATTCCATTCCATTCCATTGCATTCCATTCCATTCCATTCGTTTCTGGTTGATTCCCTTCCATTCCATTCCATACCATTCCATTCCACTCCATTCCATTCCATTCCATTCCACTCCATTCCATTCGTGTTGATTCCATTCCAGTCCTTCCCATTCCATTCAATTCCGTTCCATTACATTCCGTTCGGGTTGATTGCATTCCATTCCACTCCATTGCATTCCATTCCATTCCATTCCATTCGGGTTGATTCCATTCCATTCCAGTCCATTCCATTCTGGTTGATTCCATTCCATTCCATTTCTTCCATTCCATTGCATTCCCTTCCATTCCATTCGGGTTGATTCCATTCCATTCCATTCCATTTGGGTTGATTCCATATCCTTCCCTTCCATTGCATTCCATTCCATTCCAACACTCGGGTTGATTCCATACGCTTCCATTGCATTCCATTCCATTCCATTCGGGTGGATTCCTTTCCATCCCATTCTATTCCATTCCATTCCATTCCATTCCATGTCATTCCATTCCATTCCATTCCACTCCATTCCATTCGTGTTGATTCCATTCCATTCCTTTCCATTCCATTCAATTCCGTTCCATTACATTCCGTTCGGGTTGATTGCATTCCATTCCACTCCATTGCATTCCATTCCATTCCATTCCATTCCATTCCATTCCATTCCATTCGGGTTGATTCCATTCCATTCCAGTCCATTCCATTCTGGTTGATTCCATTCCATTCCATTGCATTCAAATCCATTCCAATCGGTTTGATTCCATTCCAGTCCATTCCAATCCCTTCTGGTTGATTCCAATGCATTTCATTCCATTGCATCCCATTCTATTCCATTCCATTCCACTCCATTCCTGTCAGGTTGATTCCACTCCATTGCACTCCATTCCACTCGATTCCATGCCATTCCTTACCATTCGTGTTGATTAAATCCCATTCCATTCCATTCCATTCCATTCCATTCCATTCCGTTTGATTTCATTCCATTCCATTCCTTTCCATTCCATTCCATTCCATTCGTGGTGATTCAATTCCCTTCCATTTCTTCCATTCCATTGCATTCCCTTCCATTCCATTCGGGTTGATTCCATTCCATTCCATTCCATTTGGGTTGATTCCATATCCTTCCCTTCCATTCCATTCCATTCCATTCCAACACTCGGGTTGATTCCATACGCTTCCATTGCATTCCATTCCATTCCATTCGGGTGGATTCCTATCCATCCCATTCTATTCCATTCCATTCCATTCCATTCCATTTCATTCCATTCCATTCGCGTTAATACCAATCCATTCCATTCCTTTCCATTCCATTCCATTTCATTCCATTCGAGTTGATTCCATTCCATTCCATTCAGTTCCATTCCATTCCATTCCATGCCACTCCAATCCATTACGTTCGATTCTATTCGGGTTCATTCCATTCCATTCCATTCCATTACATTACATTCGGGTTGATTCCATTCCATTCCATTCCACTCCATTGCATTCCATTGCACTCCATTCCATTCCATTCCATTCCATTCGGGTTGATTCCATCCCATTCCATTCCATTCGATTCCATTCCATTTCATTCCACTCCATTCCAATCAGGTTGATTCCGTTCCATTCCATGTCATTCCATTCCATTCCATTCCATTCCATTCCATTCCATTTCATTCGGGTTGATACCATTCCATTCCATTCCATTCCATTCCATTCCACTCCATTCCATGCCATTCCATACCACTCGGGATCATTCCATCAAATTCCATTCTATTCCACTCCGTTCCATTCCATTCCATTCCATTCCATTCCACTCTATTCGGTTTGATTCCATTCCATTCCATTCCATTCCATTCCATTCCATTGCATTCCATTCCATTCGGGTTGATTCCGTTCCCTTCCATTCCTTCCATTTCATTGCATTCCATTCCATTTTATTTGGGTTGATTCTATTCCATTGCATTGCATTCCATTCCATTCCATTCCATTCCACTCCATTCCAGTCAGGTTGATTCAATTCCATTCCATTCGATTCCATTCCGGGTTATTCCATTCCCTTCCATTTCTTCCATTCCATTGCATTCCATTCCTTTCCATTCGGGTTGATTCCATTCCATTCCAATCCACTTGGGTTGATTCCATATTCTTCCCTTCCATTCCATTCCATTCCATTCCAATACACTCGTGTTGATTCCATACGCTTCCATTGCATTCCATTCAATTCCATTCGGGTAGATTCCATTCCATTCCCTTCCATTCCATTCCATTCCATTCCATTCCATTCGCGTTAATACCATTCCATTGCATTCCATTCCACTCCATTCCCTTCCCTTCCATTCCATTCCATTCCATTCCATTTCATTCCATTCGGGTTTATTCCATTCCAATCCATTCAATTCCATTCCATTCCATTCCATGCCATTCCAATCCATTACGTTCGATTTCATTCGGGTTGATTCCATTCCATTCCATTCCATTCCATTACGTTCGGGTTGATTCCATTCCATTCCATTACACTCCAGTTCATTGCATTCCATTCCATTCCATTCGTGTTGATTCCATTCCATTCCATTCCATTCCATTCCATTCTATTCCATTGCATTCCATTCCATTCCATTCGGGTTGATTACGTTCCCTTCCATTCCTTCCATTCCATTGCATTCCATTTCATTTTATTCGGGTTGATTTCATTCCATTCCATTTCATTCCATTCCCTTCCATTCCACTCCATTCGGGTTGATTCCATAACCTTCCCTTGCATTCCATTCCATTCCATTCCCATCCATTCGGGTTGACTCCATACACTTCCATTCCATTCCATTCCTTTCCATTCCATTCACGTTGATTCCATTCCATTCCTTTCCAATACATTACATTCGGGTTGATTCCATTCCATTCCATTCCATTCCATTCCATTCCATTCCATGTCATTCCAACCATTATACTCGATTCCATTCGGGTTGATTCCATTCCATTCCATTCCACTCCCTTGCATTCCATTCCACTGTATTCCATTCCATTTCATTCCATTCGGGTTGATTCCATCCCATCCCATTAGATCCCATTCCATTCCATGGCATTCGGGTTGATTCCATTCTTTTCCATTCCTTTCCATTCCATTCAATTCCGTTTCATTCCATTCCATTCGTGTTGATTACATTCCCTTCCACTCCAATGCATTGCATTCCATTCCATTCCATTCGGGTTGATTCCATTCCCTTACATTCCATTCTATTCCATTCCATTCCTTTCCATTCCATTCCATTCCATTCCTTTCTGGTTGATTCCATTCCATTCCATTCAATTAGATTCCATTCCATTCCATTAGGGTTGATTATATCCTATTCCATTCCATTTCTTTACATTCCACTTCATTCCAATCAGGTTGATTTCATTCCATTCCATTCCATTCCAATCCATACGTGTTGATTCCATTCCCTTCCATTCCATTGCAATCCGTTCCATTCCAGTTGATTTCATTCCCTTCGATTCGATTCCATTCCATTCGATTCCGTTCCATTGCATTCCATTCGGGTGGATTCCAATCCATTCCATTCCATTCCATTCCATTCCATTCCAATCCATTCAGGTTGATTCCCTACGCTTCCATTCCATTCAATTCCATTCCATTCGTGTTGATTCCATTCCATTCCATTACATTAAATTACATTCGGTTTGATTCCATTCCATTCCATTCCACTACGTAGCATTCCATTCCACTCCATTCCATTCCATTCCATTGTGTTCCATTCCGGTTTATTCCATTCCATTCCATTCCATTCCATTCCATTCCATTCCATTCCATTCCATTCCATTCCATTCCAATTAGGTTGATTCCATTCCATTCCATTCCATTCCATTCGGGTTGATTCCATTCCATTGCATTCCATTCCATTTCATTCCATTCCATTCCTTTCTGGTTGATTCCATTCCATTCCATTCCATTCCACTCCATTAGGGTTGATTATATCCTATTCCAATCCATTTCTTTTTATTCCACTGCATTCCAGTCAGGTTGATTCCATTCCATTCCATTCCATTCCATTCCATTCCATTCCATTCCGTGCCATTCCATTCCTTTCTATTCCATTGCATTCCATTCCATTCGGGTTGATTCAATTCCATTCCATTCCATCCCAATACATTCGGGTTGATTCCATTCCATTCCTTTCCATTCCATTCCATTCCATAACATTTGGGTTGATTCCATCCCATTCCATTCCATTCCATTCCATATCTATCCATTCTATTCCATTCAAGTTGATTCCATTCCCTTCGATTCCATTCCATTCCATTCGATTCCATTCCATTCCATTCCATTTGGGTGGATTCCAATCCATTCCATACCATTCCATTCCATTCCAATCCATTCTAATCCATTCAGGTTGATTCTCTATGCTTCCATTCCATTCCATTCCATTCCATTCGGGTTGATTCCATTCCATTCCATTCCATTACATTCGATTTGATTCCATTCCATTCCATTCCACTCCATTGCATTCCATTCCACTCCATTCCATTCCATTGCATTCCATTCCGGTTGATTCCATCCCGTTCCCTTCCATTCCATTCCATTCAATTCCAATCCATTCCAATCAGGTTGATTCCATTCCATTCCATTCCATTCCATTCCATTCCATTCCATTCGGGTTGATTCCATTCCATTCCTCTCTATTCCATTCCATTCCATAACATTTGGGTTGATTCCATCCCATTGCATTCCATTCCATTCCATTCCAACCCATTCCATTACATTCCATTCCATTCTGTTGATTCCATTCCCTTCGATTCCATTCCATTCCATTCGATTCCATTCCATTCCATTCCATTTGTGTGGATTCCAATCCATTCCATTCCATTCCCTTCCATTCCAATCCATTCCAATCCATACAGGTGGATTCCCTACGCTTCCATTCATGTCAATTCCATTCCATTCGGGTTGATACCATTCCATTCCATTCCAACCCATTACATTCGATTTGATTCCATTCCATTCCATTCCACTCCATTCCACTCCAATCCATTCCATTCCATTCGGGTTGATTCCATCCCATTCCATTCCATTCCATTCAATTCCACTCCATTCGGGTTGCTTACATTCCATTCCATTCCACTCCATTCCATGCCATTCCATACCATTCGTGTTGATTCCATCCCATTCTATTCCATTCCATTCCATTCCAATCCATACGGGTTGATTCCATTCCCTTCCATTCCATTGCAATCCATTCCATTCCAGTTGACTCCATTCCCTTCCGTTCCATTCCATTCCATTCGATTCCATTCCACTTCATTCCATTCGGGTGGATTCCAATCCATTCCATTCCATTCCATTCCATTCCAATCCATTCAGGTTGACTCCCTATGCTTCCATTCCATTGGATTCCATTCTTTCGGGTTGACTCCATTCCATTCCATTCCATTCCATTCCATTCCATTCCATTCGCGTTGATTCCATTCCATTCCATTCCATTCCATTCCATTCCTTTCTGGTTGATTCCATTCCATTCCTTTAAATTCCATTCCATTCCATTAGGGTTGAATATATCCTATTCCAATCCATTTTTTTCATTCCTCTGCATTCCAGTCAGGTTGATTCCATTCCATTCCATTCCATTCCATTCCATTCCATTCCATTCCATTCCATTCCATTCCATTCGGCTTGATTCAATTCCATTCCATTCCATTCCATGACATTCGGGTTGATTCCATTCCATTCCTCTCCATTCCATTCCTTAGCAATCCTTTCCATTCCATTCCATTCCAGTTGATTCCATTCCCTTCGACTCCATTCCATTCCATTCGATTCCATTCCATTCCATTCCATTTGTGTGGAATCCAATCCATTCCATGCCATTCCATTCCATTCCTATCCATTCCAATCCATTCAGGTTGATTCCCTCCACTTCCGTTCCATTTCATTCCATTCCATTCGGGTTGATTCCATTCCATTCCATTCCATTCCATTACATTACATTACATTCGGTTTGATTCCATTCCATTCCATTCCACTCCATTGCATTCCATTCCACTCCATTCCATTCCATTCCATTCCATTCCATTCCATCCGGGTTGATTCCATTCCATTCCATTCCATCCCATTCCATTCCATTAGGGTTGATTATATCCTATTCCATTCCATTTCTTTTCATTCCACTGCATTCCAGTCAGGTTGATTCCATTCCATTCCATTCCATTCCATTCCATTCCATTCCATTCCATTCCATTGCATTGCACTCCATTCCAGTCAGGTTGAATCCATTCCATTCCATTCCATTCCAATCCATTCCATTCCATTCGGTTTGATTCCATTCCATTCCATTCCATTCCATTCCACTCCATTCCATGCCATTCCATACCATTCGGGTTGATTCCATCCCATTCCATTCTATTCCACTCCATTCCATTACATTCCATTCCATTCGGTTTGATTCCATTCCATTCCATTCCATTCCGCTCCATTCTGGTTGATTACGTTCCCTTCCATTCCTTCCATTCCATTGCATTCCATTCCATTTTATTCGGGTTGATTCCATTCCATTCCATTTCATTCCATTCCGTTCCATTCCACTCCATTCGGGTTGATTCCATATCCTTCCCTTGCATTCCATTCCATTCCATTCCCATCCATTCGTGTTGACTCCATACACTTCCATTCCATTCCATTCCATTCCATTCCATTCGTATTGATTACATGCCATTCCATTCCATTCCATTCCATTCCTTGCCATTCCATTCGGGTTGATTCCATTCCTTTCCATTCCTTTCCATTCCTTTCCATTTCATTCCATTGCATTCCATTCCATTCCATTCCATTGCATTCCATTCCATTCCGTTCGTTTCTGGTTGATTCCCTTCCATTCCATTCCATTCCATTCCATTCCATTCGTGTTGATTCCATTCCATTCCTTTCCATTCCATTCAATTCCGTTCCATTACATTCCGTTCGGGTTGAATGCATTCCTTTCCACTCCATTGCATTCTATTCCATTCCATTCCATTCCATTCCATTCCAATTTATTACATTCGGTTTGATTCCATTCAATTCCATTCCACTCCATTCCACTCCATTCCATTCCATTCCATTCGGGTTGATTCCATCCCATTCCATCCCATTCCATTCCATTCCATTCCATTCCCTTGCATTCCATTCCATTCCATTCGGGTTGTTTCCATTCCATTCCATTCCACTCCATTCCATGCCATTCCATACCATTCGTGTTGATTCCATCCCATTCCATTCCATTCCATTCCATTCCATTCCAATCCATTCAGGTTGATTCCCTATGCTTCCATTCCATTCATCTCCATTCCATTCGGGTTGATTCCATTCCATTCCATTCCATTCCATTCCATTCCATTCCATTTGCGTTGATTCCATTCCATTCCATTCCATTCCATTCCATTCCATTTAATTCCATTCCATTCCTTTCTGGTTGATTCCATTCCATTCCATTAAATTCCATTACATTCCATTAGGGTTGAATATATCCTATTCCAATCCATTTTTTTCATTCCTCTTCATTGCAGTCAGGTTGAATCCATTCCATTCCATTCCATTCCATTCGGGTTGATTCAATTCCATTCCATTCCATTCCATGACATTCGGGTTGATTCCATTCCATTCCTCTCCATTCCATTCCATTCCATAACATTTGGGTTGATTCCATCCCATTCCATTCCATTCCATTCCATTCCTTACCAATCCATTCCATTCCATTCCAGTTGATTCCATTCCCTTCGATTCCATTCCATTCCATTCGATTCGATTCCATTCCATTCCATTTGGGTGGATTCCAATCCATTCCATTCCATTCCATTCCATTCCATTCCTATCCATTCCAATCCATTCAGGTTGATTCGCTACGCTTCCATTCCATTCCATTCCATTCCATTCGGGTTGATTCAGTTCCATTCCATTCCATTCCATTCCATTCCATTCCATTCCATTCGGTTTGATTCCATTCCATTCCATTCCACTCCATTGCATTCCATTCCACTCCATTCCATTCCATTCCATTCCATTTGGGTGGATTCCAATCCATTCCATTCCATTCCATTCCATTCCATTCCTGTCCATTCCAATCCATTCAGGTTGATTCGCTACGCTTCCATTCCATTCCATTCGGGTTGATTCCGTTCCATTCCATTCCATTCCATTCCATTCCATTCCATTCCATTCGGTTTGATTCCATTCCATTCCATTCCACTCCATTGCATTCCATTCCACTCCATTCCATTCCATTCCATTCCATTCCATTCCATTCCATTCCATTCCGGTTGATTCCATCCCATTCCAATCCATTCCATTCCATTCCAATCCTTTCCAATCAGGTTGATTCCATTCCATTCCATTCCATTCCATTCCATTCCATTCCATTCCATTGCATTCCATTCGGGTTGATTCCATTCCATTCTATTCCATTCCATTCCATTGGGGTTGATTATATCCTATTCCATTCCATTTCTTTTCATTCCACTGCATTCCAGTCAGGTTGATTCCATTCCATTCCATTCCTTTCCATTCCACGCCATTCCAATCAGGTTGAATCCATTCCATTCCATTCCATTCTATTCCAATCCATTCCATTCCATTCGGGTTGATTCCATTCCATTCCCTTCCATTCCATTCCACTCCATTCCATGCCATTCCATACCATTCCTGTTGATTCCATCCCATTCCATTCTATTCCACTCCATTCCATACCATTCCATTCCATGCGGATTGATTCCATTCCATTCCATTCCATTCCATTCCTTTCCACTCCATTCGGGTTCATTACGTTCTCTTCCACTCCTTCCATTCCATTGCATTCCATGCCATTTTATTCGGGTTGATTCCATTCCATTCCATTTCATTCCATTCCATTCCATTCCACTCCATTCGGGTTGATTCCATATCCTTCCCTTGCATTCCATTCCATTCCATTCCCATTCATTCTGGTTGACTCCATACACTTCCATTCCATGCCATTCCATTCCATTCGGGTTGATTACATGCCATTCCATTCCATTCCATTCCATTCCTTGCCATTCCATTCGGCTTGATTCCATTCCTTTCCATTCCTTTCCATTCCATTCCATTCCATTGCATTCCATTCCATTCCATTCCATTCCATTGCATTCCATTCCATTCCATTCCATTGCATTCCATTCCATTCCATTCGTTTCTGGTTGATTCCCTTCCATTCCATTCCATACCATTCCATTCCACTCCATTCCATTCCATTCCATTCCATTTCATTCCATTCCATTCCATTCGTGTTGATTCCATTCCATTCCTTTGCATTCCATTCAATTCCGTTCCATTACATTCCATTCGGGTTGATTGCATTCCTTTCCACTCCATTGCATTCCATTCCATTCCATTCCATTCCATTCAATTCCATTCCATTCCATTCCATTCCATTCCATTTCATTCCATTCCATTCGGGTTGATTCCATTCCATTCCAGTCCATTCCATTCTGGTTGATTCCATTCCATTCCATTCCATTCAAATCCATTCCAATCGGGTTGATTCCATTCCATTCCATTCCAATCCCTTCAGGTTGATTCCATTGCATTTCATTCCATTCCATCCCATTCCATTCCATTCCATTCCACTCCATTCCTCTCAGGTTGATTCCACTCCATTGCACTCCATTCCACTCAATTCCATGCCATTCCATACCATTCGTGTTGATTAAATCCCATTCCTTTCCATTCCATTCCATTCCATTCCATTCCATTCCATTCCATTCCATTCCGTTTGATTTCATTCCATTCCATTCCTTTCCTTTCCATTCCATTCCGTTCGTGGTGATTCAATTCCCTTCCAGTTCTTCCATTCCATTGCATTCCCTTCCATTCCATTCGGGTTGATTCCATTCCATTCCATTCCATTTGGGTTGATTCCATATCCTTCCCTTCCATTCCATTCCATTCCATTCCAACACTCGGGTTGATTCCATACGCTTCCATTGCATTCCATTCCATTCCATTCGGGTGGATTCCTTTCCATCCCATTCTATTCCATTCCATTCCATTGCATTCCATTTCATTCCATTCCATTCGCGTTAATACAAATCCATTCCATTCCTTTCCATTCCATTCCATTTCATTCCATTCGAGTTGATTCCATTCCATTCCATTCAGTTCCATTCTATTCCATTCCATGCCACTCCAATCCATTACGTTCGATTCCATTCGGGTTGATTCCATTCCATTCCATTCCATTCCATTACATTCGGGTTGATTCCATTCCATTCCATTCCACTCCATTGCATTCCATTGCACTCCATTCCATTCCATTCCATTCCATTCGGGTTGATTCCATCCCATTCCATTCCATTCCATTACATTACATTTCATACCACTCCATTCCAATCAGGTTGATTCCGTTCCATTCCATGTCATTCCATTCCATTCCATTCCATTCCATTCCCATCCATTCGGGTTGACTCCATACACTTCCATTCCATTCCATTCCTTTCCATTCCATTCAGGTTGATTCCATTCCATTCCTTTCCATTACATTACATTCGGGTTGATTCCATTCCATTCCATTCCATTCCATTCCATGTCATTCCAACCATTATACTCGATTCCATTCGGGTTGATTCCATTCCATTCCATTCCACTCCTTTGCATTCCATTCCACTGCATTCCATTCCATTCCATTCCATTCGGTTTGATTCCATCCCATCCCATTAGATCCCATTCCATTCCATGGCATTCGGGTTGATTCCATTCTTTTCCATTCCTTTCCATTCCATTCAATTCCGTTTCATTCCATTCCATTCGTGTTGATTACATTCCCTTCCACTCCAATGCATTGCATTCCATTGCATTCCATTCGGGTTGATTCCATTCCCTTACATTCCATTCCATTCCATTCCAATCCTTTCCATTCCATTCCATTCCATTCCTTTCTGGTTGATTCCATTCCATTCCATTCAATTAGATTCCATTCCATTCCATTAGGGTTGATTATATCCTATTCAATTCAATTTCTTTACATTCCACTTCATTCCAATCAGGTTGATTTCATTCCATTCCATTCCATTCCAATCCATAAGTGTTGATTCCATTCCCTTCCATTCCATTGCAATCCATTCCATTCCAGTTGATTTCATTCCCTTCGATTCCATTCCATTCCATTCGATTCCGTTCCATTGCATTCCATTCGGGTGGATTCCAATCAATTCCATTCCATTCCATTCCATTCCAATCCATTCAGGTTGATTCCCTACGCTTCCATTCCATTCAATTCCATTCCATTCGGGTTGATTCCATTCCATTCCATTCCATTCCATTCCATTCCATTCCATTACTTTAAATTACATTCGGTTTGATTCCATTCCATTCCATTCCACTACATAGCATTCCATTCCACTCCATTCCATTCCATTCCATTGTGTTCCATTCCGGTTGATTCCATTCCATTCCTTTCCATTCCATTCCGGTTGATTCCATTCCATTCCATTCCATTCCATTCCATTCCATTCCAATCCATTCCAATTAGGTTGATTCCATTCCATTCCATTCCATTCCATTCCATTCCATTCCATTCCATTCCATTCCATTCCAATTCATTTCATTCCATTCCTTTCTGGTTGATTCCATTCCATTCCATTCCATTCCACTCCATTAGGGTTGATTATATCCTATTCCAATCCATTTCTTTTCATTCCACTGCATTCCAGTCAGGTTGATTCCATTCCATTCCATTCCATTCCATTCCATTCCATTCCATTCCATTCCATTCCATTCCTTTCTATTCCATTCCATTCCATTCGATTCGGGTTGATTCAATTCCATTCCATTCCATCCCAATACATTCGGGTTGATTCCATTCCATTCCTCTCCATTCCATTCCATTCCATAACATTTGGGTTGATTCCAGCCCATTCCATTCCATTCCATTCCATATCTATCCATTCCATTCCATTCCATTCCATTCAAGTTGATTCCATTTCCTTCGATTCCATTCCATTCCATTCGATTCCATGCCATTCCATTTCATTTGGGTGGATTCCAATCCATTCCATACCATTCCATTCCATTCCAATCCATTCCAATATATTCAGGTTGATTCCCTATGCTTCCATTCCATTCCATTCCATTCCATTCGGGTTGATTCCATTCCATTCCATTCCATTACATTCGATTTGAATCCATTCCATTCCATTCCACTCCATTGCATTCCATTCCACTCCATTCCATTCCATTCCATTCCATTCCATTCCGGTTGATTCCACCCGTTCCATTCCATTCCATTCCAGTCAATTCCAATCCATTCCAATCAGGCTGATTCCATTCCATTCCATTCCTTTCCATTCCATTCCATTCCACTCGGGTTGATTCCATTTCATTCCATTCCATTGCATACCATTCCATTCCATTCGGGATGATTCCATTCCATTCCATTCCATTCCATTCCACTACATTCGGGTTAATTCCATACCATTCCTCTCCATTCCATTCCATTCCATAACATTTGGGTTGATTCCATCCCATTCCATTCCATTCCATTCCATTCCAACCCATTCCATTCCATTCCATTCCATTCTGTTGATTCCATTCCCTTCGATTCCATTCCATTCCATTCGATTCCATTCCATTCCATTCCATTTGTGTGGATTCCAATCCATTCAATTCCATTCCATTCCATTCCATTCCAATCCATTCCAATCCATACAGGTGGATTCCCTACGCTTCCATTCCATTCAATTCCATTCCATTCGGGTTGATACCATTCCATTCCATTCCAACCCATTCCATTCGATTTGATTCCATTAAATTCCATTCCACTCCATTCCACTCCATTCCATTCCATTCCATTCGGGTTGATTCCATCCCATTCCATTCCATTCCATTCAATTCCACTCCATTCGGTTGCTTCCATTCCATTCCATTCCACTCCATTCCATGCCATTCCATACCATTCGTGTTGATTCCATCCCATTCCATTCCATTCCATTCCATTCCAATCCATACGGGTTGATTCCATTCCCTTCCATTCCATTGGAATCCATTCCATTCCAGTTGATTCCATTCCCTTCCATTCCATTCCATTCCATTCGATTCCATTCCACTTCATTCCATTCGGGTGGATTCGAATCCATTCCATTCCATTCCATTCCATTCCATTCCAATCCATTCAGGTTGACTCCCTATGCTTCCATTCCATTCAACTCCATTCTTTCGGGTTGATTCCATTTCATTCCATTCCATTCCATTCCATTCCATTCCTTTCTGGTTGACTCCATTCCATTCCATTAAATTCCATTCCATTCCATTAGGGTTGAATATATCCTATTCCAATCCATTTTTTTCATTCCTCTGCATTCCAGTCAGGTTGATTCCATTCCATTCCATTCCATTCCATTCCATTCCATTCGGGTTGATTCAATTCCATTCCATTCCATTCCATGACATTCGGGTTGATTCCATTCCATTCCTCTCCATTCCATTCCATTCCATAACATATGGGTTGATTCCATCCCATTCCATTCCATTCCATTCCTTACCAATCCATTCCATTCCATTCCAGTTGATTCCATTCCCATCGATTCCATTCCATTCCATTCGAATCCATTCCATTCCATTCCATTTGGGTGGATTCCAATCCATTCCATTCCATTCCATTCCATTCTTATCCATTCCAATCCATTCAGGTTGATTCCCTCCACTTCCATTCCATTTCATTCCATTCCATTCGGGTTGATTCCATGCCATTCCATTCCATTCCATTACATTACATTACATTACATTGGGTTTGATTCCATTCCATTCCATTCCACTCCATTGCATTCCATTCCACTCCATTCCATTCCATTCCATTCCATTCCATTCCGGTTGATTCCGTTCCATTCCATTCCATTCCATTCCATTCCAATCCCTTCCAATCAGGTTGATTCCATTCCATTCCATTCCGTTCCATTACATCCGGGTTGATTCCATTCCATTCCATTCCATTCCATTCCATTAGGGTTGATTATATCCTATTCCATTCCATTTCTTTTCATTCCACTGCATTCCAGTCAGGTTGATTCCATTCCATTCCATTCCATTCCATTCCATTCCATTCCATTCCATTCCACTCCATTCCAATCAGGTTGAATCCATTCCATTCCATTCCATTCCATTCCATTCCATTCCATTCCATTCCAATCCATTCCATTCCATTCGGGTTGATTCCATTCTATTCCATTCCACTCCATTCCATGCCATTCCATACCATTCGGGTTGATTCCATCCCATTCCATTCTATTCCACTCCATTCCGTTACATTCCATTCCATTCGGTTTTATTCCATTCCATTCCATTCCATTCCATTCCTCTCCATTCGGGTTGATTACCTTCCCTTCCATTCCTTCCATTCCATTGCAATCCATTCCATTTTATTCGGGTTGATTCCATTCCATTCCATTTCATTCCATTCCATTCCATTGCACTCCATTCGGGTTGATTACATATCCTTCCCTTGCATTCCATTCCATTCCATTCCCATCCATTCGTGTTGACTCCATACACTTCCATTTCATTCCATTCCATTCCATTCGGGTTGATTACATGCCATTCCATTCCATTCCATTCCATTCCATTCCTTGCCATTCCATTCGGGTTGATTCCATTCCTTTCCATTCCTTTCCATTCCATTCCATTCCATTAAATTGCATTCCATTCCATTGCATTCCATTCCATTCCGTTCGTTTCTGGTTGATTCCCTTCCATTCCATACCATACCATTCCATTCCACTCCATTGCATTCCATTCCATTCCATTCCATTCCATTCCATTCGTGTTGATTCCATTCCATTCCTTTCCATTCCATTCAATTCCGTTCCATTACATTCCGTTCGGGTTGAATGCATTCCTTTCCACTCCATTGCATTCCATTCCATTCCATTCCATTCCATTCCATTCCATTCCATTCCATTCCAATTCATTACATTCGGTTTGATTCCATTCCATTCCATTCCACTCCATTCCACTCCATTCCATTCCATTCCATTCGGGTTGATTCCATCCCATTCCATCCCATTCCATTCCATTCCATTCCATTCCATTCCATTCCATTCGGGTTGTTTCCATTCCATTCCATTCCACTCCATTCCATGCCATTCCATACCATTCGTGTTCATTACATCCCATTCCATTCCATTCCATTCCATTCCATTCCAATCCATTCAGGTTGATTCCCTACGCTTCCATTCCATTCAACTCCATTCCTTTCGGGTTGATTCCATTCCATTCCATTCCATTTCATTCCACTCCATTCCATTCGCGTTGATTCCATTCCATTCCATTCCATTCCATTCCATTCCATTCCATTCCATTCCATTTAATTCCATTCCATTCCTTTCTGGTTGATTCCATTCCATTCCATTAAATTCCATTACATTCCATTAGGGTTGAATATATGCTATTCCAATCCATTTTTTTCATTCCTCTGCATTGCAGTCAGGTTGATTCCATTCTATTCCGTTCCATTCCCTTCCATTCCATTCCATTCCATTCCATTCCATTCCATTCCATTCGGGTTGATTCAATTCCATTCCATTCCATTCCATGACATTCGCGTTGATTCCATTCCACTCGTCTCCATTCCATTCAATTCCATAACATTTGGGTTGATTCCATCCCATTCCATTCCATTCCATTCCATTCCATTCCTTACCAATCCATTCCATTCCATTCCAGTTGATTCCATTCCCTTCGATTCCATTCCATTCCATTCGATTCGATTCCATTCCATTCCATTTGGGTGGATTCCAATCCATTCCATTCCATTCCATTCCATTCCATTCCTATCCATTCCAATCCATTCAGGTTGATTCCCTACGCTTCCATTACATTCCATTCCATTCCATTCGGGTTGATTCCTTTCCATTCCATTCCATTCCATTCCATTCCATTCGGTTTCATTCCATTCCATTCCATTCCACTCCATTGCATTCCATTCCACTCCATTCCATTTCATTCCATTTCATTCCGGTTGATTCCATCCCATTCCAATCCATTCCATTCCATTCCAATCCTTTCCAATCAGCTTGATTCCATTCCATTCCATTCCATTCCATTCCATTCCATTCCAATCCCTTCAGGTTGATTCCATTGCATTTCATTCCATTCCATCCCATTCTATTCCATTCCATTCCACTCCATTCCTGTCAGGTTGATTCCACTCCATTGCACTCCATTCCACTCAATTCCATGCCATTCCATACAATTCGTGTTGATTAAATCCCATTCCATTCCATTCCATTCCATTCCATTCCATTCCATTCCATTCCATTCCGTTTGATTTCATTCCATTCCATTCCTTTCCATTCCATTCCTTTCCATTCGTGGTGATTCAATTCCCTTCCATTTCTTCCATTCCATTGCATTCCCTTCCATTCCATTCGGTTTGATTCCATTCCATTCCATTCCATTTGGGTGGATTCCATATCCTTCCCTTCCATTCCATTCCATTCCATTCCAACACTCGGGTTGATTCCATACGCTTCCATTGCATTCCATTTCATTCCATTCGGGTGGATTCCTTTCCATCCCATTCTATTCCATTCCATTCCATTCCATTCCATTTCATTCCATTCCATTCGCGTTAATACCAATCCATTCCATTCCTTTCCATTCCATTCCATTTCATTACATTCGAGTTGATTCCATTCCATTCCATTCAGTTCCATTCCATTCCATTCCATGCCACTCCAATCCATTACGTTCGATTCCATTCGGGTTGATTCCATTCCATTCCATTCCATTACATTACATTCGGGTTGATTCCATTCCATTCCATTCCACTCCATTGCATTCCATTGCACTCCATTCCATTCCATTCGGGTTGATTCCATCCCATTCCATTCCATTCCATTCCATTCCATTCCATTTCATACCACTCCATTCCAATCAGGTTGATTCCGTTCCATTCCATGTCATTCCATTCCATTCCATTCCATTCCATTCCATTTCATTCGGGTTGATACCATTCCATTCCATTCCATTCTATTCCATTCCTTCTATTGCATTCCATTCCATTGCATTCCATTGCATTCCACTCCATTCCATGCCATTCCATACCACTCGGGATCATTCCATCAAATTCCATTCTATTCCACTCCATTCGATTCCATTCCATTCCATTCCATTCCAATCCATACGTGTTGATTCCATTCCCTTCCATTCCATTGCAATCCATTCCATTCCAGTTGATTCCATTCCATTCCTTTCTGGTTGATTCCATTCCATTCCATTCCATTCGGGTTGATTCCATCCCATTCCATCCCATTCCATTCCATTCCATTCCATTCCATTCCATTCCATTCGGGTTGTTTCCATTCCATTCCATTCCACTCCATTCCATGCCATTCCATACCATTCGAGTTGATGACATCCCATTCCATTCCATTCCATTCAATTCCATTCCAATCCATTCAGGTTGATTCCCTACGCTTCCATTCCATTCAACTCCATTCCTTTCGGGTTGATTCCATTCCATTCCATTCCATTCCATTCCATTCCATTCCATGACATTCGGGTTGATTCCATTCCACTCCTCTCCATTCCATTCCATTCCATAACATTTGGGTTGATTCCATCCCATTCCATTCCATTCCATTCCATTCCTTACCAATCCATTCCATTCCATTCCAGTTGATTCCATTCCCTTCGATTCCATTCCATTCCATTCGATTCGATTCCATTCCATTCCATTTGGGTGGATTCCAATCCATTCCATTCCATTCCATTCCTATCCATTCCAATCCATTCAGGTTGATTCCCTACGCTTCCATTCCATTCCATTCCATTCCATTCGGGTTGATTCCATTCCATTCCATTCCATTCCATTCCATTCCATTCCATTCGGTTTGATTCCATTCCATTCCATTCCACTCCATTGCATTCCATTCCACTACATTCCATTCCATACCATTCCATTCCACTCCATTGCATTCCATTCCATTCCATTCCATTCCATTCCATTCGTGTTGATTCCATTCCATTCCTTTCCATTCCATTCAATTCCTTTCCATTACATTCCGTTCGGGTTGAATGCATTCCTTTCCACTCCATTGCATTCCATTCCATTCCATTCCATTCCATTCCATTCCAATTCATTACATTCGGTTTGATTCCATTCCATTCCATTCCACTCCATTCCACTCCATTCCATTCCATTCCATTCGGGTTGATTCCATCCCATTCCATCCCATTCCATTGCATTCCATTCCATTCCATTCCATTCGGGTTGTTTCCATTCCATTCCATTCCACTCCATTCCATGCCATTCCATACCATTCGTGTTGATTACATCCCATTCCATTCCATTCCAATCCATTCAGGTTGATTCCCTACGCTTCCATTCCATTCAACTCCATTCCTTTTGGGTTGATTCCATTCCATTCCATTCCATTCCATTCCATTCCATTCCATTCGCGTTGATTCCATTCCATTCCATTCCATTCCATTTAATTCCATTCCATTCCATTCCATTTAATTCCATTCCATTCCATTAAATTCCATTACATTCCATTAGGGTTGAATATATCCTATTCCAATCCATTTTTTTCATTCCTCTGCATTGCAGTCAGGTTGACTCCATTCCATTCCATTCCATTCCATTCCATTCCATTCGGGTTGATTCAATTCCATTCCATTCCATTCCATGACATTCGGGTTGATTCCATTCCATTCCTGTCCATTCCATTCCATTCCATAACATTTGGGTTGATTCCATCCCATTCCATTCCATTCCATTCCATTCCTTACCAATCCATTCCATTCCATTCCAGTTGATTCCATTCCCTTCGATTCCATTCCATTCCATTCGATTCGATTCCATTCCATTCCATTTGGGTGGATTCCAATCCATTCCATTCCATTCCATTCCTATCCATTCCAATCCATTCAGGTTGATTCCCTACGCTTCCATTCCATTCCATTCGATTCCATTCGGGTTGATTCCTTTCCATTCCATTCCATTCCATTCCATTCCATTCCATTCCATTCCATTCCATTCGGTTTGATTCCATTCCATTCCATTCCACTCCATTGCATTCCATTCCACTCCATTCCATTCCATTCCATTCCATTCCGGTTGATTCCATCCCATTCCAATCCATTCCATTCCATTCCAATCCTTACCAATCAGCTTGATTCCATTCCATTCCATTCCATTCCATTCGGGTTGATTCCATTCCATTCTATTCCATTCCATTCCATTAGGGTTGATTATATCCTATTCCATTCCATTTCTTTTCATTCCACTGCATTCCAGTCAGGTTGATTGCATTCCATTCCATTCCATTCCATTCCATTCCATTCCACTCCATTCCAATCAGGTTGAATCCATTCCATTCCATTCCTTTCCATTCCATTCCATTCCATTCCATTCGGGTTGATTCCATTCCATTCCATTCCATTCCATTCAACTCCATTCCATGCCATTCCATACCATTCCTGTTGATTTCATCCCATTCCATTCTATTCCACTCCATTCCATTCCATTCCATTCCATTCGGTTTGTTTCCATTCCATTCCATTCCATTCTTTCCACTCCATTCGGGTTGATTACGTTCTCTTCCATTCCTTCCATTCCATTGCATTCCATTCCATTTTATTCGGGTTGATTCCATTCCATTCCATTTCATTCCATTCCATTCCATTCCACTCCATTCGGGTTGATTCCATATCCTTCCCTTGCATTCCATTCCATTCCATTCCCATTCATTCTGGTTGACTCCATACACTTCCATTCCATTCCATTCCATTCCATTCGGGTTGATTACATACCATTCCATTCCATTCAATTCCATTCCTTGCCATTCCATTCGGCTTGATTCCATTCCATTCCATTCCATTCCTTTCCATGTCATTCCCACCATTATACTCGATTCCATTCTGGTTGATTCCATTCCATTCCATTCCACTCCCTTGCATTCCATTCCACTGCATTCCATTCCATTCCATTCCATTCGGTTTGATTCCATCCCATCCCATTAGATCCCATTCCATTCCATGGCATTCGGGTTGATTCCATGCTTTTCCATTCCTTTCCATTCCATTCAATTCCGTTTCATTCCATTCCATTCGTGTTGATTACATTCCCTTCCACTCCATTGCATTGCATTCCATTCCATTCCATTCGGGTTGATTCCATTCCCTTACATTCCATTCCATTCCATTCCATTCCATTCCTTTCTGGTTTATTCCATTCCATTCCATTCCATTTCATTCCATTCCATTCCTTTAGGGTTGATTATATCCTATTCCATTCCATTTCTTTTCATTCCACTTCATTCCAATCAGGTTGATTTCATGCCATTCCATTCCATTCCAATCCATACGTGTTGATTCCATTCCCTTCCATTCCATTGCAATTCATTCCATTCCAGTTGATTCCATTCGCTTTGATTCCATTCCATTCCATTCGATTCCGTTCCATTGCATTCCATTCGGGTGGATTCCAATCCATTCCATTCTATTCCATTCCATTCCAATCCATTCAGGTTGATTCCCTACGCTTCCATTCCATTCAATTCCATTCCACTCGGGTTGATTCCATTCCATTCCATTCCATTCCATTCCATTACATTAAATTACATTCGGTTTGATTCCATTCCCTTCCATTCCACTACATTGCATTCCATTCCACTCCATTCCTTTCCATTCCATTCTATTCCATTCCGGTTGATTCCATCCCATTCCATTCCATTCCATTCCATTCCATTCCAATCCATTCCAATCAGGTTGATTCCATTCCATTCCATTCGGGTTGGTTCCATTCCATTCCATTTCATTCCATTCCATTCCTTTCTGGTTGATTCCATTCCATTCCATTCCATTCCATTCCATTCCTTTCTATTCCATTCCATTCCATTCCATTCGGGTTGATTCAATTCCCTTCCATTCCATCCAACTACATTCGGGTTGATTCCATTCCATTCCTCTCCATTCCATTCCATTCCATAACATTTTGGTTGGTTCCATCCCATTCCATTCCATTCCATTCCATACCAATCCATTCCATTCCATTCAAGTTGATTCCATTCCCTTCGATTCCATTCCATTCCATTCGATGCCATTCCATTCCATTCCATTTGGGTGGATTCCAATCCATTCCATTCCATTCCATTCCATTCCAATCCATTCCAATCCATTCAGGTTGATTCCCTATGCTTCCATTCCATTCCATTCCATTCCATTCGGGTTGATTCCATTCCATTCCATTCCATTACATTCGATTTGATTCTATTCCATTCCATTCCCCTCCATTGCATTCCATTCCACTCCATTCCATTCCATTCCATTCCATTCCATTCCATACCGGTTGATTCCATCCCGTTCCATTCCATTCAATTCCAATCCATTCCAATCAGGTTGATTCCATTCCATTCCATTCCATTCCATTCCATTCCATTCCATTCCATTCCTGTTGATTCCATTCCATTCCATTCCATTGCATTCCATTCCCTTCCATTCGGGTTGACTCAGTTCCATTCCATTCCATTCCACTACATTCGGGTTGATTCCATTCCATTCCTCTCCATTCCATTCCATTCCATATCATTTGGGTTGATTCCATCCCATTCCATTCCATTCCATTCCATTCCTTACCAATCCATTCCATTCCATTCCAGTTGATTCCATTCCCTTCGATTCCATTCCATTCCATTCGATTCGATTCGATTCGATTCCCTTTGGGTGGATTCCAATCCATTCCATTCCATTCCATTCCATTCCATTCCATTCCATTCCATTCCTTTAATATCCATTCAGGTTGATTCCCTAAGCTTCCATTCCATTCCATTCCATTCCATTCCATTCCATTCCATTCCAATCCATTTCATACCATTCGGGTTTATTCCATTCCATTCCATTCAATTCCATTCCATTCCATTCCATGCCATTCGAATCCATTACTTTCGATTTCATTCGGGTTGATTCCATTCCATTCCTTTCAATTCCATTACGTTCGGTTTGATTCCATTCCATCCATTACACTCCAGTTCATTGAATTCCATTCCATTCCATTCGGGTTGATTCCATCCCATTCCATTCCATTCCTTTCCATTCCTTTCCACTCCATTCCAATCAGGTTGATTCCATTCCATTCCATTCCATTCCATTCCATTCCGTTCCAGTCTATTCCATTCCGTTCCAATCTATTCCATTCCATTCCATTCCATTCCATTCCTTTCGGGTTGTTTCCATTCCATTCCATTCCATTCCACTCCATGCTATGCCATTCCATACCATTCGGGTTGATTCCCTCCCATTCCATTCTATTCCACTCCATTCCCTTCCATTCCATACATTCGGTTTGATTCCATTCCATTCCATTCCTTTCCATTCCATTGCGTTCCATTCCATTCGGGTTGATTACGTTCCCTTCCATTCCTTCCATTCCATTGCATTCCATTCCATTTTATTCGGGTTGATTCCATTCCATTCCATTTCATTCCATTCCATTCCATTCCACTCCATTCGGGTTAATTCCATAACCTTCCCTTGCATTCCATTCCATTCCATTCCCATCCATTCGGTTTGACTCCATACACTTCCATTCCATTCCATTCCTTTCCATTCCATTCAGGTTGATTCCATTCCATTCCTTTCCATTACATTACATTCGGGTTGATTCCATTCCATTCCATTCCATTCAATTCCATTGAATTCCGTTTCATTCCATTCCTTTCGTGTTGTTTACATTCCCTTCCACTCCATTGCATTGCATTCCATTCCATTCCATTCGGGTTGATTCCATTCCCTTACGTTCCATTCCATTCCATTCCATTCCATTCCTTTCCATTCCATTCATGTTAATTCCATTCCATTCCTTTCCATTACATTACATTCGCTTTGATTCCATTCCACTCCATTCCATTCCTTTCCATGTCATTCCCACCATTATACTCGATTCCATTCGGGTTGATTCCATTCCATTCCATTCCACTCCCTTGCATTCCATTCCACTGCATTCCATTCAATTCCATTCCATTCGGTTTGATTCCATCCCATCCCATTAGATCCCATTCCATTCCATGGCATTCGGGTTGATTCCATTCTTTTCCATTCCTTTCCATTCCATTCAATTCCGTTTCATTCCATTCCATTCGTGTTGATTACATTCCCTTCCACTCCATTGCATTGCATTCCATTCCATTCCATTCGGGTTGATTCCATTCCCTTACATTCCATTCCATTCCATTCCATTCCATTCCATTCCTTTCCATTCCATTCCATTCCATTCCATTCCTTTCTGGTTTATTCCATTCCATTCCATTCCATTTCATTCCCTTCCATTCCTTTAGGGTTGATTATATCCTATTCCATTCCATTTCTTTTCATTCCACTTCATTCCAATCAGGTTGATTTCATTCCATTCCAATCCATACGTGTTGATTCCATTCCCTTCCATTCCATTGCAATCCATTCCATTCCACTTGATTCCATTCGCTTTGATTCCATTCCATTCCATTCGATTCCGCTCCATTGCATTCCATTCGGGTGGATTCCAATCCATTCCATTCTATTCCATTCCATTCCAATCCATTCAGCTTGATTCCCTACGCTTCCATTCCATTCAATTCCATTCCATTCGGGTTGATTCCATTCCATTCCATTCCATTACATTCCATTACATTAAATTACATTCGGTTTGATTCCATTCCCTTCCATTACAGTACATTGCATTCCATTCCACTCCATTCCATTCCATTCGATTCTATTCCATTCCGGTTGATTCCATCCCATTCCATTCCATTCCATTCCATTGCATTCCAATCCATTCCAATCAGGTTGATTCCATTCCATTCCATTCGGGTTGATTCCATTCCATTCCATTCCATTCCATTCCATTCCATTTCATTGCATTCCATTCCTTTCTGGTTGATTCCATTCCATTCCATTCCATTCCTTTCCATTATTGTTGATGATATCCTATTCCAATCCATTTCTTTTCATTCCACTGCATTCCAGTCAGGTAGATTGCATTCCATTCCATTCCATTCCATTCCATTCCATTCCTTTCTGGTTGATTCCATTCCATTCTATTAAATTCCATTCCATTCCATTAGGGTTGAATATATCCTATTCCAATCCATTTTTTTCATTCCCCTGCATTCCAGTCAGGTTGATTCCATTCCATTCCATTCCATTCCATTCCATTCCATTCCATTCGGGTTGATTCAATTACATTCCATTCCATTCCATGACATTCGGTTTGATTCCATTCCATTCCTGTCCATTCCATTCCATTCCATAACATATGGGTTGATTCCATCCCATTCCATTCCATTCCATTCCTTACCAATCCATTCCATTCCATTCCATTCCATTCCAGTTGATTCCATTCCCTTCGATTCCATTCCATTCCATTCGATTCCATTCCATTCCATTCCATTTGGGTGGATTCCAATCCATTCCATTCCATTCCATTCCATTCCTATCCATTCCAATCCATTCAGGTTGATTCCCTCCACTTCCATTCCATTTCATTCCATTCCATTCCGGTTGATTCCATTCCATTCCATTCCATTCCATTCCATTCCATTCCATTCCATTACATTCGGTTTGATTCCATTCCATTCCATTCCACTCCATTGCATTTCATTCCACTCCATTCCATTCCATTCCATTCCATTTCGGTTGATTCCATCCCATTCCATTCCATTCCATTCCATTCCAATCCCTTCCAATCAGGTTGATTCCATTCCATTCCATTCCATTCCATCCCATTCCATTCCATTCCATTCCATTCCATCCGGGTTGATTCCATTCCATTCCATTCCATTCCATTCCATTCCATTCCATTAGGGTTGATTATATCCTATTCCATTCCATTTCTTTTCATTCCACTGCATTCCAGTCAGGTTGATTCCATTCCATTCTATTCCATTCCATTCCATTCCACTCCATTCCAATGAGGTTGAATCCATTCCATTCCATTCCATTCCATTCCAATCCATTCCATTCCATTCGGGTTCATTCCATTCCATTCCATTCCATTCCAGTCCATTCCATGCCATTCCATACCATTCGGGTTGATTCCATCCCATTCCATTCTATTCCAATGCATTCCATTACATTCCATTCCATTCGGTTTGATTCCATTCCATTCCATTCCATTCCATTCCGCTCCATTCGGGTTGATTACCTTCCTTTCCATTCCTTCCATTCCATTGCATTCCATTCCATTTTATTCGGGTTGGTTCCATTCCATTCCATTTCATTCCATTCCATTCCATTCCACTCCATTCGGGTTGATTCCATATCCTTCCCTTGCATTCCATTCCATTCCATTCCCATCCATTCGTGTTGACTCCATACACTTCCATTTCATTCCATTCCATTCCATTCGGGTTGATTACATGCCATTCCATTCCATTCCATTCCATTCCTTGCCATTCCATTCTGGTTGATTCCATTCCTTTCCATTCATTTCCATTCCATTCCATTCCATTCCATTGCATTCTATTCCATTCCATTCCATTGCATTCCATTCCATTCCGTTCGTTTCTGGTTGATTCCCTTCCATTCCATTCCATACCATTCCATTCCACTCCTTTGCATTCCATTCCATTCCATTCCATTCCATTCGTGTTGATTCCATTCCATTCCTTTCCATTCCATTCAATTCCGTTCCATTACATTCCGTTCGGGTTGAATGCATTCCTTTCCACTCCATTGCATTCCATTCCATTCCATTCCATTCCATTCCATTCCATTCCATTCCATTCCATTCCAATTCATTACATTCGGTTTGATTCCATTCCATTCCATTCCACTCCATTCCACTCCATTCCATTCCATTCCATTCCATTCGGGTTGATTCCATCCCATTCCATCCCATTCCATTCCATTCCATTCCATTCCATTCCATTCCATTCCATTCGGGTTGTTTCCATTCCATTCCATTCCACTCCATTCCATGCCATTCCATACCATTCGAATTGATGACATCCCATTCCATTCCATTCCATTCAATTCCATTCCAATCCATTCAGGTTGATTCCCTACGCTTCCATTCCATTCAACTCCATTCCTTTCGGGTTGATTCCATTCCATTCCATTCCATTCCATTCCATTCCATTCCATTCCATTCCATGACATTCGGGTTGATTCCATTCCACTCCTCTCCATTCCATTCCATTCCATAACATTTGGGTTGATTCCATCCCATTCCATTCCATTCCATTCCATTCCTTACCAATCCATTCCATTCCATTCCAGTTGATTCCATTCCCTTCGATTCCATTCCATTCCATTCGATTCGATTCCATTCCATTCCATTTGGGTGGATTCCAATCCATTCCATTCCATTCCATTCCTATCCATTCCAATCCATTCAGGTTGATTCCCTACGCTTCCATTCCATTCCATTCCATTCCATTCGGGTTGATTCCATTCCATTCCATTCCATTCCATTCCATTCCATTCCATTCGGTTTGATTCCATTCCATTCCATTCCACTCCATTGCATTCCATTCCACTACATTCCATTCCATACCATTCCATTCCACTCCATTGCATTCCATTCCATTCCATTCCATTCCATTCCATTCGTGTTGATTCCATTCCATTCCTTTCCATTCCATTCAATTCCTTTCCATTACATTCCGTTCGGGTTGAATGCATTCCTTTCCACTCCATTGCATTCCATTCCATTCCATTCCATTCCATTCCAATTCATTACGTTCGGTTTGATTCCATTCCATTCCATTCCACTCCATTCCATTCCATTCCATTCGGGTTGATTCCATCCCATTCCATCCCATTCCATTGCATTCCATTCCATTCCATTCCATTCGGGTTGTTTCCATTCCATTCCATTCCACTCCATTCCATGCCATTCCATACCATTCGTGTTGATTACATCCCATTCCATTCCATTCCAATCCATTCAGGTTGATTCCCTACGCTTCCATTCCATTCAACTCCATTCCTTTCGGGTTGATTCCATTCCATTCCATTCCATTCCATTCCATTCCATTCCATTCCATTCGCGTTGATTCCATTCCATTCCATTCCATTCCATTTAATTCCATTCCATTCCATTCCATTTAATTCCATTCCATTCCATTAAATTCCATTACATTCCATTAGGGTTGAATATATCCTATTCCAATCCATTTTTTTCATTCCTCTGCATTGCAGTCAGGTTGACTCCATTCCATTCCATTCCATTCCATTCCATTCCATTCGGGTTGATTCAATTCCATTCCATTCCATTCCATGACATTCGGGTTGATTCCATTCCATTCCTGTCCATTCCATTCCATTCCATAACATTTGGGTTGATTCCAACCCATTCCATTCCATTCCATTCCATTCCTTACCAATCCATTCCATTCCATTCCATTTGATTCCATTCCCTTCGATTCCATTCCATTCCATTCGATTCGATTCCATTCCATTCCATTTGGGTGGATTCCAATCCATTCCATTCCATTCCATTCCTATCCATTCCAATCCATTCAGGTTGATTCCCTACGCTTCCATTCCATTCCATTCCATTCCATTCGGGTTGATTCCTTTCCATTCCATTCCATTCCATTCCATTCCATTCCATTCCATTCCATTCCATTCGGTTTGATTCCATTCCATTCCATTCCACTCCATTGCATTCCATTCCACTCCATTCCATTCCATTCCATTCCATTCCGGTTGATTCCATCCCATTCCAATCCATTCCATTCCATTCCATTCCATTCGGGTTGATTCCATTCCATTCTATTCCATTCCATTCCATTAGGGTTGATTATATCCTATTCCATTCCATTTCTTTTCATTCCACTGCATTCCAGTCAGGTTGATTGCATTCCATTCCATTCCATTCCATTCCATTCCATTCCATTCCACTCCATTCCAATCAGGTTGAATCCATTCCATTCCATTCCTTTCCATTCCATTCCATTCCATTCCATTCGGGTTGATTCCATTCCATTCCATTCCATTCCATTCAACTCCATTCCATGCCATTCCATACCATTCCTGTTGATTTCATCCCATTCCATTCTATTCCACTCCATTCCATTCCATTCCATTCCATTCGGTTTGTTTCCATTCCATTCCATTCCATTCTTTCCACTCCATTCGGGTTGATTACGTTCTCTTCCATTCCTTCCATTCCATTGCATTCCATTCCATTTTATTCGGGTTGATTCCATTCCATTCCATTTCATTCCATTCCATTCCATTCCACTCCATTCGGGTTGATTCCATATCCTTCCCTTGCATTCCATTCCATTCCATTCCCATTCATTCTGGTTGACTCCATACACTTCCATTCCATTCCGTTCCATTCCATTCGGGTTGATTACATACCATTCCATTCCATTCAATTCCATTCCTTGCCATTCCATTCGGCTTGATTCCATTCCATTCCATTCCATTCCTTTCCGTGTCATTCCCACCATTATACTCGATTCCATTCGGGTTGATTCCATTCCATTCCATTCCACTCCCTTGCATTCCATTCCACTGCATTCCATTCCATTTCATTCCATTCGGTTTGATTCCATCCCATCCCATTAGATCCCATTCCATTCCATGGCATTCGGGTTGATTCCATGCTTTTCCATTCCTTTCCATTCCATTCAATTCCGTTTCATTCCATTCCATTCGTGTTGATTACATTCCCTTCCACTCCATTGCATTGCATTCCATTCCATTCCATTCGGGTTGATTCCATTCCCTTACATTCCATTCCATTCCATTCCATTCCATTCCTTTCTGGTTTATTCCATTCCATTCCATTCCATTTCATTCCATTCCATTCCTTTAGGGTTGATTATATCCTATTCCATTCCATTTCTTTTCATTCCACTTCATTCCAATCAGGTTGATTTCATGCCATTCCATTCCATTCCAATCCATACGTGTTGATTCCATTCCCTTCCATTCCATTGCAATTCATTCCATTCCAGTTGATTCCATTCGCTTTGATTCCATTCCATTCCATTCGATTCCGTTCCATTGCATTCCATTCGGGTGGATTCCAATCCATTCCATTCTATTCCATTCCATTCCAATCCATTCAGGTTGATTCCCTACGCTTCCATTCCATTCAATTCCATTCCACTCGGGTTGATTCCATTCCATTCCATTCCATTCCATTCCATTACATTAAATTACATTCGGTTTGATTCCATTCCCTTCCATTCCACTACATTGCATTCCATTCCACTCCATTCCTTTCCATTCCATTCTATTCCATTCCGGTTGATTCCATCCCATTCCATTCCATTCCAATCCATTCCAATCAGGTTGATTCCATTCCATTCCATTCGGGTTGGTTCCATTCCATTCCATTCCATTCCATTCCATTCCATTTCATTCCATTCCATTCCTTTCTGGTTGATTCCATTCCATTCCATTCCATTCCATTCCATTCCTTTCTATTCCATTCCATTCCATTCCATTCGGGTTGATTCAATTCCCTTCCATTCCATCCAACTACATTCGGGTTGATTCCATTCCATTCCTCTCCATTCCATTCCATTCCATAACATTTTGGTTGGTTCCATCCCATTCCATTCCATTCCATTCCATACCAATCCATTCCATTCCATTCAAGTTGATTCCATTCCCTTCGATTCCATTCCATTCCATTCGATGCCATTCCATTCCATTCCATTTGGGTGGATTCCAATCCATTCCATTCCATTCCATTCCATTCCAATCCATTCCAATCCATTCAGGTTGATTCCCTATGCTTCCATTCCATTCCATTCCATTCCATTCGGGTTGATTCCATTCCATTCCATTCCATTACATTCGATTTGATTCTATTCCATTCCATTCCCCTCCATTGCATTCCATTCCACTCCATTCCATTCCATTCCATTCCATTCCATTCCATACCGGTTGATTCCATCCCGTTCCATTCCATTCCATTCCATTCAATTCCAATCCATTCCAATCAGGTTGATTCCATTCCATTCCATTCCATTCCATTCCATTCCATTCCATTCCATTCCTGTTGATTCCATTCCATTCCATTCCATTGCATTCCATTCCCTTCCATTCGGGTTGATTCAGTTCCATTCCATTCCATTCCACTACATTCGGGTTGATTCCATTCCATTCCTCTCCATTCCATTCCATTCCATATCATTTGGGTTGATTCCATCCCATTCCATTCCATTCCATTCCATTCCTTACCAATCCATTCCATTCCATTCCAGTTGATTCCATTCCCTTCGATTCCATTCCATTCCATTCGATTCGATTCGATTCGATTCCCTTTGGGTGGATTCCAATCCATTCCATTCCATTCCATTCCATTCCTATCCATTCCAAACCATTCAGGTTGATTCCCTACGCTTCCATTCCATTCCATTCCATTCCATTCGGGTTGATTCCATTCCATTCCATTCCATTCCATTCCATTCCATTCCATTCCATTCGGTTTGATTCCATTCCATTCCATTCCACTCCATTGCATTCCATTCCACTCCATTCCATTCCATTCCATTCCATTCCGGTTGATTCCATCCCATTCCAATCCATTCCATTCCATTCCAATCCTTTCCAATCAGGTTGATTCCATTCCATTCCATTCCATTCCATTCCATTCCATTCCATTCCATTCCATTCCATTCGGGTTGATTCCATTCCATTCTATTCCATTCCATTCCATTAGGGTTGATTATATCCTATTCCATTCCATTTCTTTTCATTCCACTGCATTCCAGTCAGGTTGATTCCATTCCATTCCATTCCATTCCATTCCATTCCATTCCATTCCATTCCACTCCATTCCAATCAGGTTGAATCCATTCCATTCCATTCCATTCCATTCCATTCCAATCCATTCCATTCCATTCGGGTTGATTCCATTCCATTCCATTCCATTCCATTCCACTCCATTCCATGCCATTCCATACCATTCCTGTTGATTCCATCCCATTCCATTCTATTCCACACCATTCCATACCATTCCATTCCATTCGGATTGATTCCATTCCATTCCATTCCATTCCTTTCCACTCCATTCGGGTTCATTACGTTCTCTTCCATTCCTTCCATTCCATTGCATTCCATTCCATTTTATTCGGGTTCCTTCCATTCCATTCCATTTCATTCCATTCCATTCCATTCCACTCCATTCGGGTTGATTCCATATCCATCCCTTGCATTCCATTCCATTCCATTCCCATTCATTCTGGTTGACTCCATACACTTCCATTCCATTCCATTCGGGTTGATTACATTCCATTCCATTCCATTCCATTCCATTCCTTGCCATTCCATTCGGCTTGATTCCATTCCTTTCCATTCCTTTCCATTCCATTCCATTCCATTCCATTCCATTCCATTCCATTCCATTCCATTGGATTCCATTGCATTCCATTCCATTCCATTCGTTTCTGGTTGACTCCCTTCCATTCCATTCCATACCATTCCATTCCACTCCATTCCATTCCATTCCATTCCATTTCATTCCATTCCATTCCATTCCTGTTGATTCCATTCCATTCCTTTGCATTCCATTCAATTCCGTTCCATTACATTCCATTCGGGTTGATTGCATTCCTTTCCACTCCATTGCATTCCATTGCATTCCATTCCATTCCATTCCATTCCATTCCATTCCATTCCATTCCATTCGGGTTGATTCCATTCCATTCCAGTCCATTCCATTCTGGGTGATTCCATTCCATTCCATTCCATTCAAATCCATTCCAATCGGGTTGATTCCATTCCATTCCATTCCAATCCCTTCAGGTTGATTCCATTGCATTTCATTCCATTCCATCCCATTCTATTCCATTCCATTCCACTCCATTCCTGTCAGGTTGATTCCACTCCATTGCACTCCATTCCACTCAATTCCATGCCATTCCATACCATTCGTGTTGATTAAATCCCATTCCTTTCCATTCCATTCCATTCCATTCCATTCCATTCCATTCCGTTTGATTTCATTCCATTCCATTCCTTTCCATTCCATTCCTTTCCATTCGTGGTGATTCAATTCCCTTCCATTTCTTCCATTCCATTGCATTCCCTTCCATTCCATTCGGTTTGATTCCATTCCATTCCATTCCATTTGGGTTGATTCCATATCCTTCCCTTCCATTCCATTCCATTCCATTCCAACACTCGGGTTGATTCCATACGCTTCCATTGCATTCCATTCCATTCCATTCGGGTGGATTCCTTTCCATCCCATTCTATTCCATTCCATTCCATTCCATTCCATTTCATTCCATTCCATTCGCGTTAATACCAATCCATTCCATTCCTTTCCATTCCATTCCATTTCATTACATTCGAGTTGATTCCATTCCATTCCATTCAGTTCCATTCCATTCCATTCCATGCCACTCCAATCCATTACGTTCGATTCCATTCGGTTGATTCCATTCCATTCCATTCCATTACATTACATTCGTGTTGATTCCATTCCATTCCATTCCACTCCATTGCATTCCATTGCACTCCATTCCATTCCATTCCATTCCATTCGGGTTGATTCCATCCCATTCCATTCCATTCCATTCCATTCCATTCCATTTCATACCACTCCATTCCAATCAGGTTGATTCCGTTCCATTCCATGTCATTCCATTCCATTCCATTCCATTCCATTCCATTTCATTCTGGTTGATACCATTCCATTCCATTCCATTCTATTCCATTCCATTCTATTCCATTCCATTCCATTGCATTCCATTGCATTCCACTCCATTCCATGCCATTCCATACCCCTCGGGATCATTCCATCAAATTCCATTCTATTCCACTCCATTCGATTCCATTCCATTCCATTCCATTCCAATCCATACGTGTTGATTCCATTCCCTTCCATTCCATTGCAATCCATTCCATTCCAGTTGAATCCATTCCCTTCGATTCCATTCCATTCCATTCGATTCCGTTCCATTTCATTCCATTCGGGTGGATCCCAATCCATTCCATTCCATTCCATTCCATTCCATTCTATTCCATTCCATTCCATTCCTATCCATTCAGGTTGATTCACTATGCTTCCATTCCATTCCATTCCATTCCATTCCATTCCATTCCATTCCATTCCAATCCATTTCATTCCATTCGGGTTTATTCCATTCCATTCCATTCCATTCAATTCCATTCCATTCCATTCCATGCCATTCCAATCCATTACGTTCGATTTCATTCGGGTTGATTCCATTCCATTCCTTTCCATTCCATTACGTTCGGGTTGATTCCATTCCATCCATTACACTCCAGTTCATTGCATTCCATTCCATTCCATTCGGGTTGATTCCATCGCATTCCATTCCATTCCATTCCTTTCCATTCCTTTCCACTCCATTCCAATCAGGTTGATTCCATTCCATTCCATTCCATTCCATGCCATTCCATTCCATTCCATTCCATTCCATTCCATTGGATTCCATTCCATTCGGGTTGATTGCGTTCCCTTCCATTCCTTCCATTCCATTGCATTCCATTCCATTTTATTCGGGTTGATTCCATTCCATTCCATTTCATTCCATTCCATTCCATTCCACTCCATTCGGGTTAATTCCATAACCTTCCCTTGCATTCCATTCCATTCCATTCCCATCCATTCGGGTTGACTCCATACACTTCCATTCCATTCCATTCCTTTCCATTCCATTCAGGTTGATTCCATTCCATTCCTTTCCATTACATTACATTCGGTTTGATTCCATTCCATTCCATTCCATTCCATTCAATTCCGTTTCATTCCATTCCATTCGTGTTGATTACATTCCCTTCCACTCCATTGCATTGCATTGCATTCCATTCCATTCGGGTTGATTCCATTCCCTTACATTCCATTCCATTCCATTCCATTCCAGTCCTTTCCATTCCATTCAGGTTGATTCCATTCCATTCCTTTCCATTACATTACATTCGGGTTGATTCCATTCCATTCCATTCCATTCCTTTCCATGTCATTCCCACCATTATACTCGATTCCATTCGGATTGATTCCATTCCATTCCATTCCACTCCCTTGCATTCCATTCCACTGCATTCCATTCCATTCCATTCCATTCGGTTTGATTCCATCCCATCCCTTTAGATCCCATTCCATTCCATGGCATTCGGGTTGATTCCATTCTTTTCCATTCCTTTCCATTCCATTCAATTCCGTTTCATTCCATTCCATTCGTGTTGATTACATTCACTTCCACTCCATTGCATTGCATTCCATTCCATTCCATTCGGGTTGATTCCATTCCCTTCCATTCCATTCCATTCCATTCCATTCCTTTCCATTCCATTCCATTCCATTCCTTTCTGGTTTATTCCATTCCATTCCATTCCATTTCATTCCATTCCATTCCATTCCACTCCATTCGGGTTAATTCCATAACCTTCCCTTGCATTCCATTCCATTCCATTCCCATCCATTCGGGTTGACTCCATACACTTCCATTCCATTCCATTCTATTTCATTCCATTCGGGTTGATTCCATTCCATTCCATTCCAATCCATTACATTCGGTTTGATTCCATTCCATTCCATTCCACCACATTCCACTCCATTCCATTCCATTCCATTCGGGTTGATTCCATCCCATTCCATTCCATTCCACTACATTCGGGATGATTCTATTCCATTCCTCTGCAATCCATTCCATTACATAACATTTCGGTTGATTCCATCCCATTCCATTCCATTCCATTGCATTCCAATCCACTCCATTCCATTCCAGTTGATTCAAGTCCCTTCGATTCCATTCCATTTCATTCGATTCCACTCCATTCCATTCCATTTGGGTGGATTGTAATCCATGCCATTCCAATCCATTCCATTCCAATCCATTCCAATTCATTCAGGTTGATTCCCCACGCTTCCATTCCATTCAATTCCATTCCATTCGGGTTGATTCCATTCCATTCCATTGCAATCCATTACATTCGGTTTGATTCCATTCCATTCCATTCCACTCCATTCCACTCCATTCCATTCCATTCCATTCGGGTTGATTCCATCCCATTCCATTCCATTCCACTCCATTCCATTCCATTCCATTCGGGTTCTTTCCATTACATTTCATTCCACTCCATTCCATGCCATTCCATACCATTCGTGAAGATTCCGTCCCATTCCATTCCATTCCATTCAATTCCTTTCCATTCCATTCCTTACGGGTTGATTCCATTCCCTTCCATTCCATTCCAGTTGATTCCATTCCCTTTGATTCCATTCCATTCCATTCGATTCCATTCCATTTCATTCCATTCGGGTGGATTCCAATCCATTCCATTCCATTCCATTCCATTCCATTCCATTCCATTCCATTCCATTCTATTCGTGTTGATTCAATTCCATTCCATTCCATTCCACGACATTCGGGTTGATTCCATTCCATTCTTCTCCATTCCATTCCATTCCATAATATTTGGGTTGATTCCATCCCATTCCATTCCATTCCATTCCTTACCAATCCATTCCATTCCATTTCATTCCATTCCAGTTGATTCCATTCCCTTCGATTCCAATCCATTCCATTCCATTCCATTCCATTTGGGTGGATTCCAATCCATTCCATTCCATTCCATTCCATTCCTATGCATTCCAATCCATTCAGGTTGATTCCCTACGCTTCCATTCCATTCCATTCCATTCCATTCGGGTTGATTCCATTCCATTCCATTCCATTCCATTCGGTTTGATTCCATTCCATTCCATTCCACTCCATTGCATTCCATTCCACTCCATTCCATTCCATTCCATTCCATTCCATTCCATTCCGTTTGATTCCATCCCATTCCATTCCATTCCATTCCATTCCATTCCAAACCTTTCCAATCAGGTTGATTCCATTCCATTCCATTCCATTCCATTCCATTCCATTCGGGTTGATTCCATTCCATTCCATTCCATTCCATTCCATTCCATTCCATTAGGGTTGATTATATCCTATTCCATTGCATTTCTTTTCATTCCACGGCATTCCAGTCAGGTTGATTCCATTCCATTCCATTCCATTCCATTCCATTCCATTCCATTCCATTCCATTCCAATCCATTCGATTCCATTCGGGTTGATTCCATTCCATTCCATTCCATTCCATTCCATTCCATTCCATTCCACTCCATTCCATGCCATTCCATACCATTCGGGTTGATTCCATCCCATTTCATTCTATTCAACACCATTTCATTCCATTCCATTCGGTTTGATTCCATTCAACTCTTTCCATTCCATTCCACTCCATTCGGGTTGATTACGTTCCCTTCCATTCCTTCCATTCCATTGCATTCCATTCCATTTTATTCGGGTTGATTCCATTCCATTCCATTTCATTCCATTCAATTCCATTCCACTCCATTCGGGTTGATTCCATATCGTTCCCTTGCATTCCATTCCATTCCATTCCCATCCATTCGGGTTGACTCCATACACTTCCATTCCATTCCATTCCATTCCATTCGGGATGATTACATGCCATTCCATTCCATTCCATTCCATTCCTTGCCATTCCATTCGCGTTGATTCCATTCCTTTCCATTCCTTTCCATTCCATTCCATTCCATTGCATTCCATTCCATTTCATTCCATTCCATTCCATTCGTTTCTGGTTGATTCCCTTCCATTCCATTCCATACCATTCCATTCCACTCCATTCTATTCCATTCCATTCCATTCCATTCGTGTTGATTCCATTCCATTCCTTTCCATTCCATTCAATTCCGTTCCATTACATTCCGTTCGGGTTGATTGCATTCCATTCCACTCCATTCCATTCCATTCCATTCCATTCCATTGCATTCCACTCCATTCAATTCCATTCCATTCGGGTTGATTCCATTCCATTCCAGTCCATTCCATTCTGGTTGATTCCATTCCATTCCATTGCATTCAAATCCATTCCAATCTGGTTGATTCCATTCCATTCCATTCCAATCCCTTCAGGTTGATTCCAATGCATTTCATTCCATTCCATCCCATTCTATTCCATTCCATTCCACTCCATTCCTGTCAGGTGGATTCCACTCCATTGCACTCCATTCCACTCAATTCCATGCCATTCCATACCATTCGTGTTGATTAAATCCCATTCCTTTCCATTCCATTCCATTCCATTCCATTCCATTCCATTCCGTTTGATTTCATTCCATTCCATTCCTTTCCATTCCATTCCATTCCATTCGTGGTGATTCAATTCCCTTCCATTTCTTCCATTCCATTGCATTCCCTTCCATTCCATTCGGTTTGATTCCATTCCATGCCATTCCATTTGGGTTGATTCCATATCCTTCCCTTCCATTCCATTCCATTCCATTCCAACATTCGGGTTGACTCCATACGCTTCCATTGCATTCCATTCCATTCCATTCGGGTGGATTCCTTTCCATCCCATTCTATTCCATTCCATTCCATTCCATTCCATTTCATTCCATTCCATTCGCGTTAATACCAATCCATTCCATTCCTTTCCATTCCATTCCATTTCATTCCATTCGAGTTGATTCCATTCCATTCCATTCAGTTCCATTCCATTCCATTCCATGCCACTCCAATCCATTACGTTCCATTCCATTCGGGTTGATTCCATTCCATTCCATTCCATTACATTACATTCGGGTTGATTCCATTCCATTCCATTCCACTCCATTGCATTCCATTGCACTCCATTCCATTCAATTTGGGTTGATTCCATCCCATTCCATTCCATTCCATTCAATTCCATTTCATTCCACTCCATTCCAATCAGGTTGATTCCGTTCCATTCCATGTCATTCCATTCCATTCCATTACATTTCACTCGGGTTGACACCATTCCATTCCATTCCATTCCATTCCATTCCATTCCACTCCATTTCATGCCATTCCATACCACTCAGGATCATTCCATCAAATTCCATCCTATTCCACTCTATTCCATTCCATTCCATTCCATTCCATTCCATTCCACTCCATTCGGTTTGATTCCATTCCATTCCATTCCATTCCATTGCATGCCATTATATTCGGGTTGATTCCGTTCCGTTCCATTCCTTCCATTTCATAGCATTCCATTCCATTTTATTCGGGTTGATTCCATTTCATTGCATTGCATTCCATTCCATTCCATTCCATTCCACTCCATTCCAGTCAGGCTGATTCAATTCCATTCCATTCGATTCCATTCCTGGTTATTCCATTCCCTTCCATTTCTTCCATTCCATTGCATTCCATTCCATTCCATTCGGGTTGATTCCATTCCATTCCAATCCATTTGGGTTGATTCCATATTCTTCCCTTCCATTCCATTCCATTCCATTCCAATACACTCGTGTTGATTCCATACGCTTCCATTGCATTCCATTCCATTCCAATCGGGTAGATTCCATTCCATTCCCTTCCGTTCCATTCCATTCCATTCCATTCTACTCCATTCCATTCGCGTTAATACCATTCCATTCCATTCCATTCCATTCCATTCCATTCCATTCCATTCCATGCCATTCCAATCCATTACGTTCGATTTCATTCGGGTTGATTCCATTCCATTCCATTCCATTCCATTACGTTCGGGTTGATTCCATTCCATTCCATTACACTCCAGTTCATTGCATTCCATTCCATTCCATTCGTGTTGATTCCATCCCATTCCATTCCATTCCTTTCCATTCCTTTCCACTCCATTCCAGTCAGGTTGATTCCATTCCATTCCATTCCATTCCATTCCATTCCATTCCATGCCATGCCATTCTATTCTATTCCATTCCATTCAGGTTGATTCCATTCCATTCCATTGCATTCCATTCCATTCCATTCCACTCCATTCCATGCCATTCCATACCATTCGGGTTGATTCCATCACATTCCAATCTATTCCACTCCATTCCATTGCATTCCATTCCATTCCATTCGGTTTGATTCCATTCCATTCCATTCCATTCCATTCCATTCCATTCCATTCGGGTTGATTACGTTCCCTTCGATTCCTTCCATTCCATTGCAATCCATTCCATTTTATTCAGGTTGATTCCATTCCATTCCATTTCATTCCATTCCATTCCATTCCACTCCATTCGGGTTGATTCCATATCCTTCCCTTGCCTTCCATTCCCATCCATTCGGGTTGACTCCATACACTTCTATTCCATTCCATTCCATTCCACTCCATTCCATTCCATTCCATTACATTCCTTTCTGGTTGTTTCCATTCCATTCCATTACATTCCTTTCTGGTTGTTTCCATTCCATTCCATTCCATTCCATTCCAGTCCATTCCATTAGGGTTGATTATATCCTAATCCATTCCATTTCTTTTCATTCAAATCCATTCCTGTGACGTTGATTCCATTCCATTCCATTCCATTCCATTCCAATCCATACGTATTGATTCCATTCGTTCCATTCCATTGCAATAAATTCCATTCCAGTTGATTCCATTCCCTTCGATTCCATTCCATTCCATTCGATTCCATTCCATTTCATTCCAGTGGCGTGGATTCCTTTCCATTCCATTCCATTCCATTCCATTCCGTTCCATTCCAATCCATTCAGGTTGATTCCCTACGCTTCCATTCCATTCAAATCCATTCCTTTCGGGTTGATTCCATTCCATTCCATTCCATTCCATTCCATTCCATTACATTCGGTTTGATTCCATTCCATTCCATTCCATTCCAATCCGTTCCAATCAGGTTGATTCCAATGCATTCCATTCCATTCCATTCCATTCGTGTTGATTCCATTCCATTCCATTCCATTCCATTCCATTCCTTTCTGGTTGATTGCATTCCATTCGATTCCATTCCATTCCATTCCATTTGGGTGGATTCCAATCCATTCCATTCCATTCCATTCCATTCCTATCCATTCCAATCCATACAGGTTGATTCCCTACGCTTCCATTCCATTCCATTCCATTCCATTCGGGTTGATTCCATTCCATTCCATTCCATTCCATTCCATTCCACTACAATACATTCGGTTTGATTCCGTTCCATTCCATTCCACTCCATTGCATTCCATTCCACTGCATTCCATTCCATTCCATTCCATTCCGTTTGGTTCCATCCCATTCCATTCCATTCCATTCCATTCCAATCCATTCCAATCAGGTTGATTCCATTCCATTCCATTCCATTCCATTCCATTCCATTCCATTCCATTCCATTCGGGTTGATTCCATTCCGTTCCATTCCACTCCATTCCATTTGGGTTGATTAAATCCTATTCCATTCCATTTCTTTTCATTCCACTGCATTCCAGTCAGGTTGATTCCATTCCATTCCATTGCATTCCATTCCATTCCATTCCATTCCATTCTATTCCATTCCATTCCATTCCATTCCATTCCACTCCATTCGGGTTGATTCAATTCCATTCCATTCCATTCCACTACACTCGGGTTTATTCAATTCCATTCCTCTCCATTCCATTCCATTACATAACATTTGGGTTGATTCCATCCCATTCCATTCCATTCCATTGCATTCCAATCCTTTCCATTCCATTCCAATTGATTCCATTCCCCTCGATTCCATTCCATTCCATTCGATTCCATTCCATTCCATTCCATTTGGGTGGATTGCAATCCATTCCATTCCAATACATTCCAATCCATTCGGGTTGATTCCCTACGCTTCCATTCCATTCAATTCCATTCCATTCGTGTTGATTCCATTCCATTCCATTCCAATCAATTACATTCAGTTTGATTCCATTCCATTCCATTGCACTCCATTCCACTCCATTCCATTCCATTCCATTCGGGTTGATTCAATCCCATTCCATTCCATTCTGTTCCGTTACTTTCCATTCCATCTCATTCGATTCGGGTTGATTCCATTCCATTCCATTCAATTCCATTCCATTCGATTCCATGCCATTCCAATCCATTACGTTCGATTGCGTTCGTTTTGATTCCATTCCATTAAATTCAATTCCATTACGTTCCGGTTGATTCCATTCCATTCCATTCCGTTACATTGCATTGCATTCCATTCCATTCCATTCGGGTTGATTCCATCCCATTCCATTCCATTCCTTTTCATTCCTTTCCACTCCATTCCAATCAGGTTGATTCCATTCCATTCCATTCCATTCCATTCCATTCCATTCCATTCCATTCCATGCCATTCCATTCCATTCCATTCCATTCGGGTTGATTCCATTCCATTCCATTCCATTCCATTCCACTCCATTCCATGCCATTCCATACCATTCGGGTTGATTCCATCCCATTCCATTCTTTTCCACTCCATTCCATTCCATTCGGTTTGATTCCATTCCATTCCATTCCATTCCATTCCATTCGGGTTGATTACGTTCCCTTCCATTCCTTCCATTCCATTGCAATCCATTCCATTTTGTTCGGGTTGATTCCATTCCATTCCATTTCATTCCATTCCATTCGATTTCACTCCATTCGGGTTTATTCCATATCCTTCCCTTGCATTGCATTCCATTCCATTACCATTCATTAGGGTTGACTCCATACACTTCTATTCCATTCCATTCAATTCCATTCCATTCCATTCCATTCCATTCAGGTTGATTCCATTCCATTCCGTTCCATTACATTACATTCGGTTTGATTCCATTCCATTCCAATCCATTCCATTCCATGTCATTCCAACCATTCCATTCGATTCCATTCCATTCAATTCCCCTCCATTCCAGTCAGTTTGAATCCATTCCATTCCATTCCATTCCATTGCAATCCATTCCAATCCATTCAGGTTGATTCCCTACGCATCCATTCCATTCAATTCCATTCCATTCTGGTTGATTCCATTTCATTCCATTCCAATCCATTACATTCGGTTTGATTCCATTCCATTCCATTCCACTCCATTCCACTCCATTCCATTCCATTCCATTCGGGTTGATTCCATCCCATTCCATTCCATTCCATTCCATTCCATTCCATTCCATTCCATTCCATTTCATTCCGTTCCATTCGCGTTAATTCCATTCCATTCCATTCCATTGCATTCCATTCCATTCCATTCCATTTCATTCCATTCGGGTTGATTCCATTCCATTCCATTCAATTCCATTCCATTCCATTCCATGCAATTCGAATCCATTACGTTCGATTTCATTCGTTTTGATTCCATTCCATTCCATTACATTACATTACGTTGGGGTTTATTCCATTCCATTCCATTCCGTTACATTGCATTGCATTCCATTCCATTCCATTCGGGTTGATTCCACCCCATTCCATTCCATTCCTTTCCATTCCTTTCCACTCCATTCCAATCAGGTTGATTCCATTCCATTCCATTCCATGCCATGCCATTCTATTCTATTCCATTCCATTCGGTTTGATTCCATTCCATTCCATTGCATTCCATTCCATTCCATTCCACTCCATTCCATGCCATTCCATACTATTCGGGTTGATTCCATCCCATTACATTCTATTCCACTCCATTCCATTGCATTCCATTCCATTCCATTCGGTTTGATTCCATTCCATTCAATTCCATTCCATTCCATTCCATCCATTCCATTCGGGTTGATTACGTTCACTTCCATTCCTTCCATTCCATTGCAATCCATTCCATTTTATTCGGGTTGATTCCATTCCATTCCATTTCATTCCATTCCATTCCATTCCACTCCATTCGGGTTGATTCCATATCCTTCCCTTGCATTCCATTCCCATCCATTCGGGTTGACTCCATACACTTCTATTCCATTCCATTCCATTCCACTCCATTCCATTCCATTCCAATCCTTTCCATTCCATTACATTCCTTTCTGGTTGTTTCCATTCCATTCTATTCCATTCCATTCCAGTCCATTCCATTAGGGTTGATTATATCCTATTCCATTCCATTTCTTTTCATTCCACTCCATTCCTGTGAGGTTGATTCCATTCCAATCCATTCCATTCCAATCCATACGTATTGATTCCATTCGTTCCATTCCATTGCAATAAATTCCATTCCAGTTGATTCCATTCCCTTCGATTCCATTCCATTCCATTCGATTCCGTTCCATTGCATTCCAGTGGGGTGGATTCCTATCCATTCCATTCCATTCCTTTCCATTCCAATCCATTCAGGTTGATTCACTACGCTTCCATTCCATTCAAATCCATTCCATTCTGGTTGATTCCATTCCATTCCATTCCATTCCATTCCATTCCATTCCATTACATTACATTACATTACATTCGGTTTGATTCCATTCCATTCCATTCCATTCCAATCCTTTCCAATCAGGTTGATTCCATTGCATTCCATTCCATTCCATTCCATTCGTGTTGATTCCATTCCTTTCCATTCCATTCCATTCCTTTCTGGTTGATTGCATTCCATTCGATTCCATTCCATTCCATTCCATTTGGGTGGATTCCAATCCATTCCATTCCATTCCATTCCATTCCAAACCATTCCAATCCATTCAGGTTGATTCCCTATGCTTCCATTCCATTCCATTCCATTCCATTCGGGTTGATTCCATTCCATTCCATTCCATTACATTACATTCGGTTTGATTCCATTCCATTCCATTCCACTCCATTGCATTCCATTCCACTCCATTCCATTCCATTCCATTCCATTCCATTCCGGTTTATTCCATCCCATTCCATTCCATTCCAATCCATTCCAATCACGTTGATTCCATTCCATTCCATTCCATTCCTTTCCATTCCATTCCATTCCATTCCATTCGGGTTGATTCCATTCCGTTCCATTCCACTCCATTCCATTTGGGTTGATTATATCCTATTCCATTCCATTTCTTTTCATTCCACTGCATTCCAGTCAGGTTGATTCCATTCCATTCCATTGCATTCCATTCCATTCCATTCCATTCAATTCCATTCCATTCCATTCCATTGCATTACAATCCATTCCATTCCATTCCGGTTGATTCAATTCCATTCCATTCCATTCCACTACATTCGGGTTGATTCCATTCCATTCCTCTCCATTCCATTCCATTACATAACATTTGGGTTGATTCCATGCCAATCCACTCCATTCCATTCCAGTTGATTCCATTCCCCTCGATTCCATTCCATTCCATTCGATTCCATTCCAATCCATTCCATTTGTGTTGATTGCAATCCATTCCATTCCAATACATTCCAATCCATTCTGGTTGATTCCATACGCTTCCATTCCATTCAATTCCATTCCATTCGGGTTGATTCCATTCCATTGCATTCCAATCAATTACATTCAGTTTGATTCCATTCCATTCCATTCCACTCCATTCCACTCCATTCCATTCCATTCCATTCGGGTTGATTCAATGCCATTCCATTGCATTCCATTCCATTCCATTCCATTCCGTTCCGTTCCATTCCATTCCATTCCATTCCATTCCATTCCGTTCCGTTCCGTTCCGTTCCGTTCCATTCCATTCCATTTCATTCGATTCGGGTTGATTCCATTCCATTCCATTCAATTCCATTCCATTCGATTCCATGCCATTCCAATCCATTACGTTCGATTTCATTCGTTTTGATTCCATTCCATTCCATTCCATTCCATTACGTTCGGGTTGATTCCGTTCCATTCCATTCCGCTACACTGCATTGCATTCCATTCCATTCCATTCCATTCGGGTTCATTCCATCCCATTCCATTCCATTCCTTTCCATTCCTTTCCACTCCATTCCAATCAGGTTGATTCCGTTCCATTCCATTTCATTCCATTCCATGCCATTCCATTCCATTCCATTCCATTCGGGTTGATTCCATTCCATTCCATTCCATTCCATTCCATTCCATTCCACTCCATTCCATGCCATTCCATACCATTCGGGTTGATTCCATCCCATTCCATTGTATTCCACTCCATTCCATTCCATTCCATTCCATTCCATTCCATTCCATTCCATTCCATTCGGTTTGATTCCATTCCATTCCATTCCATTCCATTCCATTCCATTCCATTCGGGTTGATTACGTTCCCTTCCATTCCTTCCATTCCATTGCAATCCATTCCATTTTATTCGGGTTGATTCCATTCCATTCCATTTCATTCCATTCCATTCCACTTCACTCCATTAGTGTTTATTCCATATCCTTCCCTTGCATTGCATTCCATTCCATTCCCGTCCATTCGGGTTGACTCCATACACTTCTATTCAATTCCATTACATTCCATTCCATTCCATTCCATGCCATTCCATTCAGGTTGATTCCATTCCATTCCGTTTCATTCCATTCCATTCCACTTCACTCCATTCGGGTTTATTCCATATCCTTCCCTTGCATTCCATTCCCATCCATTTGGGTTGACTCCATACACTTCTATTGCATTCCATTCCATTCCACTCCATTCCACTCCATTCCACTCCATTCCATTACATTCCATTCGGGTTGATTCCATCCCATTCCATTCCATTCCATTCCATTCCATTCCATTCGGGTTGTTTTCATTCCATTCCATTCCACTCCATTCCATGCCATTCCACACCATTCGTGAAGATTCCATCCCATTCTATTCCATTCCATTCCATTCCATTCCATTCCATACGGGTTGATTCCATTCCCTTCCATTCCATTGCAATCCATTCCATTCAAGTTGATTCCATTCCATTCGATTCCATTCCATTCCATTCGATTCCATTCCATTTCATTCCATTCGGGTGGATTCCAATCCATTCCATTCCATTCCATTCCATTCCATTCCATTCAGGTTGATTCCCTACGCTTCCATTCCATTCAACTCCATTCCTTTCGGGTTGATTCCATTCCGTTCCATTCCATTCCACTCCATTCGGGTTGATTCCATTCCATTCCGTTCCATTCCATTCCATTCCATTCCCTTCCATTCCATTTCATTCCATTCCATTCCTTTCTGGTTGATTCCATTCCATTCCATTAAATTCCGTTCCATTCCAGTAGGGTTGAATATATCCTATTCCAATCCATTTCTTTTCATTCCACTGCATTCCAATCAGGTTGATTCCATTCCATTCCATTCCATTCCATTCTATTCGGGTTGATTCAATTCCATTCCATTCCATTCCAATACATTCGGGTTGATTCCATTCCATTCCTCTCCATTCCATTCCATTCCATAACAATTTGGGTTGATTCCATCCCATTCCATTCCATTCCATTCCATTCCATTCCATACCAATCCATTCCATTCCAGTTGATTCCATTCCCTTCGTTTCCATTCCATTCCATTCGATTCCATTCCATTCCATTCCATTTGGTTGGATTCCAATACATTCCATTCCATTCCTATCCATTCCAATCCATTCAGGTTGATTCCCTACGCTTCCATTCCATTCCATTCCATTCCATTCGGGTTGATTCCATTCCATTCCATTCCATTCCATTACATTCGGTTTGACTCCATTCCATTCCATTCCACTCCATTGCATTCCATTCCACTCCATTCCATTCCATTCCAGTCCATTCCATTCCATTCCGGTTGATTCCATCCCATTCCATTCCATTCCATTCCATTCCAATCCATTCCAATCAGGTTGATTCCATGCCATTCCATTCCATTCCATTCCCGTCCATTCGGGTTGATTCCATTCCATTCCATTCCATTCCATTCCATTCCATTAGGGTTGATTATATCCTATTCCATTCCATTTCTTTTAATTCCACTGCATTCCTGTCATGTTGATTCCATTCCATTCCATTCGATTCCATTCCATTTCATTCCATTGGGGTGGATTCCAATCCATTCCATTCCATTCCATTCCATTCCAATCCATTTAGGTTGATTCCCTACGCTTCAATTCCATTCAACTCCATTCCTTTCGGGTTGATTCCATTCCGTTCCATTCCATTCCATTCCATTCGGGTTGATTCCATTCCATTCCTTTCCATTCCATCCCATTCCATTCCATTCCATTTCATTCCATTCCATTCCTTTCTGGTTGATTCCATTCCATTCCACTAAATTCCGTTCCATTCCATTAGGGTTGAATATATGCTATTCCAATCCATTTCTTTTCATTACACTACATTCCAGTCAGGTTTATTCCATTCCCTTCCATTCCATTCCATTCCATTCCATTCCATTCCATTCGGGTTGATTCAATTCCATTCCATTCCATTCCACTACATTCGGGTTGATTCCATTCCATTCCATTCCATTCCATTCCATTCCATTCCATTCCATTCCATTCCATTCCATTCGGGTTGATTCAATTCCATTCCATTCCATTCCACTACATTCGGGTTGATTCCATTCCATTCCTCTCCATTCCATTCCATTCCATAACATTTGGGTTTATTCCATCCCATTGCATTCCATTCCATTCCATTCCATTCCATACCAATCCATTCCATTCCATTCCATTCCAGTTGATTCTATTCCCTTTGTTTCCATTCCATTCCATTCGATTCCATTCCATTCCATTCCATTTGGGTGGATTCCAATACATTCCATTCCATTCCTATCCATTCCAATCCATTCAGGTTGATTCCCTACGCTTCCATTCCATTCCATTCCATTCCACTCGTGTTGATTCCATTCCATTCGATTCCATTCCATTACATTCGGTTTGATTCCATTCCATTCCATTCCACTCCATTGCATTCCATTCCACTCCATTCCATTCCATTCCATTCCATTCCATTCCATTCCATGCCATTCCGGTTGATTCCATCCCATTCCATTCAATTCCATTCCATTAAAATCCATTCCAATCAGGTTGATTCCATTCCATTGCATTCCATTCCATTCCCTTCCATTCGGGTTGATTCCATTCCATTCCATTCCATTCCATTCCATTCCATTCCATTCCATTGCATTAGGGTTGATTATATCCTATTCCATTCCATTTCTTTTAATTCCACTGCATTCCTGTCATGTTGATTCCATTCCATTCCATTCCATTCCATTTCAATCCATTCCATTCGGGTTGATTCCATTCCATTCCATTACATTCCACTACATTAGGGTTGATTCCATTCCATTCCTCTCCATTCCATTCCATTACATAACACTTGGGTTGATTCCAACCCATTCCATTCCATTCCATTGCATTCCAATCCATTCCATTCCATTCCAGTTGATTCCATTCCCTTCGATTCCATTCCATTCCATTCGATTCCATTCCATTCCATACCATTTGGGTGGATTGCAATCCATTCCATTCCATTCCATTCCATTCCAATCCATTCCAATCCATTCAGGTTGATTCCCTACGCGTCCATTCCATTCAATTCCATTCCATTCTGGTTGATTCCATTCCATTCCATTCCAATCCATTACATTCGGTTTGATTCCATTCCATTCCATTCCACTCCATTCCACTCCATTCCATTCCATTCCATTCGGGTTGATTCCATCCCATTCCATTCCATTCCATTCCATTCCACTCCATTTCATTCCGTTCAATTCGCGTTAATTCCATTCCATTCCATTCCATTCCAATCCATTCCATTCCATTCCATTCCATTTCATTCCATTCGGGTTGATTCCATTCCATTCCATTCCATTCCATTCCATTCCATGCCATTCCAATCCATTACGTTCGATTTCATTCGTTTTGATTCCGTTCCATTCCATTCCATTCCATTACGTTCGGGTTGATTCCATTCCATTCCATTGCGTTACATTGCATTGCATTCCATTCCATTCCATTCGGGTTCATTCCATCCCATTCCATTCCATTCCTTTCCATTCCTTTCCACTCCATTCCAATCAGGTTGATTCCGTTCCATTCCATTTCATTCCATTCCATGCCATTCCATTCCATTCCATTCCATTCGGGTTGATTCCATTCCATTCCATTCCATTCCATTCCATTCCATTCCACTCCATTCCATGCCATTCCATACCATTCGGGTTGATTCCATCCCATTCCATTGTATTCCACTCCATTCCATTCCATTCCATTCCATTCCATTCCATTCCATTCCATTCCATTCGGTTTGATTCCATTCCATTCCATTCCATTCCATTCCATTCCATTCCATTCGGGTTGATTACGTTCCCTTCCATTCCTTCCATTCCATTGCAATCCATTCCATTTTATTCGGGTTGATTCCATTCCATTCCATTTCATTCCATTCCATTCCACTTCACTCCATTAGTGTTTATTCCATATCCTTCCCTTGCATTGCATTCCATTCCATTCCCGTCCATTCGGGTTGACTCCATACACTTCTATTCAATTCCATTACATTCCATTCCATTCCATTCCATGCCATTCCATTCAGGTTGATTCCATTCCATTCCGTTTCATTCCATTCCATTCCACTTCACTCCATTCGGGTTTATTCCATATCCTTCCCTTGCATTCCATTCCCATCCATTTGGGTTGACTCCATACACTTCTATTGCATTCCATTCCATTCCACTCCATTCCACTCCATTCCACTCCATTCCATTACATTCCATTCGGGTTGATTCCATCCCATTCCATTCCATTCCATTCCATTCCATTCCATTCGGGTTGTTTTCATTCCATTCCATTCCACTCCATTCCATGCCATTCCACACCATTCGTGAAGATTCCATCCCATTCTATTCCATTCCATTCCATTCCATTCCATTCCATACGGGTTGATTCCATTCCCTTCCATTCCATTGCAATCCATTCCATTCAAGTTGATTCCATTCCATTCGATTCCATTCCATTCCATTCGATTCCATTCCATTTCATTCCATTCGGGTGGATTCCAATCCATTCCATTCCATTCCATTCCATTCCATTCCATTCAGGTTGATTCCCTACGCTTCCATTCCATTCAACTCCATTCCTTTCGGGTTGATTCCATTCCGTTCCATTCCATTCCACTCCATTCGGGTTGATTCCATTCCATTCCGTTCCATTCCATTCCATTCCATTCCCTTCCATTCCATTTCATTCCATTCCATTCCTTTCTGGTTGATTCCATTCCATTCCATTAAATTCCGTTCCATTCCAGTAGGGTTGAATATATCCTATTCCAATCCATTTCTTTTCATTCCACTGCATTCCAATCAGGTTGATTCCATTCCATTCCATTCCATTCCATTCTATTCGGGTTGATTCAATTCCATTCCATTCCATTCCAATACATTCGGGTTGATTCCATTCCATTCCTCTCCATTCCATTCCATTCCATAACAATTTGGGTTGATTCCATCCCATTCCATTCCATTCCATTCCATTCCATTCCATACCAATCCATTCCATTCCAGTTGATTCCATTCCCTTCGTTTCCATTCCATTCCATTCGATTCCATTCCATTCCATTCCATTTGGTTGGATTCCAATACATTCCATTCCATTCCTATCCATTCCAATCCATTCAGGTTGATTCCCTACGCTTCCATTCCATTCCATTCCATTCCATTCGGGTTGATTCCATTCCATTCCATTCCATTCCATTACATTCGGTTTGACTCCATTCCATTCCATTCCACTCCATTGCATTCCATTCCACTCCATTCCATTCCATTCCAGTCCATTCCATTCCATTCCGGTTGATTCCATCCCATTCCATTCCATTCCATTCCATTCCAATCCATTCCAATCAGGTTGATTCCATGCCATTCCATTCCATTCCATTCCCGTCCATTCGGGTTGATTCCATTCCATTCCATTCCATTCCATTCCATTCCATTAGGGTTGATTATATCCTATTCCATTCCATTTCTTTTAATTCCACTGCATTCCTGTCATGTTGATTCCATTCCATTCCATTCGATTCCATTCCATTTCATTCCATTGGGGTGGATTCCAATCCATTCCATTCCATTCCATTCCATTCCAATCCATTTAGGTTGATTCCCTACGCTTCAATTCCATTCAACTCCATTCCTTTCGGGTTGATTCCATTCCGTTCCATTCCATTCCATTCCATTCGGGTTGATTCCATTCCATTCCTTTCCATTCCATCCCATTCCATTCCATTCCATTTCATTCCATTCCATTCCTTTCTGGTTGATTCCATTCCATTCCACTAAATTCCGTTCCATTCCATTAGGGTTGAATATATGCTATTCCAATCCATTTCTTTTCATTACACTACATTCCAGTCAGGTTTATTCCATTCCCTTCCATTCCATTCCATTCCATTCCATTCCATTCCATTCGGGTTGATTCAATTCCATTCCATTCCATTCCACTACATTCGGGTTGATTCCATTCCATTCCATTCCATTCCATTCCATTCCATTCCATTCCATTCCATTCCATTCGGGTTGATTCAATTCCATTCCATTCCATTCCACTACATTCGGGTTGATTCCATTCCATTCCTCTCCATTCCATTCCATTCCATAACATTTGGGTTTATTCCATCCCATTGCATTCCATTCCATTCCATTCCATTCCATACCAATCCATTCCATTCCATTCCATTCCAGTTGATTCTATTCCCTTTGTTTCCATTCCATTCCATTCGATTCCATTCCATTCCATTCCATTTGGGTGGATTCCAATACATTCCATTCCATTCCTATCCATTCCAATCCATTCAGGTTGATTCCCTACGCTTCCATTCCATTCCATTCCATTCCACTCGTGTTGATTCCATTCCATTCGATTCCATTCCATTACATTCGGTTTGATTCCATTCCATTCCATTCCACTCCATTGCATTCCATTCCACTCCATTCCATTCCATTCCATTCCATTCCATTCCATTCCATGCCATTCCGGTTGATTCCATCCCATTCCATTCAATTCCATTCCATTAAAATCCATTCCAATCAGGTTGATTCCATTCCATTGCATTCCATTCCATTCCCTTCCATTCGGGTTGATTCCATTCCATTCCATTCCATTCCATTCCATTCCATTCCATTCCATTGCATTAGGGTTGATTATATCCTATTCCATTCCATTTCTTTTAATTCCACTGCATTCCTGTCATGTTGATTCCATTCCATTCCATTCCATTCCATTTCAATCCATTCCATTCGGGTTGATTCCATTCCATTCCATTACATTCCACTACATTAGGGTTGATTCCATTCCATTCCTCTCCATTCCATTCCATTACATAACACTTGGGTTGATTCCAACCCATTCCATTCCATTCCATTGCATTCCAATCCATTCCATTCCATTCCAGTTGATTCCATTCCCTTCGATTCCATTCCATTCCATTCGATTCCATTCCATTCCATACCATTTGGGTGGATTGCAATCCATTCCATTCCATTCCATTCCATTCCAATCCATTCCAATCCATTCAGGTTGATTCCCTACGCGTCCATTCCATTCAATTCCATTCCATTCTGGTTGATTCCATTCCATTCCATTCCAATCCATTACATTCGGTTTGATTCCATTCCATTCCATTCCACTCCATTCCACTCCATTCCATTCCATTCCATTCGGGTTGATTCCATCCCATTCCATTCCATTCCATTCCATTCCACTCCATTTCATTCCGTTCAATTCGCGTTAATTCCATTCCATTCCATTCCATTCCAATCCATTCCATTCCATTCCATTCCATTTCATTCCATTCGGGTTGATTCCATTCCATTCCATTCCATTCCATTCCATTCCATGCCATTCCAATCCATTACGTTCGATTTCATTCGTTTTGATTCCGTTCCATTCCATTCCATTCCATTACGTTCGGGTTGATTCCATTCCATTCCATTGCGTTACATTGCATTGCATTCCATTCCATTCCATTCGGGTTCATTCCATCCCATTCCATTCCATTCCTTTCCATTCCTTTCCACTCCATTCCAATCAGGTTGATTCCGTTCCATTCCATTTCATTCCATTCCATGCCATTCCATTCCATTCCATTCCATTCGGGTTGATTCCATTCCATTCCATTCCATTCCATTCCATTCCATTCCACTCCATTCCATGCCATTCCATACCATTCGGGTTGATTCCATCCCATTCCATTGTATTCCACTCCATTCCATTCCATTCCATTCCATTCCATTCCATTCCATTCCATTCCATTCGGTTTGATTCCATTCCATTCCATTCCATTCCATTCCATTCCATTCCATTCGGGTTGATTACGTTCCCTTCCATTCCTTCCATTCCATTGCAATCCATTCCATTTTATTCGGGTTGATTCCATTCCATTCCATTTCATTCCATTCCATTCCACTTCACTCCATTAGTGTTTATTCCATATCCTTCCCTTGCATTGCATTCCATTCCATTCCCGTCCATTCGGGTTGACTCCATACACTTCTATTCAATTCCATTACATTCCATTCCATTCCATTCCATGCCATTCCATTCAGGTTGATTCCATTCCATTCCGTTTCATTCCATTCCATTCCACTTCACTCCATTCGGGTTTATTCCATATCCTTCCCTTGCATTCCATTCCCATCCATTTGGGTTGACTCCATACACTTCTATTGCATTCCATTCCATTCCACTCCATTCCACTCCATTCCACTCCATTCCATTACATTCCATTCGGGTTGATTCCATCCCATTCCATTCCATTCCATTCCATTCCATTCCATTCGGGTTGTTTTCATTCCATTCCATTCCACTCCATTCCATGCCATTCCACACCATTCGTGAAGATTCCATCCCATTCTATTCCATTCCATTCCATTCCATTCCATTCCATTCCATACGGGTTGATTCCATTCCCTTCCATTCCATTGCAATCCATTCCATTCAAGTTGATTCCATTCCATTCGATTCCATTCCATTCCATTCGATTCCATTCCATTTCATTCCATTCGGGTGGATTCCAATCCATTCCATTCCATTCCATTCCATTCCATTCCATTCAGGTTGATTCCCTACGCTTCCATTCCATTCAACTCCATTCCTTTCGGGTTGATTCCATTCCGTTCCATTCCATTCCACTCCATTCGGGTTGATTCCATTCCATTCCGTTCCATTCCATTCCATTCCATTCCCTTCCATTCCATTTCATTCCATTCCATTCCTTTCTGGTTGATTCCATTCCATTCCATTAAATTCCGTTCCATTCCAGTAGGGTTGAATATATCCTATTCCAATCCATTTCTTTTCATTCCACTGCATTCCAATCAGGTTGATTCCATTCCATTCCATTCCATTCCATTCTATTCGGGTTGATTCAATTCCATTCCATTCCATTCCAATACATTCGGGTTGATTCCATTCCATTCCTCTCCATTCCATTCCATTCCATAACAATTTGGGTTGATTCCATCCCATTCCATTCCATTCCATTCCATTCCATTCCATTCCATTCCATTCCATACCAATCCATTCCATTCCAGTTGATTCCATTCCCTTCGTTTCCATTCCATTCCATTCGATTCCATTCCATTCCATTCCATTTGGTTGGATTCCAATACATTCCATTCCATTCCTATCCATTCCAATCCATTCAGGTTGATTCCCTACGCTTCCATTCCATTCCATTCCATTCCATTCGGGTTGATTCCATTCCATTCCATTCCATTCCATTACATTCGGTTTGACTCCATTCCATTCCATTCCACTCCATTGCATTCCATTCCACTCCATTCCATTCCATTCCAGTCCATTCCATTCCATTCCGGTTGATTCCATCCCATTCCATTCCATTCCATTCCATTCCAATCCATTCCAATCAGGTTGATTCCATGCCATTCCATTCCATTCCATTCCCGTCCATTCGGGTTGATTCCATTCCATTCCATTCCATTCCATTCCATTCCATTAGGGTTGATTATATCCTATTCCATTCCATTTCTTTTAATTCCACTGCATTCCTGTCATGTTGATTCCATTCCATTCCATTCGATTCCATTCCATTTCATTCCATTGGGGTGGATTCCAATCCATTCCATTCCATTCCATTCCATTCCAATCCATTTAGGTTGATTCCCTACGCTTCAATTCCATTCAACTCCATTCCTTTCGGGTTGATTCCATTCCGTTCCATTCCATTCCATTCCATTCGGGTTGATTCCATTCCATTCCTTTCCATTCCATCCCATTCCATTCCATTCCATTTCATTCCATTCCATTCCTTTCTGGTTGATTCCATTCCATTCCACTAAATTCCGTTCCATTCCATTAGGGTTGAATATATGCTATTCCAATCCATTTCTTTTCATTACACTACATTCCAGTCAGGTTTATTCCATTCCCTTCCATTCCATTCCATTCCATTCCATTCCATTCCATTCGGGTTGATTCAATTCCATTCCATTCCATTCCACTACATTCGGGTTGATTCCATTCCATTCCATTCCATTCCATTCCATTCCATTCCATTCCATTCCATTCCATTCCATTCGGGTTGATTCAATTCCATTCCATTCCATTCCACTACATTCGGGTTGATTCCATTCCATTCCTCTCCATTCCATTCCATTCCATAACATTTGGGTTTATTCCATCCCATTGCATTCCATTCCATTCCATTCCATTCCATACCAATCCATTCCATTCCATTCCATTCCAGTTGATTCTATTCCCTTTGTTTCCATTCCATTCCATTCGATTCCATTCCATTCCATTCCATTTGGGTGGATTCCAATACATTCCATTCCATTCCTATCCATTCCAATCCATTCAGGTTGATTCCCTACGCTTCCATTCCATTCCATTCCATTCCACTCGTGTTGATTCCATTCCATTCGATTCCATTCCATTACATTCGGTTTGATTCCATTCCATTCCATTCCACTCCATTGCATTCCATTCCACTCCATTCCATTCCATTCCATTCCATTCCATTCCATTCCATGCCATTCCGGTTGATTCCATCCCATTCCATTCAATTCCATTCCATTAAAATCCATTCCAATCAGGTTGATTCCATTCCATTGCATTCCATTCCATTCCCTTCCATTCGGGTTGATTCCATTCCATTCCATTCCATTCCATTCCATTCCATTCCATTCCATTGCATTAGGGTTGATTATATCCTATTCCATTCCATTTCTTTTAATTCCACTGCATTCCTGTCATGTTGATTCCATTCCATTCCATTCCATTCCATTTCAATCCATTCCATTCGGGTTGATTCCATTCCATTCCATTACATTCCACTACATTAGGGTTGATTCCATTCCATTCCTCTCCATTCCATTCCATTACATAACACTTGGGTTGATTCCAACCCATTCCATTCCATTCCATTGCATTCCAATCCATTCCATTCCATTCCAGTTGATTCCATTCCCTTCGATTCCATTCCATTCCATTCGATTCCATTCCATTCCATACCATTTGGGTGGATTGCAATCCATTCCATTCCATTCCATTCCATTCCAATCCATTCCAATCCATTCAGGTTGATTCCCTACGCGTCCATTCCATTCAATTCCATTCCATTCTGGTTGATTCCATTCCATTCCATTCCAATCCATTACATTCGGTTTGATTCCATTCCATTCCATTCCACTCCATTCCACTCCATTCCATTCCATTCCATTCGGGTTGATTCCATCCCATTCCATTCCATTCCATTCCATTCCACTCCATTTCATTCCGTTCAATTCGCGTTAATTCCATTCCATTCCATTCCATTCCAATCCATTCCATTCCATTCCATTCCATTTCATTCCATTCGGGTTGATTCCATTCCATTCCATTCCATTCCATTCCATTCCATGCCATTCCAATCCATTACGTTCGATTTCATTCGTTTTGATTCCGTTCCATTCCATTCCATTCCATTACGTTCGGGTTGATTCCATTCCATTCCATTGCGTTACATTGCATTGCATTGCATTCCATTCCATTCGGGTTGATTCCACCCCATTCCATTCCATTCCTTTCCATTCCTGTCCACTCCATTAAAATCAGGTTGATTTCATTCCATTCCATTCCATTCCATGCCATTCTATTCTATTCCATTCCATTCGGGTTGATTCCATTCCATTCCATTGCATTCCATTCCATTCCATTCCACTCCATTCCATGCCATTCCATACCATTCGGGTTGATTCCATCCCATTCCATTCTATTCCACTCCATTCCATTGCATTCCATTCCATTCCATTCGGTTTGATTCCATTCCATTCCATTCCATTCCATTCCATTCGGGTTGATTACGTTCCCTTCCATTCCTTCCATTCCATTGCAGTCCATTCCATTTTATTTGGGTTGATTCCATTCCATTCCATTTCATTCCATTCCATTCCATTCCACTCCATTCGGATTGATTCCATATCCTTCCCTTGCATTCCATTCCCATCCATTCGGGTTGACTCCATACACTTCTATTCCATTCCATTCCATTCCACTCCATTCCATTCCATTCCATTCCATTCCATTCCATTCCATTCCATTCCTTTCTGGTTGTTTCCATTCCATTCCATTCCATTCCATTCCATTCCATTCCAATCCATACGTATTGATTCCATTCGTTCCATTCCATTGCAATAAATTCCATTCCAGTTGATTCCATTCCCTTCGATTCCATTCCATTCCATTCGATTCCGTTCCATTGCATTCCAGTGGGGTGGATTTCTATCCATTCCATTCCATTCCATTCCATTCCATTCCGTTCCATTCCAATCCATTCAGGTTGATTCCCTACGCTTCCATTCCATTCAAATCCATTCCATTCTGGTTGATTCCATTCCATTCCATTCCATTCCATTCGCGTTGATTCCATTCCATTCCATTCCATTCCATTACATTACATTACATTACGTTCGGTTTGATTCCATTCCATTCCATTCCATTCCAATCCGTTCCAATCAGGTTGATTCCATTGCATTCCATTCCATTCCATTCCATTCGTGTTGATTCCATTCCATTCCATTCCATTCCATTCCTTTCTGGTTGATTGCATTCCATTCGATTCCATTCCATTCCATTCCATTCGGGTTGATTCCATTCCATCCCATTCCATTCCATTCCATTCCATTCCATTCCATTACATTACATTCGGTTTGATTCCATTCCATTCCATTCCACTCCATTGCATTCCATTTCACTCCATTCCATTCCATTCCATTCCATTCCGGTTGATTCCATCCCATTCCATTCTATTCCAATCCATTCCAATCAGGTTGATTCAATTCCATTCCATTGCATTCCATTCCATTCCTTTCGGGTTGATTCCATTCCGTTCCATTCCATTCCACTCCATTCGGGTTGATTCCATTCCATTCCGTTCCATTCCATTCCATTCCATTCCCTTCCATTCCATTTCATTCCATTCCATTCCTTTCTGGTTGATTCCATTCCATTCCATTAAATTCCGTTCCATTCCAGTAGGGTTGAATATATCCTATTCCAATCCATTTCTTTTCATTCCACTGCATTCCAATCAGGTTGATTCCATTCCATTCCATTCCATTCCATTCTATTCGGGTTGATTCAATTCCATTCCATTCCATTCCAATACATTCGGGTTGATTCCATTCCATTCCTCTCCATTCCATTCCATTCCATAACAATTTGGGTTGATTCCATCCCATTCCATTCCATTCCATTCCATTCCATTCCATTCCATACCAATCCATTCCATTCCAGTTGATTCCATTCCCTTCGTTTCCATTCCATTCCATTCGATTCCATTCCATTCCATTCCATTTGGTTGGATTCCAATACATTCCATTCCATTCCTATCCATTCCAATCCATTCAGGTTGATTCCCTACGCTTCCATTCCATTCCATTCCATTCCATTCGGGTTGATTCCATTCCATTCCATTCCATTCCATTACATTCGGTTTGACTCCATTCCCTTCCATTCCACTCCATTGCATTCCATTCCACTCCATTCCATTCCATTCCAGTCCATTCCATTCCATTCCGGTTGATTCCATCCCATTCCATTCCATTCCATTCCATTCCAATCCATTCCAATCAGGTTGATTCCATGCCATTCCATTCCATTCCATTCCCGTCCATTCGGGTTGATTCCATTCCATTCCATTCCATTCCATTCCATTCCATTCCATTAGGGTTGATTATATCCTATTCCATTCCATTTCTTTTAATTCCACTGCATTCCTGTCATGTTGATTCCATTCCATTCCATTCCATTCGATTCCATTCCATTTCATTCCATTGGGGTGGATTCCAATCCATTCCATTCCATTCCATTCCATTCCAATCCATTTAGGTTGATTCCCTACGCTTCAATTCCATTCAACTCCATTCCTTTCGGGTTGATTCCATTCCGTTCCATTCCATTCCATTCCATTCGGGTTGATTCCATTCCATTCCTTTCCATTCCATCCCATTCCATTCCATTCCATTTCATTCCATTCCATTCCTTTCTGGTTGATTCCATTCCATTCCACTAAATTCCGTTCCATTCCATTAGGGTTGAATATATGCTATTCCAATCCATTTCTTTTCATTACACTACATTCCAGTCAGGTTTATTCCATTCCCTTCCATTCCATTCCATTCCATTCCATTCCATTCCATTCCATTCGGGTTGATTCAATTCCATTCCATTCCATTCCACTACATTCGGGTTGATTCCATTCCATTCCATTCCATTCCATTCCATTCCATTCCATTCCATTCCATTCGGGTTGATTCAATTCCATTCCATTCCATTCCACTACATTCGGGTTGATTCCATTCCATTCCTCTCCATTCCATTCCATTCCATAACATTTGGGTTTATTCCATCCCATTGCATTCCATTCCATTCCATTCCATTCCATACCAATCCATTCCATTCCATTCCATTCCAGTTGATTCTATTCCCTTTGTTTCCATTCCATTCCATTCGATTCCATTCCATTCCATTCCATTTGGGTGGATTCCAATACATTCCATTCCATTCCTATCCATTCCAATCCATTCAGGTTGATTCCCTACGCTTCCATTCCATTCCATTCCATTCCACTCGTGTTGATTCCATTCCATTCGATTCCATTCCATTACATTCGGTTTGATTCCATTCCATTCCATTCCACTCCATTGCATTCCATCCCACTCCATTCCATTCCATTCCATTCCATTCCATTCCATTCCATGCCATTCCGGTTGATTCCATCCCATTCCATTCCATTCCATTCCATTAAAATCCATTCCAATCAGGTTGATTCCATTCCATTGCATTCCATTCCATTCCCTTCCATTCGGGTTGATTCCATTCCATTCCATTCCATTCCATTCCATTCCATTCCATTCCATTGCATTAGGGTTGATTATATCCTATTCCATTCCATTTCTTTTAATTCCACTGCATTCCTGTCATGTTGATTCCATTCCATTCCATTTCAATCCATTCCATTCGGGTTGATTCCATTCCATTCCATTACATTCCACTACATTAGGGTTGATTCCATTCCATCCCATTCCATTCCATTCCATTCCATTCCATTCCATTACATTACATTCGGTTTGATTCCATTCCATTCCATTCCACTCCATTGCATTCCATTTCACTCCATTCCATTCCATTCCATTCCATTCCGGTTGATTCCATCCCATTCCATTCTATTCCAATCCATTCCAATCAGGTTGATTCAATTCCATTCCATTGCATTCCATTCCATTCCTTTCGGGTTGATTCCATTCCGTTCCATTCCATTCCACTCCATTCGGGTTGATTCCATTCCATTCCGTTCCATTCCATTCCATTCCATTCCCTTCCATTCCATTTCATTCCATTCCATTCCTTTCTGGTTGATTCCATTCCATTCCATTAAATTCCGTTCCATTCCAGTAGGGTTGAATATATCCTATTCCAATCCATTTCTTTTCATTCCACTGCATTCCAATCAGGTTGATTCCATTCCATTCCATTCCATTCCATTCTATTCGGGTTGATTCAATTCCATTCCATTCCATTCCAATACATTCGGGTTGATTCCATTCCATTCCTCTCCATTCCATTCCATTCCATAACAATTTGGGTTGATTCCATCCCATTCCATTCCATTCCATTCCATTCCATTCCATACCAATCCATTCCATTCCAGTTGATTCCATTCCCTTCGTTTCCATTCCATTCCATTCGATTCCATTCCATTCCATTCCATTTGGTTGGATTCCAATACATTCCATTCCATTCCTATCCATTCCAATCCATTCAGGTTGATTCCCTACGCTTCCATTCCATTCCATTCCATTCCATTCGGGTTGATTCCATTCCATTCCATTCCATTCCATTACATTCGGTTTGACTCCATTCCATTCCATTCCACTCCATTGCATTCCATTCCACTCCATTCCATTCCATTCCAGTCCATTCCATTCCATTCCGGTTGATTCCATCCCATTCCATTCCATTCCATTCCATTCCAATCCATTCCAATCAGGTTGATTCCATGCCATTCCATTCCATTCCATTCCCGTCCATTCGGGTTGATTCCATTCCATTCCATTCCATTCCATTCCATTCCATTAGGGTTGATTATATCCTATTCCATTCCATTTCTTTTAATTCCACTGCATTCCTGTCATGTTGATTCCATTCCATTCCATTCCATTCGATTCCATTCCATTTCATTCCATTGGGGTGGATTCCAATCCATTCCATTCCATTCCATTCCATTCCAATCCATTTAGGTTGATTCCCTACGCTTCAATTCCATTCAACTCCATTCCTTTCGGGTTGATTCCATTCCGTTCCATTCCATTCCATTCCATTCGGGTTGATTCCATTCCATGCCTTTCCATTCCATCCCATTCCATTCCATTCCATTTCATTCCATTCCATTCCTTTCTGGTTGATTCCATTCCATTCCACTAAATTCCGTTCCATTCCATTAGGGTTGAATATATGCTATTCCAATCCATTTCTTTTCATTACACTACATTCCAGTCAGGTTTATTCCATTCCCTTCCATTCCATTCCATTCCATTCCATTCCATTCCATTCGGGTTGATTCAATTCCATTCCATTCCATTCCACTACATTCGGGTTGATTCCATTCCATTCCATTCCATTCCATTCCATTCCATTCCATTCCATTCCATTCGGGTTGATTCAATTCCATTCCATTCCATTCCACTACATTCGGGTTGATTCCATTCCATTCCTCTCCATTCCATTCCATTCCATAACATTTGGGTTTATTCCATCCCATTGCATTCCATTCCATTCCATTCCATTCCATACCAATCCATTCCATTCCATTCCATTCCAGTTGATTCTATTCCCTTTGTTTCCATTCCATTCCATTCGATTCCATTCCATTCCATTCCATTTGGGTGGATTCCAATACATTCCATTCCATTCCTATCCATTCCAATCCATTCAGGTTGATTCCCTACGCTTCCATTCCATTCCATTCCATTCCACTCGTGTTGATTCCATTCCATTCGATTCCATTCCATTACATTCGGTTTGATTCCATTCCATTCCATTCCACTCCATTGCATTCCATTCCACTCCATTCCATTCCATTCCATTCCATTCCATTCCATTCCATTCCATGCCATTCCGGTTGATTCCATCCCATTCCATTCCATTCCATTCCATTAAAATCCATTCCAATCAGGTTGATTCCATTCCATTGCATTCCATTCCATTCCCTTCCATTCGGGTTGATTCCATTCCATTCCATTCCATTCCATTCCATTCCATTCCATTCCATTGAATTAGGGTTGATTATATCCTATTCCATTCCATTTCTTTTAATTCTACTGCATTCCTGTCATGTTGATTCCATTCCATTCCATTCCATTCCATTTCAATCCATTCCATTCGGGTTGATTCCATTCCATTCCATTACATTCCACTACATTAGGGTTGATTCCATTCCATTCCTCTCCATTCCATTCCATTACATAACACTTGGGTTGATTCCAACCCATTCCATTCCATTCCATTGCATTCCAATCCATTCCATTCCATTCCAGTTGATTCCATTCCCTTCGATTCCATTCCATTCCATTCGATTCCATTCCATTCCATACCATTTGGGTGGATTGCAATCCATTCCATTCCATTCCATTCCATTCCAATCCATTCCAATCCATTCAGGTTGATTCCCTACGCGTCCATTCCATTCAATTCCATTCCATTCTGGTTGATTCCATTCCATTCCATTCCAATCCATTACATTCGGTTTGATTCCATTCCATTCCATTCCACTCCATTCCACTCCATTCCATTCCATTCCATTCGGGTTGATTCCATCCCATTCCATTCCATTCCATTCCATTCCACTCCATTTCATTCCGTTCAATTCGCGTTAATTCCATTCCATTCCATTCCATTCCAATCCATTCCATTCCATTCCACTCCATTTCATTCCATTCGGGTTGATTCCATTCCATTCCATTCCATTCCATTCCATGCCATTCCAATCCATTACGTTCGATTTCATTCGTTTTGATTCCGTTCCATTCCATTCCATTCCATTACGTTCGGGTTGATTCCATTCCATTCCATTGCGTTACATTGCATTGCATTCCATTCCATTCCATTCGGGTTGATTCCACCCCATTCCATTCCATTCCTTTCCATTCCTGTCCACTCCATTAAAATCAGGTTGATTTCATTCCATTCCATTCCATTCCATGCCATTCTATTCTATTCCATTCCATTCGGGTTGATTCCATTCCATTCCATTGCATTCCATTCCATTCCATTCCACTCCATTCCATGCCATTCCATACCATTCGGGTTGATTCCATCCCATTCCATTCTATTCCACTCCATTCCATTGCATTCCATTCCATTCCATTCGGTTTGATTCCATTCCATTCCATTCCATTCCATTCCATTCCATTCCATTCGGGTTGATTACGTTCCCTTCCATTCCTTCCATTCCATTGCAGTCCATTCCATTTTATTTGGGTTGATTCCATTCCATTCCATTTCATTCCATTCCATTCCATTCCACTCCATTCGGATTGATTCCATATCCTTCCCTTGCATTCCATTCCCATCCATTCGGGTTGACTCCATACACTTCTATTCCATTCCATTCCATTCCACTCCATTCCATTCCATTCCATTCCATTCCATTCCATTCCATTCCATTCCATTCCTTTCTGGTTGTTTCCATTCCATTCCATTCCATTCCATTCCATTCCATTCCATTCCAATCCATACGTATTGATTCCATTCGTTCCATTCCATTGCAATAAATTCCATTCCAGTTGATTCCATTCCCTTCGATTCCATTCCATTCCATTCGATTCCGTTCCATTGCATTCCAGTGGGGTGGATTTCTATCCATTCCATTCCATTCCATTCCATTCCGTTCCATTCCAATCCATTCAGGTTGATTCCCTACGCTTCCATTCCATTCAAATCCATTCCATTCTGGTTGATTCCATTCCATTCCATTCCATTCCATTCGCGTTGATTCCATTCCATTCCATTCCATTCCATTACATTACATTACATTACGTACGGTTTGATTACATTCCATTCCATTCCATTCCAATCCGTTCCAATCAGGTTGATTCCATTGCATTCCATTCCATTGCATTCCATTCGTGTTGATTCCATTCCATTCCATTCCATTCCATTCCTTTCTGGTTGATTGCATTCCATTCGATTCCATTCCATTCCATTCCATTCGGGTTGATTCCATTCCATCCCATTCCATTCCATTCCATTCCATTCCATTCCATTACATTACATTCGGTTTGATTCCATTCCATTCCATTCCACTCCATTGCATTCCATTTCACTCCATTCCATTCCATTCCATTCCATTCCGGTTGATTCCATCCCATTCCATTCTATTCCAATCCATTCCAATCAGGTTGATTCAATTCCATTCCATTGCATTCCATTCCATTCCTTTCGGGTTGATTCCATTCCGTTCCATTCCACTCCATTCCATTTGGGTTGATTATATCCTATTCCATTCCATTTCTTTTCATTCCACTGTATTCCAGTCAGGTTGATTCCTTTCCATTCCATTGCATTCCATTCCATTCCATTCCATTCCATTCCATTCCATTCCATTCCAATCCATTCCAATCAGGTTGATCCCTTTCCATTCCATTCCCTTCCATTCGGGTTGATTCCATTCCGTTCCATTCCATTCCATTCCATTCCATTCCATTAGGGTTGATTATATCCTATTCCATTCCATTTCTTTTAATTCTACTGCATTCCAGTCAGGTTCATTCCGTTCCATTCCATTCCATTCCATTCCATTTCAATCCATTCCATTTAGGTTGATTCCATTCCATTCCATTCCATTCCACTACATTAGGGTTGATTCCATTCCATTCCTCTCCATTCCATTCCATTATATAACATTTGGGTTGATTCCATCCCATTCCATTTCATTCCATTGCATTCCAATCCATTCCATTCCATTCCAGTTGATTCCATTCCTTTCGATTCCATTCCATTCCATTCGATTCCATTCCATTCCATTCCATTTGGGTGGATTGCAATCCATTCCATTCCATTCCATTCCATTCCAATCCATTCCAATCCATTCAGGTTGATTCCCTACGCTTCCATTCCATTCAATTCCATTCCATTCTGGTTGATTCCATTCCATTCCATTCCAATCCATTTCATTCCGTTTGATTCCATTCCATTCCATTCCACTCCATTCCACTCCATTCCATTCCATTCCATTCGGGTTGATTCCATCCCATTCCATTCCATTCCATTCCATTCCATTCCATTTCATTCCATTCGGGTTGATTCCATTCCATTCCATTCAATTCCATTCCATTCCATTCCATGCTATTCCAATCCATTACGTTCGATTTCATTCGTTTTGATTCCATTCCATTCCATTCCATTCCATTACGTTCGGGTTGATTCCATTCCATTCCATTCCGTTACATTGCATTGCATTCCATTCCATTCCATTCGGGTTGATTACATCCCATTCCATTCCATTCCTTTCCATTCCTTTCCACTCCATTCCAATCAGGTTGATTCCATTCCGTTCCATTCCATTCCATTCCATTCCATTCCATTCCATTCGGGTTGATTCCATTCCATTCCATTCCATTCCATTCCATTCCATTAGGGTTGATTATATCCTATTCCATTCCATTTCTTTTAATTCCACTGCATTCCAGTCAGGTTGATTCCATTCCATTCCATGCCATTCCATTCCATTCCATTCCATTCCATTCCATTCCATTCCATTCCATTCCATTCCATTCGGGTTGATACAATTCCATTCCATTCAATTCCATTCCATTCGGGTTGATTCCATTCCATTCCATTCCATTCTACTACATTCTGGTTGATTCCATTCCATTCCTCTCCATTCCATTCCATTCCATAACATTTGGGTTGATTCCATCCCATTCAATTCCATTCCATTACAGTTGATTCCATTCCCTTCGATTCCATTCCATTCCATTCCATTCCATTCCATTCCATTCCATTCCATTTGGGTGGATTCCAATCCATTCCATTCCATTCCATTACAATACATTCCAATCCATTCAGGTTGATTCCCTACGCTTCCATTCCATTCCATTCCACTCCATTCGGGTTGATTCCATTCCATTCCATTCCATTACATTCCGTTACATTCGGTTTGATTCCATTCCATTCCATTCAACTCCATTGCATTCCATTCCACTCCATTCCATTCCATTCCATTCCATTCCATTCCATTCCGGTTGATTCCATCCCGTTCCATTCCATTCCATTCCATTCCATTCCAATCCATTCCAATTAGGTTGATTCCATTCCATTCCATTCCATTCCATTCCATTCCATTCCATTCCATTCGGGTTGATTCCATTCCATTCCATTCCATTCCGTTAGGGTTCATTGTACCCTATTCCATTCCATTTCTTTTCATTCCACTGCATTCCAGTCAGGTTGATTCCATTCCATTCCATTCCATTCCATTCCATTCCATTCCATTCCATTCCATTGCATGCCATTCCATTCCATTCGGGTTGATTCAATTCCATTCCATTCCATTCCACTACATTCGGGTTGATTCCATTCCATTCGTCTCCATTCCATTCCATTCCATAACATTAGGTTTGATTCCATTCCATTCCATTCCATTCCATTCCATTCCAATCCATTATATTCCATTCCATTCCAGTTGATTCCTTTCCCTTCGATTCCACTCCATTCCATTCGACTCCACTCCATTCCATTCCATTTGTGTGGATTCCAATCCCTTCCATTCCATTCTATTCCAATCCATTCCAATCCATTCAGGTTGTTTCCTTACGCTTCCATTCCATTCAATTCCATTCCATTCGGGTTGATTCCATTCCATTCCATTCCAATCAATTACATTCGGTTTTATTCCATTCCATTCCATTCCACTCCATTCCACTCCATTCCATTCCATTCCATTCGGTTTGATTCCATCCCATTCCATTCCATTCCATTCCATTCCATTCGGGTTGTTTCCATTCCATTCCATTCCACTCCATTCCATGCCATTCCATACCATTCGTGTGGATTCCATCCCATCCCATTCCATTCCATTCCATTCCATTCCATTCCATTCCATTCCATTAGGGTTGATTATATCCTATTCCATTACATTTCTTTTAATTCCACTGCTTTCCAGTCAGGTTGATTCCATTCCATTCCATTCCATTCCATTGCATTCCATTCCATTCCATTCCAGCCGGGTTGATTCAATTGCATTCCATTCCATTCCACTACATTCGGGTTGATTCCATTCCATTCCTCTCCATTCCATTCCATTACATAACATTTGGGTTGATTCCATCCCATTCCATTCCATTCCATTGCATTCCAATCAATTCCATTCCATTCCAGTTGATTCCATTCCCTTCGATTCCATTCCATTCCATTCGATTCCATTCCATTCCATTCCATTTGGGTGGATTGCAATCCATTCCATTCCATTACATTCGATTCCAATCCATTCCAATTCATTCAGGTTGATTCCCCACCTTTCCATCCATTCAATTCCATTCCATTCGGGTTGATTCCTTACCATTCCATTCCAATCCATTGAATTCGGTTTGATTCCATTCCATTCCATTCCATTCCACTCCATTCCACTCCATTCCATTCTATTCCATTCGGTTTGATTCCATCCCATTCCATTCCATTGCAATCCATTCCATTCCAATTGATTCCATTCCCTTCGATTCCATTCCATTCCATTCGATTCCATTCCATTTCATTCCATTCGGGTGGATTCCAATCCATTCCATTCCATTCCATTCCATTCCAATCCATTCAGGTTGATTCCCTACGCTTCCATTCCATTCTACTCCATTCCTTTCCGGTTGATTCCATTCCATTCCATTCCATTCCATTCCATTCGGGTTGATTCCATTCCATTCCATTCCATACCATTCCATTCCATTCCATTTCATTCCATTCCATTCCTTTCTGGTTGATTCCATTCCATTCCATTAAATTCCGTTCCATTCCATTAGGGTTGAATATATCCTATTCCAATCCATTTCTTTTCATTCAACTGCATTCCAGTCAGGTTGATTCCATTCCATTCCATTCCATTCCATTCCATTCCATTCCATTCCATTCCATTCGGGTTGATTCAATTCCATTCCTTTCCATTCCACTACATTCGGGTTGATTCCATTCCATTCCACTCCATTCCATTCCATTCCATTACATTTGGGTTGATTCCATCCCATTCCATTCCATTCCATTCCATTCCATACCAATCCATTCCATTCCATTCCATTCCATTCCAGTTGATTCCATTCCCTTCGATTCCATTCCATTCCATTCGATTCCATTCCATTCCATTCCATTTGAGTGGATTCCAGTCCATTCCATTCCATTCCTATCCACTCCAATCCATTCAGGTTGATTCCCTACGCTTCCTTTCCATTCCATTCCATTCCATTCGGGTTGATTCCATTCCATTCCATTCCATTCCATTGCATTCCATTCCATTCCATTCGGTTTGATTCCATTCCATTCCATTCCACTCCATTGCATTCCATTCCACTCCATTCCATTCCATTCCATTCCATTCCATTCCATTCCATTCCGGTTGATTCCATCCCATTCCATTCCATTCGAATCCATTCCAATCAGGTTGATTCCATTCCATTCCATGCAATTCCATCCCATTCCATTCCATTCCATTCCAGTTGATTCCATTCCATTCGATTCCATTCCATTCCATTCGACTCCATTCCATTCCATTCCATCTGTGTGGATTCCAATCTATACCATTCCATTCCAATCCATTCCAATCCATTCAGGTTGATTCCTTACGCTTCCATTCCATTCAATTCCATTCCATTAGGGTTGATTCCATTCCATTCCATTCCAATCCATTACATTCGGTTTGATTACATTCCATTCCATTCCACTCCATTCCACTCCATTCCATTCCATTCCATTCGGGTTGATTCCATCCCATTCCATTCCATTCCATTCCATTCCATTCCATTCCTTTCGGGTTGTTCCCATTCCATTCCATTCCACTCCATTCCATGCCATTCCATACCATTCGTGTCGATTCCATCCCATTCCATTCCATTCCATTCCATTCCATTCCATTCCATTCCAATCCATTCCAATCAGGTTGATTCCATTCAATTCCATTCCATTCCATCCATTCCATTTGGGTTGATTCCATTCCATTCCATTCCATTAGGGTTGATTACATCCTATTTCATTCCATTTCTTTTAATGCCACTGCATTCCAGTCTGGTTGATTCCATTCCATTCCATTCCATTCCATTCCATTCGGTTTGATTCAATTCCATTCCATTCCATTCCACTACATTCGGGTTGATTCCATTCCATTCCTCTCCATTCCATTCCATTACATAACATTTGGGTTGATTCCATCCCATTCCATTCCATTCCATTGCATTCCAATCCATTCCATTCCATTGCAGTTGTTTCCATTCCCTTTGATTCCATTCCATTCCATTCGATTCCATTCCATTCCATTCCATTTGGGTGGATTGCAATCCATGCCATTCCATTCCATTCCATTCCAATCCATTCCAATCCATTCAGGTTGATTCCCTACGCTTCCATTCCATTCCATTCCATTCCATTCGGGATGATTCCATTCCATTCCATTCCAATCCATTACATTCGGTTTGATTCCATTCCATTCCATTCCACTCCATTCGACTCCATTCCATTCCATTCCATTCGAGTTGATTCCATCCCATTCCATTCCATTCCATTCCATTCCATTCCATTCCATTCCGTTCCATTCGCGTTAATACCATTCCATTCCATTCCATTCCATTTCATTCCATTCAGGTTGATTCCATTCCATTCCATTCAATTCCATTCCATTGCATTCCATGCCATTCCAATCCATTACTTTCGATTTCATTCGTTTTTTTTCCATTCCATTCCATTCCATTCCATTACGTTCGGGTTGATTCCATTCCATTCCATTCCGTTACACTGCATTGCATTCCATTCCATTCCATTCGGGTTGATTCCATCCCATTCCATTCCATTCCTTTCCATTCCTTTCCACTCCATTCCAATCAGGTTGATTCCATTCCATTCCATTCCATTCCATTCCATGCCATTCCATTCCATTCCATTCCATTCGGGTTGATTCCATTCCGTTCCATTCCATTCCATTCCATTCCATTCCATTCCACTCCATTCCTTCCCATTCCATACCATTCGGGATGATTCCATCCCATTCCATTCGATTCCACTCCATTCCATTCCATTCCATTCCATTCGGTTTGATTCCATTCCATTCCATTCCATTCCATTCCATTCCATTCCATTCCATTCGGGTTGATTACGTTCCCTTCCATTCCTTCCAGTCCATTGCAATCCATTCCATTTTATTCGGGTTGATTCCATTCCATTCCATTTCATTCCATTCAATTCCATTCCACTCCATTCTGGTTTATTCCATATCCTTCCCTTGCATTCCATTCCATTCCATTCCCATCCATTCGGGTTGACACCATACACTTCTATTCCATTCCATTCCATTCCTTTCCATTCCATTCAGCTTGATTCCATTCCTCTCCTTTGCATTACATTACATTCGGGTTGATTCCATTCCATTCCAATCCATTCCATTCCATGTCATTCCAACCATTATATTCGATTCCATTCGGGTTGATTCCATTCCATTCCATTCCACACCATTGCATTCCATTCCACTCCATTCCATTCCATTCCATTCCATTCGGGTTGATTCCATCCCATCCCATTAGATCCAATTGCATTCCATTGCATTCTGTTTGATTCCATTCCATTCCATTCAATTCCGTTTCATTCCATTCCTTTCGTGTTGATTACATTCTCTTCCACTCCATTGTATTCCATTACATTCCATTCCATTCGGGTTGATTCCATTCCCTTCCATTCCATTCCATTCCATTCCATTCCATTACATTACATTCCTTTCTGGTTGTTTCCATTCCATTCCATTCCATTCCATTCCATTAGGGTTGATTATATCCTATTCCATTCCATTTCTTTTCATTCCACTCCATTCCAGTGAGGTTGATTCCATTCCATTCCATTCCATTCCAACCCATACGTATTGATTCCATTCCGTTCCATTCCATTGCAATCCATTCCATTCCAGTTGATTCCATTCCCTTCAATTCCATTCCATTCCATTCGATTCCGTTTGATTACATTCCATTGGGGTGGATTCTAATCCATTCCATTCCATTCCATTCCATTCCATTCCAATCCATTCAGGTTGATTCCCTACGCTTCCATTCCATTCAAATCCATTCCATTCGGGTTGATTCCATTCCATTCCATTCCATTCCATTCCATTACATTACATTCGTTTTGATTCCATTCCATTCCATTCCCTCCATTGCATTCCATTCCACTCCATTCCATTCCATTCCATTCCATTCCATTCCGGTAGATTCCAACCCATTCCATTCCATTCCCTTCCAATCCATTCCAGTCAGGTTGATTCCACTGCATTCCATTCCATTCCGTTCCATTCGGGTTGATTCCATTCCATTCCATTCCATTCCATTCCATTCCATTCGATTAGGGTTGTTTATATCCTCTTCCAATCCATTTCTTTTCATTCCACTGCATTCCAGTCAGGTTGATTCCATTCCATTCCATTCGGGTTGATTCAATTCCATTCCATTCCATTCCACAACATTCTGGTTGATTCCATTCCATTCCTCTCCATTCCATTCCATTCCATAACATTCGGGTTGATTCCATCCCATTCCATCCCATTCCATTCCAGTTGATTCCATTCCCTTACATTCCATTCCATTCCATTCCATTTGGGTGGATTCCAATCCATTCCATTCCATTCCATTACAATCCATTCCAATCCATTCAGGTTGATTCCCTACGCTTCCATTCCATTCCATTCCACTCCATTCGGGTTGATTCCATTCCATTCCATTCCATTACATTCCATTACATTCGGTTTGATTCCATTCCATTCCATTCAAATCCGTTGCATTCCATTCCACTCCATTCCATTCCATTCCATTCCATTCCGGTTGATTCCATCCCGTTCCATTCCATTCCTTTCCATTCCATTCCAATCCATTCCAATTGGGTTGATTCCATTCCATTCCATTCCATTCCATTCCATTCCATTCGGGTTGATTTCATTCCATTCCATTCCATTCCATTAGGGTTGATTATACCCTATTCCATTCCATTTCTTTTCATTCCACTGCATTCCAGTCTGGTTGATTCCATTCCATTCCATTCCATTGCATTCCATTCCATTCCATTCGGGTTGATTCCATTCCATTCCATTCCATTCCACTACATTCGGGTTGATTCCATTCCATTCGTCTCCATTCCATTCCATTCCATAACATTTGGTTTGATTACATCCCATTCCATTCCATTCCATTCCATTCCAATCCATTCCATTCCATTCCATTCCAGTTGATTCCATTCCCTTCGATTCCATTCCATTCCATTCGATTCCATTCCATTCCATTCCATTTGTGTGAATTCCAATCCATTCCATTCCATTCCATTCCATTCCAATCCATTCCAATCCATTCAGGTTGATTCCTTACGCTTCCATTCCATTCAATTCCATTCCATTCGGGTTGATTCCATTCCATTCCATTCCAATCCATTACATTCGGTTTGATTCCGTTCCATTCCATTCCACTCCATTCCACTCCATTCCATTCCATTCGTGTTAATTCCATCCCATTCCATTCCATTCCATTCCATTCCATTCCATTCCATTCGGGTTGTTTCCAATCCATTCCATTCCACTCCATTCCATGCCATTCCATACCGTTCGTGTTGATTCCATCCCATCCCATTCCATTCCATTCCATTCCATTCCATTCCAATCAATACGGGTTGATTCCATTCCCTTCCATTCCACTGCAATCCATTCCATTCCATTCGATTCCATTCCCTTCGATTCCGTTCCATTCCATTCGATTCCATTCCATGCCATTCCATTCGGGTGGATTCCAATCCATTCCATTCCATTCCATTCCATTCCATTCCATTCCATTCCAATACATTCAGGTTGATTCCCCACGCTTCCATTCCATTCAACTCCATTCCTTTCGGGTTGATTCCATTCCATTCCATTCCATTTCATTCCATTCTGGTTGTTTCCGTTCCATTCCATTCCATTCCACTCCATTCCATGCCATTCCATACCACTCGGGTTCATTCCATCAAATTCCATTCTATTCCACTCCATTCCCTTCCATTATATTCCTTTCCATTCCATTCGGTTTGATTCCATTCCATTCCATTCCATTCCATTCCATTCCATTGCATTCCATTCCATTCAGGTTGATTACGTTCCCTTCCATTCCCTCCACTCCATTGCATTCCATTCCATTTTATTTGGGTTGATTCCATTCCATTGCATTGCATTCCATTCCATTTCATTCCATTCCATTCCACTCCATTCCAGTCAGGTTGATTCAATTCGATTCCCTTCCATTCCATTCCATTCCATTACATTACATTCCGGGTGATTCCATTCCCTTCCATTTCTTCCATTCCATTGCATTCCATTCCATTCCATACGGGTTGATTCCATTCCATTCCATTCCATTTGGGTTGATTCCATATTCTTCCCTTCCATTCCATTCCAATCCATTCCAATACACTCGTGTTGATTCCATACGCTTCCATTGCATTCCATTCCATTCCATTGGGTAGATTCCATTCCATTCCATTCCATTCCATTACATTCGCGTTAATACCATTCCATTCCATTCCATTCGATTTTATTACATTCCGGTTTTTTCCATTCCATTCCATTCCTTCAATTCCCTTCCTCTCCATTCCATGCCATTCCATACCACTCAGGTTCATTCCATCAAATTCCATTCTTTTCCACTCCATTCCGTTCCATTCCATTCCATTCCATGCCATTCCATTCCATTCGGTTAGATTCCATCCCATTCCATTCCATTCCATTCCATTCCATTGCATTCCATTCCATTCATGTTGATTCCGTTCCCTTCCATTCCTTCCATTCCATTGCATTTCATACCATTTTATTTGGGTTGATTCCATTCCATTGCATTGCATTCCATTCCATTCCATTCCATTCCACTCCATTCAAGTCAGGTTGAATCAATTCCATTCCACTCCATTCAATTCCGGGTGATTCCTTTCCCTTCCATTTCTTCCATTCCATTGCATTCCATTCCATTCCATTCGGGTTGATTCCATTCCATTCAATTCCATTTGGGTTGATTCCATATTATTCCCTGCCATTCCATTCTATTCCATTCCAATACACTCGCGTTGATTCCATACGCTTCCATTGCATTCCATTGCATTCCATTCCATTCGGTGAGATTCCATTCCATTCCATTCTGTTCCATTCCATTCCATTCGCGTTAATACCATTCCATTCCATTCCATTCCATTCCATTATATTTCATTCCATTCGCGTTGATTCCATTCCATTCCATTCCATTCCATTCCATTCCATTCCATTCCATTGCATGCCATTCAAATCGATTACTTTTGATTTCATTCGGGTTGATTCCATTCCATTCCATTCCATTCCATTACTTTCGGGTTGATTCCATTCCATTCCATTCCTCTTCATTGCATTCCATTCCACCCCATTCCATACCATTCCATTCCATTCAGGTTGATTCCATCCCATTCCATTCCATTCCTCTCCATTCCTTTCCACTCCTTTCCAATCAGGTTGATTCCATTCCATTCCATTCCATTCCATTCCACTCCATTCCATTCCACTCCATTCCATTCCATTGCGTTCGGGTTGATTCCATTCCATGCCATTCCACTCCATTGCATTCCATTCCACCCCATTCCATTCCATTCCATTCCATTCGGGTTGATTCCATCCCATTCCATTCCATTCTTTCCTTTCCTTTCCACTCCATTCCAATCAGGTTGATTCCATTCCATTCCATTCGAATCCATTCCATTCCATTCCATTCCATTCGGGTTCATTCCATTCCAATCCATTCCATTCTATTCCATTCCATTCCATTCCATTCCTTTCGGGTTGTTTCAATTCCATTCCATTCCATTCCATTCCATTCCATTCCATTCCATTCCACTCCATTAAATGCCATTCCATACCATTCGGGTTGATTCCATCCCATTCCATTCTATTCCACTCCATTCCATTCCATTCCATTCGGTTTGATTCCATTCCATTCCATTCCATTCCATTCCATTCCATTCCATTCCATTGCTTTCCATTCCATTTCATTCGGGTTTATTCCATTCCATTCCATTCCATTCCATTCCATTCCATTGCAATCCATTCGGGATGATTCCATATCCTTCCCTTGCATTCGATTCCATTCCATTCCCATCCATTCGGGTTGACTCCATACATTTCCATTCCATCCCTTTCCATTCCATTCCATTCGGGTTGATTCCATTCCCTTACATTCCACTCCATTCCATTCCATTCCTTTCTTGTTGATTCCATTCCATTCCATTCCATTCCATTAGGGTTGAGTGTATCCTATTCCATTCCATTTATTTTCATTCCACTCCATTCCAGTCAGGTTGATTCCATTCCATTCCATTCCATTCCATTCCATTCCATTCCATTCCATTCCATTCGGGTTGATTCAATTCCATTCCATTCCATTCCACTCCATTCGTGTTGATTCCTTTCCATTCCTCTCCATTCCACTCCATTCCATCCCATTTGCTTTGATTCCATCCCATTCCATTCCATTCCATTCCATTCCATTCCATTCCAATCCATTCCATTCCATTCCATTCCATTACAGTTGATTTCATTCCCTTCGATTCCATTCCATTCCATTCTATTCCATTCCATTCCATTCGGGTGGATTCCAATCCATTCCATTCCATTCCTTTCCATTCTATTCCCATCCATTCAGGTTGGTTCCCTACGCTTCCATTCCATTCAAGTCCATTCCTTTCTGGTTGATTCCATTCCATTCCATTCCATTTCATTCCATTCTGGTTGTTTCCGTTCCATTCCATTCCATTCCATTCCATTCCACTCCATTCCATGCCATTCCATACCACTCGACTTCATTCCATCAAATTCCATTTTATTCCACTCCATTCCATTCCATTATATTCCTTTCCATTCCATTCGGTTTGATTCCATCCCATTCCATTCCATTCCATTCCATTGCATTCCATTCCATTCAGGTTGATTACGTTCCCTTCCATTCCCTCCACTCCATTGCATTCCATTCCATTTTATTTGGGTTGATTCCATTCCATTGCATTGCATTCCATTCCATTTCATTCCATTCCATTCCACTCCATTCCAGTCAGGTTGATTCAATTCCATTCCCTTCCATTCCATTACATTACATTACATTACATTACATTCCGGGTGATTCCATTCCCTTCCATTTCTTCCATTCCATTGCATTCCATTCCATTCCATACGGGTTGATTCCATTCCATTCCATTCCATTTGGGTTGATTCCATATTCTTCCCTTCCATTCCATTCCAATCCATTCCAATACACCCGTGTTGATTCCATTCGCTTCCATTGCATTGCATTCCGTTCCATTGGGTAGATTCCATTCCATTCCATTCCATTCCATTCCATTCCATTCGCGTTAATACCATTCCATTCCATTCCATTCCATTTCATTCCATTCCGGTTTTTTCCATTCCATTCCATTCCTTCAATTCCATTCCTCTCCATTCCATGCCATTCCGTACCACTCAGGTTCATTCCATCAAATTCCATTCTTTTCCACTCCATTCCGTTCCATTCCATTCCATTCCATGCCATTCCATTCCATTCGGTTTGATTCCATCCCATTCCATTCCATTCCATTCCATTCCATTTCATTCCATTCCATTCATGTTGATTCCGTTCCCTTCCATTCCTTCCATTCCATTGCATTTCATACCATTTTATTTGGGTTGATTCCATTCCATTGCATTGCATTCCATTCCATTCCATTCCATTCCACTCCATTCCAGTCAGGTTGAATCAATTCCATTCCATTCCATTCCATTCCATTCCATTCCGGGTGATTCCTTTCCCTTCCATTTCTTCCATTCCATTGCATTCCATTCCATTCCATTCGGGTTGATTCCATTCCATTCAATTCCATTTGGGTTGATTCCATATTATTCCCTGCCATTCCATTCTATTCCATTCCAATACACTCGCGTTGATTCCATACGCTTCCATTGCATTCCATTGCATTGCATTCCATTCGGTGAGATTCCATTCCATTCCATTCTGTTCCATTCCATTCCATTCGGGTTAATACCATTCCATTCCATTCCATTCCATTCCATTATATTTCATGCCATTCGCGTTGATTCCATTCCATTCCATTCCATTCCATTCCATTCCATTCCATTCCATTGCATGCCAATCAAATCCATTACTTTTGATTTCATTCGGGTTGATTCCATTCCATTCCATTCCATTCCATTACTTTCGGGTTGATTCCATTCCATTCCATTCCTCTTCATTGCATTCCATTCCACCTCATTCCATACCATTCCATTCCATTCAGGTTGATTCCATCCCATTCCATTCCATTCCTCTCCATTCCTTTCCACTCCTTTCCAATCAGGTTGATTCCATTCCATTCCATTCCATTCCACTCCATTCCATTCCATTCCATTCCATTCCATTGCGTTCGGGTTGATTCCATTCCATGCCATTCCACTCCATTGCATTCCATTCCACCCCATTCCATTCCATTCCATTCCATTCGGGTTGATTCCATCCCATTCCATTCCATTCTTTCCTTTCCTTTCCACTCCATTCCAATCAGGTTGATTCCATTCCATTCCATTCGAATCCATTCCATTCCATTCCATTCCATTCGGGTTCATTCCATTCCAATCCATTCCATTCTATTCCATTCCATTCCATTCCATTCCTTTCGGGTTGTTTCAATTCCATTCCATTCCATTCCATTCCATTCCATTCCACTCCATTAAATGCCATTCCATACCATTCGGGTTGATTCCATCCCATTCCATTCTATTCCACTCCATTCCATTCCATTCCATTCGGTTTGATTCCATTCCATTCCATTCCATTCCATTCCATTCCATTCCATTCCATTCCTTTCCTTTCCATTTTATTCGGGTTTATTCCATTCCATTCCATTCCATTCCATTGCAATCCATTCGGGATGATTCCATGTCCTTCCCTTGCATTTGATTCCATTCCATTCCCAACCATTCGGGTTGACTCCATACATTTCCATTCCATCCCTTTCCATTCCATTCCATTCGGGTTGATTCCATTCCCTTGCATTCCACTCCGTTCCATTCCATTCCTTTCTTGTTGATTCCATTCCATTCCATTCCATTCCATTAGGGTTGATTATATCCTATTCCATTCCATTTATTTTCATTCCACTCCATTCCAGTCAGGTTGATTCCATTCCATTCCATTCCATTCCATTCAATTCCATTCCATTCCATTCAATTCGGGTTGATTCAATTCCATTCCATTCCATTCCACTCCATTCGTGTTGATTCCTTTCCATTCCTCTCCATTCCACTCCATTCCATCCCATTTGCTTTGATTCCATCCCATTCCATTCCATTCCATTCCATTCCTTTCCAATCCATTCCATTCCATTCCATTCCATTACAGTTGATTTCATTCCCTTCGATTCCATTCCATTCCATTCTATTCCATTCCATTCCATTCCTGTGGATTCCAATCCATTCCATTCCATTCCTTTCCATTCTATTCCAATCCATTCAGGTTGGTTCCCTACGCTTCCATTCCATTCAACTCCATTCCTTTCTGGTTGATTCCATTCCATTCCATTCCATTTCATTCCATTCTGGTTGTTTCCGTTCCATTCCATTCCATTCCATTCCATTCCACTCCATTCCATGCCATTCCATACCACTCGGGTTCATTCCATCAAATTCTATTCTATTCCACTCCATTCCATTCCATTATATTCCTTTCCATTCCATTCGGTTTGATTCCATCCCATTCCATTCCATTCCATTCCATTGCATTCCATTCCATTCAGGTTGATTACGTTCCCTTCCATTCCCTCCACTCCATTGCATTCCATTCCATTTTATTTGGGTTGATTCCATTCCATTGCATTGCATTCCATTCCATTTCATTCCATTCCATTCCACTCCATTCCAGTCAGGTTGATTCAATTCCATTCCCTTCCATTCCATTCCATTCCATTACATTACATTCCGGGTGATTCCATTCCCTTCCATTTCTTCCATTCCATTGCATTCCATTCCATTCCATACGGGTTGATTCCATTCCATTCCATTCCATTTGGGTTGATTCCATATTCTTCCCTTCCATTCCATTCCAATCCATTCCAATACACCCGTGTTGATTCCATTCGCTTCCATTGCATTCCATTCCATTCCATTGGGTAGATTCCATTCCATTCCATTCCATTCCATTCCATTCCATTCCATTCCATTCCATTCGCGTTAATACCATTCCATTCCATTCCATTCGATTTCATTCCATTCCGGTTTTTTCCATTCCATTCCATTCCTTCAATTCCATTCGACTCCATTCCATGCCATTCCGTACCACTCAGGTTCATTCCATCAAATTCCATTCTATTCCACTCCATTCCGTTCCATTCCATTCCATTCCATTCCATTCCATTCCATTCCATTCCATTCCATTCGGTTTGATTCCATCCCAATCCATTCCATTCCATTCCATTCCATTGCAATCCATTTCATTCATGTTGATTCCGTTCCCTTTCATTCCTTCCATTCCATTGCATTTCATACCATTTTATTTGGGTTGATTCCATTCCATTGCATTGCATTCCATTCCATTTCATTCCATTCCACTCCATTCCTGTCAGGTTGAATCAATTCCATTCCATTCCATTCCATTCCATTCCATTCCGGATGATTCCTTTCCCTTCCATTTCTTCCATTCCATTGCATTCCATTCCATTCCATTCGGGTTGATTCCATTCCATTCAATTCCATTTGGGTTGATTCCATATTATTCCCTTCCATTCCATTCTATTCCATTCCAATACAATCGCGTTGATTCCATACGCTTCCATTGCATTCCATTGCATTCCATTCCATTCGGTGAGATTCCATTCCATTCCATTCCGTTCCATTCCATTCCATTCGCGTTATGACATTCCATTCCATTCCATTCCATTGCATTATATTTCATTCCATTCGCGTTGATTCCATTCCATTCCATTCCATTCCATTCCATGGCATGCCCTTCCCTTCCATTCCATTGCAATCCATTCCATTCCAGTTGATTCCATTCCCTTCGATTCCATTCCATTCCATTCGATTCCATTCCATTTCATTCCATTCGTGTGGATTCCAATCCATTCCATTCCATTCCATTCCATTCCATTCCATTCCAATCCATTCAGGTTGATTCCATACGCTTCCATTCCATTCAACTCCATTCCTTTCGGGTTGATTCCATTCCATTCCATTCCATTCCATTCCATTCCATTCCATACCATTCCATTCCATTCCATTTCATTCCATTCCATTCCTTTCTGGTTGATTCCATTCCATTCCATTAAATTCCGTTCCATTCCATTAGGGTTGAATATATCCTATTCCAATCCATTTCTTTTCATTCCACTGCATTCCAGTCAGGTTGATTCCATTCCATTCCATTCCATTCCATTCCATTCCATTCCATTCCATTCCATTCCATTCCATTCGGGTTGATTCAATTCCATTCCATTCCATTCCACTACATTCAGGTTGATTCCATTCCATTCCTCTCCATTGCATTCCATTCCATAACATTTGGGTTGATTCCAACCCATTCCATTCCAATCCATTCCATACCAATCCATTCCATTCCATTCCATTCCATTCCAGTTGATTCCATTCCCTTCGATTCCATTCCATTCCATTCGATTCCATTCCATTCCATTCCATTTGGGTGGATACCAATCCATTCCATTCCATTCCTCTCCATTCCAATCCATTCAGGTTGATTCCCTACGCTTCCATTCCATTCCATTCGGGTTCATTCCATTCCATTCCATTCCATTCCATTCCACTCCATTGCATTCCATTCCACTCCATTCCATTCCATTCCATTCCATTCCATTCCATTGCATTCCATTCCGGTTGATTCCATCCCATTCCATTCCATTCGAATCCATTCCAATCAGGTTGATTCCATTCCATTCCATGCAATTCCATCCCATTCCATTCCATTCCATTCCAGTTGATTCCATTCCCTTCGATTCCATTCCATTCCATTCGACTCCATTCCATTCCATTCCATCTGTGTGGATTCCAATCTATTCCATTCCATTCCAATCCATTCCAATCCATTCAGGTTGATTCCTTACGCTTCCATTCCATTCAATTCCATTCCATTAGGGTTGATTCCATTCCATTCCATTCCAATCCATTACATTCAGTTTGATTACATTCCATTCCATTCCACTCCATTCCACTCCATTCCATTCCATTCCATTCGGTTTGATTCCATCCCATTCCATTCCATTCCATTCCATTCCATTCCATTCCATTCCATTCGGGTTGTTTCCATTCCATTCCATTCCACTCCATTCCATCCATTCCATACCATTCGTGTGGATTCCATCCCATTCCATTCCATTCCATTCCATTCCAATCCATTCCAATCAGGTTGATTCCATTCAATTCCATTCCATTCCATCCATTCCATTCGGGTTGATTCCATTCCATTCCATTCCATTAGGGTTGATTATATCCTATTCCATTCCATTTCTTTTAATTCCACTGCATTCCAGTCAGGTTGATTCCATTCCATTCCATTCCATTCCATTCCATTCCATTCCATTCCTTTCCACTCCATTCCATTCGGGTTGATTCAATTCGATTCCATTCCATTCCACTCCTTTCGGGTTTATTCCATTCCATTCCTCTCCTTTCCATTCCGTTCCATCCCATTTGGGTTGATTCCATTCCATTCCATTCCATTCCATTCCAGTTGATTCCATTCCATTCCATTCGATTCCATCCCATTCTATTCTATTCCATTCCATACCAATCCATTCCATTCCATTCCATTCCATTCCATTCCAGTTGATTCCATTCCCTTCGATTCCATTCCATTCCATTCGATTCCATTCCATTTCATTCCATTCGGGTGGATTCCAATCCATTCCATTCCATTCCATTCCAATCCATTCAGGTTGATTCCCTACGCTTTCATTCCATTCCATTCCATTCCATTCGGGTTGATTCCATTCCATTCCATTCCATTACATTCCATTACATTACATTCGGTTTGATTCCATTCCATTCCATTCCACCCCATTGCATTCGATTCCACACCGTTCCATTCCATTCGTTCCATTCCGGTTGATTCCATCCCATTCCATTCCATTCCATTCCTTTCCAATCCATTCCAATCAGGTTGATTCCATTCCATTCCATTCCATGCGGTTTGATTCCATTCCATTCCATTCCATTCCATTCCATTCCATTAGGGTTGATTGTATCCTATTACATTCCATTTCTTTTCATTCCACTGCATTGCAGTCAAGTTGATTCCATTCCATTCCATTCCATTCCATTCCATTCCATTCCATTCCATTCCATTCCATTCCATTCCATTCGGGTTGATTCCATTCCATTCCATTCCATTCCATTCCATTCCATTCCATTCGGGTTGATTCCATTCCATTCCATTCCATTCCACTACATTCGGGTTGATTCCATTCCATTCCTCTCCATTCCATTCAATTACATTACATTTGGGTTGATTCCATCCCATTCCATTCCATTCCATTGCATTCCAAATCATTCCATTCCATTCCAGTTGATTCCATTCCCTTCGATTCCATTTCATTCCATTCGATTCCATTCCATGCCATTCCATTTGGGTGGATTGCAATCCATTCCATTCCATTCCATTCCATTCCAATCCATTCCAATCCATTCAGGTTGATTCCCTACGCTTCCATTCCATTCAATTCCATTCCATTCGGGTTGATTCCATGCCACTCCATTCCACTCCATTCCACTCCATTCCATTTCATTCCATTCGGGTTGATTCCATCCCATTCCATTCCATTCGGGTTGATTCCATTCCATTCCATTCCATTAGTGTTGATTATATCCTATTCATTTCCATTTTTTTTCATTCCACTGCATTCCAGTCAGGTTGATTCCATTCCATTCCATTCCATTGCATTCCATTCCATTCCATTCGGGTTGATTCAATTCCATTACATTTCATTCCACTACATTCGGGTGGATTCCATTCCATTCCTCTCCATTCCATTCCATTCCATAACATTTGGGTTGATTCCATCCCATTCCATTCCATTCCATTCCAGTTGATTCCATTCCCTTCGATTCCATTCCATTCCATTCCATTCCATTCCATTTGTATGGATTCCAATCCATTCCATTCCATTCCAATCCATTCCAATCCTTACACGTTGATTCCCTTTGCTTCCATTGCATTCAATTCCATTCCATTCGGGTTGATTGCATTCCATTCCATTCCAGTCCATTACATTCGGTTTGATTCCATTTCATTCCATTCCACTCCATTCCATTCCATTCCATTCCATTCCATTCCATTCGGGTTGTTTCCGTTCCATTCCATTCCACTCCATTCCGTGCCATTCCATAACTTTCGTGTTGATTTCATCCCATTCCTTTCCATTCCATTCCATTCCATTCCATTCGGGTTGTTTCCATTCCATTCCATTCCACTCCATTCCATGCCATTCCATAACATTCGTGTTGATTCCATCCCATTCCATTCCATTCCATTCCATTCCAATCCATACGGGTTGATTCCATTCCCTTCCTTTCCTTTGCAATCCATTCCATTCCAGTTGATTCCATTCCCTTCGATTCCATTCCATTCCATTCGATTCCATTCCATTTCATTATATTCGGGTGGATTCCAATCCATTTCATTCCATTCCATTCCATTCCATTCCAATCCATTCAGGTTGATTCCCAACGCTTCCATTCCATTCAACTCCATTCCTTTCGGGTTGATTCCATTCCATTCCACTCCATTCCATTCCATTCGGGTTGATTCCATTCCATTCCATTCCATTCCATTCCATTCCATTCCATTCCATTCCATTTCATTCCATTCCTTTCTGGTTGATTCCATTCCATTCCATTAAATTCCATTCCATTCCATTAGGGTTGAATATATCCTATTCCAATCCATTTCTTTTCATTCCACTGCATTCCAGTCAGGTTGATTCCATTCCATTCCATTCCATTCCATTCCATTCCATTCCATTCCATTTAATTCCATTCCTTTCGGGTTGATTCAATTCCATTCCATTCCATTCCACTACATTCGGGTTGATTCCATTCCATTCCTCTCCATTCCATTCCATTCCATAACATTTGCGTTGATTCCATCCCATTCCATTCCATTCCATACCAATCCATTCCAATCCATTCCATTACATTCCAGTTGATTCCATTCCCTTCGATTCCATTCCATTCCATTCGATTCCATTCCATTCCATTCCATTCCACTCCATTCCATGCCATTCCATACCACTCGGGTTCATTCCATCAAATTCCATTCTATTCCACTCCATTCCATTCCATTATATTCCTTTCCATTCCATTCGGTTTGATTCCATCCCATTCCATTCCATTCCATTCCATTGCATTCCATTCCATTCAGGTTGATTACGTTCCCTTCCATTCCCTCCACTCCATTGCATTCCATTCCATTTTATTTGGGTTGATTCCGTTCCATTGCATTGCATTCCATTCCATTTCATTCCATTCCATTCCACTCCATTCCAGTCAGGTTGATTCAATTCCATTCCCTTCCATTCCATTCCATTCCATTACATTACATTCCGGGTGATTCCATTCCCTTCCATTTCTTCCATTCCATTGCATTCCATTCCATTCCATACGGGTTGATTCCATTCCATTCCATTCCATTTGGGTTGATTCCATATTCTTCCCTTCCATTCCATACCAATCCATTCCAATACACCCGTGTTGATTCCATTCGCTTCCATTGCATTCCATTCCATTCCATTGGGTAGATTCCATTCCATTCCATTCCATTCCATTCAATTCCATTCCATTCCATTCCATTCCATTCCATTCGCGTTAATACCATTCCATTCCATTCCATTCGATTTCATTCCATTCCGGTTTTTTCCATTCCATTCCATTCCTTCAATTCCATTCGACTCCATTCCATGCCATTCCGTACCACTCAGGTTCATTCCATCAAATTCCATTCTATTCCACTCCATTCCGTTCCATTCCATTCCATTCCATTCCATTCCATTCCATTCCATTCCATTCCATTCCATTCGGTTTGATTCCATCCCAATCCATTCCATTCCATTCCATTCCATTGCAATCCATTTCATTCATGTTGATTCCGTTCCCTTTCATTCCTTCCATTCCATTGCATTTCATACCATTTTATTTGGGTTGATTCCATTCCATTGCATTGCATTCCATTCCATTTCATTCCATTCCACTCCATTCCTGTCAGGTTGAATCAATTCCATTCCATTCCATTCCATTCCATTCCATTCCGGATGATTCCTTTCCCTTCCATTTCTTCCATTCCATTGCATTCCATTCCATTCCATTCGGGTTGATTCCATTCCATTCAATTCCATTTGGGTTGATTCCATATTATTCCCTTCCATTCCATTCTATTCCATTCCAATACAATCGCGTTGATTCCATACGCTTCCATTGCATTCCATTGCATTCCATTCCATTCGGTGAGATTCCATTCCATTCCATTCCGTTCCATTCCATTCCATTCGCGTTATGACATTCCATTCCATTCCATTCCATTGCATTATATTTCATTCCATTCGCGTTGATTCCATTCCATTCCATTCCATTCCATTCCATGGCATGCCCTTCCCTTCCATTCCATTGCAATCCATTCCATTCCAGTTGATTCCATTCCCTTCGATTCCATTCCATTCCATTCGATTCCATTCCATTTCATTCCATTCGTGTGGATTCCAATCCATTCCATTCCATTCCATTCCATTCCATTCCATTCCAATCCATTCAGGTTGATTCCATACGCTTCCATTCCATTCAACTCCATTCCTTTCGGGTTGATTCCATTCCATTCCATTCCATTCCATTCCATTCCATTCCATACCATTCCATTCCATTCCATTTCATTCCATTCCATTCCTTTCTGGTTGATTCCATTCCATTCCATTAAATTCCGTTCCATTCCATTAGGGTTGAATATATCCTATTCCAATCCATTTCTTTTCATTCCACTGCATTCCAGTCAGGTTGATTCCATTCCATTCCATTCCATTCCATTCCATTCCATTCCATTCCATTCCATTCCATTCCATTCGGGTTGATTCAATTCCATTCCATTCCATTCCACTACATTCAGGTTGATTCCATTCCATTCCTCTCCATTGCATTCCATTCCATAACATTTGGGTTGATTCCAACCCATTCCATTCCAATCCATTCCATACCAATCCATTCCATTCCATTCCATTCCATTCCAGTTGATTCCATTCCCTTCGATTCCATTCCATTCCATTCGATTCCATTCCATTCCATTCCATTTGGGTGGATACCAATCCATTCCATTCCATTCCTCTCCATTCCAATCCATTCAGGTTGATTCCCTACGCTTCCATTCCATTCCATTCGGGTTCATTCCATTCCATTCCATTCCATTCCATTCCACTCCATTGCATTCCATTCCACTCCATTCCATTCCATTCCATTCCATTCCATTCCATTGCATTCCATTCCGGTTGATTCCATCCCATTCCATTCCATTCGAATCCATTCCAATCAGGTTGATTCCATTCCATTCCATGCAATTCCATCCCATTCCATTCCATTCCATTCCATTCCAGTTGATTCCATTCCCTTCGATTCCATTCCATTCCATTCGACTCCATTCCATTCCATTCCATCTGTGTGGATTCCAATCTATTCCATTCCATTCCAATCCATTCCAATCCATTCAGGTTGATTCCTTACGCTTCCATTCCATTCAATTCCATTCCATTAGGGTTGATTCCATTCCATTCCATTCCAATCCATTACATTCAGTTTGATTACATTCCATTCCATTCCACTCCATTCCACTCCATTCCATTCCATTCCATTCGGTTTGATTCCATCCCATTCCATTCCATTCCATTCCATTCCATTCCATTCCATTCGGGTTGTTTCCATTCCATTCCATTCCACTCCATTCCATCCATTCCATACCATTCGTGTGGATTCCATCCCATTCCATTCCATTCCATTCCATTCCATTCCAATCCATTGCAATCAGGTTGATTCCATTCAATTCCATTCCATTCCATCCATTCCATTCGGGTTGATTCCATTCCATTCCATTCCATTAGGGTTGATTATATACTATTCCATTCCATTTCTTTTAATTCCACTGCATTCCAGTCAGGTTGATTCCATTCCATTCCATTCCATTCCATTCCATTCCATTCCTTTCCACTCCATTCCATTCGGGTTGATTCAATTCGATTCCATTCCATTCCACTCCTTTCGGGTTTATTCCATTCCATTCCTCTCCTTTCCATTCCGTTCCATCCCATTTGGGTTGATTCCATTCCATTCCATTCCATTCCATTCCAGTTGATTCCATTCCATTCCATTCGATTCCATCCCATTCTATTCTATTCCATTCCATACCAATCCATTCCATTCCATTCCATTCCATTCCATTCCATTCCAGTTGATTCCATTCCCTTCGATTCCATTCCATTCCATTCGATTCCATTCCATTTCATTCCATTCGGGTGGATTCCAATCCATTCCATTCCATTCCATTCCATTCCAATCCATTCAGGTTGATTCCCTACGCTTCCATTCCATTCCATTCCATTCCATTCGGGTTGATTCCATTCCATTCCATTCCATTACATTCCATTACATTACATTCGGTTTGATTCCATTCCATTCCATTCCACCCCATTGCATTCGATTCCACACCATTCCATTCCATTCGTTCCATTCCGGTTGATTCCATCCCATTCCATTCCATTCCATTCCTTTCCAATCCATTCCAATCAGGTTGATTCCATTCCATTCCATTCCATGCGGTTTGATTCCATTCCATTCCATTCCATTCCATTCCATTCCATTAGGGTTGATTGTATCCTATTACATTCCATTTCTTTTCATTCCACTGCATTGCAGTCAAGTTGATTCCATTCCATTCCATTCCATTCCATTCCATTCCATTCCATTCCATTCCATTCCATTCCATTCCATTCGGGTTGATTCCATTCCATTCCATTCCATTCCATTCCATTCCATTCCATTCCATTCGGGTTGATTCCATTCCATTCCATTCCATTCCACTACATTCGGGTTGATTCCATTCCATTCCTCTCCATTCCATTCAATTACATAACATTTGGGTTGATTCCATCCCATTCCATTCCATTCCATTGCATTCCAAATCATTCCATTCCATTCCAGTTGATTCCATTCCCTTCTATTCCATTTCATTCCATTCGATTCCATTCCATGCCATTCCATTTGGGTGGATTGCAATCCATTCCATTCCATTCCATTCCATTCCAATCCATTCAAATCCATTCAGGTTGATTCCCTACGCTTCCATTCCATTCAATTCCATTCCATTCGGGTTGATTCCATGCCACTCCATTCCACTCCATTCCACTCCATTCCATTTCATTCCATTCGGGTTGATTCCATCCCATTCCATTCCATTCGGGTTGATTCCATTCCATTCCATTCCATTAGTGTTGATTATATCCTATTCATTTCCATTTTTTTTTCATTCCACTGCATTCCAGTCAGGTTGATTCCATTCCATTCCATTCCATTGCATTCCATTCCATTCCATTCGGGTTGATTCAATTCCATTACATTTCATTCCACTACATTCGGGTGGATTCCATTCCATTCCTCTCCATTCCATTCCATTCCATAACATTTGGGTTGATTCCATCCCATTCCATTCCATTCCATTCCAGTTGATTCCATTCCCTTCGATTCCATTCCATTCCATTCCATTCCATTCGATTTGTATGGATTCCAATCCATTCCATTCCATTCCAATCCATTCCAATCCTTACACGTTGATTCCCTTTGCTTCCATTGCATTCAATTCCATTCCATTCGGGTTGATTGCATTCCATTCCTTTCCAGTCCATTACATTCGGTTTGATTCCATTTCATTCCATTCCACTCCATTCCATTCCATTCCATTCCATTCCATTCCATTCGGGTTGTTTCCGTTCCATTCCATTCCACTCCATTCCGTGCCATTCCATAACTTTCGTGTTGATTTCATCCCATTCCTTTCCATTCCATTCCATTCCATTCCATTCGGGTTGTTTCCATTCCATTCCATTCCACTCCATTCCATGCCATTCCATAACATTCGTGTTGATTCCATCCCATTCCATTCCATTCCATTCCATTCCATTCCATTCCATTCCAATCCATACGGGTTGATTCCATTCCCTTCCTTTCCTTTGCAATCCATTCCATTCCAGTTGATTCCATTCCCGTCGATTCCATTCCATTCCATTCGATTCCATTCCATTTCATTATATTCGGGTGGATTCCAATCCATTTCATTCCATTCCATTCCATTCCATTCCATTCCAATCCATTCAGGTTGATTCCCAACGCTTCCATTCCATTCAACTCCATTCCTTTCGGGTTGATTCCATTCCATTCCACTCCATTCCATTCCATTCGGGTTGATTCCATTCCATTCCATTCCATTCCATTCCATTCCATTCCATTCCATTTCATTCCATTCCTTTCTGGTTGATTCCATTCCATTCCATTAAATTCCATTCCATTCCATTAGGGTTGAATATATCCTATTCCAATCCATTTCTTTTCATTCCACTGCATTCCAGTCAGGTTGATTCCATTCCATTCCATTCCATTCCATTCCATTTAATTCCATTCCTTTCGGGTTGATTCAATTCCATTCCATTCCATTCCACTACATTCGGGTTGATTCCATTCCATTCCTCTCCATTCCATTCCATTCCATAACATTTGCGTTGATTCCATCCCATTCCATTCCATTCCATACCAATCCATTCCAATCCATTCCATTACATTCCAGTTGATTCCATTCCCTTCGATTCCATTCCATTCCATTCGATTCCATTCCATTCCATTCCATTTGGGTGGATTCCTATCAATTCCGTTCCATTCCATTCCATTCCTATCCATTCCAATCAATTCTGGTTGATTCCCTACGCTTCCATTCCATTCCATTCCATTCCATTCGGGTTGATTCCATTCCATTCCATTCCATTCCATTCCGTTCCATTCCATTACATTCGGTTTGATTCCATTCCATTCCATTCCACTCCATTGTATTCCATTCCACACCATTCCATTCCATTCCATTCCATTCCATTACAGTTGATTCAATCCGGTACCATTCCATTCCATTCCATTCCATTCCATTCCAATCCATTCCAATTAGGTTGATTCCATTCCATTCCATTCCACTCCATTCCATTCCATTCGGGTTGATTCCATTCCATTCCATTCCATTCCATTAAGTTGATTATATCCTATTCCATTCCATTTCTCTTCATTCCACTGCATTCCAGTCAGATTGATTCCATACCATTCCACTCCATTCCATTCCATTGCATTCCATTCCATTCCATTCGTGTTGATTCAATTCCATTCCATTCCAATCCACTACATTCGGGTTGATTCCATTCCATTCGTCTCCATTCCATTCCATTCCATAACATTTGGTTTGATTCCATCCCATTCCATTCCATTCCATTCCATTCCATTCCAATCCATTCTATTCCATTTCATTCCATTCCATTCCATTCCATTCCATTCCTGTTGATTCCATTCCCTTCGATTCCATTCCATTCCATTCGATTCCATTCCATTCCATTCCATTTGGGTGGATTCCCATCCATTCCAATCTATTCCATTCCATTCCAATCCATTCAAATCCATTCAGGTTGATTCCTTACGCTTCCGTTGCATTCAATTCCATTCCATTCGGATTGATTCCATTCCATTCCATTCCAATCCATTACATTCGGTTTGATTCCATTCCATTCCTTTCCACTCCATTCCATTCCATTCCATTCCATTCCATTCGGGTTGATTCCATCCCATGCCATTCCATTCCATTCCATTCCATTCCATTCCATTCCATTCGGGTTGTTTCCATTCCATTCAACTCCATTCCACTCCATTCCATACCATTCGTGTTGATTCCATCCCATTCCATTCCATTCCATTCCATTCCATTCCATTCCAATCCATACGGGTTGATTCCATTCCCTTCCATTCCATTGCAATCCATTCCATTCCAGTTGATTCCATTCCCTTCGATTCCATTCCATTCCATTCAATTCCCTTCCATTCCATTCCATTCGGGTGGATTCCAATCCATTCCATTCCATTCCTTTCCATTCTATTCCAATCCATTGAAGTTGATTCCCTACGCTTCCATTCCATTCAACTCCATTCCTTTCGGGTTGATTCCATTACATTCCATTCCATTTCGTTCCATTCGGGTTGTTTCCTTTCCATTCCATTCCATTCCATTCCACTCCATTCCATGCCATTCCATACCACTCGGGTTCATTCCATCAAATTCCATTCTATTCCACTCCATGCCATTCCATTCCATTCCATTCGGTTTGATTCCATCCCATTCCATTCCATTCTATTCCATTGCATTCCATTCCCTTCAGGTTGATTACGTTCCCTTCCATTCCTTCCATTCCATTGCATTCCATTCCATTTTATTTGGGTTGATTCAATTCCATTGCATTGCATTCCATTCCATTCCATTCCACTCCATTCAAGTCAGGTTGATTCCATTCCCTTCCATTTCTTCCATTCCATTGCATTCCATTCCATTCCATACGGGTTGATTCCATTCCATTCCATTCCATTTTGGTTGATTCCATATTCTTCCCTTCCATTCCATTCCATTTCATTCCAATACACTCGTGTTGATTCCATACGCTTCCAATGCATTCCATTCCATTCCATTAGGTAGATTCCATTCCATTCCATTCCATTCCATTCCACTCCATTCCATTCCATTCGCGTTAATACCATTCCATTCCCTTGCATTCCATTTCATTCCATTCGGGTTGATTCCATTCCATTCCATTCAATTCCATTCCATTCCATTCCATGCCATTCCAATCCTTTATGTTCGATTTCATTCGGGTTGATTCCATTCCATTCCATTCCATTCCATTACGTACGGTTTGATTCCATTCCATTCCATTACACTCAATTGCATTGCATTCCATTCCATTCCATTCGGGTTGATTCCTTCCCATTCCATTCCATTCCATTCCTTTCCTTTCCTTTCCACTCCATTCCATTCAGGTTGGTTCCATTCCATTCCATTCCATTCCATTCCCTTCCATTCGGGTTGATTCCATTCCATTCCATTCCATTCTATTCCATTCCATTCCCTTACATTCCATTCCTTTCGTGTTGTTTCCATTCCATTCCAATCCATTCCATTCCATTCCATTCCACTCCATTCCATGCCATTCCATACCATTTGGGTTGATTCCATCCCATTCCATTCTATTCCACTCCATTCCATTCCATTCCATTCCATTCCATTCCAATCGGTTTGATTCCATTCCATTCCATTCCATTGCATTCCATTCCATTCCATTCCATTCGGGTTGATTACGTTCCCTTCCATTCCTTCCATTCCATTGCATTCCATTCCATTTTATTCGGGTTGATTCCATTCCATTCCATTTCATTCCATTCCATTCCATTCCACTCCATTCGGGTTGATTCCATATCCTTCCCTTGCATTCCATTCCATTCCATTCCCATCCATTCGGGTTGACTCCATACACTTCCATTCCATGCCATTCCATACCATTCCATTCAGGTTGAATATTTTCCATTCCTTTCCATTACATTACATTCGGGTTGATTCCATTCCATTCCATTCCATTCCATTCCATTCCCTTCCATTCCATGTCATTCCAACTATTATATTCGATTCCATTCCGGTTAATTCCATTCCATTCCATTCCACTCCATTGCATTCCATTACTTTCCGTTCCATTCCATCCCATCCCATTAGATCCCATTCCATTCCATTGCATTCGGGTTGATTCCATTCCATTCCATTCCTTTCCATTCCATTCAATTCCGTTTCATTCCATTCCATTCGTGTTGATTACATTCCCTTCCACTCCATTGCATTCCATTCCATTCCACTCCATTCGAGTTGATTCCATTCCATTCCATTCCATTCCGTTCCATTCCATTCCATACCTTTACATTCCATTCCTTTCTGTATCATTCCATTCCATTCCATTCCATTCCATTCCATTCAATTCCATTCCCTTCCATTCCATTCCATTCCATTCCGGTTGATTCAATTCCATTCCATTCCATTCCACTACATTCCTGCTGATTCCATTCCATTCCTCTCCATTCCATTCCATTCCATAACATTTGGGTTGATTCCATCCCTTTCCATTCCATTCCATTCCATTCCAATCCATTCCATTCCATTCCATTCCTTTAGAGTTGATTCCATTCCCTTCGATTCCATTCCATTCCATTCGATTCCATTCCATTCCATTCCATTTTTGTGGATTCCAATCCATTGCATTGCATTCCATTCCATTCCAATCCATTACAATCCATTCAGGTTGATTCCCTACGCTTCCATTCCATTCAATTCCATTCCATTCGGTTTGATTACACTCCATTCCATTCCATTCAGGTTGATTCCATCCCATTCCATTCCATTCCATTCCATTCCAATCCATTCCATTCGGGTTGTTTCCATTCCATTCTATTCCACTCCATTCCATGCCATTCCATACCATTCGTGTTGATTCCATCCCATTCCATTCCATTCCATCCCATTCCATTACAATCCATACGGGTTGATTCCATTCCCTTCCATTCCATTGCAATCCATTCCATTCCAGTTGATTCCATTTCCTTCGATTCCATTCCATTCAATTCGATTCAATTCCATTCCATTCCATTCGGGTGGATTCCAATCCATTCCATTCCATTCCATTCCTTTCCAATCCATTCAGGTTGATTCCCTACGTTTCCATTCCATTCAACTCCATTTCTTTCGGGTTGTTTCCGTTCCATTCCATTCCATTCCACTCCATTCCATGCCATTCCATACCACTCGGGTTCATTCCATCAAATTCCATTCTATTCCACTCCATTCCATTCCATTCCATTCCATTTCATTTCATTCCATTCCATTCCATTCGGTTTTATTCCATCCCATTCCATTCCATTCCATTCCATTCCATACCAATCCATTCCATTGCATTCCATTCCATTCAAGTTGATTCCGTTCCCTTCCATTGTTCCATTCCATTGCATTCCATTCCATTTTATTTGGGTTGATTCCATTCCATTGCATTGCATTCCATTCCATTCCATTCCATTCCATTCCAATCCATTCCGAGTGATTCAATTCCCTTCCATTTCTTCCATTCCATTGCATTCCATTCCATTCCATTCGGGTTGATTCCATTCCATTCAATTCCATTTGGGTGGATTCCATATTATTCCCTTCCATTCCATTCTATTCCATTCCAGTACACTCGGGTTCATTCCGTACGCTTCCGTTGCATTCCATTCCATTCCATTCCATTCGGGTAGATTCCATTCCATTCCATAGCATTCCATTCCATTCGATTCCATTCCATTCCATTCCATTCCATTCCATTCGCGTTAATACCATTCCATTCCATTCCATTCCATTCCATTCCATTCCATTTCATTCCATTCGGGTTGATTCCATTCCATTCCATTCCATTCCATGCCATTCCATTCCATTGCATGCAATTCCAATCCATTACGTTTGATTTCATTCGGGTTGATTCCATTCCATTCCATTCCATTCCATTACGTTCGGGTTGATTCCATTCCATTCCATTCCACTCCATTGCATTCCATTCAAACCCATTCCATTCCAGTCCATTCCATTCTGGTTGATTCCATCCCATTCCATTCCATTTCACTCCATTGCATTCCATTCCACCCCATTCCATTCCAGTCCATTCCATTCTGGTTGATTCCATCCCATTCCATTCCATTCTTTCCATTCTATTCCACTCCATTCCATTCCATTCCATTCGGTTTGTTTCCATTCCATTCCATTCCAATCCATTCCATTCCTTTCCATTCGGGTTGATTACTTTCCCTTCCATTACTTCCATTCCATTGCATTCCATTCCATTTTCTTCGGGTTGATTCCATTCCATTCCATTTCATTCCATTCCATTCCATTCCACTCCTTTCGGGATGATTCCATATCCTTCCCTTGCATTCCATTCCATTCCATTCCCATCCATTCGGGTTGACTCCATACATTTCCATTCCATTCCATTCCATTCCATTCCATTCCATTCCATTCCATTCCATTCCATTCGGGTTGATTCCATTCCCTTACATTCCACTCCATTCCATTCCATTCCATTCCATTCCTTTCTTGTTGATTCCATTCCACTCCATTAAATCCCATTTGGGTTGATTCCATCCCTTTCCATTCCATTCCATTCCATTCCATTCCAATCCATTCCATTCCATTCCATTCCATTCAAATTGATTCCATTCCCTTCGACTCCATTCCATTCCATTCCATTCCATTCCATTCCGGTGGATTCCAATCCATTCCATTCCATTCCATTCCAATCCATTCCAATCTATTCAGGTTGATTCCCTACGCTTCCATCTCACTCAATTCCATTCCATTCGGGTTGATTCCATTCCATTCCATTCCATTCTATTCCCTTCCATTCCACTCCATTCCATTCCATTCCATTCCATTCCCTTCCCTTCCATTCCATTCCATTACGTTCAGGTTGATTCCATTCCATTCCTTTCCACTCCATTGCATTCCATTCCACCCCATTCCATTCCATTCCATTCCATTCGGGTCGATTCCATCCCATTCCATTCCATTCTTTCCATTCGTTTCCACTCCATTCCAATCAGGTTGATTCCATTCCATTCCATTCCATTCCATTCCATTCCATTCCATTCGGGTTGATTCCATTCCATTACATTCCATTCTACTCCACTCCATTCCATTCAATTCCATTCCATTACTTTCTGGTTGTTTCCATTCCATTCCATTCCATGCCATTCCATTCCATTCCACTCCATTCCATGCCATTCCATACCATTCTGGTTGATTCCATCCCATTCCATTCTATTCAACTCCATTCCATTCCATTCCATTCGGTTTGATTCCATTCCATTCCATTCCATTCCATTCCATTCCATTCCATTCCATTCCATTCGGTTTGATTCCGTCCCATTCCACTCCATTCCATTCCATTGCATTCCATTTCATTCAGGTTGATTCCGTTCCCTTCCATTCCTTCCACTCCATTGCATTCCATTCCATTATATTTGGGTTGATTCCATTCCATTGCATTTCATTCTAGTCCATTCCATTCCATTCCACTCCATTCCAGTCAGGTTGATTCCATTCCATTCCATTCCATTCCGTTCAATTCCATTCCATTCCATGCCATTCGCGTTAATACCATTCCATTCCATTCCATTCCATTCCATTCCATGCCATTTCATTCCATTCGGTTTGATTCCATTCCATTCCATTCAATTCCATTCCATTCCATTCCATGCCATTCCAATCCATTACGTTCTATTTCATTCGGGTTGATTCCTTTCCATTCCATTCCATTCCATTATGTTCGGGTTGATCCCATTCCGTTCCATTCCATTCCATTCCTTTCCATTCCACTCCATTCCATGCCATTCCATACCATTAGGGTTGATTCCAACCCATTCCATTCCATTCCACTCCATTCAATTCCATTTCATTCCATTAGGGTTGATTACGTTCCCTTCCATTCCTTCCTTTCCATTGCATTCCATTCCCTTTTATTCGGGTTGATTCCATTCCATTCCATTTCATTCCATTCCATTCCATTCCACTCCATTCGGGTTGATTCCATATCCTTCCCTTGCATTCCATTCCATTCCATTTCCATCCATTCGTGTTGAATCCATACACTTCCATCCCTTTCCATTCCATTCCATTCCATTCTATTCAGGTTGATTCCATTCCATTCCTTTCCATTATATTACATTCGGGTTGATTCCATTCCATTCCATTCCATTCCATTCCATGTCATTCCAACCATTATATTCGATTCCATGCGGGTTGATTCCATTCCATTCCATTCCACTCCACTGCATTCCATTCCACTCCATTCCATTCCATTCCATTCCATTCGGGTTGATTCCATCGCATCCCATTAGATCCCATTCCACTCCATTGCATTCGGGTGGATTCCATTCCATTGCATTCCTTTTCATTGCATTCAATTCCGTTTCATTCCATTCCATTCGTGTTGATTACATTCCCTTCCACTCCATTGCATTCCATTCCATTCCATTCCATTCGGGTTGATTCCATTCCCTTACATTCCATTCCTTTCCATTCCATCCCATCCCATTCCATTCCATTCCATTCCTTTCTGGTTGATTCCATTCCATTCCATTCCATTAGGGTTGATTATATCCTATTCCATTCCATTTCTTTTCTTTACACTCCATTCCAGTCAGGTTGATTCCATTCCATTCCATTCCATTCCATTCCATTCCAATCCATACGTTTTGATTCCATTCCCTTCAATTCCATTGCAATCCATTCCATTCCAGTTGATTCCATTCCCTTCGATTCCATTCCATTCCATTCGATTCCATTCCATTGCATTCCATTCGGGTGGATTCCAGTACATTCCATTCCATTCCATTCCATTCCATTCCATTCCATTCCATTCCAATCCATTCAGGTTGATTCCCTATGCTTCCATTCCATTCAATTCCATTCCATTCGGGTTGATTCCATTCCATGCCATTCCATTCCATTCCATTCGGTTTGATTCCATTCCATTCCATTCCACTCCATTGAATTCCATTCCACTCCATTCCATTCCAATCCATTCAGGTTGATTCCCTACGCTTCCATTCCATTCAACTCCATTCCTTTCGGGTTGTTTCCATTCCATTCCATTCCATTCCACTCCATTCCATGCCATTCCATACCACTCGGGTTCATTCCATCAAATTCCATTGCATTCCACTCCATTCCATTCCATTCAATTCCGTTTCATTCCATTCCATTCGTGTTGATTACATTCCCTTCCACTCCATTCCATTCCAATCCATTCGGGTTGATTCCATTCCCTTACATTCCATTCCATTCCAATCCATTCAGGTTGATTCCCTACGCTTCCATTCCATTCAATTCCATTCCATTCGGGTTGATTCCATTCCATTCCATTCCATTCCATTCCATTCCATTCCATTACATTCGGTTTGGTTCCATTCCATTCCATTCCACTCCATTGCATTTCATTCCACTCCATTCCATTCCATTCCATTCCGGTTGATTCCATCCCATTCCATTCCATTCCATTCCATTCCATTCCAATCCATTCCAATCAGGTTGATTCCTTTCCATTCCATTCCATTCCAGTCCATTCCACTCCATTCCATTTCATTCCATTGCATTCCTTTCTGGTTGATTCCATTCCATTCCATTCCATTCCATTCCATTCCATTCCATTCCATTAGTGTTTATTATATCCTATTCCAATCCATTTCTTTTCATTCCACTGTATTCCAGTCAGGTTGATTCCATTCCATTCCATTCCATTCCATTCCATTCCATTCCCTTCCATTCCATTCCATTCCATTCCGTTTGATTCAATTCCATTCCATTCCATTCCACTACATTCCGGTTGATTCCATTCCATTCCTCTCCATTCCACTCCATTCCATAACATTTGGGTTGATTCCATCCCATTCCATTCCATTCCATTCCAATCCATTCCATTCCGTTCGATTGCATTCCAGTTGATTCCATTCCGTTCGATTAGATTCCATTCCATTCGATTCCATTCCATTCCATTCCATTTAGGTGGATTCCTATCAATTCCGTTCCATTCCATTCCATTCCTATCCATTCCAATCAATTCTGGTTGATTCCCTACGCTTCCATTCCATTCCATTCCATTCCATTCGGGTTGATTCCATTCCATTCCATTCCAATCCATTCCATTCCATTACATTAGGTTTGATTCCATTCCATTCCATTCCACTCCATTCCACTCCATTCCATTCCATTCCATTCTGGTTGATTCCATCCCATTCCATTCCATTCCATTCCATTCCATTCCATTCGGGTTGTTTCCATTCCATTCCATTCCACTCCATTCCATGCCATTCCATGCCATTCGTGTTGATTCCATCCCATCCCATTCCATTCCATTCCATTTCGTTCCAATCCCTACGGTTTGATTCCATTCCCTTCCATTCCATTGCAATCCATTCCATTCCAGTTGATTCCGTTCCCTTCGATTCCATTCCATTCCATTCCATTCCATTCCATTCCATTCGGGTGGATTCCAATCCATTCCATTCCATTCCATTCCAATCCATTCAGGTTGATTTCCTACGCTTCGATTCCATTCAACTCCATAGCTTTCGGGTTGATTCCATTCCATTCCATTCCATTTCATTCCATTCGGGTTTTTTCCATTCCATTCCATTCCTTCCATTCCATTCCACTCCATTCCATGCCATTCCATACCACTCGGGTTCATTCCATCAAATTCCATTCTATTCCACTCCATTCCATTCCATTTCATTCCATTCCATTCGGTTTTATTCCATCCCATTCCATTCCATTCCATTCCATTCCATTCCATTGCATTCCATTCCATTCAAGTTGATTCCGTTCCCTTCCATTGTTCCATTCCATTGCATTCCATTCCATTTTATTTGGGTTGATTCCATTCCATTGCATTGCATTGCATTCCATTCCATTCCATTCCATTCCAATCCATTCCGGGTGATTCAATTCCCTTCCATTTCTTCCATTCCATTGCATTCCATTCCATTCCATTCGCGTTGATTCCATTCCATTCAATTCCATTTGGGTTGATTCCATATTATTCCCTTCCATTCCATTCTATTCCATTCCAGTACACTCGCGTTGATTCCGTACGCTTCCATTGGATTCCATTCCATTCCATTCCATTCGTGTAGATTCCATTCCATTCCATTCCATTCCATTCCATTCCATTCCATTCCATTCCATTCCATTCCATTCGCCTTAATACCATTCCATTCCATTCCATTTCATTCCATTCGGTTTGATTCCATTCGATTGCATTCAGTTCCATTCCATTCTATTCCATGTCATTCCAATCCATTACGTTCGATTCCATTCTGGTTGATTCCATTCCATTCCATTCCATTCCATTACGTACAGGTTGATAACATTCCATTCCATTCCACTCCATTGCATTCCATTCCACTCCATTCCATTCCATTCCATTCAATTCGGGTTGATTACATCCCATTCCATTCCATTCCATTCCACTCCACTCCATTCCAATCAGGTTGATTCCATCCCATTCCATTCTATTCCACTGCATTCCATTCCATTCCATGCCATTCCATTCCATTCGGTTTGATTCCATTCCATTCCATTCCATTCCATTGCATTCCATTCCATTCGTGTTGATTCCATTCACTTCCATTCCTTCCATTCCATTGCATTCCATTCCATTTTATTCGGGTGGATTCCATTCCATTCCATTCAATTCCATTCCATTCGGTTTGATTCCAAATCCTTCCCTTGCATTCCATTCCATTCCATTCAAATCCATTCGGGTTGATTCCATACAATTCCATTCCATTCAATTCCGTTCAATTCCATTCGGGTTGATTCCATTCCATTCCTTTCCATTTCATTACATTCGGATTGATTCCATTCCATTCCATTCCATTCCATTCCATTCCATTCCATTCCATTCCATGTCATTCCCATCCATTATATTCGATTCCATTCGGGTTGATTCCATTCCATTCCATTCCACTCCATTGCATTCCATTCCACTCCATTCCATTCCATACCATTCCATTCGGGTTGATTCCATCCCATCCCATCAGATCCCATTCCATTCCATTGCATTCGGATTGATTCAATTCCATTCCATTCCTTTCCATTCCATTCTATTCCGTTCCATTCCATTTAATTCGGGTTGATTACGTTCCCTTCCACTCCATTGCATTCCATTCCATTCCATTCCATTCCATTCCATTCCATTCCATTCGGGTTGATTTCATTCCCTTACATTCCATTCCTTTCCTTTCCATTCAATTCCATTCCATTAGGGTTGATTATATCCTATTCCATTCCATTTCTTTTCATTCCACTCCATTCCAGTCAGGTTGATTCCATTCCATTCCATTCCATTACATTCCATTCCATTCCTTTCCATTCCATTCCATTCGGGTTGATTCAATTCGATTCCATTCCATTCCACTCCTTTCGGGTTGATTCCATTCCATTCCTCTCCATTCCATTCCGTTCCATCCCATTTGGGTTGATTCCATTCCATTCCATTCCATTCCATTCCAGTTGATTCCATTCCATTCCATTCGATTCCATTCCATTCCATTCCATTCGCGTGCATTCCAATCCACTCCATTCCATTCCATTCCAATCCATTCCAATCCATTCAGGTTGATTCCCTACGCTTCCATTTCACTCAATTCCATTCCATTCGAGTTGATTCCATTCCATTCCATTCCATTCCACTCCATTCCAATCCCGTTGATTCCATTCCATTCCATTCGATTACATTCCTTTCCATTCCATTCGGTTTGTTTCCTTTCCATTCCATTCCACTCCATTCCATGCCATTCCATACCATTCGTGTTGATTCCATCCCATTCCATTCCATTCCATTCCATTCCATTCCAATCCATACGTGTTGATTCCATTCCCTTCCATTCCATTGCAATCCATTCCATTCCACTTGATTCCATTCCCTTCGATTGCATTCCATTCCATTCGATTCCGTTCCATTCCATTCCATTCGGGTGGATTCCAATCCATTCCATTCCATTCCATTCCATTCCATTCCATTCCAGTCCATTCAGGTTGATTCCCTACGCTTCCATTCCATTCCATTCCATTCCATCCGGGTTGGTTCCATTCCATTCCATTCCATTATAGTACATTCGGATTGATTCCATTCCATTCCATTCCATTCCATTCCATTCCACTCCATTCCAAACAGGTTGATTGCATTCCATTCCATTCCTTTCCATTCCATTCCATTCGGGTTGATTCCATTTCATTGCATCCCATTCCATTCCATTCCATTCCATTCCACTCCATTCCAAACACGTTGATTCCATTCCCTTCCATTCCATTCCATTCGGGTTGATTCCATTGCATTCCATTCCATTCCATTCCATTCCATTCCAATCCTTTCCATTCGGGTTGTTTCCATTCCATTCCATACCTTTCCATTCCACTGCATTCTTGCCATTCCATACCATTCGTGTTGATTCAATCCCATTCCATTCCATTCCATTCCATTCAAATCCATACGGGTTGATGCCATTCCCTTCCATTCCATTGCAATCCATTCCATTCCATTGGGGTTGATTCCATTCTATTCCATTCCGTTCCATTCCATTGCATTCCATTCCATTTCATTCGGGTTGTTTCCATTCCATTCCATTCCATTACATTCCTCTGCATTCCATGCCATTCCAAACCATTCGTGTTGATTGCGTCCCATTCCATTCCATTCCATTGCATTCCATTCCAAACGGGATGATTCCATTCCCATCTATTCCATTCCATTCCATTCCGGTTGATTCCATATCCTTCCGTTTCATTCCATTCCATTCCATTCCAATCCATTCGTGTTGATTCCATACGATTCCATTCCATTTCATTCCATTCCATTCGGGTTGATTCCATGCCATTCCATTCCATTCCATTCCATTCCATTCCATTCCATTCCATTCGCGTTGATACCATACCATTGCATTCCATTCCATTCCATTCCTTTCCATAGCATTCGGGTTGATTCCATGCCATTCCATTCCTTTCCATTCCATTCCATTCCATACGTTTCTGGTTGAATCCCTTCCAATCCATTCCATTCCATTCGATTTCATTCCATTCCATTCCATTCCATTCCATTCCGGTTGATTCCATGCCATTCCAATCCATTCCATTCCATTCCATTCCATTCCATTCGCGTTGATACTATGCCATTGCATTCCATTCCATTCCTTTCCACTCCATTCGGGTTGATTCCATTCCATTCCATTCCATTCCATTCCATTCCTTTCCATTCCATTCGTTTCTGGTTGAATCCCTTCCAATCCATTCCATTCCATTCCATTCCACTCCATTCGGGTAGATTCCATTCCAGACCTTTGCATTCCATTCAATTCCATTTCTTTACATTCCGTTCGGCTTGATTGCATTCCTTTGCACTCCATTGCATTCCATTCCATTCCATTCCATTCCATTCCATTCGGGTTGATTCCATTCCATTCCTTTCCATTCTAGTTGATTCCATTCCATTCCATTCCATTCCATTCCGTTCCATTCCATTCGGCTTGATTCCATTCTTTCCATTCCTTTCCATTCCATTCCATTCCATTGCATTCCATTCCATTCCATTTCATTCCAGTCCATTCCATTCGGGTGGATTCCATTCCATTCTTTCCATTCCATTGAATTCCGTTCCATTACATTCCGTTCAGTTTCATTGCATTCCTTTCCACTCCATTTCATTCCATTCCATTCCATTCCATTCCAATCCATTGCATTCCATTCCATTCCATTCCATTCGGGTTGATTCCATTCCATTCCATTCCATTAAAATCCATTCTATTCGGGTTGATTCCATTCCATTACATTCCAATCCATTCGGGTTGATTCCATTCCTTTTCATTCCATTCCATCCCATTCCATTCCATTCCATTCCACTCCATTCCAGTCAGGTTGATTCCACTCCATTGCACTCCATTCCACTCCATTCCATGCCATTCCATACCATTCGTGTTGATTCCATCCCATTCCTTTCCATTGCATTCCATTCCATTCATTCCATTCCATTCCATTCCATTCCGTTTGATTTCATTCCATTCCGTTCCTTTCCATTCCATTCGTGGTGATTCAATTCCCTTTCGTTTCTTCCATTCCATTGCTGTCCCTTCCATTCCATTCGGGTTGATTCCCTCCCATTAAATTCCATTCCAATCCATTCCATTCCAATCCATTCCATTCCATTCGGGATGTTTCCATTCCAATCCATTCCACTCCATTCCATGCCATTCCATACCATCCGTGTTGATTCTATCCCATTCCATTGCATTCCATTCCATTCCATTCCTTTCCATTCCGTTTGATTTCATTCCATTCCAGTCCTTTCCATTCCATTCCATTAAATTCGTGGTGATTCAATTCCGTTCCATTTCTTCCTTTCCATTTCATTCCCTTCCATTCCATTCAGGTTGATTCCATTCCATTTGGGTTGATTCCATATCCTTCCCTTCCATTGCATTCCATTCCATTCCAACACTCGGGTTGATTCCATACGCCTCCATTGCATTCCATTCCATTCCATTCGGGTGGATTCCTTTCCATCCCATTCAATTCCATTCCATTCAATTCCATTCCGTTTCATTCGATTCCATTCGCGTTAATACCAATCCATTCCATTCCATTCAATTCTTTTCATTCCATTCGGGTTGATTCCATTCCACTCCCTTCAGTTCCATTCCATTCCATTCCATGCCATTCCAATCCATTACGTTCGATTCCATTGGGGTTGATTCCATTCCATTCCATTCCATTCCATTACATTCGGGTTGATTCCATTCCATTCCATTCCACTCCATTGCATTCCATTCCACTCCATTCCGTTCCATTCCATTCCATTCGGGTTGATTCCATCCCTTTCAATTCCATTCCTTTCCATTACTTTCCACTCCATTCCAATCAGGTTGATTCCATTCCATTCCATTCCATTCCATTCCATTCCATTCCATTCCATTTGGGTTGATTCAATTCCATTCCATTCCATTCTATTCCATTCCATTCCATTCCATTCCATTCCATTCCTTTCGGGTTGTTTCCATTCCATTCCATTCAATTCCACTCCATTCCATGACATTCCATACCATTCGGGTTGATTCCATCCCATTCCATTCTATTCCACTCCATTCCATTCCATTCCATTCCATTCGGTTTGATTACGTTCCCTTCCATTGCTTACTTTACATTGCATTCCATTCCATTTTATTCGCGTTGATTCCATTCCATTCCATTTCATTCCATTCCATTCCATTCCACTCTATTCTGGTTGATTCCATATCCTTCCCTTGCATTCCATTCCATTCCATTCCCATGTATTCGTGTTGACTCCATACACTTCCATTCCATTCCATTCCATTCAGGTTGAATCCATTCCATTCCTTTCCATTACATTACATTCGGGTTGATTCCATTCCATTCCATTCCATTCCATTCCATTCCATTCCATTCCATGTCATTCCAACCATTATATACGATTGCATTCGGGTTGATTCCATTCCCTTCCATTCCACTCCATTGCATTCCATTCCACTCCATTCCATTCCATTCCATTCCATTCGGGTTGATTCCATCCCATCCCATTAGATCCCATTCCATTCCATTGCATTCGGGTTGATTCCATTCCATTCCATTCCTTTCCATTCCTTTCAATTCCTGTTCATTCAATTCCATTCGTGTTGATTACATTCCCTTCCATTCCATTGCATTCCATTCCATTCCATTCCATTCCATTCGGGTTGATTCCATTCCCTTACATTCCATTCCATTCATTTCTGGTTGATTCCATTCCATTCCATTCCATTAGGGTTGATTATATCCTATTCCATTCAATTTCTTTTCATTCCACTCCATTCCAGTCAGGTTGATTCCATTCCATTCCATTGCATTCCATTCCATTCCATTCCATTCCATTCCATTCCATTCCATTCCATTCCATTCCATGCGGGTTGATTCAATTCCATTCCAATCCATTCCACTCCATTCGGGTTGATTCCATTCCATTCCTCTCCATTCCATTCCATTCCATTCCACTCCATTCGGGTTGATTCCATCCCATTCCATTCCATCCCATTCCATTCCAATCCATTCTATTCCAGTTGATTCCATTCCCTTCGATACCATTCAATTCCATTCGGTTGCATTCCCTTCCATTCCGTTCGGGTGGATTCCAATCCATTCCATTCCATTCCATTCCATTTCAATCCATTCCAATCCATTCAGATTGATTCCCTAGGCTTCCATGTCATTCATTTCCATTCCATTCGAGTTCATTCCATTCCATTCCATTCCATTCCATTCCACTCCATTCCAATCACGTTGATTCCATTCCATTCCATTCGATTACATTCCTTTCCATTCCATTCGGTTTGTTTCCTTTCCATTCCATTCCACTCCATTCCATGCCATTCCATACCATTCGTGTTGATTCCATCCCATTCCATTCCATTCCATTCCAATCCATACGTGTTGATTCCATTCCCTTCCATTCCATTGCAATCCATTCCATTCCACTTGATTCCATTCCCTTCGATTCCATTCCATTCCATTCGATTCCGTTCCGTTCCATTCCATTCGGGTGGATTCCAATCCATTCCATTCCATTCCATTCCATTCCATTCCATTCCATTCCATTCCATTCCAGTCCATTCAGGTTGATTCCCTACGCTTCCATTCCATTCAATTCCAATCCATCCGGGTTGGTTCCATTCCATTCCATGCCATTATACTACATTCGGATTGATTCCATTCCATTCCATTCCATTAAATTCCATTCCACTCCATTCCAAACAGGTTGATTGCATTCCATTCCATTCCATTCCATTCCATTCCATTCCCTTCGGGTTGATTCCATTGCATTCCATTCCATTCCATTCCATTCCAATCCTTTCCATTCGGGATGTTTCCATTCCATTCCATACCTTTCCATTCCACTGCATTCTTGCCATTCCATACCATTCGTGTTGATTCAATCCCATTCCATTCCATTCCATTCCATTCAAATCCATACGGGTTGATTCCATTCCGTTCCATTCCATTGCAATCCATTCCATTCCATTGGGGTTGATTCCATTCTATTCCATTCCATTCCATTCCATTCCATTCCATTCCATTCCGGTTGATTCCATATCCTTCCCTTTCATTCCATTCCATTCCATTCCAATCCATTCGTGTTGATTCCATACGATTCCATTCCATTTCATTCCATTCCATTCGTGTTGATTCCATGCCATTCCATTCCATTCCATTCCATTCCATTCCATTCCATTCGCGTTGATACCATGCCATTGCATTCCATTCCATTCCATTCCTTTCCATAGCATTCGGGTTGATTCCATGCCATTCCATTCCTTTCCATTCCATTCCATTCCATACGTTTCTGGTTGAATCCCTTCCAATCCATTCCATTCCATTCCATTCCATTCCATTCCATTCCATTCCGGTTGATTCCATGCCATTCCAATCCATTCCATTCCATTCCAATCCATTCCATTCCATTCCATTCGCGTTGATACCATGCCATTCCATTCCATTCCATTCCATTCCTTTCCACTCCATTCAGGTTGATTCCATTCCATTCCATTCCATTCCATTCCATTCCTTTCCATTCCATTCGTTTCTGGTTGAATCCCTTCCAATCCATTCCATTCCATTCCATTCCACTCCATTCTGGTAGATTCCATTCCAGACCTTTGCATTCCATTCAATTCCATTTCTTTACATTCCGTTCGGCTTGATTGCATTCCTTTACACTCCATTGCATTCCATTCCATTCCATTCCATTCCATTCGGGTTGATTCCATTCCATTCCTTACCATTCTAGTTGATTCCATTCCATTCCATTCCATTTCATTCCATTCCATTCCATTCCACTTCATTCGCGTTGATACCATGACATGCCATTCCATTCCATTCCATTCCGTTCCATTCCATTCGGCTTGATTCCATTCTTTTCATTCCTTTCCATTCCATTCCATTCCATTGCATTCCATTCCATTCCATTTGACTCCATTCCATTGCATTCGGGTGGATTCCATTCCATTCCTTTCCATTCCATTGAATTCCGTTCCATTACATTCCGTTCAGTTAGATTGCATTCCTTTCCACTCCATTTCATTCCATTCCATTCCATTCCATTCCATTCCATTCGGGTTGTTTCCATTCCATTCCATTCCATTCCATTCCATTCCACTCCATTCCATGCCATTCCATACCACTGGGATCATTCCATCAAATTCCATTCTATTCCACTCCATTCCATTCCATTCCATTCCATTCCATTCCATTCCATTCCATTCCCTTTTATTTGGGTTGACTCCATTCCATTGCATTGCATTCCATTCCATTCCATTCCATTCCACTCCATTCCAGTCAGGTTGATTCCATTCCATTCCATTCCACTCCATTCCATTCCATTCCATTGCATTCGGGTTGATTCCATTCCATTGCATTCCATTCCATTCCATTCCATTCCATTGGGGTTGATTCCATCCCATCACATTCGATCCCATTCCATTCCATTGCATTCGGATAGATTCCATTCCATTCCATTCCTATCCATTCCATTCAATTCCGTTCCATTCCATTCCATTCGGGTTGATTACATTCCCTTCCACTCCATTGCATTCCATTCCATTCCATTCCATTCCATTCCATTCCATTCCATTCCATTCCACTCCATTCGGGTTGATTCCATTCTTTATATTCCATTCCATTCCATTTCATTCCATTCCATTCCATTCCATTCCATTCCATTCATTTCTTGTTGATTCCATTCAATTCCATTCCCTTCCATTCCATTACGGTTGATTATATCCTACTCCATTCCATTTGTTTTCATTCCACTCCATTCCAGTCAGGTTGATTCCATTCCATTCCATTGCATTCCATTCCATTCCATTCCATTCCATTCGGGATGTTTCCATTCCATCCCATTCCATTCCATTCCATTCCATTGCATTCCATTCCAGTCAGGTTGATTCCTTTCCCTTCCGTTCCTTCCATTCCATTGCATTCCATTCCATTTTATTTTTGTTGATTCCATTCCATTGCATTCCATTACATTCCATTCCATTCCATTCCACTCCATTCCTGTCAGGTTGATTCAATTCCATTCCATTCCATCCCATTCCATTCCATTACGGGTGATTCCATTCCCTTACATTTCTTCCATTCCATTGCATTCCATTCCATTCCATTCGGGTTGATTCCATTCCATTCCATTCCATTTGGGTTGATTCCATATTCTTCCCTTCCATTCCATTCCATTCGATTAAAATACACTCTCGTTGATTCCATACTCTTCCATTGCTTTCCATTCCATTCCATTCGGGTAAATTCCATTCCATTCCATTCCATTCCATTCCATTCCATTCCATTCCAATCGCGTTAATCCATTCCATTCCACTCCATTCCATTGCATTCCATTCCATTCCATTTCATTCCATTCAGGTTGATTCCATTCCATTCCATTCAATTCCATTCCACTCCATTCCTTGCCATTCCAATCCATTACGTTCGATTTCATTCGGGTTGATTCCATTCCATTCCATTCCATTCCATTACGTTCGGGTTGATTCCATTCCATTCCATTCCACTCCATTGCATTCCATTCCACCCCATTCCATTCCATTCCATTCCCTTCAGGTTGATTCCATCCCATTCCATTCCATTCCTTTCCATTCCTTTCCACTCCATTCCAATCAGGTTGATTCCATTCCATTCCATTCCATTCCATTCCATTCCATTCCATTCCATTCCATTCAGGTTGATTCCATTCCATTCCATTCCATTCTATTCCATTCCATTCCATTCCATTCCATTCCTTTCGGGTTGTTTCCATTTCATTCCATTCCACTCCATTCCATGCCATTCCATACAATTCGGGTTGATTCCATCCCATTCCATTCTATTCCACTCCATTCCATTGCATTCTATTCCATTCAGTTTATTCCATTTCATTCCATTCCATTCCATTCCATTCGGGTTGATTACGTTCCCTTCCATTCCTTCCATTCCATTGCATTCCATTCCATTTTATTCGGGTTGATTCCATCCCATTCCATTCCATTCCATTCGGTTTGATCCATATCCTTCCCTTGCATTCCATTCCATTCTATTCCCAACCATTTGGGTTGACTCGATACACTTCCATTCCATTTCATTCCATTCCATTCCATTCCATTCCATTCCATTCAGGTTGATCCATTCCATTCCTTTCCATTACATTACATTCGGGTTGATTCCATTCCATTTCATTCCATTCCATTCCATGTCATTCCAACCATTATATTTGATTCCATTTGGGTTGATTGCATTCCATTCCATTCCACTCCATTGCATTCCATTCCACTCCATTCAATTCCATTCCATTGCATTCGGGTTGATTCCATTCCATTCCATTCCTTTCCATTCCATGCAATTCCGTTTCATTCCGTTCCATTCGTTTTGATTACATTCCCTTCCACTCCATTGCATTCCATTACATTCCATTCCATTCCATTCCATTCCATTCGGGTTGTTTCCATTCCCTTACATTCCATTCCATTCCACTCCACTCTATTCCATTCCATTCCATTCCATTCCATTCCTTTCTGTTTGATTCCATTCAATTCCATTTCATTCCATTCCATTACGGTTGATTATATCCTATTCAATTTCATTTCATTTCATTCCACTCCATTCCAGTCAGGTTGATTCCATTCCATTCCATTCCATTCCATACCATTCCATTCCATTCGGGTTGATTCAATTCCATTCCATTCCATTCTACTCCCTTCGTGTTGATACCATTCCATTCCTCTCCATTCCATTCCATTCCATACCATTGGGGTTGATTCCATCGCATTCCATTCCATTCCATTCCAATCCATTCCATTCCATTACTTTCCATTCCAGTTGATTCCATTCCCTTCGATTCCATTCAATTCCATTCGATTCCATTCCATTCCATTCCATTCGGGCGGATTCCAATCCATTCCATTCCATTCCATTCCAATCCAATCCCATCCATTTAGTTTGATTCCCTAAGCTTCCATGCCATTCAATTCCATTCCTTTCGGGTTGATTCCATTCCATTCCATTCCATTCCATTCCATTCCATTCCATTCCACTCCATTCCAATCACGTTGATTCCATTCCATTGCTTTCCATTACATTCCATTCGGGTTGTTTCCATTCCATTCCATTCCACTCCATTCCATGCCATTCCATACTATTCGTGTTGATTCCATTCCATTCCATTCCATTCCGTTCCATTCCACTCCAATCCATACCTGTTGATTCCATTCCCTTCCATTCCATTGCCATCCATTGCATTCCAGTTGATTCCATTCCCTTCGATTCCATTCCATTCCTTTCGATTCCTTTCCATTCCATCCCATTCGGGTGGATTCCAATCCATTCCATTCCATTCCATTCCATTCCATTCCATTCCATTCCAATCCATTCAGGTTGATTCCCTATGCTTCCATTCCATTCAATTCCATTCCATTCGGGTTGATTCCATTCCATTCCATTCCATTCCATTCCATTCCATTCCATTCGGTTTGATTCCATTCCATTCCATTCCTTTCCACTCCATTCTTGCCATTCCATACCATTCGTGTTGATTCCATCCCATTCCATTCCATTCCATTCCATTCCATTCCATTCCATTCCAATCCATACGGGTTGATTCCATTCCCTTCTTTTCCATTGCAATCCATTCCATTCCATTGGGGTTGATTCCATTCAATTCCATTCCATTCAATTCAATTCCATCCCATTCTGTTTGATTGCATATCCTTCCCTTTCATTCCATTCCTATCCATTCGTGTTGATTCCATACGATTCCATTCCATATCATTCCATTCCATTCGGGTTGATACCATGCCATTCCATTCCATTCCATTCCATTTCATTCCATTGGGGTTGATTCCATTCCATTCCTTTCCATTCCATTCGTTTCTTGTTGAATCCCTCCCAATCCATTCCATTTCATTCCATTCCATTCTATTCCGGTGGATTCCATTCCACTCCTTTCCATTCCATTCAATTCCATTCCATTACATTCCATTACATCAAATTCCATTCCATTCCATTCCATTCCATTCCATTCGGGTTGATTCCATTCCATTCCATTCCATTAAAATCCATTCTATTCGGGTTGATTCCATTCCATTCCATTCCAATCCATTCGGGTTGATTCCATTCCATTTCATTCCATTCCATCCCATTCCATTCCATTCCATTCCACTCCTTTCCATTCAGGTTGATTCCACTCCATTGCTCTCCATTCCACTCCATTCCATGCCAATCCATTCCATTCGTGATGATTCCATCCCATTCCTTTCCATTCCATTCCATTCCATTCATTCAATTTCATTCCATTCCATTCCGTTTGATTTCATTCCATTCCATTCCTTTCCATTCCATTCCATTCCATTCCATTTGTGGTGATTCAATTCCCTTCCATTTCTTCCATTCCATTGCATTCCCTTCCATTCCATTCGGGTTGATTCCATCCCATTCCATTCCATTCCATTCCATTCCATTCGGGAGGTTTCCATTCCATTCCATTCCACTTCATTCCATGCAATTCCATACCGTTTGTGTTGATTCCATTCCATTCCATTCCATTCCATTCCATTCCATTCCATTCCGTTTGATTTCATTCCATTCCATTCCTTTCCATTCCATTCCATTCCATTCGTGGTGATTCAATTCCCTTCCATTTCTTCCATTCCATTGCATTCCCTTCCATTCCATTCGGGTTGATACCATTCCATTCAATTCCATTTGGATTGATTGCATATCCTTCCCTTCCATTCCATTCCATTCCATTCCAACACTCGGGTTGATTCCATACTCTTCCATTGCATTCCGTTCCAATCCATTCGTGTGGATTCCTCACTATCCCATTCTAATCCATTCCATTCCATTCCATTTCATTCCATTCCATTCGCGTTAATACCAATCCATTCCATTCCATTCCATTCCATTTCATTCCATTCGTGTTGATTCCATTACATTCCATTCAGTTCCATTCCATTCCATTCCATGCCATTCCAATTCAATACGTTCGATTCTATTCGGGTTGATTCCATTCCATTACATTACATTCGGGTTGATTCCATTCCATTCCATTCCACTCCATTGCATTCCATTCCACTCCATTCCATTCCATTCCATTCCATTCGGTTTGATTCCATCCCATTCCTTTCCATTCCATTCCATTCCATTCCATTCCATTCCATTCCTCTCCATTCCAATCAGGATGATTCCAATCCATTCCATATCATTCCATTCCATACCATTCCATTCCATTCCATTCGGGTTGATTCCATTCCATTCTTTTCCATTCTATTCCATTCCACTCCATTCCATTCGGGTTGTTTCCATTCCATTCCATTCCATTCCATTCCAATCCATGCCGTTCCATACCACTCAGGTTCATTCCATCAAATTCCATTCTATTCCACTCCATTCCATTGCATACCATTCCATTCCGTTCCATTCCTTTCGGTTTGATTCCATTCCATTCCATTGCATTCAATTCCATTCGGGTTGATTCCGTTCCCTTCCATTCCTTCCATTCCATTGCAATCCATTCCATTTTATTTGGGTTGATTCCATTCCATTGCATTGCATTCCATTCCATTCCACTCCATTCCTCTCCATTCCGGTCAGGTTGATTAAATTCCATTCCAGTCCATTCCATTCCATTTCATTCCGGGTGATTCCATTCCCTTCCATTTCTTCCATTCCATTGCATTCCATTCCATTCCATTAGGGTTGATTCCATTCCATTCCATTCCATTTAAGTTGATTCCATATTCTTCCCTTCCATTCCATTCCATTCCATTCCAATACACTCGCGTTGATTCCGTACGCTTCCATTGCATTCCATTCAATTCCATTCTGGTAGATTCCATTCCATTCCATTCCATTCCATTGCATTCCATCCCATTCCATTCCATTCCATTCCATTCCATTCCATTCTTGGTAATACCATTCCATTCCATTTCATTCCATTCGGGTTGATTCCATCCCATTTCATTCCATTCCATTCCATTCCACTCCATTGAATCAGGTTGAATCCATTCCATTCCATTCCATTCCATTCCATTCCATTCCATTCGGGTTGATTCCATTCCGTTCCATTCCATTCTGTTCCATTCCATTCCATTCCAGTCCATTCCATTCCATTCCATTCGGGTTGTTTCCATTCCATTCCATTCCATTCCATTCCATTCCATTCCACTCCATTCCATGCCATTCCACACCATTCGGGTTGATTCCATCCCATTCCATTCTATTCCACTCCATTCCATTCCATTCCATTCCATTTCATTCCATTCCATTCCATTCCATTCCATTCCATTCGGTTTGATTCCATTCCATTCCATTCCATTACATTCCATTCCATTCCATTCGGGTTGATTACGTTCCCTTCCATTCCTTCCATTCCGTTGCATTCCATTCCATTTTATTCGGGTTGATTCCATACCATTCCATTCCATTCCCATCCCTTCCATTCGGGTTGATTCCATATCCTTCCCTTGCTTTCCATTCCATTCCACTCCATTCCAAAGAATTCGGGTTGATTCCATACACTTCCATTCCATTCCATTCCATTCCATTCCATTCGGGTTGATTCCATTCCATTCGTTTCCATTACGTTACATTCGGGTTGATTCCATTCCATTCCATTCCGTTCCATTCCATTCCATGTCATTCCAATCCATTATATTCGATTCCATTCGGGTTGATTCCATTCCATTCCGTTCCACTCCATTGCATTCCATTCCACTCCATTCCATTCCATTCCATTCCATTCGGGTTGATTCCATTCCATTCCTTTCCATTCCATTCCATTCCATTCCATTCCTTTTCTCTCCATTCTTGCCATTCCATACCATTCGTGTTGATTCCATCCCATTGCATTCCATTCCATTCCATTCCATTCAATTCCATTCCAATCCATACGGGTTGATTCCATTCCCTTCTATTCCATTGCAATCCATTCCATTCCATTGTGGTTGATTCCTTTCCATTCCATTCCATTCAGTTCAATTCCATCCCATTCTGGTTGATTGCATATCCTTCCCTTTCATTCCATTCCTATCCATTCATGTTGATTCCATACGATTCCATTCCATTTCATTCCATTCCATTCGGGTTGATTCCATGCCATTCCATTCCATTCCATTCCATTCCATTCCATTGGGGTTGATTCCATTCCATTCTTTCCCTTCCATTCTTTTCTTGTTGATTCCCTTCCAATCCATTCCATTTCATTCCATTCCATTCTATTCGGGTAGATTCCATTCCATTCCTTTCAATTCCTTTCAAATCCATTCCATTACATTCCGTTCGCGTTCATTTCATTCCTTTCCACTCCATTGCATTCCATTCCATTCCATTCCACTCCTTTCCATTTGATTCCATTCCATTCCATTCCATTCCATTCCATTTCATTGCATTCCATTCACGTTGATACCATGCCATTCCTTTCCATTCCATTCCTTTCCATTAAATTATTGTTGATTCCATTCCTTTCCATTCCTTTCCAATCCATTCCATTCCATTGCATTCCATTCCAATCCATTTCATTCCATTCCATTCCATTCGGGTGGATTCCATTCCATTCCTGTCCATTCCATTCAATTCCATTCCATTACATTCCATTACATCAAATTCCATTCCATTCCATTCCATTCCATTCCATTCGGGCTGATTCCATTCCATTCCATTCCATTAAAATCCATTCTATTCGGGTTTATTCCATTCCACTCCATTCCAATCCATTCGGGTTGATTCCATTCCATTTCATTCCATTCCATCCCATTCCATTCCATTCCTTTCCACTCCATTCCATTCAGGTTGATTCCACTCCATTGCACTCCATTCAACTCCATTCCATGCCAATCCATACCATTCGTGTTGATTCCATCCCAATCCTTTCCATTCCATTCCATTCCATTCATTCCATTCCATTCCATTCCATTCCGTTTGATTTCATTCTATTCCGTTCCTTTCCATTCCATTCCATTCCATTCGTGGTGATTCAATTCCCTTCCATTTCTTCCATTCCATTGCATTCCCTTCCATTCCATTCGGGTTGATACCATTACATTCAATTCCATTTGGATTGATTCCATATCCTTCCCTTCCATTCAATTCCATTCCATTCCAACACTCGGGTTGATTCCATACACTTCCATTGCATTCCATTCCAATCCATTCGTGTGGATTTCTTACTATCCCATTCTAATCCATTCCATTCCATTCCATTTCATTTCATTCCATTCGCGTTAATACCAATCCATTCCATTCCATTCCATTCCATTCCATTCCATTCCATTTCATTCCATACGTGTTGAATCCATACCTTTCCATTCAGTTCCACTCCATTCCATACCATGCCATTCCTATCCATTACGTTCGATTCCATTCGTGTTGATTCCATTCCATTCCATTCCATTCCATTACATTCGCGTGGATTCCATTCCATTCCATTCCACTCCATTGCATTCCATTCCACTCCATTCCATTCCACTCCATTCCATTCGGGTTGATTCCATCCCATTCCATTCCATTCCATTCCATTCCATTCCTTTCCATTCCAATCAATTCCATTCCATTCCATTGTATTCCAGTTGATTACTTTCCCTTTGATTCCAATCCATTCCATCCAAATCCGTTCCATTCCGTTCCATTCTTGAGGATTCCAATCCGTTCCATTCCATTCCATTCCATTCCATTCCATTCCATTCCATTCCATTCCATTCAGGTTGATTCCCTACGTTTCCATTCCATTCAATTCCATTCCATTCGGGTTGATTCCCTTCCATTTCATTCCATTCCATTACATTCAGTTTGATTCCATTCCATTCCATTCCACTCCATTGCATTGAATTCCAATCCATTCCACTCCACTCCATTCCATTCGGGTTGATTCCATCCCATTCCATTCCATTCCATTCCATTCCATTCCATTCCATTCCATTCCACTCCATTCCAATCAGGTTGATTCCATTCCATTCCATTTCATTCCATTCCATTCCGTTCCATTCGGGTTGATTCCATTCCATTCCATTCAATTCGGGTTGTTTGCATTCCATTCCATTCCATTCCATACCATTCCATTCCACTCCATTCCATGCCATTACATACCATTCGTGTTGATTCCATCCCATTCCATTCCATTCCATTCCATTCCAATCCATAAGTGTTGATTCCATTCCCTTCCATTCCATTGCAATCCATTCCCTTCCTTTCGGGTTGTTGCCGTTCCATTCCATTCCATTCCATTCTAGTTGATACCATGCCATTCCATTCCATTCCATTCCATTCCTTTCCATTCCATTCGGGTTGATTCAACTCCTTTCCACTCCTTTCCATTCCATTCCATTCCATTCCATTCCATTCCATTCCGTTCCACTCGTTTCTGGTTGATTCCCGTCCATTCCATTCCATTCCATTCCATTCCATTCCACTCCATTCCATTCCATTCCATTTCATTCCACTCCATTCCATTCGGGTTGATTCCATTCCATTCCTTTCCATTCCATTCAATTCCGTTCCATTACATTCCGTTCGTGTTGATTATATTCCTTTCCACTCAATTGCATTCCATTCCATTCCATTCCACTCCATTCCATTGCATTCCATTCCATTCCATTCGGGTTGATTCCATTCCATTCCATTCCATTCTGGTTGATTCCATTTCATTCCATTCCATTCAAATCCATTCCATTCGGGTTGATTCCATTCCATTCTATTCCACTCCATTCGGGTTGATTCCATTCCATTTCATTCCATTCCATCCCAGTCCATTTCTTTCCATTCCACTCCATTCCAGTCAGGTTGATTCCACTTCATTGCACTCCATTCCAGTCCATTCAATGCCATTCCATACCGTTCGTGTTGATTCCATTCCATTCCATTCCATTCTATTTCATTCCATTCCATTCCATTCCATTCCATTCGGGTTGTTTCCATTCCATTCCATTCCATTCCACTCCATTCCATGCCATTCCATAGCTTTCAGGTTCATTCCATCAAATTCCATTCTATTCCACTCCATTCCATTCCATTCCACACCATTCCATTCAATTCCATTCCATTCCATTCTGTTGGTTTCCATTCCATTCCATTCCAATCCATTCCATTGCATTGCATTCCATTCTGGTTGATACCGTTCCCTTCCATTCCTTCCTTTCCATTGCATTCCATTCCATTTTATTCGGGTTGATTCCATTCCATTCCATTCCGTTACGTTACATTCCATACCACTCCATCCCAGTCAGGTTGATTCCATTCCATTCCATTCCATTCCATTGCATTCCCGGTGATTCCATTCCCTTCCATTTCTTCAATTCCATTGCATTCCATTCCATTCCATTCGGGTTGATTCCATTCAATTCCATTCCAATTGGGTTGATTCCATATTCTTCCCTTCCAATCCATTCCATTCCATTCCAATACACTCGCGTTGATTCCATACGGTTCCTTTGCATTCCATTCCATTCCATTCGTGTGGATTCCAGTCCATTCCATTCCATTCCATTCCATTCCATTCCAATCCATTCAGGTTGATTCCCTACGTTAGCATTCCATTCCATTCCATTCCATTCGTGTTGATTCCATCCCATTCCATTCCATACCATTCCATTCCATTCCACTCCATTCCAATCAGGAGGTTCCATTCCATTCCATTCCATTCCATTCCATGCGGGTTGATTCCATTACATTTCATTCCATTCGTGTTGTTTCCATTCCATTCCATTCCATTCCATTCCACTCCATTCCATGCCATTACATACCATTCGTGTTGATTCCATACCATTCCATTCCATTCCATTCCATTCCAATCCATACGTGTTGATTCCATTCCCTTCCATTCCATTGCTATCCATTCCATTCCATTCGGGTTGATTGCGTGCCATTCCATTCCATTCCTTTCCATTCCATTCCGATTGATTCCATATCCTTCCCTTTCATTCCATTCCATTCCATTCCAATCCATTCGTGTTGATTCCATGCGATTCCACTCCATTCCATTCCATTCCATTAGGGTTGATAACATGCCATTCCATTCCATTCCATTCCATTCCATTCCAATCTCGTTGATACCATGCCATTCCCTTCCATTCAATTCCATTGCATTCCATTCCTTTCCATTCCATTCGGGTCGATTCCATTCCATTCCTTTCCATTCCATTCAATTCCGTTCCATTACATTCCGTTCGTGTTGATTGCATTCCTTTCCACTCCATTGCATTCCATTCCATTGCATTCCATTCCATTCCATTCCATTCCATTCCATTCCATTCAAATCCATTCAATTCGGGTTGATTCCATTCCATTCCATTCCATTCCATTCTGGTTGATTCTATTTCTTTCCATTCCATTCAAATCCATTCCATTCGTGTTGATTCCATTCCATTCCATTCCACTCCATTCGGGTTGATTCCATTCCATTTAATTCCATTCCATCCCATTCCATTACATTCCATTCCACTCCATTCCAGTCGGGTTGATTCCACTTCATTGCACTCCATTCCACTCCATTCAATGCCATTCCATACCATTCGGGTTGATTCCATCCCACTCCATTCCATTCCATTCCATTCCATTCCGTTTGATTCCATTCCATTCCATTCCATTTCATTCCATTCCATTCCATTCGTGGTGATTCCATTCCCTTCCAATTCTTCCATTCCATTGCATTCCATTCCATTCAATTCGGGGTGATTCCATTCCATTCCATTCCATTTGGGTTGATTCCATATCCTTCCCTTCCATTCCATTCCATTCCATTCCATTCCAATACACTCGGGTTGATTCCATACACTTCCGTTGCATTCCATTCCATTCCATTCGGTTGCATTCCATTCCATCCCATTCTATCCATTCCATTCCATTCCATTCCATTCCATTCGCGTTAATACCATTCCATTCCATTCCATTTCATTCCATTCGTGTTGATTCCATACCATTCCATTCAGTTCCATTCCATTCCATACCACGCCATTCCTATCCGTTACGTTCGTTTCCATTCGTGTTGATTCCATTCCATTCCATTCCATTCGGGTTGATTCCATTCCATTCCATTCCATTCTTGTTGATTCCACTTCATTCCATTCCATTCAAATCCATTCCATTCGGGTTGATTCCATTCCATTCTATTCCACTCCATTAGGGTTGATTCCATTCCATTTCATTCCATTCCATCCCAGTCCATTCCATTCCATTACACTCCATTCCAGTCAGGTTGATTCCACTTCATTTTACTCCATTCCACTCCATTCAATGCCATTCCATACCGTTCGGGTTGATTCCATCCCATTCCATTCCATTCCATTCCATGCCGTTTGATTCCATTCCATTCCGTTCCATTCCATTCCATTTAATTCCATTCCACTCCATTCGATTTCATTCCATTCCATTCCATTCCATGCCGTTTGATTCCATTCCATTCCGTTCCATTCCATTCCATTGCATTCCATTCCATTCCATTCCGTTCCATTCGTGGTGATTCCATTCCCTTCCATTTCTTCCATTCCATTGCATTCCATTCCTTTCAATTCGGGGAGATTCCATTCCATTCCATTCCATTTGGGTTGATTGCATATCCTTCCCTTCCATTCCATTCCATTCCATTCCAATATCCTCGGGTTGATTCCATACGCTTCCCTTGCATTCGATTCCATTCCATTCGCGTGTACTCCATTCAATGCCATTCTACTCCATTCCATTCCATTCCATTCCATTCCATTCCATTCGCCTTAATACCATTCCATTCCATTCCATTCCATTTCATTCCATTCGTGTTGAATCCATTCCATTCCATACAGTTCCATTCCATTCCATACCATGCCATTCCTGTCCATTAGTTTCGATTTCTTTCGTGTTGACTCTATTCCATTCCATTCCATTCCATTACATTCGGGTGGTTTTCACTCCATTCCATTCCACTCCATTGCATTCCATTCCACTCCATTCCATTCCATTCCATTCCATTCCATTCGGGTTGATTCCAACGCATTCCATTCCATTCCATTCCATTCCATTCCATTCCACTCCATTCCAAGCAGGTTGATTCCATTCCATTCCATTCCACTCCATTCCATTCCATTCCATTCCATTCGGGTGGATTCCATTCCATTCCATTCCATTCGGGTTGTTTCCATTGCATTCCATTCCATTCCACTCCATTCCATGCCATTCCATACCATTCTTGTTGATTCCATCCCATTCCATTCCATTCCATTCCATGCCATTCCAATCCATAAGTGTTGATTTCATTCCCTTCTATTCCATTCCATTCCATTCCATTCCATTCTCGTTGATACCATACCATTCCATTCCACACCATTCCATTCCTTTCCATTCCATTCGGGTTGATTCCATTCCATTCCATTCCATTCCATTCCATTCCATTCCATTCCATTTCAATTGTTTCTGGTTGCTTCCCTTCCATTCCACTCCATTCCATTCCATTCCATTTCATTCCATTCCATTCCATTCCATGCCGTTTGATTCCATTCCATTCCGTTCCATTCCATTCCATTGCATTCCATTCCATTCCATTCCATTCCATTCGTGGTGATTCCATTCCCTTCCATTTCTTCCATTCCATTGCATTCCATTACTTTGAATTCGGGGAGATTCCATTCCATTCAATTCCATTTGGGTTGATTCCATATCCTTCCCTTCCATTCCATTCCATTCCATTCCAATATACTCGGGTTGATTCCATACGCTTCCATTGCATTCGATTCCATTCCATTCGCGTGGACTCCATTCCATGCCATTCTACTCCATTCCATTCCATTCCATTCCATTCCATTCCATTCGCCTTAATACCATTCCATTCCATTCCATTCCATTTCATTCCATTCGTTTTGAATCCATTCCATTCCATTCAGTTCCATTCCATTCCATATCATGCCATTCCTGTCCATTAGTTTCTATTTCTTTCGTGTTGACTCTATTCCATTCCATTCCATTCCATTACATTCGGGTGGTTTTCATTCCATTCCATTCCACTCCATTGCATTCCATTCCACTCCATTCCATTCCATTCCATTCCATTCGGGTTGATTCCATCCCATTCCATTCCATTCCATTCCATTCCATTCCATTCCATTCCACTCCCTTCCAAGCAGGTTGATTCCATTCCATTCCATTCCACTCCATTCCATTCCATTCCATTCCATTCGGGTGGATTCCATTCCATTCCATTCCATTCGGGTTGTTTCCATTGCATTCCATTCCATTCCACTCCATTCCATGCCTTTCCATACCATTCTTGTTGATTCCATCCCATTTCATTCCATTCCATTCCATGCCATTCCAATCCATAAGTGTTGATTTCATTCCCTTCCATTCCATTATATTCCATTCCATTCCATTCTCGTTGATACCATACCATTCCATTCCACTCCATTCCATTCCTTTCCATTCCATTCGGGTTGATTCCATTCCATTCCATTCCATTCCATTCCATTCCATTCCATTCGGGTTTATTCCATTCCATTCCATTCCATTCTGGTTGATTCCATTTCATACCACTCCATTCAAATCTATTCCATTCGGGTTGATTACATTCCATTCCATTCCACTCCATTCGGGTTGATTCCATTCAGTTTCATTCCATTCCATCCCAGTCCATTCCATTCCATTCCACTCCATTCCAGTCAGGTTCATTCCACTTCATTGCACTCCATTCCACTCCATTCAATGCCATTCCATACCGTTCGGGTTGATTCCATCCCATTCCATTCCATTCCATTCCATTCCACTCCATTCCATTCCATGCCGTTTGATTCCATTCCATTCCCTTCCATTCCATTCCATTCCATTCCATTCCATTCCGTTGCATTCGTGGTGATTCCATTCCCTTCCATTTCTTCCATTCCATTGCATTCCATTCCATTCAATTCAGGGTGATTCCATTCCATTCCATTCCATTTGGGTTGATTCCATATCCTTCCTTCCATTCCATTCCATTCCATTCCAATATACTCGGGTTGATTCCATACTCTTCCATTGCATTCGATTCCATTCCATTCGCGTGGATTCCATTCCATCCCATTCTACTCCATTCCAATCCATTCCATTCCATTCCATTCCATTCCATTCGCCTTAATACCGTTCCATTCCATTTCATTCCATTCGTGTTGATTCCATTCCATTCCATTCAGTTCCATTCCATTCCATACCATGCCATTCCTGTCCATTAGTTTCGATTTCTTTCGTGTTGATTCTATTCCGTTCCATTCCATTCCATTACACTCGGGTGGATTTCATTCCATTCCATTCCACTCCATTGCATTCCATTCCACTCCATTCCAATCCATTCCATTCCATACTGGTTGATTCCATCCCATTCCATTCCATTCCATTCCATTCCATTCCACTCCATTCCAATCAGGTTGATTCTATTCCATTCCATTCCATTCGGGTTGATTCCATTCCATTCCATTCAATTCGGGTTGTTTCCATTCCATTCCATTCCATTCCACTCCATTCCATGCCATTTCTTACCATTCGTGTTGATTCCATCCCATTCCATTCCAATCCATTCCATTCCATTCCATTCCATGCCAATCCAATCCATAACTGTTGATTTCATTCCCTTCCATTCCATTGCAATCCATTCCATTCCATTCGGGTTGATTCCATTCGATTCCATTCCATTCCATTCTCGTTGATACCATGCCGTTCCATTCCACTCCATTCCATTCCTTTCCATCCCATTCGGGTTGATTCCATTCCATTCCTTTCCATTCCATTCCATTCCATTCCATTGCATTCCATTCCATTCGTTTCTGGTTGATTCCCTTCAATTCCATTCCATTCCATTCCATTCCATTCCATTCCATTCCATTCCATTCCATTTCATTCCATTCCATTCCATTCGGGTTGATTCCATTCCATTCCTTTACATTGCATTCAATTCCGTTCCATTATATTCAGTTCGTGTTGATTGCATTCCTTTCCACTCAATTGCATTCCATTCCATTGCATTCCATTCCATTCCATTGCATTCCATTCCATTCCAATCCATTCCATTCCATTCGGGTTGATTCCATTCCTTTCCATTCCATTCTGATTGAATCCATTTCATTCCATTCCATTCAAATCCATTCCATTCGGGTTGATTCCATTCCATTCCATTCCACTCCATTCGGGTTGATTCCATTCCATTTCATTCCATTCCATCCCAGTCCATTCCATTCCATTCCACTCCATTTCAGTCAGGTTGATTCCAATTCATTGCACTCCATTCCACTACATTCAATGCCATTCCATACCGTTCGGGTTGATTCCATCCCACTCCTTTCCATTCCATTCCATTCCACTCCATTCCATTCCATGCCGGTTGATTCCATTCCATTCCGTTCCATTCCATTCCATTCCATTCCATTCCATTCCGTTCCATTCGTGGTGATTCCATTCCCTTCCATTTCTTCCATTCCATTGCATTCCATTCCATTCAATTCATGGTGATTCCATTCCATTCCATTCCATTTGGGTTGATTCCATATCCTTCCCTTCCATTCCATTCCATTCCATTCCAATATACTCGGGTTGATTCCATACGCTTCCATTGCATTCGATTCCATTCCATTCGCGTGAATTCCATTCCATCCCATTCTACTCCATTCCATTCCATTCCATTCCATTCCATTAGCCTTAATTCCATTCCATTCCATTCCATTCCATTTCAGTCCATTCGTGTTGATTGCATTCCATTCCATTCAGTTACATTCCATTCCATACCATGCCATTCCTGTACATTAGTTTCGATTTCTTTCGTGTTGACTCTATTCCAATCCATTCCATTCCAATACATTCGGGTGGATTTCATTCCATTCCATTCCACTCCATTGCATTCCTTTCCACTCCATTCCATTCCATTCCATTCCATTCGGGTTGATTCCATACCATTCCATTCCATTCCATTCCATTCCATTCCATTCCACTATATTCCAATCAGGTTGATTCCATTCCATTCCATTCCATTCCACTCCATTCCATTCCATTCCATTCCATTCGGGTTGATTCCATTCCATTCCATTCAATTCGGGTTGTTTCCATTCCATTCCATTCCATTCCATTCCACTCCATTCCATGCCATTCCATACCATTCGTGTTGATTCCATCCCATTCCATTCCATTCCATTTCATTCCATTCCATGCCATTCCAATCCATAAGTGTAGATATCATTCCCTTCCATTCCATTGCAATCCATTCCATTTCATTCGGGTTGATTCCATTCCATTCCATTCCATTCCTTTCCATTCTCGTTGATACCATGCCATTCCATTCCACTCCATTCCATTCCTTTCCATTCCATTCGGGTTGATTCCATTGCATTCCATTCCATTCCATTCCATTTCATTCCATTCATTTCCATTCATTTCTGGTTGATTCCCTTCCATTCCATTCCGTTCCATTCCATTCCATTCGGGTTGATTCCATAGCATTCCATTCCATTTCATTCCATTCCATTCCACTCCATTGCATTCCATTCCACTAAATTCCAATCAGGTTGACTACATTCCATTCCATTCCATTCCACTCCATTCCATTCCATTCGGGTTGATTCCATTCCATTCCATTCAATTCGGTTGTTTCCACTCCATTCCATTCCATTCCATTCCACTCCATTCCATGCCATTCCATACCATTCGTGTTGATTCCATCCCATTCCATTCCATTCCATTTCATTCCATTCCATGCCATTCCAATCCATAAGTGTAGATATCATTCCCTTCCATTCCATTGCAATCCATTCCATTCCATTCGGGTTGATTCCATTCCATTCCATTCCATTCCTTTCCATTCCATTCTCGTTGATACCATGCCATTCCATTACACTCCATTCCATTCCTTTCCATTCCATTCGGGTTGATTCCTTTCCATTCCATTTCATTCCATTCCATTCCATTCCATTCGTTTCTGGTTGATTCCCTTCCATTCCATTCCATTCCATTCCATTTCATTCCATTCAATTCCATTCGTTTCTGGTTGATTCCCTTCCATTCCATTCCATTCCATTCAATTTCATTCCATTCCATTCCATTCGGGTTGATTCCATTCCATTCCTTTATATTCCATTCAATTCCGTTCCATTACATTCAGTTCGTCTTCATTGCATACCTTTCCACTCAATTGCATTGCATTCCATTCCACTCCATTCCATTCCATTCCATTCCATTCCATTCCATTCCATTCCATTCGGGTTGATTCCATTCCATTCCATTCCATTCTTGTTGATTCCATTTCATTCCATTGCATTCAAATCCATTCCATTCGGGTTGATTCCATTCCATTCCATTCCACTCCATTCGGGTGGATTCCATTCCATTTCAATCCATTCCATCCCAGTCCATTCCATTCCATTCCACTCCATTCCAGTCAGGTTGATTCCACTTCATTGCACTCCACTCCACTCCGTTCAATGCCATTCCATACCATTCGGGTTGATTGCATCCCATTCCATTCCATGCCATTCCATTCCATTCCATTCCGTTTGATTCCATTCCATTCCATTTCACTCCATTCCATTCGGGTTGATTCCTTTCCCTTCCATTCCTTCCATTTCATTGCATTCCATTCCATTTTATTAGGGTTTATTCCATTCCATTCCATTCCATTCCATTCCATTCGAGTTGATTCCATATCCTTCCCTTCCATTCCATTCCATTCCATTCGAATCCACTCGGGTTGATTCCCTTCCATTCCATTCCATTGCATTCCATTCGGGTTGATTCCATTCCATTCCTTTCCTTTACATTACATTCGGCTTGATTCCGTTCCATTCCATTCTATTCCATTCCATTCCATTCCATTCGGGTTGATTCCATTCCATTCCATTCCGTTCCATTCCATTCCATTCCATGCCATTCCATTCCATTACGTTCGATTCCATTACGGTTGATTCCATTCCATTCCATTCCATTGCATTACATTCGGGTTGATTCCATTCCATTACATTCCACTCCATTGCATTCCATTCCTCTCCATTCCATTCCATTCAATTACATTCGGGTTGATTCCATCCTATTCCACTCCATTCCATTCCATTCCATTCCATTACACTAAATTCCAATCAGGTTGATTACATTCCATTCCATATCAATCCATTCCATCCCATTCCATTCCATTCCATTCCATTCCATTCCATTCGGGTTGATTCCATTCCATTCCATTCCATTCTATTCCATTCCATTCCATTCCATTCCATTGATTCCATTCAATTCCATTCGGGTTGTTTCCATTCCATTCCATTCCATTCCATTCTACTCCATTCCATGCCATTCCATAGCTTTCAGGTTCATTCCATCAAATTCCATTCTATTCCACCCCATTCCATTCCACTCCACACCATTCCATTCCATTCCATTCGGTTGGTTTCCATTCCATTCCATTCCAATCCATTCCATTGCATTCCATTCCATTCTGGTTGATACCGTTCCCTTCTATTCCTTCCTTTCCATTGCATTCCATTCCATTTTATTCGGGTTGATTCCATTCCATTCCATTCCATTCCATTCCATTGCATTACATTCCATACCACTCCATCCCAGTCAGGTTGATTCCATTCCATTCCATTCCATTCCATTCCCGGTGATTCCATTCCCTTGCATTTCTTCTATTCCATTGCATTCCATTCCATTCCATTCGGGTTGTTTCCATTCCATTCCATTTCATTTGTTTTGATTCCATATTCTTCTCTTCCATTCCATTCCATTCCATTCCAATACACTCGCGTTGATTTCATACGCTTCCTTTGCATTCCATTCCATTCCATTCGTGTGGATTCCAGTCCATTCCATTCCATTCCATTCCAATCCATACAGGTTTATTCCCTACGTTTGCATTCCATTCAATTCCATTCAATTCGGATTGATTCCATTCCATTTCATTCCATTCCATTATATTCGGTTTGATTCCATTCCATTCCATTCCACTCCATTGCATTCCATTCCACTCCATTCCATTCCATTCCATTCCATTCGTCTTGATTCCATCCCATTCCATTCCATTCCATTCCATTCCATGCGGGTTGATTCCATTCCATTTCATTCCATTCGTGTTGTTTCCATTCCATTCCATTCCATTCCACTCCATTCCATGCCATTCCATACCATTCGTGTTGATTCCATACCAATCCATTCCATTCCATTCCATTCCATTCCATTCCAATCCATACGTGTTGATTCCATTCCCTTCCATTCCATTGAAATCCATTCCATTCCATTCGTGTTGATTGCGTGCCATTCCATTCCATTCCATTCCATTCCATTCCAATCCGGTTGATTCCATATCCTTCCCTTTCATTCCATTCCATTCCATTCCAATCCATTCGTGTTGATTCCGTGCGATTCCACTCCATTCCATTCCATTCCATTCGGGTTGATTCCATTCCATTCCATTCCATTCCATTCCATTCCATTCCATTCTCGTTGATACCATGCCATTCCCTTCCATTCAATTCCATTCCTTTCCATTTCATTCGGGTTGATTCCATTCCATTCCTTTCCATTCCATTCAATTCCGTTCCACTACATTCCGTTCGTGTTGATTGCATTCCTTTCCACTCCATTGCATTCCATTCCATTGCATTCCCTTCCATTCCATTCCATTCCATTCCATTCCATTCCATTCAATTCTGGTTGATTCCATTCCATTCCATTCCATTCCCTTCTGGTTGATTCTATTTCTTTCCATTCCATTCAAATCCATTCCATTCGTGTTGATTCCATTCCATTCCATTCCACTCCATTCGGGTTGATTCCATTCCATTTCATTCCATTCCATCCCATTCCATTACATTCCATTCCACTCCATTCCAGTCGGGTTGATTCCACTTCATTGCACTGCATTGCACTCCATTCAATGCCATTCCATACCATTCGGGTTGATTCCATCCCAATACATTCCTTTCCATTCCATTCCATTCCATTCCATTCCATTCCGTTTGATTCCATTCCATTCCATTCCATTTCATTCCATTCCATTCCATTCGTGGTGGTTCCATTCCCTTCCATTTCTTCCATTCCATTGCATTCCATTCCATTCAATTGGTGGTGATTCCATTCCACTCCATTCCATTTGGTTTGATTCCATATCCTTCCCTTCCATTCCATTCCTTTCCATTCCAATACACTCGGGTTGATTCCATACGCTTCCATTGTATTCCATTCCATTCCATTCGGTTGGATTCCATTCCATCCCATTCTATCCATTCCATTCCATTCCATTCGCGTTAATACCATTCCATTCCATTCCATTCCATTTCATTCCATTCGTGTTGATTCCATACCATTCCATTCAGTTCCACTCCATTCCATACCACGCCATTCCTATCCATTACGTTCGATTCCATTCGTGTTGATTCCAATCCATTCAATTCCATTCCAGTACATTCGGGGGGATTCCATTCCATTCCAATCCACTGCATTGCATTCCATTCCACTCCATTCCATTCCATTCCATTCGTGTTGATTCCATCCCATTCCATTCCATTCCATTCCAATCCATTCCAATCAGGTGGTTCCATTCCATTCCATTCCATTCCATTCCATTCCATGCGGGTTGATTCCATTCCATTTCATTCCATTCGGGTTGTTTCCATTCCATTCCATTCCATTCCACTGCATTCCATGCCATTCCATACCATTCGTGTTGATTCCATCCCATTCCATTCCATTCCATTCCATTCCATTCCAATCCATACGTGTTGAATCCATTCCCTTCCATTCCATTGCAATCCATTCCTATCCATTCCGGTTGATTGCGTGCTATTCCATTCCATTCCATTCCATTTCATTCCGGTTGATTTCATATCCCTCCCTTTCATTCCATTCCATTCCATTCCAATCCATTCGTGTTGATTCCATGCGATTCCACTCCATTCCATTCCATTCCATTCGGGTTGATTCCATGCCATTCCATTCCATTCCATTCCATTCCATTCCATTCCATTCCATTCCATTCCATTCCATTCCATTCTCGTTGATACCATGCCTTTCCATTCCATTCAATTACATTCCATTCCATTCCCTTCCATTCCATTCGGGTTGATTCCATTCCATTCCTTTCCATACCATTCAATTCCGTTCTATTACATTCCGTTCGTGTTGATTGCATTCCTTTCCACTCCATTGCATTCCATTCCATTGCATTCCATTCCATTCCATTCCATTCCATTCCATTCCATTCGGGTTGATTCCATTCCATTCCATTCCACTCCATTCGGATAGATTCCATTCCATTTCATTCCATTCCATCCCATTCCATTCCATTCCATTCCACTCCATTCCAGTCAGGTTGATTCAAATTCATTCCACTCCATTCCCCTCCATTCAATGCCATTCCATACCATTAGGGTTGATTCCATCCCATTCCATTCCATTCCATTCCATTCCATTCCATTCCGTTTGATTCCATTCAATTCCATTCCATTTCATTCCATTCCATTCCATTCGTGGTGATTCAATTCCCTTCCATTTCTTCCATTCCATTGCATTCCATTCCACTCAATTCGGGGTGATTCAATTCCATACCATTCCATTTGGTTTGATTCCATATCTTTCCCTTCCCTTCCATTCCATTCCATTCCAATACACTCGGGTTGATTCCATACGCATCCATTGCATTCCATTCCGTTCGATTCGGTTGGATTCCATTCCATCCCATTCTATTCCATTCCATTCCATTCCATTCCATTCCATTCCATCCCATTCCATTCGCGTTAATACCATTCCATTCCATTCCATTCCATTTCATTCCATTCGTGTTGAATCCATACCATTCCATTCAGTTCCATTCCATTCCATACCATGCCATTCCTATCTATTACTTTCGATTCCATTCGTGTTGATTCCATTCCATTCCATTCCATTACATTACATTCTGGTGGATTCCATTCCATTCCATTCCACTCCATTGCATTCCATTCCACTCCATTCCATTCCTTTCCATTCCATTCGGGTTGATTCCATTCCATTCCATTCCATTCCTTTCCATTCCAATCCATTCCATTCCATTCCATTCCATTGCATTCCAGTTGATTCCTTTCCCTTCGAATCCAATCCATTCCATCCAATTCCGTTCCATTCCGTTCCATTCGTGTGGATTCCAATCCATTCCATTCCATTCCATTCCATTCCATTCCATTCCATTCCATTCCATTCCATTCCATTCCATTCCATTCAGGTTGATTCCCTACGTTTCCATTCCATTCAATTCCATTCCATTCGGGTTGATTCCCTTCCATTTCATTTCATTCCATTACATTCGATTTGATTCCATTCCATTCCATTCCACTCCATTGCATTCCATTCCAATCCATTCCATTCCATTCCATTCCATTCCGGTTGATTCCATCCCATTCCATTCCATTCCCTTCCATTCCATTCCATTCCATTCCATTCCACTCCATTCCAATCAGGTTGATTCCATTCCATTCCATTCCATTCCATTCCATTCCATTCCATTCCATTCCTTTCCATTCAGGTTGATTCCATTCCATTCCATTCAATTCGGGTTGTTTCCATTCCATTCCATTCCATTCCATTCCATTCCATTCCACTCCATTCCATGCCATTACATACCATTCGTGTTGATTCCATCCCATTCCATTCCATTCCATTCCATTCCATTCCAATCCATACGTGTTGATTCCATTCGCTTCCATTCCATTGCAATCCATTCCATTCCTTTCGGGTTGATGCCGTTCCATTTCATTCCATTCCATTCTCGTTGATACCATGCCATTCCATTCCATTCCATTCCATTCCTTTCCATTCCATTCGGGTTGATTCAATTCCTTTCCACTCCTTTCCATTCCATTGCATTCCATTCCATTCCATTCCACTCGTTTCTGGTTGATTCCCGTTCATTCCATTCCATTCTATTCCATTCCATTCCATTCCATTCCATTCCATTCCATTCCATTCTATTCCATTCCATTCGGGTTGATTCCATTCCTTTCCTTTCCATTCCATTCAATTCCGTTCCATTACATTGCGTTCGTGTTGATTGCATTCCTTTCCACTCAATTGCATTCCATTCCATTGCATTCCATTCCATTCCATTCCATTCCATTCGGGTTGATTCCATTCCATTCCATTCCATTCTGGTTGATTCCATTTCATTCCATTCCATTCAAATCCATTCCATTCGGGTTGGTTCCGTTCCATTCCGCTCCACTCCATTCGGGTTGATTCCATTCCATTTCATTCCATTCCATGCCAGTCCATTCCATTCCATTCCACTCCATTCCAGTCAGGTTGATTCCACTTCATTGCACTCCATTCCACTTCATTCAATGCCATTCCATACCGTTCGGGTTGATTCCATCCCATTCCATTCCATTCCATTCCATTCCATACCATGCCGTTTGATTCCATTCCATTCCGTTACATTCCATTCCATTCCATTCCATTCTATTCCGTTCCATTCGTGGTGATTCCATTCCCTTCCATTTCTTCCATTCCATTGCATTCCATTCCATTCAATTCGGGGTGATTCCATTAAATTCCATTCCATTTGGGTTGATTCCATATCCTTCCCTTCCATTCCATTCCATTCCATTCCAATATACTCGGGTTGATTCCATACGCTTCCATTGCATTCGATTCCATTCCATTCGCGTGGACTCCATTCCATGCCATTCTACTCCATTCCATTCCATTCCATTCCATTCCATTCGCCTTAATACCATTCCATTCCATTCCATTCCATTTCATTCCATTCGTGTTGATTCCATTCCATTCCGTTCAGTTCCATTCCATTCCATACCATGCCATTCTTGTCCATTAATTTCGATTTCTTTCGTGTTGACTCTATTCCATTCCTTTCCATTCCATTACATTCAGGTTGTCTCCATTTAATTCCATTCCATTCCATTCCATTCCACTCCATTCCATGCCATTACATACCATTCGTGTTGATTCCATCCCATTCCATTCCATTCCAATCCATACGTGTTGATTCCATTCCCTTCCATTCCATTGCAATCCATTCCTTTCCTTTCGTGTCGATGCTGTTCCATGCCATTCCATTCCATTCTCGTTGATACCGTGCCATTCCATTCCATTCCATTCCATTCCATTCGTTTCTGGTTGATACCCTTCCATTCCATTCCATTTCATTCCATACAATTCCATTTCATTCCATTCCATTCCAATCCGGATGATTCCATTCCATTCCTTTCCATTCCATTCAATTCCGTTCCGTTACATTCCGTTTGTGTTGATTGCATTCCTTTCCTCTCAATTGCATTCCATTCCATTGCATTCCATTCCATTCCATTCCATTCCATTCGTGTTGATTCCATTCCATTCCATTCCATTCTGGTTTATTCCATTTCATTCCATTCCAGTCAAATTCATTCCATGCAGGTTGATTGCATTCCATTCCATTCTTCTCCATTAGGGTTGATTCCATTCCATTTCATTCCATTCCATCCCAGTCCATTCCATTCCATTCCACTCCATTCCAGTCATGTTGATTCCACTTCATTGCACCCCATTCCACTCCGTTCAATGCCATTCCATACCATTCGGGTTGATTCCATTCCATTCCATTCCATTACATTCCATTCCATTCCATTCCATTCCATTCCATTCCGTATGATTCCATTCCATTCCATTCCATTCCATTCCATTCCATTCGTTGTGATTCCATTCCCTTCCATTTCTTCCATTCCATTGCATTCCATTCCATTCAATTCGGGGTTATTCCATTCCATTCCATTCCATTTGGGTTGATTCCATATCCTTCCCTTCCCTTCCATTCCATTCCTTTCCAATACACTCGGGTTGATTCCACACGCTTCCATTGCATTCCATTCCATTCCATTCGGGTGGATTACATTCCATCCCATTCTATTTCATTCCATCCCTTTCCATTCCATTCCATTCCATTCGCGTTAATATCATTCCATTCCATTCCATTCCATTCCATTTCCTTCCATTCGTGTTGATTCCATTCCATTCCATTCAGTTCCATTGCATTCCATACCATGCCATTCCTATCCATTACGTTCGATTCCATTCGTGTTGATTCCGTTCCATTCTATTCCATTCCATTACATTCAGGTGGATTCCATTCCATTCCATTCCACTCCATTGCATTCCATTCCACTCCATTCCTCTCCCTTCCATTCCATTCGGGTTGATTCCATCCCATTGCATTGCATTCCATTCCATTCCAACCCATTCCATTCCTTTCCATTCCACTCCATTCCAATCACGTTGATTCCATTCCATTCCATTCCATTCCATTCCATTCCATTCCATTCCATTCCATTCGTGTTGATTCCATTCCATTCCATTCCATTCCATTCGGGTTCATTCCATTCCATTCCTTTCCTTTACATTACATTCGGTGTGATTCCATTCCATTCCATTCCATTCCTTTCCATTCCATTCGGGTTGATGCAATCCCATTGCACTCCATTCCTTTGCATTCCATTCTATTCCATTTCATTCCATTCCACTCCATTCCAATCACGTTGATTCCATTCCATTCCATTCCATTCCATTCGGGTTGTTTCCATTCCATTCCATTCCATTCCATTCTATTCCATTCCATTCCATTCCATTCCATTCCATTCCATTCCATTCCATTCGGATTGTTTCCATTCCATTCCATTCCACTCCATTCCATGCCACTCCATACAATTCGGCTTGATTCCAAATCATTGCATTCTATTCCACTCCATTCCATTCCATTGAATTCCATTCCATTCCATTCCATTCGGTTTGATTCCATTCCAATCCATTCCATTTCATTCCATTCCATTCCATTCCATTCCATTCCGTTTCTTATCATTCCATTCCATTGCATTCGGGTTGATTCCATTCCATTCCTTTCCATTCCATTCAATTCCGTTCCATTACATTCCGTTCGGGTTGATTGCATTCCTTTCCACCCCATTGCATTCCATTCCATTCCATTGCATTCGGTTCCAATCCATTCCATTCCATTCGGGTTGATTCCATTCCTTTCCATTCCACTCCTTTCGGGTTGATTCCATTCCATTTTATTCCATTCCATCCCATTCCATTCCATTCCATTCCACTCCATTGCAGTCAGATTGATTCCACTCCATTGCACTCCATTCCACTCCATTCCATGCCATTCCATAACATTCGTGTTGATTCCAACCCATTCCTTTCCATTCCATTCCAATCCATTCCATTTCATTCCGTTTCATTTCATTCCATTCCATTCCATTCCATTCCATTCGTGGTGATTCCATTCCCTTCCATTTTTTCCATTCCATTGTATTCCATTCCATTCCAGTGGGGTTGATTCCATTCCATTCCATTAGGCTGGATTCCTTTCCATTCCATTCCATTCCATTCCATTCCATTCCATTCCATTCCATTCCATTGGCGTTAATACCATTCCATTCCATTCCGTTCCTTTCCATTTCATTCGATTTCATTCCATTCGGATTGATTCCCTTCCATTCCATTCAGTTCCTTTCCATTCCATTCCATGCCATTCCAATCCATTACACTCGATTTCATTCGGGTTGATTCCCTTCCATTCCATTCCACTCCATTGCATTCCATTCCACTCCATTCCATTCGAGTTGATTCCATCCCATTCTACGCCATTCCATGCCATTCCATTCCACTCCATTCCAATCAGGTTGATTCCATTCCATTCCATATCATTCCATTCCATTCCATTCCATTCCATTCGGGTTGTTTCCATTCCATTCCATTCCATTCCATTCCATTCGTGGTGATTCCATTCCCTTCCATTTCTTCCATTCCATTGCATTCCATTCCATTCAATTCAGGGTGATTCCATTCCATTCCATTCCATTTGGGTTGATTCCATATTCTTCCCTTCCATTCAATTCCATTCAATTCTAATACACTCGGGTTGATTCCATACGCTTCCATTGCATTCAATTCCATTCCATTCCATTCGGATGGATTCCATTCCACCCCATTCTATTCCATTCCATTCCATTCCATTCCATTACTTTTCGTTCCATTCGCGTTAATACCATTCCATTCCATTCCATTCCATTTCATTCCATTCGTGTGGATTTCATTCCATTCCATTCAGATCCATTCCATTCCATAGCATGCCATTCCTATCCATTACGTTAGATTCCATTCGTGTTGATTCCATTCCATTCCCTAACATTCTGGTGGATTCCATTCCATTCCATTCAACTCCATTGCATTCCATTCCACTCCATTACATTCCATTCTGGTTGATTCCATCCCATTGCATTGCATTCCATTCCATTCCATTCCATTGCATTCCATTCCATTCCACTCCATTCCATTCCATTCCATTCCATTCCATTCCGGTTGATTCCATTCCATTCCATTCCATTCTATTCCATTCCATTCCATTCCATTCCATTCGGGTTGTTTCCATTCCATTCCATTCCATTCCATTCCATTCCACTCCTTTCCATGCCATTCCATAACATTCGGGTTGATTCCATCCCATTCAATTCTATTCAACTCCATTCCATTCCATTCCATTCGGTTTGATTCCATTCCAATCCATTCCATTTCATTCCATTCCATTCAATTCCATTCCATTCGAGTTGATTCCGTTCCCTTCCATTCCTTCCATTTCATTGCATTCCATTCCATTTTATTTGTGGTTGATTCCATTCCATTCTATTCCATTGCATTCCATTCCATTCCATTCGGGTTGATTCCATATCCTTCCCTTCCATTCCATTCCATTCCATTCCAATCCATTGAGGTTGATTCCAAACACTTCCATTCCATTCCACTCCATTCAATGCCATTCCATACCATTCGGGTTGACTACAACCCATTCCATTCCCTTCCATTCCATTGCAATCCATTCCATTCCCTTCGGGTTGATTCCATTCCATTCCATTCCATTCCGGATGATTCCATATCCTTCCCTGTCATTTCATTCCATTCCATTCCAATCCATTCGTGTTAATTCCATACGATTCCATTCCATTCCATTCGGGTTGATTCCATGCAGTTCCATTCCATTCCATTCCATTGCATTCCATTCCATTCGCGTTGATACCATGCCATTCCATTCCATTCCATTCCATTCCTTTCCGTTCCATTCGGGTTGATTCCATTCCTTTCCATACCTTTCCATTCCTTTCCATTCCATTGCATTCCATTCCATTCCATTCGTTTCTGGTTGACTCCATTCCATTCCATTCCATTCCATTCTGTTCCATTTCATTCCATTCCATTCCGTTCGGGTTGATTCCATTCCATTCCTTTCCATTCCATTCAATTCCGTTCCATTACATTCCGTTCGGGTTGATTCCATTCCATTCCATTCCATTCAATTCCATTCTTGTTGATTCCATTCCATTCCATTCCATTCAAATCCATGCCATTCGGGTTGATTCCATTCCATTCCATTCCACTCCATTCGGGTTGATTCCATTCCATTCCATTCCATTCAATTCCATTCTTGTTGATTCCATTCCATTCCATTCCATTCAAATCCATGGAATTCGGGTTGTTTCCATTCCATTCCATTCCATTCCATTCCACTCCATTCCATGCCATTCCATACCTTTCGGGTTCATTCTATCAAATTCCATTCTATTCCCCTCCATTCCATTCCATTCCATTCCATTCCATTCCATTCCAATCCATACGGGTTGATTCCATTCCCTTCCATTCCATTGCTATCCAATCCATTCCATTCAGATTGATTCCATTCTATTCCATTCCATTCCATTCCATTCCGGTTGATTCAATATCCTTCCCTTTCATTCCATTCCATTCCATTGCATTCCATTCGGGTTGATCCCATGCCATTCCCTTCCATTCCATTCCATTCCATTCCATTCCATTCCATTCCATTCCATTCCATTCGGGTTGTTTCCATTCCATTCTATTCCATTCCATTCCACTGCATTCCATGCCATTCCATACCCCTCGTGTTGATGCCATCCCATTCCATTCCATTCTATTTCAATCCATTAGGCTTGATTCCATTCCCTTCCATTCCATTTCAATGCAATCCATTCCATTCGGGTTGATTCCATTCCATTCCGTTCCATTCCATTGCATTCCATTCCATTCCATTCCATTCCATTCCATTCCATTTCATTCTCGTCGATACCATGACATTCCATTCCATTCAATTCCATTCCATTCCATTCCATTCCATTCCATTCCATACAGGTTGATTCCATTCCATTCCATTCCATTCCATTCCATTCGTTTCTGGTTGATTCCATTCCATTCCATTCCATTCCATTCCATTCCATTCCATTCCACTCCATTCCAATCAGGTTGATTCCATTCCATTCCATTCCATTCCATTCCATTCCATTCAATTCCATTCCATTCCATTCCATTCCATTCCATTCCATTCCATTCCATTCGGGGTGATTCCATTCCCTTCCATTTCTTCCACTCCATTGCATTCCATTCCATTCCATTTGGGTTCATTCCATTCCATTCCATTCCATTTGGGTTCATTCCATATCCTTCCTTCCCTTCCATTGCATTCCATTCCAATACATACAAGTTGATTCCATACGCTTCCATTGCATTCCAATCCATTCCGTTCGGTTGGATTCCATTCCATTCCATTCCACTCCATTCCATTCCTTTCCATTCCATTCCATTCGCGTTAATATCATTCCATTGCATTCCATTCCATTCCATTCCATTTCATTCCATTTGGGTTGATTCCATTCCATTCCATTCCATTGCATTCCATTCCATTCCACTGCATTCCATTCCATTCCATTTGGATTGTTTCCATTCTGTTCCATTCCATTACATTAGATTACATTCGGTTTGATTCCATTCCTTTCCATTCCACTCCATTGCATTCCATTCCACTCCATTCCATTCCATTCCATTCCATTCCATTCCATTCCATTCCATTCCATTGGGGTTGATTCCATTCTATTCCATTCTATTCCATTCCAATCTGGTTGATTCCATTCCATTCCATTCCATTCAAATCCATTCCATTCGGGTTGATTCCATTCCATTACGTTCCACTGCATTCCAGACAGGTTGATTCCACTACATTGCACTGCATTCCACTCCATTCAATACCATTCCATACCATTCGGGTTGACTACAACGCATTCCATTCCATTCCATTCCATTCCACTCCATTCCATTCCATTCCATTCCATTCCATTACACTCCATTCGGTTTGTTTCCATTCCATTCCATTCCATTCCATTCATGGTGATTCCATTCCCTTCCATTTATTCCATTCCATTGCATTCCATTCCATTCCATTTGGGTGGTTTCCATTCCATTCCGTTCCATTTGGGTTGATTCTATATCCTTCCATTCCATTCCATTCCATTCCATTCCATTCCAATACACTCGGGTTGATTCCATACGCTTCCACTGCGTTCCATTCCATTCCATTCGGGTGGATTCCATTCCATCCCATTCTATTCCATTCGATTCCATTCCATTCCATTAGCGTTAATACCATTCCATTCCATTCCATTCCATTCCATTTCATTCCATTCGGGTTGATTCCACTCCATTCCATTCAGTTCCATTCCATTCCATTCCATGCCATTCCAATCCAGTACGTTCGACTCCATTCGTGTTGATTAAATTCCATTCCATTCCATTCTGGTTGATTCCATTCCATTCCATTACATTCCATTACATTCCATTCCATTCGGGTTTTTTCCATTCCATTCCATTCCATTCCACTCCACTCCATTCCATGCCGTTCCATGCCATTCGTGTTGATTCCATCCCATTCCACTCCATTCCATTCTATTCCATTCCAATCCATACGGGTTGATTCCATTCCTTTCCATTCCGTTGCAATCCATTCCATTCCATTCGGATTGATTCCATTCCATTCCATTCCATTCCATTCCATTCCATTCCGGTTAATTCCCTATCGTTCCCTTCCATTCCATTCCATTCCATTCCAATCCATTCCTGTTGATTGCATACACTTCCATTCCATTCCATTCCATTCCATTCCATTCCATTCCATTCCATTCCATTCCATCCCATTCTATTCCATTCCATTCCATTCCATTCCATTCCATTCCATTCCATTCCATTCCATTCCATTCAGGTTGATTCCATTCGATTCCATTCAGTTCCATTCCATTCCATTCCATTCCATTCCATTCCATTCCAATCCATTACGTTCGATTCCATTCGGGTTGATTCCATTCCATTCCATTCCATTCCATTCCATTCCATTCCATTCCATTCAGGTTGATTCCATTCCATTCCATTCCACTCCATTGCATTCCATTCCACTCCATTCCATTCCATTCCATTCCATTCGGGTAGATTCCCTACCATTCAATTTCATTCCATTCCACTCCATTCCATTCCACTCCAGTCCAATCAAGTTGATTCCATTCCATTCCATTCCATTCCATTCCACTTCATTCGGGTTGATTCCATTCCATTCCATTCCACTCCATTCGGGTTGATTCCATTGCATTTCATTCCACTCCATTCGGGCTGATTCCATTCCATTTCATTCCGTTCCATCCCATTCCATTCCATTCCACTCCATTCCAATCAGGTTGATTCCACAACATTGCACTCCATTCCACTCCATTCAATGCCATTCCATACCATTCGGGTTGACTCCAACCCATTCCATTCCATTCCATTCCATTCCATTCCATTCCATTCCATTCCATTCCATTCCATTCCATTCCATTCCGTTTGATTCCTTTCCATTCCATTCCATTCATGATGATTCCATTCCCTTCCATTTATTCCATTCCATTGCATTCCATTCCATTCCATTTGGGTTGATTCCATATCCTTCCCTTTCTTTCCATTCCATTCCATTCCAATACCCTCGGGTTGATTCCATACGCTTCCATTGCTTTGCATTCCATTCCATTCGGGTGTATTCCATTCCATCCCATTTTATTCCATTCCATTCCATTCCATGGCATTCCATTCGCGTTAATACCATACCATTCCATTCCATGCCATTCCATTTCATTCCATTCCATTCCATTCCATTCCACTCCATTCCAATCAAGTTGATTCCATTCCATTCCAATCCATTCCATTACATTCCATTCCATTACATTCGGGTTGATTCCATTCCATTGCATTCCATTCCATTCCATTCCATTCCACTCCATTCCATGCCATTCCATACCATTCGGGTTGATTCCATCCCATTCTATTCTATTCCACTCCATTCCATTCCATTCCATTCCATTCCATTCCATTCGGTTTCATTCCATTCCATTCCATTGCATTCCACTCCATTCCATTCCACTACATTCGGGTTGATTCCATTGCGTTTCATTCGACTCCATTCGGGCTGATTCCATTCCATTTCATTCCGTTCCATCCCATTCCATTCCATTCCACTCCATTCCAATCAGGTTGATTCCACAACATTGCACTCCATTCCACTCCATTCAATGCCATTCCATACCATTCGAGTTGACTCCAAACCATTCCAGTCCATTCCATTCCATTCCATTCCATTCCATTCCATTCCATTCCGTTTGATTCCTTTCCATTCCATTCCATTCATGATGATTCCATTCCCTTCCATTTATTCCATTCCATTGCATTCCATTCCATTCCATTTGGGTTGATTCCATATCCTTCCCTTTCTTTCCATTCCATTCCATTCCAATACACTCGGGTTGATTCCATACGCTTCCATTGTTTGCATTCCATTCCATTCGGGTGTATTCCATTCCATCCCATTCTATTCCATTCCATTGCATTCCATTCCATTCCATGGCATTCCATTCGCGTTAATACCATTCCATTCCATTCCATGCCATTCCATTTCATTCCATTCGGGTTGGTTCCATTCCATTCCATTCTGTTCCTTTCCACTCCATTCCATGCCATTCCAATCCTTTACGTTCGATTCCATTCGGGTTGATTCCTTTCCATTCCATTTCATTCCATTACATTCGGGTAGATTCCATTCCTTTCCATTCCACTCCATTGCATTCCATTCCACTCCATTCTATTCCATTCCATTCCATTCTGGTCGATTCCCTATCATTCCATTTCATTCCATTCCATTCCATTCCATTCCACTCCATTCCAATCAAGTTGATTCCATTCCATTCCAATCCATTCCATTTCATTCCATTCCATTCAATTCCATTCCATTCGAGTTGATTCCGTTCCCTTCTATTCCTTCCATTTCATTGCATTCCATTCCATTTTATTTGTGGTTGATTCCATTCCATTCCATTCCATTGCATTCCATTCCATTCCATTCGGGTTGATTGCATATCCTTCCCTTCCATTCCATTCCATTCCATTCCAATCCATTGAGGTTGATTCCAAACACTTCCATTCCATTCCACTCCATTCAATGCCATTCCATACCATTCGGGTTGACTACAACCCATTCCATTCCCTTCCATTCCATTGCAATCCATTCCATTCCCTTCGGGTTGATTCCATTCCATTCCATTCCATTCCGGATGATTCCATATCCTTCCCTGTCATTTCATTCCATTCCATTCCAATCCATTCGTGTTAATTCCATACGATTCCATTCCATTCCATTCGGGTTGATTCCATGCAGTTCCATTCCATTCCATTCCATTGCATTCCATTCCATTCGCGTTGATACCATGCCATTCCATTCCATTCCATTCCATTCCTTTCCGTTCCATTCGGGTTGATTCCATTCCTTTCCATACCTTTCCATTCCTTTCCATTCCATTGCATTCCATTCCATTCCATTCGTTTCTGGTTGACTCCATTCCATTCCATTCCATTCCATTCTGTTCCATTTCATTCCATTCCATTCCGTTCGGGTTGATTCCATTCCATTCCTTTCCATTCCATTCAATTCCGTTCCATTACATTCCGTTCGGGTTGATTCCATTCCATTCCATTCCATTCAATTCCATTCTTGTTGATTCCATTCCATTCCATTCCATTCAAATCCATGCCATTCGGGTTGATTCCATTCCATTCCATTCCACTCCATTCGGGTTGATTCCATTCCATTCCATTCCATTCAATTCCATTCTTGTTGATTCCATTCCATTCCATTCCATTCAAATCCATGGAATTCGGGTTGTTTCCATTCCATTCCATTCCATTCCATTCCACTCCATTCCATGCCATTCCATACCTTTCGGGTTCATTCTATCAAATTCCATTCTATTCCCCTCCATTCCATTCCATTCCATTCCATTCCATTCCATTCCAATCCATACGGGTTGATTCCATTCCCTTCCATTCCATTGCTATCCAATCCATTCCATTCAGATTGATTCCATTCTATTCCATTCCATTCCATTCCATTCCGGTTGATTCAATATCCTTCCCTTTCATTCCATTCCATTCCATTGCATTCCATTCGGGTTGATCCCATGCCATTCCCTTCCATTCCATTCCATTCCATTCCATTCCATTCCATTCCATTCCATTCGGGTTGTTTCCATTCCATTCTATTCCATTCCATTCCACTGCATTCCATGCCATTCCATAACCCTCGTGTTGATGCCATCCCATTCCATTCCATTCTATTTCAATCCATTAGGCTTGATTCCATTCCCTTCCATTCCATTTCAATGCAATCCATTCCATTCGGGTTGATTCCATTCCATTCCGTTCCATTCCATTGCATTCCATTCCATTCCATTCCATTCCATTCCATTCCATTCCATTCCATTCCATTTCATTCTCGTCGATACCATGCCATTCCATTCCATTCAATTCCATTCCATTCCATTAGATTCCATTCCATTCCATTCCATACAGGTTGATTCCATTCCATTCCATTCCATTCCATTCCATTCGTTTCTGGTTGATTCCATTCCATTCCATTCCATTCCATTCCATTCCATTCCATTCCATTCCATTCCACTCCATTCCAATCAGGTTGATTCCATTCCATTCCATTCCATTCCATTCCATTCCATTCCATTCCATTCCATTCCATTCCATTCGGGGTGATTCCATTCCCTTCCATTTCTTCCACTCCATTGCATTCCATTCCATTCCATTTGGGTTCATTCCATTCCATTCCATTCCATTTGGGTTGATTCCATATCCTTCCTTCCCTTCCATTGCATTCCATTCCAATACATTCAAGTTGATTCCATACGCTTCCATTGCATTCCAATCCATTCCATTCGGTTGGATTCCATTCCATTCCATTCCACTCCATTCCATTCCTTTCCATTCCATTCCATTCGCGTTAATATCATTCCATTGCATTCCATTCCATTCCATTCCATTCCATTTCATTCCATTTGGGTTGATTCCATTCCATTCCATTCCATTGCATTCCATTCCATTCCACTGCATTCCATTCCATTCCATTTGGATTGTTTCCATTCCGTTCCATTCCATTACATTAGATTACATTCGGTTTGATTCCATTCCTTTCCATTCCACTCCATTGCATTCCATTCCACTCCATTCCATTCCATTCCATTCCATTCCATTCCATTCCATTGGGGTTGATTCCATTCTATTCCATTCTATTCCATTCCAATCTGGTTGATTCCATTCCATTCCATTCCATTCCATTCAAATCCATTCCATTCGGGTTGATTCCATTCCATTACGTTCCACTGCATTCCAGACAGGTTGATTCCACTACATTGCACTGCATTCCACTCCATTCAATACCATTCCATACCATTCGGGTTGACTACAACGCATTCCATTCCATTCCATTCCATTCCACTCCATTCCATTCCATTCCATTCCATTCCATTCCACTCCATTCGGTTTGTTTCCATTCCATTCCATTCCATTCCATTCATGGTGATTCCATTCCCTTCCATTTATTCCATTCCATTGCATTCCATTCCATTCCATTTGGGTGGTTTCCATTCCATTCCGTTCCATTTGGGTTGATTCTATATCCTTCCCTTCCATTCCATTCCATTCCATTCCAATACACTCGCGTTGATTCCATACGCTTCCACTGCGTTCCATTCCATTCCATTCGGGTGGATTCCATTCCATCCCATTCTATTCCATTCGATTCCATTCCATTCCATTAGCGTTAATACCATTCCATTCCATTCCATTCCATTTCATTCCATTCGGGTTGATTCCACTCCATTCCATTCAGTTCCATTCCATTCCATTCCATGCCATTCCAATCCAGTACGTTCGACTCCATTCGTGTTGATTAAATTCCATTCCATTCCATTCTGGTTGATTCCATTCCATTCCATTACATTCCATTACATTCCATTCCATTCGGGTTTTTTCCATTCCATTCCATTCCATTCCACTCCACTCCATTCCATGCCGTTCCATGCCATTCGTGTTGATTCCATCCCATTCCACTCCATTCCATTCTATTCCATTCCAATCCATACGGGTTGATTCCATTCCTTTCCATTCCGTTGCAATCCATTCCATTCCATTCGGATTGATTCCATTCCATTCCATTCCATTCCATTCCATTCCATTCCGGTTAATTCCCTATCGTTCCCTTCCATTCCATTCCATTCCATTCCAATCCATTCCTGTTGATTGCATACACTTCCATTCCATTCCATTCCATTCCATTCCATTCCATTCCATTCCATTCCATCCCATTCCATTCCATTCCATTCCATCCCATTCTATTCCATTCCATTCCATTCCATTCCATTCCATTCCATTCCATTCCATTCCATTCCATTCCATTCCATTCCATTCAGGTTGATTCCATTCGATTCCATTCAGTTCCATTCCATTCCATTCCATTCCATTCCATTCCATTCCAATCCATTACGTTCGATTCCATTCGGGTTGATTCCATTCCATTCCATTCCATTCCATTCCATTCCATTCAGGTTGATTCCATTCCATTCCATTCCACTCCATTGCATTCCATTCCACTCCATTCCATTCCATTCCATTCCATTCGGGTAGATTCCCTACCATTCAATTTCATTCCATTCCACTCCATTCCATTCCACTCCAGTCCAATCAAGTTGATTCCATTCCATTCCATTCCATTCCATTCCACTTCATTCGGGTTGATTCCATTCCATTCCATTCCACTCCATTCGGGTTGATTCCATTGCATTTCATTCCACTCCATTCGGGCTGATTCCATTCCATTTCATTCCGTTCCATCCCATTCCATTCCATTCCACTCCATTCCAATCAGGTTGATTCCACAACATTGCACTCCATTCAACTCCATTCAATGCCATTCCATACCATTCGGGTTGACTACAACCCATTCCAGTCCATTCCATTCCATTCCATTCCATTCCATTCCATTCCATTCCATTCCATTCCATTCCATTCCATTCCGTTTGATTCCTTTCCATTCCATTCCATTCATGATGATTCCATTCCCTTCCATTTATTCCATTCCATTGCATTCCATTCCATTCCATTTGGGTTGATTCCATATCCTTCCCTTTCTTTCCATTCCATTCCATTCCAATACCCTCGGGTTGATTCCATACGCTTCCATTGCTTTGCATTCCATTCCATTCGGGTGTATTCCATTCCATCCCATTTTATTCCATTCCATTCCATTCCATGGCATTCCATTCGCGTTAATACCATACCATTCCATTCCATGCCATTCCATTTCATTCCATTCCATTCCATTCCATTCCACTCCATTCCAATCAAGTTGATTCCATTCCATTCCAATCCATTCCATTACATTCCATTCCATTACATTCGGGTTGATTCCATTCCATTGCATTCCATTCCATTCCATTCCATTCCACTCCATTCCATGCCATTCCATACCATTCGGGTTGATTCCATCCCATTCTATTCTATTCCACTCCATTCCATTCCATTCCATTCCATTCCATTCGGTTTCATTCCATTCCATTCCATTGCATTCCACTCCATTCCATTCCACTACATTCGGGTTGATTCCATTGCATTTCATTCGACTCCATTCGGGCTGATTCCATTCCATTTCATTCCGCTCCATCCCATTCCATTCCATTCCACTCCATTCCAATCAGGTTGATTCCACAACATTGCACTCCATTCCACTCCATTCAATGCCATTCCATACCATTCGAGTTGACTCCAAACCATTCCAGTCCACTCCATTCCATTCCATTCCATTCCATTCCATTCCATTCCATTCCATTCCGTTTGATTCCTTTCCATTCCATTCCTTTCATGATGATTCCATTCCCTTCCATTTATTCCATTCCATTGCATTCCATTCCATTCCATTTGGGTTGATTCCATATCCTTCCCTTTCTTTCCATTCCATTCCATTCCAATACACTCGGGTTGATTCCATACGCTTCCATTGTTTGCATTCCATTCCATTCGGGTGTATTCCATTCCATCCCATTCTATTCCATTCCATTGCATTCCATTCCATTCCATGGCATTCCATTCGCGTTAATACCATTCCATTCCATTCCATGCCATTCCATTTCATTCCATTCGGGTTGGTTCCATTCCATTCCATTCTGTTCCTTTCCACTCCATTCCATGCCATTCGAATCCTTTACGTTCGATTCCATTCGGGTTGATTCCTTTCCATTCCATTTCATTCCATTACATTCGGGTAGATTCCATTCCTTTCCATTCCACTCCATTGCATTCCATTCCACTCCATTCTATTCCATTCCATTCCATTCTGGTCGATTCCCTATCATTCCATTTCATTCCATTCCATTCCATTCCATTCCACTCCATTCCAATCAAGTTGATTCCATTCCATTCCAATCCATTCCATTCCATTCCATTCCATTCCATTACATTTGGGTTGATTCCATTCCATTGCATTCCATTCCATTCCATTCCATTCCACTCCATTCCATGCCATTCCATACCACTCGGGTTGATTCCATCCCATTCTATTCTATTCCACTCCATTCCATTCCATTCCATTCCATTCCATTCGGTTTCATTCCATTCCATTCCATTGCATTCCACTCCATTCCATTCCACTCCATTCGGGATGATTCCGTTCCCTTCCATTCCTTACATTCCATTGCATTCCATTCCAATTTATTCGGGTTGATTTCATTCCATTCCATTCAATTCCATTCCATTCCATTCCATTCCATTCCATTCCATTCCATTCGGGTTGATTCCATATCCTTCCCTTCCATTCCATTCCATTCCATTCCAATCCATTCGGGTTGATTCCATACATTTCCTTTCCATTCCATTCCATTAGGGTTGATTCCATTCCATTCCATTCCATTCCGTTCAATTCCATTCCATTTCATTCCATTCCATTCCTTGGCATTCCAATCCATTACATTCGATTCCATTCGGGTTGATTCCATTCCATTCCATTCCACTCCATTGCATTCCATTCCACTCCATTCCATTACATTCCATTCCATTCCTTTCGGGTTGATTCCATCCCATCCCATTAGATTCCATTCCATTCCATTGCATTCGTGTTGATTCCATTCCATTCCATTCCTTTCCATTCCATTCAATTCCGTTCCACTCGATTCCATTCGGGCTGATTACATTGCCTTCAACTCCACTGCATTCCATTTCATTCCATTTCATTCCACTCGGGTTGATTCCATTCCATTCCATTGCATTCCATTCCATTCCATTCTATTCCTTTCTGGTTGATTCCTTTCCATTCCATTCCATTCCATTCTATTCCAATCCATTCCATTAGGGTTGATTATATCCTATTCCATTTCATTCCATTCCATTCCATTCAATTCCATTCCATTTCGGTTGATTCCATTCCATTCCATTTGATTCCTCTCCATTCTGGTTGATTCCGTTCCATTCCTCTCCATTCCATTCCATTCCATACCATTTGTGTTCATTCCATCCCACTCCATTCCATTCCATTCCATTCAATGCCACTCCATTCCATTCATGTTGATTCCATTCCATCCCATTCGATTCCATTACATTCCATTGCATTCGGGTTGATTCCATTCCATTACATTGCTTTCCATTCCATTCAATTCCGTTCCACTCCATTCCATTCGGGTTGATTACTTCCCCTTCCACTCCATTGCATTCCATTCCATTGCATTCCATTCCATTCCATTCGTGTTGATTCCATTCCATTCCATTGCATTCCATTCCATTCCATTCCATTCCTTTCTGGTTGATTCCTTTCCATTCCATTCCATTCCATTCCATTCCATTCCATTCCATTCCATTAGGTTGATTATGTCCTATTCCATTTCATTTCGTTTCATTCCATTCCATTCCATTCCATTTGGGTTGATTCCATTCCATTCCATTCCATTCCACTCCATTCGGGTTGATTCCATTCCATTCCTCTCCATTAAATTCCATTCCATACCATTTGGGTTGATTCCATCCCATTCCTTCCATTCCAATCCATTCGGGTTGATTCCATACACTTCCATTCCATTCCATTCCACTCCATTACATTCCAGTTGATTCCATTCCCTTCGATTCCATTCCATTCCATACGATTCCGTTCCATTCCATTCCATTCGGGTGGATTCCAATCAATTTCATTCCATTCCATTCCATTCCATTCCATTCCAATCCATTCAGGTTGATTCCCTAAGCTTCCATTCCATTCCATTCCATTGCATTCGGGTTGATTCCATTCCATTCCATTCCATTCCATTCCATTCCATTCCATTCGGTTTGATTCCATTCCATTCCATTCCACTCCATTTCATTCCATTCCCCTCCATTCCATTCCATTCCATTCCATTGCATTCCATTCGGGTTGTTTCCATCCCATTCCTTTCCTTTCCATTCCATTACATTCCACCTCATTCCAATCAGGTTGATTCCATTCAATTCCATTCCATCCCATTCTATTCCATTCCATTCCATTCCATTACATTCCATTCCGGTTGATTCCATTCGATTCCATTCAGTTCCATTCCATTCCATTCCATTCCATTCCAATCCATTACGTTCGATTTCATTCGGGTTGATTCCATTCCATTCCATTCCATTCCATTACATTCGGGTTGATTCCATTCCATTCCATTCCACTCCATTGCATTCCATTCCACTCCATACCATTCCATTCCATTCCATTCTGGTTGATTCCATTCCATTCCATTTCATTCCATTCCATTCCATTCCATTCCATTCCATTCCATTCCATTCCACTCCATTTCAATCAAGTTGATTCCATTCCATTGCATTCCATTCGGGTTGAATCCATTCCATTCCATTCCATTCTATTCCATTCCATTCCATTCCATTCCACTCCATTCCATTACATTCCATTCGGGTTGTTTCCATTCCATTCCACTCCATTCCATTCCATTCCATTAAATTCCATTCCATTCCACTCCATTCCATGCCATTCCATACCATTCGGGTTGATTCCATTCCATTCCATTCTATTCCACTCCATTCCATTCCATTCCATTCGTTTTGATTCCATTCCATTCCATTCCATTCCATTCCATTAAATTTCATTCCATTCCATTCGTGTTGATTCCGTTCCCTTCCATTTCTAACATTCCATTGAATTCCATTCCATTTTATTCGGTTTGATTTCATTCCATTCCATTCCATTCCATTCCGGTTGATTCCATATCCTTCGCTTCCATTCCATTCCATTCCATTCCATTCCATTCCATTCGGGTTGATTCCATTCCATTCCTTTCCATTACATTACATTCGTTTTGATTCCATTCCATTCCATTCCATTCCACTCCATTCGGGTTGATTCCATTCCATTCCTCTCCATTCCATTCCATTCCATACCATTTGGGTTGATTCCATCCCATTCCATTCCATTCCATTCCATTCCATTCAATTAAATTCCAATCCATTCGGGTTGATTCCATATCCTTCCCATCCATTCCATTCCATACCATTCCAATCCATTCGGGTTGATTCCATGCACTTCCATTCCATTCCATTCCATTCCATTCCAGTTGATTCCATTGTCTTCGATTCCATTCCACTCCATTCGATTCCGTTGCATTCCATTCCATTCGGGTGGATTCCAGCCACTTCCATTCCATTCCGTTCCATTCCATTCCAATCCATTCAGGTTGATTCCCTAGGATTCCATTCCATTCAATTCCATTCCATTCGGTTTGATTCCATTCCATTCCATTCCATTCCATTCCATTCCTTTCTATTCGGTTTGATTCCATTGCATTCCATTCCACTCCTTTGCATTCCATTCCACTCCATTCCATTCCATTCCATTCCTTTCCATTGCATTCCATTCGGGTTGTTTCCATCCCATTCCATTCCATTCCATTCCATTCCATTCCATTCCACCTCATTCCAATGAGTATGATTCCATTCCATTACATTCCATTCCATTCCATTCGGGTTGATTCCATTCCATTCCATTCCATTCCATTCCATTCCATTGCATTCGGGTTGATTCCATGCCATTCCATTCCACTCCATTGCATTCCATTCCACTCCATTCCATTCCATTCCATTCCATTCTGGTTGATTCCCTACCATTCCATTCCACTCCATTCCATTCCATTCCATTCCACTCCATTCCAATCAAGTTGATTCCATTCCATTCCATTCCATTCCATTCCATTCCATTCCATTCCATTCGGGTTGATTCCATTCCATTCCGTTCCGTTCCATCCCATTCCATTCCATTCCATTCCACTCCATTCCAGTCAGGTTGATTCCACTACATTGCACTCCATTCCACTCCATTCAATGCCATTCCATACCATTTGGGTTGACTCCAACCCATTCCATTCCTTTCCATTCCATTCCATTCCATTCCATTCCATTCCATTCCATTCCATTCCATTCCATTCCTTTCGACTCCATTCTATTCCATTCCATACCATTCTGGTTGACTCCATCCCATTCCATTCAATTCCATTCCATTCCATTCCATTCCACTCGGTGTGATTCCATTCCATTCCATTCCATTCCATTCGGCTTGATTCCATTCCCTACCATTCCTTCCATTCCATTGCATTCCATTCCATTTTATTCGGGTTGATTCCATTCCATTCAATTCCATTCCATTCCATTCTATTCCATTCCATTCCATTCCATTCGCGTTGATTCCATATCCTTCCTTTCCATTCCATTCCATTCCATTCCAATCCACTCGGGTTGATTCCATGATCTTGCATTTCATTCCATTCCTTCCATTCGGGTTGATTCCATTCCATTCCATTCCATTCCATTCCATTCCATTCGGGTTGATTCCATTCCATAACATTCCATTCCATTCCATTCCATTCCTTTCGCGTTCATTCCATTTCCTTCCCTTAAATTCCATTCCATTACATTTCAATCCCCTCGGGTTTATTCCATACGCTGCCATTCCACTCCATTCCATTCGGGTTGATTCCAATCCATTCCATTCCATTCCGTTCGCGTTGATACCATTCCATTCCAATCCATTCCATTTGGTTTGATTCCATTCCTATCCATTCCATTCCATTCCATTCCATTCCATTCCATTCCTTTCTGGATGGTTCAATTCCAATCCTTTCCATTCCATTCCATTTCATTCCATTCCATTCCTTTCGGGTTGATTCCATTCCATTCCTTTCCATTCCATTCATTTCCATTCCATTCCATTACATTCGGGTGGATTTCATTCTATTCCATTCCATTCCATTCCATTCCATTCCATTCCATTCCATTCCATTCCATTCTCGTTAATACCATTCCATTCCATTCCTTTTAATTCCATTTCATTCCATTCGGGTTGATTCCACTCCATTCTTTCAGTTCCATTCCATTCCCATACACTCGGGTTAATTCCATACGCTTCCATTGCATTCCATTCCACTCCATTCGGGTGGATTCCATTCCATCCCATTCTATTCCATTCCATTCCATTCCATTCCATTCCATTCCATTCCATTCCGTTCCATTCGCGTTAATAACATTCCATTCCATTCCATTCCATTTCATTCCATTCGTGTTGATGCCTTTCCATTCCATTCAGATCCATTCCATTCCATACCCAGCCATTCCTATCCATTACGTTCGATTCCATTCGTGTTGATTCCATTCCATTCCATTACATTCGGGTGGATTACATTCCATTCCATTCAACTCCATTGCATTCCATTCCACTCCATTACATTCCATTCTGGTTGATTCCATGCCATTGCATTCCATTCCATTCCATTCCACTCCATTCCTATCACGCTGATTCCATTCCATTCCATTCCATTCCATTCCGTTCCATTCCATTCCATTCCATACAGGTTGATTCCATTCCATTCCATTGCATTCCATTCCATTCCATTCCATTCCATTCGGTTTGTTTCCATTCCATTCCATTCCATTCCATTCCACTCCCTTCGATGCCATTCCAAACCATTCGTGTTGATTCCATCGCATTCCACTCCATTCCATTCTATTTCATTCCAATCAATACGGGTTGATTCCATTGCCTTCCATTGCATTGCAATCCATACCATTCCATTCTGGTTTATTCCATTCCATTCCATTCCATTCCATTCCGGTTGATTCCACATCCTTCCTTTTCATTCCATTCCATTCCATTCCAATCCATTCGTGTTGATTCCATACGATTCCATTCCATTTCATTCCATTCCGTTTGATTCCATTCCATTCCATTCCATTCCATTCGTGTTGATTACATTCCCTTCCAATCCTTTGCATTCCATTCCATTCCATTCCATTCCATTCGGGTTGATTCCATCCCATTTCATTCCATTCCATTCCATCCCATTCCATTCCATTCCATTCGACTCCATTCCTGTCAGGTTGATTCCATTCCATTGCACACCATTCCATTCCATTAAATGCCATTCCATACCATTCGTGTTCATTCCATTCCATTCCATTCCATTCCATTCCATTCCATTCCATTCCATTCCGTTTGATTCCATTGCATTCCATTCCATTTCATTCCATTCCTTTCCATTCCATTCGTGGTGATTCCATTCCCTTCCATTTCTTCCATTCCATTGCATTCCATTCCATCCCAGTCGGGTTGATTCCATTCCATTCCATTCGGCTGGATTCCTTTCCATCCCATTCCATTCCATTCCATTCCATTCGCGTTAATACCATTCCATTCCATTCCATTCCATTCCATTTCATTTCATTCGGGTTGATTCCATTCCATTCCATTCAGTTCCATTCCATTCCATTCCATGCCATTCCAATGCATTACGTTCGATTCCATTCTGGTTGATTCCATTCCATTCTATTCCATTCGGGTTGATTCCTTGCCATTCCATTGCAATCCACTCCACTCCATTCCATTCCACTCCATTCCATTCCATTCCATTCCATTCCATTCCATTCCACTCCATTCCATTCCATTCCATTCCATTCCACTCCATTCCAATCAGGTTGATTCCATTCCATTCCATACCATTCCATTCCATTCCATTCCATTCCATTCCATTCCATTCTGGTTGATTTCATTCCATTGCATTCCATTCCATTGCATTCCATTCCATTCCATTCCGATTGTTTCCATTCCATTCCATTCCATTCCATTCCACTCCCTTCCATGCCATTCCATACCATTCGTTTTGATTCCATCCCATTCCACTCCATTCCATTCCATTCCATTCCAATCCATACAGGTTGATTCCGTTCACTTCCATTCGATTACAATCCATTCCATTCCATTCTGGTTGATTCCATTCCATTCCATTCCGGTTGATTCAATATCCTTCCCTTTTATTCGATTCCATTCCATTCCAATCCATTCAGGTAGATTCCCTACGCTTCCGTTCCATTCCATTCCATTCCATTCGGTTTGATTCCATTCCATTCCATTCCATTCCATTCCATTCCATTCCATTCAGTATGATTCCATTCCATTCCATTCCATTCCACTCCATTGCATTCCATTCCACTCCAATCCGCTCCATTCCATTCCATTCCATTCCATTCGTGTTGATTCCATCTCATTCCATTCCATTCCATTCCATTCTATTCCATTCCACTCCATTCCAGTCATGTTGATTCCATTCCATTCCATTCCTTTCCATTCCATTCGTGTTGCTTCCATTCCATTCCATTCCATTCCATTCCATTCCACTCCCTTCCATGCCATTCCATACCATTCGTGTTGATTCCATCCCATTCCACTCCATTCCATTCCATTCCATTCCAATCCATACGGGTTGATTCCGTTGCCTTCCATTTCATTGCAATCCATTCCATTCCATTCTGGATTATTCCATTCCATTCCATTCCATTCCATTCCATTCCGGTTGATTCCATATCCTTCCCTTTCATTCCATTCCATTCTATTCCAATCCATTTGTGTTGATTCCATACGATTCCATTCCATTCCATTCCATTCCGTTTGATTCCATTCCATTCCATTCCATTCCATTCCATTCCATTCGGGTTGATTACATTCCCTTCCACTCCATTGCATTCCATTCCATTCCATTCGGGTTGATTCCATTCCATTCCATTCGGCTGGATTCCTTTCCATCACATTCAATTCCATTCCATTCCATTCCATTCCATTCCATTCCATTCCATTCCATTCCATTCCATTCCATGTCATTCCATTCGCGTTGATTCCATTCCATTCCATTCAGTTCGATTCCATTCCATTCCATGCCATTCCAATCCATTACGTTCGATTCCATTCGGGTTGATTCCACCCCATTCCATTCCATTCCACCCCATTCCATTCCATTCCATTCCATTCTATTACATTCCATTCCATTCCTTTCTGCTTGATTCCATTCCATTCCATTCCATTCCATTCCATTCCATTCCATTCCATTAGGGTTGATTATATCCTATTGCATTCCATTTCTTTTCATTCCACTCCATTCCAGTCAGGTTGATTCCATTCCATTCCATTCCATTCCATTCCATTCCATTCCATTCCATTCGGGTTTATTCCATTCCATTCTATTCCATTCCATTCCATTCCATTCCGGTTGATTCCATATTCTTCCCTTTAATTCCATTCCATTCCATTGCAATCCATTCGTGTTGATTCCCTATGATTCCAATCCATTTCATTCCATTCCATTCGGGTTGATTCCATGCCATTCCATTCCATTCCATTCCATTCCATTCGCGTTGATACCATGCCATTCCTTTCTATTCCTTTCCATTCCATTCCATTGCATTCCTTACCATTCCAATCGTTTCTGGTTGATTCCCTTCCATTCCATTCCATACCATTCCATTCCCTTCCATTCCATTCCTTTCCATTTCATTCCATTCCATTCCATTCGGGTTGAATCCATTCCATTCCTTTTCATTGCATTCAATTCCTTTCCATTACATTCCGTTCGGGTTGATGGTATTCCTTTCCACTCCATTCCATTCCATTCCATTTAAATCCATTCCATTCGGTTTGATTCAATTCCATTCCATTCCAATCCATTCGGGTTGATTCCATACCATTCCATCCCATTCCATTCCATTCAATTCCACTCCATTCCAGACAGGTTGATTCCATTCCATTGCACTCCATTCCACTCCATTCCATGCCATTGCATACCATTCGTGTTGATTCTATCCCATTCCATTCCATTGCATTCCGTTTGTTTTCATTCCATTCCATTCCTTTCCATTCCATTCCATTCCATTCGTGGTGATTCCATTCCATTCCATTCCATTCCATTCCATTCAATTCCATTCGTGTTGATTTCATTCCATTCCATTCCATTCCATTCCATTAGGGTTGATTATATCCTATTCCATTCCATTTCTTTTCATACCGTTCCAGTCCAGTCATGTTGATTCCATTCCATTCCATTCCATTCCATTCCATTCCATTCAATTCTGGTTGACTCAATTCCATTCAAATCCATTCCACTCCTTTCGGGTTGATTCCACTCCATTACTCTCCATTCCATTCCATTCCATACCATTTAGGTTGATTCCATCCCATTCCATTCCATTCCATTCCATTCCAGTTTATTCCATGCCCTTCGATTCCATTCCATTCCATTCGATTCCATTCCATTCCATTCCATTCTGGTGGTTTGCAATCCATTCCATTCCATTCCAATCCATTCAGGTTGATTCCCTACGCTTCCATTCCATTCAATTCCATTCCATTCGGGTTGATTCCATTCAATTCCATTCCATTCCATTACATTCGGTTTGATTCCATTCCATTCAATTCCAATCCATTGCATTCCATGCCACTCCATTCCTTTCCATTCCATTCCATTCCATTCCATTCCATTCGGGTTGATTCCATCCCATTCCATTGCATTCCATTCCATTCCATTCCATTCCATTCCACTCCATTCCACTCCTTTCCAATCAGGTTGATTCCATTCCATTCCAATCCATTCCATTCCATTCCATTCCATTCGTGTTGATTCCATTCCATTCCATTCCATTCCATTCCATTCCATTCCATTCGGGTTGATTCCATTCCATTCCATTGCACTCCATTCCATGCCATTCCATATCATTCGTGTTGCGTCCATCCCATTCTATTCCATTCCATTCCATTCCATTCCAATTCATACGGGTTGATTCCTTTGCCTTCCATTCCGTTGCAATCCATTCCATTCCAGTTGATTCGATTCCCTTCGATTCCATTCCATTCCATTCCATTCCGTTCCATTCCTTTCCATTCCATTCGGGTGAATTCCAATCCATTCCATTCCATTCCTTTCCGGTTAATTCCATCCCATTCCAGTCCAATCCATTCCATTCCATTCCTCTCCATTCCAATCAGGTTGATTCCATTCCATTCCATTCCATTCCATTCCATTCCATTCCAATCCATTCCATGCCATTCCATACCATTCGTGTTGATTCCATCCCATTCCATTCCACTATATTCCATTCCATTCCAATCCATACGGGTTGATTCCATTCCCTTCCATTCCATTGCAATCCATTCAATTCCATTCGGGTTGATTCCATCCCATTCCATTCCATTCCATTCCATTTCATTCCATTCCACTCCATTCCACTCCATTCCAATCAGGTTGATTCCATTCCATTCCATTCCATTTCATTCCATTCCATTCCATTCGTGTTGATTCCATTCCATTCCATTGCATTTCATTCAATTCCATTCCATTCCGGTTGATTCCATATCCGTCCCTTTCATTCCATTCCATTCCATTCCAATCCATTCGTGTTGATTCCATACGATTCCATTCCATTCCATTCCATTCCATTCCACTCCATTCCATTCCATTCGCGTTGATACCACGCCATTCCATTCCTTTCCAACCCATTCCATTCGGGTTGATTCCATTCCATTCCATTCCATTCCATTCCATTCCATTCGTTTCTGGTTGATTCCCTTTCAATCCATTCGATTCCATTCCAATCCATTCCATTTCATTCCATTCCATTCCATTCTGGTTGATTGCATTCCATTGCTTTCCGTTCCATTCAATTCCACTCCATTACATTGCGTTCGGGTTGATTGCATTCCTTTCCACTCCATTGCATTCCATTCCATTCCATTCCATTCCATTCAATTCCATTCCATTCCATTCCATTCCATTCCATTCGGGTTGATTCCGTTCCATTCCATTCCATTCCATTCCATTCCATTCTGGTTGATTCCATTCCATTCCATTCCATTCAAATCCATTCCATTCGGGTTGATTCCATTCCATTCCATTCCACTCCTTTCGGATTGATTCCATTCCATTTCATTCCATTCCATCCCATTGCGTTACATTCCATTCCACTCCATTCCAGTCAGATTGATTTCATTCCATTGCACTCCATTCCACTACATTGCATGACACTCCGTACCATTCGTGTTGATTCCATTCCATTCCATTCCATTTGGGTTGATTCCATATCCTTCCCTTCCCTTCCATTCCATTCCATTCTAACACTACGATTGATTCCATACGCTTCCATTGCATTCCATTCCATTCCATTCGGGTGGATTCCTTTCCCTCCCATTTTATTCCATTCCATTCCATTCCATTCCATTTCATTACATTCCATTCCATTCGGGTTGATTCCATTCCAGTCCACTCAGTTCCATTCCATTCCATTCCATGCCATTTCAATCCATTACGTTCGATTCCATTGTGGTTGATTGCATTCCATTCCATTCCATTCCATTACATTCGGGTTGATTCCATTCCATTCCGTTTCACCCCATTGCATTCCATTCCACTCCATTCCATTCCATTCCATTCCATTCGGGTTGATTCCATCCCATTCCATTCCATTCCATTCCATTGCATTCCACTCCATTCCAATCAGGTTGATTCCATTCCATTCTATATCATTCCATTCCACTCCATTCCATTCCATTCCATTCGAATCCATTCCATTCCATTCGGGTTGATTCCATTCCATTCCATTCCATTCAATTCCATTCCATTCCATTCCATTCCATTCCATTCTACTCGGGATGTTTCCATTCCATTCCATTCCATTCCATTCCACTCCATTCCATGCCATTCCATACCACTCGGGTTCATTCCATCAAATTCCATTCTATTCCACTCCATTCCATTCCATTCCATTCCATTCCATTCCATTCCATTCCATTGCATTCCATTCCATTCGGGTTGATTCCGTTCCCTTCCATTCCTTCCATTCCATTGCATTCTATTCCATTTCTTTCGGGTTGATTCCATTCCGTTGCATTGCATTGCATTCCATTCCATTCCATTCCACTCCATTCCAGTCAGGTTGATTCCATTCCATTCCATTGCATTCCATTCCATTCCATTCCATTCGGGTTGATTCCATTCCATTCCATTCCGTTCCATTCCAATCCATACGGGTTGATTCCATTCCCTTCCATTCCATTGCAATCCATTCCATTCCAATCGGGTTGATTCCATTCCATTCCATTCCATTCAATTCCGGTTGATTCCATATCCTTGCCTTTCATTCCATTCCATTCCATTCCAATCCATTCTTGTTGCTTCCATACAATTCCATTCCATTCCATTCCATTCCATTCCATTCCATTCCATTCCATTCCCTTCCATTCCATACGGTTTGATTCCATTCCATTCCTTTCCATTCCATTGAATTCCGATCCATTACATTCCGTTCGGGTTGATTGCATTCCTTTCCAATCCATGGCATTGCATTCCATTCCATTCCATTCCATTCGGGTTGATTCCATTCCATTCCATTCCATTCTGTTTGATTCCATTCCATTCCATTCCGTTCAAATCAATTCCATTCGGATTGATTAAATTCCATTCCATTCCACTCCATTCAGGTTGATTCCATTCCATTTCATTCCATTCCATCCCATTCCATTCCATTCCAGTCAGGTTGATTCAACTCCATTGCACTCCATTCCACTCCATTCCATGCCATTCCATACCATTCGTGTTGATTCCATCCCATTCCATTCCCTTCCATTCCATTCCATTCCATTCCGTTTGATTTCATTCCATTCCATTCCATTCCATTCCGTTCCATTCCATTCCATTCGTGGTGATTCCATTCCCTTCCATTTCTTCCATTCCATTGCATTCCATTCCATTCCATTCGGATTGATTCTATTCCATTCCATTCCATTTGGGTTGATTCCATTTCCTTCTCTTCCATTCCATTCCATTCCATTCCAACACTCTGGTTGATTCCATACGCTTCCATTGCGTTCCATTCCTTTACATTCGGGTGGATTCCTTTCCATCCAATTCTATTCCATTTCATTCCGTTCCACTCCGTTCCATTCGCGTTAATACCATTGCATTCCATTCCATTCCATTCCATTCCATTCCATTCCATTTCATTCCATTCGGGTTGATTCCATTCCGTTCCATTCAGTTCCATTACATTCCATTCCATGCCATTCCAATCCACTACTTTCGATTCCATTCGGGTTGATTCCATTCTATTCCATTCCATTCCATTCCATTCCATTCCATTCCATTCCATTACACTCCATTCCAATAAGGTTGATTCCATTCCATTCCATATCATTCCATTCCATTCCATTCCATTCCATTCGGGTTGGATAAATTCCATTCCATTCCATTCCGTTCCATTGCATTCCATTCCATTCGGGTTGTTTCCTTTCCTTTCCATTCCATTCCATTTCACTCCATTCCATGCGATTCCATACCATTCGTGTTAATTCCATCCCATTAAATACCATTCCATTCCATTTCATTCCATCCCAATCCATACGGGTTGATTCCATTCCCTTCCATTCCATTGCAGTCCATTCCATTCCATTCGTGTTGATTCCATTCCATTCCTTTCCATTCCATTCCATTCCTTTCCATTCCATTCCGGTTGATTCCATATCCTTCCCGTTCCTTCCATTCCATTACATTCCAATCCATTCGTGTTGATTCCATACGATTGCATTCCATTCCATTCCATGTCATTCGGCTTGATTCCATGCCATTCCATTCCATTCCATTCCATTCCATTCCATTCCATTCCATTCCATTCGCGTTGATACCATGGCATTTCATTCGATTCAATTCCATTCCTTTCCATTCCATTCTGGTTGATTCCATTCCTTTCCACTCCTTTCCATCCCATTCCATTCCATGCCATTCCATTCCATTCAATTCCAGTCCATTCGTTTCTGGTTGATTCCATTCCATTCCATTCCATTCCATTCCATTGCATTCCATTGAGGTTGATTCCATTCCATTCCTTTCCATTACATTCAATTCTGTTCCATTACATTCCGTTCGGGTTGATTGCATTCCTTTCCACTCCATTGCATTCCATTCCATTGCATACCATTCCATTGCATTCCATTCCATTCCATTCCATTCCATTCCATTCCATTCGTATTGTTTCCATTCCATTCCATTCCATTCCATTCCATTCCATTCCATTCCATTCCATTCCATTCACGTTGATACCATTCCATTCCATTCCGTTCCATTCCATTCCTTTTCATTCCATTTGTGTTGATTCCATTCCCTTCCATTCAGTTCCATTCCATTCCATTGCATGCCATTCCAATCCATTACGTTCAATTCCATTCGGGTTGATTCCATTCCATTCCATTCTATTCCTTTACAATCCGGTTTATTCCATTCCATTCCATTCCATTCCACTCCATTGCATTCCATTCCAATCCATTCCAGTCAGGTTGATTCAACTCCATTGCACTCCATTCCACTCCATTCCATGCCATTCCATACCATTCGTGTTGATTCCATCCCATTCCATTTCATTCCATTCCATTCCATTCCATTCCATTCCATTCCATTCCATTCCGTTTGATTTCATTCCATTCCATTCCATTCCATTCCATTCGTGGTGATTCCATTCCCTTCCATTTCTCCCATTCCATTGCATTCCATTCCATTCCATTCGGGTTGATTCTATTACATTCCATTCCATTTGGGTTGATTTCATATCCTTCCCTTCCATTCCATTCCATTCCATTCCAACACTCTGGTTGATTCCATACACTTCCATTGCGTTCCATTCCATTCCATTCGGGTGGATTCCTTTCCATCCCATTCTATTCCATTTCATTCCATTCCACTCCATTCCATTCGCGTTAATAACATTCCATTCCATTCCATTCCATTTCATTCCATTCGGGTTGATTCCATTCCATTCCATTCAGTTCCATTACATTCCATTCCATGCCATTCCAATTCATTACTTTCTATTCCATTCGGGTTGATTCCATTCCATTCCATTCCATTCCATTTCATTACATTCTGGTTGATTCCATTCCATTCCATTCCACTCCATTGCATTCCATTCCACTCCATTCGATTTCATTCCATTCCATTCGGGTTGATTCCATCCCATTCCATTCCATTCCATTCCATTCCATTCCATTCCACTCCATTCCAATAAGGTTGATTCCATTCCATTCCATATCATTCCATTCCATTCCATTCCACTCCATTCCATTCCATTCGGGTTGTTTCCATTCCTTTCCATTCCATTCCATTCCACTCCATTCCATGCCATTCCATACCATTCGTGTTGATTCCATCCCATTCCACTCAATTCCATTCCGTTCCATTCCAATCCATACGGGTTGATTCCTTTCCCTTCCATTCCATTGCAATCCATTCCATTGCCATCGGGTTGATTCCATTCCATTCCATTCCATTCCATTCCGGTTGATTCCATATCCTTGTCTTTCATTCCATTCCATTCCATTCCAATCCATTCTTGTTGATTCCATACAATTCCATTCAATTCCATTCCATTTCATTCCATTCGTGTTGATTCCATGCCATTCAATTCCATTCCATTCCATTCCATTCGCGTTGATACAATGCCATTCCATTCCATTCCATTCCATTCCTTTCCATTCTATTCGAGATTTTTCCATTCCTTTCCATTCCTTTCCATTTCATTCCATTCCATTGCATTCCATTCCATTCCATTCGTTTCTGGTTGATTCACTTCCATTTCATTCCAAACCATTCCATTCCATTCCAATCCATTCCATTCCATTCCATTCCATTCCATTCCATTCCATTCGGTTTGATTCCATTCCATTCCTTTCCAGTTCATTCAATTCCTTTCCATTACATTCCTTTCGGGTTGATTGCATTCCTTTCCACTCCATTGCATTCCATTCCATTCCATTCCATTCCATTCCATTCCACTCCATTCCATTCCATTCCATTGCATTCCATTCCATTCCATTCGGGTAGATTCCATTCCATTCCATTCCATTCGCGTTAATACCATTCCATTCCATTCCATTACATTACATTACATTACATTTCATTCCATTCGGGTTGATTCCATTCCATTCCATTCCATTCCATTCCATTCCATTCCATTGCATGCCATTCCAATGCATTACGTTCGATTTCATTCGGGTTGATTCTATTCCATTCCATTACGTTCGGGTTGATTCCATTCCATTCCATTCCACTCCATTGCATTCCATTCCACCCCATTCCATACCGTTCCATTCCATTAGGGTTGATTCCATCCCATTCCATTCCATTCCTTTCCATTCCTTTCCACTCCATTCCAATCAGGTGGATTCCATTCCATTCCATTCCATTCCATTCCATTCCATTCCATTCCATTCCATTCCGTTACATTCGGGTTGATTCCATTCCATTCCATTCCACTCCATTGCATTTCATTCCACCCCATTGCATTCCATTCCATTCCATTCGGGTTGATTCCATCAAATTCCATTCCATTACTTTCCATTCCTTTCCACTCCATTCCAAACAGGTTAATTCCATTTCATTCCATTCCATTCCATTCCATGCCATTCCATTACATTCCATTCCATTCGGGTTGATTCCAGTCCATTCCATTCCATTCTGTTCCATTCCATTCCATTCCATTCCATTCCATTCCATTCCATTCCTTTCGGGTTATTTTCATTCCATTCCATTCCATTCCATTCCATTCCATTCCATTCCACTCCATTCCATGCCATTCCATACCATTCGGGTTGATTCCATCCCTTTCCATTCTATTCCACTCCATTCCATTCCATTCCATTCTGTTTGATTCCATTCCATTCCATTCCATTCCTTTCCATTCGGGTTGATTACGTTCCCTTCCATTCCTTCCATTCTATTGCATTCCATTCCATTTTATTTGGGTTGATTCCATTCCATTCCATTTCATTCCATTCCATTCCATTGCACTCCATTCGGGATTTTTCCATATCCTTCCCTTGCATTCCATACCATTCAATTCCCATCAATTCGGGTTGACTCCTTACATTTCCATTCCATTCCATTCCATTCCATTCCATTCCATTCGGGTTGATTCCATTCACTTACAATCCACTCCATTCCATTCCATTCCATTCCGTTCCTTTCTTGTTGATTCCATTCCATTCCATTCCATTCCATTCCATTAGGGTAGATTATATCCTATTCCATTCCATTTATTTGCATTCCACTCCATTCCAGTCAGGTTGATTCCATTCCATTCCATTCCATTCCATTCGGGTTGATTCAACTCCATTCCATTCCATTCCACTCCATTCGGTTTGATTCCATTCCATTCCTCTCCATTCCACTCCATTCCATCCCATTGGCGTTGATTCCATCCCATTCCATTCCATTCCATTCCAGTCCGTTCCATTCCATTTCATTCCATTCCAGTTGATTCCATTCCCTTCGATTCCCTTCCATTCCATGCGATTCCATTCCACTCCATTCCATTCCGTTGGATTCCAATAGATTCCATTCCATTCCAATCCATTCCAATACATTCATGTTGATTCCCTACGCTTCCATTTCACTCAATTCCATTCCATTCGGGTTGATTCCATTCCATTCCATTCCATTCCATTCCATTCCATTCCACTCCATTCCATTCCATTATGTTCGGGTTGATTCCATTCCATTCCATTCCTCTCCATTGCATTCCATTCCACCCCATTCCATTCCATTCGGGTTGATTCCATCCCATTCCATTCCATTCTTTCCATTCCTTTCCACTCCTTTCCAATCAGGTTGATTCCATACCATTCCATTCCATTCCATTCCATTCGGTTTGATTCCATTCCATTCCATTCCAATCCATTCGGGTTGATTCCACACACTTCCATTCCATTCCATTCCATTCCATTCCGTTCCATTCCATTCCATTCCTTTTCATTCCATTCCATTCTTTTCGGGTTGATGCTATTCCATTCCTTTCCATTCCATTCCTCTCAATTCCATTCTATTCCATTCGGATTGATTCCATCCCATTCCATTCCATTCCATTCCATTCCATTCACTTCACTCCATTCCAGTGAGGTTGATTACATTCCGTTCCATTCCATTCCATTCCATTCCATTCCATTCCATTCCATTCCATTCCATTCCATTTGGGTGGATTCCATTCCATTCCATTCGCGTTAATACCATTCCATTCCATTCCATTCCATTCCATTTCATTCCATTCGGGTTGACTCCATTCCATTCCATTCAGTTCCATTCTATTCCATTCCGTGCCATTCCAATCCATTACGTTCGATTCCATTCGGGTTGATTCCATTCCATTTCATTGCATTCCATTACATTCGGGTTGATTCCATTCCATTCCATTCCAGTCCATTACCTTCCATTCCACTCCATTCCATTCCATTCGGGTTGATTCCATCCCATTCCATTCCATTCCATTGCATTCCATTCCACTCCATTCCAATCAGGTTGATTCCATTCCATTCCAGTCCATTCCATTCCATTCCATTTGGGTTGATTCCATTCCACACCATTCCATTCTATTCCATTCAATTCCATTCCATTCCACTCCATTCCTTGCCATTCCATGCCATTCGGGTTGATTCCATCCCATTCCATTCTATTCCATTGCATTCCATTCCATTCCATTCCATTCCATTCCATTCGGTTTGAATCCATTCCATTCCATTCCATTCCATTCCACTCCATTCCATTCGGTTTGATTCCGTTCCCTTCCAATCCTTCCATTCCATTGCATTCCATTCCGTTTTATTCGGATTGATTCCATTCCATTCCATTCCATTCCATTCCATTCCATTCCATTCGCGTTGATTCCATGTGCTTCCCTTCCCTTCCATTCCATTCCATTCCAATCCATTCGGGTTGATTTCACACACTTCCATTCCATTCCATTCCATTCCATTCCATTCCATTCCATTCCATTCCTTTCCATTCGCGTTGATTCCATTCCATTCGTTTCCATTACATTACATTCGGGTTGATTCCATTCCATTCCATTCCATCCCATTCCATTCCATTCCATTCCATGGCATTCCAATACATTACATTCGATTTCCTTCGGGTTGATTCCATTCCATTCCATTCCACTCTATTGCATTCCATTCCACTCCATTCCATTCCATTCCATTCCATTCCATTCCATTCCATTCGTTTCTGGTTGATTCCCTTTCAATCCATTCGATTCCATTCCAATCCATTCCATTTCATTCCATTCCATTCCATTCTGGTTGATTGCATTCCATTGCTTTCCGTTCCATTCAATTCCACTCCATTACATTGCGTTCGGGTTGATTGCATTCCTTTCCACTCCATTGCATTCCATTCCATTCCATTCCATTCCATTCCATTCCATTCCTTTCCATTCCTTTCGGGTTGATTCCGTTCCATTCCATTCCATTCCATTCCATTCCATTCTGGTTGATTCCATTCCATTCCATTCCATTCAAATCCATTCCATTCGGGTTGATTCCATTCCATTCCATTCCACTCCTTTCGGATTGATTCCATTCCATTTCATTCCATTCCATCCCATTGCGTTACATTCCATTCCACTCCATTCCAGTCAGATTGATTTCATTCCATTGCACTCCATTCCACTACATTCCATGACACTCCGTACCATTCGTGTTGATTCCATTCCATTCCATTCCATTTGGGTTGATTCCATATCCTTCCCTTCCCTTCCATTCCATTCCATTCTAACACTACGGTTGATTCCATACGCTTCCATTGCATTCCATTCCATTCCATTCGGGTGGATTCCTTTCCCTCCCATTTTATTCCATTCCATTCCATTCCATTCCATTTCATTACATTCCATTCCATTCGGGTTGATTCCATTCCAGTCCACTCAGTTCCATTCCATTCCATTCCATGCCATTTCAATCCATTACGTTCGATTCCATTGTGGTTGATTGCATTCCATTCCATTCCATTCCATTACATTCGGGTTGATTCCATTCCATTCCGTTTCACCCCATTGCATTCCATTCCACTCCATTCCATTCCATTCCATTCCATTCGGGTTGATTCCATCCCATTCCATTCCATTCCATTCCATTGCATTCCACTCCATTCCAATCAGGTTGATTCCATTCCATTCTATATCATTCCATTCCACTCCATTCCATTCCATTCCATTCGAATCCATTCCATTCCATTCGGGTTGATTCCATTCCATTCCATTCCATTCAATTCCATTCCATTCCATTCCATTCCATTCCATTCTACTCGGGATGTTTCCATTCCATTCCATTCCATTCCATTCCATTCCATTCCACTCCATTCCATGCCATTCCATACCACTCGGGTTCATTCCATCAAATTCCATTCTATTCCACTCCATTCCATTCCATTCCATTCCATTCCATTCCATTCCATTGCATTCCATTCCATTCGGGTTGATTCCGTTCCCTTCCATTCCATTCCATTCCATTGCATTCTATTCCATTTCTTTCGGGTTGATTCCATTCCGTTGCATTGCATTCCATTCCATTCCATTCCATTCCACTCCATTCCAGTCAGGTTGATTCCATTCCATTCTATTGCATTCCATTCCATTCCATTCCATTCGGGTTGATTCCATTCCATTCCATTCCATTCCATTCCATTCCATTCGGGTTGTTTCCATTCCATTCCATTCCATTCCATTCCACTCCATTCCATGCTATTCCATACCATTCGTGTTGATTCCATCCCATTCCACTCCATTCCATTCCGTTCCATTCCAATCCATACGGGTTGATTCCATTCCCTTCCATTCCATTGCAATCCATTCCATTCCAATCGGGTTGATTCCATTCCATTCCATTGCATTCAATTCCGGTTGATTCCATATCCTTGCCTTTCATTCCATTCCATTCCATTCCAATCCATTCTTGTTGCTTCCATACAATTCCATTCCATTCCATTCCATTCCATTCCATTCCATTCCATTCCATACGGTTTGATTCCATTCCATTCCTTTCCATTCCATTGAATTCCGATCCATTACATTCCGTTCGGGTTGATTGCATTCCTTTCCAATCCATGGAATTGCATTCCATTCCATTCCATTCCATTCGGGTTGATTCCATTCCATTCCATTCCATTCTGTTTGATTCCATTCCATTCCATTCCGTTTAAATCAATTCCATTCGGATTGATTAAATTCCATTCCATTCCACTCCATTCAGGTTGATTCCATTCCATTTCATTCCATTCCATCCCATTCCATTCCATTCCAGTCAGGTTGATTCAACTCCATTGCACTCCATTCCACTCCATTCCATGCCATTCCATACCATTCGTGTTGATTCCATCCCATTCCATTCCCTTCCATTCCATTCCATTCCATTCCGTTTGATTTCATTCCATTCCATTCCATTCCATTCCGTTCCATTCCATTCCATTCGTGGTGATTCCATTCCCTTCCATTTCTTCTATTCCATTGCATTCCATTCCATTCCATTCGGATTGATTCTATTCCATTCCATTCCATTTGGGTTGATTCCATTTCCTTCTCTTCCATTCCATTCCATTCCATTCCAACACTCTGGTTGATTCCATACGCTTCCATTGCGTTCCATTCCTTTACATTCGGGTGGATTCCTTTCCATCCAATTCTATTCCATTTCATTCCGTTCCACTCCGTTCCATTCGCGTTAATACCATTGCATTCCATTCCATTCCATTCCATTCCATTCCATTTCATTCCATTCGGGTTGATTCCATTCCGTTCCATTCAGTTCCATTACATTCCATTCCATGCCATTCCAATCCACTACTTTCGATTCCATTCGGGTTGATTCCATTCTATTCCATTCCATTCCATTCCATTCCATTCCATTCCATTCCATTACACTCCATTCCAATAAGGTTGATTCCATTCCATTCCATATCATTCCATTCCATTCCATTCCATTCCATTCGGGTTGGATAAATTCCATTCCATTCCATTCCGTTCCATTGCATTCCATTCCATTCGGGTTGTTTCCTTTCCTTTCCATTCCATTCCATTTCACTCCATTCCATGCGATTCCATACCATTCGTGTTAATTCCATCCCATTAAATACCATTCCATTCCATTTCATTCCATCCCAATCCATACGGGTTGATTCCATTCCCTTCCATTCCATTGCAGTCCATTCCATTCCATTCGTGTTGATTCCATTCCATTCCTTTCCATTCCATTCCATTCCTTTCCATTCCATTCCGGTTGATTCCATATCCTTCCCGTTCCTTCCATTCCATTACATTCCAATCCATTCGTGTTGATTCCATACGATTGCATTCCATTCCATTCCATGCCATTCGGCTTGATTCCATGCCATTCCATTCCATTCCATTCCATTCCATTCCATTCCATTCCTTTCGCGTTGATACCATGGCATTCCATTCGATTCAATTCCATTCCTTTCCATTCCATTCTGGTTGATTCCATTCCTTTCCATTCCTTTCCATCCCATTCCATTCCATGCCATTCCATTCCATTCAATTCCATTCCATTCGTTTCTGGTTGATTCCATTCCATTCCATTCCATTCCATTCCATTGCATTCCATTCAGGTTGATTCCATTCCATTCCTTTCCATTCCATTCAATTCTGTTCCATTACATTCCGTTCGGGTTGATTGCATTCCTTTCCACTCCATTGCATTCCATTCCATTGCATACCATTCCATTGCATTCCATTCCATTCCATTCCATTCCATTCCATTCCATTCCATTCGTATTGTTTCCATTCCATTCCATTCCATTCCATTCCATTCCATTCCATTCACGTTGATACCATTCCATTCCATTCCGTTCCATTCCATTCCTTTTCATTCCATTCGTGTTGATTCCATTCCCTTCCATTCAGTTCCATTCCATTCCATTGCATGCCATTCCAATCCATTACGTTCAATTCCATTCGGGTTGATTCCATTCCATTCCATTCTATTCCTTTACAATCCGGTTTACTCCATTCCATTCCATTCCATTCCATTCCACTCCTTTGCATTCCATTCCAATCCATTCCAGTCAGGTTGATTCAACTCCATTGCACTCCATTCCACTCCATTCCATGCCATTCCATACCATTCGTGTTGATTCCATCCCATTCCATTTCATTCCATTCAATTCCATTCCATTCCATTCCATTCCATTCCATTCCATTCCATTCCATTCCGTTTGATTTCATTCCATTCCATTCCATTCCATTCCATTCCATTCGTGGTGATTCCATTCCCTTCCATTTCTTCCATTCCATTGCATTCCATTCCATTCCATTCGGGTTGATTCTATTACATTCCATTCCATTTGGGTTGATTTCATATCCTTCCCTTCCATTCCATTCCATTCCATTCCAACACTCTGGTTGATTCCATACTCTTCCATTGCGTTCCATTCCATTCCATTCGGGTGGATTCCTTTCCATCCCATTCTATTCCATTTCATTCTATTCCACTCCATTCCATTCGCGTTAATAACATTCCATTCCATTCCATTCCATTCCATTCCATTTCATTCCATTCGTGTTGATTCCATTCCATTCCATTCAGTTCCATTACATTCCATTCCATGCCATCCCAATTCATTAGTTTCTATTCCATTCGGGTTGATTCCATTCCATTCCATTCCATTCCATTCCATTCCATTCCATTTCATTACATTCGGGTTGATTCCATTCCATTCCATTCCACTCCATTGCATTCCATTCAACTCCATTCGATTTCATTCCATTCCATTCGGGTTGATTCCATCCCATTCCATTCCATTCCATTCCATTCCATTCCATTCCATTCCACTCCATTCCAATAAGGTTGATTCCATTCCATTCCATATCATTCCATTCCATTCCATTCCACTCCATTCCATTCCATTCGGGTTGTTTCCATTCCTTTCCATTCCATTCCATTCCACTCCATTCCATGCCATTCCATACCATTCGTGTTGATTCCATCCCATTCCACTCAATTCCATTCCGTTCCATTCCAATCCATACGGGTTGATTCCTTTCCCTTCCATTCCATTGCAATCCATTCCATTGCCATCGGGTTGATTCCATTCCATTCCATTCCATTCCATTCCATTCCGGTTGATTCCATATCCTTGTCTTTCATTCCATTCCATTCCATTCCAATCCATTCTTGTTGATTCCATACAATTCCATTCAATTCCATTCCATTTCATTCCATTCGTGTTGATTCCATGCCATTCAATTCCATTCCATTCCATTCCATTCGCGTTGATACAATGCCATTCCATTCCATTCCATTCCATTCCTTTCCATTCCATTCGAGATTTTTCCATTCCTTTCCATTCCTTTCCATTTCATTCCATTCCATTGCATTCCATTCCATTCCATTCGTTTCTGGTTGATTCACTTCCATTTCATTCCAAACCATTCCATTCCATTCCAATCCATTCCATTCCATTCCATTCCATTCGGTTTGATTCCATTCCATTCCTTTCCAGTTCATTCAATTCCTTTCCATTACATTCCTTTCGGGTTGATTGCATTCCTTTCCACTCCATTGCATTCCATTCCATTCCATTCCATTCCATTCCATTCCACTCCATTCCATTCCATTCCATTGCATTCCATTCCATTCCATTCGGGTAGATTCCATTCCATTCCATTCCATTCCATTCCATTCCATTCCATTCGCGTTAATACCATTCCATTCCATTCCATTCCATTACATTACATTACATTTCATTCCATTCGGGTTGATTCCATTCCATTCCATTCCATTCCATTCCATTCCATTCCATTCCATTGCATGCCATTCCAATGCATTACGTTCGATTTCATTCGGGTTGATTCTATTCCATTCCATTACGTTCGGGTTGATTCCATTCCATTCCATTCCACTCCATTGCATTCCATTCCACCCCATTCCATACCGTTCCATTCCATTAGGGTTGATTCCATCCCATTCCATTCCATTCCTTTCCATTCCTTTCCACTCCATTCCAATCAGGTGGATTCCATTCCATTCCATTCCATTCCATTCCATTCCATTCCATTCCATTCCGTTACATTCGGGTTGATTCCATTCCATTCCATTCCACTCCATTGCATTTCATTCCACCCCATTGCATTCCATTCCATTCCATTCGGGTTGATTCCATCAAATTCCATTCCATTACTTTCCATTCCTTTCCACTCCATTCCAAACAGGTTGATTCCATTTCATTCCATTTTATTCCATTCCATTCCATTCCATTCCATTCCATTCCATTCCATTCCATTCGGGTTGATTCCAGTCCATTCCATTCCATTCTGTTCCATTCCATTCCATTCCATTCCATTCCATTCCATTCCATTCCTTTCGGGTTATTTTCATTCCATTCCATTCCATTCCATTCCATTCCACTCCATTCCATGCCATTCCATACCATTCGGGTTGATTCCATCCCTTTCCATTCTATTCCACTCCATTCCATTCCATTCCATTCTGTTTGATTCCATTCCATTCCATTCCATTCCTTTCCATTCGGGTTGATTACGTTCCCTTCCATTCCTTCCATTCTATTGCATTCCATTCCATTTTATTTGGGTTGATTCCATTCCATTCCATTTCATTCCATTCCATTCCATTGCACTCCATTCTGGATTTTTCCATATCCTTCCCTTGCATTCCATACCATTCCATTCCCATCAATTCGGGTTGACTCCTTACATTTGCATTCCATTCCATTCCATTCCATTCCATTCCATTCCATTCCATTCCATTCCATTCGGGTTGATTCCATTCCCTAACAATCCACTCCATTCCATTCCATTCCATTCCGTTCCTTTCTTGTTGATTCCATTATATTCCATTCCATTCCATTCCATTAGGGTTGATTATATCCTATTCCATTCCATTTATTTGCATTCCACTCCATTCCAGTCAGGTTGATTCCATTCCATTCCATTCCATTCCATTCGGGTTGATTCAACTCCATTCCATTCCATTCCACTCCATTCGGTTTGATTCCATTCCATTCCTCTCCATTCCACTCCATTCCATCCCATTGGCGTTGATTCCATCCCATTCCATTCCATTCCATTCCAGTCCATTCCATTCCATTTCATTCCATTCCAGTTGATTCCATTCCCTTCGATTCCCTTCCATTCCATGCGATTCCATTCCACTCCATTCCATTCCGGTGGATTCCAATAGATTCCATTCCATTCCAATCCATTCCAATACATTCATGTTGATTCCCTACGCTTCCATTTCACTCAATTCCATTCCATTCGGGTTGATTCCATTCCATTCCATTCCATTCCATTCCATTCCATTACGTTCGGGTTGATTCCATTCCATTCCATTCCTCTCCATTGCATTCCATTCCACCCCATTCCATTCCATTCCATTCCATTCGGGTTGATTCCATCCCATTCCATTCCATTCTTTCCATTCCTTTCCACTCCTTTCCAATCAGGTTGATTCCATACCATTCCATTCCATTCCATTCCATTCCATTCGGTTTGATTCCATTCCATTCCATTCCAATCCATTCGGGTTGATTCCACACACTTCCATTCCATTCCATTCCATTCCATTCCGTTCCATTCCATTCCATTCCTTTTCATTCCATTCCATTCTTTTCGGGTTGATTCTATTCCATTCCTTTCCATTCCATTCCACTCAATTCCATTCTATTCCATTCGGATTGATTCCATCCCATTCCATTCCATTCCATTCCATTCACTTCACTCCATTCCAGTGAGGTAGATTACATTCCGTTCCATTCCATTCCATTCCATTCCATTCCATTCCATTCCATTCCATTCCATTCCATTCCATTTGGGTGGATTCCATTCCATTCCATTCGCGTTAATACCATTCCATTCCATTCCATTCCATTCCATTTCATTCCATTCGGGTTGACTCCATTCCATTCCATTCAGTTCCATTCTATTCCATTCCGTGCCATTCCAATCCATTACGTTCGATTCCATTCGGGTTGATTCCATTCCATTTCATTACATTCCATTTCATTCGGGTTGATTCCATTCCATTCCATTCCAGTCCATTACCTTCCATTCCACTCCATTCCATTCCATTCCGGTTGATTCCATCCCATTTCATTCCATTCCATTCCATTCCATTCCATTCCATTCGGGTTGATTCCATCCCATTCCATTGCATTCCATTCCATTCCATTCCATTCCATTCCACTCCATTCCACTCCTTTCCAATCAGGTTGATTCCATTCCATTCCAATCCATTCCATTCCATTCCATTCCATTCGTGTTGATTCCATTCCATTCCATTCCATTCCATTCCATTCCATTCGGGTTGATTCCATTCCATTCCATTGCACTCCATTCCATGCCATTCCATATCATTCGTGTTGCGTCCATCCCATTCTATTCCATTCCATTCCATTCCATTCCAATTCATACGGGTTGATTCCTTTGCCTTCCATTCCGTTGCAATCCATTCCATTCCAGTTGATTCCATTCCCTTCGATTCCATTCCATTCCATTCCATTCCGTTCCATTCCTTTCCATTCCATTCGGGTGAATTCCAATCCATTCCATTCCATTCCTTTCCGGTTGATTCCATCCCATTCCAGTCCAATCCATTCCATTCCATTCCTCTCCATTCCAATCAGGTTGATTCCATTCCATTCCATTCCATTCCATTCCATTCCATTCCATTCCATTCCATTCCAATCCATTCCATGCCATTCCATACCATTCGTGTTGATTCCATCCCATTCCATTCCACTACATTCCATTCCATTCCAATCCATACGGGTTGATTCCTTTCCCTTCCATTCCATTGCAATCCATTCAATTCCATTCGGGTTGATTCCATCCCATTCCATTCCATTCCATTCCATTTCATTCCATTCCACTCCATTCCACTCCATTCCAATCAGGTTGATTCCTTTCCATTCCATTCCATTTCATTCCATTCCATTCCATTCGTGTTGATTCCATTCCATTCCATTGCATTTCATTCAATTCCATTCCATTCCGGTTGATTCCATATCCGTCCCTTTCATTCCATTCCATTCCATTCCAATCCATTCGTGTTGATTCCATGCGATTCCATTCCATTCCATTCCATTCCATTCCATTCCATTCCATTCCACTCCATTCCATTCCATTCGCGTTGATACCACGCCATTCCATTCCTATCCATCCCATTCCATTCGGGTTGATTCCATTCCATTCCATTCCATTCCATTCCATTCCATTCCATTCGTTTCTGGTTGATTCCCTTTCAATCCATTCGATTCCATTCCAATCCATTCCATTTCATTCCATTCCATTCCATTCTGGTTGATTGCATTCCATTGCTTTCCGTTCCATTCAATTCCACTCCATTACATTGCGTTCGGGTTGATTGCATTCCTTTCCACTCCATTGCATTCCATTCCATTCCATTCCATTCCATTCCATTCCATTCCATTCCATTCCATTCGGGTTGATTCCGTTCCATTCCATTCCATTCCATTCCATTCCATTCTGGTTGATTCCATTCCATTCCATTCCATTCAAATCCATTCCATTCGGGTTGATTCCATTCCATTCCATTCCACTCCTTTCGGATTGATTCCATTCCATTTCATTCCATTCCATCCCATTGCGTTACATTCCATTCCACTCCATTCCAGTCAGATTGATTTCATTCCATTGCACTCCATTCCACTACATTCCATGACACTCCGTACCATTCGTGTTGATTCCATTCCATTCCATTCCATTTGGGTTGATTCCATATCCTTCCCTTCCCTTCCATTCCATTCCATTCTAACACTACGGTTGATTCCATACGCTTCCATTGCATTCCATTCCATTCCATTCGGGTGGATTCCTTTCCCTCCCATTTTATTCCATTCCATTCCATTCCATTCCATTTCATTACATTCCATTCCATTCGGGTTGATTCCATTCCAGTCCACTCAGTTCCATTCCATTCCATTCCATGCCATTCCAATCCATTACGTTCGATTCCATTCTGGTTGATTGCATTCCATTCCATTCCATTACATTACATTCGGGTTGATTCCATTCCATTCCATTTCACCCCATTGCATTCCATTCCACTCCATTCCATTCCATTCCATTCCATTCGGGTTGATTCCATCCCATTCCATTCCATTCCATTCCATTGCATTCCACTCCATTCCAATCAGGTTGATTCCATTCCATTCTATATCATTCCATTCCACTCCATTCCATTCCATTCCATTCCAATCCATTCCATTCCATTCGGGTTGATTCCATTCCATTCCATTCCATTCAATTCCATTCCATTCCGTTCCATTCCGTTCCATTCTACTCGGGATGTTTCCATTCCATTCCATTCCATTCCATTCCATTCCATTCCACTCCATTCCATGCCATTCCATACCACTCGGGTTCATTCCATCAAATTCCATTCTATTCCACTCCATTCCATTCCATTCCATTCCATTCAATTCCATTCCATTCCATTCCATTCCATTCCATTGCATTCCATTCCATTCGGGTTGATTCCGTTCCCTTCAATTCCTTCCATTCCATTGCATTCTATTCCATTTCTTTCGGGTTGATTCCATTCCGTTGCATTGCATTCCATTCCATTCCATTCCATTCCACTCCATTCCAGTCAGGTTGATTCCATTCCATTCCATTGCATTCCATTCCATTCCATTCCATTCGGGTTGATTCCATTCCATTCCATTCCATTCCATTCCATTCCATTCGGGTTGTTTCCATTCCATTCCATTCCATTCCATTCCACTCCATTCCATGCTATTCCATACCATTCGTGTTGATTCCATCCCATTCCACTCCATTCCATTCCGTTCCATTCCAATCCATACGGGTTGATTCCATTCCCTTCCATTCCATTGCAATCCATTCCATTCCAATCGGGTTGATTCCATTCCATTCCATTCCATTCAATTCCGGTTGATTCCATATCCTTGCCTTTCATTCCATTCCATTCCATTCCAATCCATTCTTGTTGCTTCCATACAATTCCATTCCATTCCATTCCATTCCATTCCATTCCATTCCATTCCATACGGTTTGATTCCATTCCATTCCTTTAAATTCCATTGAATTCCGATCCATTACATTCCGTTCGGATTGATTGCATTCCTTTCCAATCCATGGCATTGCATTCCATTCCATTCCATTCCATTCGGGTTGATTCCATTCCATTCCATTCCATTCTGTTTGATTCCATTCCATTCCATTCCGTTCAAATCAATTCCATTCGGATTGATTAAATTCCATTCCATTCCACTCCATTCAGGTTGATTCCATTCCATTTCATTCCATTCCATCCCATTCCATTCCATTCCAGTCAGGTTGATTCAACTCCATTGCACTCCATTCCACTCCATTCCATGCCATTCCATACCATTCGTGTTGATTCCATCCCATTCCATTCCCTTCCATTCCATTCCATTCCATTCCGTTTGATTTCATTCCATTCCATTCCATTCCATTCCGTTCCATTCCATTCCATTCGTGGTGATTCCATTCCCTTCCATTTCTTCCATTCCATTGCATTCCATTCCATTCCATTCGGATTGATTCTATTCCATTCCATTCCATTTGGGTTGATTCCATTTCCTTCTCTTCCATTCCATTCCATTCCATTCCAACACTCTGGTTGATTCCATACGCTTCCATTGCGTTCCATTCCTTTACATTCGGGTGGATTCCTTTCCATCCAATTCTATTCCATTTCATTCCGTTCCACTCCGTTCCATTCGCGTTAATACCATTGCATTCCATTCCATTCCATTCCATTCCATTCCATTCCATTTCATTCCATTCGGGTTGATTCCATTCCGTTCCATTCAGTTCCATTACATTCCATTCCATGCCATTCCAATCCACTACTTTCGATTCCATTCGGGTTGATTCCATTCTATTCCATTCCATTCCATTCCATTCCATTCCATTCCATTCCATTACACTCCATTCCAATAAGGTTGATTCCATTCCATTCCATATCATTCCATTCCATTCCATTCCATTCCATTCGGGTTGGATAAATTCCATTCCATTCCATTCCGTTCCATTGCATTCCATTCCATTCGGGTTGTTTCCTTTCCTTTCCATTCCATTCCATTTCACTCCATTCCATGCGATTCCATACCATTCGTGTTAATTCCATCCCATTAAATACCATTCCATTCCATTTCATTCCATCCCAATCCATACGGGTTGATTCCATTCCCTTCCATTCCATTGCAGTCCATTCCATTCCATTCGTGTTGATTCCATTCCATTCCTTTCCATTCCATTCCATTCCTTTCCATTCCATTCCGGTTGATTCCAAATCGTTCCCGTTCCTTCCATTCCATTACATTCCAATCCATTCGTGTTGATTCCATACGATTGCATTCCATTCCATTCCATGCCATTCGGCTTGATTCCATGCCATTCCATTCCATTCCATTCCATTCCATTCCATTCCATTCGCGTTGATACCATGGCATTCCATTCGATTCAATTCCATTCCTTTCCATTCCATTCTGGTTGATTCCATTCCTTTCCACTCCTTTCCATCCCATTCCATTCCATGCCATTCCATTCCATTCAATTCCATTCCATTCGTTTCTGGTTGATTCCATTCCATTCCATTCCATTCCATTCCATTGCATTCCATTGAGGTTGATTCCATTCCATTCCTTTCCATTACATTCAATTCTGTTCCATTACATTCCGTTCGGGTTGATTGCATTCCTTTCCACTCCATTGCATTCCATTCCATTGCATACCATTCCATTGCATTCCATTCCATTCCATTCCATTCCATTCCATTCGTATTGTTTCCATTCCATTCCATTCCATTCCATTCCATTCCATTCCATTCCATTCCATTCACGTTGATACCATTCCATTCCATTCCGTTCCATTCCATTCCTTTTCATTCCATTTGTGTTGATTCCATTCCCTTCCATTCAGTTCCATTCCATTCCATTGCATGCCATTCCAATCCATTACGTTCAATTCCATTCGGGTTGATTCCATTCCATTCCATTCTATTCCTTTACAATCCGGTTTATTCCATTCCATTCCATTCCATTCCACTCCATTGCATTCCATTCCAATCCATTCCAGTCAGGTTGATTCAACTCCATTGCACTCCATTCCACTCCATTCCATGCCATTCCATACCATTCGTGTTGATTCCATCCCATTCCATTTCATTCCATTCAATTCCATTCCATTCCATTCCATTCCATTCCATTCCATTCCATTCCATTCCATTCCATTCCGTTTGATTTCATTCCATTCCATTCCATTCCATTCCATTCCATTCGTGGTGATTCCATTCCCTTCCATTTCTCCCATTCCATTGCATTCCATTCCATTCCATTCGGGTTGATTCTATTACATTCCATTCCATTTGGGTTGATTTCATATCCTTCCCTTCCATTCCATTCCATTCCATTCCAACACTCTGGTTGATTCCATACACTTCCATTGCGTTCCATTCCATTCCATTCGGGTGGATTCCTTTCCATCCCATTCTATTCCATTTCATTCCATTCCACTCCATTCCATTCGCGTTAATAACATTCCATTCCATTCCATTCCATTTCATTCCATTCGGGTTGATTCCATTCCATTCCATTCAGTTCCATTACATTCCATTCCATGCCATTCCAATTCATTACTTTCTATTCCATTCGGGTTGATTCCATTCCATTCCATTCCATTCCATTCCATTCCATTTCATTACATTCTGGTTGATTCCATTCCATTCCATTCCACTCCATTGCATTCCATTCCACTCCATTCGATTTCATTCCATTCCATTCGGGTTGATTCCATCCCATTCCATTCCATTCCATTCCATTCCATTCCATTCCATTCCACTCCATTCCAATAAGGTTGATTCCATTCCATTCCATATCATTCCATTCCATTCTGTTCCACTCCATTCCATTCCATTCGGGTTGTTTCCATTCCTTTCCATTCCATTCCATTCCACTCCATTCCATGCCATTCCATACCATTCGTGTTGATTCCATCCCATTCCACTCAATTCCATTCCGTTCCATTCCAATCCATACGGGTTGATTCCTTTCCCTTCCATTCCATTGCAATCCATTCCATTGCCATCGGGTTGATTCCATTCCATTCCATTCCATTCCATTCCGGTTGATTCCATATCCTTGTCTTTCATTCCATTCCATTCCATTCCAATCCATTCTTGTTGATTCCATACAATTCCATTCAATTCCATTCCATTTCATTCCATTCGTGTTGATTCCATGCCATTCAATTCCATTCCATTCCATTCCATTCGCGTTGATACAATGCCATTCCATTCCATTCCATTCCATTCCTTTCCATTCCATTCGAGATTTTTCCATTCCTTTCCTTTCCTTTCCATTTCATTCCATTCCATTGCATTCCATTCCATTCCATTCGTTTCTGGTTGATTCACTTCCATTTCATTCCAAACCATTCCATTCCATTCCAATCCATTCCATTCCATTCCATTCCATTCCATTCGGTTTGATTCCATTCCATTCCTTTCCAGTTCATTCAATTCCTTTCCATTACATTCCTTTCGGGTTGATTGCATTCCTTTCCACTCCATTGCATTCCATTCCATTCCATTCCATTCCATTCCACTCCATTCCATTCCATTCCATTGCATTCCATTCCATTCCATTCGGGTAGATTCCATTCCATTCCATTCCATTCGCGTTAATACCATTCCATTCCATTCCATTACATTACATTACATTACATTTCATTCCATTCGGGTTGATTCCATTCCATTCCATTCCATTCCATTCCATTCCATTCCATTCCATTCCATTGCATGCCATTCCAATTCATTACGTTCGATTTCATTCGGGTTGATTCTATTCCATTCCATTACGTTCGGGTTGATTCCATTCCATTCCATTCCACTCCATTGCATTCCATTCCACCCCATTCCATACCGTTCCATTCCATTAGGGTTGATTCCATCCCATTCCATTCCATTCCTTTCCATTCCTTTCCACTCCATTCCAATCAGGTGGATTCCATTCCATTCCATTCCATTCCATTCCATTCCATTCCGTTACATTCGGGTTGATTCCATTCCATTCCATTCCACTCCATTGCATTTCATTCCACCCCATTGCATTCCATTCCATTCCATTCGGGTTGATTCCATCAAATTCCATTCCATTACTTTCCATTCCTTTCCACTCCATTCCAAACAGGTTTATTCCATTTCATTCCATTCCATTCCATTCCATGCCATTCCATTCCATTCCATTCCATTCGGGTTGATTCCAGTCCATTCCATTCCATTCTGTTCCATTCCATTCCATTCCATTCCATTCCATTCCATTCCATTCCTTTCGGGTTATTTTCATTCCATTCCATTCCATTCCATTCCATTCCACTCCATTCCATGCCATTCCATACCATTCGGGTTGATTCCATCCCTTTCCATTCTATTCCACTCCATTCCATTCCATTCCATTCTGTTTGATTCCATTCCATTCCATTCCATTCCTTTCCATTCGGGTTGATTACGTTCCCTTCCATTCCTTCCATTCTATTGCATTCCATTCCATTTTATTTGGGTTGATTCCATTCCATTCCATTTCATTCCATTCCATTCCATTGCACTCCATTCGGGATTTTTCCATATCCTTCCCTTGCATTCCATACCATTCCATTCCCATCAATTCGGGTTGACTCCTTACATTTCCATTCCATTCCATTCCATTCCATTCCATTCCATTCGTGTTGATTCCATTCCCTTACAATCCACTCCATTCCATTCCATTCCATTCCGTTCCTTTCTTGTTGATTCCATTCCATTCCATTCCATTCCATTCCATTAGGGTAGATTATATCCTATTCCATTCCATTTATTTGCATTCCACTCCATTCCAGTCAGGTTGATTCCATTCCATTCCATTCCATTCCATTCGGGTTGATTCAACTCCATTCCATTCCATTCCACTCCATTCGGTTTGATTCCATTCCATTCCTCTCCATTCCACTCCATTCCATCCCATTGGCGTTGATTCCATCCCATTCCATTCCATTCCATTCCAGTCCATTCCATTCCATTTCATTCCATTCCAGTTGATTCCATTCCCTTCGATTCCCTTCCATTCCATGCGATTCCATTCCACTCCATTCCATTCCGGTGGATTCCAATAGATTCCATTCCATTCCAATCCATTCCAATACATTCATGTTGATTCCCTACGCTTCCATTTCACTCAATTCCATTCCATTCGGGTTGATTCCATTCCATTCCATTCCATTCCATTCCATTCCACTCCATTCCATTCCATTACGTTCGGGTTGATTCCATTCCATTCCATTCCTCTCCATTGCATTCCATTCCACCCCATTCCATTCCATTCCATTCCATTCGGGTTGATTCCATCCCATTCCATTCCATTCTTTCCATTCCTTTCCACTCCTTTCCAATCAGGTTGATTCCATACCATTCCATTCCATTCCATTCCATTCGGTTTGATTCCATTCCATTCCATTCCAATCCATTCGGGTTGATTCCACACACTTCCATTCCATTCCATTCCATTCCATTCCGTTCCATTCCATTCCATTCCTTTTCATTCCATTCCATTCTTTTCGGGTTGATGCTATTCCATTCCTTTCCATTCCATTCCTCTCAATTCCATTCTATTCCATTCGGATTGATTCCATCCCATTCCATTCCATTCCATTCCATTCCATTCACTTCACTCCATTCCAGTGAGGTTGATTACATTCCGTTCCATTCCATTCCATTCCATTCCATTCCATTCCATTCCATTCCATTCCATTCCATTTGGGTGGATTCCATTCCATTCCATTCGCGTTAATACCATTCCATTCCATTCCATTCCATTCCATTTCATTCCATTCGGGTTGACTCCATTCCATTCCATTCAGTTCCATTCTATTCCATTCCGTGCCATTCCAATCCATTACGTTCGATTCCATTCGGGTTGATTCCATTCCATTTCATTGCATTCCATTACATTCGGGTTGATTCCATTCCATTCCATTCCAGTCCATTACCTTCCATTCCACTCCATTCCATTCCATTCGGGTTGATTCCATCCCATTCCATTCCATTCCATTGCATTCCATTCCACTCCATTCCAATCAGGTTGATTCCATTCCATTCCAGTCCATTCCATTCCATTCCATTTGGGTTGATTCCATTCCACACCATTCCATTCTATTCCATTCAATTCCATTCCATTCCACTCCATTCCTTGCCATTCCATGCCATTCGGGTTGATTCCATCCCATTCCATTCTATTCCATTGCATTCCAATCCATTCCATTCCATTCCATTCCATTCGGTTTGAATCCATTCCATTCCATTCCATTCCATTCCACTCCATTCCATTCGGTTTGATTCCGTTCCCTTCCAATCCTTCCATTCCATTGCATTCCATTCCGTTTTATTCGGATTGATTCCATTCCATTCCATTCCATTCCATTCCATTCCATTCCATTCCATTCGCGTTGATTCCATGTGCTTCCCTTCCCTTCCATTCCATTCCATTCCAATCCATTCGGGTTGATTTCACACACTTCCATTCCATTCCATTCCATTCCATTCCATTCCATTCCATTCCTTTCCATTCGCGTTGATTCCATTCCATTCGTTTCCATTACATTACATTCGGGTTGATTCCATTCCATTCCATTCCATCCCATTCCATTCCATTCCATTCCATGGCATTCCAATACATTACATTCGATTTCCTTCGGGTTGATTCCATTCCATTCCATTCCACTCTATTGCATTCCATTCCACTCCATTCCATTCCATTCCATTCCATTCCATTCCGGTTGATTCCATCCCATCTCATTAGATTCCATTCCATTCCATTACTCTCCACACCATTCCAATCAGATTGATTCCATTCCATTCCATTCCATTCCATTCCGGTTGATTCCATTCCATTCCATTCCATTCAATTCCACTACATTCCATTCAATTCCACTCCATTCCATGGCATTCCATACCATTCGTGTTGATTCCATCCCTTTCCATTCCGTTCAACTCCATTCCATTCCAATCCATACGGCTTGATTCCATTCCCTTCCGTTCCATTGCAATCCATTCCATTCCATTCGGGTTGATTCTATTGCATTCCATTCCATTCCATTCCATTCCGGTTGATTCCATATCCTCCCCTTTCATTCCATTCCTTTCCATTCCAATCCATTCGTGTTGATTCCATGCGATTCCCTTCCAATCCATTCCATTCCTTTCGGGTTGATTCCATGCCATTCCATTCCATTCCATTCCATTCCATTCCATTCCATTCCATTCCCTTCCATTCCATTCGGGTCGATACCATGCCATTCCATTCCATTCCATTCCTTTCCATTCCATTCGGGTTGATTCCATTCCTTTCCATTCTTTTCCATTCCATTCCATTCCATTCCATTCCATTCCATTCCATTCCAGTCCATTCCATTCAATTCCATTAGGGTTGATTCCATTCCATTCCATTCCATTCCATACCATTCTGGTTGATTCCATTCCATTCCATTCCATTCAAATCCATTCCATTCGGGTTGATTCCCTTCCATTCCATTCCACTCCATTCGGGTTTATTCCATTCCATTTCATTCCATTCCATCCCATTCCATTCCATTCCATTCCACTGCATTCCAGTCTGGTTGATTCCACTATATTGCACTCCATTGCAATCCATTCGATGCCATACCATAGGATTCGTGTTGATTCCATATCATTCCATTCCAATCTATTCCGTTCCATTGCATTGCATTCAATTCCATTCCACTCCGTTTGATTCCATTCCATTCCATTCCATTCCATTCCATTCCATTCCATTCCACTCCATTCCGTTCTTGGTGATTCCATTCCCTTCCATTTCTTCCATTCCATTGCTTTCCATTGCATTCCAGTCGGGTTGATTCCATTCCATTCCATTCGGGGGGATTCCTTTCCATCCCATTTAATTCCATACAATTCCATTCCATTCCATTCCATTCGCGTTAATACCATTCCAATCCATTCCATTCCATTCCAATCCATTTCATTCCATTCGGGTTGATTCCATTCCAGTCCATTCAGTTCCATTCCATTCGATTCCACGACATTCCAATCCATTACGTTCGATTACATTCGGGTTGATTCCATTCCATTCCATTCCATTCCATTCCATTCCATTCCATTCCATTCCATTACATTACATTCGAGTTGATTCCATTCCATTCCATTACATTAGGGTTGATTCCATTCCATTCCATTCCACTCCATTGCATTCCATTCCACTCCATTCTATTCCATTCCATTGCATTCGGGTTGATTCCACCCCATTCCACTCCATTCCATTCCATTCCATTCCATTCCACTCCATTCCAATCAGGTTGATTCCATTCCATTCCATATCATTCCATTCCATTCCATTCCATTCCTTTCCATTCCATTCCATTCCATTCCATTCCGGTTGATTCCATTCCTTTCTATTCCATTCTATTCCATTCCATTCCAATCCATTCCATTCCATTCGTGTTGTTTCCATTCCATTCCATTCCATTCCATTCCATTCCATTCCATTCCATTCGGGTTGATTCCATTCCATTCCATTCCCTTCCATTCCATTCTTGTTGATTCCATTTCATTCCATTCCATTCAAATCAATTCCATTCGGGTTGATTCCATTCCATTCCATTCCACTCCATTCGGGTTGATTCCAATCCATTTCATTCCATTCCATCCCATTCCATTCCATTCCATTCCACTCCATTCCAGTCAGTTTGATTCCACTCCATTTCACTGCATTCCACTCCATTCAATGCCATTCCATACCATTCGGGTTGATTCCATCACATTCCATTCCTTTCCATTCCATTCCATTCAATTCCATTCGGTTTGATTCCATTCCATTCCATTCCATGCCATTGCATTCCATTCCATTCCAATCGTGGTGATTCCATTCCCCTCGTGGTGATTCCATTCCCTTCCATTTCTTCCATTCCATTGCATTCCATTTCTTCCATTCGTGTTGATTCAATTCCATTCCATTCCATTCCATTCCATTCCATTCGGGTTGATTCCATTCCATACCATTCCATTCCGTTCCATTCCATTCCTTTCGCGTTGATTCCATTTCCTTCCCTTCCATTCCATTCCATTCCACTCTAATCCATTCGTGTTTATTCCATACGCTTCCATTCCATTCCATTCCATTCCATTCGGGTTGATTCCTATCCATTCCCTTCCATTCCGTTCGCGTTGATACCATTCCATTCCACTCCATTCCATTCGGTTTGATTCCATTCCATTCCATTCCATTCCATTCCTTTCTGGATGGTTCCATTCCATTCCTTTCCATTCCATTCCATTTCATTCCATTCCATTCCTTTCTGGTTTATTCCATTCCATTCCTTTCCATTCCACTCATTTCCATTCCATTCCATTCCATTCGGGTTGGACCCATTCCATTCCATTCCATTCCATTCCATTCCGTTCCATTCCTTTCCATTCCATTACATTCCACTCCATTCCAGTCAGGTAGATTCCATTCCATTCCATTCCATTCCATTCGTGGTGATCCCATTCCCATCCATTTCTTCCATTCCATTGCATTCCATTACATTCCATTCCATTCGGGTTGATTCGATTCCATTACATTCCGTTTGGTTTGATTCCATATCCTTCCCTTCCATTCCATTCCATTCCATTCCAATTCACTCGGGTTGATTTCATACGCTTCCATTGCATTCCATTCCATTCCATTCGGGTGGATTCCATTCTATTCCATTCCATTCCTTTCCATTCCATTCCATTCTCGTTAATACCATTCCATTCCATTCCATTCCATTTAATTCCATTTTATTCCATTCGGGTTGATTCCATTCCATTCTTTCAGTTCCATTCCATTTCATTCCATGCCATTCCAATCCATTACGGTCCATTCCATTTGCGTTGATTCCATTCCATTCCATTCGTTTCCATTCAATTCCATTATATTACATTCGGGTTGATTCCATTCCAATCCATTCCATTCCACTGCATTGCATTCCATTCCACTCCATTCCATTCCATTCCATTCCATTCGGGTTGATTCCATCCCATTTCATTCCATTCAATCCCTTTCTATTAAATTGAATTCCACTGCATTCCAATCAGGTTCATTTCATTTCATTCCATTCCATTCCATTCCATTCCATTCCATTCCATTCGGGTTGATTCCATTCCATTCCATTCCATTCCATTCCATTCCATTCCATTCCATTCTATTCCATTCCATTCCATTCCATTAGGCTTGTTTCCATTCGATTTCATTCCATTCCATACCATTCCATTCCACTCCATTCCATGCCATCCCATACCATTCAGGTTGATTTCATACGCTTCCATTCCATTCCATTCCATTCCTTTCGGGTTGATTCCAATCCATTCCATTCCATTCCATTCGCGTTGATACCATTCCATTCCATTCCATTCCATTGGGGATCATACCCTTTCATTCCATTCCATTCCATTCCATTCCATCCCTTTCTGGATGGTTCCATTCTATTCCATTCCATTCCATTCCCTTCCATTCCATTATATTTCATTCCATTGCATTCCTTTCGGGTTGTTTGTATTCCATTCCTTTCCATTCCATTCAATTCCATTCCATTCTATTCCATTCGGTTTGATTCCATCCCATTCCATTCCATTGCATTCCATTCCATTCCATTCACTTACACTCCATTCCAGTCATGTTGATTCCATTGCATTCCATTCCATTCCATTCCATTCGGGGAGATTCCATTCCCTTCCATTTCTTCCATTCCATTTCACTCCATTCCATTCCATTCAGGTTGATTCCATTCCATTCCATTGCATTTGGGTAGATTCCATATCCTTCCCTTCCATTCCTTTCCATTCCATTCCAATACACTAGGGCTGATTCCATACGCTTCCATTGCCTTCCATTCCATTCCATTCGGGTGGATTCCATTCCATGCCATTCCATTCGCGTTAATACCATTGCATTCCATTCCATTCCATTCCATTCCATTTCATTCCATTCGGGTTGACTCCATTCCATTCCATTCAGTTCCATTCCATTCCATTCCATGCCATTCCAATCCATTAAGTTCGACTCCATTCGGTTTGATTCCATTGCATTCCATTACATTCGGGTTGAATCCATTCCATTCCATTCCACTCCATTAACTTCCATTCCACTCCATTCCATTCCATTCAATTCCATTCGGGTTGGTTCCATCCCATTCCATCCATTCCATTCCATTCCATTCCACTCCATTTCAATCAGGTTGATTCCATTCCATTCCATTCCATTCCATTCCATTCGGATTGATTCCATTCCATTCTATTCCATTCTATTCCTTTTCATTCCAATCCATTCCATTCCATTCCATTCGGGTTGTATCCATTCCATTCCATTCCATTCCATTCCATTTCATTCCATTCCATTCGGGTTGATTCCATTCCATTCCAATCCCTTCCATTCCATTCTGGTTGATTCCATTTCATTCCATTCCACTCAAATCCATTCCATTCGGGTTGATTCCTTTCCATTCCATTCCACTCCATTCGGGTTGATTCTGTTCCATATCATTCCATTCCATCCCATTCCATTCCATTCCATTCCATTCCACTCCATTCCAGTCAGGTGGATTCCACTCCATTTCACTGCATTCCACTCCATTCCATGCCATTCCATACCATTCGGGTTGATTCCTTCCCATTCCATCCAATTCCACTCCATTACATGCCATTCCGTACCATTCCGGTTGATTCCATCCCATTCCATCCAATTCCACTCCATTCCATTCCATTCCATTCCATTCGCGTTGATTCCGTTCCCTTCCATTCCTTACATTCCATTGCATTCCATTCCATTTTATTCGGGTTGATTCCATTCCATTCCATTCCATTCCATTCCATTCGGGTTGTTTCCATTCCATTCCATTCCATTCCATTCCAATACACTCGGCTTGATTCCATACGCTTCCATTGCATTCCATTCCATTCCATTCGGGTGGCTTCCATTCCATCACATTCTATTGCATTCCATTCCATTCCATTCCATTCCATTCCATTCCATTCGCATTAATACCATTCCATTCCATTCCGTTCCATTCCATTCCATTTAATTCCATTCGGGTTGATTCCATTCCATTCCATTCAGTTCCATTCCGTTCCATTCCATTCCATTCCAATCCATTACGTTCGATTCCATTCGGGTTGATTCCATTCCATGGCATTCCATTCCTTTACATTCGAGTTGATTCCATTCCATTCCATTCCACTCCATTGCATTCCATTCCACTCCATTCCATTCCATTCAATTCCATTCGGATTGATTCCCTCCCATTCCATTTCAATCCATTCCATTCCATTCCATTCCATTCCATTCCATTCCATTCCACTCCATTCCACTCCATTCCAATCAGGTTGATTCCATTCCATTCCATTCCATTCCATTCTATTCCATTGCATTCCATTCCATTTGGGTAGTTTCCAATCCATTTCATTCCATTCATTTCCATTCTATTCCATTCCATTCCATTCCATTCCATTCCATTCCATTCGGTTTGATTCCATTCCATTCCATTCTATTCCATTCCATTCCATTCCATTCCATTCCTTTGCATTCCATTCGGGGTGATTCCGTTCCCTTCCATTGCTTCCATTCCATTGCATTCCATTCCATTTTATTCGGGTTGATTTCGTTCTATTCCATTCCATTCCATTCCATTCCATTCCATTCCATTCCATTGGGGTTGATTCCATATCTTTTCCTTCCATTCCTTTCCATTCCATTGCAATCCATTCGGGTTGATTCCGTACACTTCCATTCCATTCCATTGCATTCCATTCCATTTCATTCCATTCGGGTTGATTCCATTCCATTCCTTTACATTACATTACATTCGGGTTGATGCCATTCCATTCCATTCCATTCCATTCCATGGCATTCCAATCCATTACGTTCGATTCCATTCGGGTTGATTCCATTCCATTCCATTCCACTCCATTGCATTCCATACCACTCCATTCCATTCCATTCGGGTTGATTCCATCCAATCCCATTAGATTCCATTCCATTCCATTGCATTCGGGTTGATTCCATTCCAATCCATTCCTTTCCATTCCATTCCATTCTGTTCCATTCAATTCTTTCGGGTTGATTACATTCCCTTCCACTCCGTTGCATTCCATTCCTTTCCATTCCATTCCATTCCATTCCATTCCATTCCATTCCATTCTTTTCTGGTTGATTCCATTCCATTCCATTCCATTCCATTTCATTCCATTCCATTCCATTACATTCCTTTCCATTAGGGTTGATTATATCCTATTCCATTCCATTTCATTTCATTCCACTACATTGCAGTCAGGTTGATTCCACTGCATTCCATTCCATTCCATTCCACTCCATTCCATTCCATTCAACTCCGTTCGTGTTGATTCCATTCCGTTCCTCTCCATTCCTTTCCATTCCATTCCATAGCATTTGGGTTGATTCCATCACATTCCATTCCATTGCATACCATTCCAATCCATTCCATTCCATTCCATTCCATTGCAGTTGATTCCAAACCCTTCGATTCCATTCCATTCCATTCGATTCCGTTCCATTCCATTCGTGTGGATTCCAATAAATTCCATTCCCTTCCATTCCATTCCATTCCAATCCATTCAGGTTGATTCCCTACGCTTCCATTCCATTAATTCCATTCCATTCGGGTGGATTCCATTCCATTCCATTCCATTCCATTCCATTCCATTCCATTCGGTGTGATTCCTTTCCATTCCTTTGCACTCCATTGCATTCCATTCCACTCCATTCCATTCCATTCCATTCCATTCCATTCCATTCCATTCCCTTCCATTCGGGTTGATTCCATCCCAATCCAAGCCATTCCATTCCATTCCATTCCATTCCACTCCATTCCAATCAGGTTGATTCCATTCCATTCTATTCCATTCCATTCCATTCCATTCCATTCGGGTTGATTCCATTCCATTCCATTCCATTCCATTCCATTGCATTCCATTCCACTCCATTCGGGTTGTTTCCATTCTATTCCGTTCCATTACGTTCGGTTTGATTCCATTCAATTCCATTCCACTCCATTGCATTCCATTCCACTCCATCCCATTCCATTGCATTCCATTCCATTCGGGGTTATTCCATTCCTTTCCATTCCATTCCATTCTATTACATTCCATTCCATTCCTTTAGGGTTGATTAAATCCTATTCAATTCCATTTCATTTTATTCCACTCCATTCCAGTCGCGTTGATTCCATTCCATTCCATATCATTCCATTCCATTCCATTCCATTCCATTTCATTCCATTCGGGTTGATTCCATTCCATTCCATTCAGTTCCATTCCAATCCATTCCATGCCATTCCAATCCATTACGTTCGATTCCATTCTTGTTGATTCCATTGCATTCCATTCCATTCGGGGTTATTCCATTCCATTCCATTCCATTCCATTCCATTCCATTCAATTCGGGTTTATTCCATTCCAATCCATTCCATTCCATTCCATTCCATTCCATTCCATTCTATTCCATTCCATTCCATTCCATTAGGCTTGTTTCCATTCGATTTCATTCCATTCCATACCATTCCATTCCACTCCATTCCATGCCATCCCATACCATTCAGGTTGATTTCATACGCTTCCATTCCATTCCATTCCATTCCATTCGGGTTGATTCCAATCCATTCCATTCCATTCCATTCGCGTTGATACCATTCCATTCCATTCCATTCCATTGGGGATCATACCATTCCATTCCATTCCATTCCATTCCATTCCATTCCATTCCATCCCTTTCTGGATGGTTCCATTCTATTCCATTCCATTCCATTCCCTTCCATTCCATTATATTTCATTCCATTGCATTCCTTTCGGGTTGTTTCTATTCCATTCCTTTCCATTCCATTTAATTCCATTCCATTCTATTCCATTCGGTTTGATTCTATCCCATTCCATTCCATTGCATTCCATTCCATTCCATTCACTTACACTCCATTCCAGTCAGGTTGATTCCATTGCATTCCATTCCATTCCATTCCATTCGGGGAGATTCCATTCCCTTCCATTTCTTCCATTCCATTTCACTCCATTCCATTCCATTCAAGTTGATTCCATTCCATTCCATTGCATTTGGGTAGATTCCATATCCTTCCCTTCCATTCCTTTCCATTCCATTCCAATACACTCGGGCTGATTCCATACGCTTCCATTGCCTTCCATTCCATTCCATTCGGGTGGATTCCATTCCATGCCATTCCATTCGCGTTAATACCATTGCATTCCATTCCATTCCATTCCATTCCATTTCATTCCATTCGGGTTGACTCCATTCCATTCCATTCAGTTCCATTCCATTCCATTCCATGCCATTCCAATCCATTAAGTTCGATTCCATTCGGTTTGATTCCATTGCATTCCATTACATTCGGGTTGAATCCATTCCATTCCATTCCACTCCATTAACTTCCATTCCACTCCATTCCATTCCATTCAATTCCATTCGGGTTGGTTCCATCCCATTCCATCCATTCCATTCCATTCCATTCCACTCCATTTCAATCAGGTTGATTCCATTCCATTCCATTCCATTCCATTCCATTCGGGTTGATTCCATTCCATTCTATTCCATTCTATTCCATTCCATTCCAATCCATTCCATTCCATTCCATTCGGGTTGTATCCATTCCATTCCATTCCATTCCATTTCATTCCATTCCATTCGGGTTGATTCCATTCCATTCCAATCCCTTCCATTCCATTCGGGTTGATTCCATTTCATTCCATTCCACTCAAATCCATTCCATTCGGGTTGATTCCTTTCCATTCCATTCCACTCCATTTGGGTTGATTCTGTTCCATATCATTCCATTCCATCCCATTCCATTCCATTCCATTCCACTCCATTCCAGTCAGGTGGATTCCACTCCATTTCACTGCATTCCACTCCATTCCATGCCATTCCATACCATTCGGGTTGATTCCTTCCCATTCCATCCAATTCCACTCCATTACATGCCATTCCATACCATTCCGGTTGATTCCATCCCATTCCATCCAATTCCACTCCATTCCATTCCATTCCATTCCATTCGCGTTGATTCCGTTCCCTTCCATTCCTTACATTCCATTGCATTCCATTCCATTTTATTCGGGTTGATTCCATTCCATTCCATTCCATTCGGGTTGTTTCCATTCCATTCCATTCCATTCCATTCCAATACACTCGGCTTGATTCCATACGCTTCCATTGCATTCCATTCCATTCCATTCGGGTGGATTCCATTCCATCACTTTCTATTGCATTCCATTCCATTCCATTCCATTCCATTCGCATTAATACCATTCCATTCCATTCCGTTCCATTCCATTCCATTTAATTCCATTCCGGTTGATTCCATTCCATTCCATTCAGTTCCATTCCGTTCCATTCCATTCCATTCCAATCCATTACGTTCGATTCCATTCGGGTTGATTCCATTCCATGGCATTCCATTCCTTTACATTCGAGTTGATTCCATTCCATTCCATTCCACTCCATTGCATTCCATTCCACTCCATTCCATTCCATTCAATTCCATTCGGATTGATTCCCTCCCATTCCATTTCAATCCATTCCATTCCATTCCATTCCATTCCATTCCATTCCATTCCACTCCATTCCACTCCATTCCAATCAGGTTGATTCCATTCCATTCCATTCCATTCCATTCTATTCCATTGCATTCCATTCCATTTGGGTAGATTCCAATCCATTTCATTCCATTCATTTCCATTCTATTCCATTCCATTCCATTCCATTCCATTCCATTCGGTTTGATTCCATTCCATTCCATTCTATTCCATTCCATTCCATTCCATTCCATTCCTTTCCATTCCATTCGGGGTGATTCCGTTCCCTTCCATTGCTTCCATTCCATTGCATTCCATTCCATTTTATTCGGGTTGATTTCGTTCTATTCCATTCCATTCCATTCCATTCCATTCCATTCCATTCCATTCCATTCGGGTTGATTCCATATCCTTTCCTTCCATTCCTTTCCATTCCATTGCAATCCATTCGGGTTGATTCCATACACTTCCATTCCATTCCATTGCATTCCATTCCATTTCATTCCATTCGGGTTGATTCAATTCCATTCCTTTACATTACATTACATTCGGGTTGATGCCATTCCATTCCATTCCATTCCATTCCATGGCATTCCAATCCATTACGTTCGATTCCATTCGGGTTGATTCCATTCCATTCCATTCCACTCCATTGCATTCCATGCCACTCCATTCCATTCCTTCGGGTTGATTCCATCCAATCCCATTAGATTCCATTCCATTCCATTGCATTCGGGTTGATTCCATTCCAATCCATTCCTTTCCATTCCATTCCATTCTGTTCCATTCAATTATTTCGGGTTGATTACATTCCCTTCCACTCCGTTGCATTCCATTCCTTTCCATTCCATTCCATTCCATTCCATTCCATTCCATTCTTCTCTGGTTGATTCCATTCCATTCCATTCCATTCCATTTGATTCCATTCCATTCCATTACATTCCTTTCCATTAGGGTTGATTATATCCTATTCCATTCCATTTCATTTCATTCCACTACATTGCAGTCAGGTTGATTCCACTGCATTCCATTCCATTCCATTCCACTCCATTCCATTCCATTCAACTCCGTTCGTGTTGATTCCATTCCGTTCCTCTCCATTCCTTTCCATTCCATTCCATAGCATTTGGGTTGATTCCATCACATTCCATTCTATTGCATACCATTCCAATCCATTCCATTCCATTCCACTCCATTGCAGTTGATTCCAAACCCTTCGATTCCATTCCATTCCATTCGATTCCGTTCCATTCCATTCGTGTGGATTCCAATAAATTCCATTCCCTTCCATTCCATTCCATTCCAATCCATTCAGGTTGATTCCCTACGCTTCCATTCCATTAATTTCATTCCATTCGGTTGGATTCCATTCCATTCCATTCCATTCCATTCCATTCCATTCCATTCCATTCGGTGTGATTCCTTTCTATTCCTTTGCACTCCATTGCATTCCATTCAACTCCATTCCATTCCATTCCATTCCATTCCATTCCATTCCATTCCATTCCATTCCCTTCCATTCGGGTTGATTCCATCCCAATCCAAGCCATTCCATTCCATTCCATTCCATTCCACTCCATTCCAATCAGGTTGATTCCATTCCATTCTATTCCATTCCATTCCATTCCATTCCATTCGGGTTGATTCCATTCCATTCCATTCCATTCCATTCCATTGCATTCCATTCCACTCCATTCGGGTTATTTCCATTCTATTCCGTTCCATTACGTTCGGTTTGATTCCATTCAATTCCATTCCACTCCATTGCATTCCATTCCACTCCATCCCATTCCATTGCATTCCATTCCATTCGGGGTTATTCCATTCCTTTCCATTCCATTCCATTCTATTACATTCCATTCCATTCCTTTAGGGTTGATTAAATCCTATTCAATTCCATTTCATTTCATTCCACTCCATTCCAGTCGCGTTGATTCCATTCCATTCCATATCATTCCATTCCATTCCTTTCCATTCCATTTCATTCCATTCGGGTTGATTCCATTCCATTCCATTTAGTTCCATTCCAATCCATTCCATGCCATTCCAATCCATTACGTTCGATTCCATTCTTGTTGATTCCATTGCATTCCATTCCATTCGGGGTTATTCCATTCCATTCCATTCCATTCCATTCAATTCGGGTTTATTCCATTCCACTCCATTCCATTCCATTCCATTCCATTCCATTCCATTCCATTCTATTCCATTCCATTCCATTCCATTAGGCTTGTTTCCATTCGATTTCATTCCATTCCATACCATTCCATTCCACTCCATTCCATGCCATCCCATACCATTCAGGTTGATTTCAAACGCTTCCATTCCATTCCATTCCATTCCATTCGGGTTGATTTCAATCCATTCCATTCCATTCCATTCGCGTTGATACCATTCCATTCCATTCCATTCCATTGGGGATCATACCATTCCATTCCATTCCATTCCATTCCATTCCATCCCTTTCTGGATGGTTCCATTCTATTCCATTCCATTCCATTCCCTTCCATTCCATTATATTTCTTTCCATTGCATTCCTTTCGGGTTGTTTCTATTCCATTCCTTTCCATTCCATTCAATTCCATTCCATTCTATTCCATTCGGTTTGATACCATCCCATTCCATTCCATTGCATTCCATTCCATTCCATTCACTTACACTCCATTCCAGTCAGGTTGATTCCATTGCATTCCATTCCATTCCATTCCATTCGGGGAGATTCCATTCCCTTCCATTTCTTCCATTCCATTTCACTCCATTCCATTCCATTCAGGTTGATTCCATTCCATTCCTTTGCATTTGGGTAGATTCCATATCCTTCCCTTCCATTCCTTTCCATTCCATTCCAATACACTCGGGGTGATTCCATACGCTTCCATTGCCTTCCATTCCATTCCATTCGGGTGGATTCCGTTTCATGCCATTCCATTCGCGTTAATACCATTGCATTCCATTCCATTCCATTCCATTCCATTTCATTCCATTCGGGTTGACTCCATTCCATTCCATTCAGTTCCATTCCATTCCATTCCATGCCATTCCAATCCATTAAGTTCGATTCCATTCGGTTTGATTCCATTGCATTCCATTACATTCGGGTTGAATCCATTCCATTCCATTCCACTCCATTAACTTCCATTCCACTCCATTCCATTCCATTCAATTCCATTCGGGTTGGTTCCATCCCATTCCATCCATTCCATTCCATTCCATTCCACTCCATTTCAATCAGGTTGATTCCATTCCATTCCATTCCATTCCATTCGGGTTGATTCCATTCCATTCTATTCCATTCTATTCCATTCCATTCCAATCCATTCCATTCCATTCCATTCGGGTTGTATCCATTCCATTCCATTCCATTTCATTCCATTCCATTCGGGTTGATTCCATTCCATGCCAATCCCTTCCATTCCATTCTGGTTGATTCCATTTCATTCCATTCCACTCAAATCCATTCCATTCGGGTTGATTCCTTTCCATTCCATTCCACTCCATTCGGGTTGATTCTGTTCCATATCATTCCATTCCATCCCATTCCATTCCATTCCATTCCACTCCATTCCAGTCAGGTGGATTCCACTCCATTTCACTGCATTCCACTCCATTCCATGCCATTCCATACCATTCGCGTTGATTCCTTCCCATTCCATCCAATTCCACTCCATTACATGCCATTCCGTACCATTCCGGTTGATTCCATCCCATTCCATCCAATTCCACTCCATTCCATTCCATTCCATTCCATTCGCGTTGATTCCGTTCCCTTCCATTCCATTCCATTCCATTCGGGTTGTTTCCATTCCATTCCATTCCATTCCATTCCAATACACTCGGCTTGATTCCATACGCTTCCATTGCATTCCATTCCATTCCATTCGGGTGGATTCCATTCCATCACATTCTATTGCATTCCATTCCATTCCATTCCATTCCATTCGCATTAATACCATTCCATTCCATTCCGTTCCATTCCATTCCATTTAATTCCATTCCGGTTGATTCCATTCCATTCCATTCAGTTCCATTCCGTTCCATTCCATTCCATTCCAATCCATTACGTTCGATTCCATTCGGGTTGATTCCATTCCATGGCATTCCATTCCTTTACATTCGAGTTGATTCCATTCCATTCCATTCCACTCCATTGCATTCCATTCCACTCCATTCCATTCCATTCAATTCCATTCGGATTGATTCCCTCCCATTCCATTTCAATCTATTCCATTCCATTCCATTCCATTCCATTCCATTCCATTCCATTCCATTCCACTCCATTCCACTCCATTCCAATCAGGTTGATTCCATTCCATTCCATTCCATTCCATTCTATTCCATTGCATTCCATTCCATTTGGGTAGTTTCCAATCCATTTCATTCCATTCATTTCCATTCTATTCCATTCCATTCCATTCCATTCCATTCCATTCCATTCGGTTTGATTCCATTCCATTCCATTCTATTCCATTCCATTCCATTCCATTCCATTCCTTTCCATTCCATTCGGGGTGATTCCGTTCCCTTCCATTGCTTCCATTCCATTGCATTCCATTCCATTTTATTCGGGTTGATTTCGTTCTATTCCATTCCATTCCATTCCATTCCATTCCATTCCATTCCATTCCATTCCATTCGGGTTGATTCCATATCCTTTCCTTCCATTCCTTTCCATTCCATTGCAATCCATTCGGGTTGATTCCATACACTTCCATTCCATTCCATTGCATTCCATTCCATTTCATTCCATTCGGGTTGATTCAATTCCATTCCTTTACATTAAATTACATTCGGGTTGATGCCATTCCATTCCATTCCATTCCATTCCATGGCATTCCAATCCATTACGTTCGATTCCATTCGGGTTGATTCCATTCCATTCCATTCCACTCCATTGCATTCCATACCACTCCATTCCATTCCATTCGGGTTGATTCCATCCAATCCCATTAGATTCCATTCCATTCCATTGCATTCGGGTTGATTCCATTCCAATCCATTCCTTTCCATTCCATTCCATTCTGTTCCATTCAATTCTTTCGGGTTTATTACATTCCCTTCCACTCCGTTGCATTCCATTCCTTTCCATTCCATTCCATTCCATTCCATTCCATTCCATTCCATTCCATTCCATTCTTTTCTGGTTGATTCCATTCCATTCCATTCCATTCCATTTCATTCCATTCCATTCCATTACATTCCTTTCCATTAGGGTTGATTATATCCTATTCCACTCCATTTCATTTCATTCCACTACATTGCAATCAGGTTGATTCCACTGCATTCCATTCCATTCCATTCCACTCCATTCCATTCCATTCAACTCCGTTCGGGTTGATTCCATTCCGTTCCTCTCCATTCCTTTCCATTCCATTCCATAGCATTTGGGTTGATTCCATCACATTCCATTCCATTGCATACCATTCCAATCCATTCCATTCCATTCCATTCCATTGCAGTTGATTCCAAACCCTTCGATTCCATTCCATTCCATTCGATTCCATTCCATTCCATTCGTGTGGATTCCAATAAATTCCATTGCCTTCCATTCCATTCCATTCCAATCCATTCAGGTTGATTCCCTACGCTTCCATTCCATTAATTCCATTCCATTCGGGTGGATTCCATTCCATTCCATTCCATTCCATTCGGTGTGATTCCTTTCCATTCCTTTGCACTCCATTGCATTCCATTCCACTCCATTCCATTCCATTCCATTCCATTCCATTCCATTCCATTCCCTTCCATTCGGGTTGATTCCATCCCAATCCAAGCCATTCCATTCCATTCCATTCCATTCCACTCCATTCCAATCAGGTTGATTCCATTCCATTCTATTCCATTCCATTCCATTCCATTCCATTCGGGTTGATTCCATTCCATTCCATTCCATTCCATTGCATTCCATTCCACTCCATTCGGGTTGTTTCCATTCTATTCCGTTCCATTACGTTCGGTTTGATTCCATTCAATTCCATTCCACTCCATTGCATTCCATTCCACTCCATCCCATTCCATTGCATTCCATTCCATTCGGGGTTATTCTATTCCTTTCCATTCCATTCCATTCTATTCCATTCCATTCCATTCCTTTAGGGTTGATTAAATCCTATTCAATTCCATTTCATTTCATTCCACTCCATTCCACTCGGGTTGATTCCATTCCATTCCATATCATTCCATTCCATTCCATTCCATTCCATTTCATTCCATTCGGGTTGATTCCATTCCATTCCATTCAGTTCCATTCCAATCCATTCCATGCCATTCCAATCCATTACGTTCGATTCCATTCTTGTTGATTCCATTGCATTCCATTCCATTCGGGGTTATTCCATTCCATTCCATTCCATTCCATTCCATTAGGGTTGATTATATCCTATTCAAATCCATTTCATTTCATTCCACTCCATTCCAGTCAGGTTGATTCCATTGCATTCCATTCCATTCGGGGTTATTCCATTCCATTCCATTCCATTCCATTCCATTCCATTTGGGTTGATTGCATTCCATTCCTGTCCATTCCATTCCATTCCATACCATTTGGGTTGATTCCATCCCATTCCATTCCATTCAATACCATTCCAATCCATGCCATTCCATTCCATTCCAGTTGATTCCAATCCCTTCGTTTACATTCCTTTCCATTCGATTCCGTTCCATTCCATTCCATTCGGGTGGATTCCAATCAATTCCATTCCATTCAATTCCATTCCATTCGGGTTGATTCCAATCCATTCCATTCCATTCGGTTTGATTCCATTCCACTGCATTCCATTCCACTCCATTCCAATCAGGTTGATTCCATTCCATTCCATTCCATTCCATTCCATTCCATTCCATTCCATTCCATTCCATTCTGGTTGATTCCATCCCATTCCATTCCATTCTTTCCATTCCTTTCCACTCCTTTCCAATCAGGTTGATTCCATACCATTCCATTCCATTCCATTCCATTCGGTTTGATTCCATTCCATTCCATTCCAATCCATTCGGGTTGATTCCACACACTTCCATTCCATTCCATTCCATTCCATTCCGTTCCATTCCATTCCATTCCTTTTCATTCCATTCCATTCTTTTCGGGTTGATGCTATTCCATTCCTTTCCATTCCATTCCTCTCAATTCCATTCTATTCCATTCGGATTGATTCCATCCCATTCCATTCCATTCCATTCCATTCCATTCACTTCACTCCATTCCAGTGAGGTTGATTACATTCCGTTCCATTCCATTCCATTCCATTCCATTCCATTCCATTCCATTCCATTCCATTCCATTCCATTCCATTTGGGTGGATTCCATTCCATTCCATTCGCGTTAATACCATTCCATTCCATTCCATTCCATTCCATTTCATTCCATTCGGGTTGACTCCATTCCATTCCATTCAGTTCCATTCTATTCCATTCCGTGCCATTCCAATCCATTACGTTCGATTCCATTCGGGTTGATTCCATTCCATTTCATTGCATTCCATTACATTCGGGTTGATTCCATTCCATTCCATTCCAGTCCATTACCTTCCATTCCACTCCATTCCATTCCATTCGGGTTGATTCCATCCCATTCCATTCCATTCCATTGCATTCCATTCCACTCCATTCCAATCAGGTTGATTCCATTCCATTCCAGTCCATTCCATTCCATTCCATTTGGGTTGATTCCATTCCACACCATTCCATTCTATTCCATTCAATTCCATTCCATTCCACTCCATTCCTTGCCATTCCATGCCATTCGGGTTGATTCCATCCCATTCCATTCTATTCCATTGCATTCCATTCCATTCCATTCCATTCCATTCCATTCGGTTTGAATCCATTCCATTCCATTCCATTCCATTCCACTCCATTCCATTCGGTTTGATTCCATTCCCTTCCAATCCTTCCATTCCATTGCATTCCATTCCGTTTTATTCGGATTGATTCCATTCCATTCCATTCCATTCCATTCCATTCCATTCCATTCCATTCGCGTTGATTCCATGTGCTTCCCTTCCCTTCCATTCCATTCCATTCCAATCCATTCGGGTTGATTTCACACACTTCCATTCCATTCCATTCCATTCCATTCCATTCCATTCCATTCCATTCCATTCCTTTCCATTCGCGTTGATTCCATTCCATTCGTTTCCATTACATTACATTCGGGTTGATTCCATTCCATTCCATTCCATCCCATTCCATTCCATTCCATTCCATGGCATTCCAATACATTACATTCGATTTCCTTCGGGTTGATTCCATTCCATTCCATTCCACTCTATTGCATTCCATTCCACTCCATTCCATTCCATTCCATTCCATTCCATTCCGGTTGATTCCATCCCATCTCATTAGATTCCATTCCATTCCATTACTCTCCACACCATTCCAATCAGATTGATTCCATTCCATTCCATTCCATTCCATTCCATTCCGGTTGATTCCATTCCATTCCATTCCATTCAATTCCACTACATTCCATTCAATTCCACTCCATTCCATGGCATTCCATACCATTCGTGTTGATTCCATCCCTTTCCATTCCGTTCAACTCCATTCCATTCCAATCCATACGGCTTGATTCCATTCCCTTCCGTTCCATTGCAATCCATTCCATTCCATTCGGGTTGATTCTATTGCATTCCATTCCATTCCATTCCATTCCGGTTGATTCCATATCCTCCCCTTTCATTCCATTCCATTCCATTCCAATCCATTCGTGTTGATTCCATGCGATTCCCTTCCAATCCATTCCATTCCTTTCGGGTTGATTCCATGCCATTCCATTCCATTCCATTCCATTCCATTCCATTCCATTCCCTTCCATTCCATTCGGGTCGATACCATGCCATTCCATTCCATTCCATTCCTTTCCATTCCATTCGGGTTGATTCCATTCCTTTCCATTCTTTTCCATTCCATTCCATTCCATTCCATTCCAGTCCATTCCATTCAATTCCATTAGGGTTGATTCCATTCCATTCCATTCCATTCCATACCATTCTGGTTGATTCCATTCCATTCCATTCCATTCAAATCCATTCCATTCGGGTTGATTCCCTTCCATTCCATTCCACTCCATTCGGGTTTATTCCATTCCATTTCATTCCATTCCATCCCATTCCATTCCATTCCATTCCACTGCATTCCAGTCAGGTTGATTCCACTATATTGCACTCCATTGCAATCCATTCCATGCCATACCATAGGATTCGTGTTGATTCCATATCATTCCATTCCATTCTATTCCGTTCCATTACATTGCATTCCATTCCATTCCACTCCGTTTGATTCCATTCCATTCCATTCCATTCCATTCCATTCCATTCCATTCCACTCCATTCCGTTCTTGGTGATTCCATTCCCTTCCATTTCTTCCATTCCATTGCTTTCCATTGCATTCCAGTCGGGTTGATTCCATTCCATTCCATTCGGGGGGATTCCTTTCCATCCCATTTAATTCCATACAATTCCATTCCATTCCATTCCATTCCATTCCATTCCATTCGCGTTAATACCATTCCAATCCATTCCATTCCATTCCAATCCATTTCATTCCATTCGGGTTGATTCCATTCCAGTCCATTCAGTTCCATTCCATTCGATTCCACGACATTCCAATCCATTACGTTCGATTACATTCGGGTTGATTCCATTCCATTCCATTCCATTCCATTCCATTCCATTCCATTCCATTACATTCGAGTTGATTCCATTCCATTCCATTACATTAGGGTTGATTCCATTCCATTCCATTCCACTCCATTGCATTCCATTCCACTCCATTCTATTCCATTCCATTGCATTCGGGTTGATTCCACCCCATTCCACTCCATTCCATTCCATTCCATTCCATTCCACTCCATTCCAATCAGGTTGATTCCATTCCATTCCATATCATTCCATTCCATTCCATTCCATTCCTTTCCATTCCATTCCATTCCATTCCATTCCGGTTGATTCCATTCCTTTCTATTCCATTCTATTCCATTCCATTCCAATCCATTCCATTCCATTCGTGTTGTTTCCATTCCATTCCATTCCATTCCATTCCATTCCATTCGGGTTGATTCCATTCCATTCCATTCCCTTCCATTCCATTCTTGTTGATTCCATTTCATTCCATTCCATTCAAATCAATTCCATTCGGGTTGATTCCATTCCATTCCATTCCACTCCATTCGGGTTGATTCCAATCCATTTCATTCCATTCCATCCCATTCCATTCCATTCCATTCCACTCCATTCCAGTCAGTTTGATTCCACTCCATTTCACTGCATTCCACTCCATTCAATGCCATTCCATACCATTCGGGTTGATTCCATCACATTCCATTCCTTTCCATTCCATTCCATTCAATTCCATTCGGTTTGATTCCATTCCATTCCATTCCATGCCATTGCATTCCATTCCATTCCAATCGTGGTGATTCCATTCCCCTCGTGGTGATTCCATTCCCTTCCATTTCTTCCATTCCATTGCATTCCATTTCTTCCATTCGTGTTGATTCAATTCCATTCCATTCCATTCCATTCCATTCCATTCGGGTTGATTCCATACCATACCATTCCATTCCGTTCCATTCCATTCCTTTCGCGTTGATTCCATTTCCTTCCCTTCCATTCCATTCCATTCCATTCTAATCCATTCGTGTTTATTCCATACGCTTCCATTCCATTCCATTCCATTCCATTCGGGTTGATTCCTATCCATTCCCTTCCATTCCGTTCGCGTTGATACCATTCCATTCCACTCCATTCCATTCGGTTTGATTCCATTCCATTCCATTCCATTCCATTCCTTTCTGGATGGTTCCATTCCATTCCTTTCCATTCCATTCCATTTCATTCCATTCCATTCCTTTCTGGTTTATTCCATTCCATTCCTTTCCATTCCACTCATTTCCATTCCATTCCATTCCATTCGGGTTGAACCCATTCCATTCCATTCCATTCCATTCCATTCCGTTCCATTCCTTTCCATTCCATTACATTCCACTCCATTCCAGTCAGGTAGATTCCATTCCATTCCATTCCATTCCATTCGTGGTGATCCCATTCCCATCCATTTCTTCCATTCCATTGCATTCCATTACATTCCATTCCATTCGGGTTGATTCGATTCCATTACATTCCGTTTGGTTTGATTCCATATCCTTCCCTTCCATTCCATTCCATTCCATTCCAATACACTCGGGTTGATTTCATACGCTTCCATTGCATTCCATTCCATTCCATTCGGGTGGATTCCATTCTATTCCATTCCATTCCTTTCCATTCCATTCCATTCTCGTTAATACCATTCCATTCCATTCCATTCAATTTAATTCCATTTTATTCCATTCGGGTTGATTCCATTCCATTCTTTCAGTTCCATTCCATTTCATTCCATGCCATTCCAATCCATTACGGTCCATTCCATTTGCGTTGATTCCATTCCATTCCATTCGTTTCCATTCAATTCCATTATATTACATTCGGGTTGATTCCATTCCAATCCATTCCATTCCACTGCATTGCATTCCATTCCACTCCATTCCATTCCATTCCATTCCATTCGGGTTGATTCCATCCCATTTCATTCCATTCAATCCCTTTCTATTAAATTGAATTCCACTGCATTCCAATCAGGTTCATTTCATTTCATTCCATTCCATTCCATTCCATTCCATTCCATTCGGGTTGATTCCATTCCATTCCATTCCATTCCATTCCATTCCATTCCATTCCATTCTATTCCATTCCATTCCATTCCATTAGGCTTGTTTCCATTCGATTTCATTCCATTCCATACCATTCCATTCCACTCCATTCCATGCCATCCCATACCATTCAGGTTGATTTCATACGCTTCCATTCCATTCCATTCCATTCCTTTCGGGTTGATTCCAATCCATTCCATTCCATTCCATTCGCGTTGATACCATTCCATTCCATTCCATTCCATTGGGGATCATACCCTTTCATTCCATTCCATTCCATTCCATTCCATCCCTTTCTGGATGGTTCCATTCTATTCCATTCCATTCCATTCCCTTCCATTCCATTATATTTCATTCCATTGCATTCCTTTCGGGTTGTTTGTATTCCATTCCTTTCCATTCCATTCAATTCCATTCCATTCTATTCCATTCGGTTTGATTCCATCCCATTCCATTCCATTGCATTCCATTCCATTCCATTCACTTACACTCCATTCCAGTCATGTTGATTCCATTGCATTCCATTCCATTCCATTCCATTCGGGGAGATTCCATTCCCTTCCATTTCTTCCATTCCATTTCACTCCATTCCATTCCATTCAGGTTGATTCCATTCCATTCCATTGCATTTGGGTAGATTCCATATCCTTCCCTTCCATTCCTTTCCATTCCATTCCAATACACTAGGGCTGATTCCATACGCTTCCATTGCCTTCCATTCCATTCCATTCGGGTGGATTCCATTCCATGCCATTCCATTCGCGTTAATACCATTGCATTCCATTCCATTCCATTCCATTCCATTTCATTCCATTCGGGTTGACTCCATTCCATTCCATTCAGTTCCATTCCATTCCATTCCATGCCATTCCAATCCATTAAGTTCGACTCCATTCGGTTTGATTCCATTGCATTCCATTACATTCGGGTTGAATCCATTCCATTCCATTCCACTCCATTAACTTCCATTCCACTCCATTCCATTCCATTCAATTCCATTCGGGTTGGTTCCATCCCATTCCATCCATTCCATTCCATTCCATTCCACTCCATTTCAATCAGGTTGATTCCATTCCATTCCATTCCATTCCATTCCATTCGGATTGATTCCATTCCATTCTATTCCATTCTATTCCATTTCATTCCAATCCATTCCATTCCATTCCATTCGGGTTGTATCCATTCCATTCCATTCCATTCCATTCCATTTCATTCCATTCCATTCGGGTTGATTCCATTCCATTCCAATCCCTTCCATTCCATTCTGGTTGATTCCATTTCATTCCATTCCACTCAAATCCATTCCATTCGGGTTGATTCCTTTCCATTCCATTCCACTCCATTCGGGTTGATTCTGTTCCATATCATTCCATTCCATCCCATTCCATTCCATTCCATTCCATTCCACTCCATTCCAGTCAGGTGGATTCCACTCCATTTCACTGCATTCCACTCCATTCCATGCCATTCCATACCATTCGGGTTGATTCCTTCCCATTCCATCCAATTCCACTCCATTACATGCCATTCCGTACCATTCCGGTTGATTCCATCCCATTCCATCCAATTCCACTCCATTCCATTCCATTCCATTCCATTCGCGTTGATTCCGTTCCCTTCCATTCCTTACATTCCATTGCATTCCATTCCATTTTATTCGGGTTGATTCCATTCCATTCCATTCCATTCCATTCCATTCGGGTTGTTTCCATTCCATTCCATTCCATTCCATTCCAATACACTCGGCTTGATTCCATACGCTTCCATTGCATTCCATTCCATTCCATTCGGGTGGCTTCCATTCCATCACATTCTATTGCATTCCATTCCATTCCATTCCATTCCATTCCATTCGCATTAATACCATTCCATTCCATTCCGTTCCATTCCATTCCATTTAATTCCATTCGGGTTGATTCCATTCCATTCCATTCAGTTCCATTCCGTTCCATTCCATTCCATTCCAATCCATTACGTTCGATTCCATTCGGGTTGATTCCATTCCATGGCATTCCATTCCTTTACATTCGAGTTGATTCCATTCCATTCCATTCCACTCCATTGCATTCCATTCCACTCCATTCCATTCCATTCAATTCCATTCGGATTGATTCCCTCCCATTCCATTTCAATCCATTCCATTCCATTCCATTCCATTCCATTCCATTCCATTCCACTCCATTCCACTCCATTCCAATCAGGTTGATTCCATTCCATTCCATTCCATTCCATTCTATTCCATTGCATTCCATTCCATTTGGGTAGTTTCCAATCCATTTCATTCCATTCATTTCCATTCTATTCCATTCCATTCCATTCCATTCCATTCCATTCCATTCCATTCGGTTTGATTCCATTCCATTCCATTCTATTCCATTCCATTCCATTCCATTCCATTCCTTTCCATTCCATTCGGGGTGATTCCGTTCCCTTCCATTGCTTCCATTCCATTGCATTCCATTCCATTTTATTCGGGTTGATTTCGTTCTATTCCATTCCATTCCATTCCATTCCATTCCATTCCATTCCATTGGGGTTGATTCCATATCCTTTCCTTCCATTCCTTTCCATTCCATTGCAATCCATTCGGGTTGATTCCGTACACTTCCATTCCATTCCATTGCATTCCATTCCATTTCATTCCATTCGGGTTGATTCCATTCCATTCCTTTACATTACATTACATTCGGGTTGATGCCATTCCATTCCATTCCATTCCATTCCATGGCATTCCAATCCATTACGTTCGATTCCATTCGGGTTGATTCCATTCCATTCCATTCCACTCCATTGCATTCCATACCACTCCATTCCATTCCATTCGGGTTGATTCCATCCAATCCCATTAGATTCCATTCCATTCCATTGCATTCGGGTTGATTCCATTCCAATCCATTCCTTTCCATTCCATTCCATTCTGTTCCATTCAATTCTTTCGGGTTGATTACATTCCCTTCCACTCCGTTGCATTCCATTCCTTTCCATTCCATTCCATTCCATTCCATTCCATTCCATTCCATTCTTTTCTGGTTGATTCCATTCCATTCCATTCCATTCCATTTCATTCCATTCCATTCCATTACATTCCTTTCCATTAGGGTTGATTATATCCTATTCCATTCCATTTCATTTCATTCCACTACATTGCAGTCAGGTTGATTCCACTGCATTCCATTCCATTCCATTCCACTCCATTCCATTCCATTCAACTCCGTTCGTGTTGATTCCATTCCGTTCCTCTCCATTCCTTTCCATTCCATTCCATAGCATTTGGGTGGATTCCATCACATTCCATTCCATTGAATACCATTCCAATCCATTCCATTCCATTCCATTCCATTGCAGTTGATTCCAAACCCTTCGATTCCATTCCATTCCATTCGATTCCGTTCCATTCCATTCGTGTGGATTCCAATAAATTCCATTCCCTTCCATTCCATTCCATTCCAATCCATTCAGGTTGATTCCCTACGCTTCCATTCCATTAATTACATTCCATTCGGGTGGATTCCATTCCATTCCATTCCATTCCATTCCATTCCATTCCATTCCATTCGGTGTGATTCCTTTCCATTCCTTTGCACTCCATTGCATTCCATTCCACTCCATTCCATTCCATTCCATTCCATTCCATTCCATTCCCTTCCATTCGGGTTGATTCCATCCCAATCCAAGCCATTCCATTCCATTCCATTCCATTCCACTCCATTCCAATCAGGTTGATTCCATTCCATTCTATTCCATTCCATTCCATTCCATTCCATTCGGGTTGATTCCATTCCATTCCATTCCATTCCATTCCATTGCATTCCATTCCACTCCATTCGGGTTGTTTCCATTCTATTCCGTTCCATTACGTTCGGTTTGATTCCATTCAATTCCATTCCACTCCATTGCATTCCATTCCACTCCATCCCATTCCATTGCATTCCATTCCATTCGGGGTTATTCCATTCCTTTCCATTCCATTCCATTCTATTACATTCCATTCCATTCCTTTAGGGTTGATTAAATCCTATTCAATTCCATTTCATTTCATTCCACTCCATTCCAGTCGCGTTGATTCCATTCCATTCCATATGATTCCATTCCATTCCATTCCATTCCATTTCATTCCATTCGGGTTGATTCCATTCCATTCCATTCAGTTCCATTCCAATCCATTCCATGCCATTCCAATCCATTACGTTCGATTCCATTCTTGTTGATTCCATTGCATTCCATTCCATTCGGGGTTATTCCATTCCATTCCATTCCATTCCATTCCATTCCATTCAATTCGGGTTTATTCCATTCCATTCCATTCCATTCCATTCCATTCTATTCCATTCCATTCCATTCCATTAGGCTTGTTTCCATTCGATTTCATTCCATTCCATACCATTCCATTCCACTCCATTCCATGCCATCCCATACCATTCAGGTTGATTTCATACGCTTCCATTCCATTCCATTCCATTCCATTCGGGTTGATTTCAATCCATTCCATTCCATTCCATTCGCGTTGATACCATTCCATTCCATTCCATTCCATTGGGGATCATACCATTCCATTCCATTCCATTCCATTCCATTCCATTCCATCCCTTTCTGGATGGTTCCATTCTATTCCATTCCATTCCATTCCCTTCCATTCCATTATATTTCTTTCCATTGCATTCCTTTCGGGTTGTTTCTATTCCATTCCTTTCCATTCCATTCAATTCCATTCCATTCTATTCCATTCGGTTTGATACCATCCCATTCCATTCCATTGCATTCCATTCCATTCCATTCACTTACACTCCATTCCAGTCAGGTTGATTCCATTGCATTCCATTCCATTCCATTCCATTCGGGGAGATTCCATTCCCTTCCATTTCTTCCATTCCATTTCACTGCATTCCATTCCATTCAGGTTGATTCCATTCCATTCCATTGCATTTGGGTAGATTCCATATCCTTCCCTTCCATTCCTTTCCATTCCATTCCAATACACTCGGGCTGATTCCATACGCTTCCATTGCCTTCCATTCCATTCCATTCGGGTGGATTCCGTTTCATGCCATTCCATTCGCGTTAATACCATTGCATTCCATTCCATTCCATTCCATTCCATTTCATTCCATTCGGGTTGACTCCATTCCATTCCATTCAGTTCCATTCCATTCCATTCCATGCCATTCCAATCCATTAAGTTCGATTCCATTCGGTTTGATTCCATTGCATTCCATTACATTCGGGTTGAATCCATTCCATTCCATTCCACTCCATTAACTTCCATTCCACTCCATTCCATTCCATTCAATTCCATTCGGGTTGGTTCCATCCCATTCCATCCATTCCATTCCATTCCATTCCACTCCATTTCAATCAGGTTGATTCCATTCCATTCCATTCCATTCCATTCGGGTTGATTCCATTCCATTCTATTCCATTCTATTCCATTCCATTCCAATCCATTCCATTCCATTCCATTCGGGTTGTATCCATTCCATTCCATTCCATTCCATTTCATTCCATTCCATTCGGGTTGATTCCATTCCATGCCAATCCCTTCCATTCCATTCTGGTTGATTCCATTTCATTCCATTCCACTCAAATCCATTCCATTCGGGTTGATTCCTTTCCATTCCATTCCACTCCATTCGGGTTGATTCTGTTCCATATCATTCCATTCCATCCCATTCCATTCCATTCCATTCCACTCCATTCCAGTCAGGTGGATTCCAATCCATTTCACTGCATTCCACTCCATTCCATGCCATTCCATACCATTCGCGTTGATTCCTTCCCATTCCATCCAATTCCACTCCATTACATGCCATTCCGTACCATTCCGGTTGATTCCATCCCATTCCATCCAATTCCACTCCATTCCATTCCATTCCATTCCATTCGCGTTGATTCCGTTCCCTTCCATTCCATTCCATTCCATTCGGGTTGTTTCCATTCCATTCCATTCCATTCCATTCCAATACACTCGGCTTGATTCCATACGCTTCCATTGCATTCCATTCCATTCCATTCGGGTGGATTCCATTCCATCACATTCTATTGCATTCCATTCCATTCCATTCCATTCCATTCGCATTAATACCATTCCATTCCATTCCGTTCCATTCCATTCCATTTAATTCCATTCCGGTTGATTCCATTCCATTCCATTCAGTTCCATTCCGTTCCATTCCATTCCATTCCAATCCATTACGTTCGATTCCATTCGGGTTGATTCCATTCCATGGCATTCCATTCCTTTACATTCGAGTTGATTCCATTCCATTCCATTCCACTCCATTGCATTCCATTCCACTCCATTCCATTCCATTCAATTCCATTCGGATTGATTCCCTCCCATTCCATTTCAATCTATTCCATTCCATTCCATTCCATTCCATTCCATTCCATTCCATTCCACTCCATTCCACTCCATTCCAATCAGGTTGATTCCATTCCATTCCATTCCATTCCATTCTATTCCATTGCATTCCATTCCATTTGGGTAGTTTCCAATCCATTTCATTCCATTCATTTCCATTCTATTCCATTCCATTCCATTCCATTCCATTCCATTCCATTCGGTTTGATTCCATTCCATTCCATTCTATTCCATTCCATTCCATTCCATTCCATTCCTTTCCATTCCATTCGGGGTGATTCCGTTCCCTTCCATTGCTTCCATTCCATTGCATTCCATTCCATTTTATTCGGGTTGATTTCGTTCTATTCCATTCCATTCCATTCCATTCCATTCCATTCCATTCCATTCCATTCGGGTTGATTCCATATCCTTTCCTTCCATTCCTTTCCATTCCATTGCAATCCATTCGGGTTGATTCCATACACTTCCATTCCATTCCATTGCATTCCATTCCATTTCATTCCATTCGGGTTGATTCAATTCCATTCCTTTACATTACATTACATTCGGGTTGATGCCATTCCATTCCATTCCATTCCATTCCATGGCATTCCAATCCATTACGTTCGATTCCATTCGGGTTGATTCCATTCCATTCCATTCCACTCCATTGCATTCCATACCACTCCATTCCATTCCATTCGGGTTGATTCCATCCAATCCCATTAGATTCCATTCCATTCCATTGCATTCGGGTTGATTCCATTCCAATCCATTCCTTTCCATTCCATTCCATTCTGTTCCATTCAATTCTTTCGGGTTGATTACATTCCCTTCCACTCCGTTGCATTCCATTCCTTTCCATTCCATTCCATTCCATTCCATTCCATTCCATTCCATTCTTTTCTGGTTGATTCCATTCCATTCCATTCCATTCCATTTCATTCCATTCCATTCCATTACATTCCTTTCCATTAGGGTTGATTATATCCTATTCCATTCCATTTCATTTCATTCCACTACATTGCAGTCAGGTTGATTCCACTGCATTCCATTCCATTCCATTCCACTCCATTCCATTCCATTCAACTCCGTTCGGGTTGATTCCATTCCGTTCCTCTCCATTCCTTTCCATTCCATTCCATAGCATTTGGGTTGATTCCATCACATTCCATTCCATTGCATACCATTCCAATCCATTCCATTCCATTCCATTCCATTGCAGTTGATTCCAAACCCTTCGATTCCATTCCATTCCATTCGATTCCATTCCATTCCATTCGTGTGGATTCCAATAAATTCCATTGCCTTCCATTCCATTCCATTCCAATCCATTCAGGTTGATTCCCTACGCTTCCATTCCATTAATTCCATTCCATTCGGGTGGATTCCATTCCATTCCATTCCATTCCATTCGGTGTGATTCCTTTCCATTCCTTTGCACTCCATTGCATTCCATTCAACTCCATTCCATTCCATTCCATTCCATTCCATTCCATTCCATTCCATTCCATTCCATTCCCTTCCATTCGGGTTGATTCCATCCCAATCCAAGCCATTCCATTCCATTCCATTCCATTCCATTCCACTCCATTCCAATCAGGTTGATTCCATTCCATTCTATTCCATTCCATTCCATTCCATTCCATTCGGGTTGATTCCATTCCATTCCATTCCATTCCATTCCATTGCATTCCATTCCACTCCATTCGGGTTGTTTCCATTCTATTCCGTTCCATTACGTTCGGTTTGATTCCATTCAATTCCATTCCACTCCATTTCATTCCATTCCACTCCATCCCATTCCATTGCATTCCATTCCATTCGGGGTTATTCTATTCCTTTCCATTCCATTCCATTCTATTCCATTCCATTCCATTCCTTTAGGGTTGATTAAATCCTATTCAATTCCATTTCATTTCATTCCACTCCATTCCACTCGGGTTGATTCCATTCCATTCCATATCATTCCATTCCATTCCATTCCATTCCATTTCATTCCATTCGGGTTGATTCCATTCCATTCCATTCAGTTCCATTCCAATCCATTCCATGCCATTCCAATCCATTACGTTCGATTCCATTCTTGTTGATTCCATTGCATTCCATTCCATTCGGGGTTATTCCATTCCATTCCATTCCATTCCATTCCATTAGGGTTGATTATATCCTATTCAAATCCATTTCATTTCATTCCACTCCATTCCAGTCAGGTTGATTCCATTGCATTCCATTCCATTCGGGGTTATTCCATTCCATTCCATTCCATTCCATTCCATTCCATTCCATTCCATTCCATTTGGGTTGATTGCATTCCATTCCTGTCCATTCCATTCCATTCCATACCATTTGGGTTGATTCCATCCCATTCCATTCCATTCAATACCATTCCAATCCATGCCATTCCATTCCATTCCAGTTGATTCCAATCCCTTCGTTTACATTCCTTTCCATTCGATTCCGTTCCATTCCATTCCATTCGGGTGGATTCCAATCAATTCCATTCCATTCAATTCCATTCCATTCGGGTTGATTCCAATCCATTCCATTCCATTCGGTTTGATTCCATTCCACTGCATTCCATTCCACTCCATTCCAATCAGGTTGATTCCATTCCATTCCATTCCATTCCATTCCATTCCATTCCATTCCATTCCATTCTGTTTGATTCCATTCCATTGCATTCCATTCCATTCCATTCCATTCCATTCGGGTTGTTTCCATTCCATTCCATTCCATTCCATTCCAATCCATTCCATGCCATTCCATACCATTCGTGTTGATTCCATCCCATTCCACTCCATTCTATTGCATTCCATTCCAATCCATACAGGTTGATTCCATTCCCTTCCATTCGATTACAATCCATTCCATTCCATTCTGGTTGATTCCATTCCATTCCATTCCGGTTGATTCCATATCCTTCCCTTTCATTCCATTCCATTCCATTCCAATCCATTCAGGTAGATTCCCTACACTTCCATTCCATTCCAATTAATTCCATTCGGTTTGATTCCATTCCATTCCATTCCATTCCAGTCGGTTTGATTCCATTCCATGCCATTCCACTCCATTACATTCCATTCCACTCCATTCCGTTCCGTTCCATTCCACTGCATTCCATTCCATTCGGGTTGATTCCATCTCATTCAATTCCATTCCATTCCATTCCATTGCATTCTATTCCATTCCACTCCACTCCAGTCAGGTTGATTCCATTCCATTCCATTTCATTCCATTGCATTCTATTCCATTCCACTCCACTCCAGTCAGGTTGATTCAATTCCATTCCATTCCATTCCATTCCATTCCATTCCATTCGGGTTGATTCCATTCCATTCCATTCCATTCCATTCCATTCCATTCCATTCCATTCCATTCCATTCCATTCCATTCGGGTTGTTTCCATTCCATTCCATTCCATTTCATTCCAATACATTCGACTTGATTCCATACGCTTCCATTGCATTCCATTCCATTCCATTCGGGTGGATAGCATTCCATCACATTCTATTGCATTCCATTCCATTCCATTCCATTCCATTCGCATTAATACCACTCCATTCCATGCCGTTCCATTCCATTCCATTTCATTCCATTCCGGTTGATTCCATTCCATTCCATTCAGTTCCATTCCGTTCCATTCCATTCCATTCCAATCCATTACGTTCGATTCCGTTCCGGTTGATTCCATTCCATGGCATTGCATTCCTTTACATTCGAGTTGATTCCATTCCATTCCATTCCACTCCATTGCATTCCATTCCACTGCATTCCATTCCATTCAATTCCATTCGGATTGATTCCCTCCCATTCCATTTCAATCCATTCCATTCCATTCCATTCCATTCCATTCCATTCCATTCCACTCCATTCCACTCCATTCCAATCAGGTTGATTCCATTCCATTCCATTCCATTCCATTCTATTCCATTGCATTCCATTCCATTTGGTTAGTTTCCAATCCATTTCATTCCATTAATTTCCATTCTATTCCATTCCATTCCATTCCATTCCATTCCATTCCATTCCATTCGGTTTGATTCCATTCCATTCCATTCTATTCCATTCCATTCCATTCCATTCCTTTCCATTCCATTCGGGGTGATTCCGTTCCCTTCCATTCCTTCCATTCCATTGCATTCCATTCCATTTTATTCGGGTTGATTTCGTTCTATTCCATTCCATTCCATTCCATTCCATTCCATTCCATTCCATTCGGGTTGATTCCATATCCTTTCCTTCCATTCCTTTCCATTCCATTGCAATCCATTTGTGTTGATTCCATACACTTCCATTCCATTCCATTGCATTCCATTCCATTTCATTCCATTCGGGTTGATTCCATTCCATTCCATTCCATTCCATTCCATGGCATTCCAATCCATTACGTTCGATTCCGTTCGGGTTGATTCCATTCCATTCCATTCCACTCCATTGCATTCCATACCACTCCATTCCATTCCATTCGGGTTGATTCCAAACAATCCCATTAGATTCCATTCCATTCCATTGCATTCGGGTTGATTCCATTCCTATCCATTCCTTTCCATTCCATTCCATTCTGTTCCATTCAATTCTTTCTTGTTGATTACATTCCCTTCCACTCCATTGCATTCCATTCCATTCCATTCCATTCCATTCCATTCCATTCCATTCCATTCCATTCTTTTCTGGTTGATTCCATTCCATTCTATTCCATTCCATTTCATTCCATTCCATTCCATTACATTCCTTTCCATTAGGGTTGATTATATCCTATTCCATTCCATTTCATTTCATTCCACTCCATTGCAGTCAGGTTGATTCCACTGCATTCCATTCAATTCCATTCCACTCCATTCCATTCCATTCTACACCGTTCGGGTTGATTCCATTCCGTTCCTCTCCATTCCTTTCCATTCCAATCCATAGCATTTGGGTTGATTCCATCACATTCCATTCCATTGCATACCATTCCAATCCATTCCACTCCATTCCATTCCATTGCAGTGGATTCCAAACCCTTCGATTCCATTCCATTCCATTCGATTCCGTTCCATTCCATTCCATACGTGTGGATTCCAATAAATTCCATTCCCTTCCATTCCATTCCATTCCAATCCATTCAGGTTGATTCCCTACGCTTCCATTCCATTCAATTCCATTCCATTCGGGTTGATTCCATTCCATTCCATTCCATTCCATTCCATTCCATTCCATTCCATTCCATTCGGTGTGATTCCTTTCCATTCCTTTGCACTCCATTGCATTCCATTCCATTCCATTCCATTCCATTCCATTCCATTCCATTCCCTTCCATTCGGGTTGATTCCATCCCAATCCAAGCCATTCCATTCCATTCCATTCCATTCCACTCCATTCCAATCAGGTTGATTCCATTCCATTCTATTCCATTCCATTCCATTCCATTCCATTCGTGTTGATTCCATTCCATTCCATTCCATTCCATTCAATTGCATTCCATTCCACTCCATTCGGGTTGTTTCCATTCTATTCCATTCCATTACGTTCGGTTTGATTCCATTCAATTCCATTCCACTCCATTGCATTCCATTCCACTCCATTCCATTCCATTGCATTCCATTCCATTCGGGGTTATTCCATTCCTTTCCATTCCATTCCATTCTATTCCATTCCATTCCATTCCTTTAGGGTTCATTAAATCCTATTCAATTCCATTTCATTTCATTCCACTCCATTCCAGTCGTGTTGATTCCATTCCATTACATATCATTCCATTCCATTCCATTCCATTCCATTCCATTTCATTCCATTCGGGTTGATTCAATTCCATTCCATTCAGTTCCATTCCAATCCATTCAATGCCATTCCAATCCATTACGTTCGATTCCATTCTTGTTGATTCCATTGCATTCCATTCCATTCGGGGTTATTCCATTCCATTCCATTCCATTCCATTCCATTCCATTAGGGTTGATTATATCCTATTCAATTCCATTTCATTTCATTCCACTCCATTCCAGTCAGGTTGATTCCATTGCATTCCATTCGATTCCATTCCATTCCATTCCATTTGGGTTGATTCCATTCCATTCGTGTCCATTCCATTCCATTCCATACCATTTGGGTTGATTCCATCCCATTCCATTCCATTCCATACCATTCCAATCCATGCCATTCCATTCCATTCCAGTTGATTCCAATCCCTTCGTTTACATTCCGTTCCATTCGATTCCGTTCCATTCCATTCCATTCGGGTGGATTCCAATCAATTCCATTCCATTCAATTCCATTCCATTCGGGTTGATTCCAATCCATTCCATTCCATTCGGTTTGATTCCATTCCACTGCATTCCATTCGAATCCATTCCAATCAGGTTGATTCCATTCCATTCCATTCCATTCCATTCAATTCCATTCCATTCTGGTTGATTCCATTCCATTGCATTCCATTCCATTCCATTCCATTCGATTTCATTCCATTCCATTCGGGTTGTTTCCATTCCATTCCATTCCATTCCATTCCAATCCATTCCATGCCATTCCATACCATTCGTGTTGATTCCATCCCATTCCACTCCATTCTATTCCATTCCATTCCAATCCATACGGGTTTATTCCATTCCCTTCCATTCGATTACAATCCATTCCATTCCATTCCGGTTGATTCCATTCCATTCCATTCCGGTTGATTCCATATCCTTGCCTTTCATTCCATTCCATTCCATTCCAATCCATTCAGGTAGATTCCCTGCGCTTCCATTCCATTCCAATTAATTCCATTCGGTTTGATTCCATTCCATTCCATTCCATTCCATTCCATTCCAGTCGGTTTGATTCCATTCCATTCCATTCCACTCCATTGCATTCCACTCCATTCCGTTCCATTCCATTCCATTCGGGTTGATTCCATCTCATTCCATTCCATTCCATTCCATTCCATTGCATTCTATTCCATTCCATTCAATTCCATTCCATTCCATTCCATTCCATTCCATTCCATTCGTGTTGATTCCATTCCATTCCATTCCATTCCATTCCATTCCATTCCATTCCATTCGGGTTGTTTCCATTCCATTCCATTCCATTCCATTCCACTCCCTTCCATGCCATTCCAAACCATTCTTGTTGATTCCATCCCATTCCACTCCATTCCATTCCATTCCATTCCAATCAATACGGGTTGATTCCATTGCCTTCCATTCAATTGCAATCCATACCATTCCATTCTGGTTTATTCCATTCCATTCCATTCCGGTTGATTCCGCATCCTTCCCTTTCATTCCATTCCATTCCATTCCAATCCATTAGTGTTGATTCCATACGATTCCATTCCATTTCCTTCCATTCCGTGTGATTCCATTCCACTCCATTCCATTCCATTCCATTCCATTCCATTCGCGTTGATTCCATCCCATTTCATTCCATTCCATCCAATTGCATTCCATTCCATTCGACTCCATTCCTGTGAGGTTGATTCCATTCCATTGCACTCCATTCCATTCCATTAAATGCCATTCCATACCATTCGTGTTGATTCCATCCCATTCCATTACATTCCATTCCATTCCATTCAGTCTGATTCCATTGCATTCCATTCCATATCATTTCATTCCTTTCCATTCCATTCGTGGTGATTCCATTCCCTTGCATTTCTTCCATTCCATTGCATTCCATTCCATCCCAGTCGGGTTGATTCCATTCCATTCCATTCGGCTGGATTCCTTTCCATCCCATTCAATTCCATTCCATTCCATTCGCGTTAATACCATTCCAATCCATTCCATTCCATTCCATTTCATTCCATTCGGGTTGATTCCATTCCATTCCATTCATTTCCATTCCATTCCATTCCATGCCATTCCAATCCATTACGTTCGATTCCATTCTGATTGATTCCATTCCATTCCATTCCATTTGGGTTGATTCCATGCAATTCCATTCCAATCCACTCCATTCCATTCCATTCCACTCCATTCCATTCCATTCCATTCCATTCGGGTTGATTCCATCCCATTCCACTCCATTCCATTCCATTCCATTCCATTCCACTCCATTCCAATCAGGTTGATTCCATTCCATTCCATATCATTCCATTCCATTCCATTCCATTCCATTCCATTCCATTCCATTCCATTCCATTCCATTCTGGTTGATTCCATTCCATTGCATTCCATTCCATTGCATTCCATTCCATTCCATTCCGATTGTTTCCATTCCATTCCATTCCATTCCATTCCACTCCCTTCCATGCCATTCCATACCATTCGTTTTCATTCCATCCCATTCCACTCCATTCCATTCCATTCCATTCCAATCCATACAGGTTGATTCCGTTCCCTTCCATTCGATTACAATCCATTCCATTCCATTCTGGTTGATTGCATTCAATTCCATTCCGCTTGATTCAATACCCTTCCCTTTTATTCGATTCCATTCCATTCCAATCCATTCAGGTAGATTCCCTACGCTTCCATTCCATTCCATTCCATTCCATTCGGTTTGATTCCATTCCATTCCATTCCACTCCATTGCATTCCATTCCACTCCATTCCGTTCCATTCCGTTCCATTCCATTTCATTCGGGTTGATTCCATCTCATTCCATTCCATTCCATTCCATTCTATTCTATTCCATTCCACTCCATTGCAGTCAGGTTGATTCCATTCCATTCCATTCCATTCCATTCCTTTCCATTCCATTCGGGTTGCTTCCATTCCCCTCCATTCCATTGCATTCCACTCCCTTCCATGCCATTCCATACCATTCGTGTTGATTCCATCCCATTCCACTCCATTCCATTCCATTCCATTCCAATCCATACGGGTTGATTCCATTGCCTTCCATTTCATTGCAATCCATTCCATTCCATTCTGTATTATTCCATTCCATTCCATTCCATTCCATTCCATTCCATTCCATTCCGGTTGATTCCAAATCCTTCCCTTTCATTCCTTTCCATTCCATTCCAATCCATTTGTGTTGATTCCATACGATTCCATTCCATTCCATTCCATTCCATTCCATTCCATTCCATTCCATTCCATTCCATTCCGTTTGATTCCATTCCATTCCATTCCATTCCATTCCATTCCATTCCATTCGGGTTGATTACATTCCCTTCCACTCCATTGCATTCCTCTCCATTCCATTCGGGTTGATTCCATTCCATTCCATTCGGCTGGATTCCTTTCCATCACATTCCATTCCATTCCATACCATTCCATTCCATTCCATTCCATTTCATTCCATTCCCATTGATTCCATTCCATTCCATTCAGTTCGATTCCATTCCATTCCATGCCATTCCAATCCATTACGTTCGATTCCATTCGGGTTGATTCCATTCCATTCCATTCCATTCGTGTTGATTCCATTCCATTCCATTCCATTCCACTCCATTCCATTCCATTCCACCCCATTCCATTCCATTCCATTCCATTCCATTCCTTTCTGCTTGATTCCATTCCATTCCATTCCAATCCATTCGGGTTGATTCCATACCATTTCATTCCATTCCATCCCATTCCATTCCATTCAATTCCACTCCATTCCAGACAGGTTGATTCCATTCCATTGCACTCCATTCCACTTCATTCCATGCCATTGCATACCATTCGTGTTGATTCTATCCCATTCCATTCCATTGCATTCCGTTTGTTTTCATTCCATTCCATTCCTTTCCATTCCATTCCATTCCATTCCATTCGTGGTGATTCCATTCCATTCCATTCCATTCCATTCCATTCCATTCCATTCCATTCAATTCCATTCGGGTTGATTCCATTCCATTCCATTCCATTCCATTCCATTATGGTTGATTATATCCTATTCCATTCCATTTCTTTTCATACCGTTCCATTCCAGTCATGTTGATTCCATTCCGTTCCATTCCATTCCATTCCATTCCATTCCATTCCATTCCATTCTGGTTGATTCAATTCCATTCCAATCCATTCCACTCCTTTCGGGTTGATTCCACTCCATTACTCTCCGTTCCATTCCATTCCATACCATTTGGGTTGATTCCATCCGATCCGATTCCATTCCATTCCATTCCAGTTTATTCCATGCCCTTCGATTCCATTCCATTCCATTCGATTCCATTCCATTCCATTCCATTCGGGTGGTTTGCAATCCATTCCATTCCATTCCATTCCATTCCAATCCATTCAGGTTGATTCCCTACGCTTCCATTCCATTCAATTCCATTCCATTCGGGTTGATTCCATTCAATTCCATTCCATTCCATTACATTCGATTTGATTCCATTCCATTCAATTCCAATCCATTGCATTCCATGCCACTCCATTCCTTTCCATTCCATTCCATTCCATTCCATTCGGGTTGATTCCATCCCATTCCATTCCTTTCCATTCCATTCCATTCCATTCCATTCCACTCCATTCCACTCCATTCCAATCAGGTTGATTCCATTCCATTCCATTCCATTCCATTCCATTCGGGTTGATTCCATTCCATTCCATTGCACTCCATTCCATGCCATTCCATATCATTCGTGTTGAGTCCATCCCATTCTATTCCATTCCATTCCATTCCAATTCATACGGGTTGATTCCATTGCCTTCCATTCCATTGCAATCCATTCCATTCCAGTTGATTCCATTCCCTTCGATGCCGTTCCATTCCATTCCATTCCGTTCCATTCCATTCCATTCCATTCGGGTGAATTCCAATCCATTCCATTCCATTCCATTCCGGTTGATTCCATCCCATTCCAGTCCAATCCATTCCATTCCATTCCTCTCCATTCCAATCAGGTTGATTCCATTCCATTCCATTCCATTCCATTCCTTTCCATTCAATTCCAAGCCATTCCATGCCATTGCATACCATTCGTGTTGATTCCATCCCATTCCATTCCACTACATTCCATTCCATTCCAATCCATACGGGTTGATTCCATTCCCTTCCATTTCATTGCAATCCATTCCATTCCATTCGGGGTGATTCCATCCCATTCCATTCCATTCCATTCCATTCCACTCCATTCCACTCCATTCCAATCAGGTTGATTCCATTCCATTCCATTCCATTTCATTCCATTCCATTCCATTCGTGTTGATTCCATTCCATTCCATTGCATTTCATTCAATTCCATTCCATTCCGGTTGATTCCATATCCTTCCCTTTCATTCCATTCCATTCCATTCCAATCCATTCGTGTTGATTCCATACGATTCCATTCCATTCCATTCCATTCCACTCCATTCCATTCCATTCGCGTTGATACCATGCCATTCCATTCCATTCCATCCCATTCCATTCGGGTTGATTCCATTCCATTCCATTCCATTCCATTCCATTCCATTCCATTCCAATCCATTCCATTTCATTCCATTGTATTCCATTCTGTTTGATTGCATTCCATTGCTTTCTGTTCCATTCAATTCCACTCCATTACATTGCGTTTGGGTTGATTGCACTCCTTTCCACTCCATTGCATTCCATTCCATTCAATTCCATTCCATTCCATTCCATTCCATTCGGGTTGATTACGTTCCATTCCATTCCATTCCATTCCATTCCATTCCATTCTGTTTGATTCCATTCCATTCCATTCCATTCAAATCCATTCCATTCGGGTTGATTCCATTCCATTCCATTCCACTCCTTTCGGATTGATTCCATTCCATTTCATTCCATTCCATCCCATTGCCTTACATTCCATTCCACTCCATTCCAGTCAGGTTGATTTCACTCCATTGCACTCCATTCCACTACATTCCATGACATTCTGTACAATTCGTGTTGATTCCATCCCATTCCATTCTATTCCATTCCGTTTGATTTCATTCCATTCCATTCCTTTCCATTCCATTCTATTCCATGCGTGGTGATTCAATTCCCTTCCATTTCTGCCATTCCATTGCATTCCCTTCCATTACATTCAGATTGATTCCATTCCATTCCATTCCATTTGGGTTGATTCCATATCCTTCCCTTCCCTTCCATTCCATTCCATTCCAACACTCCGATTGATTCCATACGCTTCCATTCCATTCCATTCCATTCCATTCGGGTGGATTCCTTTCCATCCCATTTTATTCCATGCCATTCCATTCCATTCCATTTAATTACATTCCATTATATTCGGGTTGATTCCATTCCATTCCACTCAGTTCCATTCCATTCCATTCCATGCCATTCCAATCCATTACGTTCGATTCCATTCTGGTTGATTGCATTCCATTCCATTCTATTCCATTACATTCGGGTTGATTCCATTCCATTCCATTTCACCCCATTGCATTCCATTCCACTCCACTCCATTCCATTCCATTCCATTCGGGTTGATTCCATCCCCTTCCATTCCATTCCATTCCATTCCACTCCATTCCAATCAGGTTGATTCCATTCCATTCTATATCATTCGATTCCACTCCATTCCATTCCATTCCATTCCATTCCATTCGGGTTGATTCCATTCCATTCCATTCCATTCTATTCCATTCCATTCCATTCAATTCCATTCCATTCCATTCTACTCGGGATGTTTCCATTCCATTCCATTCCATTCCATTCCATTCCACACCATTGCATGCCATTCCATACCACTCGGGTTCATTCCATCAAATTCCATTCTATTCCACTCCATTCCATTCCATTCCATTCAATTCCATTCCATTCCATTCCATTCCATTGCATTCCATTCCATTCGGGTTGATTCCGTTCCCTTCCATTCCTTCCATTCCATTGAATTCTATTACATTTCTTTCGGGTTGATTCCATTCCATTGCATTGCATTGAATTCCATTCCATTCCATTCCACTCCATTCCATTCAGGTTGATTCCATTCCATTTCATTGCATTCCATTCCATTCCATTCCATTCGGGTTGATTCCATTCCATTCCATTCCATTCCATTCGGGTTGTTTCCATTCCTTTCCATTCCATTCCATTCCACTCCATTCCATGCCATTCCATACCATTCGTGTTGATTCCATCCCATTCCACTCCATTCCATTCCGTTCCACTCCAATCCATATGGGTTGATTACATTCCCTTCCATTCAATTGCAATCCATTCCATTCCAATCGGGTTGATTCCATTCCATTCCATTCCATTCAATTCCGGTTGATTCCATATCCTTGCCTTTCATTCCATTCCATTCCAATCCATTCCATTCTTGTTGCTTCCTTACAATTCCATTCCATTCCATTCCATTCCATTCCATTCCATTCCATTCCATACGGTTTGATTCCATTCCATTCCTTTCCATTCCATTGAATTCCGATCCATTACATTCCGTTCGGATTGATTGCATTCCTTTCCAATCCAGTGCATTGCATTCCATTCCATTCCATTCCATTCGGGTTGATTCCATTCCATTCCATTCCATTCTGTTTGATTCCATTCCATTCCATTCCGTTCAAATCAATTCCATTCGGATTGATTAAATTCCATTCCATTCCACTCCATTCAGGTTGATTCCATTCCATTTCATTCCATTCCATCCCATTCCATTCCATTCCATTCCACTCCATTCCAGTCAGGTTGATTCAACTCCATTGCACTCCATTCCACTCCATTCCATGCCATTCCATACCATTCGTGTTGATTCCATCCCATTCCATTCCCTTCCATTCCATTCCATTCCATTCCATTCCGTTTGATTTCATTCCATTCCATTCCATTCCTTCCATTCCATTCCATTCCATTCGTGGTGATTCAATTCCCTTCCATTTCTTCCATTCCATTGCATTCCATTCCATTCCATTCGGATTGATTCTATTCCATTCCATTCCATTTGGGTTGATTTCATATCCTTCTCTTCCATTCCATTCCATTCCATTCCAACACTCTGGTTGATTCCATACGCTTCCATTGCGTTCCATTCCATTCCATTCGGGTGGATTCCTTTCCATCCAATTCTATTCCATTTCATACCATTCCACTCCGATCCATTCGCGTTAATACCATTCCATTCCATTCCATTCCATTCCATTCCATTCCATTCCATTTCATTCCATTCGGGTTGATTCCATTCCGTTCCATTCAGTTCCATTACATTCCATTCCATGCCATTCCAATCCACTACTTTCGATTCCATTCGGGTTGATTCCATTCTATTCCATTCCATTCCATTCCATTCCATTCCACTCCATTCCAATAAGGTTGATTCCATTCCATTCCATATCATTCCATTCCATTCCATTCCATTCCATTTGGGATGGTTAAATTCCATTCCATTCCATTCCGTTCCATTGCATTCCATTCCATTCGGGTTGTTTCCATTCCTTTCCATTCCATTCCATTTCACTCCATTCCATGCGATTCCATACCATTCGTGTTGATTCCATCCCATTAAATACCATTGCATTCCATTCCAATCCATACGGGTTGATTCCATTCCCTTCCATTCTATGGAAGTCCATTCCATTCCATTCGTGGTGATTCCATTCCATTCCATTCCATTCCATTCCATTCCATTCCATTCCATTCCATTCCTTTCCATTCCATTCCGGTTGATTCCATATCCTTCCCGTTCATTCCATTCCATTACATTCCAATCCATTCGTGTTGATTCCAAACGATTCCATTCCATTCCATTCCATGCCATTCGGCTTGATTCCATGCAATTCCATTCCATTCCATTCCATTCCATTCGCGTTGATACCATGCCATTCCATTCGATTCAATTCCATTCCTTTCCATTCCATTTTGGTTGATTCCATTCCTTTCCATTCCTTTCCATCCCATTCCATTCCATGCCATTCCATTCCATTCAATTCCATTCCATTCGTTTCTGGTTGATTCCATTCCATTCCATTCCATTCCATTCCATTCCATTGCATTCCATTCAGGTTGATTCCATTCCATTCCTGTCCATTCTATTCAATTCTGTTCCATTACATTCCGTTCGGGTTGATTGCATTCCTTTCCACTCCATTGCATTCCATTCCATTGCATACCATTCCATTGCCTTCCATTCCATTCCATTCCATTCCATTCCATTCGTATTGTTTCCATTCCATTCCATTCCATTCCATTCCATTCCATTCCTTTCCATTCTGGTTGAGTCCATTCCATTCCATTACATTCAAATCCATTCCATTCGGTTTGATTCCGTTCCATTCCATTCCACTCCATTCGTGTTGATTCCATTCCATTTCATTCCATTCCATCCCTTTGCGTTCCATTCCATTCCACTCCATTCCAGTCAGGTTGATTCCACTCCATTGCACTCCATTCCACTCCATTCAATGCCATTCCATGCCATTCGGGTTGTTTACATCCTTTTACATTGCATTCCATTCCATTCCATTCCATTCCGCTTGATTCCATTCCATTCCATTCCATTCCATTCCATTCCATTCCATTCCGTTTGATTCCATTCCATTCCATTCCATTCCATTCGTGGTGATTCCATTCCCTTCTATTTTTTCCATTCCATTGCATTCCATTCCATTCCATTCGGGTTGATTCTATTCCATTCCATTCCATTTGGGTTGATTTCATATCCTTCCCTTCCATTCCATTCCATTCCATTCCATTCCAACACTCTGGTTGATTCCATACTCTTCCATTGCGTTCCGTTCCATTCCATTCAGGTGGATTCCTTTCCATCCCATTCTATTCCATTTCATTCCATTCCACTCCATTCCATTCGCGTTAATAACATTCCATTCCATTCCATTCCATTCCATTCCATTTCATTCCATTCGGGTTGATTCCATTCCGTTCCACTCAGTTCCATTACATTCTATTCCATGCCATTCTAATTCATTACTTTCTATTGCATTCGGTTTGATTCCATTCCATTCCATTCCATTTCATTACATTCGGGTTGATTCCATTCCATTCCATTCCACTATATTGCATTCCTTTCCACTCCATTCGATTTCATTCCATTCCATTCGGGTTGATTCCATCCCATTCCATTCCATTCCATTCCATTCCATTCCACTCCATTCCAATAAGATTGATTCCATTCCATTCCATATCATTCCATTCCATTCCATTCCACTCCATTCCATTCCATTCGTGTTGATTCCATTCCATTCCATGCCATTCCGTTCCATTGCATTCCATTCCATTCGGGTTGTTTCCATTCCTTTCCATTCCATTCCATTCCACTCCATTCCATGCCATTCCATACCATTCGTGTTGATTCCATCCCACTCTACTCCATTCCATTCCGTTCCATTCCAATCCATACGGGTTGATTCCATGGCCTTCCATTCCATTGCAATCCATTCCATTGCCATCGGGTTGATTCCATTCCATTCCATTCCGGTTGATTCCATATCCTTGCCTTTCATTCCATTCCATTCCATTCCAATCCATTCTTGTTGATTCCATACAATTCCATTCCATTCCATTCCATTTCATTCCATTCGGGTTGATTCCATGCCATTCAATTCCATTCCATTCCATTCCATTCGCGTTGATACAATGCCATTCCATTCCATTCCATTCCATTCCTTTCCATTCCATTCGAGATTTTTCCATTCCTTTCCATTTCTTTCCATTTCATTCTATTCCATTGCATTCCATTCCATTCCATTCGTTTCTGGTTGATTCACTTCCATTCCATTCCATACCATTCCATTCCATTCCAATCCATTCCATTCCATTCCATTCCATTCCATTCCATTCCATTCCGTTTGATTCCATTCCATTCCTTTCCAGTTCATTCAATTCCTCTCCATTACATTCCGTTCGGGTTGATTGCATTCCTTTCCACTCCATTGCTTTCCATTCCATTCCATTCCATTCCATTCCATTCCATTCCACTCCATTCCATTCCATTCCATTGCATTCCATTCCATTCCATTCGGGTAGATTCCATTCCATTCCATTCCATTCCATTCCATTCCATTACATTCCATTCGCGTTAATACCATTCCATTCCATTCCATTACATTACATTATATTTCATTCCATTCGGGTTGATTCCATTCCGTTCCATTCAGTTCCATTACATTCCATTCCATGCCATTCCAATCCACTACTTTCGATTCCATTCGGGTTGATTCCATTCTATTCCATTCCATTCCATTCCATTCCATTCCATTCCATTCCACTCCATTCCAATAAGGTTGATTCCATTCCATTCCATATCATTCCATTCCATTCCATTCCATTCCATTCGGGTTGGTTAAATTCCATTCCATTCCATTCCGTTCCATTGCATTCCATTCCATTCGGGTTGTTTCCATTCCTTTCCATTCCATTCCATTTCACTCCATTCCATGCGATTCCATACCATTCCTGTTGATTCCATCCCATTAAATACCATTGCATTCCATTCCAATCCATACGGGTTGATTCCATTCCCTTCCATTCTATGGAAGTCCATTCCATTCCATTCGTGGTGATTCCATTCCATTCCATTCCATTCCATTCCATTCCATTCCTTTCCATTCCATTCCGGTTGATTCCATATCCTTCCCGTTCATTCCATTCCATTACATTCCAATCCATTCGTGTTGATTCCAAACGATTCCATTCCATTCCATTCCATGCCATTCGGCTTGATTCCATGCAATTCCATTCCATTCCATTCCATTCCATTCCATTCCATTCGCGTTGATACCATGCCATTCCATTCGATTCAATTCCATTCCTTTCCATTCCATTTTGGTTGATTCCATTCCTTTCCATTCCTTTCCATCCCATTCCATTCCATGCCATTCCATTCCATTCAATTCCATTCCATTCGTTTCTGGTTGATTCCATTCCATTCCATTCCATTCCATTCCATTCCATTCCATTCCATTGCATTCCATTCAGGTTGATTCCATTCCATTCCTTTCCATTCCATTCAATTCTGTTCCATTACATTCCGTTCGGGTTGATTGCATTCCTTTCCACTCCATTGCATTCCATTCCATTGCATACCATTCCATTGCATTCCATTCCATTCCATTCCATTCCATTCCATTCCATTCGTATTGTTTCCATTCCATTCCATTCCATTCCATTCCATTCCATTCCATTCTGGTTGAGTCCATTCCATTCCATTACATTCAAATCCATTCCATTCGGTTTGATTCCATTCCATTCCATTCCACTCCATTCGTGTTGATTCCATTCCATTTAATTCCATTCCATCCCTTTGCGTTCCATTCCATTCCACTCCATTCCAGTCAGGTTGATTCCACTCCATTGCACTCCATTCCACTCCATTCAATGCCATTCCATGCCATTCGGGTTGTTTACATCCTTTTACATTGCATTCCATTCCATTCCATTCCATTCCATTCCGCTTGATTCCATTCCATTCCATTCCATTCCATTCCATTCCATTCCGTTTGATTCCATTCCATTCCATTCCATTCCATTCGTGGTGATTCCATTCCCTTCTATTTCTTCCATTCCATTGCATTCCATTCCATTCCATTCGGGTTGATTCTATTCCATTCCATTCCATTTGGGTTGATTTCATATCCTTCCCTTCCATTCCATTCCATTCCATTCCATTCCATTCCAACACTCTGGTTGATTCCATACTCTTCCATTGCGTTCCATTCCATTCCATTCAGGTGGATTCCTTTCCATCCCATTCTATTCCATTTCATTCCATTCCACTCCATTCCATTCGCGTTAATAACATTCCATTCCATTCCATTCCATTTCATTCCATTCGGGTTGATTCCATTCCGTTCCACTCAGTTCCATTACATTCTATTCCATGCCATTCTAATTCATTACTTTCTATTGCATTCGGGTTGATTCCATTCCATTCCATTCCATTCCATTTCATTTCATTACATTCGGGTTGATTCCATTCCATTCCATTCCACTATATTGCATTCCTTTCCACTCCATTCGATTTCATTCCATTCCATTCGGGTTGATTCCATCCCATTCCATTCCATTCCATTCCATTCCATTCCACTGCATTCCAATAAGATTGATTCCATTCCATTCCATATCATTCCATTCCATTCCATTCCACTCCATTCCATTCCATTCGTGTTGATTCCATTCCATTCCATGCCATTCCGTTCCATTGCATTCCATTCCATTCGGGTTGTTTCCATTCCTTTCCATTCCATTCCATTCCACTCCATTCCATGCCATTCCATACCATTCGTGTTGATTCCAACCCACTCTACTCCATTCCATTCCGTTCCATTCCAATCCATACGGGTTGATTCCATGCCCTTCCATTCCATTGCAATCCATTCCATTGCCATCGGGTTGATTCCATTCCATTCCATTCCGGTTGATTCCATATCCTTGCCTTTCATTCCATTCCATTCCATTCCAATCCATTCTTGTTGATTCCATACAATTCCATTCCATTCCATTCCATTTCATTCCATTCGGGTTGATTCCATGCCATTCAATTCCATTCCATTCCATTCCATTGGCGTTGATACAATGCCATTCCATTCCATTCCATTCCATTCCTTTCCATTCCATTCGAGATTTTTCCATTCCTTTCCATTTCTTTCCATTTCATTCTATTCCATTGCATTCCATTCCATTCCATTCGTTTCTGGTTGATTCACTTCCATTCCATTCCATACCATTCCATTCCATTCCAATCCATTCCATTCCATTCCATTCCATTCCATTCCGTTTGATTCCATTCCATTCCTTTCCAGTTCATTCAATTCCTTTCCATTACATTCCGTTCGGGTTGATTGCATTCCTTTCCACTCCATTGCTTTCCATTCCATTCCATTCCATTCCATTCCACTCCATTCCATTCCATTCCATTGCATTCCATTCCATTCCATTCGGGTAGATTCCATTCCATTCCATTCCATTCCATTCCATTCCATTCCATTACATTCCATTCGCGTTAATACCATTCCATTCCATTCCATTACATTACATTACATTTCAATCCATTCGGGTTGATTCCATTCCATTCCATTCCATTCCATTCCATTCCATTCCATTCCATTGCATGCCATTCCAATCCATTACGTTCGATGTCATTCGGGTTGATTCTATTCCATTCCATTACGTTCGGGTTGATTCCATTCCATTCCACTCCACTCCAGTGCATTCCATTCCACCCCATTCCATACCGTTCCATTCCATTAGGGTTGATTCCATCCCATTCCATTCCATTCCTTTCCATTCCTTTCCACTCCATTCCAATCAGGTTGTTTCCATTGCATTCCATTCCATTCCATTCCATTCCATTCCATTACTTTCGGGTTGATTCCATTCCATTCCATTCCACTCCATTGCATTTCATTCCACCCCATTGCATTCCATGCCATTCCATTCGGATTGATTCCATCAAATTCCATTCCATTCCTTCCATTCCTTTCAACTCCATTCCAATCAGGTTGATTCCATTCCATTCCATTCCATTCCATTCCATTCCATTCCATGCCATTCCATTCCATTCCATTCCATTCGGGTTGATTCCAGTCCATTCCATTCCATTCTGTTCCATTCCATTCCATTCCATTCCATTCCATTCCTTTCGTGTTATTTTCATTCCATTCCATTCCATTCCATTCCATTCCACTCCATTCCATGCCATTCCATACCATTCGGGTTGATTCCATCCCATTCCATTCTATTCCACTCCATTCCATTCCATTCCATTCGTTTTGATTCCATTCCTTTCCATTCCTTTCCATTCCATTCCATTCCATTCCATTCCTTTCCATTCGGGTTGATTACGTTCCCTTCCATTCCTTCCATTCTATTGCATTCCATTCCATTTTATTCGGGTTGATTCCATTCCATTCCATTTCATTCCATTCCATTCCATTGCACTCCATTCGGGAATTTTCCGTATCCTTCCCTTGCATTCCATACCATTCCATTCCCATCAATTCGGGTTAACTCCTTACATTTCAATTCAATTCCATTCCATTCCATTCCATTCCATTCGGGTTGATTCCATTCCCTTACAATCCACTCCATTCCATTCCATTCCATTCCGATCCTTTCTTGTTGATTCCATTCCATTCCATTCCATTAGGGTTGATTATATCCTATTCCATTCCGTTTATTTTCATTCCACTCCATTCAAGTCAGGTTGATTCCATTCCATTCCATTCCATTCCATTCCATTCCATTCCATTCGGGTTGATTCAACTCCATTCCATTCCATTCCACTCCTTTCGGGTTGATTCCATTCCATTCCTCTCCATTCCACTCCATTCCATCCCGTTTATTTTCATTCCACTCCATTCAAGTCAGGTTGATTCCATTCCATTCCATTCCATTCCATTCCATTCCATTCCATCCCGTTCCATTCCATTCCATTCCAGTCCATTCCATTCCATTTCATTCCATTCCAGTTGATTCCATTCCCTTCGATTCCCTTCCATTCCATTCGATTCCATTCCATTCCATTCCATTCCGGTGGATTCACATAGATTCCATTCCATTCCATTCCATTCCAATCCATTCCAATACATTCATGTTGATTTCCTACGCTTCCATTTCACTCAATTCCATTCCATTCGGGTTGATTCCATTCCATTCCATTCCATTCTATTCCATTCTATTCCATTCCATTCCATTCCATTCCATTCCATTCCATTCCATTACGTTCGGGTTGATTCCATTCCATTCCATTCCTCTCCATTGCATTCCATTCCACCCCATTCCATTCCATTCCATTCCATTCGGGTTGATTCCATCCCATTCCATTCCATTCTTTCCATTCCTTTCCACTCCTTTCCAATCAGGTTGATTCCATTCCATTCCATTCCATTCCATTCCATTCCCTTGGGGTTGACTCCATTCCATTCCATTCCATTCTATTCCATTCCATTCCATTCCTATCGGGTTGTTTGCATTCCATTCCATTCTTTCCATTCCATTCCATTCCACTCCATTCCTTGCCAATGCATACCATTCGGTTTGATTCCATCCCATTCCATTCTATTACACTCCATTCCATTCCATTCCATTCGGTTTGATTCCATTCCATTCCATTCCATTCCTTTCCTTTCCATTCGGGTTGATTACGTTACCGTCCATTCCTTCCATTCCATTGTATTCCATTCCATTTTATTCGTTTTGTTTCCATTCCGTTCCATTTCATTCCATTCCATTCCACTCCACTGCATTCGGGATGATTCCATATCCTTCCCTTGCATTCCATTCCATTCCATTCCCATCCATTCGGGTTGACTCCATACATTTCCATTCCATTCCATTCCATTCCATTCCATTCCATTCCATTCCATTACGGTTGATTATATCCTATTCCTTTCCATTTATTTTCATTCCACTCCATTCCAGTTAGGTTGATTCCATTCCACTCCATTCCATTCCGTTCCATTCCCTTTCATTCCATTCTGGTTGATTCAATTCCATTCCATTCCATTCCACTCCATTCGGGTTGATTCCATTCCCTTACATTCCACTCCATTCCATTCCATTCCTTTCTTGTTGATTCCATTCCCTTCCATTCCATTTCATTCCATTCCATTCCATTACGGTTGATTATATCCTATTCCTTTCCATTTATTTTCATTCCACTCCATTCCAGTCAGGTTGATTCCATTCCACTCCATTCCATTCCGTTCCATTCCCTTTCATTCCATTCTGGTTGATTCAATTCCATTCCATTCCATTCCACTCCATTCGGGTTGATTCCATTCCATTCCTCTCCATTCCACTCCATTCCATCCCATTTGGGTTGATTCCATCCCATTCCATTCCATTCGATTCCATTCCATTCCATTCCATTCGTGTGGATTCCAATCCATTCCATTCCATTCCATTCCATTCCAATCCATTCCAATCCATTCAGGTTGATTCCCTACGCTTCCATTTCACTCAATTCCATTCCATTCGGGTTGATTCCATTCCTTTCCATTCCATTCCATTCCATTCCATTCGGTTTGATTCCATTCCATTCCATTCCACTCCATTGCATTCCATTCAACTCCATTCCATTCCATTCCATTCCATTCGGGTTGATTCCATCCCACTCCATTCCTTTCCATTCCATTCCATTCCACTCCATTCCAATCAGGTTGATACCATTCCATTCCATTCCATTCCATTCCATTCCATTAGGGTTGATTCCATTCCATTCCATTCCATTCCATTCCATTCCATTCCATTCGGGTTGTTTCCATTCCATTCCATTCCACTCCATTCCACGCCATTCCATACCATTCGTGTTGATTCCATCCCATTTCATTCCATTCCATTCCATTCCAATCCATACGTGTTGATTCCATTCCCTTCCATTCCATTGCAATCCATTCCATTCCAGTTGATTCCATTCCCTTCGATTCCATTCCATTCCATTCGATTCCGTTCCATTGCATTCCATTCGGGTGGATTCCAATCCATTCCATTCCATTCCATTCCATTCCATTCCATTCCAATCCATTCAGGTTGATTCCCTACGCTTCCATTCCATGCAGTTCCATTCCATTCGGTTTGATTCCATTCCATTCCATTACATTCGGTTTGATTCCATTCCATTCCATTCCACTCCATTGCATTCCATTCCACTCCATTCCATTCCATTCCACTCCATTCCATTCCATTCCATTCCGGTTGATTCCATCCCATTGCATTCCATTCCATTCCATTCCATTCCAATCCATTCCAATCAGGTTGATTTCATTCCATTGCATTCCATTCCATTCCATTCCATTCCATTCCATTCCATTCCATTCCATTCGGGTTGATTCCATTCCATTCCACTCCATTCCATTCCATTCCATTTCACTCCATTCCATTCCTTTCTGGTTGATTCCATTCCATTCCATTCCATTCCATTAGCGTTGATTATATACTATTCCATTCCATATCTTTTCATTATACTGCATTCCATTCAGGTTGATTCCATTCCATTCCATTCCATTCCATTCCTTTCCATTCCATTCTATTCGGGTTGATTCAATTCCATTTCATTCCATTCCACTACATTCAGGTTGATTCCATTCCATTCCTCTCCATTCCATTCCATTCCATAACATTTGGGTTGATTCCATCCCGTTCCATTCCATTCCATTCCATTCCAATCCATTCAATTCCATTCCATTCCATTCCAGTTGATTCCATTCCCATCGATTCCATTCCATTCCATTCGATTCCATTCCATTCCATTCCATTTGGTTGGATTCCAATCCATTCCACTCCATTCCATTCCATTCCAATCCATTCCAATCCATTCAGGTTGATTCCCTACGCGTCCATATCATTCAATTCCATTCCATTCGGGTTGATTCCATTCCATTCCATTCCATTCCATTCCATTCCATTCCATTCCATGCCATTCCAATCCTTTATGTTCGATTTCATTCGGGTTGATTCCATTCCATTCCATTCCATTCCATTCCATTTCGTTCGGGTTGATTCCATTCCATTCCATTACACTCAATTGCATTGCATTCCATTCCATTCCATTCGCGTTGATTCCATCGGGTTCCATTCCATTCGCGTTTATTCCATCGCATTCCATTCCATTCCTTTCCATTCCTTTCCACTCCATTCCAATCAGGTTGATTCCAGTCCATTCCATTCCATTCCATTCCATTCCACTTGGGTTGATTCCATTCCATTCCATTCCATTCCGTTCCATTCCTTTTGGGTTGTTTCCATTCCATTCCATTCCATTCCACTCCATTCCATGTCATTCCATACCATTCGGGTTGATTCCATCCCATTCCATTCTATTCCACTCCATTCCATTCCATTCCATTCCTTTCGGTTTGATTCCATTCAATTCCATTCCATTCCATTGCATTCGGGTTGATTACGTTCCCTTCCCTTCCTTCCTTTCCATTGCATTCCATTCCATTTTATTCGGGTTTTTTCCATTCCATTCCATTTCATTCCATTCGATTCCATTCCACTCCATTCGGGTTGATTCCATCCCATTCCATTCCATTCAATTCCATTCCATTCCATTCCATTCCATTCCTTTCTCGTTGATTCCATTCCATTCCATTCCATTCCATTAGGGTTGATTATATCCTATACAATTCCATTTCTTTTCATTCCACTCCATTCCAGTCAGGTTGATTCCATTCCATTCCATTCCATTCCATTCCATTCCATTCGGGTTGATTCAATTCCATTCCATTCCATTCCACTCCATTCGGGTTCATTCCATTCCATTACTCTCCATTCCATTCCATTCCATTCCAGTCGTGTGGATTCCAATCCATTCCATTCCATTCCATTCCATTCCAAACCATTCCAATCCATTCAGGTTGATTCCCTACGCTTCCATTCCATTCAGTTCCATTCCATTCGGGTTGATTCCATTCCATTCCATTCCATTCCATTCCATTCCATTACATTACATTACATTCGGTTTGATTCCATCCCATTCCATTCCATTCGATTCCATTCCATTCCATTCCATTCGTGTGGATTCCAATCCATTCCATTCCATTCCATTCCATTCCAATCCATTCCAATCCATTCAGGTTGATTCCCTACGCTTCCATTTCACTCAATTCCTTTCCATTCGGGTTGATTCCATTCCTTTCCATTCCATTCCATTCCATTCCATTCGGTTTGATTCCATTCAATTCCATTCCACTCCATTGCATTCCATTCCACTCCATTCCAATCCATTCCATTCCATTCGGGTTGATTCCATCCCACTCCATTCCATTCAATTCCACTCCATTCCAATCAGGTTGATTCCATTCCATTCCATTCCATTCCATTCCATTCCATTCCATTCCATTAGGGTTGATTCCATTCCATTCCATTCCATTCCATTCCATTCCATTCCATTCGTGTGGATTCCAATCCATTCCATTCCATTCCATTCCATTCCAATCCATTCCAATCCATTCAGGTTGATTCCCTACGCGTCCATATCATTCAATTCCATTCCATTCGGGTTGATTCCATTCCATTCCATTCAATTCCATTCCATTCCATTCCATTCCATGCCATTCCAATCCATTAGGTTCGATTTCATTCGGGTTGATTCCATTCCATTCCATTACGTTCGTGTTGATTCCATTCCATTCCATTACACTCAATTGCATTGCATTCCATTCCATTCCATTCGCGTTGATTCCATCGGGTTCCATTCCATTCGCGTTGATTCCATCGCATTCCATTCCATTCCTTTCCATTCCTTTCCACTCCATTCCAATCAGGTCGATTCCAGTCCATTTCATTCCATTCCATTCCATTCCATTCCATTCCATTCCACTTGGGTTGATTCCATTCCATTCCATTCCATTCTATTCCATTCCATTCCATTCCATTCCATTCCATTCCTTTCGGGTTGTTTCCATTCCATTCCATTCCATTCCACTCCATTCCATGCCATTCCTTACCATTCGGGTTGACTCCATCCCATTCCATTCTATTTCACTCCATTCCATTCCATTCCATTCCATTCGGTTTGATTCCATTCCATTCCATTCCATTCCATTGCATTCGGGTTGATTACGTTCCCTTCCCTTCCTTCCTTTCCATTGCATTCCATTCCATTTTATTCGGGTTTTTTCCATTCCATTCCATTTCATTCCATTCCATTCCATTCCACTCCATTCGGGTTGATTCCATCCCATTCCATTCCATTCCATTCCATTCCAATCCTTTCCAATCAGGTTGATTCCATTCCATTCCATTCCATTCCATTCCATTCCATTCCATTCCATTCCATTCCATTCCATTCCTTTCTCGTTGATTCCATTCCATTCCATTCTATTCCATTAGGGTTGATTATATCCTACACAATTACATTTCTTTCCATTCCACTCCATTCCAGTCAGGTTGATTCCATTCCATTCCATTCCATTCCATTCCATTCCATTCCATTCCATTCCACTCGGGTTGATTCAATTCCATTCCATTCCATTCCACTCCATTCGGGTTGATTCCATTCCATTACTCTCCATTCCTTTCCATTCCATTCCATTCGTGTGGATTCCAATCCATTCCTTTCCATTCCATTCCATTCCATTCCAATCCATTCCAATCCATTCAGGTTGATTCCCTACGCTTCCATTTCACTCAATTCCATTCCATTCGGGTTGATTCCATTCCATTCCATTCCACTCCATTGCATTCCATTCCACTCCATTCCATTCCATTCCATTCCATTCGGGTTGATTCCATCCCACTCCAATCCATTCCATTCCATTCCATTCCATTCCATTCCATTCCACTCCATTCCAATCAGGTTGATTCCATTCCATTCCATTCCATTCCATTCCATTCCATTCCATTCCATTCCATTCTATTCCATTCCATTAGGGTTGACTCCATTCCATTCCATTCCATTCCGTTCCATTCCATTCCATTCGGGTTGTTTCCATTCCATTCCATTCCACTCCATTCCATGCCATTCCATACCATTCGTGTTGATTCCGTCCCATTTCATTCCATTACATTCCATTGCAATCCATACGTGTTGATTCCATTCCCTTCCATTCCATTGCAATGCATTCCATTCCAGTTGATTCCATTCCCTTCGATTCCAATCCATTCCATTCGATTCCGTTCCATTGCATTCCATTCGAGTGGATTCCAGTCCATTCCATTCCATTCCACTCCATTCTATTCCATTCCATTCCAATCCATTCAGGTTGATTCCGTACGATTCCATTCCATTCAGTTCCATTCCATTCGGGTTGATTCCATTCCATTCCATTCCATTCCATTCCATTCCATTACATTACATTCGGTTTGATTCCATTCCATTCCATTCCACTACATTACATTCCATTCCACTCCATTCCATTCCATTCCATTCCATTCCATTCCATTCCGGTTGATTCCAACCCATTCCATTCCATTCCATTCCATTCCAATCCATTCCAATCAGGTTGATTCCATTCCATTGCCTTCCATTCCATTCCATTCCATTCCATTCCATTCGGGTTGATTCCATTCCATTCCACTCCATTTCATTCCATTCCATTTCACTCCATTGCATTCCTTTCTGGTTGATTCCATTCCATTCCATTCCATTAGGGTTGATTATATACTATTCCGTTCCATATCTTTTCATTCCACTGCATTCCAGTCAGGTTGATTCCATTCCATTCCATTCCAATCCATTCCATTCCATTCCATTCCATTCCATTCCATTCCATTCTATTCCGGTTGATTCAATTACATTTCATTTCATTCCACTACATTCAGGTTGATTCCATTCCATTCCTCTCCATTCCATTCCATTCCATAACATTTGGGTTGATTCCATCCCATTCAATTCCATTCCATTCCATTCCATTCCAATCCATTCCATTAGGTTCGGGTTGATGCCATTCCATTCCATTACACTCAATTGCATTGCATTCCATTCCATTCCATTCGCGTTGATTCCATCGCATTCCATTCCATTCCTTTCCATTCCTTTCCACTCCATTCCAATCAGGTTGATTCCAGTCCATTCCATTCCATTCCATTCCATTCCATTCCATTCCACTTGTGTTGATTCTATTCCATGCCATTCCATTCTATTCCATTCCATTCCATTCCATTCCATTCCATTCCATTCCTTTCGGGTTGTTTTCATTCCATTCCATTCCATTCCACTCCATTCCATGCCATTCCATACCATTCGGGTTGATTCCATCCCATTCCATTCTTTTCCACTCCATTCCATTCCATTCCATTCCATTCGGCTTGATTCCATTCCATTCCATTCCATTTCTTTCCAATCGGGTTGATTACGTTCCCTTCCCTTCCTTCCTTTAAATTGCATTCCATTCCATTTTATTCGGATTTTTTACATTCCATTCCATTTCATTCCATTCCATTCCATTCCACTCCATTCTGGTTGATTCCATATCCTTCCCTTGCATTCCATTCCATTCCATTCCCATACATTCGGGTTGACTCCATACACTTCCATTCCATTCCATTCCATTCCATTCCATTCCATTCTATTCAGATTGATTCGATTCCATTCCTTTCAATTACATTCCATGTGATTCCAACCATTATATTCGATTCCATGCGGGTTGATTCCATTCCCTTCCATTCCACTCCATTGCATTCCATTTCACTCCATTCCATTCCATTCCATTCCATTCGGGTTGATTCCATCCCATCGCTTTAGATCCCATTCCATTCCATTGCATTCGGGTTGATTCCATTCCATTCCATTCCATTCCATTCCATTCCATTCCGTTTCATTCAGTTCCATTCGTGTTGATTACATTCCCTTCCACTCCATTCCATTCCATTCCATTCCATTCGGGTTGATTTCATTCCCTTACATTCCATTCCATTCCATTCCATTCCATTCCATTCCATTCCATTCCATTCCTTTCTCGTGGATTCCATTCCATTCCATTCCATTCCATTCCATTCCATTCCATTCCATTAGGGTTGATTATATCCTATACAATTCCATTTCTTTCATTCCACTCCATTCCAGTCAGGTTGATTCCATTCCATTCCATTCCATTCCATTCCATTCCATTCCATTCGGGTTGATTCAATTCCATTCCATTCCATTCCACTCCATTCGGGTTGATTCCATTCCATTCCTCTCCATTCCATTCCAATCCATTCCATACCATTTGGGTTGATTCCATCCCATTCATTCCATTCCATTCCATTCCATTCCAATCCATTCCATTCCATTCCATTCCATTCCAGTTGATTCCATTCCCTTCGATTCCATTCAATTCCATTGGGTTGCATTCAATTCCATTCCATTCGGGTTGATTCCATTCCATTCCATTCCATTCCATTCCATTCCACTTCATTCCAATCACGTTGATTCCATTCCATTCCATTACATTACATTCCTTTCCATTCCATTCGGTTTGTTTCCTTTCCATTACATTCCACTCCATTCCATGCCATTCCACACCATTCGTGTTGATTCCATCCCATTCCATTCCATTCCATTCCATTCCATCCCATTCCATTCTAATACATACGTTTTGATTCCATTCCCTTCCATTCCATTGCAATCCATTCCATTCAACGTGATTCCATTCCCGTCGATTCCATTCCATTCCATTCGATTCCGTTCCATTCCATTCCATTCGGGTGGATTCCAATCCATTCCATTCCATTCCATTCCATTCCATTCCATTCCAACCCATTCAGGTTGATTCCCTACGCTTCCATTCCATTCAATTCCATTCCATTCGGGTTGATTCCATTCCATTCCATTCCATTATATTACATTCGGTTTGATTCCATTCCATTCCATTCCATTACATTACATTCCACTCCATTCCAAAGAGTTTGATTTCATTCCATTCCATTCCATTCCATTCCATTCCATTCCATTCCCTTCGGGTTGATTCCATTCCATTGCATTCCATTCCATTCCATTCCATTCCATTCCATTCCATTCCATTCGGGTTGATTCCATCCCATTCCATTCCATTCCATTCCATTCCACTCCATTCCAAACAGGTTGATTCCATTCCATTCCATTCCATTCCATTCCATTCCATTCCATTCCATTCGGGTTGAATCCATTCCATTCCATTCCATTCCATTCCATTCCATTCCAATCCATTCCATTCAGGTTGCTTCCATTCCATTCCATTCCATTCCACTCCATTCTTGCGATTCCATACCATTCGTGTTGATTCCATCCCATTCCATTCCATTCCATTCCATTCCATTCCATTCCATTCCTTTCCAATCCATACGGGTTGATTCCATTCCCTTCCATTCCATTGCAATCCATTCCATTCCATTGGGGTTAATTCCATTCTATTCCATTCCATTCCATTCAATTCCATTCCATTCCGGTTGATTCCATATCCTTCCCTTTCTTTCCATTCCATTCCATTCCAATCCATTCGTGTTTATTCCATACGATTCCATTCCATTTCATTCCATTCCATTCGGGTTGATTCCATTATTTCCATTCCTTTCCATTCCATTGCATTCCATTCCATTCCATTCGGGTGTATTCCATTCCATTCCTTTCCATTCCATTCAATTCCGTTCCATTACATTCCGTTCTGTTTGATTGCATTCCTTTCGACTCCATTGAATTCCAGTCCATTCCATTCCATTCCATTCCATTCCATTCCATTCCATTCGGTTTGATTCCATTCCATTCCATTCCATTAAAATCCATTCTATTCGGGTTGATTCCTTTCCGTTCCATTCCAATGCATTCGGGTTGATTCCATTCCATTTCATTCCATTCCATCCCATTCCATTACATTACATTCCACTGCATTCCAGTAAGGTTGATTCCACTCCATTGCACTCCATTCCACTCCATTCCATGCCATTCCTTCCCATTCGTGGTGATTCCATCCCATTCCATTCCATTGCATACCATTCCATTCATTCCATTCCATTACATTCCATTCCGTTTGATTTCATTCCATTCCGCTGCTTTCCATTCCATTCCATTCCATTCGTGGTGATTCAATTCCCTTCCATTTCTTCCATTCCATTGCATTCCTTTCCATTCCATTCGGGTTGATTCCCTCCCATTCCATTCCATTCCATTCCATTCCATTCGGGATGTTTCCATTCCATTCCATTCCACTCCATTCCATGCAATTCCATACCATCCGTGTTGATTCCATCACATTCCAGTTCAATTCCATTCCATTCCATGCCATTCCAATCCATTACGTTCGATTCCCTTCGCGTTTATTCCATTCCATTCCATTCCATTCCATTACGTACCGGTTGATTGCATTGCATAACATTCCAATCCATTGCATTCCATTCCACACCATTCCATTCCATTCCATTCCATTCGGGTTGATTCCATCCCATTCCATTCCATTCCATTCCATTCCATTCCACTCCATTCCATTCAGGTTGATTCCATGCCATTCCATTCGGGTTGATTCCATTCCAATTCATTCCATTCCATTGCATTCCATTCCATTCCATTCCATTCCATTCGGGTTGTTTCCATTCCATTCCATTCAATTCCATTCCATTCCACTCCATTCCATGCCATTCCATACCATTCGGGTTGATTCCATCCCATTCCATTCTATTCCACTCCATTCCATTCCATTCCATTCCACTCCATTCCATTGGGTTTGATTCCATTCCATTCCATTACATTACATTCCATTGTATTCCATTGCATTCGTGTTGATTCCGTTCCCTTATATTACTTCCATTACATTGCATTCCATTCCATTTTATTCGGGTTGATTCCAATCCATTCCATTCCATTCCATTCCATTCCATTCCATTCCACTCCATTCCATTCGGTTTGATTCCGTTCCCTTCCAATCCTTCCATTCCATTGCATTCCATTCCGTTTTATTCGGATTGATTCCATTCCATTCCATTCCATTCCATTCCATTCCATTCCATTCGCGTTGATTCCATGTGCTTCCCTTCCCTTCCATTCCATTCCATTCCAATCCATTCGGGTTGATTTCACACACTTCCATTCCATTCCATTCCATTCCATTCCATTCCATTCCATTCCATTCCTTTCCATTCGCGTTGATTCCATTCCATTCGTTTCCATTACATTACATTCGGGTTGATTCCATTCCATTCCATTCCATCCCATTCCATTCCATTCCATTCCATGGCATTCCAATACATTACATTCGATTTCCTTCGGGTTGATTCCATTCCATTCCATTCCACTCTATTGCATTCCATTCCACTCCATTCCATTCCATTCCATTCCATTCCATTCCATTCCATTCCATTCGTTTCTGGTTGATTCCCTTTCAATCCATTCGATTCCATTCCAATCCATTCCATTTCATTCCATTCCATTCCATTCTGGTTGATTGCATTCCATTGCTTTCCGTTCCATTCAATTCCACTCCATTACATTGCGTTCGGGTTGATTGCATTCCTTTCCACTCCATTGCATTCCATTCCATTCCATTCCATTCCATTCCATTCCATTCCTTTCCATTCCTTTCGGGTTGATTCCGTTCCATTCCATTCCATTCCATTCCATTCCATTCTGGTTGATTCCATTCCATTCCATTCCATTCAAATCCATTCCATTCGGGTTGATTCCATTCCATTCCATTCCACTCCTTTCGGATTGATTCCATTCCATTTCATTCCATTCCATCCCATTGCGTTACATTCCATTCCACTCCATTCCAGTCAGATTGATTTCATTCCATTGCACTCCATTCCACTACATTCCATGACACTCCGTACCATTCGTGTTGATTCCATTCCATTCCATTCCATTTGGGTTGATTCCATATCCTTCCCTTCCCTTCCATTCCATTCCATTCTAACACTACGGTTGATTCCATACGCTTCCATTGCATTCCATTCCATTCCATTCGGGTGGATTCCTTTCCCTCCCATTTTATTCCATTCCATTCCATTCCATTCCATTTCATTACATTCCATTCCATTCGGGTTGATTCCATTCCAGTCCACTCAGTTCCATTCCATTCCATTCCATGCCATTTCAATCCATTACGTTCGATTCCATTGTGGTTGATTGCATTCCATTCCATTCCATTCCATTACATTCGGGTTGATTCCATTCCATTCCGTTTCACCCCATTGCATTCCATTCCACTCCATTCCATTCCATTCCATTCCATTCGGGTTGATTCCATCCCATTCCATTCCATTCCATTCCATTGCATTCCACTCCATTCCAATCAGGTTGATTCCATTCCATTCTATATCATTCCATTCCACTCCATTCCATTCCATTCCATTCGAATCCATTCCATTCCATTCGGGTTGATTCCATTCCATTCCATTCCATTCAATTCCATTCCATTCCATTCCATTCCATTCCATTCTACTCGGGATGTTTCCATTCCATTCCATTCCATTCCATTCCATTCCATTCCACTCCATTCCATGCCATTCCATACCACTCGGGTTCATTCCATCAAATTCCATTCTATTCCACTCCATTCCATTCCATTCCATTCCATTCCATTCCATTCCATTGCATTCCATTCCATTCGGGTTGATTCCGTTCCCTTCCATTCCATTCCATTCCATTGCATTCTATTCCATTTCTTTCGGGTTGATTCCATTCCGTTGCATTGCATTCCATTCCATTCCATTCCATTCCACTCCATTCCAGTCAGGTTGATTCCATTCCATTCTATTGCATTCCATTCCATTCCATTCCATTCGGGTTGATTCCATTCCATTCCATTCCATTCCATTCCATTCCATTCGGGTTGTTTCCATTCCATTCCATTCCATTCCATTCCACTCCATTCCATGCTATTCCATACCATTCGTGTTGATTCCATCCCATTCCACTCCATTCCATTCCGTTCCATTCCAATCCATACGGGTTGATTCCATTCCCTTCCATTCCATTGCAATCCATTCCATTCCAATCGGGTTGATTCCATTCCATTCCATTGCATTCAATTCCGGTTGATTCCATATCCTTGCCTTTCATTCCATTCCATTCCATTCCAATCCATTCTTGTTGCTTCCATACAATTCCATTCCATTCCATTCCATTCCATTCCATTCCATTCCATTCCATACGGTTTGATTCCATTCCATTCCTTTCCATTCCATTGAATTCCGATCCATTACATTCCGTTCGGGTTGATTGCATTCCTTTCCAATCCATGGAATTGCATTCCATTCCATTCCATTCCATTCGGGTTGATTCCATTCCATTCCATTCCATTCTGTTTGATTCCATTCCATTCCATTCCGTTTAAATCAATTCCATTCGGATTGATTAAATTCCATTCCATTCCACTCCATTCAGGTTGATTCCATTCCATTTCATTCCATTCCATCCCATTCCATTCCATTCCAGTCAGGTTGATTCAACTCCATTGCACTCCATTCCACTCCATTCCATGCCATTCCATACCATTCGTGTTGATTCCATCCCATTCCATTCCCTTCCATTCCATTCCATTCCATTCCGTTTGATTTCATTCCATTCCATTCCATTCCATTCCGTTCCATTCCATTCCATTCGTGGTGATTCCATTCCCTTCCATTTCTTCTATTCCATTGCATTCCATTCCATTCCATTCGGATTGATTCTATTCCATTCCATTCCATTTGGGTTGATTCCATTTCCTTCTCTTCCATTCCATTCCATTCCATTCCAACACTCTGGTTGATTCCATACGCTTCCATTGCGTTCCATTCCTTTACATTCGGGTGGATTCCTTTCCATCCAATTCTATTCCATTTCATTCCGTTCCACTCCGTTCCATTCGCGTTAATACCATTGCATTCCATTCCATTCCATTCCATTCCATTCCATTTCATTCCATTCGGGTTGATTCCATTCCGTTCCATTCAGTTCCATTACATTCCATTCCATGCCATTCCAATCCACTACTTTCGATTCCATTCGGGTTGATTCCATTCTATTCCATTCCATTCCATTCCATTCCATTCCATTCCATTCCATTCCATTACACTCCATTCCAATAAGGTTGATTCCATTCCATTCCATATCATTCCATTCCATTCCATTCCATTCCATTCGGGTTGGATAAATTCCATTCCATTCCATTCCGTTCCATTGCATTCCATTCCATTCGGGTTGTTTCCTTTCCTTTCCATTCCATTCCATTTCACTCCATTCCATGCGATTCCATACCATTCGTGTTAATTCCATCCCATTAAATACCATTCCATTCCATTTCATTCCATCCCAATCCATACGGGTTGATTCCATTCCCTTCCATTCCATTGCAGTCCATTCCATTCCATTCGTGTTGATTCCATTCCATTCCTTTCCATTCCATTCCATTCCTTTCCATTCCATTCCGGTTGATTCCATATCCTTCCCGTTCCTTCCATTCCATTACATTCCAATCCATTCGTGTTGATTCCATACGATTGCATTCCATTCCATTCCATGCCATTCGGCTTGATTCCATGCCATTCCATTCCATTCCATTCCATTCCATTCCATTCCATTCCATTCCTTTCGCGTTGATACCATGGCATTCCATTCGATTCAATTCCATTCCTTTCCATTCCATTCTGGTTGATTCCATTCCTTTCCATTCCTTTCCATCCCATTCCATTCCATGCCATTCCATTCCATTCAATTCCATTCCATTCGTTTCTGGTTGATTCCATTCCATTCCATTCCATTCCATTCCATTGCATTCCATTCAGGTTGATTCCATTCCATTCCTTTCCATTCCATTCAATTCTGTTCCATTACATTCCGTTCGGGTTGATTGCATTCCTTTCCACTCCATTGCATTCCATTCCATTGCATACCATTCCATTGCATTCCATTCCATTCCATTCCATTCCATTCCATTCCATTCCATTCGTATTGTTTCCATTCCATTCCATTCCATTCCATTCCATTCCATTCCATTCACGTTGATACCATTCCATTCCATTCCGTTCCATTCCATTCCTTTTCATTCCATTCGTGTTGATTCCATTCCCTTCCATTCAGTTCCATTCCATTCCATTGCATGCCATTCCAATCCATTACGTTCAATTCCATTCGGGTTGATTCCATTCCATTCCATTCTATTCCTTTACAATCCGGTTTACTCCATTCCATTCCATTCCATTCCATTCCACTCCTTTGCATTCCATTCCAATCCATTCCAGTCAGGTTGATTCAACTCCATTGCACTCCATTCCACTCCATTCCATGCCATTCCATACCATTCGTGTTGATTCCATCCCATTCCATTTCATTCCATTCAATTCCATTCCATTCCATTCCATTCCATTCCATTCCATTCCATTCCATTCCGTTTGATTTCATTCCATTCCATTCCATTCCATTCCATTCCATTCGTGGTGATTCCATTCCCTTCCATTTCTTCCATTCCATTGCATTCCATTCCATTCCATTCGGGTTGATTCTATTACATTCCATTCCATTTGGGTTGATTTCATATCCTTCCCTTCCATTCCATTCCATTCCATTCCAACACTCTGGTTGATTCCATACTCTTCCATTGCGTTCCATTCCATTCCATTCGGGTGGATTCCTTTCCATCCCATTCTATTCCATTTCATTCTATTCCACTCCATTCCATTCGCGTTAATAACATTCCATTCCATTCCATTCCATTCCATTCCATTTCATTCCATTCGTGTTGATTCCATTCCATTCCATTCAGTTCCATTACATTCCATTCCATGCCATCCCAATTCATTAGTTTCTATTCCATTCGGGTTGATTCCATTCCATTCCATTCCATTCCATTCCATTCCATTCCATTTCATTACATTCGGGTTGATTCCATTCCATTCCATTCCACTCCATTGCATTCCATTCAACTCCATTCGATTTCATTCCATTCCATTCGGGTTGATTCCATCCCATTCCATTCCATTCCATTCCATTCCATTCCATTCCATTCCACTCCATTCCAATAAGGTTGATTCCATTCCATTCCATATCATTCCATTCCATTCCATTCCACTCCATTCCATTCCATTCGGGTTGTTTCCATTCCTTTCCATTCCATTCCATTCCACTCCATTCCATGCCATTCCATACCATTCGTGTTGATTCCATCCCATTCCACTCAATTCCATTCCGTTCCATTCCAATCCATACGGGTTGATTCCTTTCCCTTCCATTCCATTGCAATCCATTCCATTGCCATCGGGTTGATTCCATTCCATTCCATTCCATTCCATTCCATTCCGGTTGATTCCATATCCTTGTCTTTCATTCCATTCCATTCCATTCCAATCCATTCTTGTTGATTCCATACAATTCCATTCAATTCCATTCCATTTCATTCCATTCGTGTTGATTCCATGCCATTCAATTCCATTCCATTCCATTCCATTCGCGTTGATACAATGCCATTCCATTCCATTCCATTCCATTCCTTTCCATTCCATTCGAGATTTTTCCATTCCTTTCCATTCCTTTCCATTTCATTCCATTCCATTGCATTCCATTCCATTCCATTCGTTTGTGGTTGATTCACTTCCATTTCATTCCAAACCATTCCATTCCATTCCAATCCATTCCATTCCATTCCATTCCATTCGGTTTGATTCCATTCCATTCCTTTCCAGTTCATTCAATTCCTTTCCATTACATTCCTTTCGGGTTGATTGCATTCCTTTCCACTCCATTGCATTCCATTCCATTCCATTCCATTCCATTCCATTCCACTCCATTCCATTCCATTCCATTGCATTCCATTCCATTCCATTCGGGTAGATTCCATTCCATTCCATTCCATTCCATTCCATTCCATTCCATTCGCGTTAATACCATTCCATTCCATTCCATTCCATTACATTACATTACATTTCATTCCATTCGGGTTGATTCCATTCCATTCCATTCCATTCCATTCCATTCCATTCCATTCCATTGCATGCCATTCCAATGCATTACGTTCGATTTCATTCGGGTTGATTCTATTCCATTCCATTACGTTCGGGTTGATTCCATTCCATTCCATTCCACTCCATTGCATTCCATTCCACCCCATTCCATACCGTTCCATTCCATTAGGGTTGATTCCATCCCATTCCATTCCATTCCTTTCCATTCCTTTCCACTCCATTCCAATCAGGTGGATTCCATTCCATTCCATTCCATTCCATTCCATTCCATTCCATTCCATTCCGTTACATTCGGGTTGATTCCATTCCATTCCATTCCACTCCATTGCATTTCATTCCACCCCATTGCATTCCATTCCATTCCATTCGGGTTGATTCCATCAAATTCCATTCCATTACTTTCCATTCCTTTCCACTCCATTCCAAACAGGTTGATTCCATTTCATTCCATTTTATTCCATTCCATTCCATTCCATTCCATTCCATTCCATTCCATTCCATTCGGGTTGATTCCAGTCCATTCCATTCCATTCTGTTCCATTCCATTCCATTCCATTCCATTCCATTCCATTCCATTCCTTTCGGGTTATTTTCATTCCATTCCATTCCATTCCATTCCATTCCACTCCATTCCATGCCATTCCATACCATTCGGGTTGATTCCATCCCTTTCCATTCTATTCCACTCCATTCCATTCCATTCCATTCTGTTTGATTCCATTCCATTCCATTCCATTCCTTTCCATTCGGGTTGATTACGTTCCCTTCCATTCCTTCCATTCTATTGCATTCCATTCCATTTTATTTGGGTTGATTCCATTCCATTCCATTTCATTCCATTCCATTCCATTGCACTCCATTCTGGATTTTTCCATATCCTTCCCTTGCATTCCATACCATTCCATTCCCATCAATTCGGGTTGACTCCTTACATTTGCATTCCATTCCATTCCATTCCATTCCATTCCATTCCATTCCATTCCATTCCATTCGGGTTGATTCCATTCCCTAACAATCCACTCCATTCCATTCCATTCCATTCCGTTCCTTTCTTGTTGATTCCATTATATTCCATTCCATTCCATTCCATTAGGGTTGATTATATCCTATTCCATTCCATTTATTTGCATTCCACTCCATTCCAGTCAGGTTGATTCCATTCCATTCCATTCCATTCCATTCGGGTTGATTCAACTCCATTCCATTCCATTCCACTCCATTCGGTTTGATTCCATTCCATTCCTCTCCATTCCACTCCATTCCATCCCATTGGCGTTGATTCCATCCCATTCCATTCCATTCCATTCCAGTCCATTCCATTCCATTTCATTCCATTCCAGTTGATTCCATTCCCTTCGATTCCCTTCCATTCCATGCGATTCCATTCCACTCCATTCCATTCCGGTGGATTCCAATAGATTCCATTCCATTCCAATCCATTCCAATACATTCATGTTGATTCCCTACGCTTCCATTTCACTCAATTCCATTCCATTCGGGTTGATTCCATTCCATTCCATTCCATTCCATTCCATTCCATTACGTTCGGGTTGATTCCATTCCATTCCATTCCTCTCCATTGCATTCCATTCCACCCCATTCCATTCCATTCCATTCCATTCGGGTTGATTCCATCCCATTCCATTCCATTCTTTCCATTCCTTTCCACTCCTTTCCAATCAGGTTGATTCCATACCATTCCATTCCATTCCATTCCATTCCATTCGGTTTGATTCCATTCCATTCCATTCCAATCCATTCGGGTTGATTCCACACACTTCCATTCCATTCCATTCCATTCCATTCCGTTCCATTCCATTCCATTCCTTTTCATTCCATTCCATTCTTTTCGGGTTGATTCTATTCCATTCCTTTCCATTCCATTCCACTCAATTCCATTCTATTCCATTCGGATTGATTCCATCCCATTCCATTCCATTCCATTCCATTCACTTCACTCCATTCCAGTGAGGTAGATTACATTCCGTTCCATTCCATTCCATTCCATTCCATTCCATTCCATTCCATTCCATTCCATTCCATTCCATTCCATTTGGGTGGATTCCATTCCATTCCATTCGCGTTAATACCATTCCATTCCATTCCATTCCATTCCATTTCATTCCATTCGGGTTGACTCCATTCCATTCCATTCAGTTCCATTCTATTCCATTCCGTGCCATTCCAATCCATTACGTTCGATTCCATTCGGGTTGATTCCATTCCATTTCATTACATTCCATTTCATTCGGGTTGATTCCATTCCATTCCATTCCAGTCCATTACCTTCCATTCCACTCCATTCCATTCCATTCCGGTTGATTCCATCCCATTTCATTCCATTCCATTCCATTCCATTCCATTCCATTCCATTCGGGTTGATTCCATCCCATTCCATTGCATTCCATTCCATTCCATTCCATTCCATTCCACTCCATTCCACTCCTTTCCAATCAGGTTGATTCCATTCCATTCCAATCCATTCCATTCCATTCCATTCCATTCGTGTTGATTCCATTCCATTCCATTCCATTCCATTCCATTCCATTCGGGTTGATTCCATTCCATTCCATTGCACTCCATTCCATGCCATTCCATATCATTCGTGTTGCGTCCATCCCATTCTATTCCATTCCATTCCATTCCATTCCAATTCATACGGGTTGATTCCTTTGCCTTCCATTCCGTTGCAATCCATTCCATTCCAGTTGATTCCATTCCCTTCGATTCCATTCCATTCCATTCCATTCCGTTCCATTCCTTTCCATTCCATTCGGGTGAATTCCAATCCATTCCATTCCATTCCTTTCCGGTTGATTCCATCCCATTCCAGTCCAATCCATTCCATTCCATTCCTCTCCATTCCAATCAGGTTGATTCCATTCCATTCCATTCCATTCCATTCCATTCCATTCCATTCCATTCCATTCCAATCCATTCCATGCCATTCCATACCATTCGTGTTGATTCCATCCCATTCCATTCCACTACATTCCATTCCATTCCAATCCATACGGGTTGATTCCTTTCCCTTCCATTCCATTGCAATCCATTCAATTCCATTCGGGTTGATTCCATCCCATTCCATTCCATTCCATTCCATTTCATTCCATTCCACTCCATTCCACTCCATTCCAATCAGGTTGATTCCTTTCCATTCCATTCCATTTCATTCCATTCCATTCCATTCGTGTTGATTCCATTCCATTCCATTGCATTTCATTCAATTCCATTCCATTCCGGTTGATTCCATATCCGTCCCTTTCATTCCATTCCATTCCATTCCAATCCATTCGTGTTGATTCCATGCGATTCCATTCCATTCCATTCCATTCCATTCCATTCCATTCCATTCCACTCCATTCCATTCCATTCGCGTTGATACCACGCCATTCCATTCCTATCCATCCCATTCCATTCGGGTTGATTCCATTCCATTCCATTCCATTCCATTCCATTCCATTCCATTCGTTTCTGGTTGATTCCCTTTCAATCCATTCGATTCCATTCCAATCCATTCCATTTCATTCCATTCCATTCCATTCTGGTTGATTGCATTCCATTGCTTTCCGTTCCATTCAATTCCACTCCATTACATTGCGTTCGGGTTGATTGCATTCCTTTCCACTCCATTGCATTCCATTCCATTCCATTCCATTCCATTCCATTCCATTCCATTCCATTCCATTCGGGTTGATTCCGTTCCATTCCATTCCATTCCATTCCATTCCATTCTGGTTGATTCCATTCCATTCCATTCCATTCAAATCCATTCCATTCGGGTTGATTCCATTCCATTCCATTCCACTCCTTTCGGATTGATTCCATTCCATTTCATTCCATTCCATCCCATTGCGTTACATTCCATTCCACTCCATTCCAGTCAGATTGATTTCATTCCATTGCACTCCATTCCACTACATTCCATGACACTCCGTACCATTCGTGTTGATTCCATTCCATTCCATTCCATTTGGGTTGATTCCATATCCTTCCCTTCCCTTCCATTCCATTCCATTCTAACACTACGGTTGATTCCATACGCTTCCATTGCATTCCATTCCATTCCATTCGGGTGGATTCCTTTCCCTCCCATTTTATTCCATTCCATTCCATTCCATTCCATTTCATTACATTCCATTCCATTCGGGTTGATTCCATTCCAGTCCACTCAGTTCCATTCCATTCCATTCCATGCCATTCCAATCCATTACGTTCGATTCCATTCTGGTTGATTGCATTCCATTCCATTCCATTACATTACATTCGGGTTGATTCCATTCCATTCCATTTCACCCCATTGCATTCCATTCCACTCCATTCCATTCCATTCCATTCCATTCGGGTTGATTCCATCCCATTCCATTCCATTCCATTCCATTGCATTCCACTCCATTCCAATCAGGTTGATTCCATTCCATTCTATATCATTCCATTCCACTCCATTCCATTCCATTCCATTCCAATCCATTCCATTCCATTCGGGTTGATTCCATTCCATTCCATTCCATTCAATTCCATTCCATTCCGTTCCATTCCGTTCCATTCTACTCGGGATGTTTCCATTCCATTCCATTCCATTCCATTCCATTCCATTCCACTCCATTCCATGCCATTCCATACCACTCGGGTTCATTCCATCAAATTCCATTCTATTCCACTCCATTCCATTCCATTCCATTCCATTCAATTCCATTCCATTCCATTCCATTCCATTCCATTGCATTCCATTCCATTCGGGTTGATTCCGTTCCCTTCAATTCCTTCCATTCCATTGCATTCTATTCCATTTCTTTCGGGTTGATTCCATTCCGTTGCATTGCATTCCATTCCATTCCATTCCATTCCACTCCATTCCAGTCAGGTTGATTCCATTCCATTCCATTGCATTCCATTCCATTCCATTCCATTCGGGTTGATTCCATTCCATTCCATTCCATTCCATTCCATTCCATTCGGGTTGTTTCCATTCCATTCCATTCCATTCCATTCCACTCCATTCCATGCTATTCCATACCATTCGTGTTGATTCCATCCCATTCCACTCCATTCCATTCCGTTCCATTCCAATCCATACGGGTTGATTCCATTCCCTTCCATTCCATTGCAATCCATTCCATTCCAATCGGGTTGATTCCATTCCATTCCATTCCATTCAATTCCGGTTGATTCCATATCCTTGCCTTTCATTCCATTCCATTCCATTCCAATCCATTCTTGTTGCTTCCATACAATTCCATTCCATTCCATTCCATTCCATTCCATTCCATTCCATTCCATACGGTTTGATTCCATTCCATTCCTTTAAATTCCATTGAATTCCGATCCATTACATTCCGTTCGGATTGATTGCATTCCTTTCCAATCCATGGCATTGCATTCCATTCCATTCCATTCCATTCGGGTTGATTCCATTCCATTCCATTCCATTCTGTTTGATTCCATTCCATTCCATTCCGTTCAAATCAATTCCATTCGGATTGATTAAATTCCATTCCATTCCACTCCATTCAGGTTGATTCCATTCCATTTCATTCCATTCCATCCCATTCCATTCCATTCCAGTCAGGTTGATTCAACTCCATTGCACTCCATTCCACTCCATTCCATGCCATTCCATACCATTCGTGTTGATTCCATCCCATTCCATTCCCTTCCATTCCATTCCATTCCATTCCGTTTGATTTCATTCCATTCCATTCCATTCCATTCCGTTCCATTCCATTCCATTCGTGGTGATTCCATTCCCTTCCATTTCTTCCATTCCATTGCATTCCATTCCATTCCATTCGGATTGATTCTATTCCATTCCATTCCATTTGGGTTGATTCCATTTCCTTCTCTTCCATTCCATTCCATTCCATTCCAACACTCTGGTTGATTCCATACGCTTCCATTGCGTTCCATTCCTTTACATTCGGGTGGATTCCTTTCCATCCAATTCTATTCCATTTCATTCCGTTCCACTCCGTTCCATTCGCGTTAATACCATTGCATTCCATTCCATTCCATTCCATTCCATTCCATTCCATTTCATTCCATTCGGGTTGATTCCATTCCGTTCCATTCAGTTCCATTACATTCCATTCCATGCCATTCCAATCCACTACTTTCGATTCCATTCGGGTTGATTCCATTCTATTCCATTCCATTCCATTCCATTCCATTCCATTCCATTCCATTACACTCCATTCCAATAAGGTTGATTCCATTCCATTCCATATCATTCCATTCCATTCCATTCCATTCCATTCGGGTTGGATAAATTCCATTCCATTCCATTCCGTTCCATTGCATTCCATTCCATTCGGGTTGTTTCCTTTCCTTTCCATTCCATTCCATTTCACTCCATTCCATGCGATTCCATACCATTCGTGTTAATTCCATCCCATTAAATACCATTCCATTCCATTTCATTCCATCCCAATCCATACGGGTTGATTCCATTCCCTTCCATTCCATTGCAGTCCATTCCATTCCATTCGTGTTGATTCCATTCCATTCCTTTCCATTCCATTCCATTCCTTTCCATTCCATTCCGGTTGATTCCAAATCGTTCCCGTTCCTTCCATTCCATTACATTCCAATCCATTCGTGTTGATTCCATACGATTGCATTCCATTCCATTCCATGCCATTCGGCTTGATTCCATGCCATTCCATTCCATTCCATTCCATTCCATTCCATTCCATTCGCGTTGATACCATGGCATTCCATTCGATTCAATTCCATTCCTTTCCATTCCATTCTGGTTGATTCCATTCCTTTCCACTCCTTTCCATCCCATTCCATTCCATGCCATTCCATTCCATTCAATTCCATTCCATTCGTTTCTGGTTGATTCCATTCCATTCCATTCCATTCCATTCCATTGCATTCCATTGAGGTTGATTCCATTCCATTCCTTTCCATTACATTCAATTCTGTTCCATTACATTCCGTTCGGGTTGATTGCATTCCTTTCCACTCCATTGCATTCCATTCCATTGCATACCATTCCATTGCATTCCATTCCATTCCATTCCATTCCATTCCATTCGTATTGTTTCCATTCCATTCCATTCCATTCCATTCCATTCCATTCCATTCCATTCCATTCACGTTGATACCATTCCATTCCATTCCGTTCCATTCCATTCCTTTTCATTCCATTTGTGTTGATTCCATTCCCTTCCATTCAGTTCCATTCCATTCCATTGCATGCCATTCCAATCCATTACGTTCAATTCCATTCGGGTTGATTCCATTCCATTCCATTCTATTCCTTTACAATCCGGTTTATTCCATTCCATTCCATTCCATTCCACTCCATTGCATTCCATTCCAATCCATTCCAGTCAGGTTGATTCAACTCCATTGCACTCCATTCCACTCCATTCCATGCCATTCCATACCATTCGTGTTGATTCCATCCCATTCCATTTCATTCCATTCAAATCCATTCCATTCCATTCCATTCCATTCCATTCCATTCCATTCCATTCCATTCCATTCCATTCCGTTTGATTTCATTCCATTCCATTCCATTCCATTCCATTCCATTCGTGGTGATTCCATTCCCTTCCATTTCTCCCATTCCATTGCATTCCATTCCATTCCATTCGGGTTGATTCTATTACATTCCATTCCATTTGGGTTGATTTCATATCCTTCCCTTCCATTCCATTCCATTCCATTCCAACACTCTGGTTGATTCCATACACTTCCATTGCGTTCCATTCCATTCCATTCGGGTGGATTCCTTTCCATCCCATTCTATTCCATTTCATTCCATTCCACTCCATTCCATTCGCGTTAATAACATTCCATTCCATTCCATTCCATTTCATTCCATTCGGGTTGATTCCATTCCATTCCATTCAGTTCCATTACATTCCATTCCATGCCATTCCAATTCATTACTTTCTATTCCATTCGGGTTGATTCCATTCCATTCCATTCCATTCCATTCCATTCCATTTCATTACATTCTGGTTGATTCCATTCCATTCCATTCCACTCCATTGCATTCCATTCCACTCCATTCGATTTCATTCCATTCCATTCGGGTTGATTCCATCCCATTCCATTCCATTCCATTCCATTCCATTCCATTCCATTCCACTCCATTCCAATAAGGTTGATTCCATTCCATTCCATATCATTCCATTCCATTCTGTTCCACTCCATTCCATTCCATTCGGGTTGTTTCCATTCCTTTCCATTCCATTCCATTCCACTCCATTCCATGCCATTCCATACCATTCGTGTTGATTCCATCCCATTCCACTCAATTCCATTCCGTTCCATTCCAATCCATACGGGTTGATTCCTTTCCCTTCCATTCCATTGCAATCCATTCCATTGCCATCGGGTTGATTCCATTCCATTCCATTCCATTCCATTCCGGTTGATTCCATATCCTTGTCTTTCATTCCATTCCATTCCATTCCAATCCATTCTTGTTGATTCCATACAATTCCATTCAATTCCATTCCATTTCATTCCATTCGTGTTGATTCCATGCCATTCAATTCCATTCCATTCCATTCCATTCGCGTTGATACAATGCCATTCCATTCCATTCCATTCCATTCCTTTCCATTCCATTCGAGATTTTTCCATTCCTTTCCTTTCCTTTCCATTTCATTCCATTCCATTGCATTCCATTCCATTCCATTCGTTTCTGGTTGATTCACTTCCATTTCATTCCAAACCATTCCATTCCATTCCAATCCATTCCATTCCATTCCATTCCATTCCATTCGGTTTGATTCCATTCCATTCCTTTCCAGTTCATTCAATTCCTTTCCATTACATTCCTTTCGGGTTGATTGCATTCCTTTCCACTCCATTGCATTCCATTCCATTCCATTCCATTCCATTCCACTCCATTCCATTCCATTCCATTGCATTCCATTCCATTCCATTCGGGTAGATTCCATTCCATTCCATTCCATTCGCGTTAATACCATTCCATTCCATTCTATTACATTACATTACATTACATTTCATTCCATTCGGGTTGATTCCATTCCATTCCATTCCATTCCATTCCATTCCATTCCATTCCATTCCATTGCATGCCATTCCAATTCATTACGTTCGATTTCATTCGGGTTGATTCTATTCCATTCCATTACGTTCGGGTTGATTCCATTCCATTCCATTCCACTCCATTGCATTCCATTCCACCCCATTCCATACCGTTCCATTCCATTAGGGTTGATTCCATCCCATTCCATTCCATTCCTTTCCATTCCTTTCCACTCCATTCCAATCAGGTGGATTCCATTCCATTCCATTCCATTCCATTCCATTCCATTCCGTTACATTCGGGTTGATTCCATTCCATTCCATTCCACTCCATTGCATTTCATTCCACCCCATTGCATTCCATTCCATTCCATTCGGGTTGATTCCATCAAATTCCATTCCATTACTTTCCATTCCTTTCCACTCCATTCCAAACAGGTTTATTCCATTTCATTCCATTCCATTCCATTCCATGCCATTCCATTCCATTCCATTCCATTCGGGTTGATTCCAGTCCATTCCATTCCATTCTGTTCCATTCCATTCCATTCCATTCCATTCCATTCCATTCCATTCCTTTCGGGTTATTTTCATTCCATTCCATTCCATTCCATTCCATTCCACTCCATTCCATGCCATTCCATACCATTCGGGTTGATTCCATCCCTTTCCATTCTATTCCACTCCATTCCATTCCATTCCATTCTGTTTGATTCCATTCCATTCCATTCCATTCCTTTCCATTCGGGTTGATTACGTTCCCTTCCATTCCTTCCATTCTATTGCATTCCATTCCATTTTATTTGGGTTGATTCCATTCCATTCCATTTCATTCCATTCCATTCCATTGCACTCCATTCGGGATTTTTCCATATCCTTCCCTTGCATTCCATACCATTCCATTCCCATCAATTCGGGTTGACTCCTTACATTTCCATTCCATTCCATTCCATTCCATTCCATTCCATTCGTGTTGATTCCATTCCCTTACAATCCACTCCATTCCATTCCATTCCATTCCGTTCCTTTCTTGTTGATTCCATTCCATTCCATTCCATTCCATTCCATTAGGGTAGATTATATCCTATTCCATTCCATTTATTTGCATTCCACTCCATTCCAGTCAGGTTGATTCCATTCCATTCCATTCCATTCCATTCGGGTTGATTCAACTCCATTCCATTCCATTCCACTCCATTCGGTTTGATTCCATTCCATTCCTCTCCATTCCACTCCATTCCATCCCATTGGCGTTGATTCCATCCCATTCCATTCCATTCCATTCCAGTCCATTCCATTCCATTTCATTCCATTCCAGTTGATTCCATTCCCTTCGATTCCCTTCCATTCCATGCGATTCCATTCCACTCCATTCCATTCCGGTGGATTCCAATAGATTCCATTCCATTCCAATCCATTCCAATACATTCATGTTGATTCCCTACGCTTCCATTTCACTCAATTCCATTCCATTCGGGTTGATTCCATTCCATTCCATTCCATTCCATTCCATTCCACTCCATTCCATTCCATTACGTTCGGGTTGATTCCATTCCATTCCATTCCTCTCCATTGCATTCCATTCCACCCCATTCCATTCCATTCCATTCCATTCGGGTTGATTCCATCCCATTCCATTCCATTCTTTCCATTCCTTTCCACTCCTTTCCAATCAGGTTGATTCCATACCATTCCATTCCATTCCATTCCATTCGGTTTGATTCCATTCCATTCCATTCCAATCCATTCGGGTTGATTCCACACACTTCCATTCCATTCCATTCCATTCCATTCCGTTCCATTCCATTCCATTCCTTTTCATTCCATTCCATTCTTTTCGGGTTGATGCTATTCCATTCCTTTCCATTCCATTCCTCTCAATTCCATTCTATTCCATTCGGATTGATTCCATCCCATTCCATTCCATTCCATTCCATTCCATTCACTTCACTCCATTCCAGTGAGGTTGATTACATTCCGTTCCATTCCATTCCATTCCATTCCATTCCATTCCATTCCATTCCATTCCATTCCATTTGGGTGGATTCCATTCCATTCCATTCGCGTTAATACCATTCCATTCCATTCCATTCCATTCCATTTCATTCCATTCGGGTTGACTCCATTCCATTCCATTCAGTTCCATTCTATTCCATTCCGTGCCATTCCAATCCATTACGTTCGATTCCATTCGGGTTGATTCCATTCCATTTCATTGCATTCCATTACATTCGGGTTGATTCCATTCCATTCCATTCCAGTCCATTACCTTCCATTCCACTCCATTCCATTCCATTCGGGTTGATTCCATCCCATTCCATTCCATTCCATTGCATTCCATTCCACTCCATTCCAATCAGGTTGATTCCATTCCATTCCAGTCCATTCCATTCCATTCCATTTGGGTTGATTCCATTCCACACCATTCCATTCTATTCCATTCAATTCCATTCCATTCCACTCCATTCCTTGCCATTCCATGCCATTCGGGTTGATTCCATCCCATTCCATTCTATTCCATTGCATTCCAATCCATTCCATTCCATTCCATTCCATTCGGTTTGAATCCATTCCATTCCATTCCATTCCATTCCACTCCATTCCATTCGGTTTGATTCCGTTCCCTTCCAATCCTTCCATTCCATTGCATTCCATTCCGTTTTATTCGGATTGATTCCATTCCATTCCATTCCATTCCATTCCATTCCATTCCATTCCATTCGCGTTGATTCCATGTGCTTCCCTTCCCTTCCATTCCATTCCATTCCAATCCATTCGGGTTGATTTCACACACTTCCATTCCATTCCATTCCATTCCATTCCATTCCATTCCATTCCTTTCCATTCGCGTTGATTCCATTCCATTCGTTTCCATTACATTACATTCGGGTTGATTCCATTCCATTCCATTCCATCCCATTCCATTCCATTCCATTCCATGGCATTCCAATACATTACATTCGATTTCCTTCGGGTTGATTCCATTCCATTCCATTCCACTCTATTGCATTCCATTCCACTCCATTCCATTCCATTCCATTCCATTCCATTCCGGTTGATTCCATCCCATCTCATTAGATTCCATTCCATTCCATTACTCTCCACACCATTCCAATCAGATTGATTCCATTCCATTCCATTCCATTCCATTCCGGTTGATTCCATTCCATTCCATTCCATTCAATTCCACTACATTCCATTCAATTCCACTCCATTCCATGGCATTCCATACCATTCGTGTTGATTCCATCCCTTTCCATTCCGTTCAACTCCATTCCATTCCAATCCATACGGCTTGATTCCATTCCCTTCCGTTCCATTGCAATCCATTCCATTCCATTCGGGTTGATTCTATTGCATTCCATTCCATTCCATTCCATTCCGGTTGATTCCATATCCTCCCCTTTCATTCCATTCCTTTCCATTCCAATCCATTCGTGTTGATTCCATGCGATTCCCTTCCAATCCATTCCATTCCTTTCGGGTTGATTCCATGCCATTCCATTCCATTCCATTCCATTCCATTCCATTCCATTCCATTCCCTTCCATTCCATTCGGGTCGATACCATGCCATTCCATTCCATTCCATTCCTTTCCATTCCATTCGGGTTGATTCCATTCCTTTCCATTCTTTTCCATTCCATTCCATTCCATTCCATTCCATTCCATTCCATTCCAGTCCATTCCATTCAATTCCATTAGGGTTGATTCCATTCCATTCCATTCCATTCCATACCATTCTGGTTGATTCCATTCCATTCCATTCCATTCAAATCCATTCCATTCGGGTTGATTCCCTTCCATTCCATTCCACTCCATTCGGGTTTATTCCATTCCATTTCATTCCATTCCATCCCATTCCATTCCATTCCATTCCACTGCATTCCAGTCTGGTTGATTCCACTATATTGCACTCCATTGCAATCCATTCGATGCCATACCATAGGATTCGTGTTGATTCCATATCATTCCATTCCATTCTATTCCGTTCCATTACATTGCATTCAATTCCATTCCACTCCGTTTGATTCCATTCCATTCCATTCCATTCCATTCCATTCCATTCCATTCCACTCCATTCCGTTCTTGGTGATTCCATTCCCTTCCATTTCTTCCATTCCATTGCTTTCCATTGCATTCCAGTCGGGTTGATTCCATTCCATTCCATTCGGGGGGATTCCTTTCCATCCCATTTAATTCCATACAATTCCATTCCATTCCATTCCATTCGCGTTAATACCATTCCAATCCATTCCATTCCATTCCAATCCATTTCATTCCATTCGGGTTGATTCCATTCCAGTCCATTCAGTTCCATTCCATTCGATTCCACGACATTCCAATCCATTACGTTCGATTACATTCGGGTTGATTCCATTCCATTCCATTCCATTCCATTCCATTCCATTCCATTCCATTCCATTACATTACATTCGAGTTGATTCCATTCCATTCCATTACATTAGGGTTGATTCCATTCCATTCCATTCCACTCCATTGCATTCCATTCCACTCCATTCTATTCCATTCCATTGCATTCGGGTTGATTCCACCCCATTCCACTCCATTCCATTCCATTCCATTCCATTCCACTCCATTCCAATCAGGTTGATTCCATTCCATTCCATATCATTCCATTCCATTCCATTCCATTCCTTTCCATTCCATTCCATTCCATTCCATTCCGGTTGATTCCATTCCTTTCTATTCCATTCTATTCCATTCCATTCCAATCCATTCCATTCCATTCGTGTTGTTTCCATTCCATTCCATTCCATTCCATTCCATTCCATTCCATTCCATTCGGGTTGATTCCATTCCATTCCATTCCCTTCCATTCCATTCTTGTTGATTCCATTTCATTCCATTCCATTCAAATCAATTCCATTCGGGTTGATTCCATTCCATTCCATTCCACTCCATTCGGGTTGATTCCAATCCATTTCATTCCATTCCATCCCATTCCATTCCATTCCATTCCACTCCATTCCAGTCAGTTTGATTCCACTCCATTTCACTGCATTCCACTCCATTCAATGCCATTCCATACCATTCGGGTTGATTCCATCACATTCCATTCCTTTCCATTCCATTCCATTCAATTCCATTCGGTTTGATTCCATTCCATTCCATTCCATGCCATTGCATTCCATTCCATTCCAATCGTGGTGATTCCATTCCCCTCGTGGTGATTCCATTCCCTTCCATTTCTTCCATTCCATTGCATTCCATTTCTTCCATTCGTGTTGATTCAATTCCATTCCATTCCATTCCATTCCATTCCATTCGGGTTGATTCCATTCCATACCATTCCATTCCGTTCCATTCCATTCCTTTCGCGTTGATTCCATTTCCTTCCCTTCCATTCCATTCCATTCCATTCTAATCCATTCGTGTTTATTCCATACGCTTCCATTCCATTCCATTCCATTCCATTCGGGTTGATTCCTATCCATTCCCTTCCATTCCGTTCGCGTTGATACCATTCCATTCCACTCCATTCCATTCGGTTTGATTCCATTCCATTCCATTCCATTCCATTCCTTTCTGGATGGTTCCATTCCATTCCTTTCCATTCCATTCCATTTCATTCCATTCCATTCCTTTCTGGTTTATTCCATTCCATTCCTTTCCATTCCACTCATTTCCATTCCATTCCATTCCATTCGGGTTGGACCCATTCCATTCCATTCCATTCCATTCCATTCCGTTCCATTCCTTTCCATTCCATTACATTCCACTCCATTCCAGTCAGGTAGATTCCATTCCATTCCATTCCATTCCATTCGTGGTGATCCCATTCCCATCCATTTCTTCCATTCCATTGCATTCCATTACATTCCATTCCATTCGGGTTGATTCGATTCCATTACATTCCGTTTGGTTTGATTCCATATCCTTCCCTTCCATTCCATTCCATTCCATTCCAATTCACTCGGGTTGATTTCATACGCTTCCATTGCATTCCATTCCATTCCATTCGGGTGGATTCCATTCTATTCCATTCCATTCCTTTCCATTCCATTCCATTCTCGTTAATACCATTCCATTCCATTCCATTCCATTTAATTCCATTTTATTCCATTCGGGTTGATTCCATTCCATTCTTTCAGTTCCATTCCATTTCATTCCATGCCATTCCAATCCATTACGGTCCATTCCATTTGCGTTGATTCCATTCCATTCCATTCGTTTCCATTCAATTCCATTATATTACATTCGGGTTGATTCCATTCCAATCCATTCCATTCCACTGCATTGCATTCCATTCCACTCCATTCCATTCCATTCCATTCCATTCGGGTTGATTCCATCCCATTTCATTCCATTCAATCCCTTTCTATTAAATTGAATTCCACTGCATTCCAATCAGGTTCATTTCATTTCATTCCATTCCATTCCATTCCATTCCATTCCATTCCATTCGGGTTGATTCCATTCCATTCCATTCCATTCCATTCCATTCCATTCCATTCCATTCTATTCCATTCCATTCCATTCCATTAGGCTTGTTTCCATTCGATTTCATTCCATTCCATACCATTCCATTCCACTCCATTCCATGCCATCCCATACCATTCAGGTTGATTTCATACGCTTCCATTCCATTCCATTCCATTCCTTTCGGGTTGATTCCAATCCATTCCATTCCATTCCATTCGCGTTGATACCATTCCATTCCATTCCATTCCATTGGGGATCATACCCTTTCATTCCATTCCATTCCATTCCATTCCATCCCTTTCTGGATGGTTCCATTCTATTCCATTCCATTCCATTCCCTTCCATTCCATTATATTTCATTCCATTGCATTCCTTTCGGGTTGTTTGTATTCCATTCCTTTCCATTCCATTCAATTCCATTCCATTCTATTCCATTCGGTTTGATTCCATCCCATTCCATTCCATTGCATTCCATTCCATTCCATTCACTTACACTCCATTCCAGTCATGTTGATTCCATTGCATTCCATTCCATTCCATTCCATTCGGGGAGATTCCATTCCCTTCCATTTCTTCCATTCCATTTCACTCCATTCCATTCCATTCAGGTTGATTCCATTCCATTCCATTGCATTTGGGTAGATTCCATATCCTTCCCTTCCATTCCTTTCCATTCCATTCCAATACACTAGGGCTGATTCCATACGCTTCCATTGCCTTCCATTCCATTCCATTCGGGTGGATTCCATTCCATGCCATTCCATTCGCGTTAATACCATTGCATTCCATTCCATTCCATTCCATTCCATTTCATTCCATTCGGGTTGACTCCATTCCATTCCATTCAGTTCCATTCCATTCCATTCCATGCCATTCCAATCCATTAAGTTCGACTCCATTCGGTTTGATTCCATTGCATTCCATTACATTCGGGTTGAATCCATTCCATTCCATTCCACTCCATTAACTTCCATTCCACTCCATTCCATTCCATTCAATTCCATTCGGGTTGGTTCCATCCCATTCCATCCATTCCATTCCATTCCATTCCACTCCATTTCAATCAGGTTGATTCCATTCCATTCCATTCCATTCCATTCCATTCGGATTGATTCCATTCCATTCTATTCCATTCTATTCCTTTTCATTCCAATCCATTCCATTCCATTCCATTCGGGTTGTATCCATTCCATTCCATTCCATTCCATTCCATTTCATTCCATTCCATTCGGGTTGATTCCATTCCATTCCAATCCCTTCCATTCCATTCTGGTTGATTCCATTTCATTCCATTCCACTCAAATCCATTCCATTCGGGTTGATTCCTTTCCATTCCATTCCACTCCATTCGGGTTGATTCTGTTCCATATCATTCCATTCCATCCCATTCCATTCCATTCCATTCCATTCCACTCCATTCCAGTCAGGTGGATTCCACTCCATTTCACTGCATTCCACTCCATTCCATGCCATTCCATACCATTCGGGTTGATTCCTTCCCATTCCATCCAATTCCACTCCATTACATGCCATTCCGTACCATTCCGGTTGATTCCATCCCATTCCATCCAATTCCACTCCATTCCATTCCATTCCATTCCATTCGCGTTGATTCCGTTCCCTTCCATTCCTTACATTCCATTGCATTCCATTCCATTTTATTCGGGTTGATTCCATTCCATTCCATTCCATTCCATTCCATTCGGGTTGTTTCCATTCCATTCCATTCCATTCCATTCCAATACACTCGGCTTGATTCCATACGCTTCCATTGCATTCCATTCCATTCCATTCGGGTGGCTTCCATTCCATCACATTCTATTGCATTCCATTCCATTCCATTCCATTCCATTCCATTCCATTCGCATTAATACCATTCCATTCCATTCCGTTCCATTCCATTCCATTTAATTCCATTCGGGTTGATTCCATTCCATTCCATTCAGTTCCATTCCGTTCCATTCCATTCCATTCCAATCCATTACGTTCGATTCCATTCGGGTTGATTCCATTCCATGGCATTCCATTCCTTTACATTCGAGTTGATTCCATTCCATTCCATTCCACTCCATTGCATTCCATTCCACTCCATTCCATTCCATTCAATTCCATTCGGATTGATTCCCTCCCATTCCATTTCAATCCATTCCATTCCATTCCATTCCATTCCATTCCATTCCATTCCACTCCATTCCACTCCATTCCAATCAGGTTGATTCCATTCCATTCCATTCCATTCCATTCTATTCCATTGCATTCCATTCCATTTGGGTAGTTTCCAATCCATTTCATTCCATTCATTTCCATTCTATTCCATTCCATTCCATTCCATTCCATTCCATTCCATTCGGTTTGATTCCATTCCATTCCATTCTATTCCATTCCATTCCATTCCATTCCATTCCTTTGCATTCCATTCGGGGTGATTCCGTTCCCTTCCATTGCTTCCATTCCATTGCATTCCATTCCATTTTATTCGGGTTGATTTCGTTCTATTCCATTCCATTCCATTCCATTCCATTCCATTCCATTCCATTGGGGTTGATTCCATATCTTTTCCTTCCATTCCTTTCCATTCCATTGCAATCCATTCGGGTTGATTCCGTACACTTCCATTCCATTCCATTGCATTCCATTCCATTTCATTCCATTCGGGTTGATTCCATTCCATTCCTTTACATTACATTACATTCGGGTTGATGCCATTCCATTCCATTCCATTCCATTCCATGGCATTCCAATCCATTACGTTCGATTCCATTCGGGTTGATTCCATTCCATTCCATTCCACTCCATTGCATTCCATACCACTCCATTCCATTCCATTCGGGTTGATTCCATCCAATCCCATTAGATTCCATTCCATTCCATTGCATTCGGGTTGATTCCATTCCAATCCATTCCTTTCCATTCCATTCCATTCTGTTCCATTCAATTCTTTCGGGTTGATTACATTCCCTTCCACTCCGTTGCATTCCATTCCTTTCCATTCCATTCCATTCCATTCCATTCCATTCCATTCCATTCTTTTCTGGTTGATTCCATTCCATTCCATTCCATTCCATTTCATTCCATTCCATTCCATTACATTCCTTTCCATTAGGGTTGATTATATCCTATTCCATTCCATTTCATTTCATTCCACTACATTGCAGTCAGGTTGATTCCACTGCATTCCATTCCATTCCATTCCACTCCATTCCATTCCATTCAACTCCGTTCGTGTTGATTCCATTCCGTTCCTCTCCATTCCTTTCCATTCCATTCCATAGCATTTGGGTTGATTCCATCACATTCCATTCCATTGCATACCATTCCAATCCATTCCATTCCATTCCATTCCATTGCAGTTGATTCCAAACCCTTCGATTCCATTCCATTCCATTCGATTCCGTTCCATTCCATTCGTGTGGATTCCAATAAATTCCATTCCCTTCCATTCCATTCCATTCCAATCCATTCAGGTTGATTCCCTACGCTTCCATTCCATTAATTCCATTCCATTCGGGTGGATTCCATTCCATTCCATTCCATTCCATTCCATTCCATTCCATTCGGTGTGATTCCTTTCCATTCCTTTGCACTCCATTGCATTCCATTCCACTCCATTCCATTCCATTCCATTCCATTCCATTCCATTCCATTCCCTTCCATTCGGGTTGATTCCATCCCAATCCAAGCCATTCCATTCCATTCCATTCCATTCCACTCCATTCCAATCAGGTTGATTCCATTCCATTCTATTCCATTCCATTCCATTCCATTCCATTCGGGTTGATTCCATTCCATTCCATTCCATTCCATTCCATTGCATTCCATTCCACTCCATTCGGGTTGTTTCCATTCTATTCCGTTCCATTACGTTCGGTTTGATTCCATTCAATTCCATTCCACTCCATTGCATTCCATTCCACTCCATCCCATTCCATTGCATTCCATTCCATTCGGGGTTATTCCATTCCTTTCCATTCCATTCCATTCTATTACATTCCATTCCATTCCTTTAGGGTTGATTAAATCCTATTCAATTCCATTTCATTTTATTCCACTCCATTCCAGTCGCGTTGATTCCATTCCATTCCATATCATTCCATTCCATTCCATTCCATTCCATTTCATTCCATTCGGGTTGATTCCATTCCATTCCATTCAGTTCCATTCCAATCCATTCCATGCCATTCCAATCCATTACGTTCGATTCCATTCTTGTTGATTCCATTGCATTCCATTCCATTCGGGGTTATTCCATTCCATTCCATTCCATTCCATTCCATTCCATTCAATTCGGGTTTATTCCATTCCAATCCATTCCATTCCATTCCATTCCATTCCATTCCATTCTATTCCATTCCATTCCATTCCATTAGGCTTGTTTCCATTCGATTTCATTCCATTCCATACCATTCCATTCCACTCCATTCCATGCCATCCCATACCATTCAGGTTGATTTCATACGCTTCCATTCCATTCCATTCCATTCCATTCGGGTTGATTCCAATCCATTCCATTCCATTCCATTCGCGTTGATACCATTCCATTCCATTCCATTCCATTGGGGATCATACCATTCCATTCCATTCCATTCCATTCCATTCCATTCCATTCCATCCCTTTCTGGATGGTTCCATTCTATTCCATTCCATTCCATTCCCTTCCATTCCATTATATTTCATTCCATTGCATTCCTTTCGGGTTGTTTCTATTCCATTCCTTTCCATTCCATTTAATTCCATTCCATTCTATTCCATTCGGTTTGATTCTATCCCATTCCATTCCATTGCATTCCATTCCATTCCATTCACTTACACTCCATTCCAGTCAGGTTGATTCCATTGCATTCCATTCCATTCCATTCCATTCGGGGAGATTCCATTCCCTTCCATTTCTTCCATTCCATTTCACTCCATTCCATTCCATTCAAGTTGATTCCATTCCATTCCATTGCATTTGGGTAGATTCCATATCCTTCCCTTCCATTCCTTTCCATTCCATTCCAATACACTCGGGCTGATTCCATACGCTTCCATTGCCTTCCATTCCATTCCATTCGGGTGGATTCCATTCCATGCCATTCCATTCGCGTTAATACCATTGCATTCCATTCCATTCCATTCCATTCCATTTCATTCCATTCGGGTTGACTCCATTCCATTCCATTCAGTTCCATTCCATTCCATTCCATGCCATTCCAATCCATTAAGTTCGATTCCATTCGGTTTGATTCCATTGCATTCCATTACATTCGGGTTGAATCCATTCCATTCCATTCCACTCCATTAACTTCCATTCCACTCCATTCCATTCCATTCAATTCCATTCGGGTTGGTTCCATCCCATTCCATCCATTCCATTCCATTCCATTCCACTCCATTTCAATCAGGTTGATTCCATTCCATTCCATTCCATTCCATTCCATTCGGGTTGATTCCATTCCATTCTATTCCATTCTATTCCATTCCATTCCAATCCATTCCATTCCATTCCATTCGGGTTGTATCCATTCCATTCCATTCCATTCCATTTCATTCCATTCCATTCGGGTTGATTCCATTCCATTCCAATCCCTTCCATTCCATTCGGGTTGATTCCATTTCATTCCATTCCACTCAAATCCATTCCATTCGGGTTGATTCCTTTCCATTCCATTCCACTCCATTTGGGTTGATTCTGTTCCATATCATTCCATTCCATCCCATTCCATTCCATTCCATTCCACTCCATTCCAGTCAGGTGGATTCCACTCCATTTCACTGCATTCCACTCCATTCCATGCCATTCCATACCATTCGGGTTGATTCCTTCCCATTCCATCCAATTCCACTCCATTACATGCCATTCCGTACCATTCCGGTTGATTCCATCCCATTCCATCCAATTCCACTCCATTCCATTCCATTCCATTCCATTCGCGTTGATTCCGTTCCCTTCCATTCCTTACATTCCATTGCATTCCATTCCATTTTATTCGGGTTGATTCCATTCCATTCCATTCCATTCGGGTTGTTTCCATTCCATTCCATTCCATTCCATTCCAATACACTCGGCTTGATTCCATACGCTTCCATTGCATTCCATTCCATTCCATTCGGGTGGATTCCATTCCATCACTTTCTATTGCATTCCATTCCATTCCATTCCATTCCATTCGCATTAATACCATTCCATTCCATTCCGTTCCATTCCATTCCATTTAATTCCATTCCGGTTGATTCCATTCCATTCCATTCAGTTCCATTCCGTTCCATTCCATTCCATTCCAATCCATTACGTTCGATTCCATTCGGGTTGATTCCATTCCATGGCATTCCATTCCTTTACATTCGAGTTGATTCCATTCCATTCCATTCCACTCCATTGCATTCCATTCCACTCCATTCCATTCCATTCAATTCCATTCGGATTGATTCCCTCCCATTCCATTTCAATCCATTCCATTCCATTCCATTCCATTCCATTCCATTCCATTCCACTCCATTCCACTCCATTCCAATCAGGTTGATTCCATTCCATTCCATTCCATTCCATTCTATTCCATTGCATTCCATTCCATTTGGGTAGATTCCAATCCATTTCATTCCATTCATTTCCATTCTATTCCATTCCATTCCATTCCATTCCATTCCATTCGGTTTGATTCCATTCCATTCCATTCTATTCCATTCCATTCCATTCCATTCCATTCCTTTCCATTCCATTCGGGGTGATTCCGTTCCCTTCCATTGCTTCCATTCCATTGCATTCCATTCCATTTTATTCGGGTTGATTTCGTTCTATTCCATTCCATTCCATTCCATTCCATTCCATTCCATTCCATTCCATTCGGGTTGATTCCATATCCTTTCCTTCCATTCCTTTCCATTCCATTGCAATCCATTCGGGTTGATTCCATACACTTCCATTCCATTCCATTGCATTCCATTCCATTTCATTCCATTCGGGTTGATTCAATTCCATTCCTTTACATTACATTACATTCGGGTTGATGCCATTCCATTCCATTCCATTCCATTCCATGGCATTCCAATCCATTACGTTCGATTCCATTCGGGTTGATTCCATTCCATTCCATTCCACTCCATTGCATTCCATGCCACTCCATTCCATTCCTTCGGGTTGATTCCATCCAATCCCATTAGATTCCATTCCATTCCATTGCATTCGGGTTGATTCCATTCCAATCCATTCCTTTCCATTCCATTCCATTCTGTTCCATTCAATTATTTCGGGTTGATTACATTCCCTTCCACTCCGTTGCATTCCATTCCTTTCCATTCCATTCCATTCCATTCCATTCCATTCCATTCTTCTCTGGTTGATTCCATTCCATTCCATTCCATTCCATTTGATTCCATTCCATTCCATTACATTCCTTTCCATTAGGGTTGATTATATCCTATTCCATTCCATTTCATTTCATTCCACTACATTGCAGTCAGGTTGATTCCACTGCATTCCATTCCATTCCATTCCACTCCATTCCATTCCATTCAACTCCGTTCGTGTTGATTCCATTCCGTTCCTCTCCATTCCTTTCCATTCCATTCCATAGCATTTGGGTTGATTCCATCACATTCCATTCTATTGCATACCATTCCAATCCATTCCATTCCATTCCACTCCATTGCAGTTGATTCCAAACCCTTCGATTCCATTCCATTCCATTCGATTCCGTTCCATTCCATTCGTGTGGATTCCAATAAATTCCATTCCCTTCCATTCCATTCCATTCCAATCCATTCAGGTTGATTCCCTACGCTTCCATTCCATTAATTTCATTCCATTCGGTTGGATTCCATTCCATTCCATTCCATTCCATTCCATTCCATTCCATTCCATTCGGTGTGATTCCTTTCTATTCCTTTGCACTCCATTGCATTCCATTCAACTCCATTCCATTCCATTCCATTCCATTCCATTCCATTCCATTCCATTCCATTCCCTTCCATTCGGGTTGATTCCATCCCAATCCAAGCCATTCCATTCCATTCCATTCCATTCCACTCCATTCCAATCAGGTTGATTCCATTCCATTCTATTCCATTCCATTCCATTCCATTCCATTCGGGTTGATTCCATTCCATTCCATTCCATTCCATTCCATTGCATTCCATTCCACTCCATTCGGGTTATTTCCATTCTATTCCGTTCCATTACGTTCGGTTTGATTCCATTCAATTCCATTCCACTCCATTGCATTCCATTCCACTCCATCCCATTCCATTGCATTCCATTCCATTCGGGGTTATTCCATTCCTTTCCATTCCATTCCATTCTATTACATTCCATTCCATTCCTTTAGGGTTGATTAAATCCTATTCAATTCCATTTCATTTCATTCCACTCCATTCCAGTCGCGTTGATTCCATTCCATTCCATATCATTCCATTCCATTCCTTTCCATTCCATTTCATTCCATTCGGGTTGATTCCATTCCATTCCATTTAGTTCCATTCCAATCCATTCCATGCCATTCCAATCCATTACGTTCGATTCCATTCTTGTTGATTCCATTGCATTCCATTCCATTCGGGGTTATTCCATTCCATTCCATTCCATTCCATTCAATTCGGGTTTATTCCATTCCACTCCATTCCATTCCATTCCATTCCATTCCATTCCATTCCATTCTATTCCATTCCATTCCATTCCATTAGGCTTGTTTCCATTCGATTTCATTCCATTCCATACCATTCCATTCCACTCCATTCCATGCCATCCCATACCATTCAGGTTGATTTCAAACGCTTCCATTCCATTCCATTCCATTCCATTCGGGTTGATTTCAATCCATTCCATTCCATTCCATTCGCGTTGATACCATTCCATTCCATTCCATTCCATTGGGGATCATACCATTCCATTCCATTCCATTCCATTCCATTCCATCCCTTTCTGGATGGTTCCATTCTATTCCATTCCATTCCATTCCCTTCCATTCCATTATATTTCTTTCCATTGCATTCCTTTCGGGTTGTTTCTATTCCATTCCTTTCCATTCCATTCAATTCCATTCCATTCTATTCCATTCGGTTTGATACCATCCCATTCCATTCCATTGCATTCCATTCCATTCCATTCACTTACACTCCATTCCAGTCAGGTTGATTCCATTGCATTCCATTCCATTCCATTCCATTCGGGGAGATTCCATTCCCTTCCATTTCTTCCATTCCATTTCACTCCATTCCATTCCATTCAGGTTGATTCCATTCCATTCCTTTGCATTTGGGTAGATTCCATATCCTTCCCTTCCATTCCTTTCCATTCCATTCCAATACACTCGGGGTGATTCCATACGCTTCCATTGCCTTCCATTCCATTCCATTCGGGTGGATTCCGTTTCATGCCATTCCATTCGCGTTAATACCATTGCATTCCATTCCATTCCATTCCATTCCATTTCATTCCATTCGGGTTGACTCCATTCCATTCCATTCAGTTCCATTCCATTCCATTCCATGCCATTCCAATCCATTAAGTTCGATTCCATTCGGTTTGATTCCATTGCATTCCATTACATTCGGGTTGAATCCATTCCATTCCATTCCACTCCATTAACTTCCATTCCACTCCATTCCATTCCATTCAATTCCATTCGGGTTGGTTCCATCCCATTCCATCCATTCCATTCCATTCCATTCCACTCCATTTCAATCAGGTTGATTCCATTCCATTCCATTCCATTCCATTCGGGTTGATTCCATTCCATTCTATTCCATTCTATTCCATTCCATTCCAATCCATTCCATTCCATTCCATTCGGGTTGTATCCATTCCATTCCATTCCATTTCATTCCATTCCATTCGGGTTGATTCCATTCCATGCCAATCCCTTCCATTCCATTCTGGTTGATTCCATTTCATTCCATTCCACTCAAATCCATTCCATTCGGGTTGATTCCTTTCCATTCCATTCCACTCCATTCGGGTTGATTCTGTTCCATATCATTCCATTCCATCCCATTCCATTCCATTCCATTCCACTCCATTCCAGTCAGGTGGATTCCACTCCATTTCACTGCATTCCACTCCATTCCATGCCATTCCATACCATTCGCGTTGATTCCTTCCCATTCCATCCAATTCCACTCCATTACATGCCATTCCGTACCATTCCGGTTGATTCCATCCCATTCCATCCAATTCCACTCCATTCCATTCCATTCCATTCCATTCGCGTTGATTCCGTTCCCTTCCATTCCATTCCATTCCATTCGGGTTGTTTCCATTCCATTCCATTCCATTCCATTCCAATACACTCGGCTTGATTCCATACGCTTCCATTGCATTCCATTCCATTCCATTCGGGTGGATTCCATTCCATCACATTCTATTGCATTCCATTCCATTCCATTCCATTCCATTCGCATTAATACCATTCCATTCCATTCCGTTCCATTCCATTCCATTTAATTCCATTCCGGTTGATTCCATTCCATTCCATTCAGTTCCATTCCGTTCCATTCCATTCCATTCCAATCCATTACGTTCGATTCCATTCGGGTTGATTCCATTCCATGGCATTCCATTCCTTTACATTCGAGTTGATTCCATTCCATTCCATTCCACTCCATTGCATTCCATTCCACTCCATTCCATTCCATTCAATTCCATTCGGATTGATTCCCTCCCATTCCATTTCAATCTATTCCATTCCATTCCATTCCATTCCATTCCATTCCATTCCATTCCACTCCATTCCACTCCATTCCAATCAGGTTGATTCCATTCCATTCCATTCCATTCCATTCTATTCCATTGCATTCCATTCCATTTGGGTAGTTTCCAATCCATTTCATTCCATTCATTTCCATTCTATTCCATTCCATTCCATTCCATTCCATTCCATTCCATTCGGTTTGATTCCATTCCATTCCATTCTATTCCATTCCATTCCATTCCATTCCATTCCTTTCCATTCCATTCGGGGTGATTCCGTTCCCTTCCATTGCTTCCATTCCATTGCATTCCATTCCATTTTATTCGGGTTGATTTCGTTCTATTCCATTCCATTCCATTCCATTCCATTCCATTCCATTCCATTCCATTCGGGTTGATTCCATATCCTTTCCTTCCATTCCTTTCCATTCCATTGCAATCCATTCGGGTTGATTCCATACACTTCCATTCCATTCCATTGCATTCCATTCCATTTCATTCCATTCGGGTTGATTCAATTCCATTCCTTTACATTAAATTACATTCGGGTTGATGCCATTCCATTCCATTCCATTCCATTCCATGGCATTCCAATCCATTACGTTCGATTCCATTCGGGTTGATTCCATTCCATTCCATTCCACTCCATTGCATTCCATACCACTCCATTCCATTCCATTCGGGTTGATTCCATCCAATCCCATTAGATTCCATTCCATTCCATTGCATTCGGGTTGATTCCATTCCAATCCATTCCTTTCCATTCCATTCCATTCTGTTCCATTCAATTCTTTCGGGTTTATTACATTCCCTTCCACTCCGTTGCATTCCATTCCTTTCCATTCCATTCCATTCCATTCCATTCCATTCCATTCCATTCCATTCCATTCTTTTCTGGTTGATTCCATTCCATTCCATTCCATTCCATTTCATTCCATTCCATTCCATTACATTCCTTTCCATTAGGGTTGATTATATCCTATTCCACTCCATTTCATTTCATTCCACTACATTGCAATCAGGTTGATTCCACTGCATTCCATTCCATTCCATTCCACTCCATTCCATTCCATTCAACTCCGTTCGGGTTGATTCCATTCCGTTCCTCTCCATTCCTTTCCATTCCATTCCATAGCATTTGGGTTGATTCCATCACATTCCATTCCATTGCATACCATTCCAATCCATTCCATTCCATTCCATTCCATTGCAGTTGATTCCAAACCCTTCGATTCCATTCCATTCCATTCGATTCCATTCCATTCCATTCGTGTGGATTCCAATAAATTCCATTGCCTTCCATTCCATTCCATTCCAATCCATTCAGGTTGATTCCCTACGCTTCCATTCCATTAATTCCATTCCATTCGGGTGGATTCCATTCCATTCCATTCCATTCCATTCGGTGTGATTCCTTTCCATTCCTTTGCACTCCATTGCATTCCATTCCACTCCATTCCATTCCATTCCATTCCATTCCATTCCATTCCATTCCCTTCCATTCGGGTTGATTCCATCCCAATCCAAGCCATTCCATTCCATTCCATTCCATTCCACTCCATTCCAATCAGGTTGATTCCATTCCATTCTATTCCATTCCATTCCATTCCATTCCATTCGGGTTGATTCCATTCCATTCCATTCCATTCCATTGCATTCCATTCCACTCCATTCGGGTTGTTTCCATTCTATTCCGTTCCATTACGTTCGGTTTGATTCCATTCAATTCCATTCCACTCCATTGCATTCCATTCCACTCCATCCCATTCCATTGCATTCCATTCCATTCGGGGTTATTCTATTCCTTTCCATTCCATTCCATTCTATTCCATTCCATTCCATTCCTTTAGGGTTGATTAAATCCTATTCAATTCCATTTCATTTCATTCCACTCCATTCCACTCGGGTTGATTCCATTCCATTCCATATCATTCCATTCCATTCCATTCCATTCCATTTCATTCCATTCGGGTTGATTCCATTCCATTCCATTCAGTTCCATTCCAATCCATTCCATGCCATTCCAATCCATTACGTTCGATTCCATTCTTGTTGATTCCATTGCATTCCATTCCATTCGGGGTTATTCCATTCCATTCCATTCCATTCCATTCCATTAGGGTTGATTATATCCTATTCAAATCTATTTCATTTCATTCCACTCCATTCCAGTCAGGTTGATTCCATTGCATTCCATTCCATTCGGGGTTATTCCATTCCATTCCATTCCATTCCATTCCATTCCATTTGGGTTGATTGCATTCCATTCCTGTCCATTCCATTCCATTCCATACCATTTGGGTTGATTCCATCCCATTCCATTCCATTCAATACCATTCCAATCCATGCCATTCCATTCCATTCCAGTTGATTCCAATCCCTTCGTTTACATTCCTTTCCATTCGATTCCGTTCCATTCCATTCCATTCGGGTGGATTCCAATCAATTCCATTCCATTCAATTCCATTCCATTCGGGTTGATTCCAATCCATTCCATTCCATTCGGTTTGATTCCATTCCACTGCATTCCATTCCACTCCATTCCAATCAGGTTGATTCCATTCCATTCCATTCCATTCCATTCCATTCCATTCCATTCCATTCCATTCCATTCTGGTTGATTCCATCCCATTCCATTCCATTCTTTCCATTCCTTTCCACTCCTTTCCAATCAGGTTGATTCCATACCATTCCATTCCATTCCATTCCATTCGGTTTGATTCCATTCCATTCCATTCCAATCCATTCGGGTTGATTCCACACACTTCCATTCCATTCCATTCCATTCCATTCCGTTCCATTCCATTCCATTCCTTTTCATTCCATTCCATTCTTTTCGGGTTGATGCTATTCCATTCCTTTCCATTCCATTCCTCTCAATTCCATTCTATTCCATTCGGATTGATTCCATCCCATTCCATTCCATTCCATTCCATTCCATTCACTTCACTCCATTCCAGTGAGGTTGATTACATTCCGTTCCATTCCATTCCATTCCATTCCATTCCATTCCATTCCATTCCATTCCATTCCATTCCATTTGGGTGGATTCCATTCCATTCCATTCGCGTTAATACCATTCCATTCCATTCCATTCCATTCCATTTCATTCCATTCGGGTTGACTCCATTCCATTCCATTCAGTTCCATTCTATTCCATTCCGTGCCATTCCAATCCATTACGTTCGATTCCATTCGGGTTGATTCCATTCCATTTCATTGCATTCCATTACATTCGGGTTGATTCCATTCCATTCCATTCCAGTCCATTACCTTCCATTCCACTCCATTCCATTCCATTCGGGTTGATTCCATCCCATTCCATTCCATTCCATTGCATTCCATTCCACTCCATTCCAATCAGGTTGATTCCATTCCATTCCAGTCCATTCCATTCCATTCCATTTGGGTTGATTCCATTCCACACCATTCCATTCTATTCCATTCAATTCCATTCCATTCCACTCCATTCCTTGCCATTCCATGCCATTCGGGTTGATTCCATCCCATTCCATTCTATTCCATTGCATTCCATTCCATTCCATTCCATTCCATTCCATTCGGTTTGAATCCATTCCATTCCATTCCATTCCATTCCACTCCATTCCATTCGGTTTGATTCCATTCCCTTCCAATCCTTCCATTCCATTGCATTCCATTCCGTTTTATTCGGATTGATTCCATTCCATTCCATTCCATTCCATTCCATTCCATTCCATTCCATTCGCGTTGATTCCATGTGCTTCCCTTCCCTTCCATTCCATTCCATTCCAATCCATTCGGGTTGATTTCACACACTTCCATTCCATTCCATTCCATTCCATTCCATTCCATTCCATTCCATTCCATTCCTTTCCATTCGCGTTGATTCCATTCCATTCGTTTCCATTACATTACATTCGGGTTGATTCCATTCCATTCCATTCCATCCCATTCCATTCCATTCCATTCCATGGCATTCCAATACATTACATTCGATTTCCTTCGGGTTGATTCCATTCCATTCCATTCCACTCTATTGCATTCCATTCCACTCCATTCCATTCCATTCCATTCCATTCCATTCCGGTTGATTCCATCCCATCTCATTAGATTCCATTCCATTCCATTACTCTCCACACCATTCCAATCAGATTGATTCCATTCCATTCCATTCCATTCCATTCCATTCCGGTTGATTCCATTCCATTCCATTCCATTCAATTCCACTACATTCCATTCAATTCCACTCCATTCCATGGCATTCCATACCATTCGTGTTGATTCCATCCCTTTCCATTCCGTTCAACTCCATTCCATTCCAATCCATACGGCTTGATTCCATTCCCTTCCGTTCCATTGCAATCCATTCCATTCCATTCGGGTTGATTCTATTGCATTCCATTCCATTCCATTCCATTCCGGTTGATTCCATATCCTCCCCTTTCATTCCATTCCATTCCATTCCAATCCATTCGTGTTGATTCCATGCGATTCCCTTCCAATCCATTCCATTCCTTTCGGGTTGATTCCATGCCATTCCATTCCATTCCATTCCATTCCATTCCATTCCATTCCATTCCCTTCCATTCCATTCGGGTCGATACCATGCCATTCCATTCCATTCCATTCCTTTCCATTCCATTCGGGTTGATTCCATTCCTTTCCATTCTTTTCCATTCCATTCCATTCCATTCCATTCCAGTCCATTCCATTCAATTCCATTAGGGTTGATTCCATTCCATTCCATTCCATTCCATACCATTCTGGTTGATTCCATTCCATTCCATTCCATTCAAATCCATTCCATTCGGGTTGATTCCCTTCCATTCCATTCCACTCCATTCGGGTTTATTCCATTCCATTTCATTCCATTCCATCCCATTCCATTCCATTCCATTCCGATGCATTCCAGTCAGGTTGATTCCACTATATTGCACTCCATTGCAATCCATTCCATGCCATACCATAGGATTCGTGTTGATTCCATATCATTCCATTCCATTCTATTCCGTTCCATTACATTGCATTCCATTCCATTCCACTCCGTTTGATTCCATTCCATTCCATTCCATTCCATTCCATTCCATTCCATTCCACTCCATTCCGTTCTTGGTGATTCCATTCCCTTCCATTTCTTCCATTCCATTGCTTTCCATTGCATTCCAGTCGGGTTGATTCCATTCCATTCCATTCGGGGGGATTCCTTTCCATCCCATTTAATTCCATACAATTCCATTCCATTCCATTCCATTCCATTCCATTCCATTCGCGTTAATACCATTCCAATCCATTCCATTCCATTCCAATCCATTTCATTCCATTCGGGTTGATTCCATTCCAGTCCATTCAGTTCCATTCCATTCGATTCCACGACATTCCAATCCATTACGTTCGATTACATTCGGGTTGATTCCATTCCATTCCATTCCATTCCATTCCATTCCATTCCATTACATTCGAGTTGATTCCATTCCATTCCATTACATTAGGGTTGATTCCATTCCATTCCATTCCACTCCATTGCATTCCATTCCACTCCATTCTATTCCATTCCATTGCATTCGGGTTGATTCCACCCCATTCCACTCCATTCCATTCCATTCCATTCCATTCCACTCCATTCCAATCAGGTTGATTCCATTCCATTCCATATCATTCCATTCCATTCCATTCCATTCCTTTCCATTCCATTCCATTCCATTCCATTCCGGTTGATTCCATTCCTTTCTATTCCATTCTATTCCATTCCATTCCAATCCATTCCATTCCATTCGTGTTGTTTCCATTCCATTCCATTCCATTCCATTCCATTCCATTCGGGTTGATTCCATTCCATTCCATTCCCTTCCATTCCATTCTTGTTGATTCCATTTCATTCCATTCCATTCAAATCAATTCCATTCGGGTTGATTCCATTCCATTCCATTCCACTCCATTCGGGTTGATTCCAATCCATTTCATTCCATTCCATCCCATTCCATTCCATTCCATTCCACTCCATTCCAGTCAGTTTGATTCCACTCCATTTCACTGCATTCCACTCCATTCAATGCCATTCCATACCATTCGGGTTGATTCCATCACATTCCATTCCTTTCCATTCCATTCCATTCAATTCCATTCGGTTTGATTCCATTCCATTCCATTCCATGCCATTGCATTCCATTCCATTCCAATCGTGGTGATTCCATTCCCCTCGTGGTGATTCCATTCCCTTCCATTTCTTCCATTCCATTGCATTCCATTTCTTCCATTCGTGTTGATTCAATTCCATTCCATTCCATTCCATTCCATTCCATTCGGGTTGATTCCATACCATACCATTCCATTCCGTTCCATTCCATTCCTTTCGCGTTGATTCCATTTCCTTCCCTTCCATTCCATTCCATTCCATTCTAATCCATTCGTGTTTATTCCATACGCTTCCATTCCATTCCATTCCATTCCATTCGGGTTGATTCCTATCCATTCCCTTCCATTCCGTTCGCGTTGATACCATTCCATTCCACTCCATTCCATTCGGTTTGATTCCATTCCATTCCATTCCATTCCATTCCTTTCTGGATGGTTCCATTCCATTCCTTTCCATTCCATTCCATTTCATTCCATTCCATTCCTTTCTGGTTTATTCCATTCCATTCCTTTCCATTCCACTCATTTCCATTCCATTCCATTCCATTCGGGTTGAACCCATTCCATTCCATTCCATTCCATTCCATTCCGTTCCATTCCTTTCCATTCCATTACATTCCACTCCATTCCAGTCAGGTAGATTCCATTCCATTCCATTCCATTCCATTCGTGGTGATCCCATTCCCATCCATTTCTTCCATTCCATTGCATTCCATTACATTCCATTCCATTCGGGTTGATTCGATTCCATTACATTCCGTTTGGTTTGATTCCATATCCTTCCCTTCCATTCCATTCCATTCCATTCCAATACACTCGGGTTGATTTCATACGCTTCCATTGCATTCCATTCCATTCCATTCGGGTGGATTCCATTCTATTCCATTCCATTCCTTTCCATTCCATTCCATTCTCGTTAATACCATTCCATTCCATTCCATTCAATTTAATTCCATTTTATTCCATTCGGGTTGATTCCATTCCATTCTTTCAGTTCCATTCCATTTCATTCCATGCCATTCCAATCCATTACGGTCCATTCCATTTGCGTTGATTCCATTCCATTCCATTCGTTTCCATTCAATTCCATTATATTACATTCGGGTTGATTCCATTCCAATCCATTCCATTCCACTGCATTGCATTCCATTCCACTCCATTCCATTCCATTCCATTCCATTCGGGTTGATTCCATCCCATTTCATTCCATTCAATCCCTTTCTATTAAATTGAATTCCACTGCATTCCAATCAGGTTCATTTCATTTCATTCCATTCCATTCCATTCCATTCCATTCCATTCGGGTTGATTCCATTCCATTCCATTCCATTCCATTCCATTCCATTCCATTCCATTCTATTCCATTCCATTCCATTCCATTAGGCTTGTTTCCATTCGATTTCATTCCATTCCATACCATTCCATTCCACTCCATTCCATGCCATCCCATACCATTCAGGTTGATTTCATACGCTTCCATTCCATTCCATTCCATTCCTTTCGGGTTGATTCCAATCCATTCCATTCCATTCCATTCGCGTTGATACCATTCCATTCCATTCCATTCCATTGGGGATCATACCCTTTCATTCCATTCCATTCCATTCCATTCCATCCCTTTCTGGATGGTTCCATTCTATTCCATTCCATTCCATTCCCTTCCATTCCATTATATTTCATTCCATTGCATTCCTTTCGGGTTGTTTGTATTCCATTCCTTTCCATTCCATTCAATTCCATTCCATTCTATTCCATTCGGTTTGATTCCATCCCATTCCATTCCATTGCATTCCATTCCATTCCATTCACTTACACTCCATTCCAGTCATGTTGATTCCATTGCATTCCATTCCATTCCATTCCATTCGGGGAGATTCCATTCCCTTCCATTTCTTCCATTCCATTTCACTCCATTCCATTCCATTCAGGTTGATTCCATTCCATTCCATTGCATTTGGGTAGATTCCATATCCTTCCCTTCCATTCCTTTCCATTCCATTCCAATACACTAGGGCTGATTCCATACGCTTCCATTGCCTTCCATTCCATTCCATTCGGGTGGATTCCATTCCATGCCATTCCATTCGCGTTAATACCATTGCATTCCATTCCATTCCATTCCATTCCATTTCATTCCATTCGGGTTGACTCCATTCCATTCCATTCAGTTCCATTCCATTCCATTCCATGCCATTCCAATCCATTAAGTTCGACTCCATTCGGTTTGATTCCATTGCATTCCATTACATTCGGGTTGAATCCATTCCATTCCATTCCACTCCATTAACTTCCATTCCACTCCATTCCATTCCATTCAATTCCATTCGGGTTGGTTCCATCCCATTCCATCCATTCCATTCCATTCCATTCCACTCCATTTCAATCAGGTTGATTCCATTCCATTCCATTCCATTCCATTCCATTCGGATTGATTCCATTCCATTCTATTCCATTCTATTCCATTTCATTCCAATCCATTCCATTCCATTCCATTCGGGTTGTATCCATTCCATTCCATTCCATTCCATTCCATTTCATTCCATTCCATTCGGGTTGATTCCATTCCATTCCAATCCCTTCCATTCCATTCTGGTTGATTCCATTTCATTCCATTCCACTCAAATCCATTCCATTCGGGTTGATTCCTTTCCATTCCATTCCACTCCATTCGGGTTGATTCTGTTCCATATCATTCCATTCCATCCCATTCCATTCCATTCCATTCCATTCCACTCCATTCCAGTCAGGTGGATTCCACTCCATTTCACTGCATTCCACTCCATTCCATGCCATTCCATACCATTCGGGTTGATTCCTTCCCATTCCATCCAATTCCACTCCATTACATGCCATTCCGTACCATTCCGGTTGATTCCATCCCATTCCATCCAATTCCACTCCATTCCATTCCATTCCATTCCATTCGCGTTGATTCCGTTCCCTTCCATTCCTTACATTCCATTGCATTCCATTCCATTTTATTCGGGTTGATTCCATTCCATTCCATTCCATTCCATTCCATTCGGGTTGTTTCCATTCCATTCCATTCCATTCCATTCCAATACACTCGGCTTGATTCCATACGCTTCCATTGCATTCCATTCCATTCCATTCGGGTGGCTTCCATTCCATCACATTCTATTGCATTCCATTCCATTCCATTCCATTCCATTCCATTCGCATTAATACCATTCCATTCCATTCCGTTCCATTCCATTCCATTTAATTCCATTCGGGTTGATTCCATTCCATTCCATTCAGTTCCATTCCGTTCCATTCCATTCCATTCCAATCCATTACGTTCGATTCCATTCGGGTTGATTCCATTCCATGGCATTCCATTCCTTTACATTCGAGTTGATTCCATTCCATTCCATTCCACTCCATTGCATTCCATTCCACTCCATTCCATTCCATTCAATTCCATTCGGATTGATTCCCTCCCATTCCATTTCAATCCATTCCATTCCATTCCATTCCATTCCATTCCATTCCATTCCACTCCATTCCACTCCATTCCAATCAGGTTGATTCCATTCCATTCCATTCCATTCCATTCTATTCCATTGCATTCCATTCCATTTGGGTAGTTTCCAATCCATTTCATTCCATTCATTTCCATTCTATTCCATTCCATTCCATTCCATTCCATTCCATTCCATTCCATTCGGTTTGATTCCATTCCATTCCATTCTATTCCATTCCATTCCATTCCATTCCATTCCTTTCCATTCCATTCGGGGTGATTCCGTTCCCTTCCATTGCTTCCATTCCATTGCATTCCATTCCATTTTATTCGGGTTGATTTCGTTCTATTCCATTCCATTCCATTCCATTCCATTCCATTCCATTCCATTGGGGTTGATTCCATATCCTTTCCTTCCATTCCTTTCCATTCCATTGCAATCCATTCGGGTTGATTCCGTACACTTCCATTCCATTCCATTGCATTCCATTCCATTTCATTCCATTCGGGTTGATTCCATTCCATTCCTTTACATTACATTACATTCGGGTTGATGCCATTCCATTCCATTCCATTCCATTCCATGGCATTCCAATCCATTACGTTCGATTCCATTCGGGTTGATTCCATTCCATTCCATTCCACTCCATTGCATTCCATACCACTCCATTCCATTCCATTCGGGTTGATTCCATCCAATCCCATTAGATTCCATTCCATTCCATTGCATTCGGGTTGATTCCATTCCAATCCATTCCTTTCCATTCCATTCCATTCTGTTCCATTCAATTCTTTCGGGTTGATTACATTCCCTTCCACTCCGTTGCATTCCATTCCTTTCCATTCCATTCCATTCCATTCCATTCCATTCCATTCCATTCTTTTCTGGTTGATTCCATTCCATTCCATTCCATTCCATTTCATTCCATTCCATTCCATTACATTCCTTTCCATTAGGGTTGATTATATCCTATTCCATTCCATTTCATTTCATTCCACTACATTGCAGTCAGGTTGATTCCACTGCATTCCATTCCATTCCATTCCACTCCATTCCATTCCATTCAACTCCGTTCGTGTTGATTCCATTCCGTTCCTCTCCATTCCTTTCCATTCCATTCCATAGCATTTGGGTGGATTCCATCACATTCCATTCCATTGAATACCATTCCAATCCATTCCATTCCATTCCATTCCATTGCAGTTGATTCCAAACCCTTCGATTCCATTCCATTCCATTCGATTCCGTTCCATTCCATTCGTGTGGATTCCAATAAATTCCATTCCCTTCCATTCCATTCCATTCCAATCCATTCAGGTTGATTCCCTACGCTTCCATTCCATTAATTACATTCCATTCGGGTGGATTCCATTCCATTCCATTCCATTCCATTCCATTCCATTCCATTCCATTCGGTGTGATTCCTTTCCATTCCTTTGCACTCCATTGCATTCCATTCCACTCCATTCCATTCCATTCCATTCCATTCCATTCCATTCCCTTCCATTCGGGTTGATTCCATCCCAATCCAAGCCATTCCATTCCATTCCATTCCATTCCACTCCATTCCAATCAGGTTGATTCCATTCCATTCTATTCCATTCCATTCCATTCCATTCCATTCGGGTTGATTCCATTCCATTCCATTCCATTCCATTCCATTGCATTCCATTCCACTCCATTCGGGTTGTTTCCATTCTATTCCGTTCCATTACGTTCGGTTTGATTCCATTCAATTCCATTCCACTCCATTGCATTCCATTCCACTCCATCCCATTCCATTGCATTCCATTCCATTCGGGGTTATTCCATTCCTTTCCATTCCATTCCATTCTATTACATTCCATTCCATTCCTTTAGGGTTGATTAAATCCTATTCAATTCCATTTCATTTCATTCCACTCCATTCCAGTCGCGTTGATTCCATTCCATTCCATATGATTCCATTCCATTCCATTCCATTCCATTTCATTCCATTCGGGTTGATTCCATTCCATTCCATTCAGTTCCATTCCAATCCATTCCATGCCATTCCAATCCATTACGTTCGATTCCATTCTTGTTGATTCCATTGCATTCCATTCCATTCGGGGTTATTCCATTCCATTCCATTCCATTCCATTCCATTCCATTCAATTCGGGTTTATTCCATTCCATTCCATTCCATTCCATTCCATTCTATTCCATTCCATTCCATTCCATTAGGCTTGTTTCCATTCGATTTCATTCCATTCCATACCATTCCATTCCACTCCATTCCATGCCATCCCATACCATTCAGGTTGATTTCATACGCTTCCATTCCATTCCATTCCATTCCATTCGGGTTGATTTCAATCCATTCCATTCCATTCCATTCGCGTTGATACCATTCCATTCCATTCCATTCCATTGGGGATCATACCATTCCATTCCATTCCATTCCATTCCATTCCATCCCTTTCTGGATGGTTCCATTCTATTCCATTCCATTCCATTCCCTTCCATTCCATTATATTTCTTTCCATTGCATTCCTTTCGGGTTGTTTCTATTCCATTCCTTTCCATTCCATTCAATTCCATTCCATTCTATTCCATTCGGTTTGATACCATCCCATTCCATTCCATTGCATTCCATTCCATTCCATTCACTTACACTCCATTCCAGTCAGGTTGATTCCATTGCATTCCATTCCATTCCATTCCATTCGGGGAGATTCCATTCCCTTCCATTTCTTCCATTCCATTTCACTGCATTCCATTCCATTCAGGTTGATTCCATTCCATTCCATTGCATTTGGGTAGATTCCATATCCTTCCCTTCCATTCCTTTCCATTCCATTCCAATACACTCGGGCTGATTCCATACGCTTCCATTGCCTTCCATTCCATTCCATTCGGGTGGATTCCGTTTCATGCCATTCCATTCGCGTTAATACCATTGCATTCCATTCCATTCCATTCCATTCCATTTCATTCCATTCGGGTTGACTCCATTCCATTCCATTCAGTTCCATTCCATTCCATTCCATGCCATTCCAATCCATTAAGTTCGATTCCATTCGGTTTGATTCCATTGCATTCCATTACATTCGGGTTGAATCCATTCCATTCCATTCCACTCCATTAACTTCCATTCCACTCCATTCCATTCCATTCAATTCCATTCGGGTTGGTTCCATCCCATTCCATCCATTCCATTCCATTCCATTCCACTCCATTTCAATCAGGTTGATTCCATTCCATTCCATTCCATTCCATTCGGGTTGATTCCATTCCATTCTATTCCATTCTATTCCATTCCATTCCAATCCATTCCATTCCATTCCATTCGGGTTGTATCCATTCCATTCCATTCCATTCCATTTCATTCCATTCCATTCGGGTTGATTCCATTCCATGCCAATCCCTTCCATTCCATTCTGGTTGATTCCATTTCATTCCATTCCACTCAAATCCATTCCATTCGGGTTGATTCCTTTCCATTCCATTCCACTCCATTCGGGTTGATTCTGTTCCATATCATTCCATTCCATCCCATTCCATTCCATTCCATTCCACTCCATTCCAGTCAGGTGGATTCCAATCCATTTCACTGCATTCCACTCCATTCCATGCCATTCCATACCATTCGCGTTGATTCCTTCCCATTCCATCCAATTCCACTCCATTACATGCCATTCCGTACCATTCCGGTTGATTCCATCCCATTCCATCCAATTCCACTCCATTCCATTCCATTCCATTCCATTCGCGTTGATTCTGTTCCCTTCCATTCCATTCCATTCCATTCGGGTTGTTTCCATTCCATTCCATTCCATTCCATTCCAATACACTCGGCTTGATTCCATACGCTTCCATTGCATTCCATTCCATTCCATTCGGGTGGATTCCATTCCATCACATTCTATTGCATTCCATTCCATTCCATTCCATTCCATTCGCATTAATACCATTCCATTCCATTCCGTTCCATTCCATTCCATTTAATTCCATTCCGGTTGATTCCATTCCATTCCATTCAGTTCCATTCCGTTCCATTCCATTCCATTCCAATCCATTACGTTCGATTCCATTCGGGTTGATTCCATTCCATGGCATTCCATTCCTTTACATTCGAGTTGATTCCATTCCATTCCATTCCACTCCATTGCATTCCATTCCACTCCATTCCATTCCATTCAATTCCATTCGGATTGATTCCCTCCCATTCCATTTCAATCTATTCCATTCCATTCCATTCCATTCCATTCCATTCCATTCCATTCCACTCCATTCCACTCCATTCCAATCAGGTTGATTCCATTCCATTCCATTCCATTCCATTCTATTCCATTGCATTCCATTCCATTTGGGTAGTTTCCAATCCATTTCATTCCATTCATTTCCATTCTATTCCATTCCATTCCATTCCATTCCATTCCATTCCATTCGGTTTGATTCCATTCCATTCCATTCTATTCCATTCCATTCCATTCCATTCCATTCCTTTCCATTCCATTCGGGGTGATTCCGTTCCCTTCCATTGCTTCCATTCCATTGCATTCCATTCCATTTTATTCGGGTTGATTTCGTTCTATTCCATTCCATTCCATTCCATTCCATTCCATTCCATTCCATTCCATTCGGGTTGATTCCATATCCTTTCCTTCCATTCCTTTCCATTCCATTGCAATCCATTCGGGTTGATTCCATACACTTCCATTCCATTCCATTGCATTCCATTCCATTTCATTCCATTCGGGTTGATTCAATTCCATTCCTTTACATTACATTACATTCGGGTTGATGCCATTCCATTCCATTCCATTCCATTCCATGGCATTCCAATCCATTACGTTCGATTCCATTCGGGTTGATTCCATTCCATTCCATTCCACTCCATTGCATTCCATACCACTCCATTCCATTCCATTCGGGTTGATTCCATCCAATCCCATTAGATTCCATTCCATTCCATTGCATTCGGGTTGATTCCATTCCAATCCATTCCTTTCCATTCCATTCCATTCTGTTCCATTCAATTCTTTCGGGTTGATTACATTCCCTTCCACTCCGTTGCATTCCATTCCTTTCCATTCCATTCCATTCCATTCCATTCCATTCCATTCCATTCTTTTCTGGTTGATTCCATTCCATTCCATTCCATTCCATTTCATTCCATTCCATTCCATTACATTCCTTTCCATTAGGGTTGATTATATCCTATTCCATTCCATTTCATTTCATTCCACTACATTGCAGTCAGGTTGATTCCACTGCATTCCATTCCATTCCATTCCACTCCATTCCATTCCATTCAACTCCGTTCGGGTTGATTCCATTCCGTTCCTCTCCATTCCTTTCCATTCCATTCCATAGCATTTGGGTTGATTCCATCACATTCCATTCCATTGCATACCATTCCAATCCATTCCATTCCATTCCATTCCATTGCAGTTGATTCCAAACCCTTCGATTCCATTCCATTCCATTCGATTCCATTCCATTCCATTCGTGTGGATTCCAATAAATTCCATTGCCTTCCATTCCATTCCATTCCAATCCATTCAGGTTGATTCCCTACGCTTCCATTCCATTAATTCCATTCCATTCGGGTGGATTCCATTCCATTCCATTCCATTCCATTCGGTGTGATTCCTTTCCATTCCTTTGCACTCCATTGCATTCCATTCAACTCCATTCCATTCCATTCCATTCCATTCCATTCCATTCCATTCCATTCCATTCCATTCCCTTCCATTCGGGTTGATTCCATCCCAATCCAAGCCATTCCATTCCATTCCATTCCATTCCATTCCACTCCATTCCAATCAGGTTGATTCCATTCCATTCTATTCCATTCCATTCCATTCCATTCCATTCGGGTTGATTCCATTCCATTCCATTCCATTCCATTCCATTGCATTCCATTCCACTCCATTCGGGTTGTTTCCATTCTATTCCGTTCCATTACGTTCGGTTTGATTCCATTCAATTCCATTCCACTCCATTTCATTCCATTCCACTCCATCCCATTCCATTGCATTCCATTCCATTCGGGGTTATTCTATTCCTTTCCATTCCATTCCATTCTATTCCATTCCATTCCATTCCTTTAGGGTTGATTAAATCCTATTCAATTCCATTTCATTTCATTCCACTCCATTCCACTCGGGTTGATTCCATTCCATTCCATATCATTCCATTCCATTCCATTCCATTCCATTTCATTCCATTCGGGTTGATTCCATTCCATTCCATTCAGTTCCATTCCAATCCATTCCATGCCATTCCAATCCATTACGTTCGATTCCATTCTTGTTGATTCCATTGCATTCCATTCCATTCGGGGTTATTCCATTCCATTCCATTCCATTCCATTCCATTAGGGTTGATTATATCCTATTCAAATCCATTTCATTTCATTCCACTCCATTCCAGTCAGGTTGATTCCATTGCATTCCATTCCATTCGGGGTTATTCCATTCCATTCCATTCCATTCCATTCCATTCCATTCCATTCCATTCCATTTGGGTTGATTGCATTCCATTCCTGTCCATTCCATTCCATTCCATACCATTTGGGTTGATTCCATCCCATTCCATTCCATTCAATACCATTCCAATCCATGCCATTCCATTCCATTCCAGTTGATTCCAATCCCTTCGTTTACATTCCTTTCCATTCGATTCCGTTCCATTCCATTCCATTCGGGTGGATTCCAATCAATTCCATTCCATTCAATTCCATTCCATTCGGGTTGATTCCAATCCATTCCATTCCATTCGGTTTGATTCCATTCCACTGCATTCCATTCCACTCCATTCCAATCAGGTTGATTCCATTCCATTCCATTCCATTCCATTCCATTCCATTCCATTCCATTCCATTCTGTTTGATTCCATTCCATTGCATTCCATTCCATTCCATTCCATTCCATTCGGGTTGTTTCCATTCCATTCCATTCCATTCCATTCCAATCCATTCCATGCCATTCCATACCATTCGTGTTGATTCCATCCCATTCCACTCCATTCTATTGCATTCCATTCCAATCCATACAGGTTGATTCCATTCCCTTCCATTCGATTACAATCCATTCCATTCCATTCTGGTTGATTCCATTCCATTCCATTCCGGTTGATTCCATATCCTTCCCTTTCATTCCATTCCATTCCATTCCAATCCATTCAGGTAGATTCCCTACACTTCCATTCCATTCCAATTAATTCCATTCGGTTTGATTCCATTCCATTCCATTCCATTCCAGTCGGTTTGATTCCATTCCATGCCATTCCACTCCATTACATTCCATTCCACTCCATTCCGTTCCGTTCCATTCCACTGCATTCCATTCCATTCGGGTTGATTCCATCTCATTCAATTCCATTCCATTCCATTCCATTGCATTCTATTCCATTCCACTCCACTCCAGTCAGGTTGATTCCATTCCATTCCATTTCATTCCATTGCATTCTATTCCATTCCACTCCACTCCAGTCAGGTTGATTCAATTCCATTCCATTCCATTCCATTCCATTCCATTCCATTCGGGTTGATTCCATTCCATTCCATTCCATTCCATTCCATTCCATTCCATTCCATTCCATTCCATTCCATTCCATTCCATTCGGGTTGTTTCCATTCCATTCCATTCCATTTCATTCCAATACATTCGACTTGATTCCATACGCTTCCATTGCATTCCATTCCATTCCATTCGGGTGGATAGCATTCCATCACATTCTATTGCATTCCATTCCATTCCATTCCATTCCATTCGCATTAATACCACTCCATTCCATGCCGTTCCATTCCATTCCATTTCATTCCATTCCGGTTGATTCCATTCCATTCCATTCAGTTCCATTCCGTTCCATTCCATTCCATTCCAATCCATTACGTTCGATTCCGTTCCGGTTGATTCCATTCCATGGCATTGCATTCCTTTACATTCGAGTTGATTCCATTCCATTCCATTCCACTCCATTGCATTCCATTCCACTGCATTCCATTCCATTCAATTCCATTCGGATTGATTCCCTCCCATTCCATTTCAATCCATTCCATTCCATTCCATTCCATTCCATTCCATTCCATTCCACTCCATTCCACTCCATTCCAATCAGGTTGATTCCATTCCATTCCATTCCATTCCATTCTATTCCATTGCATTCCATTCCATTTGGTTAGTTTCCAATCCATTTCATTCCATTAATTTCCATTCTATTCCATTCCATTCCATTCCATTCCATTCCATTCCATTCCATTCGGTTTGATTCCATTCCATTCCATTCTATTCCATTCCATTCCATTCCATTCCTTTCCATTCCATTCGGGGTGATTCCGTTCCCTTCCATTCCTTCCATTCCATTGCATTCCATTCCATTTTATTCGGGTTGATTTCGTTCTATTCCATTCCATTCCATTCCATTCCATTCCATTCCATTCCATTCGGGTTGATTCCATATCCTTTCCTTCCATTCCTTTCCATTCCATTGCAATCCATTTGTGTTGATTCCATACACTTCCATTCCATTCCATTGCATTCCATTCCATTTCATTCCATTCGGGTTGATTCCATTCCATTCCATTCCATTCCATTCCATGGCATTCCAATCCATTACGTTCGATTCCGTTCGGGTTGATTCCATTCCATTCCATTCCACTCCATTGCATTCCATACCACTCCATTCCATTCCATTCGGGTTGATTCCAAACAATCCCATTAGATTCCATTCCATTCCATTGCATTCGGGTTGATTCCATTCCTATCCATTCCTTTCCATTCCATTCCATTCTGTTCCATTCAATTCTTTCTTGTTGATTACATTCCCTTCCACTCCATTGCATTCCATTCCATTCCATTCCATTCCATTCCATTCCATTCCATTCCATTCCATTCTTTTCTGGTTGATTCCATTCCATTCTATTCCATTCCATTTCATTCCATTCCATTCCATTACATTCCTTTCCATTAGGGTTGATTATATCCTATTCCATTCCATTTCATTTCATTCCACTCCATTGCAGTCAGGTTGATTCCACTGCATTCCATTCAATTCCATTCCACTCCATTCCATTCCATTCTACACCGTTCGGGTTGATTCCATTCCGTTCCTCTCCATTCCTTTCCATTCCAATCCATAGCATTTGGGTTGATTCCATCACATTCCATTCCATTGCATACCATTCCAATCCATTCCACTCCATTCCATTCCATTGCAGTGGATTCCAAACCCTTCGATTCCATTCCATTCCATTCGATTCCGTTCCATTCCATTCCATACGTGTGGATTCCAATAAATTCCATTCCCTTCCATTCCATTCCATTCCAATCCATTCAGGTTGATTCCCTACGCTTCCATTCCATTCAATTCCATTCCATTCGGGTTGATTCCATTCCATTCCATTCCATTCCATTCCATTCCATTCCATTCCATTCCATTCGGTGTGATTCCTTTCCATTCCTTTGCACTCCATTGCATTCCATTCCATTCCATTCCATTCCATTCCATTCCATTCCATTCCCTTCCATTCGGGTTGATTCCATCCCAATCCAAGCCATTCCATTCCATTCCATTCCATTCCACTCCATTCCAATCAGGTTGATTCCATTCCATTCTATTCCATTCCATTCCATTCCATTCCATTCGTGTTGATTCCATTCCATTCCATTCCATTCCATTCAATTGCATTCCATTCCACTCCATTCGGGTTGTTTCCATTCTATTCCATTCCATTACGTTCGGTTTGATTCCATTCAATTCCATTCCACTCCATTGCATTCCATTCCACTCCATTCCATTCCATTGCATTCCATTCCATTCGGGGTTATTCCATTCCTTTCCATTCCATTCCATTCTATTCCATTCCATTCCATTCCTTTAGGGTTCATTAAATCCTATTCAATTCCATTTCATTTCATTCCACTCCATTCCAGTCGTGTTGATTCCATTCCATTACATATCATTCCATTCCATTCCATTCCATTCCATTCCATTTCATTCCATTCGGGTTGATTCAATTCCATTCCATTCAGTTCCATTCCAATCCATTCAATGCCATTCCAATCCATTACGTTCGATTCCATTCTTGTTGATTCCATTGCATTCCATTCCATTCGGGGTTATTCCATTCCATTCCATTCCATTCCATTCCATTCCATTAGGGTTGATTATATCCTATTCAATTCCATTTCATTTCATTCCACTCCATTCCAGTCAGGTTGATTCCATTGCATTCCATTCGATTCCATTCCATTCCATTCCATTTGGGTTGATTCCATTCCATTCGTGTCCATTCCATTCCATTCCATACCATTTGGGTTGATTCCATCCCATTCCATTCCATTCCATACCATTCCAATCCATGCCATTCCATTCCATTCCAGTTGATTCCAATCCCTTCGTTTACATTCCGTTCCATTCGATTCCGTTCCATTCCATTCCATTCGGGTGGATTCCAATCAATTCCATTCCATTCAATTCCATTCCATTCGGGTTGATTCCAATCCATTCCATTCCATTCGGTTTGATTCCATTCCACTGCATTCCATTCGAATCCATTCCAATCAGGTTGATTCCATTCCATTCCATTCCATTCCATTCAATTCCATTCCATTCTGGTTGATTCCATTCCATTGCATTCCATTCCATTCCATTCCATTCGATTTCATTCCATTCCATTCGGGTTGTTTCCATTCCATTCCATTCCATTCCATTCCAATCCATTCCATGCCATTCCATACCATTCGTGTTGATTCCATCCCATTCCACTCCATTCTATTCCATTCCATTCCAATCCATACGGGTTTATTCCATTCCCTTCCATTCGATTACAATCCATTCCATTCCATTCCGGTTGATTCCATTCCATTCCATTCCGGTTGATTCCATATCCTTGCCTTTCATTCCATTCCATTCCATTCCAATCCATTCAGGTAGATTCCCTGCGCTTCCATTCCATTCCAATTAATTCCATTCGGTTTGATTCCATTCCATTCCATTCCATTCCATTCCATTCCAGTCGGTTTGATTCCATTCCATTCCATTCCACTCCATTGCATTCCACTCCATTCCGTTCCATTCCATTCCATTCGGGTTGATTCCATCTCATTCCATTCCATTCCATTCCATTCCATTGCATTCTATTCCATTCCATTCAATTCCATTCCATTCCATTCCATTCCATTCCATTCCATTCGTGTTGATTCCATTCCATTCCATTCCATTCCATTCCATTCCATTCCATTCCATTCGGGTTGTTTCCATTCCATTCCATTCCATTCCATTCCACTCCCTTCCATGCCATTCCAAACCATTCTTGTTGATTCCATCCCATTCCACTCCATTCCATTCCATTCCATTCCAATCAATACGGGTTGATTCCATTGCCTTCCATTCAATTGCAATCCATACCATTCCATTCTGGTTTATTCCATTCCATTCCATTCCGGTTGATTCCGCATCCTTCCCTTTCATTCCATTCCATTCCATTCCAATCCATTAGTGTTGATTCCATACGATTCCATTCCATTTCCTTCCATTCCGTGTGATTCCATTCCACTCCATTCCATTCCATTCCATTCCATTCCATTCGCGTTGATTCCATCCCATTTCATTCCATTCCATCCAATTGCATTCCATTCCATTCGACTCCATTCCTGTGAGGTTGATTCCATTCCATTGCACTCCATTCCATTCCATTAAATGCCATTCCATACCATTCGTGTTGATTCCATCCCATTCCATTACATTCCATTCCATTCCATTCAGTCTGATTCCATTGCATTCCATTCCATATCATTTCATTCCTTTCCATTCCATTCGTGGTGATTCCATTCCCTTGCATTTCTTCCATTCCATTGCATTCCATTCCATCCCAGTCGGGTTGATTCCATTCCATTCCATTCGGCTGGATTCCTTTCCATCCCATTCAATTCCATTCCATTCCATTCGCGTTAATACCATTCCAATCCATTCCATTCCATTCCATTTCATTCCATTCGGGTTGATTCCATTCCATTCCATTCATTTCCATTCCATTCCATTTCATGCCATTCCAATCCATTACGTTCGATTCCATTCTGATTGATTCCATTCCATTCCATTCCATTTGGGTTGATTCCATGCAATTCCATTCCAATCCACTCCATTCCATTCCATTCCACTCCATTCCATTCCATTCCATTCCATTCGGGTTGATTCCATCCCATTCCACTCCATTCCATTCCATTCCATTCCATTCCACTCCATTCCAATCAGGTTGATTCCATTCCATTCCATATCATTCCATTCCATTCCATTCCATTCCATTCCATTCCATTCCATTCCATTCCATTCCATTCTGGTTGATTCCATTCCATTGCATTCCATTCCATTGCATTCCATTCCATTCCATTCCGATTGTTTCCATTCCATTCCATTCCATTCCATTCCACTCCCTTCCATGCCATTCCATACCATTCGTTTTCATTCCATCCCATTCCACTCCATTCCATTCCATTCCATTCCAATCCATACAGGTTGATTCCGTTCCCTTCCATTCGATTACAATCCATTCCATTCCATTCTGGTTGATTGCATTCAATTCCATTCCGCTTGATTCAATACCCTTCCCTTTTATTCGATTCCATTCCATTCCAATCCATTCAGGTAGATTCCCTACGCTTCCATTCCATTCCATTCCATTCCATTCGGTTTGATTCCATTCCATTCCATTCCACTCCATTGCATTCCATTCCACTCCATTCCGTTCCATTCCGTTCCATTCCATTTCATTCGGGTTGATTCCATCTCATTCCATTCCATTCCATTCCATTCTATTCTATTCCATTCCACTCCATTGCAGTCAGGTTGATTCCATTCCATTCCATTCCATTCCATTCCTTTCCATTCCATTCGGGTTGCTTCCATTCCACTCCATTCCATTGCATTCCACTCCCTTCCATGCCATTCCATACCATTCGTGTTGATTCCATCCCATTCCTCTCCATTCCATTCCATTCCATTCCAATCCATACGGGTTGATTCCATTGCCTTCCATTTCATTGCAATCCATTCCATTCCATTCTGTATTATTCCATTCCATTCCATTCCATTCCATTCCATTCCATTCCATTCCATTCCGGTTGATTCCAAATCCTTCCCTTTCATTCCTTTCCATTCCATTCCAATCCATTTGTGTTGATTCCATACGATTCCATTCCATTCCATTCCATTCCATTCCATTCCATTCCATTCCATTCCATTCCGTTTGATTCCATTCCATTCCATTCCATTCCATTCCATTCCATTCCATTCCATTCGGGTTGATTACATTCCCTTCCACTCCATTGCATTCCTCTCCATTCCATTCGGGTTGATTCCATTCCATTCCATTCGGCTGGATTCCTTTCCATCACATTCCATTCCATTCCATACCATTCCATTCCATTCCATTCCATTTCATTCCATTCCCATTGATTCCATTCCATTCCATTCAGTTCGATTCCATTCCATTCCATGCCATTCCAATCCATTACGTTCGATTCCATTCGGGTTGATTCCATTCCATTCCATTCCATTCGTGTTGATTCCATTCCATTCCATTCCATTCCACTCCATTCCATTCCATTCCACCCCATTCCATTCCATTCCATTCCATTCCATTCCATTCCTTTCTGCTTGATTCCATTCCATTCCATTCCAATCCATTCGGGTTGATTCCATACCATTTCATTCCATTCCATCCCATTCCATTCCATTCAATTCCACTCCATTCCAGACAGGTTGATTCCATTCCATTGCACTCCATTCCACTTCATTCCATGCCATTGCATACCATTCGTGTTGATTCTATCCCATTCCATTCCATTGCATTCCGTTTGTTTTCATTCCATTCCATTCCTTTCCATTCCATTCCATTCCATTCCATTCGTGGTGATTCCATTCCATTCCATTCCATTCCATTCCATTCCATTCCATTCCATTCAATTCCATTCGGGTTGATTCCATTCCATTCCATTCCATTCCATTCCATTATGGTTGATTATATCCTATTCCATTCCATTTCTTTTCATACCGTTCCATTCCAGTCATGTTGATTCCATTCCGTTCCATTCCATTCCATTCCATTCCATTCCATTCCATTCCATTCCATTCTGGTTGATTCAATTCCATTCCAATCCATTCCACTCCTTTCGGGTTGATTCCACTCCATTACTCTCCGTTCCATTCCATTCCATACCATTTGGGTTGATTCCATCCGATCCGATTCCATTCCATTCCATTCCAGTTTATTCCATGCCCTTCGATTCCATTCCATTCCATTCGATTCCATTCCATTCCATTCCATTCGGGTGGTTTGCAATCCATTCCATTCCATTCCATTCCATTCCAATCCATTCAGGTTGATTCCCTACGCTTCCATTCCATTCAATTCCATTCCATTCGGGTTGATTCCATTCAATTCCATTCCATTCCATTACATTCGATTTGATTCCATTCCATTCAATTCCAATCCATTGCATTCCATGCCACTCCATTCCTTTCCATTCCATTCCATTCCATTCCATTCGGGTTGATTCCATCCCATTCCATTCCTTTCCATTCCATTCCATTCCATTCCATTCCACTCCATTCCACTCCATTCCAATCAGGTTGATTCCATTCCATTCCATTCCATTCCATTCCATTCGGGTTGATTCCATTCCATTCCATTGCACTCCATTCCATGCCATTCCATATCATTCGTGTTGAGTCCATCCCATTCTATTCCATTCCATTCCATTCCAATTCATACGGGTTGATTCCATTGCCTTCCATTCCATTGCAATCCATTCCATTCCAGTTGATTCCATTCCCTTCGATGCCGTTCCATTCCATTCCATTCCGTTCCATTCCATTCCATTCCATTCGGGTGAATTCCAATCCATTCCATTCCATTCCATTCCGGTTGATTCCATCCCATTCCAGTCCAATCCATTCCATTCCATTCCTCTCCATTCCAATCAGGTTGATTCCATTCCATTCCATTCCATTCCATTCCTTTCCATTCAATTCCAAGCCATTCCATGCCATTGCATACCATTCGTGTTGATTCCATCCCATTCCATTCCACTACATTCCATTCCATTCCAATCCATACGGGTTGATTCCATTCCCTTCCATTCCATTGCAATCCATTCCATTCCATTCGGGGTGATTCCATCCCATTCCATTCCATTCCATTCCATTCCACTCCATTCCACTCCATTCCAATCAGGTTGATTCCATTCCATTCCATTCCATTTCATTCCATTCCATTCCATTCGTGTTGATTCCATTCCATTCCATTGCATTTCATTCAATTCCATTCCATTCCGGTTGATTCCATATCCTTCCCTTTCATTCCATTCCATTCCATTCCAATCCATTCGTGTTGATTCCATACGATTCCATTCCATTCCATTCCATTCCACTCCATTCCATTCCATTCGCGTTGATACCATGCCATTCCATTCCATTCCATCCCATTCCATTCGGGTTGATTCCATTCCATTCCATTCCATTCCATTCCATTCCATTCCATTCCAATCCATTCCATTTCATTCCATTGTATTCCATTCTGTTTGATTGCATTCCATTGCTTTCTGTTCCATTCAATTCCACTCCATTACATTGCGTTTGGGTTGATTGCACTCCTTTCCACTCCATTGCATTCCATTCCATTCAATTCCATTCCATTCCATTCCATTCCATTCGGGTTGATTACGTTCCATTCCATTCCATTCCATTCCATTCCATTCCATTCTGTTTGATTCCATTCCATTCCATTCCATTCAAATCCATTCCATTCGGGTTGATTCCATTCCATTCCATTCCACTCCTTTCGGATTGATTCCATTCCATTTCATTCCATTCCATCCCATTGCCTTACATTCCATTCCACTCCATTCCAGTCAGGTTGATTTCACTCCATTGCACTCCATTCCACTACATTCCATGACATTCTGTACAATTCGTGTTGATTCCATCCCATTCCATTCTATTCCATTCCGTTTGATTTCATTCCATTCCATTCCTTTCCATTCCATTCTATTCCATGCGTGGTGATTCAATTCCCTTCCATTTCTGCCATTCCATTGCATTCCCTTCCATTACATTCAGATTGATTCCATTCCATTCCATTCCATTTGGGTTGATTCCATATCCTTCCCTTCCCTTCCATTCCATTCCATTCCAACACTCCGATTGATTCCATACGCTTCCATTCCATTCCATTCCATTCCATTCGGGTGGATTCCTTTCCATCCCATTTTATTCCATGCCATTCCATTCCATTCCATTTAATTACATTCCATTATATTCGGGTTGATTCCATTCCATTCCACTCAGTTCCATTCCATTCCATTCCATGCCATTCCAATCCATTACGTTCGATTCCATTCTGGTTGATTGCATTCCATTCCATTCTATTCCATTACATTCGGGTTGATTCCATTCCATTCCATTTCACCCCATTGCATTCCATTCCACTCCACTCCATTCCATTCCATTCCATTCGGGTTGATTCCATCCCCTTCCATTCCATTCCATTCCATTCCACTCCATTCCAATCAGGTTGATTCCATTCCATTCTATATCATTCGATTCCACTCCATTCCATTCCATTCCATTCCATTCCATTCGGGTTGATTCCATTCCATTCCATTCCATTCTATTCCATTCCATTCCATTCAATTCCATTCCATTCCATTCTACTCGGGATGTTTCCATTCCATTCCATTCCATTCCATTCCATTCCACACCATTGCATGCCATTCCATACCACTCGGGTTCATTCCATCAAATTCCATTCTATTCCACTCCATTCCATTCCATTCCATTCAATTCCATTCCATTCCATTCCATTCCATTGCATTCCATTCCATTCGGGTTGATTCCGTTCCCTTCCATTCCTTCCATTCCATTGAATTCTATTACATTTCTTTCGGGTTGATTCCATTCCATTGCATTGCATTGAATTCCATTCCATTCCATTCCACTCCATTCCATTCAGGTTGATTCCATTCCATTTCATTGCATTCCATTCCATTCCATTCCATTCGGGTTGATTCCATTCCATTCCATTCCATTCCATTCGGGTTGTTTCCATTCCTTTCCATTCCATTCCATTCCACTCCATTCCATGCCATTCCATACCATTCGTGTTGATTCCATCCCATTCCACTCCATTCCATTCCGTTCCACTCCAATCCATATGGGTTGATTACATTCCCTTCCATTCAATTGCAATCCATTCCATTCCAATCGGGTTGATTCCATTCCATTCCATTCCATTCAATTCCGGTTGATTCCATATCCTTGCCTTTCATTCCATTCCATTCCAATCCATTCCATTCTTGTTGCTTCCTTACAATTCCATTCCATTCCATTCCATTCCATTCCATTCCATTCCATTCCATACGGTTTGATTCCATTCCATTCCTTTCCATTCCATTGAATTCCGATCCATTACATTCCGTTCGGATTGATTGCATTCCTTTCCAATCCAGTGCATTGCATTCCATTCCATTCCATTCCATTCGGGTTGATTCCATTCCATTCCATTCCATTCTGTTTGATTCCATTCCATTCCATTCCGTTCAAATCAATTCCATTCGGATTGATTAAATTCCATTCCATTCCACTCCATTCAGGTTGATTCCATTCCATTTCATTCCATTCCATCCCATTCCATTCCATTCCATTCCACTCCATTCCAGTCAGGTTGATTCAACTCCATTGCACTCCATTCCACTCCATTCCATGCCATTCCATACCATTCGTGTTGATTCCATCCCATTCCATTCCCTTCCATTCCATTCCATTCCATTCCATTCCGTTTGATTTCATTCCATTCCATTCCATTCCTTCCATTCCATTCCATTCCATTCGTGGTGATTCAATTCCCTTCCATTTCTTCCATTCCATTGCATTCCATTCCATTCCATTCGGATTGATTCTATTCCATTCCATTCCATTTGGGTTGATTTCATATCCTTCTCTTCCATTCCATTCCATTCCATTCCAACACTCTGGTTGATTCCATACGCTTCCATTGCGTTCCATTCCATTCCATTCGGGTGGATTCCTTTCCATCCAATTCTATTCCATTTCATACCATTCCACTCCGATCCATTCGCGTTAATACCATTCCATTCCATTCCATTCCATTCCATTCCATTCCATTCCATTTCATTCCATTCGGGTTGATTCCATTCCGTTCCATTCAGTTCCATTACATTCCATTCCATGCCATTCCAATCCACTACTTTCGATTCCATTCGGGTTGATTCCATTCTATTCCATTCCATTCCATTCCATTCCATTCCACTCCATTCCAATAAGGTTGATTCCATTCCATTCCATATCATTCCATTCCATTCCATTCCATTCCATTTGGGATGGTTAAATTCCATTCCATTCCATTCCGTTCCATTGCATTCCATTCCATTCGGGTTGTTTCCATTCCTTTCCATTCCATTCCATTTCACTCCATTCCATGCGATTCCATACCATTCGTGTTGATTCCATCCCATTAAATACCATTGCATTCCATTCCAATCCATACGGGTTGATTCCATTCCCTTCCATTCTATGGAAGTCCATTCCATTCCATTCGTGGTGATTCCATTCCATTCCATTCCATTCCATTCCATTCCATTCCATTCCATTCCATTCCTTTCCATTCCATTCCGGTTGATTCCATATCCTTCCCGTTCATTCCATTCCATTACATTCCAATCCATTCGTGTTGATTCCAAACGATTCCATTCCATTCCATTCCATGCCATTCGGCTTGATTCCATGCAATTCCATTCCATTCCATTCCATTCCATTCGCGTTGATACCATGCCATTCCATTCGATTCAATTCCATTCCTTTCCATTCCATTTTGGTTGATTCCATTCCTTTCCATTCCTTTCCATCCCATTCCATTCCATGCCATTCCATTCCATTCAATTCCATTCCATTCGTTTCTGGTTGATTCCATTCCATTCCATTCCATTCCATTCCATTCCATTGCATTCCATTCAGGTTGATTCCATTCCATTCCTGTCCATTCTATTCAATTCTGTTCCATTACATTCCGTTCGGGTTGATTGCATTCCTTTCCACTCCATTGCATTCCATTCCATTGCATACCATTCCATTGCCTTCCATTCCATTCCATTCCATTCCATTCCATTCGTATTGTTTCCATTCCATTCCATTCCATTCCATTCCATTCCATTCCTTTCCATTCTGGTTGAGTCCATTCCATTCCATTACATTCAAATCCATTCCATTCGGTTTGATTCCGTTCCATTCCATTCCACTCCATTCGTGTTGATTCCATTCCATTTCATTCCATTCCATCCCTTTGCGTTCCATTCCATTCCACTCCATTCCAGTCAGGTTGATTCCACTCCATTGCACTCCATTCCACTCCATTCAATGCCATTCCATGCCATTCGGGTTGTTTACATCCTTTTACATTGCATTCCATTCCATTCCATTCCATTCCGCTTGATTCCATTCCATTCCATTCCATTCCATTCCATTCCATTCCATTCCGTTTGATTCCATTCCATTCCATTCCATTCCATTCGTGGTGATTCCATTCCCTTCTATTTTTTCCATTCCATTGCATTCCATTCCATTCCATTCGGGTTGATTCTATTCCATTCCATTCCATTTGGGTTGATTTCATATCCTTCCCTTCCATTCCATTCCATTCCATTCCATTCCAACACTCTGGTTGATTCCATACTCTTCCATTGCGTTCCGTTCCATTCCATTCAGGTGGATTCCTTTCCATCCCATTCTATTCCATTTCATTCCATTCCACTCCATTCCATTCGCGTTAATAACATTCCATTCCATTCCATTCCATTCCATTCCATTTCATTCCATTCGGGTTGATTCCATTCCGTTCCACTCAGTTCCATTACATTCTATTCCATGCCATTCTAATTCATTACTTTCTATTGCATTCGGTTTGATTCCATTCCATTCCATTCCATTTCATTACATTCGGGTTGATTCCATTCCATTCCATTCCACTATATTGCATTCCTTTCCACTCCATTCGATTTCATTCCATTCCATTCGGGTTGATTCCATCCCATTCCATTCCATTCCATTCCATTCCATTCCACTCCATTCCAATAAGATTGATTCCATTCCATTCCATATCATTCCATTCCATTCCATTCCACTCCATTCCATTCCATTCGTGTTGATTCCATTCCATTCCATGCCATTCCGTTCCATTGCATTCCATTCCATTCGGGTTGTTTCCATTCCTTTCCATTCCATTCCATTCCACTCCATTCCATGCCATTCCATACCATTCGTGTTGATTCCATCCCACTCTACTCCATTCCATTCCGTTCCATTCCAATCCATACGGGTTGATTCCATGGCCTTCCATTCCATTGCAATCCATTCCATTGCCATCGGGTTGATTCCATTCCATTCCATTCCGGTTGATTCCATATCCTTGCCTTTCATTCCATTCCATTCCATTCCAATCCATTCTTGTTGATTCCATACAATTCCATTCCATTCCATTCCATTTCATTCCATTCGGGTTGATTCCATGCCATTCAATTCCATTCCATTCCATTCCATTCGCGTTGATACAATGCCATTCCATTCCATTCCATTCCATTCCTTTCCATTCCATTCGAGATTTTTCCATTCCTTTCCATTTCTTTCCATTTCATTCTATTCCATTGCATTCCATTCCATTCCATTCGTTTCTGGTTGATTCACTTCCATTCCATTCCATACCATTCCATTCCATTCCAATCCATTCCATTCCATTCCATTCCATTCCATTCCATTCCATTCCGTTTGATTCCATTCCATTCCTTTCCAGTTCATTCAATTCCTCTCCATTACATTCCGTTCGGGTTGATTGCATTCCTTTCCACTCCATTGCTTTCCATTCCATTCCATTCCATTCCATTCCATTCCATTCCACTCCATTCCATTCCATTCCATTGCATTCCATTCCATTCCATTCGGGTAGATTCCATTCCATTCCATTCCATTCCATTCCATTCCATTACATTCCATTCGCGTTAATACCATTCCATTCCATTCCATTACATTACATTATATTTCATTCCATTCGGGTTGATTCCATTCCGTTCCATTCAGTTCCATTACATTCCATTCCATGCCATTCCAATCCACTACTTTCGATTCCATTCGGGTTGATTCCATTCTATTCCATTCCATTCCATTCCATTCCATTCCATTCCATTCCACTCCATTCCAATAAGGTTGATTCCATTCCATTCCATATCATTCCATTCCATTCCATTCCATTCCATTCGGGTTGGTTAAATTCCATTCCATTCCATTCCGTTCCATTGCATTCCATTCCATTCGGGTTGTTTCCATTCCTTTCCATTCCATTCCATTTCACTCCATTCCATGCGATTCCATACCATTCCTGTTGATTCCATCCCATTAAATACCATTGCATTCCATTCCAATCCATACGGGTTGATTCCATTCCCTTCCATTCTATGGAAGTCCATTCCATTCCATTCGTGGTGATTCCATTCCATTCCATTCCATTCCATTCCATTCCATTCCTTTCCATTCCATTCCGGTTGATTCCATATCCTTCCCGTTCATTCCATTCCATTACATTCCAATCCATTCGTGTTGATTCCAAACGATTCCATTCCATTCCATTCCATGCCATTCGGCTTGATTCCATGCAATTCCATTCCATTCCATTCCATTCCATTCCATTCCATTCGCGTTGATACCATGCCATTCCATTCGATTCAATTCCATTCCTTTCCATTCCATTTTGGTTGATTCCATTCCTTTCCATTCCTTTCCATCCCATTCCATTCCATGCCATTCCATTCCATTCAATTCCATTCCATTCGTTTCTGGTTGATTCCATTCCATTCCATTCCATTCCATTCCATTCCATTCCATTCCATTGCATTCCATTCAGGTTGATTCCATTCCATTCCTTTCCATTCCATTCAATTCTGTTCCATTACATTCCGTTCGGGTTGATTGCATTCCTTTCCACTCCATTGCATTCCATTCCATTGCATACCATTCCATTGCATTCCATTCCATTCCATTCCATTCCATTCCATTCCATTCGTATTGTTTCCATTCCATTCCATTCCATTCCATTCCATTCCATTCCATTCTGGTTGAGTCCATTCCATTCCATTACATTCAAATCCATTCCATTCGGTTTGATTCCATTCCATTCCATTCCACTCCATTCGTGTTGATTCCATTCCATTTAATTCCATTCCATCCCTTTGCGTTCCATTCCATTCCACTCCATTCCAGTCAGGTTGATTCCACTCCATTGCACTCCATTCCACTCCATTCAATGCCATTCCATGCCATTCGGGTTGTTTACATCCTTTTACATTGCATTCCATTCCATTCCATTCCATTCCATTCCGCTTGATTCCATTCCATTCCATTCCATTCCATTCCATTCCATTCCGTTTGATTCCATTCCATTCCATTCCATTCCATTCGTGGTGATTCCATTCCCTTCTATTTCTTCCATTCCATTGCATTCCATTCCATTCCATTCGGGTTGATTCTATTCCATTCCATTCCATTTGGGTTGATTTCATATCCTTCCCTTCCATTCCATTCCATTCCATTCCATTCCATTCCAACACTCTGGTTGATTCCATACTCTTCCATTGCGTTCCATTCCATTCCATTCAGGTGGATTCCTTTCCATCCCATTCTATTCCATTTCATTCCATTCCACTCCATTCCATTCGCGTTAATAACATTCCATTCCATTCCATTCCATTTCATTCCATTCGGGTTGATTCCATTCCGTTCCACTCAGTTCCATTACATTCTATTCCATGCCATTCTAATTCATTACTTTCTATTGCATTCGGGTTGATTCCATTCCATTCCATTCCATTCCATTTCATTTCATTACATTCGGGTTGATTCCATTCCATTCCATTCCACTATATTGCATTCCTTTCCACTCCATTCGATTTCATTCCATTCCATTCGGGTTGATTCCATCCCATTCCATTCCATTCCATTCCATTCCATTCCACTGCATTCCAATAAGATTGATTCCATTCCATTCCATATCATTCCATTCCATTCCATTCCACTCCATTCCATTCCATTCGTGTTGATTCCATTCCATTCCATGCCATTCCGTTCCATTGCATTCCATTCCATTCGGGTTGTTTCCATTCCTTTCCATTCCATTCCATTCCACTCCATTCCATGCCATTCCATACCATTCGTGTTGATTCCAACCCACTCTACTCCATTCCATTCCGTTCCATTCCAATCCATACGGGTTGATTCCATGCCCTTCCATTCCATTGCAATCCATTCCATTGCCATCGGGTTGATTCCATTCCATTCCATTCCGGTTGATTCCATATCCTTGCCTTTCATTCCATTCCATTCCATTCCAATCCATTCTTGTTGATTCCATACAATTCCATTCCATTCCATTCCATTTCATTCCATTCGGGTTGATTCCATGCCATTCAATTCCATTCCATTCCATTCCATTGGCGTTGATACAATGCCATTCCATTCCATTCCATTCCATTCCTTTCCATTCCATTCGAGATTTTTCCATTCCTTTCCATTTCTTTCCATTTCATTCTATTCCATTGCATTCCATTCCATTCCATTCGTTTCTGGTTGATTCACTTCCATTCCATTCCATACCATTCCATTCCATTCCAATCCATTCCATTCCATTCCATTCCATTCCATTCCGTTTGATTCCATTCCATTCCTTTCCAGTTCATTCAATTCCTTTCCATTACATTCCGTTCGGGTTGATTGCATTCCTTTCCACTCCATTGCTTTCCATTCCATTCCATTCCATTCCATTCCACTCCATTCCATTCCATTCCATTGCATTCCATTCCATTCCATTCGGGTAGATTCCATTCCATTCCATTCCATTCCATTCCATTCCATTCCATTACATTCCATTCGCGTTAATACCATTCCATTCCATTCCATTACATTACATTACATTACATTTCAATCCATTCGGGTTGATTCCATTCCATTCCATTCCATTCCATTCCATTCCATTCCATTCCATTGCATGCCATTCCAATCCATTACGTTCGATGTCATTCGGGTTGATTCTATTCCATTCCATTACGTTCGGGTTGATTCCATTCCATTCCACTCCACTCCAGTGCATTCCATTCCACCCCATTCCATACCGTTCCATTCCATTAGGGTTGATTCCATCCCATTCCATTCCATTCCTTTCCATTCCTTTCCACTCCATTCCAATCAGGTTGTTTCCATTGCATTCCATTCCATTCCATTCCATTCCATTCCATTACTTTCGGGTTGATTCCATTCCATTCCATTCCACTCCATTGCATTTCATTCCACCCCATTGCATTCCATGCCATTCCATTCGGATTGATTCCATCAAATTCCATTCCATTCCTTCCATTCCTTTCAACTCCATTCCAATCAGGTTGATTCCATTCCATTCCATTCCATTCCATTCCATTCCATTCCATGCCATTCCATTCCATTCCATTCCATTCGGGTTGATTCCAGTCCATTCCATTCCATTCTGTTCCATTCCATTCCATTCCATTCCATTCCATTCCTTTCGTGTTATTTTCATTCCATTCCATTCCATTCCATTCCATTCCACTCCATTCCATGCCATTCCATACCATTCGGGTTGATTCCATCCCATTCCATTCTATTCCACTCCATTCCATTCCATTCCATTCGTTTTGATTCCATTCCTTTCCATTCCTTTCCATTCCATTCCATTCCATTCCATTCCTTTCCATTCGGGTTGATTACGTTCCCTTCCATTCCTTCCATTCTATTGCATTCCATTCCATTTTATTCGGGTTGATTCCATTCCATTCCATTTCATTCCATTCCATTCCATTGCACTCCATTCGGGAATTTTCCGTATCCTTCCCTTGCATTCCATACCATTCCATTCCCATCAATTCGGGTTAACTCCTTACATTTCAATTCAATTCCATTCCATTCCATTCCATTCCATTCGGGTTGATTCCATTCCCTTACAATCCACTCCATTCCATTCCATTCCATTCCGATCCTTTCTTGTTGATTCCATTCCATTCCATTCCATTAGGGTTGATTATATCCTATTCCATTCCGTTTATTTTCATTCCACTCCATTCAAGTCAGGTTGATTCCATTCCATTCCATTCCATTCCATTCCATTCCATTCCATTCGGGTTGATTCAACTCCATTCCATTCCATTCCACTCCTTTCGGGTTGATTCCATTCCATTCCTCTCCATTCCACTCCATTCCATCCCGTTTATTTTCATTCCACTCCATTCAAGTCAGGTTGATTCCATTCCATTCCATTCCATTCCATTCCATTCCATTCCATCCCGTTCCATTCCATTCCATTCCAGTCCATTCCATTCCATTTCATTCCATTCCAGTTGATTCCATTCCCTTCGATTCCCTTCCATTCCATTCGATTCCATTCCATTCCATTCCATTCCGGTGGATTCACATAGATTCCATTCCATTCCATTCCATTCCAATCCATTCCAATACATTCATGTTGATTTCCTACGCTTCCATTTCACTCAATTCCATTCCATTCGGGTTGATTCCATTCCATTCCATTCCATTCTATTCCATTCTATTCCATTCCATTCCATTCCATTCCATTCCATTCCATTCCATTACGTTCGGGTTGATTCCATTCCATTCCATTCCTCTCCATTGCATTCCATTCCACCCCATTCCATTCCATTCCATTCCATTCGGGTTGATTCCATCCCATTCCATTCCATTCTTTCCATTCCTTTCCACTCCTTTCCAATCAGGTTGATTCCATTCCATTCCATTCCATTCCATTCCATTCCCTTGGGGTTGACTCCATTCCATTCCATTCCATTCTATTCCATTCCATTCCATTCCTATCGGGTTGTTTGCATTCCATTCCATTCTTTCCATTCCATTCCATTCCACTCCATTCCTTGCCAATGCATACCATTCGGTTTGATTCCATCCCATTCCATTCTATTACACTCCATTCCATTCCATTCCATTCGGTTTGATTCCATTCCATTCCATTCCATTCCTTTCCTTTCCATTCGGGTTGATTACGTTACCGTCCATTCCTTCCATTCCATTGTATTCCATTCCATTTTATTCGTTTTGTTTCCATTCCGTTCCATTTCATTCCATTCCATTCCACTCCACTGCATTCGGGATGATTCCATATCCTTCCCTTGCATTCCATTCCATTCCATTCCCATCCATTCGGGTTGACTCCATACATTTCCATTCCATTCCATTCCATTCCATTCCATTCCATTCCATTCCATTACGGTTGATTATATCCTATTCCTTTCCATTTATTTTCATTCCACTCCATTCCAGTTAGGTTGATTCCATTCCACTCCATTCCATTCCGTTCCATTCCCTTTCATTCCATTCTGGTTGATTCAATTCCATTCCATTCCATTCCACTCCATTCGGGTTGATTCCATTCCCTTACATTCCACTCCATTCCATTCCATTCCTTTCTTGTTGATTCCATTCCCTTCCATTCCATTTCATTCCATTCCATTCCATTACGGTTGATTATATCCTATTCCTTTCCATTTATTTTCATTCCACTCCATTCCAGTCAGGTTGATTCCATTCCACTCCATTCCATTCCGTTCCATTCCCTTTCATTCCATTCTGGTTGATTCAATTCCATTCCATTCCATTCCACTCCATTCGGGTTGATTCCATTCCATTCCTCTCCATTCCACTCCATTCCATCCCATTTGGGTTGATTCCATCCCATTCCATTCCATTCGATTCCATTCCATTCCATTCCATTCGTGTGGATTCCAATCCATTCCATTCCATTCCATTCCATTCCAATCCATTCCAATCCATTCAGGTTGATTCCCTACGCTTCCATTTCACTCAATTCCATTCCATTCGGGTTGATTCCATTCCTTTCCATTCCATTCCATTCCATTCCATTCGGTTTGATTCCATTCCATTCCATTCCACTCCATTGCATTCCATTCAACTCCATTCCATTCCATTCCATTCCATTCGGGTTGATTCCATCCCACTCCATTCCTTTCCATTCCATTCCATTCCACTCCATTCCAATCAGGTTGATACCATTCCATTCCATTCCATTCCATTCCATTCCATTAGGGTTGATTCCATTCCATTCCATTCCATTCCATTCCATTCCATTCCATTCGGGTTGTTTCCATTCCATTCCATTCCACTCCATTCCACGCCATTCCATACCATTCGTGTTGATTCCATCCCATTTCATTCCATTCCATTCCATTCCAATCCATACGTGTTGATTCCATTCCCTTCCATTCCATTGCAATCCATTCCATTCCAGTTGATTCCATTCCCTTCGATTCCATTCCATTCCATTCGATTCCGTTCCATTGCATTCCATTCGGGTGGATTCCAATCCATTCCATTCCATTCCATTCCATTCCATTCCATTCCAATCCATTCAGGTTGATTCCCTACGCTTCCATTCCATGCAGTTCCATTCCATTCGGTTTGATTCCATTCCATTCCATTACATTCGGTTTGATTCCATTCCATTCCATTCCACTCCATTGCATTCCATTCCACTCCATTCCATTCCATTCCACTCCATTCCATTCCATTCCATTCCGGTTGATTCCATCCCATTGCATTCCATTCCATTCCATTCCATTCCAATCCATTCCAATCAGGTTGATTTCATTCCATTGCATTCCATTCCATTGCATTCCATTCCATTCCATTCCATTCCATTCCATTCCATTCCATTCCATTCGGGTTGATTCCATTCCATTCCACTCCATTCCATTCCATTCCATTTCACTCCATTCCATTCCTTTCTGGTTGATTCCATTCCATTCCATTCCATTCCATTAGCGTTGATTATATACTATTCCATTCCATATCTTTTCATTATACTGCATTCCATTCAGGTTGATTCCATTCCATTCCATTCCATTCCATTCCTTTCCATTCCATTCTATTCGGGTTGATTCAATTCCATTTCATTCCATTCCACTACATTCAGGTTGATTCCATTCCATTCCTCTCCATTCCATTCCATTCCATAACATTTGGGTTGATTCCATCCCGTTCCATTCCATTCCATTCCATTCCAATCCATTCAATTCCATTCCATTCCATTCCAGTTGATTCCATTCCCATCGATTCCATTCCATTCCATTCGATTCCATTCCATTCCATTCCATTTGGTTGGATTCCAATCCATTCCACTCCATTCCATTCCATTCCAATCCATTCCAATCCATTCAGGTTGATTCCCTACGCGTCCATATCATTCAATTCCATTCCATTCGGGTTGATTCCATTCCATTCCATTCCATTCCATTCCATTCCATTCCATTCCATGCCATTCCAATCCTTTATGTTCGATTTCATTCGGGTTGATTCCATTCCATTCCATTCCATTCCATTCCATTTCGTTCGGGTTGATTCCATTCCATTCCATTACACTCAATTGCATTGCATTCCATTCCATTCCATTCGCGTTGATTCCATCGGGTTCCATTCCATTCGCGTTTATTCCATCGCATTCCATTCCATTCCTTTCCATTCCTTTCCACTCCATTCCAATCAGGTTGATTCCAGTCCATTCCATTCCATTCCATTCCATTCCACTTGGGTTGATTCCATTCCATTCCATTCCATTCCGTTCCATTCCTTTTGGGTTGTTTCCATTCCATTCCATTCCATTCCACTCCATTCCATGTCATTCCATACCATTCGGGTTGATTCCATCCCATTCCATTCTATTCCACTCCATTCCATTCCATTCCATTCCTTTCGGTTTGATTCCATTCAATTCCATTCCATTCCATTGCATTCGGGTTGATTACGTTCCCTTCCCTTCCTTCCTTTCCATTGCATTCCATTCCATTTTATTCGGGTTTTTTCCATTCCATTCCATTTCATTCCATTCGATTCCATTCCACTCCATTCGGGTTGATTCCATCCCATTCCATTCCATTCAATTCCATTCCATTCCATTCCATTCCATTCCTTTCTCGTTGATTCCATTCCATTCCATTCCATTCCATTAGGGTTGATTATATCCTATACAATTCCATTTCTTTTCATTCCACTCCATTCCAGTCAGGTTGATTCCATTCCATTCCATTCCATTCCATTCCATTCGGGTTGATTCAATTCCATTCCATTCCATTCCACTCCATTCGGGTTCATTCCATTCCATTACTCTCCATTCCATTCCATTCCATTCCAGTCGTGTGGATTCCAATCCATTCCATTCCATTCCATTCCATTCCAAACCATTCCAATCCATTCAGGTTGATTCCCTACGCTTCCATTCCATTCAGTTCCATTCCATTCGGGTTGATTCCATTCCATTCCATTCCATTCCATTCCATTCCATTACATTACATTACATTCGGTTTGATTCCATCCCATTCCATTCCATTCGATTCCATTCCATTCCATTCCATTCGTGTGGATTCCAATCCATTCCATTCCATTCCATTCCATTCCAATCCATTCCAATCCATTCAGGTTGATTCCCTACGCTTCCATTTCACTCAATTCCTTTCCATTCGGGTTGATTCCATTCCTTTCCATTCCATTCCATTCCATTCCATTCGGTTTGATTCCATTCAATTCCATTCCACTCCATTGCATTCCATTCCACTCCATTCCAATCCATTCCATTCCATTCGGGTTGATTCCATCCCACTCCATTCCATTCAATTCCACTCCATTCCAATCAGGTTGATTCCATTCCATTCCATTCCATTCCATTCCATTCCATTCCATTCCATTAGGGTTGATTCCATTCCATTCCATTCCATTCCATTCCATTCCATTCCATTCGTGTGGATTCCAATCCATTCCATTCCATTCCATTCCATTCCAATCCATTCCAATCCATTCAGGTTGATTCCCTACGCGTCCATATCATTCAATTCCATTCCATTCGGGTTGATTCCATTCCATTCCATTCAATTCCATTCCATTCCATTCCATTCCATGCCATTCCAATCCATTAGGTTCGATTTCATTCGGGTTGATTCCATTCCATTCCATTACGTTCGTGTTGATTCCATTCCATTCCATTACACTCAATTGCATTGCATTCCATTCCATTCCATTCGCGTTGATTCCATCGGGTTCCATTCCATTCGCGTTGATTCCATCGCATTCCATTCCATTCCTTTCCATTCCTTTCCACTCCATTCCAATCAGGTCGATTCCAGTCCATTTCATTCCATTCCATTCCATTCCATTCCATTCCATTCCACTTGGGTTGATTCCATTCCATTCCATTCCATTCTATTCCATTCCATTCCATTCCATTCCATTCCATTCCTTTCGGGTTGTTTCCATTCCATTCCATTCCATTCCACTCCATTCCATGCCATTCCTTACCATTCGGGTTGACTCCATCCCATTCCATTCTATTTCACTCCATTCCATTCCATTCCATTCCATTCGGTTTGATTCCATTCCATTCCATTCCATTCCATTGCATTCGGGTTGATTACGTTCCCTTCCCTTCCTTCCTTTCCATTGCATTCCATTCCATTTTATTCGGGTTTTTTCCATTCCATTCCATTTCATTCCATTCCATTCCATTCCACTCCATTCGGGTTGATTCCATCCCATTCCATTCCATTCCATTCCATTCCAATCCTTTCCAATCAGGTTGATTCCATTCCATTCCATTCCATTCCATTCCATTCCATTCCATTCCATTCCATTCCATTCCATTCCTTTCTCGTTGATTCCATTCCATTCCATTCTATTCCATTAGGGTTGATTATATCCTACACAATTACATTTCTTTCCATTCCACTCCATTCCAGTCAGGTTGATTCCATTCCATTCCATTCCATTCCATTCCATTCCATTCCATTCCATTCCACTCGGGTTGATTCAATTCCATTCCATTCCATTCCACTCCATTCGGGTTGATTCCATTCCATTACTCTCCATTCCTTTCCATTCCATTCCATTCGTGTGGATTCCAATCCATTCCTTTCCATTCCATTCCATTCCATTCCAATCCATTCCAATCCATTCAGGTTGATTCCCTACGCTTCCATTTCACTCAATTCCATTCCATTCGGGTTGATTCCATTCCATTCCATTCCACTCCATTGCATTCCATTCCACTCCATTCCATTCCATTCCATTCCATTCGGGTTGATTCCATCCCACTCCAATCCATTCCATTCCATTCCATTCCATTCCATTCCATTCCACTCCATTCCAATCAGGTTGATTCCATTCCATTCCATTCCATTCCATTCCATTCCATTCCATTCCATTCCATTCTATTCCATTCCATTAGGGTTGACTCCATTCCATTCCATTCCATTCCGTTCCATTCCATTCCATTCGGGTTGTTTCCATTCCATTCCATTCCACTCCATTCCATGCCATTCCATACCATTCGTGTTGATTCCGTCCCATTTCATTCCATTACATTCCATTGCAATCCATACGTGTTGATTCCATTCCCTTCCATTCCATTGCAATGCATTCCATTCCAGTTGATTCCATTCCCTTCGATTCCAATCCATTCCATTCGATTCCGTTCCATTGCATTCCATTCGAGTGGATTCCAGTCCATTCCATTCCATTCCACTCCATTCTATTCCATTCCATTCCAATCCATTCAGGTTGATTCCGTACGATTCCATTCCATTCAGTTCCATTCCATTCGGGTTGATTCCATTCCATTCCATTCCATTCCATTCCATTCCATTACATTACATTCGGTTTGATTCCATTCCATTCCATTCCACTACATTACATTCCATTCCACTCCATTCCATTCCATTCCATTCCATTCCATTCCATTCCGGTTGATTCCAACCCATTCCATTCCATTCCATTCCATTCCAATCCATTCCAATCAGGTTGATTCCATTCCATTGCCTTCCATTCCATTCCATTCCATTCCATTCCATTCGGGTTGATTCCATTCCATTCCACTCCATTTCATTCCATTCCATTTCACTCCATTGCATTCCTTTCTGGTTGATTCCATTCCATTCCATTCCATTAGGGTTGATTATATACTATTCCGTTCCATATCTTTTCATTCCACTGCATTCCAGTCAGGTTGATTCCATTCCATTCCATTCCAATCCATTCCATTCCATTCCATTCCATTCCATTCTATTCCGGTTGATTCAATTACATTTCATTTCATTCCACTACATTCAGGTTGATTCCATTCCATTCCTCTCCATTCCATTCCATTCCATAACATTTGGGTTGATTCCATCCCATTCAATTCCATTCCATTCCATTCCATTCCAATCCATTCCATTAGGTTCGGGTTGATGCCATTCCATTCCATTACACTCAATTGCATTGCATTCCATTCCATTCCATTCGCGTTGATTCCATCGCATTCCATTCCATTCCTTTCCATTCCTTTCCACTCCATTCCAATCAGGTTGATTCCAGTCCATTCCATTCCATTCCATTCCATTCCATTCCATTCCATTCCACTTGTGTTGATTCTATTCCATGCCATTCCATTCTATTCCATTCCATTCCATTCCATTCCATTCCATTCCATTCCTTTCGGGTTGTTTTCATTCCATTCCATTCCATTCCACTCCATTCCATGCCATTCCATACCATTCGGGTTGATTCCATCCCATTCCATTCTTTTCCACTCCATTCCATTCCATTCCATTCCATTCGGCTTGATTCCATTCCATTCCATTCCATTTCTTTCCAATCGGGTTGATTACGTTCCCTTCCCTTCCTTCCTTTAAATTGCATTCCATTCCATTTTATTCGGATTTTTTACATTCCATTCCATTTCATTCCATTCCATTCCATTCCACTCCATTCTGGTTGATTCCATATCCTTCCCTTGCATTCCATTCCATTCCATTCCCATACATTCGGGTTGACTCCATACACTTCCATTCCATTCCATTCCATTCCATTCCATTCCATTCTATTCAGATTGATTCGATTCCATTCCTTTCAATTACATTCCATGTGATTCCAACCATTATATTCGATTCCATGCGGGTTGATTCCATTCCCTTCCATTCCACTCCATTGCATTCCATTTCACTCCATTCCATTCCATTCCATTCCATTCGGGTTGATTCCATCCCATCGCTTTAGATCCCATTCCATTCCATTGCATTCGGGTTGATTCCATTCCATTCCATTCCATTCCATTCCATTCCATTCCGTTTCATTCAGTTCCATTCGTGTTGATTACATTCCCTTCCACTCCATTCCATTCCATTCCATTCCATTCGGGTTGATTTCATTCCCTTACATTCCATTCCATTCCATTCCATTCCATTCCATTCCATTCCATTCCATTCCTTTCTCGTGGATTCCATTCCATTCCATTCCATTCCATTCCATTCCATTCCATTCCATTAGGGTTGATTATATCCTATACAATTCCATTTCTTTCATTCCACTCCATTCCAGTCAGGTTGATTCCATTCCATTCCATTCCATTCCATTCCATTCCATTCCATTCGGGTTGATTCAATTCCATTCCATTCCATTCCACTCCATTCGGGTTGATTCCATTCCATTCCTCTCCATTCCATTCCAATCCATTCCATACCATTTGGGTTGATTCCATCCCATTCATTCCATTCCATTCCATTCCATTCCAATCCATTCCATTCCATTCCATTCCATTCCAGTTGATTCCATTCCCTTCGATTCCATTCAATTCCATTGGGTTGCATTCAATTCCATTCCATTCGGGTTGATTCCATTCCATTCCATTCCATTCCATTCCATTCCACTTCATTCCAATCACGTTGATTCCATTCCATTCCATTACATTACATTCCTTTCCATTCCATTCGGTTTGTTTCCTTTCCATTACATTCCACTCCATTCCATGCCATTCCACACCATTCGTGTTGATTCCATCCCATTCCATTCCATTCCATTCCATTCCATCCCATTCCATTCTAATACATACGTTTTGATTCCATTCCCTTCCATTCCATTGCAATCCATTCCATTCAACGTGATTCCATTCCCGTCGATTCCATTCCATTCCATTCGATTCCGTTCCATTCCATTCCATTCGGGTGGATTCCAATCCATTCCATTCCATTCCATTCCATTCCATTCCATTCCAACCCATTCAGGTTGATTCCCTACGCTTCCATTCCATTCAATTCCATTCCATTCGGGTTGATTCCATTCCATTCCATTCCATTATATTACATTCGGTTTGATTCCATTCCATTCCATTCCATTACATTACATTCCACTCCATTCCAAAGAGTTTGATTTCATTCCATTCCATTCCATTCCATTCCATTCCATTCCATTCCCTTCGGGTTGATTCCATTCCATTGCATTCCATTCCATTCCATTCCATTCCATTCCATTCCATTCCATTCGGGTTGATTCCATCCCATTCCATTCCATTCCATTCCATTCCACTCCATTCCAAACAGGTTGATTCCATTCCATTCCATTCCATTCCATTCCATTCCATTCCATTCCATTCGGGTTGAATCCATTCCATTCCATTCCATTCCATTCCATTCCATTCCAATCCATTCCATTCAGGTTGCTTCCATTCCATTCCATTCCATTCCACTCCATTCTTGCGATTCCATACCATTCGTGTTGATTCCATCCCATTCCATTCCATTCCATTCCATTCCATTCCATTCCATTCCTTTCCAATCCATACGGGTTGATTCCATTCCCTTCCATTCCATTGCAATCCATTCCATTCCATTGGGGTTAATTCCATTCTATTCCATTCCATTCCATTCAATTCCATTCCATTCCGGTTGATTCCATATCCTTCCCTTTCTTTCCATTCCATTCCATTCCAATCCATTCGTGTTTATTCCATACGATTCCATTCCATTTCATTCCATTCCATTCGGGTTGATTCCATTATTTCCATTCCTTTCCATTCCATTGCATTCCATTCCATTCCATTCGGGTGTATTCCATTCCATTCCTTTCCATTCCATTCAATTCCGTTCCATTACATTCCGTTCTGTTTGATTGCATTCCTTTCGACTCCATTGAATTCCAGTCCATTCCATTCCATTCCATTCCATTCCATTCCATTCCATTCGGTTTGATTCCATTCCATTCCATTCCATTAAAATCCATTCTATTCGGGTTGATTCCTTTCCGTTCCATTCCAATGCATTCGGGTTGATTCCATTCCATTTCATTCCATTCCATCCCATTCCATTACATTACATTCCACTGCATTCCAGTAAGGTTGATTCCACTCCATTGCACTCCATTCCACTCCATTCCATGCCATTCCTTCCCATTCGTGGTGATTCCATCCCATTCCATTCCATTGCATACCATTCCATTCATTCCATTCCATTACATTCCATTCCGTTTGATTTCATTCCATTCCGCTGCTTTCCATTCCATTCCATTCCATTCGTGGTGATTCAATTCCCTTCCATTTCTTCCATTCCATTGCATTCCTTTCCATTCCATTCGGGTTGATTCCCTCCCATTCCATTCCATTCCATTCCATTCCATTCGGGATGTTTCCATTCCATTCCATTCCACTCCATTCCATGCAATTCCATACCATCCGTGTTGATTCCATCACATTCCAGTTCAATTCCATTCCATTCCATGCCATTCCAATCCATTACGTTCGATTCCCTTCGCGTTTATTCCATTCCATTCCATTCCATTCCATTACGTACCGGTTGATTGCATTGCATAACATTCCAATCCATTGCATTCCATTCCACACCATTCCATTCCATTCCATTCCATTCGGGTTGATTCCATCCCATTCCATTCCATTCCATTCCATTCCATTCCACTCCATTCCATTCAGGTTGATTCCATGCCATTCCATTCGGGTTGATTCCATTCCAATTCATTCCATTCCATTGCATTCCATTCCATTCCATTCCATTCCATTCGGGTTGTTTCCATTCCATTCCATTCAATTCCATTCCATTCCACTCCATTCCATGCCATTCCATACCATTCGGGTTGATTCCATCCCATTCCATTCTATTCCACTCCATTCCATTCCATTCCATTCCACTCCATTCCATTGGGTTTGATTCCATTCCATTCCATTACATTACATTCCATTGTATTCCATTGCATTCGTGTTGATTCCGTTCCCTTATATTACTTCCATTACATTGCATTCCATTCCATTTTATTCGGGTTGATTCCAATCCATTCCATTCCATTCCATTCCATTCCATTCCATTCCATTCCATTACACTCCATTCCGGTTGAATCCATTCCCTTACATTCCATTCCATTCCATTCCATTCCATTCCATTTCATTCCATTCCATTCCATTCCTTTCTTGTTGATTCAATTCCATTCCATTCCATAACATTCCATTCCATTCCATTCCATTAGGTTTGATTATATCCTATTCCATTCCATTTCTTTTCATTCCACTCCATTCCAGTCAGGTTGATTCCATTCCATTCCATTCCATTCCATTCCATTCCATTCCATTCCATTCCATTCCATTCGGGATGTTTCCATTCCATTCCGTTCCATTCCATTCCTCTCCATTCCATGCCATTCCATACCACTCGGGTTCATTCCATCAAATTCCATTCTATTCCACTCCATTCCATTCCATTCCGTTCCATTCCATTCCATTCCATTCGGTTTGATTCCATCCCATTCCATTCCATTCCATTCCATTGCATTCCATTCCATTCAGGATGATTCCGTTCCCTTCCATTCCTTCCATTCCATTGCATTCCATTCCATTTTATTTGGGTTGATTCCATTCCATTGCATTGCATTCCATTCCATTCCATTCCATTCCATTCCACTAAATTCCATTCCATTCCATTCCAATCCACTCAATTCCATTCCATTCCACTACATTCCATTCCATTCCATTCCATTCGGGTTGATTCCATCCCATCCCAATTGATCCCATTCCATTCCATTGCATTCGGGTGGATTCCATTCAATTCCATTACTTTCCTTTCCATTCTATTCCGTTCCATTCCATTCCATTCGGGTTGATTACATTCCCTTCCACTCCATTGCATTCCATTCCATTCCATTGCATTCCATTCCATTCGGGTTGGTTCCATTCCATTCCATTCCATTCCATTCCATTCCATTCCATTCCATTCCATTTGGGTTGATTCCATTCCCTTGCATTCCATTCCATTCCATTCTATTCCGTTTGGGTTGATTATATCCTATTCCATTCCAATTCTTTTTATTCCACTCCATTCCAGTCAGGTTGATTCCATTCCATTCCATTATATTCCATTCCAAGCCATTCCATTCCATTCTTTCTGGTTGATTCAATTCCATTCCATTCCATTCCACTCCATTCGGGTTGATTCCATTCCACTCCTCTCCATTCCATTCCATTCCATAACATTTCTGTTGATTCCATCCCCTTCCATTCCATTCCATTCCAATCCTTTCCGTTGAATTCCATTCCATTCCAGTTGATTCCATTCCCTTTGATTCAATTCCATTCCATTCGATTCCATTCCATTCCATTCCATTCGTGTGGATTCCAATCCATTCCATTCCATTCCAATCCATTCCAATCCATTCAGGTTGATGCCCTTCGCTTCCATTCCATTCAATTCCATTCCATTCGGGTTGATTCCATTCCATTCCATTCCATTACATTCGGTTTGATCCCATTCCATTCCATTCCACTCCATTGCATTCCATTCCACTCCATTCCATTCCATTCCATTCCATTCCATTCGGGTTGATTCCATCCCATTCCATTCCATTCCATTCCGTTCCATTTCATTCCTTTCCATTCGCGTTAATACCAATCCATTCCATTCCATTCCATTCCATTCCATTCCATTCCATTCCATTCGGGTTGTTTCCATTCCATCCATTCCGTTCCATTGCATTCCATTCCATTCCATGCCATTCCAATCCATTACGTTCGATTTCATTCCGTTTGATTCCATTCCGTTACATTACATTACATTACATTTGGGTTGATTCCATTCCATTCCATTCCACTCCATTGCATTCCATTCCACTCCATTCCATTCCATTCCATTCCATTCGGGTTTATTCCATCCCATTCCATTCCATTCCATTTCATTCCATTCCATTCTATTCCACTCCATTCCAATCAGGTTGATTCCATTCCATTCCTTATCATTCCATTCCATTCCATTCCATTCCATTCCATTCCATTGCATTCCATTCCATTCAGGATGATTCCGTTCCCTTCCATTCCTTCCATTCCATTGCATTCCATTCCATTTTATTTGGGTTGATTCCATTCCATTGCATTGCATTCCATTCCATTCCATTCCATTCCATTCCACTAAATTCCATTCCATTCCATTCCAATCCACTCAATTCCATTCCATTCCACTACATTCCATTCCATTCCATTCCATTCGGGTTGATTCCATCCCATCCCAATTGATCCCATTCCATTCCATTGCATTCGGGTGGATTCCATTCAATTCCATTACTTTCCTTTCCATTCTATTCCGTTCCATTCCATTCCATTCGGGTTGATTACATTCCCTTCCACTCCATTGCATTCCATTCCATTCCATTGCATTCCATTCCATTCGGGTTGGTTCCATTCCATTCCATTCCATTCCATTCCATTCCATTCCATTCCATTTGGGTTGATTCCATTCCCTTGCATTCCATTCCATTCCATTCTATTCCGTTTGGGTTGATTATATCCTATTCCATTCCAATTCTTTTTATTCCACTCCATTCCAGTCAGGTTGATTCCATTCCATTCCATTATATTCCATTCCAAGCCATTCCATTCCATTCTTTCTGGTTGATTCAATTCCATTCCATTCCATTCCACTCCATTCGGGTTGATTCCATTCCACTCCTCTCCATTCCATTCCATTCCATAACATTTCTGTTGATTCCATCCCCTTCCATTCCATTCCATTCCAATCCTTTCCGTTGAATTCCATTCCATTCCAGTTGATTCCATTCCCTTTGATTCAATTCCATTCCATTCGATTCCATTCCATTCCATTCCATTCGTGTGGATTCCAATCCATTCCATTCCATTCCAATCCATTCCAATCCATTCAGGTTGATGCCCTTCGCTTCCATTCCATTCAATTCCATTCCATTCGGGTTGATTCCATTCCATTCCATTCCATTACATTCGGTTTGATCCCATTCCATTCCATTCCACTCCATTGCATTCCATTCCACTCCATTCCATTCCATTCCATTCCATTCCATTCGGGTTGATTCCATCCCATTCCATTCCATTCCATTCCGTTCCATTTCATTCCTTTCCATTCGCGTTAATACCAATCCATTCCATTCCATTCCATTCCATTCCATTCCATTCCATTCCATTCGGGTTGTTTCCATTCCATCCATTCCGTTCCATTGCATTCCATTCCATTCCATGCCATTCCAATCCATTACGTTCGATTTCATTCCGTTTGATTCCATTCCGTTACATTACATTACATTACATTTGGGTTGATTCCATTCCATTCCATTCCACTCCATTGCATTCCATTCCACTCCATTCCATTCCATTCCATTCCATTCGGGTTTATTCCATCCCATTCCATTCCATTCCATTTCATTCCATTCCATTCTATTCCACTCCATTCCAATCAGGTTGATTCCATTCCATTCCTTATCATTCCATTCCATTCCATTCCATTCCATTCCATTCCATTCGGGTTGATTCCATTCCATTCCATTCCATTCTATTCCATTCCATTCCATACCTTTCCATTCCTTTCGGGTTGTTTCGCTTCCATTCCATTCCATTCCATTCCATTCCACTGCATTCCATGCCATTCCATACCACTCGGGTTCATTCCATCAAATTCCATTCTATTCCACTCCATTCCATTCCATTCCATTCCATTCCATTCGGTTTGATTCCATTCCATTCCATTCCATTCCATTCCATTGCATTCCATTCCATTCGGGTTGATTCTGTTCCCTTTCATTCTTCCATTCCATTGCATTCTATTCCATTATTTTCTGGTTGATTCCATTCCATTGCATTTCATTCCATTCCATTCCATTCCTTTCCATTCTGGTGGATTCCATTCCATTCCATACCATTCCATTCCAATCCATTCCATTCGCGTTAATACCATTCCATTCCATTCCATTCCATTTCGTTCCATTGGGATTGATTCCATTCCATTCCATTCAGTTCCATTCCATTCCATTCAATTCCAATCCATTCCAATCAGGTTGATTCCATTCCATTCCATTCCATTCCATTCCATTCCATTCCATTCGGGTTGATTCCATTCCATTCCATTCCAATCCATTCCATTCCATTCCAATCCATTCCATGCCACTCCATACCATTCGGGTTGATTCCATTCCATTCCATTCTACTCCACTTCACTCCATTCAATTCCATTCCATTCTATTCTATTCCATTCGGTTTGATTCCATTCCATTCCATTCCATTCCATTCTTTTTGATTCTGTTCCCTTCCATTACTTCCATTCCATTGCATTCACTTCCATTTTATTCGGGTTGATTCCATTCCATTCCATTCCATTCCATTCCATTCCATTCCATTCCATTCGGGTTGATTCCATATCCTTCCCTTGCATTCCATTCCATTCCATTCCAATCCCTTCGGGTTGATTCCATACACTTCCATTCCATTCCATTCCATTCCATTCGGTTTGATTCCATTCCATACCTTTCGATTACATTACATTCGGGTTGATTCCATTCCATTCCATTCCATTCCATTCCATTCCATTCTATTCCATTCCATATCAGTCCATGTCATTCCAATCCATTATATTCAATTCCATTCCTGTTGATTCCATTCAATTCCATTCCACTCCATTGCATTCCATGCCATTCCATTCCATTCCATTCGAGTTGATTCCATCCCATCCCATTAGTTCCCATTCCATTCCATTGCATTTCGGTTGATTCCATTCCATTCCATTCCATTCCATTCCATTCAATCCGTTCCATTCCATTCCATTCGGGTTGATTACATTCCCTTCCACTCCATTGCATTAAATTCCTTCCATTCCATTCCATTCCATTCGGGTTGATTCCATTCCCTTACATTCCATTCCATTCCATTAAATTCCATTCCATTCCATTCCATTCCATTCCTTTCTGGTTGATTCTATCCCATTCCATTCCATTCCATTCCATTTCATTCCATTCCATTAGGGTTGATTATATCCTATTCCATTCCATTTCTTTTCATTCCACTCCATTCCAGTCAGGTTGATTTCATTTCATTCCATTCCCTTCCATTCCATTCCAATCCATTACGTTCGATTCCATTCGGTTTGATTCCATTCCATTCCATTCCATTACATTACATTCGCTTTGATTCCATTCCATTCCATTCCACTCCATTGAATTCCATTCCACTCCATTCCATTCCATTCCATTCCATTCGAGTTGATTCCATCCCATTCCATTCCATTCCATTCCATTCCACATCATTGAATTCCATTCCATTCGGGTTGATTCCTTTGCGTTCCATTCCATTCTATTCCATTCCATTCCATACCATTCGGGTTGTTTCCATTCCATTCCATTCCATTCCATTCCATTCCACTCCATTCCATGTCATTCCATACCAATCGGGTTCATTCCATCAAATTCCATTCTACTCCACTCCATTCCATTTCATTCCATTCCATTCCATACCATTCCATTCGGTTTGATTCCATTCCATTCCATTCCATTCCATTCCATTCCACTCCATTGCATTCCATTCCATTCGTGTTGATTCTGTTCCCTTCCATTCCTTCCATTCCATTGCGTTCTATTCCATTTTTTTCAGGTTGATTCCATTCCATTGCATTCCATTCCATTCCATTCCATTCCACTCCATTCCAGTCAGGTTGATTCCATTCCATTCCATTCCATTCCATTCCATTCCATTCCATTCCATTCCATTCCGGGTGATTCCATTCCCTTCCATTTATTCCATTCCATTCCATTCCATTCCATTCCATTCGGGTTGATTCCATTCCATTCCATTCCATTCCATTTGGGTTGATTCCATATTCTTCCCTTCCATTCCATTCCATTCCATTCCAATACACTCGCGTTGATTCCACACGCTTCCATTGCATTCCATTCCTTTCCTTTCGGGTGGATTCCATTCCATTCCATTCCAATCCATTCCATTCGCGTTAATACCATTCCATTCCTTTCCATTCCATTCCATTCCGTTCCATTTCATTCCATTCCATTCCATACGGGTTGATTCCGTTCCATTCTTTTCCATTCCATTCAATTCCATTCCATTCGTGTTGATTCCATACGATTCCATTCCATTCCATTCCATTCCATTCGGGTTGCTTCCATGCCATTTCATTCCATTCCATTCCATTCCATTCCATTTGATTCCATTCCATTCCTTTCCATTCCATTCGGGTTGATTCCACTCCTTTCCATTCCTTTCCATTTCATTCCATTCCATTGCATTCCATTCCATTCCATTCGTTTCTGGATGATTCCCTTCCACTCCATTCCATACCATTTCATTGCATTCCATTCCATTCCAATCCATTCCATTCCCTTCGTGTTGATTCCATTCCATTCCTTTCCATTCCATTGAATTCCGTTCCATTACATTCCGTTCGGGTTGACTGCATTCCTTTCCACTCCATTGCATTCCATTCCATTCCATTCCATTCCATTCCATTCCGTTCCATTCCATTCCATTCAATTCCATTCCATTCCATTCAGGTTTACTCCATTCCATTCCATTCCATTCTAATCCATTCCATTCAGGTTGATTCCATTCCATTCCATTGCAATCCATTCGGGATGATTCCATTCCATTTCATTCCATTCCATCCCATTCCATTCGTTTCCATTCCGCTCCATTCCAGTCAGGTTGATTCCACTCCATTGCACTCCATTCCACTCCATTCCATGCCATTCCATGCCATTCGTGCTGATTCCATAACATTCCTTTCCATTCCATTCCATTCCATTCCGTTTGATTTCATTCCATTCCTTTCCTTTAATTTCCATTCCATTCCATTCCATTCGTGGTGATTCAATTCTCTTCCATTTCTTCCCTTCCATTGCATTCCCTTCCATTCCATTCGGGTTGATTCCATTCCATTCCATTCCATTTGGGTTGATTCCATATCCTTCCCTTCCATTCCATTCCATTCCATTCCAACTCTCGGGTTGATTCCATACGCTTCAACTGCATTCCATTCCATTCCACTCGGGTGGATTCCTTTCCTTCCCATTCTATTCCATTCCATTCCATTTCATTCCATTCCATTCGCGTTAATACCAATCCATTCCATTCTATTCCATTCCATTTCATTCCATTCGGGTTGATTCCATTCCATTCCATTCCATTTGGGTTGATTCCATATCCTTCCCTTCCATTATATTCCATTCCATTCCAACACTCGGTTTGATTCCATACGTTTCCATTGCATTCCACTCCATTCCATTCGGATGGATTCCTTTCCATTCCATTCTATTCCATTCCATTCCATTCCATTCCATTCCATTTCATTCCATTCCATTCGCGTTAATACCAATCCATTCCATTGCATTCCATTCCATATCATTCCATTCGGATTGATTCCATTGCATTCCATTCAGTTCAATTCCATTCCATTCCATGCTATTCCAATCCAGTACGTTCGATTCCATTCGGTTTGATTCCATTCCGTTCCATTTCATTCCATTAAGTTCGGGTTGATTCCATTCCATTCCATTCCACTCTATGGCATTCCATTCCATTCCATTCCATTCCACTCAATTCCATTCCATTCCACTACATTCCCTTGCATTCCATTCCATTCGGGTTGATTCCATCCCATCCCATTAGATCCCATTCCATTCCTTTGCATTCCATTCAATTCCGTTCCATTCCATTCCATTCGGGTTGATTAAATTCCCTTCCATTCCATTGCATTCCATTCCATTCCATTCCATTTCTTTCCATTCAATTCCATTCGGATTGATTCCATTCCCTTACATTCCATTCCATTCCATTCCATTCCATTCCATTCCATTCCATTCCATTCCATTCCTTTCTGGTTGATACCATTGCATTCCATTCCATTCCATTCCATTCCATTCCATTCCATACCATTCCATTCCATTTGGGTTGATTATATCCTATTCCATTCCATTTCTTTTCATTCCATTCCATTCCAGTCAGGTTGATTCCATTCCATTCCATTATATTCCATTCCATTCCATTCCATTCCATTCCTTCCTGGTTGATTCAATTCCATTCCATTCCATTCCACTCCATTCGGTTTGATTCCATTCCATTCCTCTCCATTCCATTCCATTCCATAACATTTGTGTTGATTCCATCCCATTCCATTCCATTCCATTGCATTCCAATCCATTCCATTGAATTCCATTCCATTCCAGTTGATTCCATTCCCTTCGATTCAATTCCATTCCATTCGATTCCATTCCATTCCATTCCATTCGTGAGGATTACAATCCATTCCATTCCATTCCAATCCATTCCAATCCATTCAGGTTGATTCCCTTCGCTTCCATTCCATTCAATTCCATTCCATTCGGGTTGATTCCATTCCATTCCATTCCATTCCATTACATTCGGTTTGATCCCATTCCATTCCATTCCACTCCATTGCACTCCATTCCACTCCATTCCATTCCATTCCATTCCATTCCATTCCATTCCATTCCATTCGGGTTGATTCCATCCCATTCCATTCCATTCAATTCCATTCCGTTCCATTCCGGTTGTTTCCATTCCATTCCATTCCACTCCATTCCATGCCATTCCATACCATTCGTGTTGATTCCATCCCATTCCATTCCATTCCATTCCATTCCTTTCCAATCCATACGGGTTGATTCCATTCCGTTCCATTCCATTGCAATCCATTGCATTCCAGTTGATTCCATTCCTTTCGATTCCATTCCACTCCATTCGATTACGTTCCATTCCATTCCATTCCATTCGTATGGATTCCAGTGCATTCCATTCAATTCCATTCCATTCCAATCCATTCGGGTTGATTCCATTCCATTTCATTCCATTCCAACCCATTCCATTCCATTCCATTCCTCTCCATTCCAGTCAGGTTGTTTCAACTCCATTGCACTCCATTCCACTCCATTCCATGCCATTCCATACCATTCGTGTTGATTCCATCCCATTCCTTCAAATTCCATTCCATTCCATTCCATTCCATTCCATTCTTGGTGATTCAATTCCCTTCCATTTCTTCCATTCCATTGCATTCCCTTCCATTCCATTTGGGTTGATTCCATTAAATTCCATTCCATTTGCGTTGATTCCATATCCTTCCCTTCCATTCCATTCCATTCCATTCCAACACTCGGGTTGATTCCATACGCTTTCATGGCATTCCATTCCATTTAATTCCGGTGGATTCCTTTATATCCCATTCTATTCCATTCCATTCCATTCCATTCCATTTCATTCCATTCCATTCGCGTTAATACCAATCAATTCCATTCCATTCCATTCCATTTCATTCCATTCCGGTTGATTCCATTCCATCCATTCAGTTCCATTCCATTCCATTCCATTCCATTCCATTCCATGCCATTCCAATCCATTACGTTCGATTTCATTCGGTTTGATTCCATTCCATTCCATTCCATCACATTACATTCGGGTTGATTCCATTCCATTCCATTCCACTCCATTGCATTCCATTCCACTCCATTCCATTCCATTCCATTCCATTCGGGTTGATTCCATCCCATTTCATTCCATTCCATTCCATTCCATTCCATTCCATTCTATTCTACTCCATTCCAATCAGGTTGATTCCATTCCATTCCATATAATTCCATTCCATTCCATTCCATTCCATTCGGGTTGATTCCATTCCTTTCCATTCCATTCTATTCCATTCCATTCCATTCCTTTCCATTCCATTCCTTTCCATTCAATTCGGGTTGTTTCCCTTCCATTCCATTCCATTCCATTCCACTCCATTCCATGCTATTCCATACCACTCGCGTTCATTCCATCAAATTCCATTCTATTCCACTCCATTCCATTCCATTCCATTGCATTCCATTCCATTCCATTCCATTCCATTTCATTCGGTTTGATTCCATTCCATTCCATTCCATTCCATTCCATTCCATTCCATTCCATTCCATTCCATTGCATTCCATTCCATTCGGGTTGATTCTGTTCCCTTCCATTCCTTCCATTCCATTGCATTCTATTCCATTTTTTTCGGTTTGATTCCATTCCATCGCATTTCATTCGATTCCATTCCATTCCTTTCCATTCGGGTGGATTCCATTCCATTCCATTCCATTCCATTCCATTCCATTCGCGTTAATACGATTCCATTCCATTCCATTCCATTTCATTCCATTGGGGTTGATTCCATTCCATTCCATTCAGTTCCATTCCATTCCACTCCATGCCATTCCAATCCATTACGTTAGATTCCATTCGGGTGGATTCCATTCCATTCCATTCCATTCCATTCCATTCCATTCCATTCCATTACATTACATTCGGATTGATTCCATTCCATTCCATTCCACTCCATTGCATTCCATTCCACTCCAATCCATTCCATTCCATTCCATTCGGGTTGATTCCATCCCATTCCATTCCCTTCCATTCCATTCCATTCCATTCAATTCCACTCCATTCCAATCAGGTTGATTCCATTCCATTCCATTCCATTCCATTCCATTCCATTCCATTCGGGTTGATTCCATTCCATTCCATTCCATTCTATTCCATTCCACTCCATTCCATTCCTTTCCATTCGGGTTGTTTCCATTCCATTCCATTCCAATCCATTCCATGCCACTCCATACCATTAGGGTTGATTCCATCCCATTCCATTCTACTCCACTCCACTCCATTCAATTCCATTCCATTCCATTCCATTCCATTCGGTTTGATTGCATTCCATTCCATTCCATTCCATTCCATTCTTTTTGATTCCGTTCCCTTCCATGCCTTCCATTCCATTGCATTCCCTTCCATTTTATTCGGATTGATTCCGTTCCATTCCATTCCATTCCATTCCATTCCATTCCATTCCATTCGGGTTGATTCCATATCTTTCCCTTGCTTTCCATTCAATTCCATTCCAATCCATTCGGGTTGATTCCGTACAATTCCATTCCATTCCATTCCATTCCATTCGGTTTGATTCCTTTGCATTCCTTTCGAATACATTACATTCGGGTTGATTCCATTCCATTCCATTCCATTCCATTCCATTCCGGGTGATTCCATTCCCTTCCATTTCTTCCTTTCCATTGCATTCCATTCCATTCCATTCGGGTTGATTCCATTCCATTCCATTCCATTTGGGTTGATTCCATATTCTTCCCTTCCATTCCATTCCATACCATTCCAATACACTCGGGTTGATTCCATACGCTTCCATTGCATTCCATGTCAGTGCATTCGGGTGGATTCCATTCCATCCCTTTCTATTCCATTCCATTCCATTCCATTCCATTCCATTCCATTCCATTCCATTCCATTCGCGTTAATACCATTCCATTCCATTCCATTCCATTTCATTCCATTCGGGTTTATTCCATTGCATTCCATTCAGTTCCATTCCATTCCATTCCTTGCCATTCCAATCCATTACGTTCGATTCCATTCGGGTTGATTCCATTCCATTCCATTATATTCCATTACATTCGGGTTGATTCCATTCCATTCCATTCCTCTCCATTGGTTTCCTTTCCTCTCCATTCCATTCCATTCCATTCTGGTGGATTCCATATCCTTCCCTTTCATTCCATTCCATTCCATTCCAATTCATTCGTGTTGATTCCATACGATTCCATTCCATTCCATTCAATTCGGGTTGATTCCATGACATTCCATTCCATTCCATTCAATTCCATTCCTTTCCATTCCATTCGGGTTCATTACATTCCTTTCCATTCCTTTCCATTCCATTCCATTCCATTGCATTCCATTCCAGTCCATTCGTTTCTGGATGATTCCCTTCCATTCCATTCCATACCGTTTCATTCCATTCCATTCCATTCCAATCCATTCCATTCCATTCGTGTTGATTCAATTGCATTCCTTTCCATTCCATTGAATTCCGTTCCATTACATTCCGTTCGGTTTGAATGCACTCCTTTGCACTCCATTGCACTCCATTCCACTCAATTCCATGCCATTCCATACCATTCGTGTTGATTCCATAACATTCCTTTCCATTTCATTCCATTCCTTTCCTTTCCATTCCATTCCATTTCATTCGTGGTGATTCAATTCTCTTCCATTTCTTCCATTCCATTGCACTCCCTTCCATTCCATTCGGGTTGATTCCATTTCATTCCATTCCATTTGGGTTGATGCCATATCCTTCCCTTCCATTCCTTTCCATTCCATTCCAAAACTCGGGTTGATTCCATCCGCTTCCACTGCATTCCATTCCATTCCATTCGGGTGGATTCCTTTCCATCCCACTCTATTCCATTCCATTCCATTTCATTCCATTCGGGTTGTTTCCATTCCATTCCATTCAGTTCCATTCCATGCCATTCCAATCCATTACGTTCGATTCCATTCGTGTTTATTCCATTCCATTACATTACATTACATTACATTCGGGTTGATTCCATTCCATTCCATTCCACTCCATTGCATTCCATTCCACTACATTCCATTCCATTCCATTCCATTCGGAATAATTCCATCCCATCCCATTCCATTCCATTCCATTCCATTCCACTCCATTCCAATCAGGTTGATTCCATTCCATTCCATATCATTCCATTCCAATCCATTCCTTTCCATTCCATTCGGGTTGATTCCATTGCATTCCATTCCATTCCATTCCATTCCATTCCATTCCATTCCATTCCATTCCATTCCGGTTGTTTCCATTCCATTCAATTCCATTCCATTCCATTGCATTCCATTCCACTCCATTTCATGCCATTCCATACCACTCTGGTTCATTCAATCAAACTCCATTCTATTCCACTCTATTCCATTCCATTCCATTCTATTCCATTCCATTCCATTCCATTCCATTCCATTCCATTCCATTCCATTCGGTTTGATTCCATTCCATTCCATTCCATTCCACTCCGTTACATTCGGGTTGATTCCGTTCCTTTCCATTCCTTCCATTCCATTGCATTTCATTTCATTTTATTTGGGTTGATTCCATTCCATTGCATTGCATTCCATTCCATTCCATTCCATTCCTCTCCATTCCATTCAGGTTGATTCAATTCCATTCCATGCCATTCCATTCCATTCCATTCCATTCCATTCCTGGTGATTCCATTCCCTTCAATTTCTTCCATTCCATTGCATTCCATTTCATTCCATTCTGGTTGATGCCATTCCATTGCTTTCCATTTGGGTTGATTCCATTTTCTTCAATTCCATTCCATCCCATTCCATTCCATTCGTTTTGATTCCATTCCATTTCATTGCATTCTATTCCATTCCATTCCATTCCATTCCATTCCATTCCATTCCATTCCATTCCATTCGGGTTGTTTCCATTCCATTCCATTCCATTACATTACATTCGACTCCATTCCATGCCATTCCATACCATTCTGGTTGACTCCATCCCATTCCATTCTATTCCACTCCATTCCATTCCATTCCATTCCATTCCATGTCATTCCAATCCATTATATTTGATTCCATTCGGGTTGATTCCTTTCCATTCCATTCCAGTCCATTGCATTCCTTTCCACTCCATTCCATTCCATTTCATTCCACTTGGGTTGATTCCATCCCATACCATTAGATCCCATTCCATTCCATTTTATTCGCGTTGATTCCATTCCATTCCATTCCTTTCCATTCCATTCAATTTCGTTCCATTCCATTCCATTCGGGTTGATTACATTCCCTTCCACTCCATTGCATTCCATTCCATTCCATTCCATTCCATTCCATTCCATTCCATTCGGGTTGATTCCATTCCATTCCATTCCATTCCATTCCATTCCATTCCATTCCATTCCATTCCATTCCATTCCATTCCTTTCTGGTTCATTCCATTCCATTCGATTCCATTCCATTCCATTCCATTAGGGTTGATTATATCCAATTCCATTCCATTTCTTTTCATTCCACTCCATTCCAGTCAGGTTGATTCCATTCCATTCCATTCCATTCCATACCATTCCATTCCATTCCATTCAGGTTGATTCCATTACAATCCATTCCATTCCACTCAATTTGGGTTGATTCCATTCCATTCCTCTCCATACCATTCCATTCCATACCATTTGGGTTGATTCCTTCGCATTCCATTCCATTCCATTCCAATCCATTCCATTCCATTCCAATCCATTCAATTCCATTCCATTACATTCCATTCCATTCCATTCCAGTTGATTCCATTCCCTTCGATTCCATTACATTCCATTCAATTCCATTCATTTCCATTCCATTCAGTTGGAATCCAATCCATTCCATTCCATTCCATTCCATTCCAATCCATTCGTGTTGATTCCATACGATTGCATTCCATTCCAATCCATTCCTTTCGGGTTGATTCCATTCCATTCCATTCCATTCCATTCGAGTTTATACCATGCTATTCCATTCCATTCCTATCCATTCCATTCGGGTTGATTCCATTCCTTTCCATTCCTTTCCATCCATTCCATTCCATTGCATTCCATTCCATTCCATTCGTTTCTGGTTGATTCCCTTCCATTCCATTCCATACCATTTCATTCCATTCCATTCCATTCCACTCCATTCGTGTTGATTCCATTCCATTCCCTTCCATTCTATTCAATTCCGTTCCATTACATTCCGTTCGTGTTGATTGCATTCCTTTCCACTCCATTGCATTCCATTCCATTCCATTCCATTCCACTCCATTCCATTCCATTCCATTCCATTCTGGTTGATTCCATTCCATTCCATTCCATTCCATTCTGGTTGATTCCATTCCATTCCATTCCATTCAAATCCATTCCATACGGGTTCATTCCATTCAATTCCATTCAAATCCATTCGGGTTGATTCCAATCCATTGCACTCCATTCCACTCCATTCCATGCCATTCGTGTTGATTCCATAACATTCCTTTCCATTCCATTCCATTCCATTCCATTCCATTCCATTCCATTCCATTCCATTCCGTTTGATTCCATTCCATACCATTCCTTTCCATTCCTTTCCATTCCATTCGTGGTGATTCAATTCCCTTCCATTTCTTCCATTCCATTGCATTCCCTTCCATTCCATTCGGGTTGATTCCATTCCATTCCATTCCACTAGGGTTCAGTCCATATCCTTCCCTTCCATTCCATTACATTACATTCCAACACTCGGGTTGCTTTCATACGCATCCACTGCATTCCATTCCATTCCATTCGGGTGGATTCCTTTCCATCCCATTCTATTCCATTCCATTTCATTCCATTCCATTCCATTTCATTCCATTCCATTCGCGTTAATACCAATCCATGCCATTCCATTCCATTCAATTGCATTTCATTCCATTCGGTTTGATTCCATTCCATTCCATTCAGTTCCATTCCATTCCATTCCATGCCATTCTAATCCATTACGTTCGATTCCATTCGGATTCATTCCATTCCATTCCATTCCATTCCATTCGGGTTGATTCCATTCCATTCCATTCCACTCCTTTGCATTCCATTCCACTCCTTTCCATTCCATTCCATTAAATTCTGGTTGATTCCATCCCATTCAATTCCATTCCATTCCATTCCATTCCACTCCATTCCAACCAGGTTGATTCCATACCATTCCACATCATTCCATTCGAATCCATTCCATTCCATTCCATTCGGGTTGATTCCATTCCATTCCATTCCATTCCATTCCATTCCATTCCATTCCATTGCATTCCATTCCATTCCATTCCATTCGGTTTGTTTCCATTCCATTCCATTCCATTGCATTCCATTCCATTCCACTCCATTCCATGCCATTCCATACCACTCGGGTTCATTCCAACAAATTCCATTCTATTCCACTGCATTCAATTCCATTCCATTCCATTCCATTCCATTCCATTCCATTCCATTCCATTCCCCTCCATTCCAATCAGGTTAATTCCATTTCATTCCATTCCATTCCATGCCATTCCATTCCATTCGGGTTGATTCCATTCCATTCCATTCCATTCCATTCCATTCCATTCCTTTCCATTCCATTCGTGTTGATACCATGCCATTCCATTCCATTCCTTTCCATTCCATTCGGATTGATTCCATTCCTTTCCATTAAATTCCATTCCATTCCATTCTATTCGTTTCTGTTTGATTCCCTTCCAATCCATTCCATTGCATTCAATTCCATTCCATTCCACTCCGTTCCAGTTGATTGCATTCCTTTCTATTCCATTGCATTCCATTGCATTCCATTCCATTCCATTCCATTCCATTCCATTCCATTCCATTTCATTCCATTCCATTCTTTTCTGGTTGATTCATTTCCATTCCATTCCATTCCATTCCATTCCATTCCATTCCATTCCATTCCATTCCATTCGGTTTGATTCCATTCCATTCCATTCCATTCCACTCCGTTACATTCGGGTTGATTCCGTTCCTTTCCATTCCTTCCATTCCATTGCATTTCATTTCATTTTATTTGGGTTGATTCCATTCCATTGCATTGCATTCCATTCCATTCCATTCCATTCCTCTCCATTCCATTCAGGTTGATTCAATTCCATTCCATGCCATTCCATTCCATTCCATTCCATTCCATTCCTGGTGATTCCATTCCCTTCAATTTCTTCCATTCCATTGCATTCCATTTCATTCCATTCTGGTTGATGCCATTCCATTGCTTTCCATTTGGGTTGATTCCATTTTCTTCAATTCCATTCCATCCCATTCCATTCCATTCGTTTTGATTCCATTCCATTTCATTGCATTCTATTCCATTCCATTCCATTCCATTCCATTCCATTCCATTCCATTCCATTCCATTCGGGTTGTTTCCATTCCATTCCATTACATTACATTACATTCGACTCCATTCCATGCCATTCCATACCATTCTGGTTGACTCCATCCCATTCCATTCTATTCCACTCCATTCCATTCCATTCCATTCCATTCCAATCCATGCCATTCCATTCCATTCCATTCCATGTCATTCCAATCCATTATATTCGATTCCATTCGGGTTGATTCCATTCCATTCCATTCCAGTCCATTGCATTCCCTTCCACTCCATTCCATTCCATTTCATTCCACTTGGGTTGATTCCATCCCATACCATTAGATCCCATTCCATTCCATTTTATTCGCGTTGATTCCATTCCATTCCATTCCTTTCCATTCCATTCAATTTCGTTCCATTCCATTCCATTCGGGTTGATTACATTCCCTTCCACTCCATTGCATTCCATTCCATTCCATTCCATTCCATTCCATTCCATTCCATTCGGGTTGATTCCATTCCATTCCATTCCATTCCATTCCATTCCATTCCATTCCATTCCATTCCATTCCATTCCATTCCTTTCTGGTTCATTCCATTCCATTCGATTCCATTCCATTCCATTCCATTAGGGTTGATTATATCCAATTCCATTCCATTTCTTTTCATTCCACTCCATTCCAGTCAGGTTGATTCCATTCCATTCCATTCCATTCCATACCATTCCATTCCATTCCATTCAGGTTGATTCCATTACAATCCATTCCATTCCACTCAATTTGGGTTGATTCCATTCCATTCCTCTCCATTCCATTCCATTCCATACCATTTGGGTTGATTCCTTCGCATTCCATTCCATTCCATTCCAATCCATTCCATACCATTCCAATCCATTCAATTCCATTCCATTACATTCCATTCCATTCCATTCCAGTTGATTCCATTCCCTTCGATTCCATTACATTCCATTCAATTCCATTCATTTCCATTCCATTCAGTTGGAATCCAATCCATTCCATTCCATTCCATTCCATTCCAATCCATTCGTGTTGATTCCATACGATTGCATTCCATTCCAATCCATTCCTTTCGGGTTGATTCCATTCCATTCCATTCCATTCCATTCGAGTTTATACCATGCTATTCCATTCCATTCCTATCCATTCCATTCGGGTTGATTCCATTCCTTTCCATTCCTTTCCATCCATTCCATTCCATTGCATTCCATTCCATTCCATTCGTTTCTGGTTGATTCCCTTCCATTCCATTCCATACCATTTCATTCCATTCCATTCCATTCCATTCCATTCCACTCCATTCGTGTTGATTCCATTCCATTCCCTTCCATTCTATTCAATTCCGTTCCATTACATTCCGTTCGTGTTGATTGCATTCCTTTCCACTCCATTGCATTCCATTCCATTCCATTCCATTCCACTCCATTCCATTCCATTCCATTCCATTCTGGTTGATTCCATTCCATTCCATTCCATTCCATTCTGGTTGATTCCATTCCATTCCATTCCATTCAAATCCATTCCATACGGGTTCATTCCATTCAATTCCGTTCAAATCCATTCGGGTTGATTCCAATCCATTGCACTCCATTCCACTCCATTCCATGCCATTCGTGTTGATTCCATAACATTCCTTTCCATTCCATTCCATTCCATTCCATTCCATTCCATTCCATTCCATTCCGTTTGATTCAATTCCATACCATTCCTTTCCATTCCTTTCCATTCCATTCGTGGTGATTCAATTCCCTTCCATTTCTTCCATTCCATTGCATTCCCTTCCATTCCATTCGGGTTGATTCCATTCCATTCCATTCCACTAGGGTTCAGTCCATATCCTTCCCTTCCATTCCATTACATTACATTCCAACACTCGGGTTGCTTTCATACGCATCCACTGCATTCCATTCCATTCCATTCGGGTGGATTCCTTTCCATCCCATTCTATTCCATTCCATTTCATTCCATTCCATTCCATTTCATTCCATTCCATTCGCGTTAATACCAATCCATGCCATTCCATTCCATTCAATTGCATTTCATTCCATTCAGTTTGATTCCATTCCATTCCATTCAGTTCCATTCCATTCCATTCCATGCCATTCTAATCCATTACGTTCGATTCCATTCGGATTCATTCCATTCCATTCCATTCCATTCCATTCGGGTTGATTCCATTCCATTCCATTCCACTCCTTTGCATTCCATTCCACTCCTTTCCATTCCATTCCATTAAATTCTGGTTGATTCCATCCCATTCCATTCCATTCCATTCCATTCCATTCCACTCCATTCCAACCAGGTTGATTCCATACCATTCCACATCATTCCATTCGAATCCATTCCATTCCATTCCATTCGGGTTGATTCCATTCCATTCCATTCCATTCCATTCCATTCCATTCCATTCCATTGCATTCCATTCCATTCCATTCCATTCGGTTTGTTTCCATTCCATTCCATTCCATTGCATTCCATTCCATTCCACTCCATTCCATGCCATTCCATACCACTCGGGTTCATTCCAACAAATTCCATTCTATTCCACTGCATTCAATTCCATTCCATTCCATTCCATTCCATTCCATTCCATTCCATTCCATTCCCCTCCATTCCAATCAGGTTAATTCCATTTCATTCCATTCCATTCCATGCCATTCCATTCCATTCGGGTTGATTCCATTCCATTCCATTCCATTCCATTCCATTCCATTCCTTTCCATTCCATTCGTGTTGATACCATGCCATTCCATTCCATTCCTTTCCATTCCATTCGGATTGATTCCATTCCTTTCCATTAAATTCCATTCCATTCCATTCTATTCGTTTCTGTTTGATTCCCTTCCAATCCATTCCATTGCATTCAATTCCATTCCATTCCACTCCGTTCCAGTTGATTGCATTCCTTTCTATTCCATTGCATTCCATTGCATTCCATTCCATTCCATTCCATTCCATTCCATTCCATTCCATTCCATTTCATTCCATTCCATTCTTTTCTGGTTGATTCATTTCCATTCCATTCCATTCCATTCCATTCCATTCCATTCCATTCCATTCCATTCCATTCGGTTTGATTCCATTCCATTCCATTCCATTCCACTCCGTTACATTCGGGTTGATTCCGTTCCTTTCCATTCCTTCCATTCCATTGCATTTCATTTCATTTTATTTGGGTTGATTCCATTCCATTGCATTGCATTCCATTCCATTCCATTCCATTCCTCTCCATTCCATTCAGGTTGATTCAATTCCATTCCATGCCATTCCATTCCATTCCATTCCATTCCATTCCTGGTGATTCCATTCCCTTCAATTTCTTCCATTCCATTGCATTCCATTTCATTCCATTCTGGTTGATGCCATTCCATTGCTTTCCATTTGGGTTGATTCCATTTTCTTCAATTCCATTCCATCCCATTCCATTCCATTCGTTTTGATTCCATTCCATTTCATTGCATTCTATTCCATTCCATTCCATTCCATTCCATTCCATTCCATTCCATTCCATTCGGGTTGTTTCCATTCCATTCCATTACATTACATTACATTCGACTCCATTCCATGCCATTCCATACCATTCTGGTTGACTCCATCCCATTCCATTCTATTCCACTCCATTCCATTCCATTCCATTCCATTCCAATCCATGCCATTCCATTCCATTCCATTCCATGTCATTCCAATCCATTATATTCGATTCCATTCGGGTTGATTCCATTCCATTCCATTCCAGTCCATTGCATTCCCTTCCACTCCATTCCATTCCATTTCATTCCACTTGGGTTGATTCCATCCCATACCATTAGATCCCATTCCATTCCATTTTATTCGCGTTGATTCCATTCCATTCCATTCCTTTCCATTCCATTCAATTTCGTTCCATTCCATTCCATTCGGGTTGATTACATTCCCTTCCACTCCATTGCATTCCATTCCATTCCATTCCATTCCATTCCATTCCATTCCATTCGGGTTGATTCCATTCCATTCCATTCCATTCCATTCCATTCCATTCCATTCCATTCCATTCCATTCCATTCCTTTCTGGTTCATTCCATTCCATTCGATTCCATTCCATTCCATTCCATTAGGGTTGATTTTATCCAATTCCATTCCATTTCTTTTCATTCCACTCCATTCCAGTCAGGTTGATTCCATTCCATTCCATTCCATTCCATACCATTCCATTCCATTCCATTCAGGTTGATTCCATTACAATCCATTCCATTCCACTCAATTTGGGTTGATTCCATTCCATTCCTCTCCATTCCATTCCATTCCATACCATTTGGGTTGATTCCTTCGCATTCCATTCCATTCCATTCCAATCCATTCCATACCATTCCAATCCATTCAATTCCATTCCATTACATTCCATTCCATTCCATTCCAGTTGATTCCATTCCCTTCGATTCCATTACATTCCATTCAATTCCATTCATTTCCATTCCATTCAGTTGGAATCCAATCCATTCCATTCCATTCCATTCCATTCCAATCCATTCGTGTTGATTCCATACGATTGCATTCCATTCCAATCCATTCCTTTCGGGTTGATTCCATTCCATTCCATTCCATTCCATTCGAGTTTATACCATGCTATTCCATTCCATTCCTATCCATTCCATTCGGGTTGATTCCATTCCTTTCCATTCCTTTCCATCCATTCCATTCCATTGCATTCCATTCCATTCCATTCGTTTCTGGTTGATTCCCTTCCATTCCATTCCATACCATTTCATTCCATTCCATTCCATTCCATTCCATTCCACTCCATTCGTGTTGATTCCATTCCATTCCCTTCCATTCTATTCAATTCCGTTCCATTACATTCCGTTCGTGTTGATTGCATTCCTTTCCACTCCATTGCATTCCATTCCATTCCATTCCATTCCACTCCATTCCATTCCATTCCATTCCATTCTGGTTGATTCCATTCCATTCCATTCCATTCCATTCTGGTTGATTCCATTCCATTCCATTCCATTCAAATCCATTCCATACGGGTTCATTCCATTCAATTCCGTTCAAATCCATTCGGGTTGATTCCAATCCATTGCACTCCATTCCACTCCATTCCATGCCATTCGTGTTGATTCCATAACATTCCTTTCCATTCCATTCCATTCCATTCCATTCCATTCCATTCCATTCCATTCCATTCCGTTTGATTCAATTCCATACCATTCCTTTCCATTCCTTTCCATTCCATTCGTGGTGATTCAATTCCCTTCCATTTCTTCCATTCCATTGCATTCCCTTCCATTCCATTCGGGTTGATTCCATTCCATTCCATTCCACTAGGGTTCAGTCCATATCCTTCCCTTCCATTCCATTACATTACATTCCAACACTCGGGTTGCTTTCATACGCATCCACTGCATTCCATTCCATTCCATTCGGGTGGATTCCTTTCCATCCCATTCTATTCCATTCCATTTCATTCCATTCCATTCCATTTCATTCCATTCCATTCGCGTTAATACCAATCCATGCCATTCCATTCCATTCAATTGCATTTCATTCCATTCGGTTTGATTCCATTCCATTCCATTCAGTTCCATTCCATTCCATTCCATGCCATTCTAATCCATTACGTTCGATTCCATTCGGATTCATTCCATTCCATTCCATTCCATTCCATTCGGGTTGATTCCATTCCATTCCATTCCACTCCTTTGCATTCCATTCCACTCCTTTCCATTCCATTCCATTAAATTCTGGTTGATTCCATCCCATTCCATTCCATTCCATTCCATTCCATTCCACTCCATTCCAACCAGGTTGATTCCATACCATTCCACATCATTCCATTCGAATCCATTCCATTCCATTCCATTCGGGTTGATTCCATTCCATTCCATTCCATTCCATTCCATTCCATTCCATTCCATTCCATTCCATTACATTGCATTCCATTCCATTCCATTCCATTCGGTTTGTTTCCATTCCATTCCATTCCATTGCATTCCATTCCATTCCACTCCATTCCATGCCATTCCATACCACTCGGGTTCATTCCAACAAATTCCATTCTATTCCACTGCATTCCATTCCATTCCATTCCATTCCATTCCATTCCATTCCATTCCATTCCATTCCCCTCCATTCCAATCAGGTTAATTCCATTTCATTCCATTCCATTCCATGCCATTCCATTCCATTCGGGTTGATTCCATTCCATTCCATTCCATTCCATTACATTCCATTCCATTCCATTCGTGTTGATACCATGCCATTCCATTCCATTCCTTTCCATTCCATTCGGATTGATTCCATTCCTTTCCATTAAATTCCATTCCATTCCATTCTATTCGTTTCTGTTTGATTCCCTTCCAATCCATTCCATTGCATTCAATTCCATTCCATTCCACTCCGTTCCAGTTGATTGCATTCCTTTCTATTCCATTGCATTCCATTGCATTCCATTCCATTCCATTCCATTCCATTCCATTCCATTCCATTTCATTCCATTCCATTCTTTTCTGGTAGATTCATTTCCATTCCATTCCATTCCTTTCCATTCCATTCCATTCCATTAGGGTTAATTATATCCTATTCCATTCCATTTCTTTTCATTCCACTCCATTCCAGTCCGGTTGATTCCATTCCATTCCGTTCCATTCCATTCCATTCCATTCCATTCCATTCCATTCCATTCGGGTTGATTCAATTCCATTCCATTCCATTGCACTACATTCGGGTTGATTCCATTCCATTCCTCTCCATTCGATTACATTCCATACCATTTGTGTTGATTCCATTTCATTCCATTTCATTCCATTCCATTCCAGTCCATTCTTTTCCATTCCATTCCACTCCAGTTGATTCCATTCTCTTCGATTCCATTCCATTCCATTCCATTCAATTCGGGTGGATTCCAGTCCATTCCATTCCATTCCATTCCATTCCAATCCATTCCAATCCATTCATGTTGATTCCCTACGCTTCCATTTCATTCAATTCCATTCCATTCGGGTTGATTCCATTCCATTCCATTCCATTCCATTCCATTCCATTCCATTCCATTCCATTCCATTCCACTCCATTCCAATCAGGTTGATTCCATTCCATTCCATACCATACCATTCCATTCCATTAGGGTTGATTCCATTCCATTCCATTCCATACCATTCCATTCCATTAGGGTTGATTCCATTCCATTCCATTCCATTCCATTCCATTCCATTCGGGTTGTTTCCATTCCATTCCATGCCACTATATTCCATGCCATTCCATACCATTCGTGTTGATTCCATCCCATTCCATTCCATTCCATTGAATTCCATTCCAATCCGTACGTGTTGATTCCACTCCCTTCCATTCCAGTTCAATCCATTCCTTTCCAGTTGATTCCATTCCCTTCGATTCCATTCCTTTCCATTCGATTCGGTTCCATTCCATATCGTTCGGGTGGATTCCAATCCATACCATGCCATTCGGGTGGATTCCAATCCATTCCATTCCATTCAATTCCATTTCATTGCAATCCATTCAGTTTGATTCCCTACGCCTCCATTCCATTCAATTCCATTCCATTAGGGCTGATTCCATTCCATTCCATTAAATTCCATTACCTTCGGTTTGATTCCCTTCCATTCCATTCCACTCCATTGCATTCCATTCCACTCCATTCCATTCCATTCCGGTTGATTCCAACCCATTCCATTCCATTCCATTCCATTCCATTCCATTCCATTCCATTCCATTCGGGTTGTTTCCATTGCATTCCATTCCATTCCATTACACTCCATTCTTGCCATTCCATACCAATCGTGTTGATTCCATCCCATTCCATTCCATTCCATTCCATTCCAATCAAATCCTTACGGGTTGATTCCATTCCTTTCCATTCTATTGCAATCCATTACATTCCATTGGGGTTCATTCCATTCCATTCCATTCCATTCCATTCCGGTTGAATCCATATCCTTCCCTTTCATTCCATTCCATTCCACTCCAATCCATTCGTGCTGATTCCATACGATTCCATTCCATTTCATTCCATTTCATTCGGGTTGGTTCCATGCCATTCCATTTAATTCCATTCCATTCCATTCCATTCCATTCGCGTTGATACCATGCCATTCCATTCCATTCCATTCCATTCCATTCCATTCCATTCCATTCGTTTCTGGTTGATTCCCTTATAATCCATACCATTGCATTCTATTCCATTCCATTTCATTCCATTCCATTCCATTCGGGTAGATTCCATTCCAATCCTTTCCATTCCATTCAATTCCATTCCATTACATTCCGTTCCGGTTGATTGCATTCCTTATCACTCCATTGCATTCCATTCCATTCCATACCTTTCTTTTCCATTCCATTCCATTCCATTCGTGTTTATTCCATTCCATTCCATTCCATTCCATTCTGGTTGATTCCATTCCATTCCATTCCATTCACATCCATTCCATTCGGGTTGATTCCATTCCATTCGATTCCACTCGTTTCGTGTTGGTTCCATTCCATTTCATTCCATTCCAATCCATTCCATTCCATTCCATTTCACACCATTTCTGTTAGGTTGATTTCACTCCATTCCACTACATTCCATGCCATTCCGTACCATTTGTGTTGATTCCATCCGATTCCATTCCATTCCATTCCATTCCGTTTGATTCCATTCCATTCCATTCCATTCCATTCGTGGTGATTCCATTCCCTTCCATTTCTTCCATTCCATTGCATTCCATTCCATTCGATTCGGGTTCATTTCTTTCCATACCATTCCATTTGGGTTGATTCCATATCCTTCCCTTCCATTCCATTCTATTCTATTCCAATACACTCGGGTGGATTCCATACACTTCCATTGCATTCAATTTCATGCCATTCTTGTGGATTCCATTCCATCCCATTCTATTCCATTGCATTCAATTCCATTCCATTCCATGCCATTCTATTTGCGTTAATACCATTCCATTCCATTCCATATCATTCCATTCGGGTTGATTCCATTCCATTCCATTGAGTTCCTTTCCATTTAATTCCTTGCCATTGCAATCCATTACGTTCGATTACATTCGGGTTGCTTCCATTCCATTCCATTATATTCCATTACATTCGGGTTGATTCCATTCCATTCCATTCCACACCATTGCATTCCATTCCACTCCATTCCATTCCATTCGTGTTGATTCCATCCCATCCCATTCCATTCAATGCCATTCCTTTCCATTCCATTCCCCTCCATTCCAATCAGGTTGATTCCATTCCATTCCATTCCAATCCATTCCAATCCATTCAGGTTGATTCCCTACGCTTCCATTTCATTCAATTCCATTCCATTCGGGTTGATTCCATTCCATTCCATTCCATTCCATTCCACTCCATTCCAATCAGGTTGATTCCATTCCATTCCATACCATACCATTCCATTCCATTATTGTTGATTCCATTCCATTCCATACCATACCATTCCATTCCATTAGGGTTGATTCCATTCCATTCTATTCCATTCCATTCCATTCCATTCCATTCCATTCCATTCGGGTTGTTTCCATTCCATTCCATTCCACTATATTCCATGCCATTCCATACCATTCGTGTTGATTCCATCCCACTCCATTCCATTCCATTGAATTCCATTCCAATCCGTACGTGTTGATTCCACTCCCTTCCATTCCAGTTCAATCCATTCCTTTCCAGTTGATTCCATTCCCTTCGATTCCATTCCTTTCCATTCGATTCGGTTCCATTCCATACCATTCGGGTGGATTCCAATCCATACCATGCCATTCGGGTGGATTCCAATCCATTCCATTCCATTCAATTCCATTTCATTCCAATCCATTCAGTTTGATTCCCTACGCCTCAATTCCATTCAATTCCATTCCATTAGGGCTGATTCCATTCCATTCCATTAAATTCCATTACCTTCGGTTTGATTCCCTTCCATTCCATTCCACTCCATTGCATTCCATTGCACTCCATTCCATTCCATTCCGGTTGATTCCAACCCATTCCATTCCATTCAATTCCATTCCATTCCATTCCATTCCATTCGGGTTGTTTCCATTGCATTCCATTCCATTCCATTCCACTCCATTCTTGCCATTCCATACCATTCGTGTTGATTCCATCCCATTCCATTCCATTCCATTCCATTCCAATCCAATCCATACGGATTGATTCCATTCCCTTGCATTCCATTGCAATCCATTCCATTCCATTGGTGTTCATTCCATTCCATTCCATTCCATTCCATTCCATTCCATTCCGGTTGATTCCATATCCTTCCGTTTCATTCCATTCCATTCCATTCCAATGCATTCGTGTTGATTCCATACGATTCCATTCCATTTCATTCCATTTCATTCGGTTTGGCTCCATGCCTTTCCATTCCATTGCATTCCATTCCATTCCATTCGCGTTGATACCATGCCATGCCATTCCATTCCATTCCATTCCTTTACATTCCATTCAGGTTGATTCCATTCCATTCCATTCCATTCCATTCCATTGCATTGCATTCCATTCGTTTCTGGTTGATTCCCTTCCAATCCATACCATTGCGTTCCGTTCCATTCCATTTCATTCCATTCCATTCCATTCGGGTAGATTCCATTCCATTCCCTTCCATTTAATTCAATTCCATTACATTACATTCCGTTCGGATTGATTGCATTCCTTTCCACTCCTTTGCATTCCATTGCATTCCATTCCGTTCCTTTCCATTCCATTCCATTCCATTCGCGTTTATTCCATTCCATTCCATTCCATTCCATTCCATTCCATTACGTTCGGGTTGATTCCATTCCACTCCATTCCACTCCATTGCATTCCATTCCACTCCATTCCATTCCATTTCATTCCATTCGGGTTGATTCCATCCCATTCCATTCCATTCCATTCCATTCCATTCCATTCCATTCCATTCCACTCCATTCCAATTAGGTTGATTCCATTCCATTCCATTCCATTCCATTCCATTCCATTCCGTTCCATAAGATCCCATTCCATTCCATTGCATTCCGGTTGATTCCATTCCATTCCATTCCTTTCCATTCCATTCAATTCCGTTCCATTGCATTCCATTCGTGTTGATTACATTCCCTTCCAATCTATTGCATTCCATTACATTCCATTCTATTCCTTTCCATTCCATTCCATTCCATTCGTGTTGATTCCATTCCCTTACACTCCATTCCATTCCATTCCATTCCATGCTTTTCTGGTTGATTCCATTCCATTCCATTCCATTCCATTCCATTCCATTACGGTTGATTAAATCCTATTCCATTCCATTTCTTTTCATTCCACTCCATTCCAGTCAGGTTGATTCCATTCCATTCCATTCCATTCCATTCGGGTTGATTCAATTCCATTCCATTCCTTTCCACTACATTCGGGTTGATTCCATTCCATTCCTCTCCATTGCATTCCATTCTATACCGTTTGTGTTGATTCCATTTCATTCCATTCCATTCCAATCCATTCCATTGCATTCCATTCCATTCCAGTTGATTCAATTCCCTTCGATTCCATTCCATTCCCTTCGATTCCATTCCATTCCATTCCATTCGAGTGGATTCCAATATTTTCCATTCCATTCAATTCCATTCCAATCCATTCCAATCCATTCAGGTTGATTCCCTACGCTTCCATTTCATTCAATTCCATTCCATTGGGGTTGATTCCATTCCATTCCATTCCATTCCATTCCATTCCATTCCACTCCATTCCAATCAGGTTGATTCCATTCCAATCCATACCATACCATTCCATTCCATTAGGGTTGATTCCATTCCATTCCATTCCGTTACATTCGGGTTGTTTCCATTCCATTCCATTCCACTCCATTCCATGCCATTCCATGCCATTCGTGTTGATTCCACCCCATTGCATTCCATTCCATTCCATTCCATTCCAATCCATTCAGTTTGATTCCCTACGCTTCCATTCCATTCACTTCCATTCCATTTGGGCTGATTCCATTTCATTCCATTCCATTCCATTCCATTCCATTCCATTCCATTACGGTTGATTAAATCCTATTCCATTCCATTTCTTTTCATTCCACTCCATTCCAGTCAGGTTGATTCCATTCCATTCCATTCCATTCCATTCGGGTTGATTCAATTCCATTCCATTCCTTTCCACTACATTCGGGTTGATTCCATTCCATTCCTCTCCATTGCATTCCATTCCATACCGTTTGTGTTGATTCCATTCCATTCCCTTCCATTCCATTCCATTCCATTCCTTTCCATTCCACTCCATTCGGTTGATTCAATTCCATTCCATTCCATTCCACTCCATTCTGGTTGATTCCATTCCATTTCTCTCCATTCCATTCCCTTCCATACCATTTGGTTTGATTCCATCCAATCCTATTCCATTCCATTCCATTTCATTACAATCCATTCCAGTCAGGTTGTTTCCACTCCATTCCATTTCATTCAATTCGATTCCATTCCGTTCCATTCCATTCCTTTCTGGTTGATTCCATTCCATTGCATTCCATTCCATTCCATTCCATTCCATTCCATTCCATTCCATTCCTTTCTGGTTGATTCCTTTCCATTCCATTCCATTCCATTCCATTCCATTCCATTCCATTCCTTTCTGGTTGATTCCATTCCATTCCATTCCATTCCATTCCATTCCATTCCATTCCATTCCATTAGGGTTGATTATATCCCATTCCATTCCATTCCATTTCATTCCCATCCATTCCAGTCAGGTTGATTCCATTCCATTGCATTCCATTCCATTCCATTCCATTCGGGTTGATTCCATTCCATTCCATTCCATTTCATTCCATTCCAATGCATTCCAATCCATTACATTCGATTCCATTCGGGTTGATTCCATTCCATTCCATTCCACTCCATTGCATTCCATTCCACTCCATTGCATTCCATTCCACTCCATTCCATTCCATTCCATTCCATTCGGGTTGATTCCATCCCATCCCATTAGATTCCATTCCATTCCTTTGCATTTGGGTTGATACCATTCTATTCCATTCCTTTCCATTCCATTCAATTCCGTTCCATTCCATTCCATTCGGATTGATTACATTCCCTTCCACTCCATTGCATTCCATTCCATTCCATTCCATTCGTGTTGATTCCATTCCCTTATATTCCATTCCATTGCATTCCATTCCATTCCATTCCATTCCATTCCTTTCTGGTTGATTCCTTTCCATTCCATTCCATTCCATTCCATTCCATTCCATTACACTCCTTTCTGATTGATTCCATTCCATTCCATTCCATTCCATTCCATTCCATTCCATTCCATTCCACTCCATTCCATTAGGGTTGATTATATCCTATTCCATTCCATTCCATTTCATTACAATCCATTCCAGTCAGGTTGATTCCATTCCATTCCATTTCATTCAATTCGATTCCATTCCGTTCCATTCCATTCCTTTCTGGTTGATTCCATTCCATTGCATTCCATTCCATTCCATTCCATTCCATTCCATTCCTTTCTGGTTGATTCCTTTCCATTCCATTCCATTCCATTCCATTCCATTCCATTCCTTCCTGGTTTATTCCATTCAATTCCATTCCATTCCATTCCATTCCATTCCATTCCATTCCATTAGGGTTGATTATATCCCATTCCATTCCATTCCATTTCATTCCACTCTATACCAGTCAGGTTGATTCCATTCCATTCCATTCCATTCCATTCCATTCCATTCCATTCCATTCGGGTTGATTCCATTCCATTCCATTCCATTCAACTCCATTCGGGTTGATTCCATTCCATTACTCTCCATTCCATTCCATTACATTCCATACCATTTGGGTTGGTTCCATCCCATTCCATTCCATTACATTCCATTCCACTCCATTCCATTCCATTGCACTCCATTCCAGTCAGGTTGATTCCATTCCATTCCATTCCATTCCAATCCATTCGGGTTGATTCCATTCCATTCCAATCCTTTCGGTTTGATTCCGTTCCATTCCATTCCATTCCAATCCATGCCATTCGTGTTGATTCCATTCCCTTCCATTCCTTCCATTTCATTGCATTCCATTCCATTTTATTCGGGTTGATTCCATTCCATTCCATTCGATTCCATTCGACTCCATTCCATTCCATTCTATTCCATTCCATTCCAATCCAATCCATTCGCGTTGATTCCATACACTTCCATTCCATTCCATTGCATTCCATTCCATTAAGGTTGATTCCATTCCATTCCTTTCCATTCCACTACATTCGGGTTGATTCCATTCCATTCCATTCCACTCCATTTCATTCCATTCCACTCCATTCCATTCCATTCCATTCCATTCGGGTTGATTCCATCCCATCCCATTAGATTCCATTCCATTCCATTGTATTTGGGTTGATACCATTCCATTCCATTCCTTTCCTTTCCATTCAATTCCGTTCCATTCCATTCCATTCGGGTTGATTACATTCCCTTCCACTCCATTGCATTCCATTCCATTCCATTCCATTCCATTCCAATCCATTCCATTCCTTTCTGGTTGATTCCATTCCATTCCATTCCATTCCATTCCATTCCATTCCATTCCATTCCCTTCCATTCCATTCCATTAAGGTTGATAATATACTATGCCATTCCATTCCATTTCTTTCCAATCCATTCCAGTCAGGCTGATTCCATTCCATTCCATTCCATTCCATTCCATTCCATTCCATTCCATTCGGGTTGATTCAATTCCATTCCATTCCATTCCACTCCATTCTGGTTGATTCCATTCCATTCCTCTCCAGTCCATTCCATTCCATACCATTTTGGTTGATTCCATCGCATTCCATTGCATTCCAATCCATTCCATTCCATTCCATTCCATTCCATTTGTTTCCTTTCCCTTCGATTCCATTCCATTCCACTCGATTCTGGTCCATTCCATTACATTCGGGTGGATTCCAATCCATTCCATTCCATTCCATTCCATTCCATTCCATTCCAATCCATTCGGGTTGATTCCCTGCGCTTCCATTCCATTCAATTCCATTCCATTCGGGTTGATTCCATTCCATTCCATTCCATTCCGATCCATTCGGGTTGATTCCATCCCATTCCATTCCATTCCATTCAATTCCATTCCATTCCGTTTGATTCCATTCCATTCCATTCCATTCCATTCGGTTTTATTCCATTCCCATCCATTCCTTCCATTCCATTGCATTCCATTCCATTTTATAAGGGTTGATTCCATTCCATTCCATTCCATTCCATTCCATTCCATTCCATTCTGTTTGATTCCATTCCATTGCATTCCAATTTCTTGATTCCATTCCATCCAATTCCATTCCATTCCATTCGGGTTGATTCCATTCACATCCATTCCATCCCATTCCATTCCATTCCATTAGGGTTGGTTCCTTTCCATCCCATTCCATTCCATTCCATTCCCATCCTTTCCATTCCATTCCATTCCATTCCATTTGGGTTGATTCCATAACCTTCCTTTCCATTCCATTCTATTCCATTCCAATACACTCGGGTTGATTCCCTACGCTTCCATTTCATTCAATTCCATTCCATTGGGGTTGATTCCATTCCATTCCATTCCACTCCATTCCATTCCACTCCATTCCAGTCAGGTTGATTCCATTCCATTCCATACCATACCATTCCATTCCATTAGGGTTGATTCCATTCCATTCCATTCCATTACATTCGGGTTGTTTCCATTCCATTCCATTCCACTCCATTCCATGCCATTCCATGCCATTCGTGTTGATTCCACCCCATTGCATTCCATTCCCTTCCATTCCATTCCAATCCATTCAGTTTGATTCCCTACGCTTCCATTCCATTCACTTCCATTCCATTTGGGCTGATTCCATTCCATTCCATTCCATTCCATTCCATTCCATTCCATTCCATTCCATTCCATTACGGTTGAATAAATCCTATTCCATTCCATTTCTTTTCATTCCACTCCATTCCAGTCAGGTTGATTCCATTCCATTCCATTCCATTCCATTCGGGTTGATTCAATTCCATTCCATTCCTTTCCACTACATTCGGGTTGATTCCATTCCATTCCTCTCCATTGCATTCCATTCCATACCGTTTGTGTTGATTCCATTCCATTCCATTCCATTCCATTCCATTCCATTCCTTTCCATTCCACTCCATTCGGTTGATTCAATTCCATTCCATTCCATTCCACTCCATTCTGGTTGATTCCATTCCATTTCTCTCCATTCCATTCCCTTCCATACCATTTGGTTTGATTCCATCCAATCCTATTCCATTCCATTCCATTTCATTACAATCCATTCCAGTCAGGTTGTTTCCATTCCATTCCATTTCATTCAATTCGATTCCATTCCGTTCCATTCCATTCCTTTCTGGTTGATTGCATTCCATTGCATTCCATTCCATTCCATTCCATTCCATTCCATTCCATTCCATTCCATTCCATTCCTTTCTGGTTGATTACTTTCCATTCCATTCCATTCCATTCCTTTCTGGTTGATTCCATTCCATTCCATTCCATTCCATTCCATTCCATTCCATTCCACTCCATTCCATTCCATTCCATTAGGGTTGATTATATCCCATTCCATTCCATTCCATTTCATTCCTCTCCATTTCAGTCAGGTTGATTCCATTCCATTGCATTCTATTCCATTCCATTCCATTCGGGTTGATTCCATTCCATTCCATTCCATTTCATTCCATTCCAATGCATTCCAATCCATTACATTCGATTCCATTCGGGTTGATTCCATTCCATTCCATTCCACTCCATTGCATTCCATTCCACTCCATTGCATTCCATTCCACTCCATTCCATTCCATTCGGATTGATTCCATCCCATCCCATTAGATTCCATTCCATTCCTTTGCATTTGGGTTGATACCATTCTATTCCATTCCTTTCCATTCCATTCAATTCCGTTCCATTCCATTCCATTCGGATTGATTACATTCCCTTCCACTCCATTGCATTCCATTTCATTCCATTCCATTCGTGTTGATTCCATTCCCTTATATTCCATTCCATTGCATTCCATTCCATTCCATTCCATTCCATTCCATTCCATTCCTTTCTGGTTGATTCCTTTCCATTCCATTCCATTCCATTACACTCCTTTCTGATTGATTCCATTCCATTCCATTCCATTCCATTCCATTCCATTCCATTCCATTAGGGTTGATTATATCCTATTCCATTCCATTCCATTTCATTACAATCCATTCCAGTCAGGTTGATTCCATTCCATTCCATTTCATTCAATTCGATTCCATTCCGTTCCATTCCATTCCTTTCTGGTTGATTCCATTCCATTGCATTCCATTCCATTCCATTCCATTCCATTCCATTCCTTTCTGGTTGATTCCTTTCCATTCCATTCCATTCCATTCCATTCCATTCCATTCCATTCCTTTCTGGTTGATTCCATTCCATTCCATTCCATTCCATTCCATTCCATTCCATTCCATTAGGGTTGATTATATCCCATTCCATTCCATTCCATTTCATTCCACTCTATTCCAGTCAGGTTGATTCCATTCCATTCCATTCCATTGCATTCCATTCCATTCCATTCCATTCGGGTAGATTCCATTCCATTCCATTCCATTCAACTCCATTCGGGTTGATTCCATTCCATTACTCTCCATTCCATTCCATTACGTTCCATACCATTTGGGTTGGTTCCATCCCATTCCATTCCATTACATTCCATTCCACTCCATTCCATTCCATTGCACTCCATTCCAGTCAGGTTGATTCCATTCCATTCCATTCCATTCCAATCCATTCGTTTTGATTCCATTCCATTCCAATCCTTTCGGTTTGATTCCGTTCCATTCCATTCCATTCCATTCCATGCCATTCGTGTTGATTCCATTCCCTTCCATTCCTTCCATTTCATTTCATTCCATTCCATTTTATTCGGGTTGATTCCATTCCATTCCATTCGATTCCATTCGATTCCATTCCATTCCATTCCATTCCATTCCATTCCAATCCAATCCATTCGCGTTGATTCCATACACTTCCATTCCATTCCATTGCATTCCATTCCATTAAGGTTGATTCCATTCCATTCCTTTCCATTCCACTACATTCGGGTTGATTCCATTCCATTCCATTCCACTCCATTTCATTCCATTTCACTCCATTCCATTCCATTCCATTCCATTCGGGTTGATTCCATCCCATCCCATTAGATTCCATTCCATTCCATTGTATTTGGGTTGATACCATTCCATTCCATTCCTTTCTGGTTGATTCCTTTCCATTCCATTCCATTCCATTACACTCCTTTCTGATTGATTCCATTCCATTCCATTCCATTCCATTCCATTCCATTAGGGTTGATTATATCCTATTCCATTCCATTCCATTTCATTACAATCCATTCCAGTCAGGTTGATTCCATTCCATTCCATTTCATTCAATTCGATTCCATTCCGTTCCATTCCATTCCTTTCTGGTTGATTCCATTCCATTGCATTCCATTCCATTCCATTCCATTCCATTCCATTCCTTTCTGGTTGATTCCTTTCCTTTCCATTCCATTCCATTCCATTCCATTCCATTCCATTAGGGTTGATTATATCCCATTCCATTCCATTCCATTTCATTCCACTCTATTCCAGTCAGGTTGATTCCATTCCATTCCATTCCATTGCATTCCATTCCATTCCATTCCATTCGGGTAGATTCCATTCCATTCCATTCCATTCAACTCCATTCGGGTTGATTCCATTCCATTACTCTCCATTCCATTCCATTACGTTCCATACCATTTGGGTTGGTTCCATCCCATTCCATTCCATTACATTCCATTCCACTCCATTCCATTCCATTGCACTCCATTCCAGTCAGGTTGATTCCATTCCATTCCATTCCATTACAATCCATTCGTTTTGATTCCATTCCATTCCAATCCTTTCGGTTTGATTCCGTTCCATTCCATTCCATTCCATTCCATGCCATTCGTGTTGATTCCATTCCCTTCCATTCCTTCCATTTCATTTCATTCCATTCCATTTTATTCGGGTTGATTCCATTCCATTCCATTCGATTCCATTCGATTCCATTCCATTCCATTCCATTCCAATCCAATCCATTCGCGTTGATTCCATACACTTCCATTCCATTCCATTGCATTCCATTCCATTAAGGTTGATTCCATTCCATTCCTTTCCATTCCACTACATTCGGGTTGATTCCATTCCATTCCATTCCACTCCATTTCATTCCATTTCACTCCATTCCATTCCATTCCATTCCATTCGGGTTGATTCCATCCCATCCCATTAGATTCCATTCCATTCCATTGTATTTGGGTTGATACCATTCCATTCCATTCCTTTCTGGTTGATTCCTTTCCATTCCATTCCATTCCATTACACTCCTTTCTGATTGATTCCATTCCATTCCATTCCATTCCATTCCATTCCATTAGGGTTGATTATATCCTATTCCATTCCATTCCATTTCATTACAATCCATTCCAGTCAGGTTGATTCCATTCCATTCCATTTCATTCAATTCGATTCCATTCCGTTCCATTCCATTCCTTTCTGGTTGATTCCATTCCATTGCATTCCATTCCATTCCATTCCATTCCATTCCATTCCTTTCTGGTTGATTCCTTTCCATTCCATTCCATTCCATTCCATTCCATTCCATTCCATTCCTTTCTGGTTGATTCCATTCCATTCCATTCCATTCCATTCCATTCCATTAGGGTTGATTATATCCCATTCCATTCCATTCCATTTCATTCCACTCTATTCCAGTCAGGTTGATTCCATTCCATTCCATTCCATTGCATTCCATTCCATTCCATTCCATTCGGGTAGATTCCATTCCATTCCATTCCATTCAACTCCATTCGGGTTGATTCCATTCCATTACTCTCCATTCCATTCCATTACGTTCCATACCATTTGGGTTGGTTCCATCCCATTCCATTCCATTACATTCCATTCCACTCCATTCCATTCCATTGCACTCCATTCCAGTCAGGTTGATTCCATTCCATTCCATTCCATTCCAATCCATTCGTTTTGATTCAATTCCATTCCAATCCTTTCGGTTTGATTCCGTTCCATTCCATTCCATTCCATTCCATGCCATTCGTGTTGATTCCATTCCCTTCCATTCCTTCCATTTCATTTCATTCCATTCCATTTTATTCGGGTTGATTCCATTCCATTCCATTCGATTCCATTCGATTCCATTCCATTCCATTCCATTCCATTCCATTCCATTCCAATCCAATCCATTCGCGTTGATTCCATACACTTCCATTCCATTCCATTGCATTCCATTCCATTAAGGTTGATTCCATTCCATTCCTTTCCATTCCACTACATTCGGGTTGATTCCATTCCATTCCATTCCACTCCATTTCATTCCATTTCACTCCATTCCATTCCATTCCATTCCATTCGGGTTGATTCCATCCCATCCCATTAGATTCCATTCCATTCCATTGTATTTGGGTTGATACCATTCCATTCCATTCCTTTCCTTTCCATTCAATTCCGTTCCATTCCATTCCATTCGGGTTGATTACATTCCCTTCCACTCCATTGCATTCCATTCCATTGCATTCCATTCCATTCCAATCCATTCCATTCCTTTCTGGTTGATTCCATTCCATTCCATTCCATTCCATTCCATTCCCTTCCCTTCCATTCCATTCCATTAAGGTTGATAATATACTATGCCATTCCATTCCATTTCTTTCCAATCCATTCCAGTCAGGCTGATTCCATTCCATTCCATTCCATTCCATTCCATTCCATTCCATTCGGGTTGATTCAATTCCATTCCATTCCATTCCACTCCATTCTGGTTGATTCCATTCCATTCCTCTCCAGTCCATTCCATTCCATACCATTTTGGTTGATTCCATCGCATTCCATTCCATTCCAATCCATTCCATTCCATTCCATTCCATTCCAGTTGATTCCTTTCCCTTCGATTCCATTCCATTCCATTCGATTCTGGTCCATTCCATTACATTCGTGTGGATTCCAATCCATTCCATTCCATTCCATTCCATTCCATTCCATTCCATTCCATTCCAATCCATTCGGGTTGATTCCCTGCGCTTCCATTCCATTCAATTCCATTCCATTCGGGTTGATTCCATTCCATTCCATTCCATTCCAATCCATTCGGGTTGATTCCATCCCATTCCATTCCATTCCATTCAATTCCATTCCATTCCGTTTGATTCCATTCCATTCCAGTCCATTCCATTCGGTTTTATTCCATTCCCATCCATTCCTTCCATTCCATTGCATTCCATTCCATTTTATACGGGTTGATTCCATTCCATTCCATTCCATTCCATTCCATTCCATTCCATTCCATTCCATTCCATTCCTGTTGATTCCATTCCATTCCATTACATTCCATTCCATTCCATTCCATTCTGTTTGATTCCATTCCATTGCATTCCAATTTCTTGATTCCATTCCATCCAATTCCATTCCATTCCATTCGGGTTGATTCCATTCACATCCATTCCATCCCATTCCATTCCATTCCATTAGGGTTGGTTCCTTTCCGTCCCATTCCATTCCATTCCATTCCAATCCTTTCCATTCCATTCCATTCCATTCCATTTGGGTTGATTCCATAACCTTCCCTTCCATTCCATTCTATTCCATTCCAATACACTCGGGTTGATTCCATACGCTTCCATTGCATTCCATTTCATTCCATTCTGGTGGATTCCATTCCATCCCATTCTATTCCATTCCATTCCATTCCATTCCATTCCATTCCATTCCATTTCATTCGGTTTGATTCCATTCCATTCCATTCCATTCCTTTCCATTCGTGTTTTTTCCGTTCCCTTCCATTCCTTCCATTCCATTGCATTCCATGCCATTTTATTCGGATTGATTCCATTCCATTCCATTCCATTCCATTCCAATCCATTCGGGTTGATTCCATACACTCCCATTCCATTCCATTGCATTCCATTCCATTAGGGTTGGTTCCATTCCATTCCTTTCCATTCCCTTACATTCGGTTTGATTCCATTCCATTCCATTCCGTTCCATTCCATTCCATGGCATTCCAATCCATTACTTTCGATTCCGTTCGGGTTGATTCCATTCCATTCCATTCCACTCAATTGCATTCCATTCCACTCCATTTCATTCCATTCCATTCCATTCGGGTTGATTCTATCCCATCACATTAGATTCCATTTCATTCCATTGCATTTGGGTTGATACCATTCCATTCCATTGCTTTCCTTTCCATTCAATTCCATTCCATTCCATTCCATTCGCGTTGATTACATTCCCTTCCACTCCGTTGCATTCCATTGCATTCCATTCCATTCCATTCCATTCCATTCCATTCCATTCCATTCCATTCCATTCCATTCCATTCCATTCGGGTTGATTCCATTCCCTTATATTCCATTCCATTCCGTTCCATTCCAATCCATTCCATTCCTTTCTGGGTGATTCCATTCCATTCCATTCCATTCCATTCCATCGCGTTCCATTCCTTTCCATTCCATTCCATTATGGTTGATTATATCCTATTCCATTCCATTCCCTTTCTTTCCAATCCATTCCAATCAGGTTGATTCCATTCCATTCCATTCGATTCCACTCCATTCCATTCCATTCCATTCCATTCCTTTCCATTCCACTCCATTCGGGTTGATTCAATTCCATTCCATTCCATTCCAATCCATTCGGGTTGATTCCATTCCATTTGTTTCCATACCTTTCCCTTCCATACCATTTGGTTTGATTCCATCCCTTCCCATTCCATTCCATTCCATTCCATTCCATTCCATTCCAGTTGATTCCATACCCCTCGATTCCATTCCATTCCATTCGATTTCGGTCCACTCCATCCCATTCCATTCCATTCCATTCCAATCCATTCCATTCCATTCCATTCCATTCCAGTTGATTATATTCCCTTCGATTCCATTCCATTCCATTCGATTCCGGTCCATTCCATCCCATTCGGGTGGATTCCAATCCCTTCCATTCCATTCCATTCCATTCCATTCCATTCCACTCCATTGCATTCCAATCCATTCGGGTTGATTCCCTGCGCTTCCATTACATTCAATTCCATTCCTTTCGGGTTGATTCCATTCCATTCCATTCCATTCCAATCCATTCGGGTTGATTCCATCCCATTCCATTCCATTCCATTCCATTCCATTCCATTCCATTCCATTCCGTTTGATTCCATTCCATTCCATTCGGTTTTATTCCCTTCCCATCCATTCCTTCCACTCCATTGCATTCCATTCCATTTTATACGGGTTGATTCCATTCCATTCCATTCCATTCCATTCCATTCCATTCCTGTTGATTCCATTCCATTCCATTCCATTCCATTCCATTCTGTTTGATTCCATTCCATTCCATTCCATTGCATTCCAATTTCTTGATTCCATTCCATCCAATTCCATTCCATTCCATTCGGGTTGATTCCATTCACATCCATTCCATCCCATTCCACTCCATTCCATTAGGGTTGGTTCCTTTCCGTTCCATTCCATTCCATTCCCTTCCATTCCATTCCACTCCATTTGGGTTGATTCCATAACCTTCCCTTCCATTCCATTCTATTCCATTCCAATACCCTCGGGTTGATTCCATACGCTTCCATTGCATTCCATTTCATTCCATTCTGGTGGATTCCATTCAATCCCATTCTATTCCATTCCATTCCATTCCATTCCATTCCATTCCATTCCATTTCATTCGGTTTGATTCCATTCCATTCCATTCCATTCCTTTCCATTCGTGTTTTTTCCGTTCCCTTCCATTCCTTCCATTCCATTGCATTCCATGCCATGTTATTCGGATTGATTCCATTCCATTCCATTCCAATCCATTCGGGTTGATTCCATACACTTCCATTCCATTCCATTGCATTCCATTCCATTAGGGTTGGTTCCATTCCATTCCTTTCCATTCCCTTACATTCGGTTTGATTCCATTGCATTCCATTCCGTTCCATTCCATTCCATGGCATTCCAATCCATTACTTTCGATTCCGTTCGGGTTGATTCCATTCCATTCCATTCCACTCCATTGCATTCCATTCCACTCCATTCCATTCCATTCCATTCCATTCGGGTTGATTCCATCCCATCACATTAGATTCCATTCCATTCCATTGCATTTGGGTTGATACCATTCCATTCCCTTCCTTTCCTTTCCATTCCATTCCATTCCATTCCATTCCATTCAAGTTGATTACATTCCCTTCCACTCCATTGCATTCCATTGCATTCCATTCCATTCCATTCCATACCATTCCATTCCATTCCATTCGGGTTGATTCCATTCCCTTATATTCCATTCCATTCCAATCCATTCCATTCCTTTCTGGTTGATTCCATTCCATTCCATTCCATTCCATTCCATCGCATTCCATTCCTTTCCATTCCACTCCATTAGGGTTGATTATATCCTATTCCATTCCATTCCATTTCTTTCCAATCCATTCCAATCAGGTTGATTCCATTCCATTCCATTCCATTCCATTCCATTCCATTCCATTCCATTCCATTCCTTTCCATTCCACTCCATTTGGGTTGATTCCATTCCATTCCATTCCATTCCACTCCATTTGGGTTGATTCCATTCCAGTTGTTTCCATTCCATTCCCTTCCATACCATTTGGTTTGATTCCACCCATCCCATTCCATTCCATTCCATTCCATTCCATTCCATTCCATTCCATTCCATTCCAGTTGATTCCATACCCCTCGATTCCATTCCATTCCATTCGATTCCGGTCCACTCAATCCCATTCCATTCCATTCCATTCCATTCCTTTCCATTCCAGTTGATTATACTCCCTTCGATTCCATTGCATTCCATTCGATTCCGGTCCATTCCTTTCCATTCGGGTGGATTCCAATCCATTCCATTCCATTCCATTCCATTCCATTCCATTCCATTCCAATCCATTCTGGTTGATTCCCTATCCTTCCGTTCCATTCAATTCCTTTCCATTCGGGTTGATTCCATTCCATTCCATACCAATCCATTCGTGTTGATTCCATCCCATTCCATTCCATTCCATTCCATTCCGTTTGTTTCCATTCCATTCCATTCCATTGCATTCCAATTTCTTGATTCCATTCCATCCAATTCCATTCCATTCCATTCGGGTTGATTCCATTCACATCCATTCCATCCCATTCCATTCCATTCCATTTGGGTTGGTTCCTTTCCGTTCCATTCCATTCCATTCCATTCCATTCCCTTCCATTCCATTCCATTCCATTCCATTTGGGTTGATTCCATAACCTTCCCTTCCATTCCATTCTATTCCATTCCAATACACTCGGGTTGATTCCATACGCTTCCATTGCATTCCATTTCATTCCATTCTGGTGGATTCCATTCCATCCCATTCTATTCCATTCCATTCCATTCCATTCCATTTCATTCGGTTTGATTCCATTCCATTCCAATCCATTCCATTCCATTCCATGCCATTCCAATCCATTACATTCTATTCCATTCGGGTTGATTCCATTCCATTCCATTCCACTCCATTGCATTCCATTCCACTCCTTTCCATTCCATTCCATTCCATTCGTGTGGATTCCATCCCATTCCACTCCATTCCATTCCAAGCCACACCATTCCAGTCAGGTTGATTCCATTCCACCCCATTCCATTCCATTTCATACCATTCGGTTAAATTCCATTCCATTCCATTCCATTCCATTCCATTCGAGTTGACTCCATTCCATTCCATTCCATTCCATTCCTTTCCATTCCATTCCACTCCATTCCATTCGAATTGATTCCATTCCCTTCCATTCCATCCAATTCCATTGCATTCCATTCCATTCTATTCCATTGAGGTTGATTCCATATCCTTCCATTCCATTCCATTCCATTCCATTCCATTCCATTCCATTCCATTCCGGTTGATTCCATTCCATTCGATTCCATTCCGATTTATACAATTCCATTCCATTCCTTTCCATTGCATTTCATTCCATTACATTCCATTCCTTTCTGGATGATTCCATTCCATTCCATTCCATTCCATTCCATTCCAGTTAATTCCATTCCATTTCACTCTGGTTGATTCCATTCCATTCCTTTCCATGCCATTCAGTTCCGTCCCATTCCATTCCATTCTGGTTGATTCCATCCAATCCCATTCCATTCCATTCCATTCTTCTCCATACAAGTCAGGTTGATTCCATTCCATTCCATTGCATTCCATTCAATTCCATTCCATTCCATTCGCCTTAATAACGTTCCATTCGATTCCATTCCATTCCATTACATTTCTTTCCATTCGGGTTGATGCCATTCCATTCCATTCCATTCCATTTCATTCCATTACATTACATTCGGGTTGATTCCATTCCGTTGGATTCCATTCCATTCCATTCCATGCCATGCTATTCCAATCCATTACGTTAGAATCCATTTGGGTTGATTCCATTCCACTCAATTACACTCCATTGCATTCCCTTCCACAGCATTCCATTCCATTCCATTCCATTCCTCTCCATTGTTGTTGATTCCATTCCATTCCTCTCCATTCCATTCCATTCCATAACATTCTGGTTGTTTCCATCCCATTCCATTCCATTCCATTCCATTCCGTTCCATTCCATACGGGTTGATTCCAACTCATTCCATTCCATTCCATTCCATTCCAGTAGATTGCATTCCCTTCGATTCCATTCCATTCCATTCGATTCCATTCCATTCCATTCCATTGCACTCGAGTGTATTCCAATCCATTTAATTCCATTCCATTCCAATCCGTTCGGTTTGATTCCCTACGCTTCCATTCCATTCAATTCCATTCCACTCGGGTTGATTCCATTCCATTCCACTCCATTCCCTTACATTCGTGTTGATTCCATTCCATTCCATTCCACTCCATTGCATTGCCTTCCATTCCATACCATTCCATCCGGGTTGATTCCATCCCATTTCATTCCATTCCATTCTATTCCATTCCCCTCCATTCCAGTGAGGTTGATTCCATTCCATTCCATTCCATTTGGGTTGATCCCATTCGATTCCTTTCCATTCAATTCCATTCCATTCCTTTCCATCCAATTCAATTCCATTCCATTCAGGTTGTTTCCATTCCATTCCATTCCATTCCATTCCATTCGACTCCATTCCCTGCCGTTCCATACCATTCTGGTAGACTCCATTCCATTCCCTTCCCTTCCATTCCATTCCATTCCATTCGGGTAGATTGCAATCCCTTCCATTCCTTCCATTCCATTGCATTCCATTACATTTTATTCGGGTTGATTCCATTCCATTCCATTCCATTCCATTCAATTCCATTCCATTCCATTCGGGTTGATTCCATCCCATCCCATTAGATTCCATTCCATTCCATTGTATTTGGGTTGATACCATTCCATTCCATTCCTTTCCTTTCCATTCAATTCCGTTCCATTCCATTCCATTCGGGTTGATTACATTCCCTTCCACTCCATTGCATTCCATTCCATTCCATTCCATTCCATTCCAATCCATTCCATTCCTTTCTGGTTGATTCCATTCCATTCCATTCCATTCCCTTCCCTTCCATTCCATTCCATTAAGGTTGATAGTATCCTATGCCATTCCGTTCCATTTCTTTCCAATCCATTCCAGTCAGGCTGATTCCATTCCATTCCATTCCATTCCATTCCATTCCATTCCATTCCATTCCATTCCATTCCATTCGGGTTGATTCAATTCCATTCCATTTCATTCCACTCCATTCTGGTTGATTCCATTCCATTCCTCTCCATTCCATTCCATTCCATACCATTTGGGTTGATTCCATCGCATTCCATTCCATTCCAATGCATTCCATTCCATTCCATTCCATTCCATTCCAGTTGATTACTTTCCCTTCGATTCCATTCCATTCCATTCGATTCTGGTCCATTCCATTACATTCGGGTGGATTCCAATCCATTCCATTCCATTCCATTCCATTCCATTCCAATCCATTCGGGTTGATTCCCTGCGCTTCCATTCCATTCAATTCCATTCCATTCGGGTTGATTCCCTTCCATTCCATTCCATTCCAATCCATTCGGGTTGATTCCATCCCATTCCATTCCATTCCATTCCATTCCATTCCATTCCATTCCGTTTGATTCCATTCCATTCCATTCGGTTTTATTCCATTCCCATCCATTCCTTCCATTCCATTGCATTCCATTCCATTTTATACGGGTTGATTCCATTCCATTCCATTCCATTCCATTCCTGTTGATTCCATTCCATTCCATTCCTTTCCATTCTGGTTGATTCCATTCCATTCCATTCCATTGCATTCCAATTTCTTGATTCCATTCCATCCAATTCCATTCCATTCCATTTGGGTTGATTCCATTCACATCCATTCCATCCCATTCCATTCCATTCCATTAGGGTTGGTTCCTTTCCGTTCCATTCCATTCCCTTCCATTCCATTCCATTCCATTCCATTCCCTTCCATTCCATTCCATTCCATTTGGGTTGATTCCATAACCTTCATTTCCATTCCATTCTATTCCATTCCAATACACTCGGGTTGATTCCATTCGCTTCCATTGCATTCCATTTCATTCCATTCTGGTGGATTCCATTCCATCCCATTCTATTCCATTCCATTCCATTCCATTCCATTCCATTCCATTCCATTCCATTACATTTCATTCGGTTTGATTCCATTCCATTTCATCCCATTCCTTTCCATTCGTGTTGATTCCGTTCCCTTCCATTCCTTCCATTCCATTGCATTCCATGCCATTTTATTCGGGTTGATTCCATTCCATTCCATTCCATTCCATTCCATTCCATTCCAATCCATTCGGGTTGATTCCATACACTTCCATTCCATTCCATTGCATTCCATTCCATTAGGGTTGGTTCCATTCCATTCCTTTCCATTCCCTTACATTCGGTTTGATTCCATTCCATTCCATTCCGTTCCATTCCATTCCATGGCATTCCAATCCATTACTTTTGATTCCTTTCGGGTTGATTCCATTCCATTCCATTCCACTCAATTGCATTCCATTCCAATCCATTCCATTCCATTCCATTCCATTCTGGTTGATTCCATCCCATCACATTTGATTCCATTCCATTCCATTGCATTTGGGTTGATACCATTCCATTCCATTCCTTTCTTATCCATTCAATTCCATTCCATTCCATTCCATTCGGGTTGATTACATTCCCTTCCACTCCATTGCATTCCATTGCATTCCATTCCATTCCATTCCATTCCATTCCATTCCATTCCATTCCATTCCATTCGGGATGATTCCATTCCCTTATGTTCCATTCCATTCCATTCCATTCCAATCCATTCCATTCCTTTCTGGTTGATTCCATTCCATTCCATTCCATTCCATTCCATCGCATTCCATTCCTTTCCATTCCATTCCATTAGGGTTGATTATATCGTATTCCATTCCATTCCATTTCTTTCCAATCCATTCCAATCAGGTTGATTCCATTCCATTCCATTCCATTCCATTCCATTCCATTCCATTCCATTCCATTCCATTCCTTTCCATTCCACTCTATTTGGGATGATTCAATTCCATTCCATTCCATTCCACTCCATTCGGTTTGATTCCATTCCATTTGTTTCCATTCCATTCCCTTCCATACCATTTTGGTTTGATTCCATCCCATTCCATTCCATTCCATTCCATTCCATTCCATTCCAGTTGATTCCATACCCCTCGATTCCATTCCATTCCTTTCGATTCCGGTCCACTCCATCCCATTCCATTCCATTCCATTCCAATCCATTCCATTCCATTCCATTCCATTAGGGTTGGTTCCTTTCCGTTCCATTCCATTCCATTCCATTCCATTCCCTTGCATTCCATTCCGTTCCATTACATTTGGGTTGATTCCATAACCTTCCCTTCCATTCCATTCTATTCCATTCCAATACACGCGGGTTGATTCCATACGCTTCCATTGCATTCCATTTCATTCCATTCTGGTGGATTCCATTCCATCCCATTCTATTCCATTCCGTTCCATTCCATTCCATTCCATTCCATTCCATTCCATTTCATTCGGTTTGATTCCATTCCATTCCATTCCATTCCATGCCATTCCAATCCATTACATTCTATTCCATTCGGGTTGATTCCATTCCATTCCATTCCACTCCATTGCATTCCATTCCACTCCTTTCCATTCCATTCCATTCCATTCGTGTGGATTCCATCCCATTCCATTCCATTCCATTCCAAGCCACTCCATTCCAGTCAGGTTGATTCCATTCCATTCCATTCCATTCCATTGCACTCCATTCCATTCCATTCCTTTCGGGTTGATTCCATTCCGTTCCATTCAATTCCATTCCACTCAAATCCATTCCACCCCATTCCATTCCATTTCATACCATTCGGTTAAATTCCATTCCATTCCATTCCATTCCATTCCATTCCATTCCATTCCATTCGAGTTGACTCCATTCCATTCCATTCCATTCCATTCCTTTCCATTCCATTCCATTCCATTCCACTCCATTCCATTCGAATTGATTCCATTCCCTTCCATTCCATCCAATTTCATTGCATTCCATTCCATTCTATTCCATTGAGGTTGATTCCATATCCTTCCATTCCATTCCATTCCATTCCATTCCATTCCATTCCATTCCATTCCGGTTGATTTCATTCCATTCCATTCCATTCCGATTTATACAATTCCATTCCATTGCTTTCCATTGCATTTCATTCCATTACATTCCATTCCTTTCTGGATGATTCCATTCCATTCCATTCCATTCCATTCCATTCCATTCCATTTAATTCCATTCCATTTCACTCTGGTTGATTCCATTCCATTCCTTTCCATTCCATTCAGTTCCGTCCAATTCCATTCCATTCTGGTTGATTCCATCCAATCCCATTCGATTCCATTCCATTCTTCTCCATACAAGTCAGGTTGATTCCATTCCATTCCATTGCATTCCATTCAATTCCATTCCATTCCATTCGCCTTAATAACGTTCCATTCCATTCCATTCCATTACATTACATTTCTTTCCATTCGGGTTGATTCCATTCCATTCCATTCCATTCCATTCCATTTCATTCCATTACATTACATTCGGGTTGATTCCATTCCGTTGGATTCCATTCCATTCCATTCCATGCCATGCTATTCCAATCCATTACGTTAGAATCCATTAGGGTTGATTCCATTCCACTCAATTACACTCCATTGCATTCCCTTCCACAGCATTCCATTCCATTCCATTCCATTCCTCTCCATTGTTGTTGATTCCATTCCATTCCTCTCCATTCCATTCCATTCCACAACATTCTGGTTGTTTCCATCCCATTCCATTCCATTCCATTCCATTCCGTTCCATTCCATACGGGTTGATTCCAACTCATTCCATTCCATTCCATTCCATTCCAGTAGATTGCATTCCCTTCGATTCCATTCCATTCCATTCGATTCCATTCCATTCCATTCCATTGCACTCGAGGGGATTCCAATCCATTTAATTCCATTCCCTTCCAATCCGTTCGGTTTGATTCCCTACGCTTCCATTCCATTCAATTCCATTCCACTCGGGTTGATTCCATTCCATTCCACTCCATTCCCTTACATTCGTGTTGATTCCATTCCATTCCATTCCACTCCATTGCATTGCCTTCCATTCCATACCATTCCATTCGGGTTGATTCCATCCCATTGCATTCCATTCCATTCAATTCCATTCCCCTCCATTCCAGTGAGGTTGATTACATTCCATTCCATTCCATTCGGGTTGATCCCATTCCATTCCTTTCCATTCAATTCCATTCCATTCCTTTCCATCCAATTCCATTCCATTCCATTCAGGTTGTTTCCATTCCATTCCATTCCATTCCATTCGACTCCATTCCCTGCCGTTCCCTACCATTCTGGTTGACTCCATCCCATTCCCTTCCCTTCCATTCCATTCCATTCCATTCTTGTAGATTCCAATCCCTTCCATTCCTTCCATTCCATTGCATTCCATTACATTTTATTCGGGTTGATTCCATTCCATTCCATTCAATTCCATTCCATTCCATTCGGGTTGATTCCATCCCGTCCCATTAGATTCCATTCCATTCCATTGTATTTGGGTTGATACCATTCCATTCCATTCCTTTCCTTTCCATTCAATTCCGTTCCATTCCATTCCATTCGGGTTGATTACATTAACTTCCACTCCATTGCATTGCATTCCATTCCATTCCATTCCATTCCAATCCATTCCATTCCTTTCTGGTTGATTCCATTCCATTCCATTCCATTCCATTCCCTTCCCTTCCATTCCATTCCATTAAGGTTGATAATATCCTATGCCATTCCATTCCATTTCTTTCCAATCCATTCCAGTCAGGCTGATTCCATTCCATTCCATTCCATTCCATTCCATTCCATTCCATTCCATTCGGGTTGATTCAATTCCATTCCATTTCATTCCACTCCATTCTGGTTGATTCCATTCCATTCCTCTCCATTCCATTCCATTCCATACCATTTGGGTTGATTCCATCGCATTCCATTCCATTCCAATGCATTCCATTCCATTCCATTCCATTCCAGTTGATTCCTTTCCCTTCGATTCCATTCTATTCCATTCGATTCTGGTCCATTCCATTACATTCGGGTGGATTCCAATCCATTCCATTCCATTCCATTCCATTCCATTCCAATCCATTCGGGTTGATTCCCTGCGCTTCCATTCCATTCAATTCCATTCCATTCGGGTTGATTCCATTCCATTCCATTCCATTCCTTTCCATTCGGTTTGTTAACATTGCTTTCCATTCCATTCCGTTCCAATCCACTCCATTCCATGCCATTCGGGTTCATTCCATCAAATTCCATTCTATTCCACTCCACTCCATTCCATTCCATTCCATTCCAATCCATTCGGTTTGATTCCATTCCATTCCATTCCATTGCATTCCATTCGTGTTGATTCCGTTCCCTTCCATTGCTTCCATTCCATTTCATTCCATTCCATTTTATTCGGGTAGATTCCATTCCATTCCATTCCATTCTATTCCATTCCATTCCAATCCATTCGGGTTGATTCCACACACTTCCATTCCATTCCATTCCATTCCATTCCATTAGGATTGATGCCATTGCATTCCTTTCCATTACATTACATTCAGGTTGATTCCATTCCATTCCATTCCATTTCATTCCATTCCATGGCATTCCAATCCATTAGGGTTGATTCCATTACACTCCATTCCACTCCATTGCATTCCATTCCACTCCATTCCATTCCATTCCATTGCACTCTATTCTGGTTGATTCCATTCCATTCCTCTCCGTTACATTAAATTCCATAACATTCCGGTTGATTCCATCCCATTCCATTCCATTCCATTCCATTCCCTTCCATTCCATACGGGTTGACACCAATTCATTCCATTCCATTCCATTCCATTCCATTCCATTCCAGTAGATTCCATTCCATTCCATTCCATTAAATTCCATTGCATTCCATTCCATTGCATTCGAGTGGATTCCAATCCATTTAATTCCATTCCATTCCATTCCATTCTAATCCATTCGGTTTGATTCCCTACGCTTCCATTCCATTCAATTCCATTCGCCTCGGGTTGATTCCATTCCATTCCACTCCATTCCATTACATTTGGGTTGATTCCATTCCATTCCATTCCACTCCGTTGCATTCCCTTCCATTCCATTCCATTCCATTCGGGTTGATTCCATCCAATTCCATTCCATTCCATTCCCCTCCATTCCGGTGAGGTTGATTCCATTCCATTCCATTCCATTCCATTCCATTCCATTCCATTCCATTCCATTCCATTCGGGTTGATTCCATTCCATTCCATTCCATTCCATTCCATTCCATTCCATTCCATTCCCTTCCATTCCATTCCATTCCCTTCAATTCCATTCCATTCCATTCCATTTGGGTTGTTTCCATTCCATTCCATTCCGTTCGACTCCTTTCCACCCAATTCCTTTGCATTCCATACCATTCTGCTTGACTCCATCCCATTCCATTCCATTCTATTCCATTCCATTCCATTCCATTCCACTCGGTTTGATTCGATTCGATTCCATTCCCTTCCATTCCATTCCATTCCATTCGGGTTGATTCCATTCGCTTCCATTCCTTCCATTCCATTGAATTCCATTCCATTTTATTCGGGTTGATTCCATTCCATTCCATTCCATTCCATTCCATTCCATTCGGGTTGATTCCATATCCTTCCTTTCCATTCCATTCCATTCCATTCCAATCCATTCGGGTTGATTCCATACTCTTGCATTGCATTCCATTTCATTCCATAAGGGTTGATTGCATTCCGTTCCATTCCTTCCATTCCATTGCATTCCATTCCTTTCCATTCGGGTTGATTCCATTCCATTCCATTCCATTCCATTCCATTCCATTCCATGCCATTCCAATCCATTACATTCTATTCCATTTGGGTTGATTCCATTCCATTCCATTCAACTCCATTGCATTCCATTCCACTCCTTTCTAATCCATTCCATTCTATTCGTGTGGATTCCATCCCATTCCATTCCATGCCACTCCATTCCAGTCAGGTTGATACCATTTCATTCCATTCCATTCCATTCAATTCCATTCCGTTCCATTGCATTCCGGTTAATTCCATTCCATTCCATTCCATTCCATTCTGGTTGATTCCAATCCATTCCATTCCATTCATATCCATTTCATTCGGGTTGATTCCATTCCATTCCATTCCACTCCATTCGGGTTGATTCCATTCCATTTCATTCCATTCCATCCCATTCGATTCCATTCCATTCCATTCGGGTTGATTCCATTCCATTCCATTCCATTGCATTACAATTTGTTGCTTCCATTCCATCCAATTCCATTCCATTCCATTCGGGTTGATTCCATTCCCATCCATTCCATCCCATTCCATTCCATTCCATTAGGGTTGATTCCATTCCCTTCCATTAAATTCCATTCCATTACATTCCATTATATTCCATTTGGGTTGATTCCACATCCTTCCCTTCCATTACATTCTATTCCATTCCAATACACTCGGGTTGATTCCATACGCTTCCATTGCATTCCATTTCATTCCATTCTGGTGGATTCCATTCCATCCCATTCTATTCCATTCCATTCCATTCCATTCCATTCCATTCCATTCCATTCGCGTTATTACCATTCCATTCAATTCCATTCCATTCCATTCCATTCCAATCCATTTCATTCCATTCGGGTTTATTCCATTCCATTCCATTCCGTTCCATTCCATTCCATTCATTGCCATTCCAGTACATTACGTTCGATTACATTCGAGTTGATTCCATTTCATTTCATTATATTCCATTACATTCGAGTTGATTCCATTGCATTCCATTCCACACCATTGCATTCAATTCCACTCCATTCCATTCCATTCCATACCATTTGGGTTGATTCGAACCCACTCCATTCCATTCCATGCCACTCCTTTCCATTCCATTCCACTCCATTCGGGTTGATTCCATTACATACCTCTCCATTCCATTTCATTCCATACCATTTGGGTTGATTCCATCCCATTCCATTCCATTCCATTCCATTCCAATCCATTCCATTCCATTCCATTCCAGTTGATTCCATTCCCTTCGATTCCATTCCATTCCATTCGATTCGGTTCCATTCCATTCCATTCGGGTGGATTCCAATCCATTCCATTCCATTCCATTCCTTTCCATTAAATTCCAATCCATTTGGGTTGATTCCCTACGGTTCATTCCATTCAATTCCATTCCATTCGGGTTGATTTCATTCCATTCCACTCCAATCCATTCGGGTTGTTTCCATCCCATCCCATTCCAATCCATTCCATTCCATTCCATTCCATTCCATTCCATTCCATTCCATTCCGTTTGATTCCATTCCATTCCATTCCATTCCATTCCATTCCATTCCAATCCATTCGGGTTGATTCCATTCCGTTCCATTCCATTCTGGTTGATTCCATTCCATTCCATTCCATTCCATTACATTCGCGTTGATACCATTCCTTTCCATTCCATTCCATTCCATTCCAATCCATTCCATTCGGGATGATTCAATTCCATTCCATTACATTCCATTCCATTACATTCGGGTTGATTCCATTCCATTCCATTCCATTCCATTCCATTCCATTCCATTGCATTCCATTCCATTCCATGCCATTCCAATCCACTACATTCTATTCCATTCGGGTTGATTCCATACCCTTCCATTCCACTCCATTGCATTCCATTCCACTCCATTCCATTCAATTCGGGTGGATTCCATCCCATTCCCTTCCATTCAATTCCATGCCACTCCATTCCAGTCAGGTTGATTCCATTTCATTCCATTCCATTCCATTCCATTGCATTCCATTCGATTCCATTCCTTTCAGGTTGATTTCATTCCATTCCAGTCAATTCCATTCCATTGCATTCCATTCCATTCCATTCGGGTTTATTTCATTCCATTCCATTCCAATCCATTCCACTCCATTCCATTCCATGTCATACCATTCTGGTAATTTCCATTCCATTCCATTTCATTCCCTTCCATTCGGGTTGACTCCATTCCATTCCATTCCATTCCATTCCACTCCATTCCATTCGGATTGATTCCATTCCCTTTCATTCCATCCCATTCCATTGCATTCCATTCCATTCCATTCGCTTTGATTCCATTCCATTCCATTCCATTCCATTCCATTCCATTCCATTCCATTCCATTCGGGTTGATTCCCTATCCTTCCCTTCCATTCCATTCCATTCCATTCCATTCCATTCCATTCCATTCCATTCCATTCCTGTTCATTCCATTCCATTCCATTCCATTCCATTCCATTCCATTACTTTACATTCGGGTTGATTCCATTCCGTTGGATTCCATTCCATTCCATTCCATGCCATGCTACTCCAATCCATTACGTTAGAATCCATTAGGGTTGATTCCATTCCACTCAATTACACTCCATTGCATTCCCTTCCACAGCATTCCATTCCATTCCATTCCATTCCTCTCCATTGTTGTTGATTCCATTCCGTTCCTCTCCATTACATTCCATTCCATAACATTCTCGTTGTTTCCATCCCATTCCATTCCATTCCATTCCATTCCGTTCCATTCCATACGGGTTGATTCCAACTCATTCCATTCCATTCCATTCCATTCCAGTAGATTGCATTCCCTTTGATTCCATTCCATTCCATTCGATTCCATTCCATTCCATTCCATTGCACTCGAGTGTATTCCAATCCATTTAATTCCATTCCATTCCAATCCGTTCGGTTTGATTCCCTACGCTTCTATTCCATTCAATTCCATTCCACTCGGGTTGATTCCATTCCATTCCACTCCATTCCCTTACATTCGTGTTGATTCCATTCCATTCCATTCCATTCCACTCCATTGCATTGCCTTCCATTCCATACCATTCCATTCGGGTTGATTCCATCCCATTGCATTCCATTCCATTCAATTCCATTTCCCTCCATTCCAGTGAGGTTGATTCCATTCCATTCCATTCCATTCCATTCGGGTTGATCCCATTCCATTCCTTTCCATTCAATTCCATTCCATTCCTTTCCATCCCATTCCATTCCATTCCATTCAGGTTGTTTCCATTCCATTCCATTCCATTCCATTCCATTCGACTCCATTCCCTGCCGTTCCATACCATTCTGGTTTACTCCATCCCATTCCCTTCCCTTCCATTCCATTCCATTCCATTCGGGTAAATTCCAATCCCTTCCATTCCTTCCATTCCATTGCATTCCATTACATTTTATTCGGGTTGATTCCATTCCATTCCATTCCAATCCATTCAATTCCATTCCATTCCATTCGGGTTGATTCCATCCCATCCCATTAGATTCCATTCCATTCCATTGTATTTGGGTTGATATCATTCCATTCCATTCCTTTCCTTTCCATTCAATTCCGTTCCATTCCATTCCATTCGGGTTGATTACATTCCCTTCCACTCCATTGCATTCCATTCCATTCCATTCCATTCCATTCCAATCCATTCCATTCCTTTCTGGTTGATTCCATTCCATTCCATTCCATTCCATTCCATTCCATTCCCTTCCATTCCCTTCCATTAAGGTTGATAATATTCTATGCCATTCCATTCCATTTCTTTCCATTCCATTCCAGTCAGGCTGATTCCATTCCATTCCATTCCATTCCATTCCATTCCATTCCATTCCATTCCATTCAATTCGAGTTGATTCAATTCCATTCCATTAAATTCCACTCCATTCTGGTTGATTCCATTCCATTCCTCTCCATTCCATTCCATTCCATACCATTTGGGTTGATTCCATCGCATTCCATTCCATTCCAATCCATTCCATTCCATTCCATTCCAGTTGATTCCTTTCCCTTCGATTCCATTCCATTCCATTCGATTCTGGTCCATTCCATTACATTCGGGTGGATTCCAATCCATTCCATTCCATTCCATTCCATTCCATTCCAATCCATTCGGGTTGATTCCCTGCGCTTCCATTCCATTCAATTCCATTCCATTCGGGTTGATTCCATTCCATTCCATTCCATTCCAATCCATTCGGGTTGATTCCATCCCATTCCATTCCATTCCATTCCATTCCGTTTGATTCCATTCCATTCCATTCCATTCCATTCGGTTTTATTCCATTCCCATCCATTCCTTCCATTCCATTGCAATCCATTCCATTTTATACGGGTTGATTCCATTCCATTCCATTCCATTCCATTCCTGTTGATTCCATTCCATTCCATTCCATTCCATTCCATTCTGGTTGATTGCATTCCATTCCATTCCATTGCATTCCAATTTCTTGATTCCATTCCATCCAATTCCATTCCATTCCATTCGGGTTGATTCGATTCACATCCATTCCATCCCATTCCATTCCATTCCATTAGGGTTGGTTCCTTTCCGTTCCATTCCATTCCATTCCATTCCATTCCATTCCCTTCCAATCCATTCCATTCCATTTGGGTTGATTCCATAACCTTCCCTTCCATTCCATTCTATTCCATTCCAATACACTCGGGTTGATTCCATACGCTTCCATTGCATTCCATTTCATTCCATTCTGGTGGATTCCATTCCATCCCATTCCATTCCATTCCATTCCAATCCATTCCATTCCATTCCATTCCATTCCAGTTGATTATATTCCCTTCGATTCCATTCCATTCCATTCGATTCCGGTCCATTCCATTCCATTCGGGTGGATTCCAATCCATTCCATTCCATTCCATTCCAATCCATTCGGGTTGATACCCTATGCGTCCATTCCATTCAATTCCATTCCATTCGGGTTGATTCCGTTCCATTCCATTCCAATCCATTCGTGTTGATTCCATCCCATCCCATTCCATTCCATTCCATTCCATTCCATTCCATTCCATTCCATTCCGTTTGATTCCATTCCATTCCATTCCATTCCATTCAATTCCATTCGGGTTTATTCCATTCCCATCCATTCCTTCCGTTCCATTGCATTCCATTGCATTTTATTCGGTTTGATTCCATTCCATTCCATTCCATTCCATTCCATTCCGGTTGATTCCATTCCATTCCATTCCATTCCATTCCATTCCATCCCATCCCATCCCATCCCATCCCATCCCATTCCATTCCATTCCATTCCATTCGGTTTGATTCCATTCCATTCCATTCCATTGCATTCCAATTTGTTGATTCCATTCCATCCAATTCCATTCCATTCCATTCGGGTTGATTCCATTCACATCCATTCCATCCCATTCCATTCCATTCCATTCGATTAGTGTTGGTTCCATTCCATTCCATTCCATTCTATTCCATTCCAATACACTCGGTTTGATTCCATACGCTTTCATTGCATTCCATTTCATTCCATTCTGGTGGATTCCATTCCATCCCATTCTATTCCATTCCAATCCATTCCATTCCATTCCATTCCAATCCATTCCATTCAATACCTTTCACGTTAATACCATTCCATTCCATTCCATTCCATTCCATTCCATTGCATTACATTCCATTTCATTCCATTCGGGTTGATTCCATTCCATTCCATTCAGTACCATTCCATTCCATTCCTTGCCATTCCAATCCATTACGTTCGATTACATTCGGGTTGATTCCATTCCTTTGCATTATATTCCACTACATTCGGGTTGATTCCATTCCATTCCATTCCACTCCATTCCATTCCATTCTTTTCCATTCGGGTTGATTCCATCCCATCCCATTAGAGTGCATTCCATTCCTTTGCATTTGGGTTGATACCATTCCATTCCATTCCTTTCCATTCCAGTCAATTCCGTTCCATTCCATTCCATTCGGGTTGATTACATTCCCTTCCACTCCATTGCATTCCATTCCATTCCATTCCATTCCTTTCGGGTTGATTCCATTCCCTTATATTCCATTCCATTCCATTCCATTCCATACCATTCCATTCCATTCCATTCCTTTGTGGTTGATTCTATAACATTCCTTTCCATTCCATTCCATTCCATTCCATTCCATTCCATTCCATTCCATTCCATTCGGGTTGATTCCTTTCCATTCCATTCCATTCCATTCTATTCCATTCCATTCCATTCCATTCCATTCGGGTTGTTTCCATTGCATTCCTTTCCATTCCATTCCATTCCACTCCATTCCATGCCATTCCATTCCATTTGGGTTCATTCCATCAAATTCCATTCTTTTCCACTCCATTCCATTCCATTCCAATCCAATCCATTCGTTTTGATTCCATTCCATTCCATTCCATTCGTGTGGATTCCATTCCCTTCGATTCCTTCCATTCCATTGCATTCCATTCCATTTTATTCGGGTTGATTCCATTCCATTGCATTCCATTCCATTCCATTGCAATCCATTCGGGTTGATTCCATACACTTCCATTCCATTCCATTCCATTCCATTACATTACATTAGGGTTGATTCCATTCCATTTCTTTCCATAACATTACATTCCGGTTGATTCCATTCCATTCCATTCTATTCCATTCCATCGCATTCCAATCCATTACATTCGATTCCATTCGGGTTGATTCCATGCCATTGTATTCCAATCCATTGCATTCCATTACACTCCATTCCATTCCATTCCATTCCATTCGGGTTGATTCCATCCCATGCCATTGTATTCCATTCCATTTCATTGCATTTGTGTTGATACCATTCCATTCCATTCCTTTCCATTCAATTCAATTCCGTTCCGTTCCATTACATTCGGGTTGATTACATTCCCTTCCACTCCATTGCATTCCATTCCATTCCATTCCAGTCGGGTTGATTCCATTCCCTTATATTCCATTCCATTCCATTCCATTCCATTTCTTTCTGGTTAATTCCATTCCATTCCATTCCATTCCATTCCATTCCATTCCATTTCATTACGGTTGATTATATCCTATTCCATTCCAATCCATTTCTTTCTAATCCATTCCAGTCAGATTGATTCCATTCCATTCCATTCCATTCCATTCCATTCCATTCCATTCCATTCCATTCCATTCCATTCCATTCCATTCTGGTTGATTCCATTCAATTCCATTCCATTCTACTCCATTCGGGTTGATTCCATTCCATTCCTCTCCATTCCATTCCATTCCATACCATTTCAGTTGATTCCATCCCATTCCATTCCATTCCATTCCATTCCAATCCATTCCCTTCCATTCCATTCCATTCCAGTTGATTCCATTCCCTTCGATTCCATTCCATTCCATTCGATTCCGTTCCATTCCATTCCATTCGGGTGGATTCCAATCCATTCCATTACATTCCATTCCATTCCATTCCATTCCATTCCATTCCATTCCATTGCATTCCGGTTGATTCCCTATGCTTCCATTCCATTCAATTCCATTCCATTCGGTTTGATTCCATTCCATTCCATTCCAATCCATTCGGGTTGATTCCATCCCATTCCATTCCATTCCATTCCATTCCGTACGATTCCATTCCTTTCCATTCCATTCCATTCCATTCCATTCCATTCGTGTTTATTACATTCCCATCCATTCCTTCCATTCCATTGCATTCCATTCCATTTTATTCGGGTTGAATTGATTCCATTCCATTCCATTCCATTCCATTCCATTCCGGTTGATTCCATTCCATTCCATTCCATTGCATTCCATTCCATTCCATTCGCGTTGATACCATTACTTTCCATTCCATTCCATTCCATTCCATTCGGGTTGATTCCATTCCATTCCATTCCATTCCATTACATTCGGGTTGATTCCATTCCATTCCATTCCATTCCATTGCATTCCATGCCATTCCAATCCTTTACATTCTATTCCATTCGGGTTGATTCCATTCCATTCCATTCAACTACATTGCATTCCATTCCACTCCTTTCTATTCCATTCCATTCCATTCGTGTGGATTCCATCCCATTCCATTCCATGCCACTCCATTCCAGTCAGGTTGATACCACTCCGTTCCATTCCATTCCATTCCATTCCATTACATTATATTATATTCCATTTGGGGTGATTCCACATCCTTCCCTTCCATTACATTCTATTCCATTCCAGTACTCTCGGGTTGATTCCATACGGTTCCATTGCATTCCATTTCATTCCATTCTGGTGGATTCCATTCCATCCCATTCTATTCCATTCCATTCCATTCCATTCCATTCCATTCCATTCCATTCCATTCGCGTTATTACCATTCCATTCAATTCCATTCCATTCCATTCCATTCCAATCCATTTCATTCCATTCGGGTTTATTCCATTCCATTCCATTCCGTTCCATTCCATTCCATTCCTTGCCATTCCAGTACATTACGTTCGATTACATTCGAGTTGATTCCATTTCATTTCATTATATTCCATTACATTCGAGTTGATTCCATTGCATTCCATTCCACACCATTGCATTCAATTCCACTCCATTCCATTCCATTCCATTCCATTCGGGTTGATTCGAACCCATTCCATTCCATTCCATGCCACTCCTTTCCATTCCATTCCACTCCGTTCGGATTGATTCCATTACATACCTCTCCATTCCATTCCATTCCATACAATTTGGGTTGATTCGAACCCACTCCATTCCATTCCATGCCACTCCTTTCCATTCCATTCCACTCCATTCGGGTTGATTCCATTACATACCTCTCCATTCCATTTCATTCCATACCATTTGGGTTGATTCCATCCCATTCCATTCCATTCCATTCCATTCCAATCCATTCCATTCCATTCCATTCCAGTTGATTCCATTCCCTTCGATTCCATTCCATTCCATTCGATTCGGTTCCATTCCATTCCATTCGGGTGGATTCCAATCCATTCCATTCCATTCCATTCCTTTCCATTAAATTCCAATCCATTTGGGTTGATTCCCTACGGTTCATTCCATTCAATTCCATTCCATTCGGGTTGATTTCATTCCATTCCACTCCAATCCATTCGGGTTGTTTCCATCCCATCCCATTCCAATCCATTCCATTCCATTCCATTCCATTCCATTCCATTCCGTTTGATTCCATTCCATTCCATTCCATTCCATTCCATTCCATTCCATTCCATTCCATTCCATTCCAATCCATTCGGGTTGATTCCATTCCGTTCCATTCCATTCCGGTTGATTCCATTCCATTCCATTCCATTCCATTACATTCGCGTTGATACCATTCCTTTCCATTCCATTCCATTCCATTCCAATCCATTCCATTCGGGATGATTCAATTCCATTCCATTCCATTCCATTCCATTACATTCGGGTTGATTCCATTCCATTCCATGCCATTCCATTCCATTCCATTGCATTCCATTCCATTCCATGCCATTCCAATCCACTACATTCTATTCCATTCGGGTTGATTCCATACCCTTCCATTCCACTCCATTGCATTCCATTCCACTCCATTCCATTCAATTCGGGTGGATTCCATCCCATTCCCTTCCATTCAATTCCATGCCACTCCATTCCAGTCAGGTTGATTCCATTTCATTCCATTCCATTCCATTCCATTGCATTCCTTTCGATTCCATTCCTTTCAGGTTGATTTCATTCCATTCCAGTCAATTCCATTCCATTGCATTCCATGCCATTCCATTCGGGTTTATTTCATTCCATTCCATTCCAATCCATTCCACTCCATTCCATTCCATGTCATACCATTCTGGTAATTTCCATTCCATTCCATTCCATTCCATTTCATTCCCTTCCATTCGGGTTGACTCCATTCCATTCCATTCCATTCCATTCCACTCCATTCCATTCGGATTGATTCCATTCCCTTTCATTCCATCCCATTCCATTGCATTCCATTCCATTCCATTCGCTTTGATTCCATTCCATTCCATTCCATTCCATTCCATTCCATTCCATTCCATTCGGGTTGATTCCCTATCCTTCCCTTCCATTCCATTCCATTCCATTCCATTCCATTCCATTCCTGTTCATTCCATTCCATTCCATTCCATTCCATTCCATTCCATTCCATTACATTACATTCGGATTGATTCCATTCCATTCAATTCCTTTCCATTGCATTGCATTCCATTCCATTCCTTTCTGGATGATTCCATTCCATTCCATTCCGTTCCATTTAATTCCATTCCATTCCACTCTGGTTGATTCCATTCCATTCCTTTCCATTCCATTCAATTCCGTTCCATTCCATACCATTCGGGTTGATTCCATCCAATTCCATTCCATTCCATTGCATTCCACTCCATTCCATTCCATTCCTTTCGCGTCAATAACGTTCCATTCCATTCCATTCCATTCCATTCCACTCCATTCCATTCGGATTGATTCCATTCCCTTTCATTCCATCCCATTCCATTGCATTCCAATCCATTCCATTCGCTTTGATTCCATTCCATTCCATTCCATTCCATTCCATTCCATTCCATTCCATTCGGGTTGTTTCCCTATCCTTCCCTTCCATTCCATTCCATTCCATTCCATTCCATTCCATTCCATTCCATTCCATTCCTGTTCATTCCATTCCATTCCATTCCATTCCATTCCAATAGGATTGATTCCATTCCATTCCATTCCATTCCATTCCACTCCTTTCTGGTTGATTCCTTTCCATTCCATTCCATTCCATTCCATTCCATTCCATTCCATTCCATTCCTTTTTGGTTGATTCCATTCCATTCCATTCCATTCCATTCCATTAGGGTTGATTATATCCTATTCCATTCCATTCCATTTCATTACAATCCATTCCAGTCAGGTTGATTCCATTCCATTCCATTCCATTCCATTCCATTCCATTCCTTTCCATTCCATTGATTTCCATTCCATTCCAATCCATTCCATTTCATTCCATTCCTTTCCAGTTGATTCCATTCCCTTCGATTCCATTTCATTCCATTCGATTCCATTCCATTCCATTCCATTCGGGTGGATTCCAATCCATTCCATTCCATTCCATTCCATTCCATTCCATTCCGTTTGATTCCATTCCATTCCATTCCATTCCATTCGGTTTTATTCCATTCCCATCCATTCCTTCCATTCCATTGCAATCCATTCCATTTTATACGGGTTGATTCCATCCCATTCCATTCCATTCCATTCCTGTTGATTCCATTCCATTCCATTCCATTCCATTCCATTCTGGTTGATTGCATTCCATTCCATTCCATTGCATTCCAATTTCTTGATTCCATTCCATCCAATTCCATTCCATTCCATTCGGGTTGATTCGATTCACATCCATTCCATCCCATTCCATTCCATTCCATTAGGGTTGGTTCCTTTCCGTTCCATTCCATTCCATTCCATTCCATTCCATTCCCTTCCAATCCATTCCATTCCATTTGGGTTGATTCCATAACCTTCCCTTCCATTCCATTCTATTCCATTCCAATACACTCGGGTTGATTCCATACGCTTCCATTGCATTCCATTTCATTCCATTCTGGTGGATTCCATTCCATCCCATTCCATTCCATTACATTCCAATCCATTCCATTCCATTCCATTCCATTCCAGTTGATTATATTCCCTTCGATTCCATTCCATTCCATTCGATTCCGGTCCATTCCATTCCATTCGGGTGGATTCCAATCCATTCCATTCCATTCCATTCCAATCCATTCGGGTTGATACCCTATGCGTCCATTCCATTCAATTCCATTCCATTCGGGTTGATTCCATTCCATTCCATTCCAATCCATTCGTGTTGATTCCATCCCATTCCATTCCATTCCATTCCATTCCATTCCATTCCATTCCGTTTGATTCCATTCCATTCCATTCCATTCCATTCAATTCCATTCGGGTTTATTCCATTCCCATCCATTCCTTCCGTTCCATTGCATTCCATTGCATTTTATTCGGTTTGATTCCATTCCATTCCATTCCATTCCATTCCATTCCATTCCGGTTGATTCCATTCCATTCCATTCCATTCCATTCCATTCCATCCCATCCCATCCCATCCCATCCCATTCCATTCCATTCCATTCCATTCGGTTTGATTCCATTCCATTCCATTCCATTGCATTCCAATTTGTTGATTCCATTCCATCCAATTCCATTCCATTCCATTCGGGTTGATTCCATTCACATCCATTCCATCCCATTCCATTCCATTCCATTCGATTAGTGTTGGTTCCATTCCATTCCATTCCATTCTATTCCATTCCAATACACTCGGTTTGATTCCATACGCTTTCATTGCATTCCATTTCATTCCATTCTGGTGGATTCCATTCCATCCCATTCTATTCCATTCCAATCTATTCCATTCCATTCCATTCCAATCCATTCCATTCAATACCTTTCGCGTTAATACCATTCCATTCCATTCCATTCCATTCCATTCCATTCCATTGCATTACATTCCATTTCATTCCATTCGGGTTGATTCCATTCCATTCCATTCAGTACCATTCCATTCCATTCCTTGCCATTCCAATCCATTACGTTCGATTACATTCGGGTTGATTCCATTCCTTTGCATTATATTCCACTACATTCGGGTTGATTCCATTCCATTCCATTCCACTCCATTCCATTCCATTCTTTTCCATTCGTGTTGATTCCATCCCATCCCATTAGAGTGCATTCCATTCCTTTGCATTTGGGTTGATACCATTCCATTCCATTCCTTTCCATTCCAGTCAATTCCGTTCCATTCCATTCCATTCGGGTTGATTACATTCCCTTCCACTCCATTGCATTCCATTCCATTCCATTCCATTCCTTTCGGGTTGATTCCATTCCCTTATATTCCATTCCATTCCATTCCATTCCATACCATTCCATTCCATTCCATTCCTTTGTGGTTGATTCTATAACATTCCTTTCCATTCCATTCCATTCCATTCCATTCCATTCCATTCCATTCGGGTTGATTCCTTTCCATTCCATTCCATTCCATTCTATTCCATTCCATTCCATTCCATTCCATTCGGGTTGTTTCCATTGCATTCCTTTCCATTCCATTCCATTCCACTCCATTCCATGCCATTCCATTCCATTTGGGTTCATTCCATCAAATTCCATTCTTTTCCACTCCATTCCATTCCATTCCAATCCAATCCATTCGTTTTGATTCCATTCCATTCCATTCCATTCGTGTGGATTCCGTTCCCTTCGATTCCTTCCATTCCATTGCATTCCATTCCATTTTATTCGGGTTGATTCCATTCCATTGCATTCCATTCCATTCCATTGCAATCCATTCGGGTTGATTCCATACACTTCCATTCCATTCCATTCCATTACATTACATTACATTAGGGTTGATTCCATTCCATTTCTTTCCATAACATTACATTCCGGTTGATTCCTTTCCATTCCATTCCATTCCATTCCATCGCATTCCAATCCATTACATTCGATTCCATTCGGGTTGATTCCATGCCATTGTATTCCAATCCATTGCATTCCATTACACTCCATTCCATTCCATTCCATTCCATTCGGGTTGATTCCATCCCATGCCATTGTATTCCATTCCATTTCATTGCATTTGTGTTGATACCATTCCATTCCATTCCTTTCCATTCAATTCAATTCCGTTCCGTTCCATTACATTCGGGTTGATTACATTCCCTTCCACTCCATTGCATTCCATTCCATTCCATTCCAGTCGGGTTGATTCCATTCCCTTATATTCCATTCCATTCCATTCCATTCCATTTCTTTCTGGTTAATTCCATTCCATTCCATTCCATTCCATTCCATTCCATTTCATTACGGTTGAGTATATCCTATTCCATTCCAATCCATTTCTTTCTAATCCATTCCAGTCAGATTGATTCCATTCCATTCCATTCCATTCCATTCCATTCCATTCCATTCCATTCTGGTTGATTCCATTCAATTCCATTCCATTCTACTCCATTCGGGTTGATTCCATTCCATTCCTCTCCATTCCATTCCATTCCATACCATTTCAGTTGATTCCATCCCATTCCATTCCATTCCATTCCATTCCAATCCATTCCCTTCCATTCCATTCCATTCCAGTTGATTCCATTCCCTTTGATTCCATTCCATTCCATTCGATTCCGTTCCATTCCATTCCATTCGGGTGGATTCCAATCCATTCCATTCCATTCCATTCCATTCCATTCCATTCCATTCCATTCCATTGCATTCCGGTTGATTCCCTATGCTTCCATTCCATTCAATTCCATTCCATTCGGTTTGATTCCATTCCATTCCATTCCAATCCATTCGGGTTGATTCCATCCCATTCCATTCCATTCCATTCCATTCCGTACGATTCCATTCCTTTCCATTCCATTCCATTCCATTCCATTCCATTCGTGTTTATTACATTCCCATCCATTCCTTCCATTCCATTGCATTCCATTCCATTTTATTCGGGTTGAATTGATTCCATTCCATTCCATTCCATTCCATTCCATTCCGGTTGATTCCATTCCATTCCATTCCATTGCATTCCATTCCATTCCATTCGCGTTGATACCATTACTTTCCATTCCATTCCATTCCATTCCATTCGGGTTGATTCCATTCCATTCCATTCCATTCCATTACATTCGGGTTGATTCCATTCCATTCCATTCCATTCCATTGCATTCCATGCCATTCCAATCCTTTACATTCTATTCCATTCGGGTTGATTCCATTCCATTCCATTCAACTACATTGCATTCCATTCCACTCCTTTCTATTCCATTCCATTCCATTCGTGTGGATTCCATCCCATTCCATTCCATGCCACTCCATTCCAGTCAGGTTGATACCACTCCGTTCCATTCCATTCCATTCCATTCCATTACATTATATTATATTCCATTTGGGGTGATTCCACATCCTTCCCTTCCATTACATTCTATTCCATTCCAGTACTCTCGGGTTGATTCCATACGGTTCCATTGCATTCCATTTCATTCCATTCTGGTGGATTCCATTCCATCCCATTCTATTCCATTCCATTCCATTCCATTCCATTCCATTCCATTCCATTCGCGTTAATACCATTCCATTCCATTCCATTCCATTCCCTTCAATTTCATTCCATTCGGGTTTATTCCATTCCATTCCATTCAGTTCCATTCCATTCCATTCCTTACCATTCCAATACATTACCTTCTATTACATTCGAGTTGATTCCCTTTCATTTCATTATATTCCATTACATTCGAGTTGATTCCATTCCATTCCATTCCACTCCATTCCAATCAGGTTGACTCCATTCCATTCCATTCCATTCCATTCCATTCCATTCGGGTTGATTCCATTCCATTCCATTCCATTCTATTCCATTCCATTCCATTCCATTCCATTCGGGTTGTTAACATTGCTTTCCATTCCATTCCATTCCAATCCACTCCATTCCATTCCATTCGGGTTCATTCCATCAAATTCCATTCTATTCCACTCCACTCCATTCCATTCCATTCCATTCCAATCCATTCGGTTTGATTCTATTCCATTCCATTCCATTGCATTCCATTCGTGTTGATTCCGTTCCCTTCCATTGCTTCCATTCCATTTCATTCCATTCCATTTTATTCGGGTAGATTCCATTCCATTCCATTCCATTCCATTCCATTCCATTAGGATTGATGCCATTGCATTCCTTTCCATTACATTACATTCAGGTTGATTCCATTCCATTCCATTCCATTTCATTCCATTCCATGGCATTCCAATCCATTACATTCGATTCCATTCGCGTTGATTCCATTCCATTCAATTCCACTCCATTGCATTCCGTTCCACTCCATTCCATTCCATTCCATTCCATTCGGGTTGATTCCATCCCATCCCATTAGATTCCATTCCATTCCTTTGCATTTGGGTTGATACCATTCTATTCCATTCCTTTCCATTCCAATCAATTCCTTTCCATTCCATTCCATTCGTATTGATTACATTCCCTTCCACTCCATTGCATTCCATTCCATTCCATTCCATTCGTGTTGATTCCATTCCCTTATATTCCATTCCATTCCATTCCATTCCATTCCATTCCATTCCATTCCACTCCTTTCTGGTTGATTCCTTTCCATTCCATTCCATTCCATTCAATTCCATTCCATTCCATTCCATTCCATTCCATTCCATTCCATTCCATTCCGTTCCATTCCTTTTTGGTTGATTCCATTCCATTCCATTCCATTCCATTCCATTCCATTCCATTCCATTAGGGTTGATTATATCCTATTCCATTCCATTCCATTTCATTACAATCCATTCCAGTCAAGTTGATTCCATTCCATTCCATTCCATTCCATTCCATTCCATTCCTTTCCATTCCATTGAGTTCCATTCCATTCCAATCCATTCCATTTCATTCCATTCCTTTCCAGTTGATTCCATTCCCTTCGATTCCATTTCATTCCATTCGATTCCATTCCATTCCATTCCATTCGGGTGGATTCCAATCCATTCCATTCCATTCCATTCCATTCCATTCCATTCCATTCGGGTTGATTCCCTACGCTTCCATTCCATTCAATTCCATTCCATTCGGGTTGATTCCATTCCATTCCATTCCAATCCATTCGGGTTGATTCCATCCCATTCCATTCCATTCCATTCCATTCCATTCCGTACGATTCCATTCCATTCCATTCCATTCCATTCGTGTTTATTCCATTCAAATCCATTCCTTCCATTCCATTGCATTCCATTCCAATTTATTCGGGTTGAATTCATTCCATTCCATTCCTTTCCATTCCATTCCATTCCGGCTGATTCCATTCCATTCCATTCCATTCCATTCCATTCCATTCCATTCGCGTTGATACAATTCCTTTCCATTCCATTCCATTCCATTCCACTCCATTCGGGTTGATTCCATTCCATTTCATTCCATTCCATCCCATTCGATTCCATTCCATTCCATTCGGGTTGATTCCATTCCATTCCATTCCATTGCATTACAATTTGTTGCTTCCATTCCATCCAATTCCATTCCATTCCATTCGGGTTGATTCCATTCCCATCCATTCCATCCCATTCCATTCCATTCCATTAGGGTTGATTCCATTCCCTTCCATTAAATTCCATTCCATTACATTCCATTATATTCCATTTGGGTTGATTCCACATCTTTCCCTTCCATTACATTCTATTCCATTCCAATACACTCGGGTTGATTCCATACGCTTCCATTGCATTCCATTTCATTCCATTCTGGTGGATTCCATTCCATCCCATTCTATTCCATTCCATTCCATTCCATTCCATTCCATTCCATTCCATTCCATTCGCGTTATTACCATTCCATTCAATTCCATTCCATTCCATTCCATTCCAATCCATTTCATTACATTCGGGTTTATTCCATTCCATTCCATTCCGTTCCATTCCATTCCATTCCTTGCCATTCCAGTACATTACGTTCGATTACATTCGAGTTGATTCCATTTCATTTCATTATATTCCATTACATTCGAGTTGATTCCATTGCATTCCATTCCACACCATTGCATTCAATTCCACTCCATTCCATTCCATTCCATTCCATTCGGGTTGATTCGAACCCATTCCATTCCATTCCATGCCACTCCTTTCCATTCCATTCCACTCCGTTCGGGTTGATTCCATTACATACCTCTCCATTCCATTCCATTCCATACCATTTGGGTTGATTCGAACCCACTCCATTCCATTCCATGCCACTCCTTTCCTTTCCATTCCACTCCATTCGGGTTGATTCCATTACATACCTCTCCATTCCATTTCATTCCATACCATTTGGGTTGATTCCATCCCATTCCATTCCATTCCATTCCATTCCAATCCATTCCATTCCATTCCATTCCAGTTGATTCCATTCCCTTCGGTTCCATTCCATTCCATTCGATTCGGTTCCATTCCATTCCATTCGGGTGGATTCCAATCCATTCCATTCCATTCCATTCCTTTCCATTAAATTCCAATCCATTTTGGTTGATTCCCTACGGTTCATTCCATTCAATTCCATTCCATTCGGGTTGATTTCATTCCATTCCACTCCAATCCATTCGGGTTGTTTCCATCCCATCCCATTCCAATCCATTCCATTCCATTCCATTCCATTCCATTCCATTCCATTCCATTCCATTCCATTCCGTTTGATTCCATTCCATTCCATTCCATTCCATTCCAATCCATTCGGGTTGATTCCATTCCGTTCCATTCCATTCCGGTTGATTCCATTCCATTCCATTCCATTCCATTACATTCGCGTTGATACCATTCCTTTCCATTCCATTCCATTCCATTCCAATCCATTCCATTCGGGATGATTCAATTCCATTCCATTCCATTCCATTCCATTACATTCGGGTTGATTCCATTCCATTCCATTCCATTCCATTCCATTCCATTCAATTGCATTCCATTCCATTCCATGCCATTCCAATCCACTACATTCTATTCCATTCGGGTTGATTCCATACCCTTCCATTCCACTCCATTGCATTCCATTCCACTCCATTCCATTCAATTCGGGTGGATTCCATCCCATTCCCTTCCATTCAATTCCATGCCACTCCATTCCAGTCAGGTTGATTCCATTTCATTCCATTCCATTCCATTCCATTGCATTCCATTCGATTCCATTCCTTTCAGGTTGATTTCATTCCATTCCAGTCAATTCCATTCCATTGCATTCCATGCCATTCCATTCGGGTTTATTTCATTCCATTCCATTCCAATCCATTCCACTCCATTCCATTCCATGTCATACCATTCTGGTAATTTCCATTCCATTCCATTCCATTCCATTTCATTCCCTTCCATTCGGGTTGACTCCATTCCATTCCATTCCATTCCATTCCATTCCATTCCACTCCATTCCATTCGGATTGATTCCATTCCCTTTCATTCCATCCTATTCCATTGCATTCCATTCCATTCCATTCGCTTTGATTCCATTCCATTCCATTCCATTCCATTCCATTCCATTCCATTCCATTCGGGTTGATTCCCTATCCTTCCCTTCCATTCCATTCCATTCCATTCCATTCCATTCCATTCCATTCCTGTTCATTCCATTCCATTCCATTCCATTCCATTCCATTCCATTCCATTCCATTCGGATTGATTCCATTCCATTCCATTCCTTTCCATTGCATTGCATTCCATTCCATTCCTTTCTGGATGATTCCATTCCATTCCATTCCGTTCCATTTAATTCCATTCCATTCCACTCTGGTTGATTCCATTCCATTCCTTTCCATTCCATTCAATTCCGTTCCATTCCATACCATTCGGGTTGATTCCATCCAATTCCATTCCATTCCATTGCATTCCACTCCATTCCATTCCATTCCTTTCGCGTCAATAACGTTCCATTCCATTCCATTCCATTCCATTCCACTCCATTCCATTCGGATTGATTCCATTCCCTTTCATTCCATCCCATTCCATTGCATTCCATTCCATTCCATTCGCTTTGATTCCATTCCATTCCATTCCATTCCATTCCATTCCATTCCATTCCATTCCATTCCATTCGGGTTGATTCCCTATCCTTCCCTTCCATTCCATTCCATTCCATTCCATTCCATTCCATTCCATTCCATTCCTGTTCATTCCATTCCATTCCATTCCATTCCATTCCATTCCATTCCATTAGGATTGATTCCATTCCATTCCATTCCATTCCATTCCACTCCTTTCTGGTTGATTCCTTTCCATTCCATTCCATTCCATTCCATTCCATTCCATTCCATTCCTTTTTGGTTGATTCCATTCCATTCCATTCCATTCCATTCCATTAGGGTTGATTATATCCTATTCCATTCCATTCCATTTCATTACAATCCATTCCAGTCAGGTTGATTCCATTCCATTCCATTCCATTCCATTCCATTCCTTTCCATTCCATTGAGTTCCATTCCATTCCAATCCATTCCATTTCATTCCATTCCTTTCCAGTTGATTCCATTCCCTTCGATTCCATTTCATTCCATTCGATTCCATTCCATTCCATTCCATTCGGGTGGATTCCAATCCATTCTATTCCATTCCATTCCATTCCATTCCATTCCATTCCATTCCATTCGGGTTGATTCCCTACGCTTCCATTCCATTCAATTCCATTCCATTCGGGTTGATTCCATTCCATTCCATTCCAATCCATTCGGGTTGATTCCATCCCATTCCATTCCATTCCATTCCATTCCATTCCGTACGATTCCATTCCATTCCATTCCATTCCATTCGTGTTTATTCCATTCAAATCCATTCCTTGCATTCCATTGCATTCCATTCCAATTTATTCGGGTTGAATTCATTCCATTCCATTCCTTTCCATTCCATTCCATTCCGGCTGATTCCATTCCATTCCATTCCATTCCATTCCATTCCATTCGCGTTGATACAATTCCTTTCCATTCCATTCCATTCCATTCCATTCAATTCCATTCCGTTCCATTGCATTCCGGTTAATTCCATTCCATTCCATTCCATTCCATTCTGGTTGATTCCAATCCATTCCATTCCATTCATATCCATTTCATTCGGGTTGATTCCATTCCATTCCATTCCACTCCATTCGGGTTGATTCCATTCCATTTCATTCCATTCCATCCCATTCGATTCCATTCCATTCCATTCGGGTTGATTCCATTCCATTCCATTCCATTGCATTACAATTTGTTGCTTCCATTCCATCCAATTCCATTCCATTCCATTCGGGTTGATTCCATTCCCATCCATTCCATCCCATTCCATTCCATTCCATTTGGGTTGATTCCATTCCCTTCCATTAAATTCCATTCCATTACATTCCATTATATTCCATTTGGGTTGATTCCACATCCTTCCCTTCCATTACATTCTATTCCATTCCAATACACTCGGGTTGATTCCATACTCTTCCATTGCATTCCATTTCATTCCATTCTGGTGGATTCCATTCCATCCCATTCTATTCCATTCCATTCCATTCCATTCCATTCCATTCCATTCCATTCGCGTTATTACCATTCCATTCAATTCCATTCCATTCCATTCCATTCCAATCCATTTCATTCCATTCGGGTTTATTCCATTCCATTCCATTCCGTTCCATTCCATTCCATTCCTTGCCATTCCAGTACATTACGTTCGATTACATTCGAGTTGATTCCATTTCATTTCATTATATTCCATTACATTCGAGTTGATTCCATTGCATTCCATTCCACACCATTGCATTCAATTCCACTCCATTCCATTCCATTCCATTCCATTCGGGTTGATTCGAACCCATTCCATTCCATTCCATGCCACTCCTTTCCATTCCATTCCACTCCGTTCGGGTTGATTCCATTACATACCTCTCCATTCCATTCCATTCCATACCATTTGGGTTTATTCGAACCCACTCTGTTCCATTCCATGCCACTCCTTTCCATTCCATTCCACTCCATTCGGGTTGATTCCATTACATACCTCTCCATTCCATTTCATTCCATACCATTTGGGTTGATTCCATCCCATTCCATTCCATTCCATTCCATTCCAATCCATTCCATTCCATTCCATTCCAGTTGATTCCATTCCCTTCGATTCCATTCCATTCCATTCGATTCGGTTCCATTCCATTCCATTCGGGTGGATTCCAATCCATTCCATTCCATTCCATTCCATTCCATTAAATTCCAATCCATTTGGGTTGATTCCCTACGGTTCATTCCATTCAATTCCATTCCATTCGGGTTGATTTCATTCCATTCCACTCCAATCCATTCGGGTTGTTTCCATCCCATCCCATTCCAATCCATTCCATTCCATTCCATTCCATTCCATTCCATTCCATTCCAATCCATTCGGGTTGATTCCATCCAATTCCATTCCATTCCATTGCATTCCACTCGATTCCATTCCATTCCTTTCGCGTCAATAACGTTCCATTCCATTCCATTCCATTCCATTCCATTTCATTCCCTTTCATTCGGGTTGACTCCATTCCATTCCATTCCATTCCATTCCACTCCATTCCATTCGGATTGATTCCATTCCCTTTCATTCCATCCCATTCCATTGCATTCCATTCCATTCCATTCGCTTTGATTCTATTCCATTCCATTCCATTCCATTCCATTCCATTCCATTCGGGTTGATTCCCTATCCTTCCCTTCCATTCCATTCCATTCCATTCCATTCCATTCCATTCCATTCCTGTTCATTCCATTCCATTCCATTCCATTCCATTCCATTCCATTCCATTCCATTACATTCGGATTGATTCCATTCCATTCCTTTCCTTTCCATTGCATTGCATTCCATTCCATTCCTTTCTGGATGATTCCATTCCATTCCATTCCGTTCCATTTAATTCCATTCCATTCCACTCTGGTTGATTCCATTCCATTCCTTTCCATTCCATTCAACTCCGTTCCATTCCATACCATTCGGGTTGATTCCATCCAATTCCATTCCATTCCATTGCATTCCACTCAATTCCATTCCATTCCTTTCGCGTCAATAACGTTCCATTCCATTCCATTCCATTCCATTACATTTCATTCCATTCGGGTTGATTCCATTCCATTCCATTCCATTCCATTCCATTCCATTAAATTACATTTGCGTGGATTCCATTCCATTGCATTCCATTCCATTCCATTCCATGCCTTGCTATTCCAATCCATTACGTTAGAATTCATTAGGGTTGATTCCATTCCACTCCATTCCACTCCATTCCATTCCATTCCACACCATTCCATTCCATTCCATTCCATTCCACTCCATTCGGGTTGATTCTATTCCATTCCTCTCAAATACGTTAATGCCAAAACATTCCGGGTGATTCCATCCCATTCCATTCCATTCCATTCCATTCCCTACCATTCCATACGGGTTGACTCCAATTCATTCCATTCCATTCCATTCCATGCCAGTAGATTCCATTCCATTCCATTCCATTCCATTCCATTCCATTCCCTGCCATTCCATTCCATTCCATTGCATTCGAGTGGATTCCAATCCATTTAATTCCATTCCATTCCTTTCCATTCTAATCCATTCGGTTTGATTCCCTACGCTTCCATTCCATTCAATTACATTCCACTCGGGTTGATTCCATTCCATTCCACTCCATTCCATTACATTCGGGTTGATTCCATTCCCTTCCATTCCACTCCATTGCATTCCCTTCCATACCATTCCATTCCATTCTGGTTGAATCCATTCCATTCCATTTCATTCCATTCCATTCCATTCCATTCCATTCCATTCCATTCCGGTTGATCCCATATCCTTCCTTTCCATTCCATTCCATTCCATTCCAATCCATTCGGGTTGATTCCATACTCTTGCATTGCATTCCATTTCATTCGATAAGGTTTGATTCCATTCCGTTCCATTCCATTCCATTCCATTCGGGTTGATTCTATTCCATACCATTCCATTCCATTCCATTCCATGCCATTCCATTCGGGTTGATTCCTTATCCTTCCCTTCCGTTCCATTCCATTCCATTCCAATCCATTCGGGTTGATTCCAAACGCTTCCATTCCATTCCATTCCATTCGTGTTGATTCCAACCCATTCCATTCCATTCCGTTCGCCTTGATAACATTCCATTCCATTGAATTCCCTTCTGGTTGATTCCATTCCATTCAATTCCATTCCATTCCATTCCATTCCTTTCTGGATGGTTCCATTCCATTCCATTCCATTCCATTTCATTCCATTCCATTCCTTTCGGGTGGATTCCACTCCATTCCTTTCCATTCCATTCCATTCCTTTTAATTCCAATGCATTCCATTCCATTCTTGTTGATTCCTTCCCGTTACATTCCATTCCATTCCATTCCATTCCACTCCATTCCAGTCAGGTTGATTCCATTGCATTGCATTCCATTCCATTCCATTCCATTCCATTCCATTCCATTCCATTCCATTCCATTACTTTCTGTTCCATTTGGGGTGATTTCATTCCCTTCCATTTCTTCCATTCCATTGCATTCAATTCCATTCCATTCCATTAGGGATGATTATATCCCATTCCATTCCATTCCATTTCATTCCACTCCATTCCAGTCAGGTTGATTCCATTCCATTCCATTCCATTGCATTCCATTCGGGTTGATTCAATTCCATTTCATTCCATTCCACTCCATGCGGGTTGATTCCATTCCATTCCTCTCCATTCCATTCCATTCCATACCATTTGGGTTGATTCCGTCCCGTTCCATTCCATTGCATTCCATTCCAATCCATTCCATTCCATTCCATTCCATTCCAGTTGATTCCATTCCTTTGTATTCCATTCCATTCCATTCGATTCCAGTCCATTCCATTCCATTCGGGTGGATTCCAGTCCATTCCATTCCATTCCATTCCATTCCATTCCATTCCATTCCACTCGGGTAGATTCCATTCCACTCCATTCCATTCCATTACAATTTGTTGCTTCCATTCCATCCAATTCCATTCCATTCCATTCGGGGTGATTCCATTTCCATCCATTCCATCCCATTCCATTCCATTCCATTAGGGTTGATTCCATTCCGTTCCATTCCATTACATTCAATTACATTCCATTCCATTTGGGTTGATTCCACATCCTTCCCTTCCATTACATTCTATTCCTTTCCAATACACTCGGGTTGATTCCATACGCTTCCATTGCATTCCATTTCATTCCATTCTGGTGGATTCCATTCCATCCCATTCTATTCCATTGCATTCCATTCCATTCCATTCCATTCCATTCCATTCCATTCCATTAGGGTTGTTTCCATTCCATTCCTTTTCATTACATTACATTCGGGTTGATTCCATTCCATTCCATTCCATTTCATTCCATTCCATGGCATTCCAATCCATTACATTCGTTTCCATTCGGGTTGATTCCATTCCATTCCATTCCACTCCATTGCATTCCATTCCACTCCGTTCCATTCCATTCCATTCCATTCGGGTTGATTCCATCCCATCCCATTAGATTCCATTCCATTCCTTTGCATTTGGGTTGATACCATTCTATTCCATTCCTTTCCATTCCATTCAATTCCGTTCCATTCCATTCTATTCGGATTGATTACATTCCTTCCCACTCCATTGCATTCCATTCCATTCCATTCCATTCCATTCCATCCGTGTTGATTCCATTCCCTTATATTCCATTCCATTCCATTCCATTCCATTCCATTCCATTCCTTTCTGGTTGATTCCTTTCCATTCCATTCCATTCCAATCCATTCTATTCCATTCCATTCCTTTCTGGTTGATTCCTTTCCATTCCATTCCATTCCATTCCATTCCATTCCATTAGGGTTGATTATATCCAATTCCATTCCATTCCATTTCATTACAATCCATTCCAGTCAAGTTGATTCCATTCCATTCCATTGCATTCCATTCCATTCCATTCCATTCCATTCCATTCCATTCCGGTTGATTCCATTCAATTCCATTCCATTCGAATCCATTCGGGTTGATTCCATTCCATTCCTCTCCATTCCATTCCATTCCATACCATTTGGGTTGATTCCATCCCATTCCATTCCATTCCATTCCATTCCAATCCATTCCATTCCACTCCATTCCATTCCAGTTTATTCCATTCCGTTCGATTCCATTCCATTCCATTCGATTCCGTTCCATTCCATTCCATTCGTGTGGATTCCAATCCATTGTATTCCATTCCATTCCATTCCATTTAATTCCATTCCATTCGGGTTGATTCCATTCCATTCCATTCCAATCCATTCGGGTTGTTTCCATCCCATTTCATTCCATTCCATTCCATTCCATTCCATTCCATTCCATTCCGTTTGATTCCATTCCATTCCATTCCATTCCATTCCATTCCATTCCATTCCATTCGGGTTGATTCCACTCCGTTCCATTGCTTCCATTCCATTCCGGTTGATTCCATTCCATTCCATTCCATTCCATTCCATTCCATTCCATTCGCGTTGATACCATTCCTTTCCATTCCATTCCATTCCATTCCAATCCATTCCATTCGGGATAATTCATTTCCATTCCATTCCATTCCATTACATTCGGGTTCATTCCATTCCATTCCATTCCATTCCATTCCATGCCATTCCAATCCACTACATTCTATTCCATTCGGGTTGATTCCATGCCCTTCCATTCCACTCCATTGCACTCCGTTCCATTCCATTCCATTCAATTCGGGTGGATTCCATCACATTCCCTTCCATTCCATTCCATGCCACTCCATTCCAGTCAGGTTGATTCCATTTCATTCCATTCCATTCCATTCCATTCCATTCCATACCTTTCAGGTTGATTCCATTCCATTCCATTCCATTCCATTCCATTCCATTCGGGTTTATTTCATTCCATTCCATTCCAATCCATTCCACTCCATTCTATTCTATTTCATAGCATTCTGGTAAATTCCATTCCATTCCATTCCATTCCATTCCATTCCATTCCATTCCATTCCCTTCCATTCGGGTTGACTCCATTCCATACCATTCCATTCCATTCCACTCCATTCCATTCGGATTGATTAGATTCCCTTCCATTCCATCCCATTCCATTGCATTCCATTCCATTCCATTCGCGTTGATTCCATTCCATTCCATTCCATTCCATTCCATTCCATTCGGGTTGATTCCATATCCTTCCATTCCATTCCATTCCATTCCATTCCATTCCATTCCATTCCATTCCTGTTCATTCCATTCCATTCCATTCCATTCCATTGCATTCCATTCCATTCGGATTGTTTCCATTCCATTCCTTTCCGTTGCATTCCACTCCATTCCATTACTTTCTGGATGATTCCATTCCATTCCATTCCATTTAATTCCATTCCATTCCACTCTGGTTGATTCCATTCCATTCCTTTCCATTCCATTCAATTCCGTTCCATTCCATTCCATTCGGGTTGATTCCATCCAATTCCATTCCATTCCATTCCATTCTTCTCCATACCTGTCAGGTTGATTCCATTCCATTCCATTGCATTCCACTCCATTCCATTCCATTCCATTCGCGTCAATAACTTTCCACTCCATTCCATTCCATTCCGTTTGCGTCAATAACGTTCGATTCCATTCCATTCCATTACATTACATTTCATTCCATTCGTGTTGATTCCATTCCATTCCATTCCATTCCATTCCATTACTTTCGGGGTGATTCCATTTCATTGCATTCCATTCCATTCCATTCCATGCCATGCTATTCCAATCCATTACGTTAGAATCCATTAGGGTTGATTCCATTACACTCCATTCCACTCCATTGCATTCCATTCCACTCCATTCCATTCCATTCCATTGCACTCTATTCTGGTTGATTCCATTCCATTCCTCTCCGTTACATTAAATTCCATAACATTCCGGTTGATTCCATCCCATTCCATTCCATTCCATTCCATTCCCTTCCATTCCATACGGGTTGACACCAATTCATTCCATTCCATTCCATTCCATTCCATTCCATTCCAGTAGATTCCATTCCATTCCATTCCATTAAATTCCATTGCATTCCATTCCATTGCATTCGAGTGGATTCCAATCCATTTAATTCCATTCCATTCCATTCCATTCTAATCCATTCGGTTTGATTCCCTACGCTTCCATTCCATTCAATTCCATTCGCCTCGGGTTGATTCCATTCCATTCCACTCCATTCCATTACATTTGGGTTGATTCCATTCCATTCCATTCCACTCCGTTGCATTCCCTTCCATTCCATTCCATTCCATTCGGGTTGATTCCATCCAATTCCATTCCATTCCATTCCCCTCCATTCCGGTGAGGTTGATTCCATTCCATTCCATTCCATTCCATTCCATTCCATTCCATTCCATTCCATTCCATTCGGGTTGATTCCATTCCATTCCATTCCATTCCATTCCATTCCATTCCATTCCATTCCATTCCCTTCCATTCCATTCCATTCCCTTCAATTCCATTCCATTCCATTCCATTTGGGTTGTTTCCATTCCATTCCATTCCGTTCGACTCCTTTCCACCCAATTCCTTTGCATTCCATACCATTCTGCTTGACTCCATCCCATTCCATTCCATTCTATTCCATTCCATTCCATTCCATTCCACTCGGTTTGATTCGATTCGATTCCATTCCCTTCCATTCCATTCCATTCCATTCGGGTTGATTCCATTCGCTTCCATTCCTTCCATTCCATTGAATTCCATTCCATTTTATTCGGGTTGATTCCATTCCATTCCATTCCATTCCATTCCATTCCATTCGGGTTGATTCCATATCCTTCCTTTCCATTCCATTCCATTCCATTCCAATCCATTCGGGTTGATTCCATACTCTTGCATTGCATTCCATTTCATTCCATAAGGGTTGATTGCATTCCGTTCCATTCCTTCCATTCCATTGCATTCCATTCCTTTCCATTCGGGTTGATTCCATTCCATTCCATTCCATTCCATTCCATTCCATTCCATTCCATGCCATTCCAATCCATTACATTCTGTTCCATTTGGGTTGATTCCATTCCATTCCATTCAACTCCATTGCATTCCATTCCACTCCTTTCTAATCCATTCCATTCTATTCGTGTGGATTCCATCCCATTCCATTCCATGCCACTCCATTCCAGTCAGGTTGATACCATTTCATTCCATTCCATTCCATTCAATTCCATTCCGTTCCATTGCATTCCGGTTAATTCCATTCCATTCCATTCCATTCCATTCTGGTTGATTCCAATCCATTCCATTCCATTCATATCCATTTCATTCGGGTTGATTCCATTCCATTCCATTCCACTCCATTCGGGTTGATTCCATTCCATTTCATTCCATTCCATCCCATTCGATTCCATTCCATTCCATTCGGGTTGATTCCATTCCATTCCATTCCATTGCATTACAATTTGTTGCTTCCATTCCATCCAATTCCATTCCATTCCATTCGGGTTGATTCCATTCCCATCCATTCCATCCCATTCCATTCCATTCCATTAGGGTTGATTCCATTCCCTTCCATTAAATTCCATTCCATTACATTCCATTATATTCCATTTGGGTTGATTCCACATCCTTCCCTTCCATTACATTCTATTCCATTCCAATACACTCGGGTTGATTCCATACGCTTCCATTGCATTCCATTTCATTCCATTCTGGTGGATTCCATTCCATCCCATTCTATTCCATTCCATTCCATTCCATTCCATTCCATTCCATTCCATTCCATTCGCGTTATTACCATTCCATTCAATTCCATTCCATTCCATTCCATTCCAATCCATTCCATTCGGGTTTATTCCATTCCATTCCATTCCGTTCCATTCCATTCCATTCATTGCCATTCCAGTACATTACGTTCGATTACATTCGAGTTGATTCCATTTCATTTCATTATATTCCATTACATTCGAGTTGATTCCATTGCATTCCATTCCACACCATTGCATTCAATTCCACTCCATTCCATTCCATTCCATACCATTTGGGTTGATTCGAACCCACTCCATTCCATTCCATGCCACTCCTTTCCATTCCATTCCACTCCATTCGGGTTGATTCCATTACATACCTCTCCATTCCATTTCATTCCATACCATTTGGGTTGATTCCATCCCATTCCATTCCATTCCATTCCATTCCAATCCATTCCATTCCATTCCATTCCAGTTGATTCCATTCCCTTCGATTCCATTCCATTCCATTCGATTCGGTTCCATTCCATTCCATTCGGGTGGATTCCAATCCATTCCATTCCATTCCATTCCTTTCCATTAAATTCCAATCCATTTGGGTTGATTCCCTACGGTTCATTCCATTCAATTCCATTCCATTCGGGTTGATTTCATTCCATTCCACTCCAATCCATTCGGGTTGTTTCCATCCCATCCCATTCCAATCCATTCCATTCCATTCCATTCCATTCCATTCCATTCCATTCCATTCCATTCCATTCCGTTTGATTCCATTCCATTCCATTCCATTCCATTCCATTCCATTCCAATCCATTCGGGTTGATTCCATTCCGTTCCATTCCATTCCGGTTGATTCCATTCCATTCCATTCCATTCCATTACATTCGCGTTGATACCATTCCTTTCCATTCCATTCCATTCCATTCCAATCCATTCCATTCGGGATGATTCAATTCCATTCCATTACATTCCATTCCATTACATTCGGGTTGATTCCATTCCATTCCATTCCATTCCATTCCATTCCATTGCATTCCATTCCATTCCATGCCATTCCAATCCACTACATTCTATTCCATTCGGGTTGATTCCATACCCTTCCATTCCACTCCATTGCATTCCATTCCACTCCATTCCATTCAATTCGGGTGGATTCCATCCCATTCCCTTCCATTCAATTCCATGCCACTCCATTCCAGTCAGGTTGATTCCATTTCATTCCATTCCATTCCATTCCATTGCATTCCATTCGATTCCATTCCTTTCAGGTTGATTTCATTCCATTCCAGTCAATTCCATTCCATTGCATTCCATTCCATTCCATTCGGGTTTATTTCATTCCATTCCATTCCAATCCATTCCACTCCATTCCATTCCATGTCATACCATTCTGGTAATTTCCATTCCATTCCATTTCATTCCCTTCCATTCGGGTTGACTCCATTCCATTCCATTCCATTCCATTCCATTCCACTCCATTCCATTCGGATTGATTCCATTCCCTTTCATTCCATCCCATTCCATTGCATTCCATTCCATTCCATTCGCTTTGATTCCATTCCATTCCATTCCATTCCATTCCATTCCATTCCATTCCATTCCATTCCATTCGGGTTGATTCCCTATCCTTCCCTTCCATTCCATTCCATTCCATTCCATTCCATTCCATTCCATTCCATTCCTGTTCATTCCATTCCATTCCATTCCATTCCATTCCATTCCATTACTTTACATTCGGGTTGATTCCATTCCGTTGGATTCCATTCCATTCCATTCCATGCCATGCTACTCCAATCCATTACGTTAGAATCCATTAGGGTTGATTCCATTCCACTCAATTACACTCCATTGCATTCCCTTCCACAGCATTCCATTCCATTCCATTCCATTCCTCTCCATTGTTGTTGATTCCATTCCGTTCCTCTCCATTACATTCCATTCCATAACATTCTCGTTGTTTCCATCCCATTCCATTCCATTCCATTCCATTCCGTTCCATTCCATACGGGTTGATTCCAACTCATTCCATTCCATTCCATTCCATTCCAGTAGATTGCATTCCCTTTGATTCCATTCCATTCCATTCGATTCCATTCCATTCCATTCCATTGCACTCGAGTGTATTCCAATCCATTTAATTCCATTCCATTCCAATCCGTTCGGTTTGATTCCCTACGCTTCTATTCCATTCAATTCCATTCCACTCGGGTTGATTCCATTCCATTCCACTCCATTCCCTTACATTCGTGTTGATTCCATTCCATTCCATTCCATTCCACTCCATTGCATTGCCTTCCATTCCATACCATTCCATTCGGGTTGATTCCATCCCATTGCATTCCATTCCATTCAATTCCATTTCCCTCCATTCCAGTGAGGTTGATTCCATTCCATTCCATTCCATTCCATTCGGGTTGATCCCATTCCATTCCTTTCCATTCAATTCCATTCCATTCCTTTCCATCCCATTCCATTCCATTCCATTCAGGTTGTTTCCATTCCATTCCATTCCATTCCATTCCATTCGACTCCATTCCCTGCCGTTCCATACCATTCTGGTTTACTCCATCCCATTCCCTTCCCTTCCATTCCATTCCATTCCATTCGGGTAAATTCCAATCCCTTCCATTCCTTCCATTCCATTGCATTCCATTACATTTTATTCGGGTTGATTCCATTCCATTCCATTCCAATCCATTCAATTCCATTCCATTCCATTCGGGTTGATTCCATCCCATCCCATTAGATTCCATTCCATTCCATTGTATTTGGGTTGATATCATTCCATTCCATTCCTTTCCTTTCCATTCAATTCCGTTCCATTCCATTCCATTCGGGTTGATTACATTCCCTTCCACTCCATTGCATTCCATTCCATTCCATTCCATTCCATTCCAATCCATTCCATTCCTTTCTGGTTGATTCCATTCCATTCCATTCCATTCCATTCCATTCCATTCCCTTCCATTCCCTTCCATTAAGGTTGATAATATTCTATGCCATTCCATTCCATTTCTTTCCATTCCATTCCAGTCAGGCTGATTCCATTCCATTCCATTCCATTCCATTCCATTCCATTCCATTCCATTCAATTCGAGTTGATTCAATTCCATTCCATTAAATTCCACTCCATTCTGGTTGATTCCATTCCATTCCTCTCCATTCCATTCCATTCCATACCATTTGGGTTGATTCCATCGCATTCCATTCCATTCCAATCCATTCCATTCCATTCCATTCCAGTTGATTCCTTTCCCTTCGATTCCATTCCATTCCATTCGATTCTGGTCCATTCCATTACATTCGGGTGGATTCCAATCCATTCCATTCCATTCCATTCCATTCCATTCCAATCCATTCGGGTTGATTCCCTGCGCTTCCATTCCATTCAATTCCATTCCATTCGGGTTGATTCCATTCCATTCCATTCCATTCCAATCCATTCGGGTTGATTCCATCCCATTCCATTCCATTCCATTCCATTCCGTTTGATTCCATTCCATTCCATTCCATTCCATTCGGTTTTATTCCATTCCCATCCATTCCTTCCATTCCATTGCAATCCATTCCATTTTATACGGGTTGATTCCATTCCATTCCATTCCATTCCATTCCTGTTGATTCCATTCCATTCCATTCCATTCCATTCCATTCTGGTTGATTGCATTCCATTCCATTCCATTGCATTCCAATTTCTTGATTCCATTCCATCCAATTCCATTCCATTCCATTCGGGTTGATTCGATTCACATCCATTCCATCCCATTCCATTCCATTCCATTAGGGTTGGTTCCTTTCCGTTCCATTCCATTCCATTCCATTCCATTCCATTCCCTTCCAATCCATTCCATTCCATTTGGGTTGATTCCATAACCTTCCCTTCCATTCCATTCTATTCCATTCCAATACACTCGGGTTGATTCCATACGCTTCCATTGCATTCCATTTCATTCCATTCTGGTGGATTCCATTCCATCCCATTCCATTCCATTCCATTCCAATCCATTCCATTCCATTCCATTCCATTCCAGTTGATTATATTCCCTTCGATTCCATTCCATTCCATTCGATTCCGGTCCATTCCATTCCATTCGGGTGGATTCCAATCCATTCCATTCCATTCCATTCCAATCCATTCGGGTTGATACCCTATGCGTCCATTCCATTCAATTCCATTCCATTCGGGTTGATTCCGTTCCATTCCATTCCAATCCATTCGTGTTGATTCCATCCCATCCCATTCCATTCCATTCCATTCCATTCCATTCCATTCCATTCCGTTTGATTCCATTCCATTCCATTCCATTCCATTCAATTCCATTCGGGTTTATTCCATTCCCATCCATTCCTTCCGTTCCATTGCATTCCATTGCATTTTATTCGGTTTGATTCCATTCCATTCCATTCCATTCCATTCCATTCCGGTTGATTCCATTCCATTCCATTCCATTCCATTCCATTCCATCCCATCCCATCCCATCCCATCCCATCCCATTCCATTCCATTCCATTCCATTCGGTTTGATTCCATTCCATTCCATTCCATTGCATTCCAATTTGTTGATTCCATTCCATCCAATTCCATTCCATTCCATTCGGGTTGATTCCATTCACATCCATTCCATCCCATTCCATTCCATTCCATTCGATTAGTGTTGGTTCCATTCCATTCCATTCCATTCTATTCCATTCCAATACACTCGGTTTGATTCCATACGCTTTCATTGCATTCCATTTCATTCCATTCTGGTGGATTCCATTCCATCCCATTCTATTCCATTCCAATCCATTCCATTCCATTCCATTCCAATCCATTCCATTCAATACCTTTCACGTTAATACCATTCCATTCCATTCCATTCCATTCCATTCCATTGCATTACATTCCATTTCATTCCATTCGGGTTGATTCCATTCCATTCCATTCAGTACCATTCCATTCCATTCCTTGCCATTCCAATCCATTACGTTCGATTACATTCGGGTTGATTCCATTCCTTTGCATTATATTCCACTACATTCGGGTTGATTCCATTCCATTCCATTCCACTCCATTCCATTCCATTCTTTTCCATTCGGGTTGATTCCATCCCATCCCATTAGAGTGCATTCCATTCCTTTGCATTTGGGTTGATACCATTCCATTCCATTCCTTTCCATTCCAGTCAATTCCGTTCCATTCCATTCCATTCGGGTTGATTACATTCCCTTCCACTCCATTGCATTCCATTCCATTCCATTCCATTCCTTTCGGGTTGATTCCATTCCCTTATATTCCATTCCATTCCATTCCATTCCATACCATTCCATTCCATTCCATTCCTTTGTGGTTGATTCTATAACATTCCTTTCCATTCCATTCCATTCCATTCCATTCCATTCCATTCCATTCCATTCGGGTTGATTCCTTTCCATTCCATTCCATTCCATTCTATTCCATTCCATTCCATTCCATTCCATTCGGGTTGTTTCCATTGCATTCCTTTCCATTCCATTCCATTCCACTCCATTCCATGCCATTCCATTCCATTTGGGTTCATTCCATCAAATTCCATTCTTTTCCACTCCATTCCATTCCATTCCAATCCAATCCATTCGTTTTGATTCCATTCCATTCCATTCCATTCGTGTGGATTCCATTCCCTTCGATTCCTTCCATTCCATTGCATTCCATTCCATTTTATTCGGGTTGATTCCATTCCATTGCATTCCATTCCATTCCATTGCAATCCATTCGGGTTGATTCCATACACTTCCATTCCATTCCATTCCATTCCATTACATTACATTAGGGTTGATTCCATTCCATTTCTTTCCATAACATTACATTCCGGTTGATTCCATTCCATTCCATTCTATTCCATTCCATCGCATTCCAATCCATTACATTCGATTCCATTCGGGTTGATTCCATGCCATTGTATTCCAATCCATTGCATTCCATTACACTCCATTCCATTCCATTCCATTCCATTCGGGTTGATTCCATCCCATGCCATTGTATTCCATTCCATTTCATTGCATTTGTGTTGATACCATTCCATTCCATTCCTTTCCATTCAATTCAATTCCGTTCCGTTCCATTACATTCGGGTTGATTACATTCCCTTCCACTCCATTGCATTCCATTCCATTCCATTCCAGTCGGGTTGATTCCATTCCCTTATATTCCATTCCATTCCATTCCATTCCATTTCTTTCTGGTTAATTCCATTCCATTCCATTCCATTCCATTCCATTCCATTCCATTTCATTACGGTTGATTATATCCTATTCCATTCCAATCCATTTCTTTCTAATCCATTCCAGTCAGATTGATTCCATTCCATTCCATTCCATTCCATTCCATTCCATTCCATTCCATTCCATTCCATTCCATTCTGGTTGATTCCATTGAATTCCATTCCATTCTACTCCATTCGGGTTGATTCCATTCCATTCCTCTCCATTCCATTCCATTCCATACCATTTCAGTTGATTCCATCCCATTCCATTCCATTCCATTCCATTCCAATCCATTCCCTTCCATTCCATTCCATTCCAGTTGATTCCATTCCCTTCGATTCCATTCCATTCCATTCGATTCCGTTCCATTCCATTCCATTCGGGTGGATTCCAATCCATTCCATTACATTCCATTCCATTCCATTCCATTCCATTCCATTCCATTCCATTGCATTCCGGTTGATTCCCTATGCTTCCATTCCATTCAATTCCATTCCATTCGGTTTGATTCCATTCCATTCCATTCCAATCCATTCGGGTTGATTCCATCCCATTCCATTCCATTCCATTCCATTCCGTACGATTCCATTCCTTTCCATTCCATTCCATTCCATTCCATTCCATTCGTGTTTATTACATTCCCATCCATTCCTTCCATTCCATTGCATTCCATTCCATTTTATTCGGGTTGAATTGATTCCATTCCATTCCATTCCATTCCATTCCATTCCGGTTGATTCCATTCCATTCCATTCCATTGCATTCCATTCCATTCCATTCGCGTTGATACCATTACTTTCCATTCCATTCCATTCCATTCCATTCGGGTTGATTCCATTCCATTCCATTCCATTCCATTACATTCGGGTTGATTCCATTCCATTCCATTCCATTCCATTGCATTCCATGCCATTCCAATCCTTTACATTCTATTCCATTCGGGTTGATTCCATTCCATTCCATTCAACTACATTGCATTCCATTCCACTCCTTTCTATTCCATTCCATTCCATTCGTGTGGATTCCATCCCATTCCATTCCATGCCACTCCATTCCAGTCAGGTTGATACCACTCCGTTCCATTCCATTCCATTCCATTCCATTACATTATATTATATTCCATTTGGGGTGATTCCACATCCTTCCCTTCCATTACATTCTATTCCATTCCAGTACTCTCGGGTTGATTCCATACGGTTCCATTGCATTCCATTTCATTCCATTCTGGTGGATTCCATTCCATCCCATTCTATTCCATTCCATTCCATTCCATTCCATTCCATTCGCGTTATTACCATTCCATTCAATTCCATTCCATTCCATTCCATTCCAATCCATTTCATTCCATTCGGGTTTATTCCATTCCATTCCATTCCGTTCCATTCCATTCCATTCCTTGCCATTCCAGTACATTACGTTCGATTACATTCGAGTTGATTCCATTTCATTTCATTATATTCCATTACATTCGAGTTGATTCCATTGCATTCCATTCCACACCATTGCATTCAATTCCACTCCATTCCATTCCATTCCATTCCATTCGGGTTGAATCGAACCCATTCCATTCCATTCCATGCCACTCCTTTCCATTCCATTCCACTCCGTTCGGATTGATTCCATTACATACCTCTCCATTCCATTCCATTCCATACAATTTGGGTTGATTCGAACCCACTCCATTCCATTCCATGCCACTCCTTTCCATTCCATTCCACTCCATTCGGGTTGATTCCATTACATACCTCTCCATTCCATTTCATTCCATACCATTTGGGTTGATTCCATCCCATTCCATTCCATTCCATTCCATTCCAATCCATTCCATTCCATTCCATTCCAGTTGATTCCATTCCCTTCGATTCCATTCCATTCCATTCGATTCGGTTCCATTCCATTCCATTCGGGTGGATTCCAATCCATTCCATTCCATTCCATTCCTTTCCATTAAATTCCAATCCATTTGGGTTGATTCCCTACGGTTCATTCCATTCAATTCCATTCCATTCGGGTTGATTTCATTCCATTCCACTCCAATCCATTCGGGTTGTTTCCATCCCATCCCATTCCAATCCATTCCATTCCATTCCATTCCATTCCATTCCATTCCGTTTGATTCCATTCCATTCCATTCCATTCCATTCCATTCCATTCCATTCCAATCCATTCGGGTTGATTCCATTCCGTTCCATTCCATTCCGGTTGATTCCATTCCATTCCATTCCATTCCATTACATTCGCGTTGATACCATTCCTTTCCATTCCATTCCATTCCATTCCAATCCATTCCATTCGGGATGATTCAATTCCATTCCATTCCATTCCATTCCATTACATTCGGGTTGATTCCATTCCATTCCATGCCATTCCATTCCATTCCATTGCATTCCATTCCATTCCATGCCATTCCAATCCACTACATTCTATTCCATTCGGGTTGATTCCATACCCTTCCATTCCACTCCATTGCATTCCATTCCACTCCATTCCATTCAATTCGGGTGGATTCCATCCCATTCCCTTCCATTCAATTCCATGCCACTCCATTCCAGTCAGGTTGATTCCATTTCATTCCATTCCATTCCATTCCATTGCATTCCTTTCGATTCCATTCCTTTCAGGTTGATTTCATTCCATTCCAGTCAATTCCATTCCATTGCATTCCATGCCATTCCATTCGGGTTTATTTCATTCCATTCCATTCCAATCCATTCCACTCCATTCCATTCCATGTCATACCATTCTGGTAATTTCCATTCCATTCCATTCCATTCCATTTCATTCCCTTCCATTCGGGTTGACTCCATTCCATTCCATTCCATTCCATTCCACTCCATTCCATTCGGATTGATTCCATTCCCTTTCATTCCATCCCATTCCATTGCATTCCATTCCATTCCATTCGCTTTGATTCCATTCCATTCCATTCCATTCCATTCCATTCCATTCCATTCCATTCCATTCGGGTTGATTCCCTATCCTTCCCTTCCATTCCATTCCATTCCATTCCATTCCATTCCATTCCATTCCTGTTCATTCCATTCCATTCCATTCCATTCCATTCCATTCCATTCCATTACATTCGGATTGATTCCATTCCATTCAATTCCTTTCCATTGCATTGCATTCCATTCCATTCCTTTCTGGATGATTCCATTCCATTCCATTCCGTTCCATTTAATTCCATTCCATTCCACTCTGGTTGATTCCATTCCATTCCTTTCCATTCCATTCAATTCCGTTCCATTCCATACCATTCGGGTTGATTCCATCCAATTCCATTCCATTCCATTGCATTCCACTCCATTCCATTCCATTCCTTTCGCGTCAATAACGTTCCATTCCATTCCATTCCATTCCATTCCACTCCATTCCATTCGGATTGATTCCATTCCCTTTCATTCCATCCCATTCCATTGCATTCCAATCCATTCCATTCGCTTTGATTCCATTCCATTCCATTCCATTCCATTCCATTCCATTCCATTCCATTCGGGTTGTTTCCCTATCCTTCCCTTCCATTCCATTCCATTCCATTCCATTCCATTCCATTCCATTCCATTCCTGTTCATTCCATTCCATTCCATTCCATTCCATTCCATTAGGATTGATTCCATTCCATTCCATTCCATTCCATTCCACTCCTTTCTGGTTGATTCCTTTCCATTCCATTCCATTCCATTCCATTCCATTCCATTCCATTCCATTCCTTTTTGGTTGATTCCATTCCATTCCATTCCATTCCATTCCATTAGGGTTGATTATATCCTATTCCATTCCATTCCATTTCATTACAATCCATTCCAGTCAGGTTGATTCCATTCCATTCCATTCCATTCCATTCCATTCCATTCCTTTCCATTCCATTGATTTCCATTCCATTCCAATCCATTCCATTTCATTCCATTCCTTTCCAGTTGATTCCATTCCCTTCGATTCCATTTCATTCCATTCGATTCCATTCCATTCCATTCCATTCGGGTGGATTCCAATCCATTCCATTCCATTCCATTCCATTCCATTCCATTCCGTTTGATTCCATTCCATTCCATTCCATTCCATTCGGTTTTATTCCATTCCCATCCATTCCTTCCATTCCATTGCAATCCATTCCATTTTATACGGGTTGATTCCATCCCATTCCATTCCATTCCATTCCTGTTGATTCCATTCCATTCCATTCCATTCCATTCCATTCTGGTTGATTGCATTCCATTCCATTCCATTGCATTCCAATTTCTTGATTCCATTCCATCCAATTCCATTCCATTCCATTCGGGTTGATTCGATTCACATCCATTCCATCCCATTCCATTCCATTCCATTAGGGTTGGTTCCTTTCCGTTCCATTCCATTCCATTCCATTCCATTCCATTCCCTTCCAATCCATTCCATTCCATTTGGGTTGATTCCATAACCTTCCCTTCCATTCCATTCTATTCCATTCCAATACACTCGGGTTGATTCCATACGCTTCCATTGCATTCCATTTCATTCCATTCTGGTGGATTCCATTCCATCCCATTCCATTCCATTACATTCCAATCCATTCCATTCCATTCCATTCCATTCCAGTTGATTATATTCCCTTCGATTCCATTCCATTCCATTCGATTCCGGTCCATTCCATTCCATTCGGGTGGATTCCAATCCATTCCATTCCATTCCATTCCAATCCATTCGGGTTGATACCCTATGCGTCCATTCCATTCAATTCCATTCCATTCGGGTTGATTCCATTCCATTCCATTCCAATCCATTCGTGTTGATTCCATCCCATTCCATTCCATTCCATTCCATTCCATTCCATTCCATTCCATTCCATTCCATTCCATTCCGTTTGATTCCATTCCATTCCATTCCATTCCATTCAATTCCATTCGGGTTTATTCCATTCCCATCCATTCCTTCCGTTCCATTGCATTCCATTGCATTTTATTCGGTTTGATTCCATTCCATTCCATTCCATTCCATTCCATTCCATTCCGGTTGATTCCATTCCATTCCATTCCATTCCATTCCATTCCATCCCATCCCATCCCATCCCATCCCATTCCATTCCATTCCATTCCATTCGGTTTGATTCCATTCCATTCCATTCCATTGCATTCCAATTTGTTGATTCCATTCCATCCAATTCCATTCCATTCCATTCGGGTTGATTCCATTCACATCCATTCCATCCCATTCCATTCCATTCCATTCGATTAGTGTTGGTTCCATTCCATTCCATTCCATTCTATTCCATTCCAATACACTCGGTTTGATTCCATACGCTTTCATTGCATTCCATTTCATTCCATTCTGGTGGATTCCATTCCATCCCATTCTATTCCATTCCAATCTATTCCATTCCATTCCATTCCAATCCATTCCATTCAATACCTTTCGCGTTAATACCATTCCATTCCATTCCATTCCATTCCATTCCATTCCATTGCATTACATTCCATTTCATTCCATTCGGGTTGATTCCATTCCATTCCATTCAGTACCATTCCATTCCATTCCTTGCCATTCCAATCCATTACGTTCGATTACATTCGGGTTGATTCCATTCCTTTGCATTATATTCCACTACATTCGGGTTGATTCCATTCCATTCCATTCCACTCCATTCCATTCCATTCTTTTCCATTCGGGTTGATTCCATCCCATCCCATTAGAGTGCATTCCATTCCTTTGCATTTGGGTTGATACCATTCCATTCCATTCCTTTCCATTCCAGTCAATTCCGTTCCATTCCATTCCATTCGGGTTGATTACATTCCCTTCCACTCCATTGCATTCCATTCCATTCCATTCCATTCCTTTCGGGTTGATTCCATTCCCTTATATTCCATTCCATTCCATTCCATACCATTCCATTCCATTCCATTCCTTTGTGGTTGATTCTATAACATTCCTTTCCATTCCATTCCATTCCATTCCATTCCATTCCATTCCATTCCATTCCATTCGGGTTGATTCCTTTCCATTCCATTCCATTCCATTCTATTCCATTCCATTCCATTCCATTCCATTCGGGTTGTTTCCATTGCATTCCTTTCCATTCCATTCCATTCCACTCCATTCCATGCCATTCCATTCCATTTGGGTTCATTCCATCAAATTCCATTCTTTTCCACTCCATTCCATTCCATTCCAATCCAATCCATTCGTTTTGATTCCATTCCATTCCATTCCATTCGTGTGGATTCCGTTCCCTTCGATTCCTTCCATTCCATTGCATTCCATTCCATTTTATTCGGGTTGATTCCATTCCATTGCATTCCATTCCATTCCATTGCAATCCATTCGGGTTGATTCCATACACTTCCATTCCATTCCATTCCATTACATTACATTACATTAGGGTTGATTCCATTCCATTTCTTTCCATAACATTACATTCCGGTTGATTCCTTTCCATTCCATTCCATTCCATTCCATCGCATTCCAATCCATTACATTCGATTCCATTCGGGTTGATTCCATGCCATTGTATTCCAATCCATTGCATTCCATTACACTCCATTCCATTCCATTCCATTCCATTCGGGTTGATTCCATCCCATGCCATTGTATTCCATTCCATTTCATTGCATTTGTGTTGATACCATTCCATTCCATTCCTTTCCATTCAATTCAATTCCGTTCCGTTCCATTACATTCGGGTTGATTACATTCCCTTCCACTCCATTGCATTCCATTCCATTCCATTCCAGTCGGGTTGATTCCATTCCCTTATATTCCATTCCATTCCATTCCATTCCATTTCTTTCTGGTTAATTCCATTCCATTCCATTCCATTCCATTCCATTCCATTTCATTACGGTTGAGTATATCCTATTCCATTCCAATCCATTTCTTTCTAATCCATTCCAGTCAGATTGATTCCATTCCATTCCATTCCATTCCATTCCATTCCATTCCATTCCATTCTGGTTGATTCCATTCAATTCCATTCCATTCTACTCCATTCGGGTTGATTCCATTCCATTCCTCTCCATTCCATTCCATTCCATACCATTTCAGTTGATTCCATCCCATTCCATTCCATTCCATTCCATTCCAATCCATTCCCTTCCATTCCATTCCATTCCAGTTGATTCCATTCCCTTTGATTCCATTCCATTCCATTCGATTCCGTTCCATTCCATTCCATTCGGGTGGATTCCAATCCATTCCATTCCATTCCATTCCATTCCATTCCATTCCATTCCATTCCATTGCATTCCGGTTGATTCCCTATGCTTCCATTCCATTCAATTCCATTCCATTCGGTTTGATTCCATTCCATTCCATTCCAATCCATTCGGGTTGATTCCATCCCATTCCATTCCATTCCATTCCATTCCGTACGATTCCATTCCTTTCCATTCCATTCCATTCCATTCCATTCCATTCGTGTTTATTACATTCCCATCCATTCCTTCCATTCCATTGCATTCCATTCCATTTTATTCGGGTTGAATTGATTCCATTCCATTCCATTCCATTCCATTCCGGTTGATTCCATTCCATTCCATTCCATTGCATTCCATTCCATTCCATTCGCGTTGATACCATTACTTTCCATTCCATTCCATTCCATTCCATTCGGGTTGATTCCATTCCATTCCATTCCATTCCATTACATTCGGGTTGATTCCATTCCATTCCATTCCATTCCATTGCATTCCATGCCATTCCAATCCTTTACATTCTATTCCATTCGGGTTGATTCCATTCCATTCCATTCAACTACATTGCATTCCATTCCACTCCTTTCTATTCCATTCCATTCCATTCGTGTGGATTCCATCCCATTCCATTCCATGCCACTCCATTCCAGTCAGGTTGATACCACTCCGTTCCATTCCATTCCATTCCATTCCATTACATTATATTATATTCCATTTGGGGTGATTCCACATCCTTCCCTTCCATTACATTCTATTCCATTCCAGTACTCTCGGGTTGATTCCATACGGTTCTATTGCATTCCATTTCATTCCATTCTGGTGGATTCCATTCCATCCCATTCTATTCCATTCCATTCCATTCCATTCCATTCCATTCCATTCCATTCCATTCGCGTTAATACCATTCCATTCCATTCCATTCCATTCCCTTCAATTTCATTCCATTCGGGTTTATTCCATTCCATTCCATTCAGTTCCATTCCATTCCATTCCTTACCATTCCAATACATTACCTTCTATTACATTCGAGTTGATTCCCTTTCATTTCATTATATTCCATTACATTCGAGTTGATTCCATTCCATTCCATTCCACTCCATTCCAATCAGGTTGACTCCATTCCATTCCATTCCATTCCATTCCATTCCATTCCATTCGGGTTGATTCCATTCCATTCCATTCCATTCTATTCCATTCCATTCCATTCCATTCCATTCGGGTTGTTAACATTGCTTTCCATTCCATTCCATTCCAATCCACTCCATTCCATTCCATTCGGGTTCATTCCATCAAATTCCATTCTATCCCACTCCACTCCATTCCATTCCATTCTATTCCAATCCATTCGGTTTGATTCCATTCCATTCCATTCCATTGCATTCCATTCGTGTTGATTCCGTTCCCTTCCATTGCTTCCATTCCATTTCATTCCATTCCATTTTATTCGGGTAGATTCCATTCCATTCCATTCCATTCCATTCCATTAGGATTGATGCCATTGCATTCCTTTCCATTACATTACATTCAGGTTGATTCCATTCCATTCCATTCCATTTCATTCCATTCCATGGCATTCCAATCCATTACATTCGATTCCATTCGCGTTGATTCCATTCCATTCAATTCCACTCCATTGCATTCCGTTCCACTCCATTCCATTCCATTCCATTCCATTCGGGTTGATTCCATCCCATCCCATTAGATTCCATTCCATTCCTTTGCATTTGGGTTGATACCATTCTATTCCATTCCTTTCCATTCCAATCAATTCCTTTCCATTCCATTCCATTCGTATTGATTACATTCCCTTCCACTCCATTGCATTCCATTCCATTCCATTCCATTCGTGTTGATTCCATTCCCTTATATTCCATTCCATTCCATTCCATTCCATTCCATTCCACTCCTTTCTGGTTGATTCCTTTCCATTCCATTCCATTCCATTCAATTCCATTCCATTCCATTCCATTCCATTCCATTCCGTTCCATTCCTTTTTGGTTGATTCCATTCCATTCCATTCCATTCCATTCCATTCCATTCCATTCCATTCCATTAGGGTTGATTATATCCTATTCCATTCCATTCCATTTCATTACAATCCATTCCAGTCAAGTTGATTCCATTCCATTCCATTCCATTCCATTCCATTCCATTCCTTTCCATTCCATTGAGTTCCATTCCATTCCAATCCATTCCATTTCATTCCATTCCTTTCCAGTTGATTCCATTCCCTTCGATTCCATTTCATTCCATTCGATTCCATTCCATTCCATTCCATTCGGGTGGATTCCAATCCATTCCATTCCATTCCATTCCATTTCATTCCATTCCATTCGGGTTGATTCCCTACGCTTCCATTCCATTCAATTCCATTCCATTCGGGTTGATTCCATTCCATTCCATTCCAATCCATTCGGGTTGATTCCATCCCATTCCATTCCATTCCATTCCATTCCATTCCGTACGATTCCATTCCATTCCATTCCATTCCATTCGTGTTTATTCCATTCAAATCCATTCCTTCCATTCCATTGCATTCCATTCCAATTTATTCGGGTTGAATTCATTCCATTCCATTCCTTTCCATTCCATTCCATTCCGGCTGATTCCATTCCATTCCATTCCATTCCATTCCATTCCATTCGCGTTGATACAATTCCTTTCCATTCCATTCCATTCCATTCCACTCCATTCGGGTTGATTCCATTCCATTTCATTCCATTCCATCCCATTCGATTCCATTCCATTCCATTCGGGTTGATTCCATTCCATTCCATTCCATTGCATTACAATTTGTTGCTTCCATTCCATCCAATTCCATTCCATTCCATTCGGGTTGATTCCATTCCCATCCATTCCATCCCATTCCATTCCATTCCATTAGGGTTGATTCCATTCCCTTCCATTAAATTCCATTCCATTACATTCCATTATATTCCATTTGGGTTGATTCCACATCTTTCCCTTCCATTACATTCTATTCCATTCCAATACACTCGGGTTGATTCCATACGCTTCCATTGCATTCCATTTCATTCCATTCTGGTGGATTCCATTCCATCCCATTCTATTCCATTCCATTCCATTCCATTCCATTCCATTCCATTCCATTCGCGTTATTACCATTCCATTCCATTCCATTCCATTCCATTCCATTCCAATCCATTTCATTACATTCGGGTTTATTCCATTCCATTCCATTCCGTTCCATTCCATTCCATTCCTTGCCATTCCAGTACATTACGTTCGATTACATTCGAGTTGATTCCATTTCATTTCATTATATTCCATTACATTCGAGTTGATTCCATTGCATTCCATTCCACACCATTGCATTCAATTCCACTCCATTCCATTCCATTCCATTCCATTCGGGTTGATTCGAACCCATTCCATTCCATTCCATGCCACTCCTTTCCATTCCATTCCACTCCGTTCGGGTTGATTCCATTACATACCTCTCCATTCCATTCCATTCCATACCATTTGGGTTGATTCGAACCCACTCCATTCCATTCCATGCCACTCCTTTCCTTTCCATTCCACTCCATTCGGGTTGATTCCATTACATACCTCTCCATTCCATTTCATTCCATACCATTTGGGTTGATTCCATCCCATTCCATTCCATTCCATTCCATTCCAATCCATTCCATTCCATTCCATTCCAGTTGATTCCATTCCCTTCGGTTCCATTCCATTCCATTCGATTCGGTTCCATTCCATTCCATTCGGGTGGATTCCAATCCATTCCATTCCATTCCATTCCTTTCCATTAAATTCCAATCCATTTGGGTTGATTCCCTACGGTTCATTCCATTCAATTCCATTCCATTCGGGTTGATTTCATTCCATTCCACTCCAATCCATTCGGGTTGTTTCCATCCCATCCCATTCCAATCCATTCCATTCCATTCCATTCCATTCCATTCCATTCCATTCCATTCCATTCCGTTTGATTCCATTCCATTCCATTCCATTCCATTCCAATCCATTCGGGTTGATTCCATTCCGTTCCATTCCATTCCGGTTGATTCCATTCCATTCCATTCCATTCCATTACATTCGCGTTGATACCATTCCTTTCCATTCCATTCCATTCCATTCCAATCCATTCCATTCGGGATGATTCAATTCCATTCCATTCCATTCCATTCCATTACATTCGGGTTGATTCCATTCCATTCCATTCCATTCCATTCCATTCCATTCAATTGCATTCCATTCCATTCCATGCCATTCCAATCCACTACATTCTATTCCATTCGGGTTGATTCCATACCCTTCCATTCCACTCCATTGCATTCCATTCCACTCCATTCCATTCAATTCGGGTGGATTCCATCCCATTCCCTTCCATTCAATTCCATGCCACTCCATTCCAGTCAGGTTGATTCCATTTCATTCCATTCCATTCCATTCCATTGCATTCCATTCGATTCCATTCCTTTCAGGTTGATTTCATTCCATTCCAGTCAATTCCATTCCATTGCATTCCATGCCATTCCATTCGGGTTTATTTCATTCCATTCCATTCCAATCCATTCCACTCCATTCCATTCCATGTCATACCATTCTGGTAATTTCCATTCCATTCCATTCCATTCCATTTCATTCCCTTCCATTCGGGTTGACTCCATTCCATTCCATTCCATTCCATTCCATTCCATTCCACTCCATTCCATTCGGATTGATTCCATTCCCTTTCATTCCATCCTATTCCATTGCATTCCATTCCATTCCATTCGCTTTGATTCCATTCCATTCCATTCCATTCCATTCCATTCCATTCCATTCCATTCGGGTTGATTCCCTATCCTTCCCTTCCATTCCATTCCATTCCATTCCATTCCATTCCATTCCATTCCTGTTCATTCCATTCCATTCCATTCCATTCCATTCCATTCCATTCCATTCCATTCCATTCGGATTGATTCCATTCCATTCCATTCCTTTCCATTGCATTGCATTCCATTCCATTCCTTTCTGGATGATTCCATTCCATTCCATTCCGTTCCATTTAATTCCATTCCATTCCACTCTGGTTGATTCCATTCCATTCCTTTCCATTCCATTCAATTCCGTTCCATTCCATACCATTCGGGTTGATTCCATCCAATTCCATTCCATTCCATTGCATTCCACTCCATTCCATTCCATTCCTTTCGCGTCAATAACGTTCCATTCCATTCCATTCCATTCCATTCCACTCCATTCCATTCGGATTGATTCCATTCCCTTTCATTCCATCCCATTCCATTGCATTCCATTCCATTCCATTCGCTTTGATTCCATTCCATTCCATTCCATTCCATTCCATTCCATTCCATTCCATTCCATTCGGGTTGATTCCCTATCCTTCCATTCCATTCCATTCCATTCCATTCCATTCCATTCCATTCCATTCCTGTTCATTCCATTCCATTCCATTCCATTCCATTCCATTCCATTCCATTCCATTAGGATTGATTCCATTCCATTCCATTCCATTCCATTCCACTCCTTTCTGGTTGATTCCTTTCCATTCCATTCCATTCCATTCCATTCCATTCCATTCCATTCCATTCCTTTTTGGTTGATTCCATTCCATTCCATTCCATTCCATTCCATTAGGGTTGATTATATCCTATTCCATTCCATTCCATTTCATTACAATCCATTCCAGTCAGGTTGATTCCATTCCATTCCATTCCATTCCATTCCATTCCTTTCCATTCCATTGAGTTCCATTCCATTCCAATCCATTCCATTTCATTCCATTCCTTTCCAGTTGATTCCATTCCCTTCGATTCCATTTCATTCCATTCGATTCCATTCCATTCCATTCCATTCGGGTGGATTCCAATCCATTCTATTCCATTCCATTCCATTCCATTCCATTCCATTCCATTCCATTCGGGTTGATTCCCTACGCTTCCATTCCATTCAATTCCATTCCATTCGGGTTGATTCCATTCCATTCCATTCCAATCCATTCGGGTTGATTCCATCCCATTCCATTCCATTCCATTCCATTCCATTCCGTACGATTCCATTCCATTCCATTCCATTCCATTCGTGTTTATTCCATTCAAATCCATTCCTTGCATTCCATTGCATTCCATTCCAATTTATTCGGGTTGAATTCATTCCATTCCATTCCTTTCCATTCCATTCCATTCCGGCTGATTCCATTCCATTCCATTCCATTCCATTCCATTCCATTCGCGTTGATACAATTCCTTTCCATTCCATTCCATTCCATTCCATTCAATTCCATTCCGTTCCATTGCATTCCGGTTAATTCCATTCCATTCCATTCCATTCCATTCTGGTTGATTCCAATCCATTCCATTCCATTCATATCCATTTCATTCGGGTTGATTCCATTCCATTCCATTCCACTCCATTCGGGTTGATTCCATTCCATTTCATTCCATTCCATCCCATTCGATTCCATTCCATTCCATTCGGGTTGATTCCATTCCATTCCATTCCATTGCATTACAATTTGTTGCTTCCATTCCATCCAATTCCATTCCATTCCATTCGGGTTGATTCCATTCCCATCCATTCCATCCCATTCCATTCCATTCCATTTGGGTTGATTCCATTCCCTTCCATTAAATTCCATTCCATTACATTCCATTATATTCCATTTGGGTTGATTCCACATCCTTCCCTTCCATTACATTCTATTCCATTCCAATACACTCGGGTTGATTCCATACTCTTCCATTGCATTCCATTTCATTCCATTCTGGTGGATTCCATTCCATCCCATTCTATTCCATTCCATTCCATTCCATTCCATTCCATTCCATTCCATTCGCGTTATTACCATTCCATTCAATTCCATTCCATTCCATTCCATTCCAATCCATTTCATTCCATTCGGGTTTATTCCATTCCATTCCATTCCGTTCCATTCCATTCCATTCCTTGCCATTCCAGTACATTACGTTCGATTACATTCGAGTTGATTCCATTTCATTTCATTATATTCCATTACATTCGAGTTGATTCCATTGCATTCCATTCCACACCATTGCATTCAATTCCACTCCATTCCATTCCATTCCATTCCATTCGGGTTGATTCGAACCCATTCCATTCCATTCCATGCCACTCCTTTCCATTCCATTCCACTCCGTTCGGGTTGATTCCATTACATACCTCTCCATTCCATTCCATTCCATACCATTTGGGTTTATTCGAACCCACTCTGTTCCATTCCATGCCACTCCTTTCCATTCCATTCCACTCCATTCGGGTTGATTCCATTACATACCTCTCCATTCCATTTCATTCCATACCATTTGGGTTGATTCCATCCCATTCCATTCCATTCCATTCCATTCCAATCCATTCCATTCCATTCCATTCCAGTTGATTCCATTCCCTTCGATTCCATTCCATTCCATTCGATTCGGTTCCATTCCATTCCATTCAGGTGGATTCCAATCCATTCCATTCCATTCCATTCCATTCCATTAAATTCCAATCCATTTGGGTTGATTCCCTACGGTTCATTCCATTCAATTCCATTCCATTCGGGTTGATTTCATTCCATTCCACTCCAATCCATTCGGGTTGTTTCCATCCCATCCCATTCCAATCCATTCCATTCCATTCCATTCCATTCCATTCCATTCCATTCCATTCCAATCCATTCGGGTTGATTCCATCCAATTCCATTCCATTCCATTGCATTCCACTCGATTCCATTCCATTCCTTTCGCGTCAATAACGTTCCATTCCATTCCATTCCATTCCATTCCATTTCATTCCCTTTCATTCGGGTTGACTCCATTCCATTCCATTCCATTCCATTCCACTCCATTCCATTCGGATTGATTCCATTCCCTTTCATTCCATCCCATTCCATTGCATTCCATTCCATTCCATTCGCTTTGATTCTATTCCATTCCATTCCATTCCATTCCATTCCATTCCATTCGGGTTGATTCCCTATCCTTCCCTTCCATTCCATTCCATTCCATTCCATTCCATTCCATTCCATTCCTGTTCATTCCATTCCATTCCATTCCATTCCATTCCATTCCATTCCATTCCATTACATTCGGATTGATTCCATTCCATTCCTTTCCTTTCCATTGCATTGCATTCCATTCCATTCCTTTCTGGATGATTCCATTCCATTCCATTCCGTTCCATTTAATTCCATTCCATTCCACTCTGGTTGATTCCATTCCATTCCTTTCCATTCCATTCAACTCCGTTCCATTCCATACCATTCGGGTTGATTCCATCCAATTCCATTCCATTCCATTGCATTCCACTCAATTCCATTCCATTCCTTTCGCGTCAATAACGTGCCATTCCATTCCATTCCATTCCATTACATTTCATTCCATTCGGGTTGATTCCATTCCATTCCATTCCATTCCATTCCATTAAATTACATTTGCGTGGATTCCATTCCATTGCATTCCATTCCATTCCATTCCATGCCTTGCTATTCCAATCCATTACGTTAGAATTCATTAGGGTTGATTCCATTCCACTCCATTCCACTCCATTCCATTCCATTCCACACCATTCCATTCCATTCCATTCCATTCCACTCCATTCGGGTTGATTCTATTCCATTCCTCTCAAATACGTTAATGCCAAAACATTCCGGGTGATTCCATCCCATTCCATTCCATTCCATTCCATTCCCTACCATTCCATACGGGTTGACTCCAATTCATTCCATTCCATTCCATTCCATGCCAGTAGATTCCATTCCATTCCATTCCATTCCATTCCATTCCATTCCCTGCCATTCCATTCCATTCCATTGCATTCGAGTGGATTCCAATCCATTTAATTCCATTCCATTCCTTTCCATTCTAATCCATTCGGTTTGATTCCCTACGCTTCCATTCCATTCAATTACATTCCACTCGGGTTGATTCCATTCCATTCCACTCCATTCCATTACATTCGGGTTGATTCCATTCCCTTCCATTCCACTCCATTGCATTCCCTTCCATACCATTCCATTCCATTCTGGTTGAATCCATTCCATTCCATTTCATTCCATTCCATTCCATTCCATTCCATTCCATTCCATTCCGGTTGATCCCATATCCTTCCTTTCCATTCCATTCCATTCCATTCCAATCCATTCGGGTTGATTCCATACTCTTGCATTGCATTCCATTTCATTCGATAAGGTTTGATTCCATTCCGTTCCATTCCATTCCATTCCATTCGGGTTGATTCTATTCCATACCATTCCATTCCATTCCATTCCATGCCATTCCATTCGGGTTGATTCCTTATCCTTCCCTTCCGTTCCATTCCATTCCATTCCAATCCATTCGGGTTGATTCCAAACGCTTCCATTCCATTCCATTCCATTCGTGTTGATTCCAACCCATTCCATTCCATTCCGTTCGCCTTGATAACATTCCATTCCATTGAATTCCCTTCTGGTTGATTCCATTCCATTCAATTCCATTCCATTCCATTCCATTCCTTTCTGGATGGTTCCATTCCATTCCATTCCATTCCATTTCATTCCATTCCATTCCTTTCGGGTGGATTCCACTCCATTCCTTTCCATTCCATTCCATTCCTTTTAATTCCAATGCATTCCATTCCATTCTTGTTGATTCCTTCCCGTTACATTCCATTCCATTCCATTCCATTCCACTCCATTCCAGTCAGGTTGATTCCATTGCATTGCATTCCATTCCATTCCATTCCATTCCATTCCATTCCATTCCATTCCATTCCATTACTTTCTGTTCCATTTGGGGTGATTTCATTCCCTTCCATTTCTTCCATTCCATTGCATTCAATTCCATTCCATTCCATTAGGGATGATTATATCCCATTCCATTCCATTCCATTTCATTCCACTCCATTCCAGTCAGGTTGATTCCATTCCATTCCATTCCATTGCATTCCATTCGGGTTGATTCAATTCCATTTCATTCCATTCCACTCCATGCGGGTTGATTCCATTCCATTCCTCTCCATTCCATTCCATTCCATACCATTTGGGTTGATTCCGTCCCGTTCCATTCCATTGCATTCCATTCCAATCCATTCCATTCCATTCCATTCCATTCCAGTTGATTCCATTCCTTTGTATTCCATTCCATTCCATTCGATTCCAGTCCATTCCATTCCATTCGGGTGGATTCCATTCCATTCCATTCCATTCCATTCCATTCCATTCCATTCCATTCCACTCGGGTAGATTCCATTCCACTCCATTCCATTCCATTACAATTTGTTGCTTCCATTCCATCCAATTCCATTCCATTCCATTCGGGGTGATTCCATTTCCATCCATTCCATCCCATTCCATTCCGTTCCATTAGGGTTGATTCCATTCCGTTCCATTCCATTACATTCAATTACATTCCATTCCATTTGGGTTGATTCCACATCCTTCCCTTCCATTACATTCTATTCCTTTCCAATACACTCGGGTTGATTCCATACGCTTCCATTGCATTCCATTTCATTCCATTCTGGTGGATTCCATTCCATCCCATTCTATTCCATTGCATTCCATTCCATTCCATTCCATTCCATTCCATTCCATTCCATTAGGGTTGTTTCCATTCCATTCCTTTTCATTACATTACATTCGGGTTGATTCCATTCCATTCCATTCCATTTCATTCCATTCCATGGCATTCCAATCCATTACATTCGTTTCCATTCGGGTTGATTCCATTCCATTCCATTCCACTCCATTGCATTCCATTCCACTCCGTTCCATTCCATTCCATTCCATTCGGGTTGATTCCATCCCATCCCATTAGATTCCATTCCATTCCTTTGCATTTGGGTTGATACCATTCTATTCCATTCCTTTCCATTCCATTCAATTCCGTTCCATTCCATTCTATTCGGATTGATTACATTCCTTCCCACTCCATTGCATTCCATTCCATTCCATTCCATTCCATTCCATCCGTGTTGATTCCATTCCCTTATATTCCATTCCATTCCATTCCATTCCATTCCATTCCATTCCATTCCTTTCTGGTTGATTCCTTTCCATTCCATTCCATTCCAATCCATTCTATTCCATTCCATTCCTTTCTGGTTGATTCCTTTCCATTCCATTCCATTCCATTCCATTCCATTCCATTCCATTAGGGTTGATTATATCCAATTCCATTCCATTCCATTTCATTACAATCCATTCCAGTCAAGTTGATTCCATTCCATTCCATTCCATTCCATTCCATTCCATTCCATTCCATTCCATTCCGGTTGATTCCATTCAATTCCATTCCATTCGAATCCATTCGGGTTGATTCCATTCCATTCCTCTCCATTCCATTCCATTCCATACCATTTGGGTTGATTCCATCCCATTCCATTCCATTCCATTCCATTCCAATCCATTCCATTCCACTCCATTCCATTCCAGTTTATTCCATTCCGTTCGATTCCATTCCATTCCATTCGATTCCGTTCCATTCCATTCCATTCGTGTGGATTCCAATCCATTGTATTCCATTCCATTCCATTCCATTTAATTCCATTCCATTCGGGTTGATTCCATTCCATTCCATTCCAATCCATTCGGGTTGTTTCCATCCCATTTCATTCCATTCCATTCCATTCCATTCCATTCCATTCCATTCCATTCCATTCCATTCCGTTTGATTCCATTCCATTCCATTCCATTCCATTCCATTCCATTCCATTCCATTCGGGTTGATTCCACTCCGTTCCATTGCTTCCATTCCATTCCGGTTGATTCCATTCCATTCCATTCCATTCCATTCCATTCCATTCCATTCGCGTTGATACCATTCCTTTCCATTCCATTCCATTCCATTCCAATCCATTCCATTCGGGATAATTCATTTCCATTCCATTCCATTCCATTACATTCGGGTTCATTCCATTCCATTCCATTCCATTCCATTCCATTCCATGCCATTCCAATCCACTACATTCTATTCCATTCGGGTTGATTCCATGCCCTTCCATTCCACTCCATTGCACTCCGTTCCATTCCATTCCATTCAATTCGGGTGGATTCCATCACATTCCCTTCCATTCCATTCCATGCCACTCCATTCCAGTCAGGTTGATTCCATTTCATTCCATTCCATTCCATTCCATTCCATTCCATACCTTTCAGGTTGATTCCATTCCATTCCATTCCATTCCATTCCATTCCATTCGGGTTTATTTCATTCCATTCCATTCCAATCCATTCCACTCCATTCTATTCTATTTCATAGCATTCTGGTAAATTCCATTCCATTCCATTCCATTCCATTCCATTCCATTCCATTCCATTCCCTTCCATTCGGGTTGACTCCATTCCATACCATTCCATTCCATTCCACTCCATTCCATTCGGATTGATTAGATTCCCTTCCATTCCATCCCATTCCATTGCATTCCATTCCATTCCATTCGCGTTGATTCCATTCCATTCCATTCCATTCCATTCCATTCCATTCGGGTTGATTCCATATCCTTCCATTCCATTCCATTCCATTCCATTCCATTCCATTCCATTCCATTCCTGTTCATTCCATTCCATTCCATTCCATTCCATTGCATTCCATTCCATTCGGATTGTTTCCATTCCATTCCTTTCCGTTGCATTCCACTCCATTCCATTACTTTCTGGATGATTCCATTCCATTCCATTCCATTTAATTCCATTCCATTCCACTCTGGTTGATTCCATTCCATTCCTTTCCATTCCATTCAATTCCGTTCCATTCCATTCCATTCGGGTTGATTCCATCCAATTCCATTCCATTCCATTCCATTCTTCTCCATACCTGTCAGGTTGATTCCATTCCATTCCATTGCATTCCACTCCATTCCATTCCATTCCATTCGCGTCAATAACTTTCCACTCCATTCCATTCCATTCCGTTTGCGTCAATAACGTTCGATTCCATTCCATTCCATTACATTACATTTCATTCCATTCGTGTTGATTCCATTCCATTCCATTCCATTCCATTCCATTACTTTCGGGGTGATTCCATTTCATTGCATTCCATTCCATTCCATTCCATGCCATGCTATTCCAATCCATTACGTTAGAATCCATTAGGGTTGATTCCATTACACTCCATTCCACTCCATTGCATTCCATTCCACTCCATTCCATTCCATTCCATTGCACTCTATTCTGGTTGATTCCATTCCATTCCTCTCCGTTACATTAAATTCCATAACATTCCGGTTGATTCCATCCCATTCCATTCCATTCCATTCCATTCCCTTCCATTCCATACGGGTTGACACCAATTCATTCCATTCCATTCCATTCCATTCCATTCCAGTAGATTCCATTCCATTCCATTCCATTAAATTCCATTGCATTCCATTCCATTGCATTCGAGTGGATTCCAATCCATTTAATTCCATTCCATTCCATTCCATTCTAATCCATTCGGTTTGATTCCCTACGCTTCCATTCCATTCAATTCCATTCCCCTCGGGTTGATTCCATTCCATTCCACTCCATTCCATTACATTTGGGTTGATTCCATTCCATTCCATTCCACTCCGTTGCATTCCCTTCCATTCCATTCCATTCCATTCGGGTTGATTCCATCCAATTCCATTCCATTCCATTCCCCTCCATTCCGGTGAGGTTGATTCCATTCCATTCCATTCCATTCCATTCCATTCCATTCCATTCCATTCCATTCCATTCCATTCGGGTTGATTCCATTCCATTCCATTCCATTCCATTCCATTCCATTCCATTCCCTTCCATTCCATTCCATTCCCTTCAATTCCATTCCATTCCATTCCATTTGGGTTGTTTCCATTCCATTCCATTCCGTTCGACTCCTTTCCACCCAATTCCTTTGCATTCCATACCATTCTGCTTGACTCCATCCCATTCCATTCCATTCTATTCCATTCCATTCCATTCCATTCCACTCGGTTTGATTCGATTCGATTCCATTCCCTTCCATTCCATTCCATTCCATTCGGGTTGATTCCATTCGCTTCCATTCCTTCCATTCCATTGAATTCCATTCCATTTTATTCGGGTTGATTCCATTCCATTCCATTCCATTCCATTCCATTCCATTCGGGTTGATTCCATATCCTTCCTTTCCATTCCATTCCATTCCATTCCAATCCATTCGGGTTGATTCCATACTCTTGCATTGCATTCCATTTCATTCCATAAGGGTTGATTGCATTCCGTTCCATTCCTTCCATTCCATTGCATTCCATTCCTTTCCATTCGGGTTGATTCCATTCCATTCCATTCCATTCCATTCCATTCCATTCCATGCCATTCCAATCCATTACATTCTATTCCATTTGGGTTGATTCCATTCCATTCCATTCAACTCCATTGCATTCCATTCCACTCCTTTCTAATCCATTCCATTCTATTCGTGTGGATTCCATCCCATTCCATTCCATGCCACTCCATTCCAGTCAGGTTGATACCATTTCATTCCATTCCATTCCATTCAATTCCATTCCGTTCCATTGCATTCCGGTTAATTCCATTCCATTCCATTCCATTCCATTCTGGTTGATTCCAATCCATTCCATTCCATTCATATCCATTTCATTCGGGTTGATTCCATTCCATTCCATTCCACTCCATTCGGGTTGATTCCATTCCATTTCATTCCATTCCATCCCATTCGATTCCATTCCATTCCATTCGGGTTGATTCCATTCCATTCCATTCCATTGCATTACAATTTGTTGCTTCCATTCCATCCAATTCCATTCCATTCCATTCGGGTTGATTCCATTCCCATCCATTCCATCCCATTCCATTCCATTCCATTAGGGTTGATTCCATTCCCTTCCATTAAATTCCATTCCATTACATTCCATTATATTCCATTTGGGTTGATTCCACATCCTTCCCTTCCATTACATTCTATTCCATTCCAATACACTCGGGTTGATTCCATACGCTTCCATTGCATTCCATTTCATTCCATTCTGGTGGATTCCATTCCATCCCATTCTATTCCATTCCATTCCATTCCATTCCATTCCATTCCATTCCATTCGCGTTATTACCATTCCATTCAATTCCATTCCATTCCATTCCATTCCAATCCATTTCATTCCATTCGGGTTTATTCCATTCCATTCCATTCCGTTCCATTCCATTCCATTCATTGCCATTCCAGTACATTACGTTCGATTACATTCGAGTTGATTCCATTTCATTTCATTATATTCCATTACATTCGAGTTGATTCCATTGCATTCCATTCCACACCATTGCATTCAATTCCACTCCATTCCATTCCATTCCATACCATTTGGGTTGATTCGAACCCACTCCATTCCATTCCATGCCACTCCTTTCCATTCCATTCCACTCCATTCGGGTTGATTCCATTACATACCTCTCCATTCCATTTCATTCCATACCATTTGGGTTGATTCCATCCCATTCCATTCCATTCCATTCCATTCCAATCCATTCCATTCCATTCCATTCCAGTTGATTCCATTCCCTTCGATTCCATTCCATTCCATTCGATTCGGTTCCATTCCATTCCATTCGGGTGGATTCCAATCCATTCCATTCCATTCCATTCCTTTCCATTAAATTCCAATCCATTTGGGTTGATTCCCTACGGTTCATTCCATTCAATTCCATTCCATTCGGGTTGATTTCATTCCATTCCACTCCAATCCATTCGGGTTGTTTCCATCCCATCCCATTCCAATCCATTCCATTCCATTCCATTCCATTCCATTCCATTCCATTCCATTCCGTTTGATTCCATTCCATTCCATTCCATTCCATTCCATTCCATTCCAATCCATTCGGGTTGATTCCATTCCGTTCCATTCCATTCCGGTTGATTCCATTCCATTCCATTCCATTCCATTACATTCGCGTTGATACCATTCCTTTCCATTCCATTCCATTCCATTCCAATCCATTCCATTCGGGATGATTCAATTCCATTCCATTACATTCCATTCCATTACATTCGGGTTGATTCCATTCCATTCCATTCCATTCCATTCCATTCCATTGCATTCCATTCCATTCCATGCCATTCCAATCCACTACATTCTATTCCATTCGGGTTGATTCCATACCCTTCCATTCCACTCCATTGCATTCCATTCCACTCCATTCCATTCAATTCGGGTGGATTCCATCCCATTCCCTTCCATTCAATTCCATGCCACTCCATTCCAGTCAGGTTGATTCCATTTCATTCCATTCCATTCCATTCCATTGCATTCCATTCGATTCCATTCCTTTCAGGTTGATTTCATTCCATTCCAGTCAATTCCATTCCATTGCATTCCATTCCATTCCATTCGGGTTTATTTCATTCCATTCCATTCCAATCCATTCCACTCCATTCCATTCCATGTCATACCATTCTGGTAATTTCCATTCCATTCCATTTCATTCCCTTCCATTCGGGTTGACTCCATTCCATTCCATTCCATTCCATTCCACTCCATTCCATTCGGATTGATTCCATTCCCTTTCATTCCATCCCATTCCATTGCATTCCATTCCATTCCATTCGCTTTGATTCCATTCCATTCCATTCCATTCCATTCCATTCCATTCCATTCCATTCCATTCCATTCCATTCGGGTTGATTCCCTATCCTTCCCTTCCATTCCATTCCATTCCATTCCATTCCATTCCATTCCATTCCATTCCTGTTCATTCCATTCCATTCCATTCCATTCCATTCCATTCCATTACTTTACATTCGGGTTGATTCCATTCCGTTGGATTCCATTCCATTCCATTCCATGCCATGCTACTCCAATCCATTACGTTAGAATCCATTAGGGTTGATTCCATTCCACTCAATTACACTCCATTGCATTCCCTTCCACAGCATTCCATTCCATTCCATTCCATTCCTCTCCATTGTTGTTGATTCCATTCCGTTCCTCTCCATTACATTCCATTCCATAACATTCTCGTTGTTTCCATCCCATTCCATTCCATTCCATTCCATTCCGTTCCATTCCATACGGGTTGATTCCAACTCATTCCATTCCATTCCATTCCATTCCAGTAGATTGCATTCCCTTTGATTCCATTCCATTCCATTCGATTCCATTCCATTCCATTCCATTGCACTCGAGTGTATTCCAATCCATTTAATTCCATTCCATTCCAATCCGTTCGGTTTGATTCCCTACGCTTCTATTCCATTCAATTCCATTCCACTCGGGTTGATTCCATTCCATTCCACTCCATTCCCTTACATTCGTGTTGATTCCATTCCATTCCATTCCATTCCACTCCATTGCATTGCCTTCCATTCCATACCATTCCATTCGGGTTGATTCCATCCCATTGCATTCCATTCCATTCAATTCCATTTCCCTCCATTCCAGTGAGGTTGATTCCATTCCATTCCATTCCATTCCATTCGGGTTGATCCCATTCCATTCCTTTCCATTCAATTCCATTCCATTCCTTTCCATCCCATTCCATTCCATTCCATTCAGGTTGTTTCCATTCCATTCCATTCCATTCCATTCCATTCGACTCCATTCCCTGCCGTTCCATACCATTCTGGTTTACTCCATCCCATTCCCTTCCCTTCCATTCCATTCCATTCCATTCGGGTAAATTCCAATCCCTTCCATTCCTTCCATTCCATTGCATTCCATTACATTTTATTCGGGTTGATTCCATTCCATTCCATTCCAATCCATTCAATTCCATTCCATTCCATTCGGGTTGATTCCATCCCATCCCATTAGATTCCATTCCATTCCATTGTATTTGGGTTGATATCATTCCATTCCATTCCTTTCCTTTCCATTCAATTCCGTTCCATTCCATTCCATTCGGGTTGATTACATTCCCTTCCACTCCATTGCATTCCATTCCATTCCATTCCATTCCATTCCAATCCATTCCATTCCTTTCTGGTTGATTCCATTCCATTCCATTCCATTCCATTCCATTCCATTCCCTTCCATTCCCTTCCATTAAGGTTGATAATATTCTATGCCATTCCATTCAATTTCTTTCCATTCCATTCCTGTCAGGCTGATTCCATTCCATTCCATTCCATTCCATTCCATTCCATTCCATTCCATTCCATTCAATTCGAGTTGATTCAATTCCATTCCATTAAATTCCACTCCATTCTGGTTGATTCCATTCCATTCCTCTCCATTCCATTCCATTCCATACCATTTGGGTTGATTCCATCGCATTCCATTCCATTCCAATCCATTCCATTCCATTCCATTCCAGTTGATTCCTTTCCCTTCGATTCCATTCCATTCCATTCGATTCTGGTCCATTCCATTACATTCGGGTGGATTCCAATCCATTCCATTCCATTCCATTCCATTCCATTCCAATCCATTCGGGTTGATTCCCTGCGCTTCCATTCCATTCAATTCCATTCCATTCGGGTTGATTCCATTCCATTCCATTCCATTCCAATCCATTCGGGTTGATTCCATCCCATTCCATTCCATTCCATTCCATTCCGTTTGATTCCATTCCATTCCATTCCATTCCATTCGGTTTTATTCCATTCCCATCCATTCCTTCCATTCCATTGCAATCCATTCCATTTTATACGGGTTGATTCCATTCCATTCCATTCCATTCCATTCCTGTTGATTCCATTCCATTCCATTCCATTCCATTCCATTCCATTCTGGTTGATTGCATTCCATTCCATTCCATTGCATTCCAATTTCTTGATTCCATTCCATCCAATTCCATTCCATTCCATTCGGGTTGATTCGATTCACATCCATTCCATCCCATTCCATTCCATTCCATTAGGGTTGGTTCCTTTCCGTTCCATTCCATTCCATTCCATTCCATTCCATTCCCTTCCAATCCATTCCATTCCATTTGGGTTGATTCCATAACCTTCCCTTCCATTCCATTCTATTCCATTCCAATACACTCGGGTTGATTCCATACGCTTCCATTGCATTCCATTTCATTCCATTCTGGTGGATTCCATTCCATCCCATTCCATTCCATTCCATTCCAATCCATTCCATTCCATTCCATTCCATTCCAGTTGATTATATTCCCTTCGATTCCATTCCATTCCATTCGATTCCGGTCCATTCCATTCCATTCGGGTGGATTCCAATCCATTCCATTCCATTCCATTCCAATCCATTCGGGTTGATACCCTATGCGTCCATTCCATTCAATTCCATTCCATTCGGGTTGATTCCGTTCCATTCCATTCCAATCCATTCGTGTTGATTCCATCCCATCCCATTCCATTCCATTCCATTCCATTCCATTCCATTCCGTTTGATTCCATTCCATTCCATTCCATTCCATTCAATTCCATTCGGGTTTATTCCATTCCCATCCATTCCTTCCGTTCCATTGCATTCCATTGCATTTTATTCGGTTTGATTCCATTCCATTCCATTCCATTCCATTCCATTCCGGTTGATTCCATTCCATTCCATTCCATTCCATTCCATTCCATCCCATCCCATCCCATCCCATCCCATCCCATCCCATTCCATTCCATTCCATTCCATTCGGTTTGATTCCATTCCATTCCATTCCATTGCATTCCAATTTGTTGATTCCATTCCATCCAATTCCATTCCATTCCATTCGGGTTGATTCCATTCACATCCATTCCATCCCATTCCATTCCATTCCATTCGATTAGTGTTGGTTCCATTCCATTCCATTCCATTCTATTCCATTCCAATACACTCGGTTTGATTCCATACGCTTTCATTGCATTCCATTTCATTCCATTCTGGTGGATTCCATTCCATCCCATTCTATTCCATTCCAATCCATTCCATTCCATTCCATTCCAATCCATTCCATTCAATACCTTTCACGTTAATACCATTCCATTCCATTCCATTCCATTCCATTCCATTGCATTACATTCCATTTCATTCCATTCGGGTTGATTCCATTCCATTCCATTCAGTACCATTCCATTCCATTCCTTGCCATTCCAATCCATTACGTTCGATTACATTCGGGTTGATTCCATTCCTTTGCATTATATTCCACTACATTCGGGTTGATTCCATTCCATTCCATTCCACTCCATTCCATTCCATTCTTTTCCATTCGGGTTGATTCCATCCCATCCCATTAGAGTGCATTCCATTCCTTTGCATTTGGGTTGATACCATTCCATTCCATTCCTTTCCATTCCAGTCAATTCCGTTCCATTCCATTCCATTCGGGTTGATTACATTCCCTTCCACTCCATTGCATTCCATTCCATTCCATTCCATTCCTTTCGGGTTGATTCCATTCCCTTATATTCCATTCCATTCCATTCCATTCCATACCATTCCATTCCATTCCATTCCTTTGTGGTTGATTCTATAACATTCCTTTCCATTCCATTCCATTCCATTCCATTCCATTCCATTCCATTCCATTCGGGTTGATTCCTTTCCATTCCATTCCATTCCATTCTATTCCATTCCATTCCATTCCATTCCATTCGGGTTGTTTCCATTGCATTCCTTTCCATTCCATTCCATTCCACTCCATTCCATGCCATTCCATTCCATTTGGGTTCATTCCATCAAATTCCATTCTTTTCCACTCCATTCCATTCCATTCCAATCCAATCCATTCGTTTTGATTCCATTCCATTCCATTCCATTCGTGTGGATTCCATTCCCTTCGATTCCTTCCATTCCATTGCATTCCATTCCATTTTATTCGGGTTGATTCCATTCCATTGCATTCCATTCCATTCCATTGCAATCCATTCGGGTTGATTCCATACACTTCCATTCCATTCCATTCCATTCCATTACATTACATTAGGGTTGATTCCATTCCATTTCTTTCCATAACATTACATTCCGGTTGATTCCATTCCATTCCATTCTATTCCATTCCATCGCATTCCAATCCATTACATTCGATTCCATTCGGGTTGATTCCATGCCATTGTATTCCAATCCATTGCATTCCATTACACTCCATTCCATTCCATTCCATTCCATTCGGGTTGATTCCATCCCATGCCATTGTATTCCATTCCATTTCATTGCATTTGTGTTGATACCATTCCATTCCATTCCTTTCCATTCAATTCAATTCCGTTCCGTTCCATTACATTCGGGTTGATTACATTCCCTTCCACTCCATTGCATTCCATTCCATTCCATTCCAGTCGGGTTGATTCCATTCCCTTATATTCCATTCCATTCCATTCCATTCCATTTCTTTCTGGTTAATTCCATTCCATTCCATTCCATTCCATTCCATTCCATTCCATTCCATTTCATTACGGTTGATTATATCCTATTCCATTCCAATCCATTTCTTTCTAATCCATTCCAGTCAGATTGATTCCATTCCATTCCATTCCATTCCATTCCATTCCATTCCATTCCATTCCATTCCATTCTGGTTGATTCCATTCAATTCCATTCCATTCTACTCCATTCGGGTTGATTCCATTCCATTCCTCTCCATTCCATTCCATTCCATACCATTTCAGTTGATTCCATCCCATTCCATTCCATTCCATTCCATTCCAATCCATTCCCTTCCATTCCATTCCATTCCAGTTGATTCCATTCCCTTCGATTCCATTCCATTCCATTCGATTCCGTTCCATTCCATTCCATTCGGGTGGATTCCAATCCATTCCATTACATTCCATTCCATTCCATTCCATTCCATTCCATTCCATTCCATTGCATTCCGGTTGATTCCCTATGCTTCCATTCCATTCAATTCCATTCCATTCGGTTTGATTCCATTCCATTCCATTCCAATCCATTCGGGTTGATTCCATCCCATTCCATTCCATTCCATTCCATTCCGTACGATTCCATTCCTTTCCATTCCATTCCATTCCATTCCATTCCATTCCATTCGTGTTTATTACATTCCCATCCATTCCTTCCATTCCATTGCATTCCATTCCATTTTATTCGGGTTGAATTGATTCCATTCCATTCCATTCCATTCCATTCCATTCCGGTTGATTCCATTCCATTCCATTCCATTGCATTCCATTCCATTCCATTCGCGTTGATACCATTACTTTCCATTCCATTCCATTCCATTCCATTCGGGTTGATTCCATTCCATTCCATTCCATTCCATTACATTCGGGTTGATTCCATTCCATTCCATTCCATTCCATTGCATTCCATGCCATTCCAATCCTTTACATTCTATTCCATTCGGGTTGATTCCATTCCATTCCATTCAACTACATTGCATTCCATTCCACTCCTTTCTATTCCATTCCATTCCATTCGTGTGGATTCCATCCCATTCCATTCCATGCCACTCCATTCCAGTCAGGTTGATACCACTCCGTTCCATTCCATTCCATTCCATTCCATTCCATTATATTATATTCCATTTGGGGTGATTCCACATCCTTCCCTTCCATTACATTCTATTCCATTCCAGTACTCTCGGGTTGATTCCATACGGTTCCATTGCATTCCATTTCATTCCATTCTGGTGGATTCCATTCCATCCCATTCTATTCCATTCCATTCCATTCCATTCCATTCCATTCCATTCCATTCGCGTTATTACCATTCCATTCAATTCCATTCCATTCCATTCCATTCCAATCCATTTCATTCCATTCGGGTTTATTCCATTCCATTCCATTCCGTTCCATTCCATTCCATTCCTTGCCATTCCAGTACATTACGTTCGATTACATTCGAGTTGATTCCATTTCATTTCATTATATTCCATTACATTCGAGTTGATTCCATTGCATTCCATTCCACACCATTGCATTCAATTCCACTCCATTCCATTCCATTCCATTCCATTCGGGTTGATTCGAACCCATTCCATTCCATTCCATGCCACTCCTTTCCATTCCATTCCACTCCGTTCGGATTGATTCCATTACATACCTCTCCATTCCATTCCATTCCATACAATTTGGGTTGATTCGAACCCACTCCATTCCATTCCATGCCACTCCTTTCCATTCCATTCCACTCCATTCGGGTTGATTCCATTACATACCTCTCCATTCCATTTCATTCCATACCATTTGGGTTGATTCCATCCCATTCCATTCCATTCCATTCCATTCCAATCCATTCCATTCCATTCCATTCCAGTTGATTCCATTCCCTTCGATTCCATTCCATTCCATTCGATTCGGTTCCATTCCATTCCATTCGGGTGGATTCCAATCCATTCCATTCCATTCCATTCCTTTCCATTAAATTCCAATCCATTTGGGTTGATTCCCTACGGTTCATTCCATTCAATTCCATTCCATTCGGGTTGATTTCATTCCATTCCACTCCAATCCATTCGGGTTGTTTCCATCCCATCCCATTCCAATCCATTCCATTCCATTCCATTCCATTCCATTCCATTCCGTTTGATTCCATTCCATTCCATTCCATTCCATTCCATTCCATTCCATTCCATTCCATTCCAATCCATTCGGGTTGATTCCATTCCGTTCCATTCCATTCCGGTTGATTCCATTCCATTCCATTCCATTCCATTACATTCGCGTTGATACCATTCCTTTCCATTCCATTCCATTCCATTCCAATCCATTCCATTCGGGATGATTCAATTCCATTCCATTCCATTCCATTCCATTACATTCGGGTTGATTCCATTCCATTCCATGCCATTCCATTCCATTCCATTGCATTCCATTCCATTCCATGCCATTCCAATCCACTACATTCTATTCCATTCGGGTTGATTCCATACCCTTCCATTCCACTCCATTGCATTCCATTCCACTCCATTCCATTCAATTCGGGTGGATTCCATCCCATTCCCTTCCATTCAATTCCATGCCACTCCATTCCAGTCAGGTTGATTCCATTTCATTCCATTCCATTCCATTCCATTGCATTCCTTTCGATTCCATTCCTTTCAGGTTGATTTCATTCCATTCCAGTCAATTCCATTCCATTGCATTCCATGCCATTCCATTCGGGTTTATTTCATTCCATTCCATTCCAATCCATTCCACTCCATTCCATTCCATGTCATACCATTCTGGTAATTTCCATTCCATTCCATTCCATTCCATTTCATTCCCTTCCATTCGGGTTGACTCCATTCCATTCCATTCCATTCCATTCCACTCCATTCCATTCGGATTGATTCCATTCCCTTTCATTCCATCCCATTCCATTGCATTCCATTCCATTCCATTCGCTTTGATTCCATTCCATTCCATTCCATTCCATTCCATTCCATTCCATTCCATTCGGGTTGATTCCCTATCCTTCCCTTCCATTCCATTCCATTCCATTCCATTCCATTCCATTCCATTCCTGTTCATTCCATTCCATTCCATTCCATTCCATTCCATTCCATTCCATTACATTCGGATTGATTCCATTCCATTCAATTCCTTTCCATTGCATTGCATTCCATTCCATTCCTTTCTGGATGATTCCATTCCATTCCATTCCGTTCCATTTAATTCCATTCCATTCCACTCTGGTTGATTCCATTCCATTCCTTTCCATTCCATTCAATTCCGTTCCATTCCATACCATTCGGGTTGATTCCATCCAATTCCATTCCATTCCATTGCATTCCACTCCATTCCATTCCATTCCTTTCGCGTCAATAACGTTCCATTCCATTCCATTCCATTCCATTCCACTCCATTCCATTCGGATTGATTCCATTCCCTTTCATTCCATCCCATTCCATTGCATTCCAATCCATTCCATTCGCTTTGATTCCATTCCATTCCATTCCATTCCATTCCATTCCATTCCATTCCATTCGGGTTGTTTCCCTATCCTTCCCTTCCATTCCATTCCATTCCATTCCATTCCATTCCATTCCATTCCATTCCATTCCTGTTCATTCCATTCCATTCCATTCCATTCCATTCCAATAGGATTGATTCCATTCCATTCCATTCCATTCCATTCCACTCCTTTCTGGTTGATTCCTTTCCATTCCATTCCATTCCATTCCATTCCATTCCATTCCATTAGGGTTGATTATATCCTATTCCATTCCATTCCATTTCATTACAATCCATTCCAGTCAGGTTGATTCCATTCCATTCCATTCCATTCCATTCCATTCCATTCCTTTCCATTCCATTGATTTCCATTCCATTCCAATCCATTCCATTTCATTCCATTCCTTTCCAGTTGATTCCATTCCCTTCGATTCCATTTCATTCCATTCGATTCCATTCCATTCCATTCCATTCGGGTGGATTCCAATCCATTCCATTCCATTCCATTCCATTCCATTCCATTCCGTTTGATTCCATTCCATTCCATTCCATTCCATTCGGTTTTATTCCATTCCCATCCATTCCTTCCATTCCATTGCAATCCATTCCATTTTATACGGGTTGATTCCATCCCATTCCATTCCATTCCATTCCTGTTGATTCCATTCCATTCCATTCCATTCCATTCCATTCTGGTTGATTGCATTCCATTCCATTCCATTGCATTCCAATTTCTTGATTCCATTCCATCCAATTCCATTCCATTCCATTCGGGTTGATTCGATTCACATCCATTCCATCCCATTCCATTCCATTCCATTAGGGTTGGTTCCTTTCCGTTCCATTCCATTCCATTCCATTCCATTACATTACATTATATTATATTCCATTTGGGGTGATTCCACATCCTTCCCTTCCATTACATTCTATTCCATTCCAGTACTCTCGGGTTGATTCCATACGGTTCCATTGCATTCCATTTCATTCCATTCTGGTGGATTCCATTCCATCCCATTCTATTCCATTCCATTCCATTCCATTCCATTCCATTCCATTCCATTCGCGTTATTACCATTCCATTCAATTCCATTCCATTCCATTCCATTCCAATCCATTTCATTCCATTCGGGTTTATTCCATTCCATTCCATTCCGTTCCATTCCATTCCATTCCTTGCCATTCCAGTACATTACGTTCGATTACATTCGAGTTGATTCCATTTCATTTCATTATATTCCATTACATTCGAGTTGATTCCATTGCATTCCATTCCACACCATTGCATTCAATTCCACTCCATTCCATTCCATTCCATTCCATTCGGGTTGATTCGAACCCATTCCATTCCATTCCATGCCACTCCTTTCCATTCCATTCCACTCCGTTCGGATTGATTCCATTACATACCTCTCCATTCCATTCCATTCCATACAATTTGGGTTGATTCGAACCCACTCCATTCCATTCCATGCCACTCCTTTCCATTCCATTCCACTCCATTCGGGTTGATTCCATTACATACCTCTCCATTCCATTTCATTCCATACCATTTGGGTTGATTCCATCCCATTCCATTCCATTCCATTCCATTCCAATCCATTCCATTCCATTCCATTCCAGTTGATTCCATTCCCTTCGATTCCATTCCATTCCATTCGATTCGGTTCCATTCCATTCCATTCGGGTGGATTCCAATCCATTCCATTCCATTCCATTCCTTTCCATTAAATTCCAATCCATTTGGGTTGATTCCCTACGGTTCATTCCATTCAATTCCATTCCATTCGGGTTGATTTCATTCCATTCCACTCCAATCCATTCGGGTTGTTTCCATCCCATCCCATTCCAATCCATTCCATTCCATTCCATTCCATTCCATTCCATTCCGTTTGATTCCATTCCATTCCATTCCATTCCATTCCATTCCATTCCATTCCATTCCATTCCAATCCATTCGGGTTGATTCCATTCCGTTCCATTCCATTCCGGTTGATTCCATTCCATTCCATTCCATTCCATTACATTCGCGTTGATACCATTCCTTTCCATTCCATTCCATTCCATTCCAATCCATTCCATTCGGGATGATTCAATTCCATTCCATTCCATTCCATTCCATTACATTCGGGTTGATTCCATTCCATTCCATGCCATTCCATTCCATTCCATTGCATTCCATTCCATTCCATGCCATTCCAATCCACTACATTCTATTCCATTCGGGTTGATTCCATACCCTTCCATTCCACTCCATTGCATTCCATTCCACTCCATTCCATTCAATTCGGGTGGATTCCATCCCATTCCCTTCCATTCAATTCCATGCCACTCCATTCCAGTCAGGTTCATTCCATTTCATTCCATTCCATTCCATTCCATTGCATTCCTTTCGATTCCATTCCTTTCAGGTTGATTTCATTCCATTCCAGTCAATTCCATTCCATTGCATTCCATGCCATTCCATTCGGGTTTATTTCATTCCATTCCATTCCAATCCATTCCACTCCATTCCATTCCATGTCATACCATTCTGGTAATTTCCATTCCATTCCATTCCATTCCATTTCATTCCCTTCCATTCGGGTTGACTCCATTCCATTCCATTCCATTCCATTCCACTCCATTCCATTCGGATTGATTCCATTCCCTTTCATTCCATCCCATTCCATTGCATTCCATTCCATTCCATTCGCTTTGATTCCATTCCATTCCATTCCATTCCATTCCATTCCATTCCATTCCATTCGGGTTGATTCCCTATCCTTCCCTTCCATTCCATTCCATTCCATTCCATTCCATTCCATTCCATTCCATTCCTGTTCATTCCATTCCATTCCATTCCATTCCATTCCATTCCATTCCATTACATTCGGATTGATTCCATTCCATTCAATTCCTTTCCATTGCATTGCATTCCATTCCATTCCTTTCTGGATGATTCCATTCCATTCCATTCCGTTCCATTTAATTCCATTCCATTCCACTCTGGTTGATTCCATTCCATTCCTTTCCATTCCATTCAATTCCGTTCCATTCCATACCATTCGGGTTGATTCCATCCAATTCCATTCCATTCCATTGCATTCCACTCCATTCCATTCCATTCCTTTCGCGTCAATAACGTTCCATTCCATTCCATTCCATTCCATTCCACTCCATTCCATTCGGATTGATTCCATTCCCTTTCATTCCATCCCATTCCATTGCATTCCAATCCATTCCATTCGCTTTGATTCCATTCCATTCCATTCCATTCCATTCCATTCCATTCCATTCCATTCGGGTTGTTTCCCTATCCTTCCCTTCCATTCCATTCCATTCCATTCCATTCCATTCCATTCCATTCCATTCCATTCCTGTTCATTCCATTCCATTCCATTCCATTCCATTCCAATAGGATTGATTCCATTCCATTCCATTCCATTCCATTCCACTCCTTTCTGGTTGATTCCTTTCCATTCCATTCCATTCCATTCCATTCCATTCCATTCCATTCCATTCCATTCCTTTTTGGTTGATTCCATTCCATTCCATTCCATTCCATTCCATTAGGGTTGATTATATCCTATTCCATTCCATTCCATTTCATTACAATCCATTCCAGTCAGGTTGATTCCATTCCATTCCATTCCATTCCATTCCATTCCTTTCCATTCCATTGATTTCCATTCCATTCCAATCCATTCCATTTCATTCCATTCCTTTCCAGTTGATTCCATTCCCTTCGATTCCATTTCATTCCATTCGATTCCATTCCATTCCATTCCATTCGGGTGGATTCCAATCCATTCCATTCCATTCCATTCCATTCCATTCCATTCCGTTTGATTCCATTCCATTCCATTCCATTCCATTCGGTTTTATTCCATTCCCATCCATTCCTTCCATTCCATTGCAATCCATTCCATTTTATACGGGTTGATTCCATCCCATTCCATTCCATTCCATTCCTGTTGATTCCATTCCATTCCATTCCATTCCATTCCATTCTGGTTGATTGCATTCCATTCCATTCCATTGCATTCCAATTTCTTGATTCCATTCCATCCAATTCCATTCCATTCCATTCGGGTTGATTCGATTCACATCCATTCCATCCCATTCCATTCCATTCCATTAGGGTTGGTTCCTTTCCGTTCCATTCCATTCCATTCCATTCCATTCCATTCCCTTCCAATCCATTCCATTCCATTTGGGTTGATTCCATAACCTTCCCTTCCATTCCATTCTATTCCATTCCAATACACTCGGGTTGATTCCATACGCTTCCATTGCATTCCATTTCATTCCATTCTGGTGGATTCCATTCCATCCCATTCCATTCCATTACATTCCAATCCATTCCATTCCATTCCATTCCATTCCAGTTGATTATATTCCCTTCGATTCCATTCCATTCCATTCGATTCCGGTCCATTCCATTCCATTCGGGTGGATTCCAATCCATTCCATTCCATTCCATTCCAATCCATTCGGGTTGATACCCTATGCGTCCATTCCATTCAATTCCATTCCATTCGGGTTGATTCCATTCCATTCCATTCCAATCCATTCGTGTTGATTCCATCCCATTCCATTCCATTCCATTCCATTCCATTCCATTCCATTCCATTCCATTCCGTTTGATTCCATTCCATTCCATTCCATTCCATTCAATTCCATTCGGGTTTATTCCATTCCCATCCATTCCTTCCGTTCCATTGCATTCCATTGCATTTTATTCGGTTTGATTCCATTCCATTCCATTCCATTCCATTCCATTCCATTCCGGTTGATTCCATTCCATTCCATTCCATTCCATTCCATTCCATCCCATCCCATCCCATCCCATCCCATTCCATTCCATTCCATTCCATTCGGTTTGATTCCATTCCATTCCATTCCATTGCATTCCAATTTGTTGATTCCATTCCATCCAATTCCATTCCATTCCATTCGGGTTGATTCCATTCACATCCATTCCATCCCATTCCATTCCATTCCATTCGATTAGTGTTGGTTCCATTCCATTCCATTCCATTCTATTCCATTCCAATACACTCGGTTTGATTCCATACGCTTTCATTGCATTCCATTTCATTCCATTCTGGTGGATTCCATTCCATCCCATTCTATTCCATTCCAATCTATTCCATTCCATTCCATTCCAATCCATTCCATTCAATACCTTTCGCGTTAATACCATTCCATTCCATTCCATGCCATTCCATTCCATTGCATTACATTCCATTTCATTCCATTCGGGTTGATTCCATTCCATTCCATTCAGTACCATTCCATTCCATTCCTTGCCATTCCAATCCATTACGTTCGATTACATTCGGGTTGATTCCATTCCTTTGCATTATATTCCACTACATTCGGGTTGATTCCATTCCATTCCATTCCACTCCATTCCATTCCATTCTTTTCCATTCGGGTTGATTCCATCCCATCCCATTAGAGTGCATTCCATTCCTTTGCATTTGGGTTGATACCATTCCATTCCATTCCTTTCCATTCCAGTCAATTCCGTTCCATTCCATTCCATTCGGGTTGATTACATTCCCTTCCACTCCATTGCATTCCATTCCATTCCATTCCATTTCTTTCGGGTTGATTCCATTCCCTTATATTCCATTCCATTCCATTCCATTCCATACCATTCCATTCCATTCCATTCCTTTGTGGTTGATTCTATAACATTCCTTTCCATTCCATTCCATTCCATTCCATTCCATTCCATTCCATTCCATTCGGGTTGATTCCTTTCCATTCCATTCCATTCCATTCTATTCCATTCCATTCCATTCCATTCCATTCGGGTTGTTTCCATTGCATTCCTTTCCATTCCATTCCATTCCACTCCATTCCATGCCATTCCATTCCATTTGGGTTCATTCCATCAAATTCCATTCTTTTCCACTCCATTCCATTCCATTCCAATCCAATCCATTCGTTTTGATTCCATTCCATTCCATTCCATTCGTGTGGATTCCGTTCCCTTCGATTCCTTCCATTCCATTGCATTCCATTCCATTTTATTCGGGTTGATTCCATTCCATTGCATTCCATTCCATTCCATTGCAATCCATTCGGGTTGATTCCATACACTTCCATTCCATTCCATTCCATTACATTACATTACATTAGGGTTGATTCCATTCCATTTCTTTCCATAACATTACATTCCGGTTGATTCCTTTCCATTCCATTCCATTCCATTCCATCGCATTCCAATCCATTACATTCGATTCCATTCGGCTTGATTCCATGCCATTGTATTCCAATCCATTGCATTCCATTACACTCCATTCCATTCCATTCCATTCCATTCGGGTTGATTCCATCCCATGCCATTGTATTCCATTCCATTTCATTGCATTTGTGTTGATACCATTCCATTCCATTCCTTTCCATTCAATTCAATTCCGTTCCGTTCCATTACATTCGGGTTGATTACATTCCCTTCCACTCCATTGCATTCCATTCCATTCCATTCCAGTCGGGTTGATTCCATTCCCTTATATTCCATTCCATTCCATTCCATTCCATTTCTTTCTGGTTAATTCCATTCCATTCCATTCCATTCCATTCCATTCCATTTCATTACGGTTGAGTATATCCTATTCCATTCCAATCCATTTCTTTCTAATCCATTCCAGTCAGATTGATTCCATTCCATTCCATTCCATTCCATTCCATTCCATTCCATTCCATTCTGGTTGATTCCATTCAATTCCATTCCATTCTACTCCATTCGGGTTGATTCCATTCCATTCCTCTCCATTCCATTCCATTCCATACCATTTCAGTTGATTCCATCCCATTCCATTCCATTCCATTCCATTCCAATCCATTCCCTTCCATTCCATTCTATTCCAGTTGATTCCATTCCCTTTGATTCCATTCCATTCCATTCGATTCCGTTCCATTCCATTCCATTCGGGTGGATTCCAATCCATTCCATTCCATTCCATTCCATTCCATTCCATTCCATTCCATTCCATTCCATTGCATTCCGGTTGATTCCCTATGCTTCCATTCCATTCAATTCCATTCCATTCGGTTTGATTCCATTCCATTCCATTCCAATCCATTCGGGTTGATTCCATCCCATTCCATTCCATTCCATTCCATTCCGTACGATTCCATTCCTTTCCATTCCATTCCATTCCATTCCATTCCATTCGTGTTTATTACATTCCCATCCATTCCTTCCATTCCATTGCATTCCATTCCATTTTATTCGGGTTGAATTGATTCCATTCCATTCCATTCCATTCCATTCCATTCCGGTTGATTCCATTCCATTCCATTCCATTGCATTCCATTCCATTCCATTCGCGTTGATACCATTACTTTCCATTCCATTCCATTCCATTCCATTCGGGTTGATTCCATTCCATTCCATTCCATTCCATTACATTCGGGTTGATTCCATTCCATTCCATTCCATTCCATTGCATTCCATGCCATTCCAATCCTTTACATTCTATTCCATTCGGGTTGATTCCATTCCATTCCATTCAACTACATTGCATTCCATTCCACTCCTTTCTATTCCATTCCATTCCATTCGTGTGGATTCCATCCCATTCCATTCCATGCCACTCCATTCCAGTCAGGTTGATACCACTCCGTTCCATTCCATTCCATTCCATTCCATTACATTATATTATATTCCATTTGGGGTGATTCCACATCCTTCCCTTCCATTACATTCTATTCCATTCCAGTACTCTCGGGTTGATTCCATACGGTTCCATTGCATTCCATTTCATTCCATTCTGGTGGATTCCATTCCATCCCATTCTATTCCATTCCATTCCATTCCATTCCATTCCATTCCATTCCATTCCATTCGCGTTAATACCATTCCATTCCATTCCATTCCATTCCCTTCAATTTCATTCCATTCGGGTTTATTCCATTCCATTCCATTCAGTTCCATTCCATTCCATTCCTTACCATTCCAATACATTACCTTCTATTACATTCGAGTTGATTCCCTTTCATTTCATTATATTCCATTACATTCGAGTTGATTCCATTCCATTCCATTCCACTCCATTCCAATCAGGTTGACTCCATTCCATTCCATTCCATTCCATTCCATTCCATTCCATTCGGGTTGATTCCATTCCATTCCATTCCATTCTATTCCATTCCATTCCATTCCATTCCATTCGGGTTGTTAACATTGCTTTCCATTCCATTCCATTCCAATCCACTCCATTCCATTCCATTCGGGTTCATTCCATCAAATTCCATTCTATTCCACTCCACTCCATTCCATTCCATTCCATTCCAATCCATTCGGTTTGATTCCATTCCATTCCATTCCATTGCATTCCATTCGTGTTGATTCCGTTCCCTTCCATTGCTTCCATTCCATTTCATTCCATTCCATTTTATTCGGGTAGATTCCATTCCATTCCATTCCATTCCATTCCATTAGGATTGATGCCATTGCATTCCTTTCCATTACATTACATTCAGGTTGATTCCATTCCATTCCATTCCATTTCATTCCATTCCATGGCATTCCAATCCATTACATTCGATTCCATTCGCGTTGATTCCATTCCATTCAATTCCACTCCATTGCATTCCGTTCCACTCCATTCCATTCCATTCCATTCCATTCGGGTTGATTCCATCCCATCCCATTAGATTCCATTCCATTCCTTTGCATTTGGGTTGATACCATTCTATTCCATTCCTTTCCATTCCAATCAATTCCTTTCCATTCCATTCCATTCGTATTGATTACATTCCCTTCCACTCCATTGCATTCCATTCCATTCCATTCCATTCGTGTTGATTCCATTCCCTTATATTCCATTCCATTCCATTCCATTCCATTCCATTCCATTCCACTCCTTTCTGGTTGATTCCTTTCCATTCCATTCCATTCCATTCAATTCCATTCCGTTCCATTCCATTCCATTCCATTCCATTCCATTCCGTTCCATTCCTTTTTGGTTGATTCCATTCCATTCCATTCCATTCCATTCCATTCCATTCCATTCCATTCCATTAGGGTTGATTATATCCTATTCCATTCCATTCCATTTCATTACAATCCATTCCAGTCAAGTTGATTCCATTCCATTCCATTCCATTCCATTCCATTCCATTCCTTTCCATTCCATTGAGTTCCATTCCATTCCAATCCATTCCATTTCATTCCATTCCTTTCCAGTTGATTCCATTCCCTTCGATTCCATTTCATTCCATTCGATTCCATTCCATTCCATTCCATTCGGGTGGATTCCAATCCATTCCATTCCATTCCATTCCATTCCATTCCATTCCATTCCATTCGGGTTGATTCCCTACGCTTCCATTCCATTCAATTCCATTCCATTCGGGTTGATTCCATTCCATTCCATTCCAATCCATTCGGGTTGATTCCATCCCATTCCATTCCATTCCATTCCATTCCATTCCGTACGATTCCATTCCATTCCATTCCATTCCATTCGTGTTTATTCCATTCAAATCCATTCCTTCCATTCCATTGCATTCCATTCCAATTTATTCGGGTTGAATTCATTCCATTCCATTCCTTTCCATTCCATTCCATTCCGGCTGATTCCATTCCATTCCATTCCATTCCATTCCATTCCATTCCATTCGCGTTGATACAATTCCTTTCCATTCCATTCCATTCCATTCCACTCCATTCGGGTTGATTCCATTCCATTTCATTCCATTCCATCCCATTCGATTCCATTCCATTCCATTCGGGTTGATTCCATTCCATTCCATTCCATTGCATTACAATTTGTTGCTTCCATTCCATCCAATTCCATTCCATTCCATTCGGGTTGATTCCATTCCCATCCATTCCATCCCATTCCATTCCATTCCATTAGGGTTGATTCCATTCCCTTCCATTAAATTCCATTCCATTACATTCCATTATATTCCATTTGGGTTGATTCCACATCTTTCCCTTCCATTACATTCTATTCCATTCCAATACACTCGGGTTGATTCCATACGCTTCCATTGCATTCCATTTCATTCCATTCTGGTGGATTCCATTCCATCCCATTCTATTCCATTCCATTCCATTCCATTCCATTCCATTCCATTCCATTCGCGTTATTACCATTCCATTCAATTCCATTCCATTCCATTCCATTCCAATCCATTTCATTACATTCGGGTTTATTCCATTCCATTCCATTCCGTTCCATTCCATTCCATTCCTTGCCATTCCAGTACATTACGTTCGATTACATTCGAGTTGATTCCATTTCATTTCATTATATTCCATTACATTCGAGTTGATTCCATTGCATTCCATTCCACACCATTGCATTCAATTCCACTCCATTCCATTCCATTCCATTCCATTCGGGTTGATTCGAACCCATTCCATTCCATTCCATGCCACTCCTTTCCATTCCATTCCACTCCGTTCGGGTTGATTCCATTACATACCTCTCCATTCCATTCCATTCCATACCATTTGGGTTGATTCGAACCCACTCCATTCCATTCCATGCCACTCCTTTCCTTTCCATTCCACTCCATTCGGGTTGATTCCGTTACATACCTCTCCATTCCATTTCATTCCATACCATTTGGGTTGATTCCATCCCATTCCATTCCATTCCATTCCATTCCAATCCATTCCATTCCATTCCATTCCAGTTGATTCCATTCCCTTCGGTTCCATTCCATTCCATTCGATTCGGTTCCATTCCATTCCATTCGGGTGGATTCCAATCCATTCCATTCCATTCCATTCCTTTCCATTAAATTCCAATCCATTTGGGTTGATTCCCTACGGTTCATTCCATTCAATTCCATTCCATTCGGGTTGATTTCATTCCATTCCACTCCAATCCATTCGGGTTGTTTCCATCCCATCCCATTCCAATCCATTCCATTCCATTCCATTCCATTCCATTCCATTCCATTCCAATCCATTCGGGTTGATTCCATTCCGTTCCATTCCATTCCGGTTGATTCCATTCCATTCCATTCCATTCCATTACATTCGCGTTGATACCATTCCTTTCCATTCCATTCCATTCCATTCCAATCCATTCCATTCGGGATGATTCAATTCCATTCCATTCCATTCCATTCCATTACATTCGGGTTGATTCCATTCCATTCCATTCCATTCCATTCCATTCCATTCCATTCAATTGCATTCCATTCCATTCCATGCCATTCCAATCCACTACATTCTATTCCATTCGGGTTGATTCCATACCCTTCCATTCCACTCCATTGCATTCCATTCCACTCCATTCCATTCAATTCGGGTGGATTCCATCCCATTCCCTTCCATTCAATTCCATGCCACTCCATTCCAGTCAGGTTGATTCCATTTCATTCCATTCCATTCCATTCCATTGCATTCCATTCGATTCCATTCCTTTCAGGTTGATTTCATTCCATTCCAGTCAATTCCATTCCATTGCATTCCATGCCATTCCATTCGGGTTTATTTCATTCCATTCCATTCCAATCCATTCCACTCCATTCCATTCCATGTCATACCATTCTGGTAATTTCCATTCCATTCCATTCCATTCCATTTCATTCCCTTCCATTCGGGTTGACTCCATTCCATTCCATTCCAATCCATTCGGGTTGATTCCATCCCATTCCATTCCATTCCATTCCATTCCATTCCGTACGATTCCATTCCATTCCATTCCATTCCATTCGTGTTTATTCCATTCAAATCCATTCCTTCCATTCCATTGCATTCCATTCCAATTTATTCGGGTTGAATTCATTCCATTCCATTCCTTTCCATTCCATTCCATTCCGGCTGATTCCATTCCATTCCATTCCATTCCATTCCATTCCATTCCATTCGCGTTGATACAATTCCTTTCCATTCCATTCCATTCCATTCCACTCCATTCGGGTTGATTCCATTCCATTTCATTCCATTCCATCCCATTCGATTCCATTCCATTCCATTCGGGTTGATTCCATTCCATTCCATTCCATTGCATTACAATTTGTTGCTTCCATTCCATCCAATTCCATTGCATTCCATTCGGGTTGATTCCATTCCCATCCATTCCATCCCATTCCATTCCATTCCATTAGGGTTGATTCCATTCCCTTCCATTAAATTCCATTCCATTACATTCCATTATATTCCATTTGGGTTGATTCCACATCTTTCCCTTCCATTACATTCTATTCCATTCCAATACACTCGGGTTGATTCCATACGCTTCCATTGCATTCCATTTCATTCCATTCTGGTGGATTCCATTCCATCCCATTCTATTCCATTCCATTCCATTCCATTCCATTCCATTCCATTCCATTCCATTCGCGTTATTACCATTCCATTCAATTCCATTCCATTCCATTCCATTCCAATCCATTTCATTACATTCGGGTTTATTCCATTCCATTCCATTCCGTTCCATTCCATTCCATTCCTTGCCATTCCAGTACATTACGTTCGATTACATTCGAGTTGATTCCATTTCATTTCATTATATTCCATTACATTCGAGTTGATTCCATTGCATTCCATTCCACACCATTGCATTCAATTCCACTCCATTCCATTCCATTCCATTCCATTCGGGTTGATTCGAACCCATTCCATTCCATTCCATGCCACTCCTTTCCATTCCATTCCACTCCGTTCGGGTTGATTCCATTACATACCTCTCCATTCCATTCCATTCCATACCATTTGGGTTGATTCGAACCCACTCCATTCCATTCCATGCCACTCCTTTCCTTTCCATTCCACTCCATTCGGGTTGATTCCATTACATACCTCTCCATTCCATTTCATTCCATACCATTTGGGTTGATTCCATCCCATTCCATTCCATTCCATTCCATTCCAATCCATTCCATTCCATTCCATTCCAGTTGATTCCATTCCCTTCGGTTCCATTCCATTCCATTCGATTCGGTTCCATTCCATTCCATTCGGGTGGATTCCAATCCATTCCATTCCATTCCATTCCTTTCCATTAAATTCCAATCCATTTTGGTTGATTCCCTACGGTTCATTCCATTCAATTCCATTCCATTCGGGTTGATTTCATTCCATTCCACTCCAATCCATTCGGGTTGTTTCCATCCCATCCCATTCCAATCCATTCCATTCCATTCCATTCCATTCCATTCCATTCCATTCCATTCCATTCCATTCCGTTTGATTCCATTCCATTCCATTCCATTCCATTCCAATCCATTCGGGTTGATTCCATTCCGTTCCATTCCATTCCGGTTGATTCCATTCCATTCCATTCCATTACATTACATTCGCGTTGATACCATTCCTTTCCATTCCATTCCATTCCATTCCAATCCATTCCATTCGGGATGATTCAATTCCATTCCATTCCATTCCATTCCATTACATTCGGGTTGATTCCATTCCATTCCATTCCATTCCATTCCATTCCATTCAATTGCATTCCATTCCATTCCATGCCATTCCAATCCACTACATTCTATTCCATTCGGGTTGATTCCATACCCTTCCATTCCACTCCATTGCATTCCATTCCACTCCATTCCATTCAATTCGGGTGGATTCCATCCCATTCCCTTCCATTCAATTCCATGCCACTCCATTCCAGTCAGGTTGATTCCATTTCATTCCATTCCATTCCATTCCATTGCATTCCATTCGATTCCATTCCTTTCAGGTTGATTTCATTCCATTCCAGTCAATTCCATTCCATTGCATTCCATGCCATTCCATTCGGGTTTATTTCATTCCATTCCATTCCAATCCATTCCACTCCATTCCATTCCATGTCATACCATTCTGGTAATTTCCATTCCATTCCATTCCATTCCATTTCATTCCCTTCCATTCGGGTTGACTCCATTCCATTCCATTCCATTCCATTCCATTCCATTCCACTCCATTCCATTCGGATTGATTCCATTCCCTTTCATTCCATCCTATTCCATTGCATTCCATTCCATTCCATTCGCTTTGATTCCATTCCATTCCATTCCATTCCATTCCATTCCATTCGGGTTGATTCCCTATCCTTCCCTTCCATTCCATTCCATTCCATTCCATTCCATTCCATTCCATTCCTGTTCATTCCATTCCATTCCATTCCATTCCATTCCATTCCATTCCATTCCATTCGGATTGATTCCATTCCATTCCATTCCTTTCCATTGCATTGCATTCCATTCCATTCCTTTCTGGATGATTCCATTCCATTCCATTCCGTTCCATTTAATTCCATTCCATACCACTCTGGTTGATTCCATTCCATTCCTTTCCATTCCATTCAATTCCGTTCCATTCCATACCATTCGGGTTGATTCCATCCAATTCCATTCCATTCCATTGCATTCCACTCCATTCCATTCCATTCCTTTCGCGTCAATAACGTTCCATTCCATTCCATTCCATTCCATTCCACTCCATTCCATTCGGATTGATTCAATTCCCTTTCATTCCATCCCATTCCATTGCATTCCATTCCATTCCATTCGCTTTGATTCCATTCCATTCCATTCCATTCCATTCCATTCCATTCCATTCCATTCCATTCGGGTTGATTCCCTATCCTTCCCTTCCATTCCATTCCATTCCATTCCATTCCATTCCATTCCATTCCATTCCTGTTCATTCCATTCCATTCCATTCCATTCCATTCCATTCCATTCCATTAGGATTGATTCCATTCCATTCCATTCCATTCCATTCCACTCCTTTCTGGTTGATTCCTTTCCATTCCATTCCATTCCATTCCATTCCATTCCATTCCATTCCATTCCTTTTTGGTTGATTCCATTCCATTCCATTCCATTCCATTCCATTAGGGTTGATTATATCCTATTCCATTCCATTCCATTTCATTACAATCCATTCCAGTCAGGTTGATTCCATTCCATTCCATTCCATTCCATTCCATTCCTTTCCATTCCATTGAGTTCCATTCCATTCCAATCCATTCCATTTCATTCCATTCCTTTCCAGTTGATTCCATTCCCTTCGATTCCATTTCATTCCATTCGATTCCATTCCATTCCATTCCATTCGGGTGGATTCCAATCCATTCTATTCCATTCCATTCCATTCCATTCCATTCCATTCCATTCCATTCCATTCGGGTTGATTCCCTACGCTTCCATTCCATTCAATTCCATTCCATTCGGGTTGATTCCATTCCATTCCATTCCAATCCATTCGGGTTGATTCCATCCCATTCCATTCCATTCCATTCCATTCCATTCCGTACGATTCCATTCCATTCCATTCCATTCCATTCGTGTTTATTCCATTCAAATCCATTCCTTGCATTCCATTGCATTCCATTCCAATTTATTCGGGTTGAATTCATTCCATTCCATTCCTTTCCATTCCATTCCATTCCGGCTGATTCCATTCCATTCCATTCCATTCCATTCCATTCCATTCGCGTTGATACAATTCCTTTCCATTCCATTCCATTCCATTCCATTCAATTCCATTCCGTTCCATTGCATTCCGGTTAATTCCATTCCATTCCATTCCATTCCATTCTGGTTGATTCCAATCCATTCCATTCCATTCATATCCATTTCATTCGGGTTGATTCCATTCCATTCCATTCCACTCCATTCGGGTTGATTCCATTCCATTTCATTCCATTCCATCCCATTCGATTCCATTCCATTCCATTCGGGTTGATTCCATTCCATTCCATTCCATTGCATTACAATTTGTTGCTTCCATTCCATCCAATTCCATTCCATTCCATTCGGGTTGATTCCATTCCCATCCATTCCATCCCATTCCATTCCATTCCATTTGGGTTGATTCCATTCCCTTCCATTAAATTCCATTCCATTACATTCCATTATATTCCATTTGGGTTGATTCCACATCCTTCCCTTCCATTACATTCTATTCCATTCCAATACACTCGGGTTGATTCCATACTCTTCCATTGCATTCCATTTCATTCCATTCTGGTGGATTCCATTCCATCCCATTCTATTCCATTCCATTCCATTCCATTCCATTCCATTCCATTCCATTCGCGTTATTACCATTCCATTCAATTCCATTCCATTCCATTCCATTCCAATCCATTTCATTCCATTCGGGTTTATTCCATTCCATTCCATTCCGTTCCATTCCATTCCATTCCTTGCCATTCCAGTACATTACGTTCGATTACATTCGAGTTGATTCCATTTCATTTCATTATATTCCATTACATTCGAGTTGATTCCATTGCATTCCATTCCACACCATTGCATTCAATTCCACTCCATTCCATTCCATTCCATTCCATTCGGGTTGATTCGAACCCATTCCATTCCATTCCATGCCACTCCTTTCCATTCCATTCCACTCCGTTCGGGTTGATTCCATTACATACCTCTCCATTCCATTCCATTCCATACCATTTGGGTTTATTCGAACCCACTCTGTTCCATTCCATGCCACTCCTTTCCATTCCATTCCACTCCATTCGGGTTGATTCCATTACATACCTCTCCATTCCATTTCATTCCATACCATTTGGGTTGATTCCATCCCATTCCATTCCATTCCATTCCATTCCAATCCATTCCATTCCATTCCATTCCAGTTGATTCCATTCCCTTCGATTCCATTCCATTCCATTCGATTCGGTTCCATTCCATTCCATTCGGGTGGATTCCAATCCATTCCATTCCATTCCATTCCATTCCATTAAATTCCAATCCATTTGGGTTGATTCCCTACGGTTCATTCCATTCAATTCCATTCCATTCGGGTTGATTTCATTCCATTCCACTCCAATCCATTCGGGTTGTTTCCATCCCATCCCATTCCAATCCATTCCATTCCATTCCATTCCATTCCATTCCATTCCATTCCATTCCATTCCAATCCATTCGGGTTGATTCCATCCAATTCCATTCCATTCCATTGCATTCCACTCGATTCCATTCCATTCCTTTCGCGTCAATAACGTTCCATTCCATTCCATTCCATTCCATTCCATTTCATTCCCTTTCATTCGGGTTGACTCCATTCCATTCCATTCCATTCCATTCCACTCCATTCCATTCGGATTGATTCCATTCCCTTTCATTCCATCCCATTCCATTGCATTCCATTCCATTCCATTCGCTTTGATTCTATTCCATTCCATTCCATTCCATTCCATTCCATTCCATTCGGGTTGATTCCCTATCCTTCCCTTCCATTCCATTCCATTCCATTCCATTCCATTCCATTCCATTCCTGTTCATTCCATTCCATTCCATTCCATTCCATTCCATTCCATTCCATTCCATTACATTCGGATTGATTCCATTCCATTCCTTTCCTTTCCATTGCATTGCATTCCATTCCATTCCTTTCTGGATGATTCCATTCCATTCCATTCCGTTCCATTTAATTCCATTCCATTCCACTCTGGTTGATTCCATTCCATTCCTTTCCATTCCATTCAACTCCGTTCCATTCCATACCATTCGGGTTGATTCCATCCAATTCCATTCCATTCCATTGCATTCCACTCAATTCCATTCCATTCCTTTCGCGTCAATAACGTTCCATTCCATTCCATTCCATTCCATTACATTTCATTCCATTCGGGTTGATTCCATTCCATTCCATTCCATTCCATTCCATTCCATTAAATTACATTTGCGTGGATTCCATTCCATTGCATTCCATTCCATTCCATTCCATGCCTTGCTATTCCAATCCATTACGTTAGAATTCATTAGGGTTGATTCCATTCCACTCCATTCCACTCCATTCCATTCCATTCCACACCATTCCATTCCATTCCATTCCATTCCACTCCATTCGGGTTGATTCTATTCCATTCCTCTCAAATACGTTAATGCCAAAACATTCCGGGTGATTCCATCCCATTCCATTCCATTCCATTCCATTCCCTACCATTCCATACGGGTTGACTCCAATTCATTCCATTCCATTCCATTCCATGCCAGTAGATTCCATTCCATTCCATTCCATTCCATTCCATTCCATTCCCTGCCATTCCATTCCATTCCATTGCATTCGAGTGGATTCCAATCCATTTAATTCCATTCCATTCCTTTCCATTCTAATCCATTCGGTTTGATTCCCTACGCTTCCATTCCATTCAATTACATTCCACTCGGGTTGATTCCATTCCATTCCACTCCATTCCATTACATTCGGGTTGATTCCATTCCCTTCCATTCCACTCCATTGCATTCCCTTCCATACCATTCCATTCCATTCTGGTTGAATCCATTCCATTCCATTTCATTCCATTCCATTCCATTCCATTCCATTCCATTCCATTCCGGTTGATCCCATATCCTTCCTTTCCATTCCATTCCATTCCATTCCAATCCATTCGGGTTGATTCCATACTCTTGCATTGCATTCCATTTCATTCGATAAGGTTTGATTCCATTCCGTTCCATTCCATTCCATTCCATTCGGGTTGATTCTATTCCATACCATTCCATTCCATTCCATTCCATGCCATTCCATTCGGGTTGATTCCTTATCCTTCCCTTCCGTTCCATTCCATTCCATTCCAATCCATTCGGGTTGATTCCAAACGCTTCCATTCCATTCCATTCCATTCGTGTTGATTCCAACCCATTCCATTCCATTCCGTTCGCCTTGATAACATTCCATTCCATTGAATTCCCTTCTGGTTGATTCCATTCCATTCAATTCCATTCCATTCCATTCCATTCCTTTCTGGATGGTTCCATTCCATTCCATTCCATTCCATTTCATTCCATTCCATTCCTTTCGGGTGGATTCCACTCCATTCCTTTCCATTCCATTCCATTCCTTTTAATTCCAATGCATTCCATTCCATTCTTGTTGATTCCTTCCCGTTACATTCCATTCCATTCCATTCCATTCCACTCCATTCCAGTCAGGTTGATTCCATTGCATTGCATTCCATTCCATTCCATTCCATTCCATTCCATTCCATTCCATTCCATTCCATTACTTTCTGTTCCATTTGGGGTGATTTCATTCCCTTCCATTTCTTCCATTCCATTGCATTCAATTCCATTCCATTCCATTAGGGATGATTATATCCCATTCCATTCCATTCCATTTCATTCCACTCCATTCCAGTCAGGTTGATTCCATTCCATTCCATTCCATTGCATTCCATTCGGGTTGATTCAATTCCATTTCATTCCATTCCACTCCATGCGGGTTGATTCCATTCCATTCCTCTCCATTCCATTCCATTCCATACCATTTGGGTTGATTCCGTCCCGTTCCATTCCATTGCATTCCATTCCAATCCATTCCATTCCATTCCATTCCATTCCAGTTGATTCCATTCCTTTGTATTCCATTCCATTCCATTCGATTCCAGTCCATTCCATTCCATTCGGGTGGATTCCAGTCCATTCCATTCCATTCCATTCCATTCCATTCCATTCCATTCCATTCCACTCGGGTAGATTCCATTCCACTCCATTCCATTCCATTACAATTTGTTGCTTCCATTCCATCCAATTCCATTCCATTCCATTCGGGGTGATTCCATTTCCATCCATTCCATCCCATTCCATTCCATTCCATTAGGGTTGATTCCATTCCGTTCCATTCCATTACATTCAATTACATTCCATTCCATTTGGGTTGATTCCACATCCTTCCCTTCCATTACATTCTATTCCTTTCCAATACACTCGGGTTGATTCCATACGCTTCCATTGCATTCCATTTCATTCCATTCTGGTGGATTCCATTCCATCCCATTCTATTCCATTGCATTCCATTCCATTCCATTCCATTCCATTCCATTCCATTCCATTAGGGTTGTTTCCATTCCATTCCTTTTCATTACATTACATTCGGGTTGATTCCATTCCATTCCATTCCATTTCATTCCATTCCATGGCATTCCAATCCATTACATTCGTTTCCATTCGGGTTGATTCCATTCCATTCCATTCCACTCCATTGCATTCCATTCCACTCCGTTCCATTCCATTCCATTCCATTCGGGTTGATTCCATCCCATCCCATTAGATTCCATTCCATTCCTTTGCATTTGGGTTGATACCATTCTATTCCATTCCTTTCCATTCCATTCAATTCCGTTCCATTCCATTCTATTCGGATTGATTACATTCCTTCCCACTCCATTGCATTCCATTCCATTCCATTCCATTCCATTCCATCCGTGTTGATTCCATTCCCTTATATTCCATTCCATTCCATTCCATTCCATTCCATTCCATTCCTTTCTGGTTGATTCCTTTCCATTCCATTCCATTCCAATCCATTCTATTCCATTCCATTCCTTTCTGGTTGATTCCTTTCCATTCCATTCCATTCCATTCCATTCCATTCCATTAGGGTTGATTATATCCAATTCCATTCCATTCCATTTCATTACAATCCATTCCAGTCAAGTTGATTCCATTCCATTCCATTCCATTCCATTCCATTCCATTCCATTCCATTCCATTCCATTCCGGTTGATTCCATTCAATTCCATTCCATTCGAATCCATTCGGGTTGATTCCATTCCATTCCTCTCCATTCCATTCCATTCCATACCATTTGGGTTGATTCCATCCCATTCCATTCCATTCCATTCCATTCCAATCCATTCCATTCCACTCCATTCCATTCCAGTTTATTCCATTCCGTTCGATTCCATTCCATTCCATTCGATTCCGTTCCATTCCATTCCATTCGTGTGGATTCCAATCCATTGTATTCCATTCCATTCCATTCCATTTAATTCCATTCCATTCGGGTTGATTCCATTCCATTCCATTCCAATCCATTCGGGTTGTTTCCATCCCATTTCATTCCATTCCATTCCATTCCATTCCATTCCATTCCATTCCGTTTGATTCCATTCCATTCCATTCCATTCCATTCCATTCCATTCCATTCCATTCGGGTTGATTCCACTCCGTTCCATTGCTTCCATTCCATTCCGGTTGATTCCATTCCATTCCATTCCATTCCATTCCATTCCATTCCATTCGCGTTGATACCATTCCTTTCCATTCCATTCCATTCCATTCCAATCCATTCCATTCGGGATAATTCATTTCCATTCCATTCCATTCCATTACATTCGGGTTCATTCCATTCCATTCCATTCCATTCCATTCCATTCCATTCCATGCCATTCCAATCCACTACATTCTATTCCATTCGGGTTGATTCCATGCCCTTCCATTCCACTCCATTGCACTCCGTTCCATTCCATTCCATTCAATTCGGGTGGATTCCATCACATTCCCTTCCATTCCATTCCATGCCACTCCATTCCAGTCAGGTTGATTCCATTTCATTCCATTCCATTCCATTCCATTCCATTCCATACCTTTCAGGTTGATTCCATTCCATTCCATTCCATTCCATTCGGGTTTATTTCATTCCATTCCATTCCAATCCATTCCACTCCATTCTATTCTATTTCATAGCATTCTGGTAAATTCCATTCCATTCCATTCCATTCCATTCCATTCCATTCCATTCCATTCCCTTCCATTCGGGTTGACTCCATTCCATACCATTCCATTCCATTCCACTCCATTCCATTCGGATTGATTAGATTCCCTTCCATTCCATCCCATTCCATTGCATTCCATTCCATTCCATTCGCGTTGATTCCATTCCATTCCATTCCATTCCATTCCATTCCATTCGGGTTGATTCCATATCCTTCCATTCCATTCCATTCCATTCCATTCCATTCCATTCCATTCCATTCCATTCCTGTTCATTCCATTCCATTCCATTCCATTCCATTGCATTCCATTCCATTCGGATTGTTTCCATTCCATTCCTTTCCGTTGCATTCCACTCCATTCCATTACTTTCTGGATGATTCCATTCCATTCCATTCCATTTAATTCCATTCCATTCCACTCTGGTTGATTCCATTCCATTCCTTTCCATTCCATTCAATTCCGTTCCATTCCATTCCATTCGGGTTGATTCCATCCAATTCCATTCCATTCCATTCCATTCTTCTCCATACCTGTCAGGTTGATTCCATGCCATTCCATTGCATTCCACTCCATTCCATTCCATTCCATTCGCGTCAATAACTTTCCACTCCATTCCATTCCATTCCGTTTGCGTCAATAACGTTCGATTCCATTCCATTCCATTACATTACATTTCATTCCATTCGTGTTGATTCCATTCCATTCCATTCCATTCCATTCCATTACTTTCGGGGTGATTCCATTTCATTGCATTCCATTCCATTCCATTCCATGCCATGCTATTCCAATCCATTACGTTAGAATCCATTAGGGTTGATTCCATTACACTCCATTCCACTCCATTGCATTCCATTCCACTCCATTCCATTCCATTCCATTGCACTCTATTCTGGTTGATTCCATTCCATTCCTCTCCGTTACATTAAATTCCATAACATTCCGGTTGATTCCATCCCATTCCATTCCATTCCATTCCATTCCCTTCCATTCCATACGGGTTGACACCAATTCATTCCATTCCATTCCATTCCATTCCATTCCATTCCAGTAGATTCCATTCCATTCCATTCCATTAAATTCCATTGCATTCCATTCCATTGCATTCGAGTGGATTCCAATCCATTTAATTCCATTCCATTCCATTCCATTCTAATCCATTCGGTTTGATTCCCTACGCTTCCATTCCATTCAATTCCATTCCCCTCGGGTTGATTCCATTCCATTCCACTCCATTCCATTACATTTGGGTTGATTCCATTCCATTCCATTCCACTCCGTTGCATTCCCTTCCATTCCATTCCATTCCATTCGGGTTGATTCCATCCAATTCCATTCCATTCCATTCCCCTCCATTCCGGTGAGGTTGATTCCATTCCATTCCATTCCATTCCATTCCATTCCATTCCATTCCATTCCATTCCATTCCATTCGGGTTGATTCCATTCCATTCCATTCCATTCCATTCCATTCCATTCCATTCCCTTCCATTCCATTCCATTCCCTTCAATTCCATTCCATTCCATTCCATTTGGGTTGTTTCCATTCCATTCCATTCCGTTCGACTCCTTTCCACCCAATTCCTTTGCATTCCATACCATTCTGCTTGACTCCATCCCATTCCATTCCATTCTATTCCATTCCATTCCATTCCATTCCACTCGGTTTGATTCGATTCGATTCCATTCCCTTCCATTCCATTCCATTCCATTCGGGTTGATTCCATTCGCTTCCATTCCTTCCATTCCATTGAATTCCATTCCATTTTATTCGGGTTGATTCCATTCCATTCCATTCCATTCCATTCCATTCCATTCGGGTTGATTCCATATCCTTCCTTTCCATTCCATTCCATTCCATTCCAATCCATTCGGGTTGATTCCATACTCTTGCATTGCATTCCATTTCATTCCATAAGGGTTGATTGCATTCCGTTCCATTCCTTCCATTCCATTGCATTCCATTCCTTTCCATTCGGGTTGATTCCATTCCATTCCATTCCATTCCATTCCATTCCATTCCATTCCATTCGGGTTGATTCCATATCCTTCCTTTCCATTCCATTCCTTTCCTTTCCATTCCATTCGGGTTGTATCCATTGCATTCCATTCCATTCCATTCCATTCCATTCCATTCCATTCCATTCCATTCGGGTTGATTCCAATCCATTCCATTCCATTCCGTTCGCCTTGATAACATTCCATTCCATTGCATTCCCTACTGGTTGATTCCATTCCACTCAATTCCATTCCATTCCATTCCATTCCTTTCTGGTTGGTTCCATTCCATTCCATTCCATTCCATTTCATTCCATTCCATTCCTTTCGGGTGGATTCCATTCCATTCCTTTTTATTCCATTCCATTCCCTTTAATTCCAATGCATTCCATTCCATTCGGGTTGATTGCATCCCGTTACATTCCATTCCATTCCATTCCGTTCCACTCCATTCCAGTCAGGTTGATTCCATTGCATTCCATTCCATTCCATTCCATTCCATTCCATTCCATTCCATTCGGGTTGATTCCATTCAATTCCATTCCATTCCACTCCATTCGGGTTAATTCCATTCCATTCCATTCCATTGCATTCCATTCGTGTTTATTCCGTTCCCTTCCATTCCTTCCATTCCATTGCATTCCATGCCATTTTATGCGGGTTGATTCCATTCCATTCCATTCAATTCCATTCCATTCCAGTCCATTCCATTCCATTCCATTGCATTCCAATCCATTCGGGTTGATTCCATACACTTCCATTCTATTCCATTCCATTGCATTCCATTCCATTCCATTAGGGTTGATTCCATTCCATTCCTTTCCATTACATTACATTCGGGTTGATTCTATTCCATTCCATTCCATTCCATGGCATTCCAATCCATTACATGCGATTCCATTCGAATTGATTCCATTCCATTCCATTCCAATCCATTGCATTCCATTCCACTCCATTCCATTCCATTCCATTCCATTCGGGTTGATTCCATCCCATTCAATTAGATTCCATTCCATTCCATTGCATTTGGGTTGATACCATTCCAATACATTCCTTCCCATTCCATTCAATTCCGTTCCAATCCATTCCATTCGGGTTGATTACATTCCCTTCCACTCCATTGCATTCCATTGCATTCCATTCCATTCCATTCGGGTTGATTCCATTCCCTTATATTCCATTCCATTCCATTCCAATCCATTCCATTCCATTCCTTTCCATTCCATTCCATTCCGTTCCTTTCTGGTTGATTCCGTTCCATTCCATTCCATTCCCTTCCATTCCATTCCATTAGGGTTGATTATATCCCATTCCATTCCATTTCCAATTATTTCCAATCCATTCCAGTCAGGTTGATTCCATTCCATTCCATTCCATTTCATTCCATTCGGGTTGATTCCATTCAATTCCATTCCATTCCACTCCACTCGGGTTGATTCCATTTCATTCCTCTCCATTCCATTCCATTCCATACCATTTGGGTTGTTTTCATCCCATTCCAGTCCATTCCAATCCATTCCCTTCCATTCCATTCCAATCCAATTGATTCCATTCCCTTCGATTCCATTCCATTCCATTCGATTCCGTTCCACTCCATTCCATTCGGGTGGAATCCAATCCATTCCATTCCATTCCATTCCATACCATTCCATTCCATTCCATTCCATTCCAGTCCATTCCATTCCATTCCATTCCAGTCCATTCGGGTTGATTCCCTACGCTTTCATTCCATTCTATTCCATTCCATTCGGGTTCATTCCATTCCATTCCATTCCAATCCATTCGGGTTGATTCCATCCCATTCGATTCCATTGCATTCCATTCCGTTTGATTCCATTCCATTCCGTTCCATTCCATTCCATTCCATTCCATTCCATAAGGGTTTATTCCATTCCCATCCATTCCTTCCATTCCATTGCATTCCATTCCATTTTATTCGGGTTGAATTCATTCCATTCCATTCCATTCCATTCCATTCCATTCCGGTTGATTCCATTCCATTCCATTCCATTCCATTCCATTCCATTCGCGTTGATACCATTTCTTTCCATTCCATTCCATTCCATTCCATTCCATTCCATTCCATTCCATTAGGGTTGATTCAATTCCATTCCATTCCATTCCATTACATTCGGGTTGATTCCATTCCATTCCATTCCATTCCATTCCATTCTATGCCATTCCAATCCATTATATTCTATTCCATTCGTGTTGATTCCATTCCAATCCATTCAACTCCTCTGCTTTCCATTCCACTCCTTTCTATTCCATTCCATTCCATTCGGCTGGATTCCATCACATTCCATTCCATGCCACTCCATTCCAGTCAGGTTGATTCCATTTCATTCCATTCCAATCCATTCCACTGCATTCCATTCCATTCCATTCCATTCCTTTTGGGTTGATTCCATTCCATTCCATTCAATTCCATTCCATTCCATTCCATTCCACTCGGGTTGATTCCATTCCATTCCATTCCATTCTATTCCATTCCATTGTGGTTGATTCCAATCCATTCCATTCCATTCATATCCATTCCATTCGGCTTGATTCCAATCCATTCCATTCCACACCATTCGGGTTGATTCCATTCCATTTCATTCCATTCCATCCCATTCCATTCCATTCCATTCCATTCGGGTTGATTGCATTCCATACCATTCCATTGCATTCCAATTTGTTGATTCCATTCCATCCAATTGCATTCCATTCCATTCGGGTTCATTCCATTCTGTTCCATTCCATTCCATTCCATTCCATTCCATTTGGGTTGATTCCATATCTTTACCTTCCATGCCATTCTATTCCATTCCAATACACTCTGCTTGATTCCATACGCTTCCATTGCATTCCATTTCATTCCTTTCTGGTGGATTCCATCCCATCCCATTCTATTCCATTCCATTCCATTCCATTCCATTCCATTCCATTCCATTCCATTCCATGCCATGCCATTCCATTCCATTAGCGTTAATACCATTCCATTCCATTCCATTCCATTTCATTCCATTTGGGTTGATTCCCTTCCATTCCATTCTGTTCCATTCCATTACATTACTTGCCATTCTAATACATTACGTTCGATGACATTCGAGTTGTATCCATTCCATTCCATTATATTCAATTCCGATTGAGTTGATTCTATTCCCCTCCATTCCACTCCATTGCATTCCATTCCACTCCATTCCATTCCATTCCATACCATTCGGGTTGATTCCACCCCATTCCATTCCATTCCATGCCATTCCATTCCATTCTATTCCACTCCATTCGAATCAGGTTGATTCCATTCCATTCCATTCCATTCCATTCGGGTTGATTCCATTCCATTCCATTCCATTCCATTCCATTCCATTCCATGCCATTCCATTCCATTCGGGTTGTTTCATTGCATTCCATTCCATTCCATTCCATTCCACTCCATTCCATGCCATTCCATTCCATTCGGATTCATTCCATCAAATTCCATTCTATTCCACTCCATTCCATTCCCTTCCATTACATTCCATTCCAATCCATTCGGTTTGATTCCATTCCATTCCATTCCATTGCATTCCATTCGTTTTGATTCCGTTCCCTTCCATTCCTTCCATTCCATTGCATTCCATTCCACTTTATTCGGGTTGATTTCATTCCATTCCATTCCTTTCCATTCCATTCCAATCCATTCGGGTTGTTTCCATACATTTCCATTCCATTCCATTCCATTTCATTCCATTCCATTCCATTCCATTAGGGTTGATTCCATTCCATTCGTTTACATTACATGACATTCGGGTTGATTGCATTCCATTCCATTCCATTTCATTCCATTCCATGGCATTCCAATCCATTACATTCGATTCCATTCGGGTTGATTCCATTCCATTCCATTACATTCCACTGCATTCCATGCCATTCCATACCATTCGTGTTGATTCCATCCCATTTCATTCCATTCCATCCCATCCCATTCCATTCCATTCCATTCCATTCCATACGGGTTGATTCCATTTCCTTCTATTCCATTCCATTCCATTCCATTCCGGTAGATTTCATATCCTTCCTTTTCATTCCATTCCATTCCATTCCAATCCATTCGTGTTGATTCCATACAATTCCATTCCATTATATTCGGGTTGATTAAATGCCATTCCATTCCGTTCCATTCGCGTTGATACCATGAAATTCCATTCCATTCCATTCCATTCCTGTCCATTTCAGACGGGTTGATTCCATTCCTTTCCATTCCTTTCCATCCCATTCCATTCCATTCCATTCCATTCCATTCCATTCCATTCGTTTCTGGTTGATTCCTTACCATTCCCTTCCATTCCATTCCATTCCATTCCATTCCATTCCTGTTGATTCCATTCCATTCCTTTCCATTCCATTCAATTCCATTCCATTACATTCCACTCGGGTTGATTGCATTCTTTTGCACTCCATTGCATTCCATTCCATTCCATTTTGTTCCATTCCTTTCCATTCCATTCCATTCGGCTTGATTTCATTCCATTCCATTGCATTCCATTCCATTCTGGTTGATTCCATTCCATTCAATTCCATTCTTATCCATTCCATTCGGGTTGATTCCATTGCATTCCATTCCATTCCATTCCATTCCATTCCAATCCATTCCAATCAGGTTGATTCCATTCCATTCCATTCCATTCGGGTTGATTCCATTCCATTCCATTCCATTCCATTCCATTCCATTCCATTCCATTTCATTCCATTCCATTCCTTTCTGGTTGATTCCATTCCATTCAATTCCATTCCATTCCATTAGGGTTGGTTATATCCTATTCCAATCCATTTCTTTTCATTCCACTGCATTCCAGTCAGGTTGATCCCATTCCATTCCATTCCATTCCATGCCATTCCATTCCTTTCCATTCCATTCCATTCGGGTTGATTCAATTCCATTCCATTCCATTCCACTACATTCGGGTTGATTCCATTCCATTCCTCTCCATTCCATTCCATTCCATAACATTTGGGTTGATTCCATCCCATTCCATTCCATCCCATTCCATATCAATCCATTCCATTCCATTCCATTCCATTCCATTCCATTCCATTCCAGTTGATTCCATTCCCTTCGATTCCATTCCATTCCATTCGATTCCATTCCATTCCATTCCATTTGGGTGGATTCGAATCCATTCCATTCCATTCCATTCGGGTTGATTCCACTCCATTCCATTCCATTCCATGCCATTCCACTCCATTCCATTCCACTCCATTCCAATCAGGTTGATTCCATTCCATTCCATTCCATACCATTCCATTACATTACATTCGGGTTGTTTCCATTGCATTCCTTTCCATTCCATTCCATTCCACTACATTCCATTCCATTCGGGTTCATTCCATCAAATTCCATTCTATTCCACTCCATTCCATTCCATACCATTCCATTCCATTCCATTCCAATCCATTCGGTTTGATTCCATCCCATACCTTTGCATTCCATTCGTGTTTATTCCGTTCCCTTCCATTCTTTCCATTCCATTGCATTCCATTCCATTTTATTCGGGTTGATTCCATTCCATTCCATTCCATTCCATTCCAATCCATTCGGGTTGATTCCATACAGTTCCATTCCATTCCATTCCATTCCATTCCATTTCATTAGGGTTGATTCCATTCCATACGTTTCCATTACATTACATTCGCTTTGATTCCATTCCATTCCATTCCATTCCATTCCATTCCATTCCATTCCATTCCATGGCATTCCAGTCCATTACAGTCGATTCCATTCGGTTTGATTCCATTCCATTCCATTCCACTTCATTGAATTCCATTCCACTCCATTCCATTCCATTCCATTCCATTCGGGTTGATTCCATCCCATCCCATTAGATTCCATTCCATTCCATTGCATTTGGGTTGATACCATTCCATTCCATTCCTTTCCATTCCATTCAATTCCGTTCCATTCCATTCCATTCGAGTTGATTACATTCCCTTCCACTCCATTGCATTCCATTCCATTCCATTCCATTCGGTTTGATTCCATTCCCTTATATTCCATTCCATTCCATTCCATTCCATTCCATTCCATTCCATCCCTTTCTGGTTGATTCCATTCCATTCCATTCCATTCCATTCCATTAGGGTTGATTATATCCTATTCCATTCTATTCCATTTCCTTCCAATCCATTCCAGTCAGGTTGATTCCATTCCATTCCATTCCATTCCATTCCATTCCATTCCATTCCATTCCATTCCATTACGGTTGATTATATCCTATTCCATTCCATTCCATTTCTTTCCAATCCATTCCAGTCAGGTTGATTCCATTCCATTCCATTCCATTCCATTCCATTCCATTCCATTCCATTCCATTCCATTCCATTCGGGTTGATTCCATTCAATTCCATTCCATTCCACTCCATTCGGGTTAATTCCATTCCATTCCTTTCCATTACATTCCATTCCATTCCATACCATTTGTGTTGATTCCATCCCATTCCATTCCATTCCATTCCATTCCAATCCATTCCATTCCATTCCATTCCAGTTGATTTCATTCCCTTCGTTTCCATTCCATTCAATTCGATTCTGTTCCATTCCACTCCATTCGGGTGGATTCCTATCCATGCCATTCCATTCCATTCCATTCCATTCCAATCAATTCGGGTTGATTCCATACACTTCCATTCCATTCCATTCCATTCCATTCCATTCCACTCCATTAGGGTTGATTCTATTCCATTCCATTCCATTTGGGTTGATTCCATATCCTTCCCTTCCATTCCATTCCAATACACTCGGGTTGATTCCATACGCTTCCATTGCATTGCATTCCATTCCATTCGGGTGGATTCGATTCGATTTCATTCCATTCCATTCCAATCCCTTCCATTCCATTCCATTCCATTCGCGTGGTTTCCGTCCCATTCCATTCCATTCCATTCCTGTTGTTTCCATTCCATTCCATTCCATTACATTCCACTGCATTCCATGCCATTCCATACCATTCGTGTTGATTCCATCCCATTCCATTCCATCCCATTCCATTCCATTCCATTCCATTCCATTCCATTCCATTCCATTCCATACGGGTTGATTCCATTCCCTTCTATTCCATTCCATTCCATTCCATTCCATTCCATTCCATTCCATTCCGGTTGATTCCATATCCTTCCTTTTCATTCCATTCCATTCCATTACATTCCATTCGTGTTGATTCCATATGATTCCATTCCATTCCATTCGGGTTGATTCAATGCCATTCCATTCCATTCCATTCGCGTTGATACCATGCCATTCCATTCCATTCCATTCCATTCCTTTGCAATCCAATGGGGTTTATTCCATTCCTTTCCATCCCATTCCATTCCATTCCATTCCATTCCATTGCATTTGTTTCTGGTTGATTCCTTTTCATTCCATTCCATTCCATTCCATTCCATTCCATTCCATACCATTCCTGTTGATTCCATTCCATTCCTTTCCATTCCATTCAATTCCGTTCCATTACATTGCATTCGGGATGATTGCATTCCTTCCCACTCCATTGCATTCCATTCCATTCCATTCCGTTCCATTCCATTCCATTCCATTCCATTCGGGTTGATTTCATTCCATTCCATTCCCTTCCCTTCCATTCGGTTTGATTCCATTCCATTCCATTCCATTCCATTCCATTCCATTCCATTTCATTCCATTCCATTCGTTTCTGGTTGATTCCATTCCATTCAATTCCATTCCATTCCATTAGGGTTGATTATATCCTATTCCAATCCATTTCTTTTCATTCCACTGCATTCCAGTCAGGTTGATTCTATTCCATTCCATTCCATTCCATGCCATTCCATTCCTTTCCATTCCATTCCATTCGGGTTGATTCAATTCCATTTTATTCCATTCCACTACATTCGGGTTGATTCCATTCCATTCCTCTCCATTCCATTCCATTCCATTCCATAACATTTGGATTGATTCCATCCCATTCCATTCCATCCCATTCCATATCAATCCATTCCATTCCATTCCATTCCATTCCATTCCATTCCATTCCATTCCAGTTGATTCCATTCCCTTCGATTCCATTCCATTCCATTCGATTCGATTCCATTCCATTCCATTTGGGTGGATTTCAATCCATTCCATTCCATTCCATTCGGGTTGATTCCACTCCATTCCATTCCATTCCATGCCATTCCACTCCATTCCATTCCACTCCATTCCAATCAGGTTGATTCCATTCCATTCCATTCCATACCATTCCATTACATTACATTCGGGTTGTTTCCATTGCATTCCTTTCCATTCCATTCCATTCCACTACATTCCATTCCATTCGGGTTCATTCCATCAAATTCCATTCTATTCCACTCCATTCCATTCCATACCATTCCATTCCATTCCATTCCAATCCATTCGGTTTGATTCCATTCCATACCTTTGCATTCCATTCGTGTTTATTCCGTTCCCTTCCATTCTTTCCATTCCATTGCATTCCATTCCATTTTATTCGGGTTGATTCCATTCCATTCCATTCCATTCCATTCCATTCCAATCCATTCGTGTTGATTCCATACAGTTCCATTCCATTCCATTCCATTCCATTCCATTTCTTTAGGGTTGATTCCATTCCATACGTTTCCATTACATTACATTCGGTTTGATTCCATTCCATTCCATTCCATTCCATTCCATTCCATGGCATTCCAGTCCATTACAGTCGATTCCATTCGGTTTGATTCCATTCCATTCCATTCCACTCCATTGCATTCCATTCCACTCCATTCCATTCCATTCCATTCCATTCGGGTTGATTCCATCCCATCCCATTAGATTCCATTCCATTCCATTGCATTTGGGTTGATACCATTCCATTCCATTCCTTTCCATTCCATTCAATTCCGTTCCATTCCATTCCATTCGAGTTGATTACATTCCCTTCCACTACATTGTATTCCATTCCATTCCATTCCATTCGGTTTGATTCCATTCCCTTATATTCAATTCCATTCCATTCCATTCCATTCCATCCGATTCCATTCCATCCCTTTCTGGTTGATTCCATTCCATTCCATTACATTCCATTCCATTCCATTCCATTCCATTCCATTCCATTAGGGTTGATTATATCCTATTCCATTCTATTCCATTTCTTTCCAATCCATTCCAGTCAGGTTGATTCCATTCCATTCCATCCCATTCCATTCCATTCCATTCCATTCTATTCCATTCCATTCCATTACGGTTGATTATATCCTATTCCATTCCATTCCATTTCTTTCCAATCCATTCCAGTCAGGTTGATTCCATTCCATTCCATTCCATTCCATTCCATTCCATTCCATTCCATTCCATTCCATTACGGTTGATTATATCCTATTCCATTCCATTCCATTTCTTTCCAATCCATTCCATTCAGGTTGATTCCATTCCATTCCATTCCATTCCATTCCATTCCATTCCATTCAATTCCATTCCATTCCATTCCATTCGGGTTGATTCCATTCAATTCCATTCCATTCCACTCCATTCGGGTTAATTCCATTCCATTCCTTTCCATTACATTCCATTCCATTCCATACCATTTGTGTTGATTCCATCCCATTCCATTCCATTCCATTCCATTCCAATGCATTCCATTCCATTCCATTCCAGTTGATTTCATTCCCTTCGTTTCCATTCCATTCCATTCGATTCTGTTCCATTCCACTCCATTCGGGTGGTTTCCAATCCATGCCATTCCATTCCATTCCATTCCATTCCAATCAATTCGGGTTGATTCCATACCCTTCCATTCCATTCCATTCCATTCCATTCCATTCCATTCCATTCCATTAGGGTTGATTCTATTACATTCCATTCCATTTGGGTTGATTCCCTATCCTTCCCTTCCATTCCATTCCAATACACTCGGTTGGTTCCATACGCTTCCATTGCATTGCATTCCATTCCATTCGGGTGGATTCGATTCGATTTCATTCCATTCCATTCCACTCCCTTCCATTCCATTCCATTCCATTCGCGTGGATTCCGTCCCATTCCATTCCATTCCATTCCGGTTGTTTCCATTCCATTCCACTCCATTACTTTCCACTGCATTCCATGCCATTCCATACCATTCGTGTTGATTCCATCCCATTCCATTCCATCCCATCCCATTCCATTCCATTCCATTCCATTACATACGGGTTGATTCCATTCCCTTCTATTCCATTCCATTCCATTCCATTCCATTCCATTCCATTCCATTCCGGTTGATTCCATGTCCTTCCTTTTCATTCCATTCCATTCCATTCCAATCCATTCGTGTTGATTCCATACGATTCCATTCCATTCCATTCGGGTTGATTCAATGCCATTCCATTCCATTCCATTCGCGTTGATACCATGCCATTCCATTCCATTCCATTCCATTCCTTTGCATTCCAATCGGGTTTATTCCATTCCTTTCCATTCCTTTCCATCCCATTCCATTCCATTCCATTCCATTCCATTGCATTTGTTTCTGGTTGATTCCTTTTCATTCCATTCCATTCCATTCCATTCCATTCCATTCCATACCATTCCTGTTGATTCCATTCCATTCCTTTCCATTCCATTCAATTCCGTTCCATTACATTCCATTCGGGATGATTGCATTCCTTTCCACTCCATTGCATTCCATTCCATTCCATTCCGTTCCATTCCATTCCATTCCATTCCATTCGGGTTGATTTCATTCCATTCCATTCCATTCCCTTCCATTTTGGTTGATTCCATTCCATTCCATTCCATTCCATTCCATTCCATTCCATTCCATTCCATTTGTGTTGATTCCATATCCTTCCCTTCCATTCCATTTTATTCCTTTCCAATACACTCAGGTTGATTCCATACGCTTCCATTGCATTCCATTTCATTGCATTCTGGTGGATTCCATTCCATCCCATTCTATTCCATTCCATTCCATTCCGTTCCATACCATTCCATTCCTTTCGCGTTAATACCATTCCATTCCATTCCATTCCATTCCATTCCATTTCATTCCATTGGGTTTTATTCCATTCCATTCCATTCAGTTCCATTCCATTCCATTCCTTGCCATTCCAATCCATTACGTTCGATTCCATTTGGGTTTATTCAATTCCTTTCCAATATATTCCATTACATTTGGGTTGATTCCATTCCATTCCATTCCACTCCATTGCATTCCATTCCACTCCATTCCATTCCATTCCAATCAGGTTGATTTCATTCCATTCCATTCCATTCCATTCCATTCCACTCCATTCCATTCCATTCCATTCCATTCCATTCGGGGTTATTCAATTCCATTCCATTCCATCCTATTGCATTCCATTCCATTCCATTACATTCGGGTTGTTTCCATTGCATTCCTTTCCATTCCATTCCATTCCACTCCATTCCATTTCATTCGGGTTCATTCCATCATATTACATTCTATTCCACTCCATTGCATTCCATTCCATTCCATTCCAATCCATTCGGTTTGATTCCATTCCATTCCTTTCCAATGCATTCGTGTTTATTCCGTTCCCTTCCACTCCTTTCATTCCATTGCATTCCATTCCATTTTATTAGGTTTGACACCATTCCATTCCATTCCATTCCATTACATTACATTCCAATCCATTCGGGTTGATTCCATACACTTCCATTCCATTCGATTCCATTCCTTTCCATTCCATTAGGGTTGATTCCATTCCATACTTTTCCATTACATTACATTCGGGTTGATTCCATTCCATTCCATTCCATTCCATTCCATTCCTTTCCATTCCCTTCCATTCCATTCCATGGCATTCCAATCCATTGCATTCGATTCCATTCGTTTTGATTCCATTCCATTCCATTCCACTCCATTGCATTCCATTCCACTCCATTCCATTCCACTCTATTCCATTCGGGTTGATTCCATCCCATCCCATTAGATTCCATTCCATTCCATTCCATTGGGGTTGATACCATTCCATTCCATTCCTTTCCATTCCATTCAATTCCGTTCCATTCCATTCCATTCGAGTTGATTACATTCCCTTCCACTCCATTGGATTCCATTCCATTCCATTCCATTCGGTTTGATTCCATTCCCTTATATTCCATTCCATCCCTTTCTGGTTGATTCCATTCCATTCCATTACATTCCTAACATTCCATTCCATTCCATTAGGGTTGATTATATCCTATTCCATTCTATTCCATTTCTTTCCAATCCATTCCAGTCAGGTTGATTCCATTCCATTCCATTCCATTCCATTCCATTCCATTCCATTCCATTCCATTCGGTTTGATTCCATTCAATTTCATTCCATTCCACTCCATTCGGGTTAATTCCATTCCATTCCTTTCCATTCCATTCCATTCCATTCCATACCATTTGTGTTGATTCCATCCCATTCCATTCCATTCCATTCCATTCCATTCCATTCCATTCCATTCCAATGCATTCCATTCCATTCCATTCCAGTTGATTTCATTCCCTTCGTTTCCATTCCATTCCATTCGATTCTGTTCCATTCCACTCCATTCGGGTGGTTTCCAATCCATGCCATTCCATTCCATTCCATTCCATTCCAATCAATTCGGGTTGATTCCATACACTTCCATTCCATTCCATTCCATTCCATTCCATTCCATTCCATTCCATTCCATTCCATTCCATTCCATTAGGGTTGATTCTATTCCATTCCATTCCATTTGGGTTGATTCCATATCCTTCCCTTCCATTCCATTCCAATACACTCGGGTTGATTCCATACGCTTCCATTGCATTGCATTCCATTCCATTCGGGTGGATTCGATTCGATTTCATTCCATTCCATTCCACTCCCTTCCATTCCATTCCATTCCATTCGCGTGGATTCCGTCCCATTCCATTCCATTCCATTCCGGTTGTTTCCATTCCATTCCACTCCATTACATTCCACTGCATTCCATGCCATTCCATACCATTCGTGTTGATTCCATCCCATTCCATTCCATCCCATTCCATTCCATTCCATTCCATTCCATTCCATACGGGTTGATTCCATTCCCTTCTATTCCATTCCATTCCATTCCATTCCATTCCATTCCGGTTGATTCCATATCCTTCCTTTTCATTCCATTCCATTCCATTACAATCCATTCGTGTTGATTCCATGCGATTCCATTCCATTCCATTCGGGTTGATTCAATGCCATTCCATTCCATTCCATTCGCGTTGATACCATGCCATTCCATTCCATTCCATTCCATTCCATTCCTTTGCATTCCAATCGGGTTTATTCCATTCCTTTCCATTCCTTTCCATCCCATTCCATTCCATTCCAATCCATTCCATTGCATTTGTTTCTGGTTGATTCCTTTTCATTCCATTCCATTCCATTCCATTCCATTCCATTCCATACCATTCCTGTTGATTCCATTCCATTCCTTTCCATTCCATTCAATTCCGTTCCATTACATTCCATTCGGGATGATTGCATTCCTTTCCACTCCATTGCATTCCATTCCATTCCATTCCGTTCCATTCCATTCCATTCCATTCCATTCGGGTTGATTTCATTCCATTCCATTCCATTCCCTTCCATACTGGTTGATTCCATTCCGTTCCATTCCATTCCATTCCATTCCATTCCATTCCATTCCATTCCATTCCATTAGGGTTGTTTCCATTCCATTCCTTTTCATTACATTACATTCGGGTTGATTCCATTCCATTCCATTCCATTTCATTCCATTCCATGGCATTCCAATCCATTACATTCGTTTCCATTCGGGTTGATTCCATTCCATTCCATTCCACTCCATTGCATTCCATTCCACTCCGTTCCATTCCATTCCATTCCATTCGGGTTGATTCCATCCCATCCCATTAGATTCCATTTCATTCCTTTGCATTTGGGTTGATACCATTCTATTCCATTCCTTTCCATTCCATTCAATTCCGTTCCATTCCATTCTATTCGGATTGATTACATTCCTTCCCACTCCATTGCATTCCATTCCATTCCATTCCATTCCATTCCATCCGTGTTGATTCCATTCCCTTATATTCCATTCGATTCCATTCCATTCCATTCCATTCCATTCCATTCCTTTCTGGTTGATTCCTTTCCATTCCATTCCATTCCAATCCATTCTATTCCATTCCATTCCTTTCTGGTTGATTCCTTTCCATTCCATTCCATTCCATTCCATTAGGGTTGATTATATCCAATTCCATTCCATTCCATTTCATTACAATCCATTCCAGTCAAGTTGATTCCATTCCATTCCATTCCATTCCATTCCATTCCATTCCGGTTGATTCCATTCAATTCCATTCCATTCGAATCCATTCGGGTTGATTCCATTCCATTCCTCTCCATTCCATTCCATTCCATACCATTTGGGATGATTCCATCCCATTCCATTCCATTCCATTCCATTCCAATCCATTCCATTCCATTCCATTCCATTCCAGTTTATTCCATTCCGTTCGATTCCATTCCATTCCATTCGATTCCGTTCCATTCCATTCCATTCGTGTGGATTCCAATCCATTGTATTCCATTCCATTCCATTCCATTTAATTCCATTCCATTCGGGTTGATTCCATTCCATTCCATTCCAATCCATTCGGGTTGTTTCCATCCCATTTCATTCAATTCCATTCCATTCCATTCCATTCCATTCCATTCCATTCTGTTTGATTCCATTCCATTCCATTCCATTCCATTCCATTCCATTCCATTCCATTCCATTCCATTCCATTCCATTCGGGTTGATTCCACTCCGTTCCATTGCTTCCATTCCGTTCCGGTTGATTCCATTCCATTCCATTCCATTCCATTCCATTCCATTCGCGTTGATACCATTCCTTTCCATTCCATTCCATTCCATTCCAATCCATTCCATTCGGGATGATTCATTTCCATTCCATTCCATTCCATTACATTCGGGTTCATTCCATTCCATTCAATTCCATTCCATTCCATTCCATGCCATTCCAATCCACTACATTCTATTCCATTCGGGTTGATTCCATGCCCTTCCATTCCACTCCATTGCACTCCGTTCCATTCCATTCCATTCAATTCGGGTGGATTCCATCACATTCCCTTCCATTCCATTCCATGCCACTCCATTCCAGTCAGGTTGATTCCGTTTCATTCCATTCCATTCCATTCCATTCCATTCCATTCCATTCCATTCCATTTTATTCGGGTTGATTCCATCCCGTTACATTCCATGCCATTCCATTCCATTCCATTCCATTCCATTCCATTCCATTCCATTCCAATCCATTCCATTCCATTCCATTCCATTCCATTCCATTCCATTCCAGATGATTCCATTCCCTTCGATTCCATTCCATTCCATTCGATTCCGTTCCATTCCATTCCATTCGGGTGGCTTCCAATCCATTCCATTGCATTCCATTCCATTCCATTCCATTCCATTCCAATCCATTCGGGTTGATTCCCTACGCTTCCATTCCATTCAATTCCATTCCATTCCGGTTGATTCCATTCCATTCCATTCCATTCCGTTACATTCGGGTTGATTCCATTGCATTCCATTATACTCCATTGCATTCCATTCCACTCCATTCCATTCCATTTAATTCCATTCCATTCCTTTCCATTCGGATTGATTCCATCCCATTCCATTCCATTCCGTTCCATTGCATTCCATTCCATACCTTTCCACTCCATTCCAGTCAGGTTGATTCAATTCCATTCCATTCCATTTGGGTTGATTCCATATCCTTCCCTTCCATTCCATTCCAATACACTCAGGTTGATTCCATACGCTTCCATTGCATTCCATTCCATTCCATTCGGGTGGATTCCATTCCATTCCATTCCATTCCATTCCATTCCATTCCATTCCATTCCATTCCATTCGCGTGAATACCATTCCATTCCATTCCATTCCCTTCCATTCCATTTCATTCCATTCGGGTTGATTCCATTCCATTCCATTCAGTTCCATTCCGTTCCATTCCCTGCCATTCCAATCCATTACGTTCGATTAGATTCGGTTTGATTCCATTCCATTCCATTCCATCACATTCGGGTTGATTCCATTCCATTCCATTCCACGCCATTGCATTCCTTTCCACTCCATTCCATTCCATTCCTTTCCATTCGGGTTGATTCCATCCCATTCCATTCCATTCCATTCCATTCCACTCCATTCCATTCCATTCCACTCCATTCCAATCAGGTTGATTCCATTCCATTCCTTTCCATTCCATTCCATTCCATTCCATTCCATTCCATTCGGGTTGTTTCCATTCCATTCCATTCCATTCTATTCCATTCCATTCCATTCCATTCCATAACATTTCATTTCATTCCATTCGGGTTGATTCCATTCCATTCCATTCAGTTCCATTCCATTCCATTCCTTGCCATTCCAATCCATTACGTTCGATTACATTCGGGTTGATTCAACTCCTATGCATTATAATGCATTACATTCGGGTTAATTCCATTCCATTCAATTCCATTCCATTCCATTCGTGTTTACTCCGTTCCCTTCCATTCCTTCCATTCCATTGCATTCCATTCCATTTTATTCGGGTTGATTCCATTCCATTCCATTGCATTCCATTCCATTCCATTCCTTTACATTCCATTCCAATCCATTCGCGTTGATTCCATACACTTCTATACCATTCCATTCCATTCCATTCCATTAGGGTTGATTCCATTCCATTCCTTTCCATTACATTACATTCGGTTTGATTCCATTCTATTCCATTCCATTCCATTCGATTCCATTCCATTCCATGGCATTCCAATCCATTACATTCGATTCCATTCGGGTTGATTCCATTCCATTCCATTCCACTCCATTGCATTCTATTCCACTCCATTCCATTCCATTCCATTCGGGTTGATTCCACCCCATTCCATTCCATTCCATGCCATTCCATTCCATTCCATTCCACTCCATTCCAATCAGGTTGATTCCATTCCATTCCATTCCATTCCATTGCATTCCATTCCATTCTGGTTGATTCCATTCAATTCCATTCCATTCTATTCCATTCCATTCCATTCCATTCCATTCCATTCGGGTTGTTTCCATTGCATTCCTTTCCATTCCATTCCATTCCATGCCATGCCATTCCATTCCATTCGGGTTCATTTCATCAAATACCATTCTATTCCACTCCATTGCATTCCGTTCCATTCCATTCCAATACATTCGGTTTGATTCCATTCCATTCCATTCCATTCCATTCCATTCCATTCCATTCCATTCGTGTTTATTCCGTTCCCTTCCATTCCTTCCATTCCATTGCATTCTATTTCATTTTATTCGGGTTGTTTCCATTCCATTATATTCCACTCCATTCCATTCCATTCCATTCCAATCCATTCGTGTTGATTCATACACTTCCATTCCATTCCATACCATTCCATTAGGTTTGATTCCATTCCATTCCTTTTCATTACATTACATTCGGGTTTATTCCATTCCATTCCATTACATTCCATTCCCTGGCATTCCAATCCATTACATTCGATTCCATTTGGGTTGATTCCATTCCATGCCAATCCACTCCATTGCATTCCATTCCACTTCATTCCATTCCATTCCATTCCATTCGCGTTGATTCCACCCCATCCCATTAGATTCCATTCCATTCCAATCCATTCGTGTTGATTCCATACACTTCCATTCCATTCCATTCCATTCCATTCCATTCCATTAGGGTTGATTCCATTCCATTCCTTTCCATTACATTACATTCGGGTTTATTCCATTCCATTCCATTACATTCCATTCCCTGGCATTCCAGTCCATTACATTCGATTCCATTTGGGTTGATTCCATTCCATGCCAATCCACTCCATTGCATTCCATTCCACTTCATTCCATTCCATTCCATTCCATTCGGGTTGATTCCACCCCATCCCATTAGATTCCATTCCATTCCTTTGCATTTTGGTTGATACCATTCCATTCCATTCCTTTCCATTCCATTCAATTCCGTTGCATTCCATTCCATTCGGGTTGATTACATTCCCTTCCACTCCATTGCATTCCATGCCATTCCATTCCATTCAGGTTGATTCCATTCCCTTATATTCCAATCCATTCCATTCCATTCCATTCCATTCCTTTCTGGTTGATTCCATTCCATTCCATTCAATTTCATTCCATTAGGGTTGATTATATCCTATTCCATTCCATTCCATTTTTTTCCAATGCATTCCAGTCAGGTTGATTCCTTTCCATTCCATTCCAATCCATTCCATTCCATTCCATTCCATTCCATTCCATTCCATTCCACTCGGGTTAATTCCTTTCAATTCCATTCCATTGCACTTCATTCGGGTTGATTCCATTCCATTCCTCTCCATTCCATTCCATTCCATTCCTTTTGGGTTGATTCCATCCCATTCCATTCCATTCCATTCCAATCCATTCCATTCCATTCCATTCCATTCCAATCCATTCCATTCCACTCCATTCGGGTGGCTTCCAATCCGTTCCATTCCATTCCATTCCATTCTATTCCATTCCATTCAGTTCCAATCCATTAAAGTTGATTCCCTACGCTTCCATTCCATTCAATTCCATTTCGTTCGGGTTGATTCCATTCCATTCCATTCCATTCCGTTACATTCGGGTTACTTCCATTCCATTCCAATCCACTCCATTGCATTCCATTCCACTCCATTCCCTTCCATTCCATTCCATCCCATTCCATTATATTCGGGTTTATTCCACCCCATTCCATTCCATTCCGTTCCATTGCATTCCATTCCATACCATTCCACTCCATTACAGTCAGGTTGATTCCATTCCATTCCATTGCATTCCATTCCATTCCATTCCATTTCGGGTGATTCAATTGCCTTCCATTTCTTCCATTCCATTGCATTCCATTCCATTCCATTCGGGTTGATTCCATTCCACTCCATTCCATTTGGGTTGATCCCATATCCTTCCCTTTCATTCCATTCCAATACACTCGGGTTGTTTCCATACGCTTCCATTGCATTCCATTCCATTCCATTCGGGTGGATTCCCTTCCATTCCATTCCATTCCATTCCATTCAATTCCCTTCGCGTTAATACCATTCCATTCCATTCCATTCCTTTCCATACCATTTCATTCCATTCGGGTTGATTCCATTCCATTCCATTCAGTTCCATTCCATTCCATTCCATGCCATTCCAATCCATTACGTTCGATTAGATTCGGGTTGATTCCATTCCATTCCATTCCACGCCATTGCATTCCATTCCACTCCATTCCATTCCATTCCATTCCATTCCATTCCATTCCATTCCATTCGGGTTGATTCAATCCCATTCCATTCTATTCCATTCCATTCCACTCCATTCTATTCCATTCCACTCCATTCCAATCAGGTTGATTCCATTCCATTCCTTTCCATTCCATTCCATTCCATTCCTTTCCATTCGGGCTGTTTCCATTCCATTCCATTCCATTCTATTCCACTCCATTACATTACATTCCATTCTGGTTATTTCCATTACACTCCATTCAATACCATTCCATACCATTCGAGTTCATTCCATCCCATTCCATTCTATTCCACTCCATTCCATTCCACTCCATTCCAGTCAGGTTGATTCCATTTCATTCCATTCCTGGCCATGCCACGCAATATTATGCCATGCCATGCCACTCCTTTCCATTCCATTCCACTCCATTCTGGACCAATCCGTTCCATTCCATTCCGGTTGATTCCTTTCCGTTGTTTTCCTTTCCATTCCATTCCACTCCATACCATGGCATTACTTTCCATTCCATTCCGTTCCATTACATTGCATTCCATTCCCTTCCATTAGGGTTGATTCTATTCCTTTACATTCCATTCGATTCCATTCCATTCCATTGCATTGCATTCGGGTTGATTCCATTCCATTCCATTCCATTCCATTCCATTCTATTCGTCTTGATTCCATTCCCTTCCATTCCATTCCATTCCATTCGAATGCACCCGGGTTGATTCCATACACTTCCATTGCATTCCATTCCATTCCATTTGCGTTGATACCATTCCATTCCATTCCATTTCATTCGATTCCATTCGAGTTGATTCCATTCCATTCCATTCCATTGCATTGCATTCCAATTTGTTGAATCCATTCCATCCAATTCCATATCATTCCATTCGGGTTGATTCCATTCCCATCCATTCCATCCCATTCCATTCCATTCCATTAGCGTCGATTCCATTCCGTTCCATTCCATTCCATTCCATTCCATCCCATTACATTCTATTCCATTCCATTTCATTCGGGTCGATTCCATTCCATTCCATTCCATTTCATTACATTCGGGTTGATTCTATTCCATTCCATTCCATTCCATTCCATGACATTCCAATCCATTACATTCGATTCCATTCTGGTTGGTTCAATTCCATTCCAATCCATTCCACTCCATGGCACTCCATTCCACTCCATTCCATTCCATTCCATTCGGGTTGATTCCATCCCATTCCATTCCATTCCATTCCATTCCACTCCATTCCAGTCAGGTTGATTCCGTTCCATTCCATTCCATTCCATTCCTTTCCATTTCATTCCATTCCATTCGGGTTGATTCCATTCCAATCCATTCCATTCAACTGCATTCAGGTTGATTCCATTCCATTCCTCTCCATTCCATTCCATTCCATTCCATACCATTTGGGTTGATTCCATCCCATTCCATTCCATTCCATTCCATTCCAATCCATTCCATTCCATTCCAATGCATTCCATTCCATTCCATTCCAGTTGATTCCATTCCCTTCGATTCCAATCCGTTCCATTCGATTCCGTTCCATTCCATTCCATTCGGGTGGCTTCCAATCCATTCGATTCCATTCCATTCCATTCGATTCCATTCCATTCCATTCCATTCCATTCCATTCCAATCCATTCGGGATGATTCCCTACCCTTCCATTCCATTCAATTCCATTCCATTCGTTTTGATTCCATTCCATTCCATTCCATTACATCACATTACATTCGGGTTGATTCCATTGAATTCCATTCCACTCCATTGCATTCCATTCCACTCCATTCCATTCCATTCCATTCCATTCCATTTCATTTCATTCCATTCCATTCCATTCCATTCCATTCCATTCCATTCCATTCCATTCCGGTTAATTCCTTTCCCTTCCATTCCTTCCATTCCAATGCATTCCATTCCATTTTATTCGGGTTGATTCCATTCCATTCCCCTCCATTCCAATCAGGTTGATTCCATTCCATTCCATTCCTTTCCATTCCATTCCATTCCAATCAATTCGGGTTGCTTCCATTGCATTCAATTCCATTCCATGAAATTCGGGTTGATTCGATTCCATTCCATTCCATGCCATTCCAATCCATTTCATTCGATTCCTTTCGGGTTGTTTCCATTCCATTCCAATCCATTCCACTCCATTGCACTCCATTCCACTCCAATCCATTCCATTCCTTTCGGGATGATTCCTTCCCATTCCATTCCATTCCATTCCATTCCACTCCATTCCAGTCAGTTTGATTTCATTCCATTCCGTTCCATTCCATTCCTTTCCATTCCATTCGGGTTGATTCCATTCCATTCCATTCCATTGTATTGCATTCCATTCCATTTTATTCGGGGTGATTCCATTCGATTCCATTCCACTCCATTCCATTCCATTCCATTCCATTCCATTCCATTCAGTTTGATTCCATTCCATTCCTTTCCATTCCATTCCATTCCATTCCATTCCATTCCATTCCATTCCATTCGTGTTGATTCCATTCCATTCCATTCCATTCCATTCCATTCCATTCCATTCCACTCCATTCCATTCGGGTTGATTCCAAACCATTCCATTCCATTCCATTCCATTGCATTCCATTCCATTCCATTGAATTCCATTCCGTTACATTCAGGTTGATTCCATTCCTTTACATTCCATTTGATTCCATTCAATTCCATCGCATTGCATTCTGGTTGATTCCATTCCAATTCATTACATTACATTACATGTCATTGCATTCGTGTGGATTGCATTCCATTCCATTCCATTCCATTCCATTCCATTCCATTCCATTCTTTTCGTGTTCATTCCATTCCATTCCATTGCATTCCATTGCATTCCATTTCATTCTTTTCGTGTTCATTCCATTCCATTCCATTTCATTCCATTCCATTCCATTCCATTCCATTCCATTCTATTCCATTCCATTCCATTCCATTTCATTCCATTCCATTCCATTCCATTCGGGTTGATTCCATATCCTTCCCTTCCATTCCATTCCATTCCATTCCAATCCATTCGGGTTGCTTCCATACGCTTCCATTCCATTCCATTCGGGTTGATACAATTTCATTCCATTCCATTTCATTCCATTCGCATTGATACCATTCCATTCCATTGCATTCCGTTCCATTCCATTCCATTCCATTCAATTCGGGTTGATTCCATTCCCTTCCATTCCTTTCCATTCCATTCAATTCCATCCCATTCCATTCCATTCCATTCCATTCCTTTCTGCTTGATTCCATTCCATTCCATTCCATTGCATTCCATTCCATTTCATTGAATTCCATTCCATTCTAGTTGATTCCATTCCATTCCTTTCCATGCAATTCAATTCTGTTCCATTCCATTCCATTCGGGTTGGTTTCATTCCCTTCAACTCCATTCCATTTTATTCCATTCCATTCCTTTCTGCTTGATTCCATTCCATTCTAATCCATTCCATTCCATTCCTTTCTATTCCATTCGGTTTTATACCATTCCATTCTATTCCCATCCATTCCATTCCATTCCATTCCATTCCATTCCATTCTGGTTGATTCCATTCCATTCCATTCCAGTTGATTGTATTCCCTGCGATTCCACTGCGTTCCATTCCATTCAATTCCATTAGTGTTGATTGCATTCCATTCCATTCCATTCTATTCCATTCCAGTCCATTCCATTCGGGTTGATTCCATAACCTTCCCTTCCATTCCATTCCCTTCCATTCCATTCGAGTTGATACCATTAAATTCCATTCCGTTCCATTCCCTTCCATTCCATTAAATTCCATTCCGGTTGATTCCATTCCCTTCCATTCGTTTCCATTCCATTCCATTCCATTCCAGTCCCTTCCATTCCATTCCTGTCCTTGCTGTTTGATTGTATTCCATTCCATTCCTTTCCATTCCATTCCATTCGGGTTGATTCCATTCCATTCCTTTCCATATCATTCAATACCGTTCCATTCCACTCCATTCGGGTTGATTCCATTCCATTCCATTCCATTCCATTCCATTCCATTCCATTCCATTCCATTCGGGTTGATTCCATTCCATTCCACTCCATTGCATTCCATGCCATTAGGTTTGATACAATTCCATTGCATTGCGTTAGATTCCATTCCATTCGGGTTGATTCCATTCCATTCCATTCCATTGCATTCCATTCCATTCCATTGGGGTTGATTCCTTTCCATTCCATTCCATTGCATTCCATTCCATTCCATTGGGGTTGATTCCTTTCCATTCCATTCCATTGCATTCCATTCCATTCCATTCGGGTTGATTCCATTCCATTCCATTCCATTTTAATCCAATCCATTCGGGTTGATTCTATCCGCTTCCATTCCATTCCACTCCATTCCACTCTGATTGATTCCATTCCATTCCGTTCAATTCCATTCCATTCCATTCCATTCGTGTTGATACCATTCCATTCAATTCCTTACCATTCCATTCCATTTTGTATGATTCCATTCCATTCCATTCCATTCCATTCCATTCCATTCCATTCCTTTCCATTCCATTCCATTCCATTCCTTTCTGGTTGATTCCATTCAATTCCAATCCATTCGATTCCATTCCATTCCATTCCATTTCATTTCATTCCATTACATTCCATTCGGGTTGATTCCCTTCCGTTCCTTTCCATTCCATTCAATTCCATTCCATTCTTTTTGATTGCCTTCCCTTCGACTCCATTGCATTCCATTCCATTCCATTCCATTCCATTCCATTCGGGTTGATTCCATTCCATTCCATTCCATTCCATTTCATTCCATTCCATTCCATTCCATTAGGGTTGTCTCCATACTCTTCCCTTCTATTCCATTACATTCCTTTCCATTCCTATCCATTCGGGATGATTCCATACGCTTACATTCCATTCCATTACACTCCATTCGGGTTGATTCCATTCCATTCCATTTCATTCCATTCCATTCCATTCGGGTTGTTTCCATTCCATTCCATTCCATTCCATTCCCTTCCATTCCATTCCATTCCACTCCATTAAATGCCATTCCATACCATTCGGGTTTATTCCATCCCATTCCATTCCATTCCATTCCGTTTAATTCCATTCCATTGCATTCCATTCCATTCGGGTTGATTCCATTCCCTTCCATTCCTTCCATTCCATTACATTCCATTCCATTTTATTCGGGTTGATTCCATTCCATTCCATTAAATTCCATTCCATTCCATTCCATTCCATTCCATTCCATTCCATTCTATTCCATTACATTCCATTCGGGTTGATTCCATATCCTTCCCTTCCATTCCATTCCGTTCCTTGCCAATCCATTCGGGTTGATTCCATACGCATCAATTCCATTCCATTCGGGTTGATACCATTCCATTCCGTTCCATTTCATTCCATTCGCGTTGATACCATTGCATTCCATTGCATTCCATTCCATTCAATTCCATTCCATTCCATTCGGGTTGATTCCATTCCCTTCCATTCCTTTCCATTCCATTCAATTCCATCCCATTCCATTCCATTCCATTCCATTCCTTTCTGCTTGATTCGATTCCATTCCATTCCATTCCATTGCATTCCATTCCATTTCATTGAATTCCATTCCATTCGGGTTGATTCCATTCCATTCCTTTCCATGCAATTCAATTCTGTTCCATTCCATTCCATTCGCGTTGTTTTCATTCCCTTCAACTCCATTCCATTTTATTCCATTCCATTCCTTTCTGCTTGATTCCGTTCCATTCTAATCCATTCCATTCCATTCCTTTCTTTTCCATTCGGTTTGATACCATTCCATTCTATTCCATTCCATTCCATTCCATTCCACTCCATTCCATTCGGGTTGATTCCAAACCATTCCATTCCATTCCATTCCATTGCATTCCATTCCATTCCATTGAATTCCATTCCCTTACATTCAGGTTGATTCCATTCCTTTACATTCCATTTGATTCCATTCAATTCCATTGCATTGCATTCTGGTTGATTCCATTCCAATTCAGTACATTACATTACATGTCATTGAATCGTGTGGATTGCATTCCATTCCATTCCATTCTATTCCATTCCATTCCATTCCATTCTTTTCGTGTTCATTCCATTCCATTCCATTCCATTGCATTCCATTCCATTCCATTCGGGTTGATTCCATATCCTTCCCTTCCATTCCATTCCATTCCTATCCAATCCATTCAGGTTGCTTCCATACGCTTCCATTCCATTCCATTCGGGTTGATACAATTTCATTCCATTCCATTTCATTCCATTCGCCTTGATACCATTCCATTCCATTCCATTCCGTTCCATTCCATTCCATTCCATTCAATTCGTGTTGATTCCATTCCCTTCCATTCCTTTCCATTCCATTAAATTCCATGCCATTCCATTCCATTCCATTCCATTCCTTTCTGCTTGATTCCATTCCATTCCATTCCATTGCATTCCATTCCATTTCATTGAATTCCATTCCATTCTAGTTGATTCCATTCCATTCCTTTCCATGCAATTCAATTCTGTTCCATTCCATTCCATTCGGGTTGGTTTCATTCCCTTCAACTCCATTCCATTTTATTCCATTCCATTCCTTTCTGCTTGATTCCATTCCATTCTAATCCATTCCATTCCATTCCTTTCTATTCCATTCGGTTTTATACCATTCCATTCTATTCCCATCCATTCCATTCCATTCCATTCCATTCCATTCTGGTTGATTCCATTCCATTCCATTCCATTCCATTCCATTCCATTCCAGTTGATTGTATTCCCTGCGATTCCAGTGCGTTCCATTCCATTCAATTCCATTAGTGTTGATTGCATTCCATTCCATTCCATTCTATTCCATTCCATTCCATTCCATTCGGGTTGATTCCATAACCTTCCCTTCCATTCAATTCCCTTCCATTCCATTCGAGTTGATACCATTAAATTCCATTCCGTTCCATTCCCTTCCGTTCCATTAAATTCCATTCCGGTTGATTCCATTCCCTTCCATTCGTATCCATTCCATTCCATTCCATTCCAGTCCCTTCCATTCCATTCCTGTCCTTGCTGTTTGATTTTATTCCATTCCATTCCTTTCCATTCCATTCCATTCGGGTTGATTCCATTCCATTCCTTTCCATACCATTCAATACCGTTCCATTCCACTCCATTCGGGTTGATTCCATTCCATTCCATTCCATTCCATTCCATTCCATTCCATTCCATTCGGGTTGATTCCATTGCATTCCACTCCATTGCATTCCATGCCATTAGGGTTGCTACAATTCCATTGCATTGTGTTAGATTCCATTCCATTCGGGTTGATTCCATTCCATTCCATTCCATTGCATTCCATTCCATTCCATTGGGGTTGATTCCATTCCATTCCATTCCATTGCATTCCATTCCATTCCATTCGGGTTGATTCCATTCCATTCCATTCCATTTTAATCCAATCCATTCGGGTTGATTCCATCCGCTTCCATTCCATTCCACTCCATTCCATTCTGATTGATTCCATTCCATTCCGTTCAATTCCATTCCATTCCATTCCATTCGTGTTGATACCATTCCATTCAATTCCTTTCCATTCCTTTCCATTTTGTTTGATTCCATTCCATTCCATTCCATTCCCTTCCATTCCATTCCTTTCCATTCCATTCCATTCCATTCCTTTCTGGTTGATTCCATTCAATTCCATTCCATTCGATTCCATTCCATTCCATTCCATTTCATTTCATTCCATTCCATTCCATTCGGGTTGATTCCATTCCGTTCCTTTCCATTCCATTCAATTCCTTTCCATTCTTTTTGATTGCCTTCCCTTCGACTCCATTGCATTCCATTCCATTCCATTCCATTCCATTCGGGTTTATTCCATCCCATTCCATTCGATTCCATTCCGTTTAATTCCATTCCAGTGCATTCCATTCTATTCGGGTTGATTCCATTCCCTTCCATTCCTTCCATTCCATTACATTCCATTCCATTTTATTCGGGTTGATTCCATTCCATTCCATTAAATTCCATTAAATTCCATTCCATTCCATTCCATTCCATTCTATTGCATTACATTCCATTCGGGTTGATTCCATATCCTTCCCTTCCATTCCATTCCATTCCTTGGCAATCCATTCGGGTTGATTCCATACGCTTCAATTCCATTCCATTGGGGTTGATACCATTCCATTCCGTTCCATTTCATTCCATTCGCGTTGATACCATTCCATTCCATTGCATTCCATTCCATTCAATTCCATTCCATTCCATTCGGGTTGATTCCATTCCCTTCCATTCCTTTCCATTCCATTCAATTCCATCCCATTCCATTCCATTCCTTTCTGCTTGATTCGATTCCATTCCATTCCATTCCATTGCATTCCATTCCATTTCACTGAATTCCATTCCATTCGGGTTGATTCCATTCCATTCCTTTCCATGCAATTCAATTCTGTTCCATTCCATTCCATTCGGGTTGGTTTCATTCCCTTCAACTCCATTCCATTTTATTCCATTCCATTCCTTTCTGCTTGATTCCGTTCCATTCTAATCCATTCCATTCCATTCCTTTCTTTTCCATTCGGTTTGATACCATTCCATTCTATTCCATTCCATTTCATTCCATTCCATTCCATTCCATTCCATTCCATTCCATTCCATTCCATACGGGTTGATTCCATTCCATTCCATTCCATTCCAGTTGATTGTATTCCCTTCGATTCCATTGCGTTACATTCCATTCAATTCCATTAGTGTTGATTGAATTCCATTCCATTCCATTGTATTCCATTCCATTCCATTCCATTCCATTCCATTCGGGTTGATTCCATAACCTTCCCTTCCATTCCATTAACTTCCATTCCATTCGAGTTGATACCATTAAATTCCATTCCGTTCCATTTCCTTCCATTTCATTAATTCCATTCCAGTTGATTCCATTCCCTTCAATTCCTTTCCATTCCATTCCATTCCATTCCAGTCCCTTCCATTCCATTCCTGTCCTTGCTGTTTGATTGTATTCCATTCCATTCCATTCCATTCGGGTTGATTCCATTCCATTCCTTTCCATACCATTCAATTCTGTTCCATTCCATTCCATTCGGGTTTATTCCATTCCATTCCATTCCTTTCCAATCCATTCGGGTTGATTCCACTCCATTCCACTCCGTTGCAATCCATTCGGATTGATTCCATCCGCTTCCATTCCATTTTACTCCATTCCATTCTGGTTAATTCCATTCCATTCCGTTCCATTCCATTCCATTCCATTCCATTCCATCCCATTCCATTCCATTCCATTGCATTCCATTCGTGTTGATACCATTCCATTCAATTCCGTTCCATTCCATTCCATTCGGATTGATTCCATTCCCTTCAATTGTATTCCATTCCATTCCATTCCATTCCATTCCATACCATTCCTGTCTGGTTGATTCCATTCCATTCCTTTCCATTCCATTTCATTCCATTCCATTCCATTCCATTCGGGTTGATTTCATTCCGTTCCTTTCCATTCCATTCAATTCCGTTCCATTCGTGTTGATTGTCTTCCATTCCACTCCATTGCATTCCATTCCATTCCATTCCATTCCATTCCATTCCATTCCATTCCATTCCTTTCTGGGTGATTCCATTCCATTCCAATCCATTCCATTCCATTCCATTCCATTCCATTCCATTCCATTCCATTCCATTGGGGTTGTCTCCATTCACTTCCCTTCTATTCCATTCCATTCAATTCCTATCCATTCGGGTTGATTCCATATGCTTACATTCCATTCCATTGCACTCGATTCGGGTTGATTCCATTCCATTCCACTCCACTCCATTCCATTCCATTCCATTCCATTCCATTCCATTCCATTCCATTCGGGTTGTTTCCATTCCATTCCATTCCATTCCATTCCATTCCGTTCCATTCCCTTCCATTCCATTCCATTCCACTCCATTCCATGCCATTCCATACCATTCGGGTTTCTACCATCCCATTCCATTCCATTCCATTCCATTCCGTTTAATTCCATTCCATTCCATTCCATTCCATTCGGGTTGATTCCATTCCCTTCCATTCCTTCCATTCCATTGCATTCCATTACATTTTATTCGGGTTGATTCCATTCCATTCCATTAAATTCCATTCCCTTCCATTCCATTCCATTCGGGTTGATTCCATTCCATTACATTCCATTCTAGTCCATTCCATTCCATTCCATTCGCGATGATACCATTCCCTTCCATTCCATTCCTTTCCATTCCCTACCATTCCATTCGGGTTGTTTCCATTCCATTCCATTCCATTACATTCAATTCGGGTAGATTGCATTCCATTGCATTCCATTCCATTCCATTCCATTCCATTAGGGTTGTCTCCATACACTTCCCCTGCTATTCTATTCCATTCCATTCCTATACATTCGGGTTGATTCCATGCGCTTACATTCCATTCCATTCCACTCCATTCGGGTTGTTTCCATTCCGTTCCATTCCATTCCACTCCATTCCATGGCATTTCATACCATTCGTGTTTATTCCATTCCATCCCATTCCATTCCATTCCATTCCATTCCATTCCGTTTAATTCCATTCCATTCCATTCCATTCCATTCCATTCCATTCCATTCCATTCGGGTTGGTTCCATTCCCTTCCATTCATTCCATTCCATTGCATTCCATTCCATTTTATTCGGGTTGATTCCATTCCATTCCATTAAATTCCATTCCATTCCATTCCATTCCATTCTTGTTGATTCCATTCCATTCCATTCCATTCCATTCCATTCCATTCCATTCCATTCCATTCCATTCGCGTTGATACCATTCCTTTCCATTCCATTCCATTCCATTCCATTCCATTCCATTCCATATCATTCCATTCGTGTTGATTCCACTCCATTCCATTCCATTACATTACATTCGGGTAGATTCCATTCCATTGCATTCCATTCCATTCCATTCCATTCCATTCCACGCCATTCCTATCCATTACATTCGATTCCATTCAGGTTGATTCCACTCCATTCCATTCCACTCTATTGCATTCCATTCCACTCCATTCCATTCCATTCCATTCCATTCGGGTGGATTCCATCCCATTCCTTTCCATTCCGTAACATGCCACTCCATTCCAGTCCGGTTGATTCCATTCCATTCCACTGCATTGCATTCCATTCCATTCTATTCCATTCCATTCGGGTTTATTCCATTCCATTCCATTCCATTCCATTCCATTGCATTCCATTCCATTCCATTCCATTCCATTCCATTCCATTCCACTGCATTCCATTCCATTCCATTCCACTGCATTCCATTCCATTCCATTCCTTTCCATTCGGGTTGATTCCATTCCATTCCATTCCATTCAACTGCCTTCAGGATGATTCCGTTCCATTCCTCTCCATTCCATTCCATTCCATTCCATTACATACCATTTGGGTTGATTTCATCCCAATCCATTCCATTCCATTCCATTCAATTCCAATCCATTCCATTCCATTCCATTCCATTCCATTCCTGTTGATTCCATTCCCTTCGATTCCAATCCATTCCATTCGATTCCGTTCCATTCCATTCCATTCGGGTGGCTTCCAGTCCATTCGATTCCATTCCATTCTATTCCATTCCATTCTATTCCATTCCATTCCATTGCATTCCATTCCATTCCATTCCATTCCATTCCAATATATTCGGGATGATTCCCTACGCTTCCATTCCATTCAATTCCATTCCATTCGGGTTGATTCCATTCCATTCCATTCCATTCCATTCCATTCCATTCCATTACATTCGTGTTGATTCCATTCCATTCCGTCCCACTCCATTGCATTCCATTCCACTCCATTCCATTCCATTCCATTCCATTCCATTCGGGTGATTGCATTCCATTCCATTCCATTGCATTTCGTTCCATGCCATTACACTACATTCCAATCAGGTTGATTCCATTCCATTCCATTCCTTTCCATTCCATTTCATTCCATTCCATTCGGGTTGATTCCATTCCATTCAATTCCATTACATTCCTCTGCATTCCATGCCATTCCATACCATTCGTGTTGCTTCCGTCCCATTCCATTCCATTCCATTCCATTCCATTCCATTCCATTCCATACGGGTTGATTCCATTCCCTTCCATTCCATTCCATTCCATTCCATTCCATTCCATTCCATTCCATTCCGGTTGATTCCATAGCCTTCTTTTTCATTCCATTCCATTCCATTCCAATCCATTCGTGTTGATTCCATACGATTCCATTCCATTCCATTCGGGTTGATTCCTTGCCATTCCATTCGCGTTGATACCATTCCATTCCATTCCATTCCATTCCATTCCATTCCATTCCTTTCCATTCCATTCGGGTTGATTCCATTCCTTTCCATTCCTTTCCATTCCTTTCCATTCCATTCCATTCCTTTCCATTCCATTCCATTCCACTCCATTGCATGCCATTCCATACCATTCGGGTTTATTCCATCCCATTCCATTCCATTCCATTCCATTTCGTTTAATTCCATTCCATTCCATTCCATTCCATTCCACTCGGGTTGATTCCATTCCTTTCCATTCCTTCCATTCCATTGCATTCCATTCCATTTTATTCAGGTTGATTCCATTCCATTCCATTCCATTCCATACCATTCCTATCCATTAGATTCGATTCCATTCAGGTTGATTCCATTCCATTCCATTCCACTCTATTGCATTCCATTCCACTCCATTCCATTCCATTCCATTCCATTCGGTTGAATTCCATCCCATTCCTTTCCATTCCATTCCATGCCACTCCATTCCAGTCAGGTTGATTCCATTTCATTCCATTGCATTGCATTCCATTCCATTCTATTCCATTCCATTCGGGTTTATTTCATTCCATTCCATTCCATTCCATTCCACTCCATTCCATTCCATTCCATTCCATTTCATACAATTCGGGTAGATTCCATTCCATTCCATTCCATTCCATTGCATTCTATTCACTTCCATTCCTTTCCATTCCACTCAATTACATCCCATTCCATTCCATTCCATTCCATTCCATTCCTTTCTGCTTGATTCCATTCCATTCCATTCCATTGCATTCCATTCCATTTCATTCCATTCCATTCCATTCGGGTTGATTCCATTCCTTTCATTTCCATGCAATTCAATTCTGTTCCATTCCATTCCATTCGGGTTGGCTTCATTCCCTTCAACTCCATTCCATTTTATTCCATTCCATTCCATTCGGGTTGCTTCCATTCCATTCCATTCTAATCCATTCCATTCCATTCCTTTCTATTCCATGCGGTTTGATACCACTCCATTCTATTCCATTCCGTTCCATTCCATTCCATTCCATTCCACACGGGTTGATTCCATTCCATTCCATTCCATTCCATTCCAGTTGATTGTATTCCCTTCGATTCCTTTGCGTTCCATTCCATTCAGTTCCATTAGTGTTGATTGCATACCTTTCCATTCCATTCTATTCCATTACATTCCATTCCATTCCATTCCATTCCATTCCATTCCATTCCATTCGGGTTGATTCCATAACCTTCCCTTCCATTCTATTCCCTTCCATTCCATTCGAGATGATACCATTAAATTCCATTCCGTTCCATTCCCTTCCATTCCAATCCATTCCATTCCGGTTGATTCCATTCCCTTCCATTCCTTTCCATTCCATTCCATTCCAGTCCCTGCCATTCCATTCCTGTCCTTGCTGGTTGATTTTATTCCATTCCATTCCATTCGGGTTGATTCCAATCCATTCCTCTCCATACCGTTCAATTCCGTTCCATTCCATTCCATTCGGGTTGATTCCATTCCATTCGATTCCATTCCATTCCATTCCATTCCATTCGGTTTGATTCCATTCCATTCCACTCCGTTGCATTCCATTCCATTAGTGTTGATACAATTCCATTCCATTGCATTAGATTCCATTACATTCGGGTTGATTCCATTCAATTCCATTCCATTGCATTCCATTCCATTCCATTCGGGTTGATTCCATTCCATTCCATTCCCTTCCATTCCAATCCATTCGGGTTGATTCCATCCGCTTCCATTCCATTCCACTCCGTTCAATTCTGGTTGATTCCATTCCATTCCGTTCAATTCCATTCCATTCCATTCCATTCTATTCCATTCCATTCGTGCTGATACCATTCCATTCAATTCCATTCCATTCCTTTCCATTCGGATTGATTCCATTCCCTTCAAATCCATTCCATTCCATTCCATTCCATTCCATTCCATTCCATTCCATTCCATTCCATTCCATTCCATTCCATTCCATTCCATTCCATTCCTGTCTGGTTGATTCCATTCCATTCCATTCCATTCCATTTCATTTCATTCCATTCCATTCCATTCGGTTTGATTCCATTCCGTTCCTTTCCATTCCATTCAATTCCGTTCCATTCGTGTTGATTGCCTTCCCTTCGACTCCATTGCATTCCATTCCATTCCATTCAATTCCATTCGGATTGATTCCATTCCATTCCATTCCATTCCATTCCATTCCATTAGGGTTGTCTCCATAAACTTCCCTTCTATTCCATTCCATTCCACTCCTATCCATTCGGGTTGACTCCATACGCTTATATTCCATTCCATTCCACTCCATTCGGGTTGATTCCATTCCATTCCATTACACTCCATTCCATGCCATTCCATACCATTCGGGTTTATTCCATCCCGTTCCGTTCCATTCCATTCCATTCCGTTTAATTCCATTGCATTCCATTCCATTCCGTTTAATTCCATTCCATTCCATTCCATTCCACTCCATTCCATTCTTGTTGATTCCATTCCCTTCCATTCCTTCCATTCCATTGCATTCCATTCCATTTTATTCGGGTTGATTCCATTCCATTCCATTAAATTCCATTCCATTCCATTCCACTCCATTCCATTCCATTCCATTCGGGTTGATTCCATTCCATTCCAGTCCATTCCATTCCATTCCATTCCATTCCATTCGCGTTGATACCATTCCCTTCCATTCCATTCCATGCCATCCCATACCATTCCATTCGTTTTTTTTCCATTCCATTCCATTCCATTACATTACAATCGGGTTGATTCCATTCCATTGCATTCCATTCCATTCCATTACATGTCATTCCTATCCATTACATTCGATTCCATTCAGGTTGATTCCATTCCTTTCCATTCCACTCCATTGCATTCCATTCCACTCCATTCCATTCCATTCCATTCCTTTCCATTCGGGTGGATTCCATCCCATTCCTTTCCATTCCGTTCCATGCCACTCCATTCCAGTCAAGTTGATTCCATTCCATTCCTCTGCATTGCATTCCATTCCATTCTATTCCATTCCATTCGGGTTTATTTCATTCCATTCCATTCCATTCCATTCCACTCCATTCCATTCCATTCCATTTCATACCATTCTGGTAGATTCCATTCCACTCCATTCCATTCGGGTTGATTCCATACCATTCCATTCCATTCCGTTCCATTCCATTCCATTCCATTCCATTCCATTCCATTCCATTCCATTCCGTTCTGCTTGATTCCATTCCATTCCTTTCCATTCCACTCCATTCCATTCGGGTTGATTCCATACCATTCCATTCCATTCCATTCCGTTCCATTCCATTCCATTCTGGGTGATTCTATTCCATTCCATTCCATTCCATTCCATTCCATTCGGGTTGATTTCATTGCATTCCATTCCATTACATCCCATCTAATTCCAATGCATTCCATTCCATTCCAGTCAGTTTGATTCCATTCCATTCCATTCCTGGCCATGCCACGCCATACTATGCCATGCCATGCCATTCCTTTCCATTCAATTCCACTCCATTCTGAACCAATCCGTTCCATTCCATTCGGGTTGATTCCTTTCCATTCTTTCCCATTCCATTCCATTCCACTCCATTCCATGCCATTCCTTTCCATTCCATTCCGTTCCATTCCATTGCATTCCATTCCCTTCCATTCGGGTTGATTCCTTTCCTTTACATTCCATTCGATTCCATTCCATTCCATTGCATTGCATTCGGGTTTATTCCATTCCATTCCATTCCATTCCAGTCCATTCCATTCCATTCCATTCCATTCTATTCGTCTTGATTCCATTCCATTCCATCCCATTCGGGTTGATTCCATATCCTTCCCTTCCATTCCATTCCATTCCTTTCCATTCCATTCCATTCCAGTCCATTCGGGTTGATTCCATACGGTTCCATTCCATTCCATTCTGGTTGATACCATTCCATTCCATTCCATTCCAGTCCATTCCATTCGCGTTGATACCATTCCATTCCATTCCATTCCATTCGATTCCATTCGAGTTGATTCCATTCCATTCCATTCCATTCCATTGCATTCCAATTTGTTGATTCCATTCCATCCAATTCCATTCCATTCCATTCGGGTTGATTCCATTCCCATCCATTCCATCCCATTCCATTCCATTCCATTAGGGTTGATTCCATTCCGTTCCATTCCATTCCATTCCATTCCATTCCGTTGTATTCCATTCCCTTACATTCAGGTTGATTCCAGTCCTTTACATTCCATTTGATTCAATTCCATTCCATTGCATTGCATTCGGGTTGATTCCATTCCATTCCATTCCATTCCATTACATTACATGTCATTGAATCCGTGTGGATTGCATTCCATTCCATTCCACTCCATTCTTTTCGTGTTCATTCCATTCCATTGCATTCCATTCCATTCCATTCCATTCCATTCCATTCCATTTCATTCCATTCCATTCCTTTCCATTCGGGTTGATTCCATATCCTTCCCTTCCATTCCATTCCATTCCATTACAATCCATTCGGATTGATTCCATACGCTTCCATTCCATTCCATTCGGGTTGATACCATTCCATTCCATTCCATTTCATTCCATTCGCGTTGATACCATTCCATTCCATTCCATTCCATTCCATTCAATTCCATTCCATTCCATTCGGGTTGATTCCATTCCCTTCCATTCCTTTCCATTCCATTCAATTCCATCCCATTCCATTCCATTCCATTCTACTCCTTTCTACTGGATTCCATTCCATTCCATTCCATTGCATTCCATTTCTTTTCTTTCCATTCCATTCCATTCTGGTTGATTCCATTCCATTCCTTTCCATGCAATTCAATTCTGTTCCATTCCATTCCATTCGGGTTGGCTTCATTCCCTTCATCTCCATTCCATTTTATTCCATTCCATTCCTTTCGGGTGGCTTCCATTCCATTCCATTCTAATCCATTCCATTCCATTCCTTTCTATTCCATTCAGTTTGATACCATTCCATTCTATTCCATTCCATTCCATTCCATTCCATTCCATTCCATTCCATTGCATTCCATTCCAGTTGATTCCATTCCCTTCGATTCCAATCCATTCCATTCGATTCCGTTCCATTCCATTCCATTCGGGTGGCTTCCAGTCCATTCGATTCAATTCCATTCAATTCCATTCCATTCCATTGCATTGCATTCCATTCCATTCCATTCCAATATATTCGGGATGATTCCCTACGCTTCCATTCCATTCAATTCCATTCCATTCGGGTTGATTCCATTCCATTCCATTCCATTCCATTCCATTACATTCGTGTTGATTCCATTCCATTCCATCCCACTCCATTGCATTCCATTCCACTCCATTCCATTCCATTCCATTCCATTCCATTCGGGTGATTGCATTCCATTCCATTCCATTGCATTTCGTTCCATACCATTACACTACATTCCAATCAGGTTGATTCCATTCCATTCCATTCCTTTCCATTCCATTGCATTCCATTCCATTCGGGTTGATTCCATTCCATTCAATTCCATTACATTCCTCTGCATTCCATGCCATTCCATACCATTCGTGTTGCTTCCGTCCCATTCCATTCCATTCCATTCCATTCCATTCCATTCCATTCCATACGGTTTGATTCCATTCCCTTCCATTCCATTCCATTCCATTCCATTCCATTCCATTCCATTCCATTCCGGTTGATTCCATAGCCTTCTTTTTCATTCCATTCCATTCCATTCCAATCCATTCGTGTTGATTCCATACGATTCCATTCCATTCCATTCGGGTTGATTCCTTGCCATTCCATTCGCGTTGATACCATGCCATTCCATTCCATTCCATTCCATTCCTTTCCATTCCATTCGGGTTGATTCCATTCCTTTCCATTCCTTTCCATTGCTTTCCATTCCATTCCATTCCATTCCATTCCATTCCATTCCACTGCATTGCATGCCATTCCATGCCATTCGGGTTTATTCCATCCCATTCCATTCCATTCCATTCCATTTCGTTTAATTCCATTCCATTCCATTCCATTCCATTCCACTCGGGTTGATTCCATTCCTTTCCATTCCTTCCATTCCATTGCATTCCATTCAATTTTATTCAGGTTGATTCCATTCCATTCCATTCCATTCCATTCCATTCCATTCCATACCATTCCTATCCATTAGATTCGATTCCATTCAGGTTGATTCCATTCCATTCCATTCCACTCTATTGCATTCCATTCCACTCCATTCCATTCCATTCCATTCCATTCGGTTGAATTCCATCCCATTCCTTTCCATTCCATTCCATGCCACTCCATTCCAGTCAGGTTGATTCCATTTCATTCCATTGCATTGCATTCCATTCCATTCTATTCCATTCCATTCGGGTTTATTTCATTCCATTCCATTCCATTCCATTCCACTCCATTCCATTCCATTCCATTTCATACAATTCGGGTAGATTCCATTCCATTCCATTCCATTCCATTCCATTGCATTCTATTCCCTTCCATTCCTTTCCATTCCACTCAATTACATCCCATTCCATTCCATTCCATTCCATTCCTTTCTGCTTGATTCCATTCCATTCCATTCCATTGCATTCCATTCCATTTCATTCCATTCCATTCCATTCGGGTTGATTCCATTCCTTTCATTTCCATGCAATTCAATTCTGTTCCATTCCATTCCATTCGGGTTGGCTTCATTCCCTTCAACTCCATTCCATTTTATTCCATTCCATTCCATTCGGGTTGCTTCCATTCCATTCCTTTCTAATCCATTCCATTCCATTCCTTTCTATTCCATGCGGTTTGATACCACTCCATTCTATTCCATTCCGTTCCATTCCATTCCATTCCATTCCATACGGGTTGATTCCATTCCATTCCATTCCATTCCATTCCAGTTGATTGTATTCCCTTCGATTCCTTTGCGTTCCATTCCATTCAATTCCATTAGTGTTGATTGCATACCTTTCCATTCCATTCTATTCCATTCCATTCCATTCCATTCCTTTCCATTCCATTCCATTCGGGTTGATTCCATAACCTTCCCTTCCATTCTATTCCCTTCCATTCCATTCGAGTTGATACCATTAAATTCCATTCCGTTCCATTCCCTTCCATTCCAATCCATTCCATTCCGGTTGATTCCATTCCCTTCCATTCCTTTCCATTCCATTCCATTCCATTCCATTCCAGTCCCTGCCATTCCATTCCTGTCCTTGCTGGTTGATTTTATTCCATTCCATTCCATTCGGGTTGATTCCATTCCATTCCTCTCCATACCGTTCAATTCCGTTCCATTCCATTCCATTCGGGTTGATTCCATTCCATTCGATTCCATTCCATTCCATTCCATTCCATTCGGTTTGATTCCATTCCATTCCACTCCGTTGCATTCCATTCCATTAGTGTTGATACAATTCCATTCCATTGCATTAGATTCCATTACATTCGGGTTGATTCCATTCAATTCCATTCCATTGCATTCCATTCCATTCCATTCGGGTTGATTCCATTCCATTCCATTCCCTTCCATTCCAATCCATTCGGGTTGATTCCATCCGCTTCCATTCCATTCCACTCCGTTCAATTCTGGTTGATTCCATTCCATTCCGTTCAATTCCATTCCATTCCATTCCATTCCATTCCATTCTATTCCATTCCATTCGTGCTGATACCATTCCATTCAATTCCATTCCATTCCTTTCCATTCGGATTGATTCCATTCCCTTCAAATCCATTCCATTCCATTCCATTCCATTCCATTCCATTCCATTCCATTCCATTCCATTCCATTCCATTCCATTCCATTCCATTCCTGTCTGGTTGATTCCATTCCATTCCATTCCATTCCATTTCATTCCATTCCATTCCATTCCATTCGGTTTGATTCCATTCCGTTCCTTTCCATTCCATTCAATTCCGTTCCATTCGTGTTGATTGCCTTCCCTTCGCCTGCATTGCATTCCATTCCATTCCATTCAATTCCATTCGGATTGATTCCATTCCATTCCATTCCATTCCATTCCATTCCATTAGGGTTGTCTCCATAAACTTCACTTCTATTCCATTCCATTCCACTCCTATCCATTCGGGTTGACTCCGTACGCTTATATTCCATTCCATTCCACTCCATTCGGGTTGATTCCATTCCATTCCATTCCACTCCTTTCCATTCCATTCCATTCATGTTGTTTCCATTCCATTGCATTCCATTCCATTCCATTCCCTTCCATTCCATTCCATTACACTCCATTCCATGCCATTCCATACCATTCGGGTTTATTCCATCCCGTTCCGTTCCATTCCATTCCATTCCGTTTAATTCCATTCCATTCCATTCCATTCCGTTTAATTCCATTCCATTCCACTCCATTCCATTCTTGTTGATTCCATTCCCTTCCATTCCTTCCATTCCATTGCATTCCATTCCATTTTATTCGGGTTGATTCCATTCCATTCCATTAAATTCCATTCCATTCCATTCCATTCCATTCCATTCCATTCGGGTTGATTCCATTCCATTCCAGTCCATTCCATTCCATTCCATTCCATTCCATTCGCGTTGATACCATTCCCTTCCATTCCATTCCATGCCATCCCATACCATTCCATTCGGTTTCTTTCCATTCCATTCCATTCCATTACATTACATTCGGGTTGATTCCATTCCATTGCATTCCATTCCATTCCATTACATGTCATTCCTATCCATTACATTCGATTCCATTCAGGTTGATTCCATTCCTTTCCATTCCACTCCATTGCATTCCATTCCACTCCATTCCATTCCATTCCATTCCTTTCCATTCGGGTGGATTCCATCCCATTCCTTTCCATTCCGTTCCATGCCACTCCATTCCAGTCAAGTTGATTCCATTCCATTCCTCTGCATTGCATTCCATTCCATTCTATTCCATTCCATTCGGGTTTATTTCATTCCATTCCATTCCATTCCTTTCCACTCCATTCCATTCCATTCCATTTCATACCATTCTGGTAGATTCCATTCCATTCCATTCCATTGCATTCCATTCCATTCCATTCCATTGCATTCCATTCCATTGCATTCCATACCATTCCATTGCATTCCATTCCATTCCATTCGCATTAATAACGTTCCATTCCATTCCATTACACTACATTCCATTCGGGTTGATTTCATTCCATTCCATTCCATTCCATTCCATTCCATTCCAATCAGGTTGATTCCTTTCCATTCCATTCCATTCCATTCCACTCCATTCCAGTCAATTCCATTGCATTCGGGTTTATTCCATTCCATTTCATTCCATTCCATTCCATTCCATTCCTTTCCATTCCATTCCATTCCACTCCATTCCATTGCATTCCATTCCCTTCCATTCGGGTTGATTCCATTCCATTCCATTCCATTCCATTCCATTTCACTCCATTCCAGTCAGGTTAATTCCATTCCATTCCATTCCATTCCATTCCATTCCATTCCATTCCTTTTCATTCCATTCGGGTAGATTCCATTCCATACTTTTCCATTCCATTCCATTCTATTCCATTACATTCCCTTCCATTCGGGTTGATTCCATTCCATTCCATTCCATTCCATTCCATTCCATTCCATTCCATTCCATTCTGCTTGATTCCATTCCATTCCTTTCCATTCCACTCCATTCCATTCGGGTTGATTCCATACCATTCCATTCCATTCCATTTCGTTCCATTCCATTCCTTTCCATTCCATTCTGGTTGATTCCATTCCAATCCATTCCATTCCCTTCCATTCCAATCCATTCGGGTTGATTCCATTGCATTTCATTCCATTACATACCATCCAATTCCAATGCATTATATTCCATTCCATTCAGGTTGATTCCATTCCGTTCCATTCCTGGCCATGCCACGCCATACTATGCCATGCCATGCCATTCCTTTCCATTCCATTCCACTCCATTCTGAACCAATCCGTTCCAATCCATTCGGGTTGATTCCTTTCCATTCTTTTCCGTTACATTACATTCCACTCCATTCCATGGCATTCCTTTCCATTCCATTCCGTTCCATTCCATTGCATTCCATTCCCTTCCATTCGGGTTGATTCCTTTCCTTTACATTCCATTCGATTCCATTCCGTTCCATTGCATTGCATTCGGGTGATTTCATTCCACTCCATTCCATTCCAGTCCGTTCCATTCCATTCCATTCTATTCGTCTTGATTCCATTCCATTATATCTCATTCGGGTTGATTCCATATCCTTCCCTTCCATTCCATTCCATTCCATTCCAGTCCATTCGGGTTGATTCCATACGCTTCCATTCCATTCCATTCGGGTTGATACCATTCCATTCCATTCCATTCCAGTTCATTCCATTCGCGTTGATTCCATTCCATTCCATTCCATTCCATGCCATTCGAGTTGATTCCATTCCATTCCATTCCATTCCATTGCATTCCAATTTGTTGATTCCATTCCATCCAATTCCATTCCATTCCATTCGGGTTGATTCCATTCCCATCCATTCCATCCCATTCCATTCCATTCCATTAAGGTTGATTCCATTCCGTTCCATTCCAATCCATTCCATTCCATTCCATTCCATTCCATTCCATTCCATTCCATTGTATTCCATTCCCTTACATTCCGGTTGATTCCATTCCTTTACATTCCATTTGATTCCATTCAATTCCATTGCATTTCATTGGGGTTGATTCCATTCCATTCCATTCCATTCCATTCCATTCCATTTCATGTCATTGCATTCGTGTGGATTGCATTCCATTCCATTCCATTCCATTCCATTCCATTCTTTTCGTGTTCTTTCCATTCCATTCCATTCCATTCCATTCCATTCCATTCCATTCTATTGCATTCCGTTCCATTCCATTTCATTCCATTCCATTCCATTCCATTTGGGTTGATTCCATATCCTTCCCTTCCATTCCATTCCATTCCATTCCAATCCGTTCGGGTTGATTCCAAACGCTTCCATTCCATTCCATTCGGGTTGATACCATTCCATTCCATTCCATTTCATTCCATTCGCGTTGATACCATTCCATTCCATTCCATTCCATTCCACTCCATTCCATTGTATTCCATTCCCTTACATTCCGGTTGATTCCATTCCTTTACATTCCATTTGATTCCATTCAATTCCATTGCATTGCATTCGGGTTGATTCCATTCCATTCCATTCCATTCCATTACATTTCATGTCATAGCTTTCGTGTGGATTGTATTCCATTCCATTCCATTCCATTCCATTCCATTCCATTCTTTTCATGTTCATTCCATTCCATTCCATTCCATTCCATTCTATTGGATTCCATTCCATTCCATTTCATACCATTCCATTCCATTCCATTTGGGTTGATTCCATATCCTTCCCTTCCATTCCATTCCAATCCATTCGGGTTGATTCCATACGCTTCCATTCCATTCCATTCGGGTTGATACCATTCCATTCCATTCCATTTCATTCCATTCGCGTTGATACCATTCCATTCCATTCCATTCCATTCCATTCCATTCGGGTTGATTCCATTCCCTTCCATTGCTTTCCATTCCATTCAATTACATCCCATTCCATTCCATTCCATTCCATTCCATTCCATTCCATTCCTTTCTGCTTGATTCCATTCCATTCCATTCCATTGCATTCCATTCCATTTAATTCCATTCCATTTCATTCGGGTTGATTCCATTCCTTTCATTTCCATGCAATTCAATTCTGTTCCATTCCATTCCATTCGGGTTGGCTTCATTCCCTTCAACTCCATTCCATTTTATTCCATTCCATTCCATTCGGGTTGCTTCCATTCCATTCCATTCTAATCCATTCCATTGCATTCCTTTCTATTCCATTCGGGTTGATACCAGTCCATTCTATTCCATTCCATTCCATTCCATTCCATTCCATTCCAGTCCATTCCATTCCATTCCATACGGGTTGATTCCATTCCATTCCATTCCATTCCATTCCAGTTGATTGTATTCCCTTCGATTCCTTTGTGTTCCATTCCATTCAATTCCATTAGTGTTGATTGCATTCCATTCCATTCCATTCTATTCCTTTCCATTCCATTCCATTCCATTCCATTCCATTCGGGTTGATTCCATAACCTTCCCTTCCATTCCATTCCCTTCCATTCCATTCGAGTTGATACCATTAAATTCCATTCCGTTCCATTCCCTTCCATTCCAATCCATTCCATTCCGGTTGATTCCATTCCCTTCCATTCCTTTCCATTCCATTCCATTCCATTCCATTCCAGTCCCTTCCATTCCATTCCTGTCCTTGCTGGTTGATTGTATTCCATTCCATTCCATTCCATTCCATTCGGGTTGATTCCATTCCATTCCTTTCCATACCATTCAATTCCGTTCCATTCCATTCCATGCGGGTTGATTCCATTCCATTCGATTCCATTCCATTCCATTCCATTCCATTCGGTTTGATTCCATTCCATTCCACTCCGTTGCATTCCATTCCATTAGTGTTGATACAATTCCATTCCATTGCATTAGATTCCATTCCATTCGGGTTGATTCCGTTCCATTCTATTCCATTCCATTCCATACGCGTTGATTCCATTCCATTCCATTCCGTTCCTTTCCAGTTGATTGTAATCCCTTCGATTCCATTGCATTCCATTCCATTCTATTCCATTAGTGTTGATTGCATTCCATTCCATTCCATTATATTCCATGCCATTCCATTCCATTCCATTCCATTCGGGTTGATTCCATAACCTTCCCTTCCATTCCATTCCCTTCCATTCCATTCGAGTTGATACCATTAAATTCCATTCCGTTCCATTCCCTTCCATTGCAATCCATTCCATACCGGTTGATTCCATTCCCTTCCATTCCTTTCCATTCCCTTCCATTCCATTCCATTCCCGTCCCTTCCATTCCATTCCTGTCCTTGCTGGTTGATTATATTCCATTCCATTCCATTCCATTCCATTCGGGTTGATTCCATTCCATTCCTTTCCATACCGTTCAACTCCGTTCCATTCCATTCCATTCGGGCTGATTCCATTCCATTCGATTCCATTCCATTCCATTCCATTCCATTCCATTCCATTCCATTCGGTTTGATTCAATTCCATTCCACTCCGTTGCATTCCATTCCATTAGTGTTGATACAATTCCATTCCATTGCATTAGATTCCATTCCATTCGGTTGATTCCATTCCATTCCATTCCATTGCATTCCATTCCATTCCATTTGGGTTGATTCCATTCCATTCCATTCCATTCCATTCCATTCCATTCCAATCCATTCGGGTTGATTCCATCCGCTTCCATTCCATTCCACTCAATGCCATTCCATTCTGGTTGATTCCATTCCCTTCCATTCCTTCCATTCCATTGCATTCCATTCCATTTTATTCGGGTTGATTCCATTCCATTCCATTAAATTCCATTCCATTCCATTCCATTCCAGTCCCTTCCATTCCATTCCTGTCCTTGCTGGTTGATTGTATTCCATTCCATTCCATTCCATTCCATTCGGGTTGATTCCATTCCATTCCTTTCCATACCATTCAATTCCGTTCCATTCCATTCCATTCGGGTTGATTCCATTCCATTCGATTCCATTCCATTCCATTCCTTTCCATTCGGTTTGATTCCATTCCATTCCACTCCGTTGCATTCCATTCCATTAGTGTTGATACAATTCCATTCCATTGCATTAGATTCCATTCCATTCAGGTTGATTCCGTTCCATTCTATTCCATTCCATTCCATACGCGTTGATTCCATTCCATTCCATTCCGTTCCTTTCCAGTTGATTGTAATCCCTTCGATTCCATTGCATTCCATTCCATTCTATTCCATTCCATTCGGGTTTATTTCATTCCATTCCATTCCATTCCATTCCACTCCATTCCATTCCATTCCATTTCATACAATTCGGGTAGATTCCATTCCATTCCATTCCATTCCATTGCATTCTATTCCCTTCCATTCCTTTCCATTCCACTCAATTACATCCCATTCCATTCCATTCCATTCCATTCCTTTCTTCTTGATTCCATTCCATTCCATTCCATTGCATTCCATTCCATTTCATTCCATTCCATTCCATTCGGGTTGATTCCATTCCTTTCATTTCCATGCAATTCAATTCTCTTCCATTCCATTCCATTCGGGTTGGCTTCATTCCCTTCAACTCCATTCCATTTTATTCCTTTCCATTCCATTCGGGTTGCTTCCATTCCATTCCATTCTAATCCATTCCATTCCATTCCTTTCTATTCCATGCGGTTTGATACCACTCCATTCTATTCCATTCCGTTCCATTCCATTCCATTCCATTCCATACGGGTTGATTCCATTCCATTCCATTCCATTCCATTCCAGTTGATTGTATTCCCTTCGATTCCTTTGCGTTCCATTCCATTCAATTCCATTAGTGATGATTGCATACCTTTCCATTCCATTCTATTCCATTCCATTCTATTCCATTCCATTCCATTCCATTCCATTCCATTCCATTCCATTCCATTCGGGTTGATTCCATAACCTTCCCTTCCATTCTATTCCCTTCCATTCCATTCGAGTTGATACCATTAAATTCCATTCCGTTCCATTCCCTTCCATTCCAATCCATTCCATTCCGGTTGATTCCATTCCCTTCCATTCCTTTCCATTCCATTCCATTCCATTCCATTCCAGTCCCTGCCATTCCATTCCTGTCCTTGCTGGTTGATTTTATTCCATTCCATTCCATTCGGGTTGATTCCATTCCATTCCTCTCCATACCGTTCAATTCCGTTCCATTCCATTCCATTCGGGTTGATTCCATTCCATTCGATTCCATTCCATTCCATTCCATTCCATTCGGTTTGATTCCATTCCATTCCACTCCGTTGCATTCCATTCCATTTGTGTTGATACAATTCCATTCCATTGCATTAGATTCCATTACATTCGGGTTGATTCCATTCAATTCCATTCCATTGCATTCCATTCCATTCCATTCGGGTTGATTCCATTCCATTCCATTCCATTCCATTCCATTCCAATCCATTCGGGTTGATTCCATCCGCTTCCATTCCATTCCACTCCGTTCAATTCTGGTTGATTCCATTCCATTCCGTTCAATTCCATTCCATTCCATTCCATTCCATTCCATTCTATTCCATTCCATTCGTGCTGATACCATTCCATTCAATTCCATTCCATTCCTTTCCATTCGGATTGATTCCATTCCCTTCAAATCCATTCCATTCCATTCCATTCCATTCCATTCCATTCCATTCCATTCCATTCCATTCCTGTCTGGTTGATTCCATTCCATTCCATTCCATTCCATTTCATTTCATTCCATTCCATTCCATTCGGTTTGATTCCATTCCGTTCCTTTCCATTCCATTCAATTCCGTTCAATTCGTGTTGATTGCCTTCCCTTCGACTCCATTGCATTCCATTCCATTCCATTCAATTCCATTCGGATTGATTCCATTCCATTCCATTCCATTCCATTCCATTCCATTAGGGTTGTCTCCATAAACTTCCCTTCTATTCCATTCCATTCCACTCCTATCCATTCGGGTTGACTCCATACGCTTATATTCCATTCCATTCCACTCCATTCGGGTTGATTCCATTCCATTCCATTCCACTCCTTTCCATTCCATTCCATTCATGTTGTTTCCATTCCATTGCATTCCATTCCATTCCATTCCCTTCCATTCCATTCCATTACACTCCATTCCATGCCATTCCATACCATTCGGGTTTATTCCATCCCGTTCCGTTCCATTCCATTCCATTCCGTTTAATTCCATTCCATTCCATTCCATTCCGTTTAATTCCATTCCATTCCATTCCATTCCACTCCATTCCATTCTTGTTGATTCCATTCCCTTCCATTCCTTCCATTCCATTGCATTCCATTCCATTTTATTCGGGTTGATTCCATTCCATTCCATTAAATTCCATTCCATTCCATTCCATTCCATTCCATTCCATTCGGGTTGATTCCATTCCATTCCAGTCCATTCCATTCCATTCCATTCCATTCCATTCGCGTTGATACCATTCCCTTCCATTCCATTCCATGCCATCCCATACCATTCCATTCGGTTTCTTTCCATTCCATTCCATTCCATTACATTACATTCGGGTTGATTCCATTCCATTGCATTCCATTCCATTCCATTACATGTCATTCCTATCCATTACATTCGATTCCATTCAGGTTGATTCCATTCCTTTCCATTCCACTCCATTGCATTCCATTCCACTCCATTCCATTCCATTCCATTCCTTTCCATTCGGGTGGATTCCATCCCATTCCTTTCCATTCCGTTCCATGCCACTCCATTCCAGTCAAGTTGATTCCATTCCATTCCTCTGCATTGCATTCCATTCCATTCTATTCCATTCCATTCGGGTTTATTTCATTCCATTCCATTCCATTCCATTCCACTCCATTCCATTCCATTCCATTTCATACCATTCTGGTAGATTCCATTCCATTCCATTCCATTGCATTCCATTCCATTCCATTCCATTCCATTCCATTCCATTCCATTCCATTCCATACGGGTTGATTCCATTCCATTCCATTCCATTCCATTCCAGTTGATTGTATTCCCTTCGATTCCTTTGTGTTCCATTCCATTCAATTCCATTAGTGTTGATTGCATTCCATTCCATTCCATTCTATTCCTTTCCATTCCATTCCATTCCATTCCATTCCATTCCATTCGGGTTGATTCCATAACCTTCCCTTCCATTCCATTCCCTTCCATTCCATTCGAGTTGATACCATTAAATTCCATTCCGTTCCATTCCCTTCCATTCCAATCCATTCCATTCCGGTTGATTCCATTCCCTTCCATTCCTTTCCATTCCATTCCATTCCATTCCATTCCATTCCATTCCAGTCCCTTCCATTCCATTCCTGTCCTTGCTGGTTGATTGTATTCCATTCCATTCCATTCCATTCCATTCGGGTTGATTCCATTCCATTCCTTTCCATACCATTCAATTCCGTTCCATTCCATTCCATGCTGGTTGATTCCATTCCATTCGATTCCATTCCATTCCATTCCATTCCTTTCGGTTTGATTCCATTCCATTCCACTCCGTTGCATTCCATTCCATTAGTGTTGATACAATTCCATTCCATTGCATTAGATTCCATTCCATTCGGGTTGATTCCGTTCCATTCTATTCCATTCCATTCCATACGCGTTGATTCCATTCCATTCCATTCCGTTCCTTTCCAGTTGATTGTAATCCCTTCGATTCCATTGCATTCCATTCCATTCTATTCCATTAGTGTTGATTGCATTCCATTCCATTCCATTATATTCCATGCCATTCCATTCCATTCCATTCCATTCGGGTTGATTCCATAACCTTCCCTTCCATTCCATTCCCTTCCATTCCATTCGAGTTGATACCATTAAATTCCATTCCGTTCCATTCCCTTCCATTCCAATCCATTCCATACCGGTTGATTCCATTCCCTTCCATTCCTTTCCATTCCCTTCCATTCCATTCCATTCCAGTCCCTTCCATTCCATTTCTGTCCTTGCTGGTTGATTATATTCCATTCCATTCCATTCCATTCCATTCGGGTTGATTCCATTCCATTCCTTTCCATACCGTTCAATTCCGTTCCATTCCATTCCATTCGGGCTGATTCCATTCCATTCGATTCCATTCCATTCCATTCCATTCCATTCCATTCGGTTTGATTCAATTCCATTCCACTCCGTTGCATTCCATTCCATTAGTGTTGATACAATTCCATTCCATTGCATTAGATTCCATTCCATTCGGTTGATTCCATTCCATTCCATTCCATTGCATTCCATACCATTCCATTTGGGTTGATTCCATTCCATTCCATTCCATTCCATTCCATTCCATTCCAATCCATTCGGGTTGATTCCATCCGCTTCCATTCCATTCCACTCAATGCCATTCCATTCTGGTTGATTCCATTCCCTTCCATTCCTTCCATTCCATTGCATTCCATTCCATTTTATTCGGGTTGATTCCATTCCATTCCATTAAATTCCATTCCATTCCATTCCATTCCAGTCCCTTCCATTCCATTCCTGTCCTTGCTGGTTGATTGTATTCCATTCCATTCCATTCCATTCCATTCGGGTTGATTCCATTCCATTCCTTTCCATACCATTCAATTCCCTTCCATTCCATTCCATTCGGGTTGATTCCATTCCATTCGATTCCATTCCATTCCATTCCTTTCCATTCGGTTTGTTTCCATTCCATTCCACTCCGTTTTATTCCATTCCATTAGTGTTGATACAATTCCATTCCATTGCATTAGATTCCATTCCATTCGGGTTGATTCCGTTCCATTCTATTCCATTCCATTCCATACGCGTTGATTCCATTCCATTCCATTCCGTTCCTTTCCAGTTGATTGTAATCCCTTCGATTCCATTGCATTCCATTCCATTCTATTCCATTAGTGTTGATTGCATTCCATTCCATTCCATTATATTCCATGCCATTCCATTCCATTCCATTCCATTCGGGTTGATTCCATAACCTTCCCTTCCATTCCATTCCCTTCCATTCCATTCGAGTTGATACCATTAAATTCCATTCCGTTCCATTCCCTTCCATTCCAATCCATTCCATGCCGGTTGATTCCATTCCCTTCCATTCCTTTCCATTCCCTTCCATTCCATTCCATTCCCGTCCCTTCCATTCCATTCCTGTCCTTGCTGGTTGATTATATTCCATTCCATTCCATTCCATTCCATTCGGGTTGATTCCATTCCATTCCTTTCCATACCGTTCAATTCCGTTCCATTCCATTCCATTCGGGCTGATTCCATTCCATTCGATTCCATTCCATTCCATTCCATTCCATTCGGTTTGATTCCATTCCATTCCACTTCTTTGCATTCCATTCCATTAGTGTTGATACAATTCCATTCCATTGCATTAGATTCCATTCCATTCGGTTGATTCCATTCCATTCCATTCCATTGCATTCCATTCCATTCCATTCGGGTTGATTCCATTCCATTCAATTCCATTCCATTCCAATCCATTCGGGTTGATTCCATCCGCTTCCATTCCATTCCACTCAATGCCATTCCATTCTGGTTGATTCCATTCCCTTCCGTTCCTTCCATTCCATTGCATTCCATTCCATTTTATTCGGGTTGATTCCATTCCATTCCATTAAATTCCATTCCATTCCATTCCATTCCATTCCATTCCATTCCATTCGGGTTGATTCCATTCCATTCCCGTCCATTCCATTCCATTCCATTCGCGTTGATACCATTCCCTTCCATTCCATTTCATGCCATTCCATACCATTATATTCGGTTTGATTCCATTACATTACATTACATTCGGGTTGATTCCATTCCATTGCATTCCATTCCATTCCATTCCATTCCATTACATGCCATTCCTATCCATTACATTCGATTTCATTCAGGTTGATTCCATTCCATTCCATTCCACTCCATTGCATTCCATTCCACTCCATTCCATTCCATTCCATTCCATTCCATTCTGGTGGATTCCATTCCATTCCTTTCCATTCCGTTCCATGCCACTCCATTCCAGTCAAGTTGATTCCATTCCATTCCACTGCATTGCATTCCATTCCATTCGATTCCATTCCATTCGGGTTCATTCCATTCCATTCCATTCCATTCCATTCCACTCCATTGCATTCCATTCCATCTCATACCATTCTAATAGATTCCATTCCATTCAATTCCATTGCATTCCATTCCATTCCATTCCATTCCGTTCCATTCCATTCCATTCCATTGCATTCCATTCCATTCCATTGCATTCCATTCCATTCCATTCCATTCCATTCCATTCCATTCCATTGCATTCCATTCCATTTCATTTCATTCCATTCCATTCCATTCCATTCCATTGCATTCCATTCCATTCCATTCCTTTCTGGATGATTCCATTCCATTCCATTCCATTCCATTTATTTCCATTCCATTCCAATCCATTCGTGTTGATTCCATCCAAATACATTCCATTTCATTCCATTCCACTCCATTCCAGTCAGGTTGATTCCTATCCATTCCATTCCATTCCATTCCATTCGCGTTAATAACGTTCCATTCCATTCCATTACACTTCATTCCATTCGGGTTGATTCCATTCCATTCCATTCCATTCCATTCCATTCCATTCCATTCCCTTCCCTTCCTTTACATTCGGGTTTATTCCATTCCAATGCATTCCATTCCATTCCATTCCATTGCATTCTATTCCACTCCATTCCATTCCATTCCATTTCGGTAGATTGCATCCCATTCCATTCCTTTCCAATGCATTCCACTCCATACCATTCATGTTGATTCCATTCCATTCCTTTATTTTCCATTCCATTCCATTCCGGTTGATTCCATCCCATTCCATTCCTTTCCATTGCATTCCACTCCATTCCAGTCAGGTTGATTCCATTCCATTCCTTTACATTCCATTCCATTCAATTCCATTCGAGTTAACTCAATTGCATTCCATTCCACTCCATTCCATTCCATTCCATTCCATTTCACTCCATTCCGGTTGATTCCATTCCATTCCTCTCCATACCATTCCAGTTCATAACATTCGGGTTGATTCGATCCCATTCCATTCCATTCCATTTCATTCCATTCCATTCCATACGTGTTGATTACAATCCATTCTTTCCATTCCATTCCATTCCATTCCATTCCATTCCATTCCATTCCATTCCAGTAGATTCCATTCCCTTCTATTCCATTCCATTCCATTCAATTCCATCCCATTCCATTCCATTCCATTCTATTCCATTCCATTCCATTGCATTCGAGTGGATTCCAATCCATTTAATTCCATTCCATTCCATTCCATTCCAATCCATTCGGTTTGATTCACTACGCTTCCATTCCATTCAATTCCATTCCACTCGTGTTGATTCCATTCCATTCCTCTCCATTCCATTACATTCGGGTTGATTCCATTCCATTCCATTCCACTGCATTGCATCCCATTCCACTCCATTCCCTTCCATTCCATTCCATTCCATTCCATTCCATTCCATTCCATTGGGGTTGATTCCATCCCATTCCATTCCATTCCATTCCATTCCATTCCCCTCCATTCCAGTCAGGTTGAATCCATTCCATTCCATTCCATTCCATTCCATTCCATTCCATTCCAATCCAATCCATTCAATTCGAGTTGATTCCATTCCATTTCATTCCATTCCATTCCATTCCATTCCATTCCATTCCATTCCATTCCATTCCTATCCATTCCATTCCATTGCATTCCATTCGGGTTGTTTCCATTCCTTTGCATTCCATTCCATGCGACTCCATTGCATTCCATTCCATACTATTCTGTTTGACTCCATCCCATTCCATTCCATTCCATTCCATTCGATTCCATTCCATTCCATTTCATTCCAATCGGTTTGATTCCATTCCATTCCATTCCATTCCATTCCATTCCATTCCATTCTGGTTGATTCCATTCCATTCGGGTTTATTCCATTCCCTTCCATTCCTTCCATTCCATTGCATTCCATTCCATTTTATTCGGGTCCATTCCATTCCATTCCATTCCATTCCATTCCATTCCATTCGGGTTGATTCCATATCCTTCCTTTCCATTCCATTGCATTCCATTGCAATCCATTCGGGTTGATTCCATACTCTTGCATTGCATTGCATTCCATTCAATTCGGGTTGATTCCATTCCATTCCATTCCATTCCATTCCATTCCATTCCATTCCTTTCCAGTCCATTCCATTCCATTCCATTCTGGTTGATTGCATTCCATACCATTCCATTCCATTCCATTCGGGTTGATTCCTTATCCTTTCCTTCCATTCCATTCCAATCCATTCGGGTTGATTCCATACGTTTCCATTCCATTCCATTCCATTCCATTCCGTTCGCGTTGATACCATTCCATTCCACTCCATTGCATTCTGGTTGATTCCATTCCATTCCATTCCATTCCATTCCATTCCATTCCATTCCTTTCTGGACGGTTCCATTCCATTCCTTTCCATTCCATTCCATTTCGTTCCATTCCATTCCTTTCGGGTTGATTCCATTCCATTCCTTTCCATTCCATTCACTTCCATTCCATTCCATTCCATTCGGGTTGAATCCGTCCCATCCCATTCCATTCCATTCCATTCCACTCCATTCCAGTCAGGTTGATTCCATTCCATTCCATTCCATTCCATTCCATTCGGGTGGATACCACTCCATTCCATTCTAATCCCTTCCATTCCATTCCATTCCATTCCATTCCATTCCATTCCATTCCATTCCTTTCTGATTGATTCCATTCCATTCCAATCCATTCAAATCCATTCCATTCGGGTTGATTCCATTCCATTCCATTCCACTCCTTTCGGGTTGATTCCATTCCATTTCATTCCATTCCATCCCATTCCATTCCATTCCATTCCATTCCATTCCATTCCATTCCATTCCATTCGATTCCATTCCACTCCATTCCAGTCAGCTTGATTTCACTCCTTTGCACTCCATTCCACTACATTCCATGCCATTCCGTACCATTCTGGTTGATTCCATCCCATTCCATTCCATTCCATTCCATTCCGATTGATTCCATTCCATTCCATTCCATTCCATTCCATTCCATTCCATTCCATTCCATTCGTGGTTATTCCATTCCCTTCCATTTCTTCCATTCCATTGCATTCCATTCCATTCCATTCAGGTTCATTCCATTCCATTCCATTCCATTTGGGTTGATTCAATATCCTTCCATTCCATTCCATTCTATTCCATTCCAATACACTCGGGTTGATTCCATACGCTTCCATTGCATTCCATTTCATTGCATTCGGGTGGATTCCATTCCATCCCATTCTATTCCGTTCCATTCCATTCCATTCCATTCCATTCCATTCCATTCCATTCGGGTTGATTCCATTCCATTCCATTCAGTTCCATTCCATTCCATTCCTTGCCATTCCAATCCATTACGTTCGATTCCATTCGGGTTGATTCCATTCCATTCCATTATATTCCATTACACTCGGGTTGATTCCATTCCATTCCATTCCTCTCCATTGCATTCCATTCCACTCCATTCCATTCCATTCCATTCCATTCCGGTTGATTCCATATCCTTCCCTGACATTCCATTCCATTCCATTCCAATCCATTCGTGTTGATTCCATACGATTCCATTCCATTCCATTCCATTCCATTCGGGTTGATTCCATGCCATTCCATTCCATTCCATTCCATTCCATTCCATTCCATTCCGTTCGCTTTTATACCATGCCATTCCATTCCATTCCAATCCATTCCTTTCCATTCCATTCGGGTTGATTCCATGCCATTCCATTCCATTCTATTCCGTTCCATTCCATTCCATTCCATTCGCGTTCATACTATGCCATTCCATTCCATTCCATTCCATTCTTTTCCATTCCATTCGGGTTGATTCCATTCCGTTCCATTCCTTTCCATTCCATTGCATTCCATTCCATTCCATTCGTTTCTGGTTGATTCCCTTCCATTCCATTACATACCATTCCATTCCATTCCATTCCACTCGTGTTGATTCCATTCCATTCCTTTCCATTGCATTCAATTCCGTTCCATTACATTCCGTTCGGGTTGATTGCATTCGTTTCCACTCCAATGCATTCCATTGCATTCCATTCCATTCCATTCCATTCCATTTGGGTTGATTCCATTCCATTCCATTCCATTCCATTCCATTCTGGTTGATTCCATTCCATTCCATTCCATTCAAATCCATTCCAATCGGGTTGATTCCATTCCATTCCATTCCAATCCATTCGGTTTGATTCCATTCCATTTCATTCCATTCCATCCCATTCCATTCCATTCCATTCCACTCCATTCCTGTCAGGTTGATTACACTCCATTGCACTCCTTTCAACTCCATTCCATGCCATTCCATACCATTCGTGTTGATTCCATCCCATTCTTTCCATTCCATTCCATTCCATTCATTCCATTCCATTCCATTCCATTCCGTTTGATTTCATTCCATTCCATTCTTTCCATTCCATTCCATTCCATTCGTGGTGATTCAATTCCCTTCCATTTCTTCCTTTCCATTGCATTACCTTCCATTCCATTCGGGTTGATTCCATTCCTTTCCATTCCATTCCATTCGTTTCTGGTTGATTCCCTTCCAATCCATTCCATTCCATTCCATTTCATTCCATTCCATTCCATGCGGGTTGTTTCCATTCCATTCCTTTCCATTCCATTCAATTCCATTCCATTACTTTCCGTTCGGGTTGATTGCATTCCTTTCGACTCCTTTGCACTCCATTCCATTCCATTCCATTCCATTCCATTTCATTCGGGTTGATTCCATTCCATTCCATTCCATTCCATTCCATTCCATTCCATTCTGATTGATTCCATTCCATTCCAATCCATTCAAATCCATTCCATTCGGGTTGATTCCATTCCATTCCATTCCACTCCTTTCGGGTTGATTCCATTCCATTTCATTCCATTCCATCCCATCCCATTCCATTCCATTCCATTCCATTCCATTCCATTCCACTCCATTCCAGTCAGCTTGATTTCACTCCTTTGCACTCCATTCCACTACATTCCATGCCATTCCGTACCATTCTGGTTGATTCCATCCCATTCCATTCCATTCCATTCCATTCCGATTGATTCCATTCCATTCCATTCCATTCCATTCCATTCGTGGTTATTCCATTCCCTTCCATTTCTTCCATTCCATTGCATTCCATTCCATTCCATTCAGGTTCATTCCATTCCATTCCATTCCATTTGGGTTGATTCAATATCCTTCCATTCCATTCCATTCTATTCCATTCCAATACACTCGGGTTCATTCCATACGCTTCCATTGCATTCCATTTCATTGCATTCGGGTGGATTCCATTCCATCCCATTCTATTCCGTCCCATTCCATTCCATTCCATTCCATTCCATTCCATTCGGGTTGATTCCATTCCATTCCATTCCTTTCCTTGCCATTCCAATCCATTACGTTTGATTCCATTCGGGTTGATTCCATTCCATTCCATTATATTCCATTACACTCGGGTTGATTCCATTCCATTCCATTCCTCTCCATTGCATTCCATTCCACTCCATTCCATTCCATTCCATTCCATTCCGGTTGATTCCATATCCTTCCCTGACATTCCATTCCATTCCATTCCAATCTATTCGTGTTGATTCCATACGATTCCATTCCATTCCATTCCATTCCATTCGGGTTGATTCCATGCCATTCCATTCCATTCCATTCCATTCCATTCCATTCCATTCTCTTTTATACCATGCCATTCCATTCCATTCCAATCCATTCCTTTCCATTCCATTCGGGTTGATTCCATGCCATTCCATTCCATTCGATTCCGTTCCATTCCATTCCATTCCATTCGCGTTCATACCATGCCATTCCATTCCATTCCATTCCATTCCTTTCCATTCCATTCGGGTTGATTCCATTCCTTTCCATTCCTTTCCATTCCATTCCATTCCATTGCATTCCATTCCATTCCATTCGTTTCTGGTTGATTCCCTTCCATTCCATTACATACCATTCCATTCCATTCCATTCCACTCGTGTTGATTCCATTCCATTCCTTTCCATTGCATTCAATTCCGTTCCATTACATTCCGTTCGGGTTGATTGCATTCCTTTCCACTCCAATGCATTCCATTGCATTCCATTCCATTCCATTCCATTCCATTTGGGTTGATTCCATTCCATTCCATTCCATTCCATTCTGGTTGATTCCATTCCATTCCATTCCATTCAAATCCATTCCAATCGGGTTGATTCCATTCCATTCCATTCCAATCCATTCGGTTTGATTCCATTCCATTTCATTCCATTCCGTCGCATTCCATTCCATTCCATTCCACTCCATTCCAGTCAGGTTGATTACACTCCATTGCACTCCTTTCAACTCCATTCCATGCCATTCCATACCATTCGTGTTGATTCCATCCCATTCTTTCCATTCCATTCCATTCCATTCATTCCATTCCATTCCATTCCATTCCGTTTGGTTTCATTCCATTCCATTCTTTCCATTCCATTCCATTCCATTCGTGGTGATTCAATTCCCTTCCATTTCTTCCTTTCCATTGCATTACCTTCCATTCCATTCGGGTTGATTCCATTCCTTTCCATTCCATTCCATTCGTTTCTGGTTGATTCCCTTCCAATCCATTCCATTCCATTCCATTTCATTCCATTCCATTCCATTCGGGTTGTTTCCATTCCATTCCTTTCCATTCCATTCAATTCCATTCCATTACTTTCCGTTCGGGTTGATTGCATTCCTTTCGACTCCTTTGCACTCCATTCCATTCCATTCCATTCCATTCCATTTCATTCGGGTTGATTCCATTCCATTCCATTCCATTCCATTCCATTCCATTCTGATTGATTCCATTCCATTCCAATCCATTCAAATCCATTCCATTCGGGTTGATTCCATTCCATTCCATTCCACTCCTTTCGGGTTGATTCCATTCCACTTCATTCCATTCCATCCCATTCCATTCCATTCCATTCCATTCCATTCCATTCCATTCCATTCCACTCCATTCCAGACAGCTTGATTTCACTCCTTTGCACTCCATTCCACTACATTCCATGCCATTCCGTACCATTCGGGTTGATTTCATCCCATTCCATTCCATTCCATTCCATTCCGATTGATTTCATTCCATTCCATTCCATTCCATTCCATTCCATTCCATTCCATTCCATTCGTGGTTATTCCATTCCCTTCCATTTCTTCCATTCCATTGCATTCCATTCCATTTCATTCAGGTTCATTCCATTCCATTCCATTCCATTTGGGTTGATTCAATATCCTTCCATTCCATTCCATTCTATTCAATTCCAATACACTCGGGTTGATTCCATACGCTTCCGTGGCATTCCATTTCATTGCATTCGGGTGGATTCCATTCCATCCCATTCTATTCCGTTCCATTCCATTCCATTCCATTCCATTCCATTCCATTCGGGTTGATTCCATTCCATTCCATTCAGTTCCATTCCATTCCATTCCTTGCCATTCCAATCCATTACGTTCGATTCCATTCGGGTTGATTCCATTCCATTCCATTATATTCCATTACACTCGGGTTGATTCCATTCCATTCCATTCCTCTCCATTGCATTCCATTCCACTCCATTCCATTCCATTCCATTCCATTCCGGTTGATTCCATATCCTTCCCTGACATTCCATTCCATTCCTTTCCAATCCATTCGTGTTGATTCCATACGATTCCATTCCATTCCATTCCATTCCATTCCATTCGGGTTGATTCCATGCCATTCCATTCCATTCCATTCCATTCCATTCCATTCCATTCGCTTTTATACCATGCCATTCCATTCCATTCCAATCCATTCCTTTCCATTCCATTCGGGTTGATTCCATGCCATTCCATTCCATTCGATTCCGTTCCATTCCATTCCATTCCATTCGCGTTCATACCTTGCCATTCCATTCCATTCCATTCCATTCCTTTCCATTCCATTCGGGTTGATTCCATTCCTTTCCATTCCTTTCCATTCCATTCCATTCCATTGCATTCCATTCCATTCCATTCCACTCGTGTTGATTCCATTCCATTCCTTTCCATTGCATTCAATTCCGTTCCATTACATTCCGTTCGGGTTGATTGCATTCCTTTCCACTCCAATGCATTCCATTGCATTCCATTTCATTCCATTCCATTCCATTTGGGTTGATTCCATTCCATTCCATTCCATTCCATTCCATTCCATTCCATTCTGGTTGATTCCATTCCATTCCATTCCATTCAAATCCATTCCAATCGGGTTGATTCCATTCCATTCCATTCCAATCCATTCGGTTTGATTCCATTCCATTTCATTCCATTCCATCCCATTCCATTCCATTCCATTCCACTCCATTCCAGTCAGGTTGATTACACTCCATTGCACTCCTTTCAACTCCATTCCATGCCATTCCATACCATTCGTGTTGATTCCATCCCATTCTTTCCATTCCATTCCATTCCATTCATTCCATTCCATTCCATTCCATTCCGTTTGATTTCATTCCATTCCATTCTTTCCATTCCATTCCATTCCATTCGTGGTGATTCAATTCCCTTCCATTTCTTCCTTTCCATTGCATTCCCTTCCATTCCATTCGGGTTGATTCCATTCCTTTCCATTCCATTCCATTCGTTTCTGGTTGATTCCCTTCCAATCCATTCCATTCCATTCCATTTCATTCCATTCCATTCCATTCGGGTTGTTTCCATTCCATTCCTTTCCATTCCATTCAATTCCATTCCATTACTTTCCGTTCGGGTTGATTGCATTCCTTTCGACTCCTTTGCACTCCATTCCATTCCATTCCATTCCATTCCATTTCATTCGGGTTGATTCCATTCCATTCCATTCCATTCCATTCCATTCTGATTGATTCCATTCCATTCCAATCCATTCAAATCCATTCCATTCGGGTTGATTCCATTCCATTCCATTCCACTCCTTTCGGGTTGATTCCATTCCATTTCATTCCATTCCATCCCATTCCATTCCATTCCATTCCATTCCATTCCATTCCATTCCATTCAATTCCACTCCATTCCAGTCAGCTTGATTTCACTCCTTTGCACTCCATTCCACTACATTCCATGCCATTCCGTACCATTCGGGTTGATTCCATCCCATTCCATTCCATTCCATTCCATTCCGATTGATTTCATTCCATTCCATTCCATTCCATTCCATTCCATTCCATTCCATTCGTGGTTATTCCATTCCCTTCCATTTCTTCCATTCCATTGCATTCCATTCCATTCCATTCAGGTTCATTCCATTCCATTCCATTCCATTTGGGTTGATTCAATATCCTTCCATTCCATTCCATTCTATTCCATTCCAATACACTCGGGTTGATTCCATACGCTTCCATTGCATTCCATTTCATTGCATTCGGGTGGATTCCATTCCATCCCATTCTATTCCGTTCCACTCCATTCCATTCCATTCCGTTCCATTCGGGTTGATTCCATTCCATTCCATTCAGTTCCATTCCATTCCATTCCTTGCCATTCCAATCCATTACGTTTGATTCCATTCGGGTTGATTCCATTCCATTCCATTATATTCCATTACACTCGGGTTGATTCCATTCCATTCCATTCCTCTCCATTGCATTCCATTCCACTCCATTCCATTCCATTCCATTCCATTCCGGTTGATTCCATATCCTTCCCTGACATTCCATTCCATTCCATTCCAATCTATTCGTGTTGATTCCATACGATTCCATTCCATTCCATTCCATTCCATTCGGGTTGATTCCATGCCATTCCATTCCATTCCATTCCATTCCATTCCATTCCATTCTCTTTTATACCATGCCATTCCATTCCATTCCAATCCATTCCTTTCCATTCCATTCGGGTTGATTCCATGCCATTCCATTCCATTCGATTCCGTTCCATTCCATTCCATTCCATTCGCGTTCATACCATGCCATTCCATTCCATTCCATTCCATTCCTTTCCATTCCATTCGGGTTGATTCCATTCCTTTCCATTCCTTTCCATTCCATTCCATTCCATTGCATTCCATTCCATTCCATTCGTTTCTGGTTGATTCCCTTCCATTCCATTACATACCATTCCATTCCATTCCATTCCACTCGTGTTGATTCCATTCCATTCCTTTCCATTGCATTCAATTCCGTTCCATTACATTCCGTTCGGGTTGATTGCATTCCTTTCCACTCCAATGCATTCCATTGCATTCCATTCCATTCCATTCCATTCCATTTGGGTTGATTCCATTCCATTCCATTCCATTCCATTCTGGTTGATTCCATTCCATTCCATTCCATTCAAATCCATTCCAATCGGGTTGATTCCATTCCATTCCATTCCAATCCATTCGGTTTGATTCCATTCCATTTCATTCCATTCCGTCGCATTCCATTCCATTCCATTCCACTCCATTCCAGTCAGGTTGATTACACTCCATTGCACTCCTTTCAACTCCATTCCATGCCATTCCATACCATTCGTGTTGATTCCATCCCATTCTTTCCATTCCATTCCATTCCATTCATTCCATTCCATTCCATTCCATTCCGTTTGGTTTCATTCCATTCCATTCTTTCCATTCCATTCCATTCCATTCGTGGTGATTCAATTCCCTTCCATTTCTTCCTTTCCATTGCATTACCTTCCATTCCATTCGGGTTGATTCCATTCCTTTCCATTCCATTCCATTCGTTTCTGGTTGATTCCCTTCCAATCCATTCCATTCCATTCCATTTCATTCCATTCCATTCCATTCGGGTTGTTTCCATTCCATTCCTTTCTATTCCATTCAATTCCATTCCATTACTTTCCGTTCGGGTTGATTGCATTCCTTTCGACTCCTTTGCACTCCATTCCATTCCATTCCATTCCATTCCATTTCATTCGGGTTGATTCCATTCCATTCCATTCCATTCCATTCCATTCCATTCCATTCCATTCCATTCTGATTGATTCCATTCCATTCCAATCCATTCAAATCCATTCCATTCGGGTTGATTCCATTCCATTCCATTCCACTCCTTTCGGGTTGATTCCATTCCACTTCATTCCATTCCATCCCATTCCATTCCATTCCATTCCATTCCATTCCATTCCACTCCATTCCAGTCAGCTTGATTTCACTCCTTTGCACTCCATTCCACTACATTCCATGCCATTCCGTACCATTCGGGTTGATTCCATCCCATTCCATTCCATTCCATTCCATTCCGATTGATTTCATTCCATTCCATTCCATTCCATTCCATTCCATTCCATTCCATTCCATTCGTGGTTATTCCATTCCCTTCCATTTCTTCCATTCCATTGCATTCCATTCCATTTCATTCAGGTTCATTCCATTCCATTCCATTCCATTTGGGTTGATTCAATATCCTTCCATTCCATTCCATTCTATTCAATTCCAATACACTCGGGTTGATTCCATACGCTTCCATGGCATTCCATTTCATTGCATTCGGGTGGATTCCATTCCATCCCATTCTATTCCGTTCCATTCCATTCCATTCCATTCCATTCCATTCGGGTTGATTCCATTCCATTCCATTCAGTTCCATTCCATTCCATTCCTTGCCATTCCAATCCATTACGTTCGATTCCATTCGGGTTGATTCCATTCCATTCCATTATATTCCATTACACTCGGGTTGATTCCATTCCATTCCATTCCTCTCCATTGCATTCCATTCCACTCCATTCCATTCCATTCCATTCCATTCCGGTTGATTCCATATCCTTCCCTGACATTCCATTCCATTCCTTTCCAATCCATTCGTGTTGATTCCATACGATTCCATTCCATTCCATTCCATTCCATTCGGGTTGATTCCATGCCATTCCATTCCATTCCATTCCATTCCATTCCATTCCATTCGCTTTTATACCATGCCATTCCATTCCATTCCAATCCATTCCTTTCCATTCCATTCGGGTTGATTCCATGCCATTCCATTCCATTCGATTCCGTTCCATTCCATTCCATTCCATTCGCGTTCATACCTTGCCATTCCATTCCATTCCATTCCATTCCTTTCCATTCCATTCGGGTTGATTCCATTCCTTTCCATTCCTTTCCATTCCATTCCATTCCATTGCATTCCATTCCATTCCATTCCACTCGTGTTGATTCCATTCCATTCCTTTCCATTGCATTCAATTCCGTTCCATTACATTCCGTTCGGGTTGATTGCATTCCTTTCCACTCCAATGCATTCCATTGCATTCCATTTCATTCCATTCCATTCCATTCCATTCCATTCTGGTTGATTCCATTCCATTCCATTCCATTCAAATCCATTCCAATCGGGTTGATTCCATTCCATTCCATTCCAATCCATTCGGTTTGATTCCATTCCATTTCATTCCATTCCATCCCATTCCATTCCATTCCATTCCACTCCATTCCAGTCAGGTTGATTACACTCCATTGCACTCCTTTCAACTCCATTCCATGCCATTCCATACCATTCGTGTTGATTCCATCCCATTCTTTCCATTCCATTCCATTCCATTCATTCCATTCCATTCCATTCCATTCCGTTTGATTTCATTCCATTCCATTCTTTCCATTCCATTCCATTCCATTCGTGGTGATTCAATTCCCTTCCATTTCTTCCTTTCCATTGCATTCCCTTCCATTCCATTCGGGTTGATTCCATTCCTTTCCATTCCATTCCATTCGTTTCTGGTTGATTCCCTTCCAATCCATTCCATTCCATTCCATTTCATTCCATTCCATTCCATTCGGGTTGTTTCCATTCCATTCCTTTCCATTCCATTCAATTCCATTCCATTACTTTCCGTTCGGGTTGATTGCATTCCTTTCGACTCCTTTGCACTCCATTCCATTCCATTCCATTCCATTCCATTTCATTCGGGTTGATTCCATTCCATTCCATTCCATTCCATTCCATTCTGATTGATTCCATTCCATTCCAATCCATTCAAATCCATTCCATTCGGGTTGATTCCATTCCATTCCATTCCACTCCTTTCGGGTTGATTCCATTCCATTTCATTCCATTCCATCCCATTCCATTCCATTCCATTCCATTCCATTCCATTCCATTCAATTCCACTCCATTCCAGTCAGCTTGATTTCACTCCTTTGCACTCCATTCCACTACATTCCATGCCATTCCGTACCATTCGGGTTGATTCCATCCCATTCCATTCCATTCCATTCCATTCCGATTGATTTCATTCCATTCCATTCCATTCCATTCCATTCCATTCCATTCCATTCGTGGTTATTCCATTCCCTTCCATTTCTTCCATTCCATTGCATTCCATTCCATTCCATTCAGGTTCATTCCATTCCATTCCATTCCATTTGGGTTGATTCAATATCCTTCCATTCCATTCCATTCTATTCCATTCCAATACACTCGGGTTGATTCCATACGCTTCCATTGCATTCCATTTCATTGCATTCGGGTGGATTCCATTCCATCCCATTCTATTCCGTTCCACTCCATTCCATTCCATTCCGTTCCATTCGGGTTGATTCCATTCCATTCCATTCAGTTCCATTCCATTCCATTCCTTGCCATTCCAATCCATTACGTCTGATTCCATTCGGGTTGATTCCATTCCATTCCATTATATTCCATTACACTCGGGTTGATTCCATTCCATTCCATTCCTCTCCATTGCATTCCATTCCACTCCATTCCATTCCATTCCATTCCATTCCGGTTGATTCCATATCCTTCCCTGACATTCCATTCCATTCCATTCCAATCCATTCGTGTTGATTCCATACGATTCCATTCCATTCCATTCCATTCCATTCGGGTTGATTCCATGCCATTCCATTCCATTCCATTCCATTCCATTCCATTCGCTTTTATACCATGCCATTCCATTCCATTCCAATCCATTCCTTTTCATTCCATTCGGGTTGATTCCATGCCATTCCATTCCATTCGATTCCGTTCCATTCCATTCCATTCCATTCGCGTTCATACCATGCCATTCCATTCCATTCCATTCCATTCCTTTCCATTCCATTCGGGTTGATTCCATTCCTTTCCATTCCTTTCCATTCCATTCCATTCCATTGCATTCCATTCCATTCCATTCGTTTCTGGTTGATTCCCTTCCATTCCATTACATACCATTCCATTCCATTCCATTCCACTCGTGTTGATTCCATTCCATTCCTTTCCATTGCATTCAATTCCGTTACATTACATTCCGTTCGGGTTGATTGCATTCCTTTCCACTCCAATGCATTCCATTCCATTCCATTCCATTCCATTCCATTCCATTTGGGTTGATTCCATTCCATTCCATTCCATTCCATTCCATTCCATTCTGGTTGATTCCATTCCATTCCATTCCATTCAAATCCATTCCAATCGGGTTGATTCCATTCCATTCCATTCCAATCCATTCGGTTTGATTCCATTCCATTTCATTCCATTCCGTCCCATTCCATTCCATTCCATTCCACTCCATTCCAGTCAAGTTGATTACACTCCATTGCACTCCTTTCAACTCCATTCCATGCCATTCCATACCATTCGTGTTGATTCCATCCCATTCTTTCCATTCCATTCCATTCCATTCATTCCATTCCATTCCATTCCATTCCGTTTGATTTCATTCCATTCCATTCCTTCCATTCCATTCCATTCCATTCGTGGTGATTCAATTCCCTTCCATTTCTTCCTTTCCATTTCATTCCCTTCCATTCCATTCGGGTTGATTCCATTCCTTTCCATTCCATTCCATTCGTTTCTGGTTGATTCCCTTCCAATCCATTCCATTCCATTCCATTTCATTCCATTCCATTCCATTCGGGTTGTTTCCATTCCATTCCTTTCCATTCCATTCAATTCCATTCCATTACTTTCCGTTCGGGTTGATTGCATTCCTTTCGACTCCTTTGCACTCCATTCCATTCCATTCCATTCCATTCCATTTCATTCGGGTTGATTCCATTCCATTCCATTCCATTCCATTCCATTCCATTCCATTCTGATTGATTCCATTCCATTCCAATCCATTCAAATCCATTCCATTCGGGTTGATTCCATTCCATTCCATTCCACTCCTTTCGGGTTGATTCCATTCCATTTCATTCCATTCCATCCCATTCCATTCCATTCCATTCCATTCCATTCAATTCCACTCCATTCCAGTCAGCTTGATTTCACTCCTTTGCACTCCATTCCACTACATTCCATGCCATTCCGTACCATTCGGGTTGATTCCATCCCATTCCATTCCATTCCATTCCATTCCATTCCATTCGTGGTTATTCCATTCCCTTCCATTTCTTCCATTCCATTGCATTCCATTCCATTCCATTCAGGTTCATTCCATTCCATTCCATTCCATTTGGGTTGATTCAATATCCTTCCATTCCATTCCATTCTATTCCATTCCAATACACTCGGGTTGATTCCATACGCTTCCATTGCATTCCATTTCATTGCATTCGGGTGGATTCCATTCCATCCCATTCTATTCCGTTCCATTCCATTCCATTCCATTCCATTCCATTCCATTCGGGTTGATTCCATTCCATTCCATTCAGTTCCATTCCATTCCATTCCTTGCCATTCCAATCCATTACGTTCGATTCCATTCGGGTTGATTCCATTCCATTCCATTATATTCCATTACACTCGGGTTGATTCCATTCCATTCCATTCCTCTCCATTGCATTCCATTCCACTCCATTCCATTCCATTCCATTCCATTCCGGTTGATTCCATATCCTTCCCTGACATTCCATTCCATTCCATTCCAATCCATTCGTGTTGATTCCATACGATTCCATTCCATTCCATTCCATTCCATTCGGGTTGATTCCATGCCATTCCATTCCATTCCATTCCATTCCATTCCATTCCATTCCATTCGCTTTTATACCATGCCATTCCATTCCATTCCAATCCATTCCTTTCCATTCCATTCGGGTTGATTCCATGCCATTCCATTCCATTCGATTCCGTTCCATTCCATTCCATTCCATTCGCGTTCATACCTTGCCATTCCATTCCATTCCATTCCATTCCTTTCCATTCCATTCGGGTTGATTCCATTCCTTTCCATTCCTTTCCATTCCATTCCATTCCATTGCATTCCATTCCATTCCATTCGTTTCTGGTTGATTCCCTTCCATTCCATTACATACCATTCCATTCCATTCCATTCCACTCGTGTTGATTCCATTCCATTCCTTTCCATTGCATTCAATTCCGTTACATTACATTCCGTTCGGGTTGATTGCATTCCTTTCCACTCCAATGCATTCCATTGCATTCCATTCCATTCCATTCCATTCCATTTGGGTTGATTCCATTCCATTCCATTCCATTCCATTCCATTCCATTCCATTCCATTCTGGTTGATTCCATTCCATTCCATTCCATTCAAATCCATTCCAATCGGGTTGATTCCATTCCATTCCATTCCAATCCATTCGGTTTGATTCCATTCCATTTCATTCCATTCCGTCCCATTCCATTCCATTCCATTCCACTCCATTCCAGTCAAGTTGATTACACTCCATTGCACTCCTTTCAACTCCATTCCATGCCATTCCATACCATTCGTGTTGATTCCATCCCATTCTTTCCATTCCATTCCATTCCATTCATTCCATTCCATTCCATTCCATTCCGTTTGATTTCATTCCATTCCATTCCTTCCATTCCATTCCATTCCATTCGTGGTGATTCAATTCCCTTCCATTTCTTCCTTTCCATTTCATTCCCTTCCATTCCATTCGGGTTGATTCCATTCCTTTCCATTCCATTCCATTCGTTTCTGGTTGATTCCCTTCCAATCCATTCCATTCCATTCAATTTCATTCCATTCCATTCCATTCGGGTTGTTTCCATTCCATTCCTTTCCATTCCATTCAATTCCATTCCATTAGTTTCCGTTCGGGTTGATTGCATTCCTTTCGACTCCTTTGCACTCCATTCCATTCCATTCCATTCCATTCCATTTCATTCGGGTTGATTCCATTCCATTCCATTCCATTCCATTCCATTCCATTCCATTCCATTCTGATTGATTCCATTCCATTCCAATCCATTCAAATCCATTCCATTCGGGTTGATTCCATTCCATTCCATTCCACTCCTTTCGGGTTGATTCCATTCCATTTCATTCCATTCCATCCCATTCCATTCCATTCCATTCCATTCCATTCCATTCCATTCAATTCCACTCCATTCCAGTCAGCTTGATTTCACTCCTTTGCACTCCATTCCACTACATTCCATGCCATTCCGTACCATTCGGGTTGATTCCATCCCATTCCATTCCATTCCATTCCATTCCATTCCATTCCATTCGTGGTTATTCCATTCCCTTCCATTTCTTCCATTCCATTGCATTCCATTCCATTCCATTCAGGTTCATTCCATTCCATTCCATTCCATTTGGGTTGATTCAATATCCTTCCATTCCATTCCATTCTATTCCATTCCAATACACTCGGGTTGATTCCATACGCTTCCATTGCATTCCATTTCATTGCATTCGGGTGGATTCCATTCCATCCCATTCTATTCCGTTCCATTCCATTCCATTCCATTCCATTCCATTCGGGTTGATTCCATTCCATTCCATTCAGTTCCATTCCATTCCATTCCTTGCCATTCCAATCCATTACGTTCGATTCCATTCGGGTTGATTCCATTCCATTCCATTATATTCCATTACACTCGGGTTGATTCCATTCCATTCCATTCCTCTCCATTGCATTCCATTCCACTCCATTCCATTCCATTCCATTCCATTCCGGTTGATTCCATATCCTTCCCTGACATTCCATTCCATTCCATTCCAATCCATTCGTGTTGATTCCATACGATTCCATTCCATTCCATTCCATTCCATTCGGGTTGATTCCATGCCATTCCATTCCATTCCATTCCATTCCATTCCATTCCATTCGCTTTTATACCATGCCATTCCATTCCATTCCAATCCATTCCTTTCCATTCCATTCGGGTTGATTCCATGCCATTCCATTCCATTCGATTCCGTTCCATTCCATTCCATTCCATTCGCGTTCATACCTTGCCATTCCATTCCATTCCATTCCATTCCTTTCCATTCCATTCGGGTTGATTCCATTCCTTTCCATTCCTTTCCATTCCATTCCATTCCATTGCATTCCATTCCATTCCATTCGTTTCTGGTTGATTCCCTTCCATTCCATTACATACCATTCCATTCCATTCCATTCCACTCGTGTTGATTCCATTGCATTCCTTTCCATTGCATTCAATTCCGTTCCATTACATTCCGTTCGGGTTGATTGCATTCCTTTCCACTCCAATGCATTCCATTGCATTCCATTTCATTCCATTCCATTCCATTTGGGTTGATTCCATTCCATTCCATTCCATTCCATTCCATTCCATTCTGGTTGATTCCATTCCATTCCATTCCATTCAAATCCATTCCAATCGGGTTGATTCCATTCCATTCCATTCCAATCCATTCGGTTTGATTCCATTCCATTTCATTCCATTCCATCCCATTCCATTCCATTCCATTCCACTCCATTCCAGTCAGGTTGATTACACTCCATTGCACTCCTTTCAACTCCATTCCATGCCATTTCATACCATTCGTGTTGATTCCATCCCATTCTTTCCATTCCATTCCATTCCATTCATTCCATTCCATTCCATTCCATTCCGTTTGATTTCATTCCATTCCATTCTTTCCATTCCATTCCATTCCATTCGTGGTGATTCAATTCCCTTCCATTTCTTCCTTTCCATTGCATTCCCTTCCATTCCATTCGGGTTGATTCCATTCCTTTCCATTCCATTCCATTCGTTTCTGGTTGATTCCCTTCCAATCCATTCCATTCCATTCCATTTCATTCCATTCCATTCCATTCGGGTTGTTTCCATTCCATTCCTTTCCATTCCATTCAATTCCATTCCATTACTTTCCGTTCGGGTTGATTGCATTCCTTTCGACTCCTTTGCACTCCATTCCATTCCATTCCATTCCATTCCATTTCATTCGGGTTGATTCCATTCCATTCCATTCCATTCCATTCCATTCTGATTGATTCCATTCCATTCCAATCCATTCAAATCCATTCCATTCGGGTTGATTCCATTCCATTCCATTCCACTGCTTTCGGGTTGATTCCATTCCATTTCATTCCATTCCATCCCATTCCATTCCATTCCATTCCATTCCATTCCATTCAATTCCACTCCATTCCAGTCAGCTTGATTTCACTCCTTTGCACTCCATTCCACTACATTCCATGCCATTCCGTACCATTCGGGTTGATTCCATCCCATTCCATTCCATTCCATTCCATTCCATTCCATTCCATTCGTGGTTATTCCATTCCCTTCCATTTCTTCCATTCCATTGCATTCCATTCCATTCCATTCAGGTTCATTCCATTCCATTCCATTCCATTTGGGTTGATTCAATATCCTTCCATTCCATTCCATTCTATTCCATTCCAATACACTCGGGTTGATTCCATACGCTTCCATTGCATTCCATTTCATTGCATTCGGGTGGATTCCATTCCATCCCATTCTATTCCGTTCCATTCCATTCCATTCCATTCCATTCCATTCGGGTTGATTCCATTCCATTCCATTCAGTTCCATTCCATTCCATTCCTTGCCATTCCAATCCATTACGTTCGATTCCATTCGGGTTGATTCCATTCCATTCCATTATATTCCATTACACTCGGGTTGATTCCATTCCATTCCATTCCTCTCCATTGCATTCCATTCCACTCCATTCCATTCCATTCCATTCCATTCCGGTTGATTCCATATCCTTCCCTGACATTCCATTCCATTCCATTCCAATCCATTCGTGTTGATTCCATACGATTCCATTCCATTCCATTCCATTCCATTCGGGTTGATTCCATGCCATTCCATTCCATTCCATTCCATTCCATTCCATTCCATTCCATTCGCTTTTATACCATGCCATTCCATTCCATTCCAATCCATTCCTTTCCATTCCATTCGGGTTGATTCCATGCCATTCCATTCCATTCGATTCCGTTCCATTCCATTCCATTCCATTCGCGTTCATACCTTGCCATTCCATTCCATTCCATTCCATTCCTTTCCATTCCATTCGGGTTGATTCCATTCCTTTCCATTCCTTTCCATTCCATTCCATTCCATTGCATTCCATTCCATTCCATTCGTTTCTGGTTGATTCCCTTCCATTCCATTACATACCATTCCATTCCATTCCATTCCACTCGTGTTGATTCCATTCCATTCCTTTCCATTGCATTCAATTCCGTTCCATTACATTCCGTTCGGGTTGATTGCATTCCTTTCCACTCCAATGCATTCCATTGCATTCCATTTCATTCCATTCCATTCCATTTGGGTTGATTCCATTCCATTCCATTCCATTCCATTCCATTCCATTCCATTCTGGTTGATTCCATTCCATTCCATTCCATTCAAATCCATTCCAATCGGGTTGATTCCATTCCATTCCATTCCAATCCATTCGGTTTGATTCCATTCCATTTCATTCCATTCCATCCCATTCCATTCCATTCCATTACACTCCATTCCAGTCAGGTTGATTACACTCCATTGCACTCCTTTCAACTCCATTCCATGCCATTCCATACCATTCGTGTTGATTCCATCCCATTCTTTCCATTCCATTCCATTCCATTCATTCCATTCCATTCCATTCCATTCCGTTTGATTTCATTCCATTCCATTCTTTCCATTCCATTCCATTCCATTCGTGGTGATTCAATTCCCTTCCATTTCTTCCTTTCCATTGCATTCCCTTCCATTCCATTCGGGTTGATTCCATTCCTTTCCATTCCATTCCATTCGTTTCTGGTTGATTCCCTTCCAATCCATTCCATTCCATTACATTTCATTCCATTCCATTCCATTCGGGTTGTTTCCATTCCATTCCTTTCCATTCCATTCAATTCCATTCCATTACTTTCCGTTCGGGTTGATTGCATTCCTTTCGACTCCTTTGCACTCCATTCCATTCCATTCCATTCCATTCCATTTCATTCGGGTTGATTCCATTCCATTCCATTGCATTCCATTCCATTCCATTCTGATTGATTCCATTCCATTCCAATCCATTCAAATCCATTCCATTCGGGTTGATTCCATTCCATTCCATTCCACACCTTTCGGGTTGATTCCATTCCATTTCATTCCATTCCATCCCATTCCATTCCATTCCATTCCATTCCATTCCATTCCACTCCATTCCAGTCAGCTTGATTTCACTCCTTTGCACTCCATTCCACTACATTCCATGCCATTCCGTACCATTCGGGTTCATTCCATCCCATTCCATTCCATTCCATTCCATTCCGATTGATTTCATTCCATTCCATTCCATTCCATTCCATTCCATTCCATTCCATTCCATTCCATTCGTGGTTATTCCATTCCCTTCCATTTCTTCCATTCCATTGCATTCCATTCCATTCCATCCAGGTTCATTCCATTCCATTCCATTCCATTTGGGTTGATTCAATATCCTTCCATTCCATTCCATTCTATTCCATTCCAATACACTCGGGTTGATTCCATACGCTTCCATTGCTTTCCATTTCATTGCATTCGGGTGGATTCCATTCCATCCCATTCTATTCCGTTCCATTCCATTCCATTCCATTCAATTCCATTCGGGTTGATTCCATTCCATTCCATTCAGTTCCATTCCATTCCATTCCTTGCCATTCCAATCCATTACGTTCGATTCCATTCGGGTTGATTCCATTCCATTCCATTATATTCCATTACACTCGGGTTGATTCCATTCCATTCCATTCCTCTCCATTGCATTCCATTCCACTCCATTCCATTCCATTCCATTCCATTCCGGTTGATTCCATATCCTTCCCTGACATTCCATTCCATTCCATTCCAATCCATTCGTGTTGATTACATACGATTCCATTCCATTCCATTCCATTCCATTCGGGTTGATTCCATGCCATTCCATTCCATTCCATTCCATTCCATTCCATTCCATTCCATTCCATTCGCTTTTATACCATGCCATTCCATTCCATTCCAATCCATTCCTTTCCATTCCATTCGGGTTGATTCCATTCCATTCCATTCCATTCCATTCCATTCTGATTGATTCCATTCCATTCACATCCATTCAAATCCATTCCATTCGGGTTGATTCCATTCCATTCCATTCCACTCCTTTCGGGTTGATTCCATTCCATTTCATTCCATTCCATCCCATTCCATTCCATTCCATTCCATTCCATTCCATTCCACTCCATTCCAGTCAGCTTGATTTCACTCCTGTGCACTCCATTCCACTACATTCCATGCCATTCCGTACCATTCGGGTTGATTCCATCCCATTCCATTCCATTCCATTCCATTCCGATTGATTTCATTCCATTCCATTCCATTCCATTCCATTCCATTCCATTCCATTCCATTCGTGGTTATTCCATTCCCTTCCATTTCTTCCATTCCATTGCATTCCATTCCATTCCATTCAGGTTCATTCCATTCCATTCCATTCCATTTGGGTTGATTCAATATCCTTCCATTCCATTCCATTCTATTCCATTCCAATACACTCGGGTGGATTCCATACGCTTCCATTGCATTCCATTTCATTGCATTCGGGTGTATTCCATTCCATCCCATTCTATTCCGTTCCATTCCATTCCATTCCATTCCATTCCATTCCATTCCGTTCCGTTCGGGTTGATTCCATTCCATTCCATTCAGTTCCATTCCATTCCATTCCTTGCCATTCCAATCCATTACGTTCGATTCCATTCGGGTTGATTCCATTCCATTCCATTATATTCCATTACACTCGGGTTGATTCCGTTCCATTCCATTAATCTCCATTGCATTCCATTCCACTCCATTCCATTCCATTCCATTCCATTCCGGTTGGTTCCATATCCTTCCCTGACATTCCATTCCATTGCATTCCAATCCATTCGTGTTGATTCCATACGATTCCATTCCATTCCATTCCATTCCATTCCATTCCATTCCATTCGGGTTGATTCCATGCCATTCCATTCCATTCCTTTCCTTTCCATTCCATTCCATTCCATTCGCTTTTATACCATGCCATTCCATTCCATTCCAATCCATTCCTTTCCATTCCATTCGGGTTGATTAAATTCCTTTCCATTCCATTCCATTCCATTGCATTCCATTCCATTCCATTCCTTTCTGGTTGATTCCCTTCCATTACATTCCATACCATTCCATTCAATTGCATTCCATTCCATTCCATTCCATTCCATTCCATTCCATTCCATTCTTGTTGATTCAAATCCATTCCTTTCCATTCCATTCAATTCCGTTCCATTACATTCCGTTCGGGTTGATTTCATTCATTTCCACTCCATTGCATTCCATTCCAATCCATGCCATTTCCTTTCATTCCATTCCATTCCATTCAATTCCTTTCGTGTTGATTCCATTCCATTCCATTCCATTCCATTCCATTCCATTCCATTCCATTCCATTCCATTCCATTCTGGTTGATACCATTCCATTCTATTCCATTCAAATCCATTCCATTCGGGTTGATTACATTCCATTCCATTCCAATCCATTCGGGTTGATTCCATTCCATTTCATTCCATTCCATCCCATTCCATTCCATTTCATTCCACTCCATTCCAGTCAGGTTGATTCCATTCCATTGCACTCCATTCCACTCCAATCCATGCCATTCCATGCAATTCGTGTTGATTCCATACCATTCCTTTCCATTCCATTCCATTCCATTCATTCCATTCCATTCCATTCCGTTTGATTTCATTCCATTCCATTCCTTTCCATTGCATTCCATTCCATTCGTGGTGATTCAATTCCCTTCCATTTCTTCCATTCCATTGCATTCCCTTCCATTCCTTTCGGGTTGATTCCATTCCATTCCATTCCATTTGGGTTGATTCCATATCCTTCCCTTCCATTCCATTCCATTCCATTCCAACACTCGGGTTGATTCCATACGCTTCCATTGCATTCCATTCCATTCCATTCGGGTGTATTCCTTTCCATCCCATTCTATTCCATTCCATTCCATTCCATTCCATTTCATTCCATTCCATTCGCGTTAATACCAATCCATTCCATTCCATTCCATTCCATTCCATTCCATTCCATTTCATTCCATTCGGGTTGATTCCATTCCACTCCATTCAGTTCCATTCCATTCCATTCCATGCCATTCCAATCCATTACGTTCGATTACATTCGGGTTGATTCCATTCCATTCCATTCCATTCCATTACGTTCAGGTTGATTCCATTCCATTCAATTCCACTCCATGGCATTCCATTCCATTCCATTCCATTCCACTCAATTCCATTCCATTCCACTACATTCCATTCCATTCCATTCCATTCCATTCCATTCGGGTTGATTCCACCCCATCACATTAGATCCCATTCCATTCCATTGCATTCGGGTTGATTCCATTCCACTCCATTTCTTTCCATTCCATTCAATTCCGTTCCATTCCATTCCATTCCGGTTGATTACATTCCCTTCCACTCCATTGCATTCCATTCCATTCCATTCCATTCCATTCCATTCGGGTTGATTCCATTCCATTCCATTCCATTCCATTCCATTCCATTCCATTCCATTCCCTTCCCGTTGATTCCATTCCCTTGCGTTCCATTCCATTCCATTCCGTTAGGGTTGATTATATCCTATTGCATTCCATTTCTTTTCATTCCACTCCATTCCAGTCAGGTTGATTCCATTCCGTTCCATTATATTCCATTCCATTCCATTCCATTCCATTCCATTCCATTTCATTCCAATCGGTTTGATTCCATTCCATTCCATTCCATTCCATTCCATTCCATTCGGGTTTATTCCATTCCATTCGGGTTTATTCCATTCCCTTCCATTCCTTCCATTCCATTGCATTCCATTCCATTTTATTCGGGTTGATTCCATTCCATTCCATTCCATTCCATTCCATTCCATTCCATTCCATTCGGGTTGATTCCATATCCTTCCTTTCCATTCCATTGCATTCCATTGCAATCCATTCGGGTTGATTCCATACTCTTGCATTGCATTGCATTCCATTCAATTCGGGTTGATTCCATTCCATTCCATTCCATTCCATTCCGTTCCATTCCATTCCTTTCCATTCCATTCCATTCCATTCCATTCCATTCCATTCTGGTTGATTGCATTCCATACCATTCCATTCCATTCCATTCGGGTTGATTCCTTATCCTTTCCTTCCATTCCATTCCAATCCATTCGGGTTGATTCCATACGTTTCCATTCCATTCCATTCCATTCCATTCCGTTCGCGTTGATACCATTCCATTCCACTCCATTGCATTCTGTTTGATTCCATTCCATTCCATTGCATTCCATTCCATTCCATTCCTTTCTGGACGGTTCCATTCCATTCCTTTACATTCCATTCCATTTCGTTCCATTCCATTCCTTTCGGGTTGATTCCATTCCATTCCTTTCCATTCCATTCACTTCCATTCCATTCCATTCCATTCGGGTTGAATCCGTCCCATCCCATTCCATTCCATTCCATTCCACTCCATTCCAGTCAGGTTGATTCCATTCCATTCCATTCCATTCCATTCGGGTGGATACCACTCCATTCCATTCTAATCCCTTCCATTCCATTCCATTCCATTCCATTCCATTCCATTTCATTCGGGTTGATTCCATTCCATTCCATTCGATTCTGATTGATTCCATTCCATTCCAATCCATTCAAATCCATTCCATTCGGGTTGATTCCATTCCATTCCATTCCACTCCTTTCGGGTTGATTCCACTCCATTTCATTCCATTCCATTCCATTCCATTCCATTCAATTCCATTCCATTCGATTCCATTCCACTCCATTCCAGTCAGCTTGATTTCACTCCTTTGCACTCCATTCCACTACATTCCATGCCATTCCGTACCATTCTGGTTGATTCCATCCCATTCCATTCCATTCCTTTCCATTCCGATTGATTCCATTCCATTCCATTCCATTCCATTCCATTCCATTCCATTCCATTCCATTCGTGGTTATTCCATTCCCTTCCATTTCTTCCATTCCATTGCATTCCATTCCATTCCATTCAGGTTCATTCCATTCCATTCCATTCCATTTGGGTTGATTCAATATCCTTCCATTCCATTCCATTCTATTCCATTCCAATACACTCGGGTTGATTCCATACGCTTCCATTGCATTCCATTTCATTGCATTCGGGTGGATTGCATTCCATCCCATTCTATTCCTTTCCATTCCATTCCATTCCATTCCATTCCATTCGGGTTGATTCCATTCCATTCCATTCAGTTCCATTCCATTCCATTCCTTGCCTTTCCAATCCATTACGTTCGATTCCATTCGGGTTGATTCCATTCCATTCCATTATATTCCATTACACTCGGGTTGATTCCATTCCATTCCATTCCTCTCCATTGCATTCCATTCCACTCCATTCCATTCCATTCCATTCCATTCCGGTTGATTCCATATCCTTCCCTGACATTCCATTCCATTCCATTCCAATCCATTTGTGTTGATTCCATACGATTCCATTCCATTCCATTCCATTCCATTCGGGTTGATTCCATGCCATTCCATTCCATTCCATTCCATTCCATTCCATTCGCTTTTATACCATGCCATTCCATTCCATTCCAATCCATTCCTTTCCATTCCATTCGGGTTGATTCCATGCCATTCCATTCCATTCGATTCCGTTCCATTCCATTCCATTCCATTCGCGTTCATACCATGCCATTCCATTCCATTCCATTCCATTCCTTTCCATTCCATTCGGGTTGATTCCATTCCTTTCCATTCCTTTCCATTCCATTTCATTCCATTGCATTCCATTCCATTCCATTCGTTTCTGGTTGATTCCCTTCCATTCCATTACATACCATTCCATTCCATTCCATTCCACTCGTGTTGATTCCATTCCATTCCTATCCATTGCATTCAATTCCGTTCCATTACATTCCGTTCGGGTTGATTGCATTCCTTTCCACTCCAATGCATTATATTGCATTCCATTCCATTCCATTCCATTCCATTCGGGTTGATTCCATTCCATTCCATTCCATTCAAATCCATTCCAATCGGGTTGATTCCATTCCATTCCATTCCAATCCATTCGGTTTGATTCCATTCCATTTCATTCCATTCCATCCCATTCCATTCCATTCCATTCCACTCCATTCCAGTCAGGTTGATTACACTCCATTGCACTCCTTTCAACTCCATTCCATGCCATTCCATACCATTCTTGTTGATTCCATCCCATTCTTTCCATTCCATTCCATTCCATTCATTCCATTCCATTCCATTCCATTCCGTTTGATTTCATTCCATTCCATTCTTTCCATTCCATTCCATTCCATTCGTGGTGATTCAATTCCCTTCCATTTCTTCCTTTCCATTGCATTCCCTTCCATTCCATTCGGGTTGATTCCATTCCTTTCCACTCCATTCCATTCGTTTCTGGTTGATTCCCTTCCAATCCATTCCATTCCATTCCATTTCATTCCATTCTATTCCATTCGGGTTGTTTCCATTCCATTCCTTTCCATTCCATTCAATTCCATTCCATTACTTTCCGTTCGGGTTGATTGCATTCCTTTCGACTCCTTTGCACTCCATTCCATTCCATTCCATTCCATTCCATTTCATTCGGGTTGATTCCATTCCATTCCATTCCATTCCATTCCATTCCATTCCATTCTGATTGATTCCATTCCATTCCAATCCATTCAAATCCATTCCATTCGGGTTGATTCCATTCCATTCCATTCCACTCCTTTCGGGTTGATTCCATTCCATTTCATTCCATTCCATCCCATTCCATTCCATTCCATTCCATTCCATTCCATTCCATTCCATTCCACTCCATTCCAGTCAGCTTGATTTCACTACTTTGCACTCCATTCCACTACATTCCATGCCATTCCGTACCATTCGGGTTGATTCCATCCCATTCCATTCCATTCCATTCCATTCCGATTGATTTCATTCCATTCCATTCCATTCCATTCCATTCCATTCCATTCGTGGTTATTCCATTCCCTTCCATTTCTTCATTCCATTGCATTCCATTCTATTCCATTCAGGTTCATTCCATTCCATTCCATTCCATTTGGGTTGATTCAATATCCTTCCATTCCATTCCATTCTATTCCATTCCAATACACTCGGGTTGATTCCATACGCTTCCATTGCATTCCATTTCATTGCATTCGGGTGGATTCCATTCCATCCCATTCTATTCCGTTCCATTCCATTCCATTCCACTCCATTCCATTCCATTCGGGTTGATTCCATTCCATTCCATTCAGTTCCATTCCATTCCATTCCTTGCCATTCCAATCTATTACGTTCGATTCCATTCGGGTTGATTCCATTCCATTCCATTATATTCCATTACACTCGGGTTGATTCCATTCCATTCCATTCCTCTCCATTGCATTCCATTCCACTCCATTCCATTCCATTCCATTCCATTCCGGTTGATTCCATATCCTTCCCTGACATTCCATTCCATTCCATTCCAATCCATTCGTGTTGATTCCATACGATTCCATTCCATTCCATTCCATTCCATTCGGGTTGATTCCATGCCATTCCATTCCATTCCATTCCATTCCATTCCATTCCATTCGCTTTTATACCATGCCATTCCATTCCATTCCAATCCATTCCTTTCCATTCCATTCGGGTTGATTCCATGCCATTCCATTCCATTCGATTCCGTTCCATTCCATTCCATTCCATTCGCGTTCATACCATGCCATTCCATTCCATTCCATTCCATTCCTTTCCATTCCATTCGGGTTGATTCCATTCCTTTCCATTCATTTCCATTCCATTCCATTCCATTGCATTCCATTCCATTCCATTCGTTTCTGGTTGATTCCCTTCCATTCCATTACATACCATTCCATTCCATTCCATTCCACTCGTGTTGATTCCATTCCATTCCTTTCCATTGCATTCAATTCCGTTCCATTACATTCCGTTCGGGTTGATTGCATTCCTTTCCACTCCAATGCATTCCATTGCATTCCATTCCATTCCATTCCATTCCATTTGGGTTGATTCCATTCCATTCCATTCCATTCCATTCCATTCCATTCCATTCCATTCTGGTTGATTCCATTCCATTCCATTCCATTCAAATCCATTCCAATCGGGTTGATTCCATTCCATTCCATTCCAATCCATTCGGTTTGATTCCATTCCATTTCATTCCATTCCATCCCATTCCATTCCATTCCATTACACTCCATTCCAGTCAGGTTGATTACACTCCATTGCACTCCTTTCAACTCCATTCCATGCCATTCCATACCATTCGTGTTGATTCCATCCCATTCTTTCCAATCCATTCCATTCCATTCATTCCATTCCATTCCATTCCATTCCGTTTGATTTCATTCCATTCCATTCTTTCCATTCCATTCCATTCCATTCGTGGTGATTCAATTCCCTTCCATTTCTTCCTTTCCATTGCATTACCTTCCATTCCATTCGGGTTGATTCCATTCCTTTCCATTCCATTCCATTCGTTTCTGGTTGACTCCCTTCCAATCCATTCCATTCCATTCCATTTCATTCCATTCCATTCCATTCGGGTTGTTTCCATTCCATTCCTTTCCATTCCATTCAATTCCATTCCATTACTTTCCGTTCGGGTTGATTGCATTCCTTTCGACTCCTTTGCACTCCATTCCATTCCATTCCATTCCATTCCATTTCATTCGGGTTGATTCCATTCCATTCCATTCCATTCCATTCCATTCCATTCCATTCCATTCTGATTGTTTCCATTCCATTCCAATCCATTCAAATCCATTCCATTCGGGTTGATTCCATTCCATTCCATTCCACTCCTTTCGGGTTGATTCCATTCCATTTCATTCCATTCCATCCCATTCCATTCCATTCCATTCAATTCCATTCCATTCCATTCAATTCCACTCCATTCCAGTCAGCTTGATTTCACTCCTTTGCACTCCATTCCACTACATTCCATGCCATTCCGTACCATTCGGGTTGATTCCATCCCATTCCATTCCATTCCATTCCATTCCGATTGATTTCATTCCATTCCATTCCATTCCATTCCATTCCATTCCATTCCATTCCATTCCATTCCATTCGTGGTTATTCCATTCCCTTCCATTTCTTCCATTCCATTACATTCCATTCCATTCCATTCAGGTTCATTCCATTCCATTCCATTCCATTTGGGTTGATTCAATATCCTTCCATTCCATTCCATTCTATTCCATTCCAATACACTCGGGTGGATTCCATACGCTTCCATTGCATTCCATTTCATTGCATTCGGGTGTATTCCATTCCATCCCATTCTATTCCGTTCCATTCCATTCCATTCCATTCCATTCCATTCCATTCGGGTTGATTCCATTCCATTCCATTCAGTTCCATTCCATTCCATTCCTTGCCATTCCAATCCATTACGTTCGATTCCATTCGGGTTGATTCCATTCCATTCCATTATATTCCATTACACTCGGGTTGATTCCGTTCCATTCCATTCCTCTCCATTGCATTCCATTCCACTCCATTCCATTCCATTCCATTCCATTCCGGTTGGTTCCATATCCTTCCCTGACATTCCATTCCATTGCATTCCAATCCATTCGTGTTGATTCCATACGATTCCATTCCATTCCATTCCATTCCATTCGGGTTGATTCCATGCCATTCCATTCCATTCCTTTCCTTTCCATTCCATTCCATTCCATTCGCTTTTATACCATGCCATTCCATTCCATTCCAATCCATTCCTTTCCATTCCATTCGGGTTGATTCCATTCCATTCCATTTCATTCCATTCTTGTTGATTAAAATCCATTCCTTTCCATTCCATTCAATTCCGTTCCATTACATTCCGTTCGGGTTGATTTCATTCATTTCCACTCCATTGCATTCCATTCCATTCCATGCCATTTCCTTTCATTCCATTCCATTCCATTCAATTCCTTTCGTGTTGATTCCATTCCATTCCATTCCATTCCATTCCATTCCATTCCATTCTGGTTGATTCCATTCCATTCTATTCCATTCAAATCCATTCCATTCGGGTTGATTTCATTCCATTCCATTCCAATCCATTCGGGTTGATTCCATTCCTTTTCATTCCATTCCATCCCATTCCATTCCATTTTATTCCACTCCATTCCAGTCAGGTTGATTCCATTCCATTGCACTCCATTCCACTCCAATCCATGCCATTCCATACAATTCGTGTTGATTCCATACCATTCCTTTCCATTCCATTCCATTCCATTCATTCCATTCCATTCCATTCCGTTTGATTTCATTCCATTCCATTCCTTTCCATTGCATTCCATTCCATTCGTGGTGATTCAATTCCCTTCCATTTCTTCCATTCCATTGCATTCCCTTCCATTACTTTCGGGTTGATTCCATTCCATTCCATTCCATTTGGGTTGATTCCATATCCTTCCCTTCCATTCCATTCCATTCCATTCCAACACTCGGGTTGATTCCATACGCTTCCATTGCATTCCATTCCATTCCATTCGGGTGTATTCCTTTCCATCCCATTCTATTCCATTCCATTCCATTCCATTCCATTTCATTCCATTCCATTCGCGTTAATACCAATCCATTCCATTCCATTCCATTCCATTCCATTCCATTCCATTTCATTCCATTCGGGTTGATTCCATTCCACTCCATTCAGTTCCATTCCATTCCATTCCATGCCATTCCAATCCATTACGTTCGATTCCATTCGGGTTGATTCCATTCCATTCCATTCCATTCCATTACGTTCAGGTTGATTCCATTCCATTCAATTACACTCCATGGCATTCCATTCCATTCCATTCCATTCCACTCAATTCCATTCCATTCCACTACATTCCATTCCATTCCATTCCATTCCATTCCATTCGGGTTGATTCCACCCCATCCCATTAGATCCCATTCCATTCCATTGCATTCGGGTTGATTCCATTCCACTCCATTCCTTTCCATTCCATTCAATTCCGTTCCATTCCATTCCATTCCGGTTGATTACATTCCCTTCCACTCCATTGCATTCCATTCCATTCCATTCCATTCCATTCCATTCCATTCGGGTTGATTCCATACCATTGCATTCCATTCCATTCCATTCCATTCCATTCCATTCCATTCCATTCCCTTCCCGTTGATTCCATTCCCTTGCGTTCCATTCCATTCCATTCCGTTAGGGTTGATTATATCCTATTGCATTCCATTTCTTTTCATTCCACTCCATTCCAGTCAGGTTGATTCCATTCCGTTCCATTATATTCCATTCCATTCCATTCGATACCATTCCATTCCATTTCATTCCAATCGGTTTGATTCCATTCCATTCCATTCCATTCCATTCCATTCCATTCGGGTTGATTCCATTCCATTCGGGTTTATTCCATTCCCTTCCATTCCTTCCATTCCATTGCATTCCATTCCATTTTATTCGGGTCCATTCCATTCCATTCCATTCCATTCCATTCCATTCCATTCCATTCGGGTTGATTCCATATCCTTCCTTTCCATTCCATTGCATTCCATTGCAATCCATTCGGGTTGATTCCATACTCTTGCATTGCATTGCATTCCATTCAATTCGGGTTGATTACATTCCATTCCATTCCATTCCATTCCATTCCATTCCATTCCATTCCATTCCTTTCCAGTCCATTCCATTCCATTCCATTCTGGTTGATTGCATTCCATACCATTCCATTCCATTCCATTCGGGTTGATTCCTTATCCTTTCCTTCCATTCCATTCCAATCCATTCGGGTTGATTCCATACGTTTCCATTCCATTCCATTCCATTCCATTCCGTTCGCGTTGATACCATTCCATTCCACTCCATTGCATTCTGGTTGATTCCATTCCATTCCATTCCATTCCATTCCATTCCATTCCATTCCATTCCTTTCTGGACGGTTCCATTCCATTCCTTTCCATTCCATTCCATTTCGTTCCATTCCATTCCTTTCGGGTTGATTCCATTCCATTCCTTTCCATTCCATTCACTTCCATTCCATTCCATTCCATGCGGGTTGAATCCGTCCCATCCCATTCCATTCCATTCCATTCCACTCCATTCCAGTCAGGTTGATTCCATTCCATTCCATTCCATTCCATTCGGGTGGATACCACTCCATTCCATTCTAATCCCTTCCATTCCATTCCATTCCATTCCATTCCAGTCCATTTCATTCGGGTTGATTCCATTCCATTCGATTCCATTCCATTCCATTCTGATTGATTCCATTCCATTCCAATCCATTCAAATCCATTCCATTCGGGTTGATTCCATTCCATTCCATTCCACTCCTTTCGGGTTGATTCCATTCCATTTCATTCCATTCCATCCCATTCCATTCCATTCCATTCCATTCCATTCCATTCCACTCCATTCCAGTCAGCTTGATTTCACTCCTTTGCACTCCATTCCACTACATTCCATGCCATTCCGTACCATTCTGGTTGATTCCATCCCATTCCATTCCATTCCATTCCATTCCATTCCGATTGATTCCATTCCATTCCATTCCATTCCATTCCATTCCATTCGTGGTTATTCCATTCCCTTCAATTTCTTCCATTCCATTGCATTCCATTCCATTCCATTCCATTTGGGTTGATTCAATATCCTTCCATTCCATTCCATTCTATTCCATTCCAATACACTCGGGTTGATTCCATACGCTTCCATTGCATTCCATTTCATTGCATTCGGGTGGATTCCATTCCATCCCATTCTATTCCGTTCCATTCCATTCCATTCCATTCCATGCCATTCGGGTTGATTCCATTCCATTCCATTCAGTTCCATTCCATTCCATTTCTTGCCATTCCAATCTATTACGTTCGATTCCATTCGGGTTGATTCCATTCCATTCCATTTTATTCCATTACACTCGGGTTGATTCCATTCCATTCCATTCCTCTCCATTGCATTCCATTCCACTCCATTCCATTCCATTCCATTCCATTCCGGTTGATTCCATATCCTTCCCTGACATTCCATTCCATTCCATTCCAATCCATTCGTGTTGATTCCATACGATTCCATTCCATTCCATTCCATTCCATTCGGGTTGATTCCATGCCATTCCATTCCATTCCATTCCATTCCATTCCATTGCATTCCATTCCATTCCATTCGCTTTTATACCATGCCATTCCATTCCATTCCAATCCATTCCTTTCCATTCCATTCGGGTTGATTCCATGCCATTCCATTCCATTCGATTCCGTTCCATTCCATTCCATTCCATTCGCGTTCATACCATGCCATTCCATTCCATTCCATTCCATTCCTTTCCATTCCATTCGGGTTGATTCCATTCCTTTCCATTCCTTTCCATTCCATTCCATTCCATTCCATTCCATTCCATTCCATTCCATTCCATTCGTTTCTGGTTGATTCCCTTCCATTCCATTACATACCATTCCATTCCATTCCATTCCACTCGTGTTGATTCCATTCCATTCCTTTCCATTGCATTCAATTCCGTTCCATTACATTCCGTTCGGGTTGATTGCATTCCTTTCCACTCCAATGCATTCCATTGCATTCCATTCCATTCCATTCCATTCCATTTGGGTTGATTCCATTCCATTCCATTCCATTCCACTCCATTCCATTCTGGTTGATTCCATTCCATTCCATTCCATTCAAATCCATTCCAATCGGGTTGATTCCATTCCATTCCATTCCAATCCATTCGGTTTGATTCCATTCCATTTCATTCCATTCCATCCCATTCCATTCAATTCCATTCCACTCCATTCCAGTCAGGTTGATTACACTCCATTGCACTCCTTTCAACTCCATTCCATGCCATTCCATACCATTCGTGTTGATTCCATCCCATTCTTTCCATTCCATTCCATTCCATTCATTCCATTCCATTCCATTCCATTCCGTTTGATTTCATTCCATTCCATTCTTTCCATTCCATTCCATTCCATTCCATTCGTGGTGATTCAATTCCCTTCCATTTCTTCCTTTCCATTGCATTACCTTCCATTCCATTCGGGTTGATTCCATTCCTTTCCATTCCATTCCATTCGTTTCTGGATGATTCCCTTCCAATCCATTCCATTCCATGCCATTTCATTCCATTCCATTCCATTCGGGTTGTTTCCATTCCATTCCTTTCCATTCCATTCAATTCCATTCCATTACTTTCCGTTCGGGTTGATTGCATTCCTTTCGACTCCTTTGCACTCCATTCCATTCCATTCCATTCCATTCCATTCCATTCGGGTTGATTCCATTCCATTCCATTCCATTCCATTCCATTCCATTCTGATTGATTCCATTCCATTCCTTTCCAGTCCATTCCATTCCATTCCAATCTGGTTGATTGCATTCCATACCATTCCATTCCATTCCATTCGGGTTGATTCCTTATCCTTTCCTTCCATTCCATTCCAATCTATTCGGGTTGATTCCATACGTTTCCGTAACATTCCATTCCATTCCATTCCGTTCGCGTTGATACCATTCCATTCCACTCCATTGCATTCTGGTTGATTCCATTCCATTCCATTCCATTCCATTCCATTCCATTCCATTCCATTCCTTTCTGGACGGTTCCATTCCATTCCTTTCCATTCCATTCCATTTCGTTCCATTCCATTCCTTTCGGGTTGATTCCATTCCATTCCTTTCCATTCCATTCACTTCCATTCCATTCCATTCCATTCGGGTTGAATCCGTCCCATCCCATTCCATTCCATTCCATTCCACTCCATTCCAGTCAGGTTGATTCCATGCCATTCCATTCCATTCCATTCGGTTGGATACCACTCCATTCCATTCTAATCCCTTCCATTCCATTCCATTCCATTCCATTCCATTCCATTTCATTCGGGTTGATTCCATTCCATTCCATTCCATTCCATTCCATTCCATTCTGATTGATTCCATTCCATTCCAATCCATTCAAATCCATTCCATTCGGGTTGATTCCATTCCATTCCATTCCACTCCTTTCGGGTTGATTCCATTCCATTTCATTCCATTCCATCCCATTCCATTCCATTCCATTCCATTCCATTCCATTCCATTCCACTCCATTCCAGTCAGCTTGATTTCACTCCTTTGCACTCCATTCCACTACATTCCATGCCATTCCGTACCATTCTGGTTGATTCCATCCCATTCCATTCCATTCCATTCCATTCCGATTGATTCCATTCCATTCCATTCCATTCCATTCCATTCCATTCCATTCGTGGTTATTCCATTCCCTTCCATTTCTTCCATTCCATTGCATTCCATTCCATTCCATTCAGGTTCATTCCATTCCATTCCATTCCATTTGGGTTGATTCAATATCCTTCCATTCCATTCCATTCTATTCCATTCCAATACACTCGGGTTGATTCCATACGCTTCCATTGCATTCCATTTCACTGCATTCGGGTGGATTCCATTACATCCCATTCTATTCCGTTCCATTCCATTCCATTCCATTCCATTCAATTCGGGTTGATTCCATTCCATTCCATTATATTCCATTACACTCGGGTTGATTCCGTTCCATTCCATTCCTCTCCATTGCATTCCATTCCACTCCATTCCATTCCATTCCATTCCATTCCGGTTGGTTCCATATCCTTCCCTGACATTCCATTCCATTGCATTCCAATCCATTCGTGTTGATTCCATACGATTCCATTCCATTCCATTCGGGTTGATTCCATGCCATTCCATTCCATTCCTTTCCTTTCCATTCCATTCCATTCCATTCGCTTTTATACCATTCCATTCCATTCCATTCCAATCCGTTCCTTTCCATTCCATTCGGGTTGATTCCATTCCTTTCCATTCCATTCCATTCCATTGCATTCCATTCCATTCCATTCCTTTCTGGTTGATTCCCTTCCATTACATTCCATACCATTCCATTCAATTCCATTCCATTCCATTCCATTCCATTCCATTCCATTCTTGTTGATTCAAATCCATTCCTTTCCATTCCATTCAATTCCGTTCCATTACATTCCGTTCGGGTTGATTGCATTCATTTCCACTCCATTGCATTCCATTCCATTCCATGCCATTTCCTTTCATTCCATTCCATTCCATTCAATTCCTTTCGTGTTGATTCCATTCCATTCCATTCCATTCCATTCCATTCCATTCCATTCTGGTTGATTCCATTCCATTCTATTCCATTCAAATCCATTCCATTCGGGTTGATTTCATTCCATTCCATTCCAATCCATTCGGGTTGATTCCATTCCATTTCATTCCATTCCATCCCATTCCATTCCATTTCATTCCACTCCATTCCAGTCAGGTTGATTCCATTCCATTGCACTACATTCCACTCCAATCCATGCCATTCCATACAATTCGTGTTGATTCCATACCATTCCTTTCCATTCCATTCCATTCCATTCATTCCATTCCATTCCATTCCGTTTGATTTCATTCCATTCCATTCCTTTCCATTGCATTCCATTCCATTCGTGGTGATTCAATTCCCTTCCATTTCTTCCATTCCATTGCATTCCCTTCCATTCCTTTCGGGTTGATTCCATTCCATTCCATTCCATTTGGGTTGATTCCATATCCTTCCCTTCCATTCCATTCCATTCCATTCCAACACTCGGGTTGATTCCATACGCTTCCATTGCATTCCATTCCATTCCATTCTTGTGTATTCCTTTCCATCCCATTCTATTCCATTCCATTCCATTCCATTCCATTTCATTCCATTCCATTCGCGTTAATACCAATCCATTCCATTCCATTCCATTCCATTTCATTCCATTCGGGTTGATTCCATTTCACTCCATTCAGTTCCATTCCATTCCATTCCATGCCATTCCAATCCATTACGTTCGATTCCATTCGGGTTGATTCCATTCCATTCCATTCCATTCCATTACGTTCAGGTTGATTCCATTCCATTCAATTCCACTCCATGGCATTCCATTCCATTCCATTCCATTCCACTCAATTCCATTCCATTCCACTACATTCCATTCCATTCCATTCCATTCCATTCCATTCGGGTTGATTCCACCCCATCCCATTAGATCCCATTCCATTCCATTGCATTCGGGTTGATTCCATTCCACTCCATTCCTTTCCATTCCATTCAATTCCGTTCCATTCCATTCCATTCCGGTTGATTACATTCCCTTCCACTCCATTGCATTCCATTCCATTCCATTCCATTCCATTCGGGTTGATTCCATTCCATTCCATTCCATTCCATTCCATTCCATTCCATTCCCTTCCCGTTGATTCCATTCCCTTGCGTTCCATTCCATTCCATTCCGTTAGGGTTGATTATATCCTATTGCATTCCATTTCTTTTCATTCCACTCCATTCCAGTCAGGTTGATTCCATTCCGTTCCATTATATTCCATTCCATTCCATTCGATACCATTCCATTCCATTTCATTCCAATCGGTTTGATTCCATTCCATTCCATTCCACTCCATTCCATTCCATTCCATTCCATTCCATTCGGGTTGATTCCATTCCATTCGGGTTTATTCCATTCCCTTCCATTCCTTCCATTCCATTGCATTCCATTCCATTTTATTCGGGTTGATTCCATTCCATTCCATTCCATTCCATTCCATTCCATTCCATTCCATTCGGGTTGATTCCATATCCTTCCTTTCCATTCCATTGCATTCCATTGCAATCCATTCGGGTTGATTCCATACTCTTGCATTGCATTGCATTCCATTCAATTCGGGTTGATTCCATTCCATTCCATTCCATTCCATTCCATTCCATTCCTTTCCAGTCCATTCCATTCCATTCCATTCTGGTTGATTGCATTCCATACCATTCCATTCCATTCCATTCGGGTTGATTCCTTATCCTTTCCTTCCATTCCATTCCAATCCATTCGGGTTGATTCCATACGTTTCCATTCCATTCCATTCCATTCCATTCCGTTCGCGTTGATACCATTCCATTCCACTCCATTGCATTCTGGTTGATTCCATTCCATTCCATTCCATTCCATTCCATTCCATTCCTTTCTGGACGGTTCCATTCCATTCCTTTCCATTCCATTCCATTTCGTTCCATTCCATTCCTTTCGGGTTGATTCCATTCCATTCCTTTCCATTCCATTCACTTCCATTCCATTCCATTCCATTCGGGTTGAATCCGTCCCATCCCATTCCATTCCATTCCATTCCACTCCATTCCAGTCAGGTTGATTCCATTCCATTCCATTCCATTCCATTCGGGTGGATGCCACTCCATTCCATTCTAATCCCTTCCATTCCATTCCATTCCATTCCATTCCAGTCCATTTCATTCGGGTTGATTCCATTCCATTCGATTCCATTCCATTCCATTCTGATTGATTCCATTCCATTCCAATCCATTCAAATCCATTCCATTCGGGTTGATTCCATTCCATTCCATTCCACTCCTTTCGGGTTGATTCCATTCCATTTCATTCCATTCCATCCCATTCCATTCCATTCCATTCCATTCCATTCCAATCCACTCCATTCCAGTCAGCTTGATTTCACTCCTTTGCACTCCATTCCACTACATTCCATGCCATTCCGTACCATTCTGGTTGATTCCATCCCATTCCATTCCATTCCATTCCATTCCGATTGATTCCATTCCATTCCATTCCATTCCATTCCATTCCATTCCATTCCATTCGTGGTTATTCCCTTCCCTTCAATTTCTTCCATTCCATTGCATTCCATTCCATTCCATTCCATTTGGGTTGATTCAATATCCTTCCATTCCATTCCATTCTATTCCATTCCAATACACTCGGGTTGATTCCATACGCTTCCATTGCATTCCATTTCATTGCATTCGGGTGGATTCCATTCCATCCCATTCTATTCCGTTCCATTCCATTCCATTCCATTCGGGTTGATTCCATTCCATTCCATTCAGTTCCATTCCATTCCATTCCTTGCCATTCCAATCCATTACGTTCGATTCCATTCGGGTTGATTCCATTCCATTCCATTATATTCCATTACACTCGGGTTGATTCCATTCCATTCCATTCCTCTCCATTGCATTCCATTCCACTCCATTCCATTCCATTCCATTCCATTCCGGTTGATTCCATATCCTTCCCTGACATTGCATTCCATTCCATTCCAATCCATTCGTGTTGATTCCATACGATTCCATTCCATTCCATTCCATTCCATTCGGGTTGATTCCATGCCATTCCATTCCATTCCATTCCATTCCATTCGCTTTTATACCATGCCATTCCATTCCATTCCAATCCATTCCTTTCCATTCCATTCGGGTTGATTCCATGCCATTCCATTCCATTCGATTCCGTTCCATTCCATTCCATTCCATTCGCGTTCATACCATGCCATTCCATTCCATTCCATTCCTTTCCTTTCCATTCCATTCGGGTTGATTCCATTCCTTTCCATTCCTTTCCATTCCATTCCATTCCATTGCATTCCATTCCATTCCATTCGTTTCTGGTTGATTCCCTTCCATTCCATTACATACCATTCCATTCCATTCCATTCCACTCGTGTTGATTCCATTCCATTCCTTTCCATTGCATTCAATTCCGTTCCATTACATTCCGTTCGGGTTGATTGCATTCCTTTCCACTCCAATGCATTCCATTCCATTCCATTCCATTCCATTCCATTCCATTTGGGTTGATTCCATTCCATTCCATTCCATTCCATTCCATTCCATTCCATTCTGGTTGATTCCATTCCATTCCATTCCATTCAAATCCATTCCAATCGGGTTGATTCCATTCCATTCCATTCCAATCCATTCGGTTTGATTCCATTCCATTTCATTCCATTCCATCCCATTCCATTCCATTCCATTCCACTCCATTCCAGTCAGGTTGATTACACTCCATTGCACTCCTTTCAACTCCATTCCATGCCATTCCATACCATTCGTGTTGATTCCATCCCATTCTTTCCATTCCATTCCATTCCATTCATTCCATTCCATTCCATTCCATTCCGTTTGATTTCATTCCATTCCATTCTTTCCATTCCATTCCATTCCATTCGTGGTGATTCAATTCCCTTCCATTTCTTCCTTTCCATTGCATTCCCTTCCATTCCATTCGGGTTGATTCCATTCCTTTCCATTCCATTCCATTCGTTTCTGGTTGATTCCCTTCCAATCCATTCCATTCCATTCCATTTCATTCCATTCCATTCCATTCGGGTTTCTTCCATTCCATTCCATTCCAATCCATTCCATTGCATTCCTTTCTATTCCATTCGGGTTGATACCAGTCCATTCTATTCCATTCCATTCCATTCCATTCTATTCCATTCCAGTCCATTCCATTCCATTCCATACGGGTTGATTCCATTCCATTCCATTCCATTCCATTCCAGTTGATTGTATTCCCTTTGATTCCTTTGTGTTCCATTCCATTCAATTCCATTAGTGTTGATTGCATTCCATTCCATTCCATTCTATTCCTTTCCATTCCATTCCATTCCATTCCATTCCATTCGGGTTGATTCCATAACCTTCCCTTCCATTCCATTCCCTTCCATTCCATTCGAGTTGATACCATTAAATTCCATTCCGTTCCATTCCCTTCCATTCCAATCCATTCCATTCCGGTTGATTCCATTCCCTTCCATTCCTTTCCATTCCATTCCATTCCATTCCATTCCATTCCATTCCAGTCCCTTCCATTCCATTCCTATCCTTGCTGGTTGATTGTATTCCATTCCATTCCATTCCATTCCATTCGGGTTGATTCCATTCCATTCCTTTCCATACCATTCAATTCCGTTCCATTCCATTAAATGCGGGTTGATTCCATTCCATTCGATTCCATTCCATTCCATTCCATTCCATTCGGTTTGATTCCATTCCATTCCACTCCGTTGCATTCCATTCCATTAGTGTTGATACAATTCCATTCCATTGCATTAGATTCCATTCCATTCGGGTTGATTCCGTTCCATTCTATTCCATTCCATTCCATACGCGTTGATTCCATTCCATTCCATTCCGTTCCTTTCCAGTTGATTGTAATCCCTTCGATTCCATTGCATTCCATTCCATTCTATTCCATTAGTGTTGATTGCATTCCATTCCATTCCATTATATTCCATGCCATTCCATTCCATTCCATTCCATTCCATTCGGGTTGATTCCATAACCTTCCCTTCCATTCCATTCCCTTCCATTCCATTCGAATTGATACCATTAAATTCCATTCCGTTCCATTCCCTTCCATTCCAATCCATTCCGTTCCAGTTGATTCCATTCCCTTCCATTCCTTTCCATTCCATTCCATTCCATTCCATTCCAGTCCCTTCCATTCCATTCCTGTCCTTGCTGGTTGATTGTATTCCATTCCATTCCATTCGGGTTGATTCCATTCCATTCCTTTCCATACCGTTCAATTCCGTTCCATTCCATTCCATTCGGGTTGATTCCATTCCATTCGATTCCATTCCATTCCATTCCATTCCATTCGGTTTGATTCCATTCCATTCCACTCCGTTGCATTCCATTCCATTAGTGTTGATACAATTCCATTCCATTGCATTAGATTCCATTCCATTCGGGTTGATTCCGTTCCATTCCATTCCATTCAATTCCATACGGGTTGATTCCATTCCATTCCATTCCATTCCTTTCCAGTTGATTGTAATCCCTTCGATTCCATTGCATTCCATTCCATTCTATTCCATTAGTGTTGATTGCATTCCATTCCATTCCATTCAATCCCATTCCATTCCATTCCATTCCATTCCATTCCATTCGGGTTGATTACATAACCTTCCCTTCCATTCCATTCCCTTCCATTCCATTCGAGTTGATAGCATTAAATTCCATTCCGTTCCATTCCCTTCCATTCCAATCCATTCCATGCCGGTTGATTCCATTCCCTTCCATTCCTTTCCATTCCCTTCCATTCCATTCCATTCCCGTCCCTTCCATTCCATTCCTGTCCTTGCTGGTTGATTATATTCCATTCCATTCCATTCCATTCCATTCGGGTTGATTCCATTCCATTCCTTTCCATACCGTTCAATTCCGTTCCATTCCATTCCATTCGGGCTGATTCCATTCCATTCGATTCCATTCCATTCCATTCCATTCCATTCGGTTTGATTCCATTCCATTCCACTCCGTTGCATTCCATTCCATTAGTGTTGATACAATTCCATTCCATAGCATTAGATTCCATTCCATTCGGTTGATTCCATTCCATTCCATTCCATTGCATTCCATTCCATTCCATTCGGGTTGATTCCATTCCATTCCATTCCATTCCATTCCAATCCATTCGGGTTGATTCCATCCGCTTCCATTCCATTCCACTCAATGCCATTCCATTCTGGTTGATTCCATTCCCTTCCATTCCTTGCATTCCATTGCATTCCATTCCATTTTATTCGGGTTGATTCCATTCCATTCCATTAAATTCCATTCCATTCCATTCCATTCCATTCCATTCGGGTTGATTCCATTCCATTCCCGTGCATTCCATTCCATTCCATTCGCGTTGATACCATTCCCTTCCATTCCATTTCATGCCATTCCATACCATTATATTCGGTTTGATTCCATTCCATTACATTACATTCGGGTTGATTCCATTCCATTGCATTCCATTCCATTCCATTCCATTCCATTACATGCCATTCCTATCCATTACATTCGATTCCATTCAGGTTGATTCCATTCCATTCCATTCCACTCCATTGCATTCCATTCCACTCCATTCCATTCCATTCCATTCCATTCCATTCTGGTGGATTCCATTCCATTCCTTTCCATTCCGTTCCATGCCACTCCATTCCAGTCAAGTTGATTCCATTCCAATCCACTGCATTGCATTCCATTCCATTCTATTCCATTCCATTAGGGTTTATTTCATTCCATTCCATTCCATTGCATTCCACTCCATTCCATTCCATTCCATTTCATACCATTCTGGTAGATTCCATTCCATTCAATTCCATTGCATTCCATTCCATTCCATTCCATTCCGTTCCATTCCATTCCATTCCATTGCATTCCATTCCATTCCATTGCATTCCATTCCATTCCATTCCATTCCATTCCATTCCATTGCATTCCATTCCATTTCATTCCATTCCATTCCATTCCATTCCATTCCATTGCATTCCATTCCATTCCATTCCTTTCTGGATGATTCCATTCCATTCCATTCCATTCCATTTATTTCCATTCCATTCCAATCCATTCGTGTTGATTCCATCCAAATACATTCCATTTCATTCCATTCCACTCCATTCCAGTCAGATTGATTCCAATCCATTCCATTCCATTCCATTCCATTCCATTCGCGTTAATAACGTTCCATTCCATTCCATTACACTTCATTCCATTCGGGTTGATTATATTCCATCCCATTCCATTCCATTGCATTCCATTCCATTCCCCTCCATTCCAGTCAGGTTGAATCCATTCCATTCCATTCCATTCCATTCCATTCCAATCCAATCCATTCAATTCGAGTTGATTCCATTCCATTTCATTGCATTCCATTCCATTCCATTCCATTCCATTCCATTCCATTCCTATCCATTCCATTCCTTTGCATTCCATTCCATGCGACTCCATTCCATTCCATTCCATACTATTCTGTTTGACTCCATCCCATTCCATTCCATTCCATTCCATTCGATTCCATTCCATTCCATTTCATTCCAATCGGTTTGATTCCATTCCATTCCATTCCATTCCATTCCATTCCATTCCATTCCATTCGGGTTGATTCCATTCCATTCGGGTTTATTCCATTCCCTTCCATTCCTTCCATTCCATTGCATTCCATTCCATTTTATTCGGGTTGATTCCATTCCATTCCATTCCATTCCATTCCATTCCATTCCATTCCATTCCATTCGGGTTGATTCCATATCCTTCCTTTCCATTCCATTGCATTCCATTGCAATCCATTCGGGTTGATTCCATACTCTTGCATTGCATTGCATTCCATTCAATTCGGGTTGATTCCATTCCATTCCATTCCATTCCATTCCATTCCATTCCTTTCCAGTCCATTCCATTCCATTCCAATCTGGTTGATTGCATTCCATACCATTCCATTCCATTCCATTCGGGTTGATTCCTTATCCTTTCCTTCCATTCCATTCCAATCTATTCGGGTTGATTCCATACGTTTCCGTAACATTCCATTCCATTCCATTCCGTTCGCGTTGATACCATTCCATTCCACTCCATTGCATTCTGGTTGATTCCATTCCATTCCATTCCATTCCATTCCATTCCTTTCTGGACGGTTCCATTCCATTCCTTTCCATTCCATTCCATTTCGTTCCATTCCATTCCTTTCGGGTTGATTCCATTCCATTCCTTTCCATTCCATTCACTTCCATTCCATTCCATTCCATTCGGGTTGAATCCGTCCCATCCCATTCCATTCCATTCCATTCCACTCCATTCCAGTCAGGTTGATTCCATGCCATTCCATTCCATTCCATTCGGTTGGATACCACTCCATTCCATTCTAATCCCTTCCATTCCATTCCATTCCATTCCATTCCATTCCATTCCATTTCATTCGGGTTGATTCCATTCCATTCCATTCCATTCCATTCCATTCCATTCTGATTGATTCCATTCCATTCCAATCCATTCAAATCCATTCCATTCGGGTTGATTCCATTCCATTCCATTCCACTCCTTTCGGGTTGATTCCATTCCATTTCATTCCATTCCATCCCATTCCATTCCATTCCATTCCATTCCATTCCATTCCACTCCATTCCAGTCAGCTTGATTTCACTCCTTTGCACTCCATTCCACTACATTCCATGCCATTCCGTACCATTCTGGTTGATTCCATCCCATTCCATTCCATTCCATTCCATTCCGATTGATTCCATTCCATTCCATTCCATTCCATTCCATTCCATTCGTGGTTATTCCATTCCCTTCCATTTCTTCCATTCCATTGCATTCCATTCCATTCCATTCAGGTTCATTCCATTCCATTCCATTCCATTTGGGTTGATTCAATATCCTTCCATTCCATTCCATTCTATTCCATTCCAATACACTCGGGTTGATTCCATACGCTTCCATTGCATTCCATTTCACTGCATTCGGGTGGATTCCATTACATCCCATTCTATTCCGTTCCATTCCATTCCATTCCATTCCATTCAATTCGGGTTGATTCCATTCCATTCCATTATATTCCATTACACTCGGGTTGATTCCGTTCCATTCCATTCCTCTCCATTGCATTCCATTCCACTCCATTCCATTCCATTCCATTCCATTCCGGTTGGTTCCATATCCTTCCCTGACATTCCATTCCATTGCATTCCAATCCATTCGTGTTGATTCCATACGATTCCATTCCATTCCATTCGGGTTGATTCCATGCCATTCCATTCCATTCCTTTCCTTTCCATTCCATTCCATTCCATTCGCTTTTATACCATTCCATTCCATTCCATTCCAATCCGTTCCTTTCCATTCCATTCGGGTTGATTCCATTCCTTTCCATTCCATTCCATTCCATTGCATTCCATTCCATTCCATTCCTTTCTGGTTGATTCCCTTCCATTACATTCCATACCATTCCATTCAATTCCATTCCATTCCATTCCATTCCATTCCATTCCATTCTTGTTGATTCAAATCCATTCCTTTCCATTCCATTCAATTCCGTTCCATTACATTCCGTTCGGGTTGATTGCATTCATTTCCACTCCATTGCATTCCATTCCATTCCATGCCATTTCCTTTCATTCCATTCCATTCCATTCAATTCCTTTCGTGTTGATTCCATTCCATTCCATTCCATTCCATTCCATTCCATTCCATTCTGGTTGATTCCATTCCATTCTATTCCATTCAAATCCATTCCATTCGGGTTGATTTCATTCCATTCCATTCCAATCCATTCGGGTTGATTCCATTCCATTTCATTCCATTCCATCCCATTCCATTCCATTTCATTCCACTCCATTCCAGTCAGGTTGATTCCATTCCATTGCACTCCATTCCACTCCAATCCATGCCATTCCATACAATTCGTGTTGATTCCATACCATTCCTTTCCATTCCATTCCATTCCATTCATTCCATTCCATTCCATTCCGTTTGATTTCATTCCATTCCATTCCTTTCCATTGCATTCCATTCCATTCGTGGTGATTCAATTCCCTTCCATTTCTTCCATTCCATTGCATTCCCTTCCATTCCTTTCGGGTTGATTCCATTCCATTCCATTCCATTTGGGTTGATTCCATATCCTTCCCTTCCATTCCATTCCATTCCATTCCAACACTCGGGTTGATTCCATACGCTTCCATTGCATTCCATTCCATTCCATTCTTGTGTATTCCTTTCCATCCCATTCTATTCCATTCCATTCCATTCCATTCCATTTCATTCCATTCCATTCGCGTTAATACCAATCCATTCCATTCCATTCCATTCCATTTCATTCCATTCGGGTTGATTCCATTTCACTCCATTCAGTTCCATTCCATTCCATTCCTTGCCATTCCAATCCATTACGTTCGATTCCATTCGGGTTGATTCCATTCCATTCCATTCCATTCCATTACGTTCAGGTTGATTCCATTCCATTCAATTCCACTCCATGGCATTCCATTCCATTCCATTCCATTCCACTCAATTCCATTCCATTCCACTACATTCCATTCCATTCCATTCCATTCCATTCCATTCGGGTTGATTCCACCCCATCCCATTAGATCCCATTCCATTCCATTGCATTCGGGTTGATTCCATTCCACTCCATTCCTTTCCATTCCATTCAATTCCGTTCCATTCCATTCCATTCCGGTTGATTACATTCCCTTCCACTCCATTGCATTCCATTCCATTCCATTCCATTCCATTCGGGTTGATTCCATTCCATTCCATTCCATTCCATTCCATTCCATTCCATTCCATTCCCTTCCCGTTGATTCCATTCCCTTGCGTTCCATTCCATTCCATTCCGTTAGGGTTGATTATATCCTATTGCATTCCATTTCTTTTCATTCCACTCCATTCCAGTCAGGTTGATTCCATTCCGTTCCATTATATTCCATTCCATTCCATTCGATACCATTCCATTCCATTTCATTCCAATCGGTTTGATTCCATTCCATTCCATTCCATTCCATTCCATTCCATTCCATTCGGGTTGATTCCATTCCATTCGGGTTTATTCCATTCCCTTCCATTCCTTCCATTCCATTGCATTCCATTCCATTTTATTCGGGTTGATTCCATTCCATTCCATTCCATTCCATTCCATTCCATTCCATTCCATTCCATTCGGGTTGATTCCATATCCTTCCTTTCCATTCCATTGCATTCCATTGCAATCCATTCGGGTTGATTCCATACTCTTGCATTGCATTGCATTCCATTCAATTCGGGTTGATTCCATTCCATTCCATTCCATTCCATTCCATTCCATTCCATTCCATTCCATTCCTTTCCAGTCCATTCCATTCCATTCCATTCTGGTTGATTGCATTCCATACCATTCCATTCCATTCCATTCGGGTTGATTCCTTATCCTTTCCTTCCATTCCATTCCAATCCATTCGGGTTGATTCCATACGTTTCCATTCCATTCCATTCCATTCCATTCCGTTCGCGTTGATACCATTCCATTCCACTCCATTGCATTCTGGTTGATTCCATTCCATTCCATTCCATTCCATTCCATTCCATTCCTTTCTGGACGGTTCCATTCCATTCCTTTCCATTCCATTCCATTTCGTTCCATTCCATTCCTTTCGGGTTGATTCCATTCCATTCCTTTCCATTCCATTCACTTCCATTCCATTCCATTCCATTCGGGTTGAATCCGTCCCATCCCATTCCATTCCATTCCATTCCACTCCATTCCAGTCAGGTTGATTCCATTCCATTCCATTCCATTCCATTCGGGTGGATACCACTCCATTCCATTCTAATCCCTTCCATTCCATTCCATTCCATTCCATTCCAGTCCATTTCATTCGGGTTGATTCCATTCCATTCGATTCCATTCCATTCCATTCTGATTGATTCCATTCCATTCCAATCCATTCAAATCCATTCCATTCGGGTTGATTCCATTCCATTCCATTCCACTCCTTTCGGGTTGATTCCATTTCATTTCATTCCATTCCATCCCATTCCATTCCATTCCATTCCATTCCATTCCATTCCATTCCACTCCATTCCAGTCAGCTTGATTTCACTCCTTTGCACTCCATTCCACTACATTCCATGCCATTCCGTACCATTCTGGTTGATTCCATCCCATTCCATTCCATTCCATTCCATTCCGATTGATTCCATTCCATTCCATTCCATTCCATTCCATTCCATTCCATTCCATTCCATTCGTGGTTATTCCCTTCCCTTCAATTTCTTCCATTCCATTGCATTCCATTCCATTCCATTCCATTTGGGTTGATTCAATATCCTTCCATTCCATTCCATTCTATTCCATTCCAATACACTCGGGTTGATTCCATACGCTTCCATTGCATTCCATTTCATTGCATTCGGGTGGATTCCATTCCATCCCATTCTATTCCGTTCCATTCCATTCCATTCCATTCCATTCCATTCGGGTTGATTCCATTCCATTCCATTCAGTTCCATTCCATTCCATTCCTTGCCATTCCAATCCATTACGTTCGATTCCATTCGGGTTGATTCCATTCCATTCCATTATATTCCATTACACTCGGGTTGATTCCATTCCATTCCATTCCTCTCCATTGCATTCCATTCCACTCCATTCCATTCCATTCCATTCCATTCCGGTTGATTCCATATCCTTCCCTGACATTGCATTCCATTCCATTCCAATCCATTCGTGTTGATTCCATACGATTCCATTCCATTCCATTCCATTCCATTCGGGTTGATTCCATGCCATTCCATTCCATTCCATTCCATTCCATTCCATTCCATTCCATTCGCTTTTATACCATGCCATTCCCTTCCATTCCAATCCATTCCTTTCCATTCCATTCGGGTTGATTCCATGCCATTCCATTCCATTCGATTCCGTTCCATTCCATTCCATTCGCGTTCATACCATGCCATTCCATTCCATTCCATTCCATTCCTTTCCATTCCATTCGGGTTGATTCCATTCCTTTCCATTCCTTTCCATTCCATTCCATTCCATTGCATTCCATTCCATTCCATTCGTTTCTGGTTGATTCCCTTCCATTCCATTACATACCATTCCATTCCATTCCATTCCACTCGTGTTGATTCCATTCCATTCCTTTCCATTGCATTCAATTCCGTTCCATTACATTCCGTTCGGGTTGATTGCATTCCTTTCCACTCCAATGCATTCCATTGCATTCCATTCCATTCCATTCCATTCCATTTGGGTTGATTCCATTCCATTCCATTCCATTCCATTCCATTCCATTCTGGTTGATTCCATTCCATTCCATTCCATTCAAATCCATTCCAATCGGGTTGATTCCATTCCATTCCATTCCAATCCATTCGGTTTGATTCCATTCAATTTCATTCCATTCCATCCCATTCCATTCCATTCCATTCCACTCCATTCCAGTCAGGTTGATTACACTCCATTGCACTCCTTTCAACTCCATTCCATGCCATTCCATACCATTCGTGTTGATTCCATCCCATTCTTTCCATTCCATTCCATTCCATTCATTCCATTCCATTCCATTCCATTCCGTTTGATTTCATTCCATTCCATTCTTTCCATTCCATTCCATTCCATTCGTGGTGATTCAATTCCCTTCCATTTCTTCCTTTCCATTGCATTCCCTTCCATTCCATTCGGGTTGATTCCATTCCTTTCCATTCCATTCCATTCGTTTCTGGTTGATTCCCTTCCAATCCATTCCATTCCATTCCATTTCATTCCATTCCATTCCATTCGGGTTTCTTCCATTCCATTCCATTCCAATCCATTCCATTGCATTCCTTTCTATTCCATTCGGGTTGATACCAGTCCATTCTATTCCATTCCATTCCATTCCATTCCATTCCAGTCCATTCCATTCCATTCCATACGGGTTGATTCCATTCCATTCCATTCCATTCCATTCCAGTTGATTGTATTCCCTTTGATTCCTTTGTGTTCCATTCCATTCAATTCCATTAGTGTTGATTGCATTCCATTCCATTCCATTCTATTCCTTTCCATTCCATTCCATTCCATTCCATTCCATTCGGGTTGATTCCATAACCTTCCCTTCCATTCCATTCCCTTCCATTCCATTCGAGTTGATACCATTAAATTCCATTCCGTTCCATTCCCTTCCATTCCAATCCATTCCATTCCGGTTGATTCCATTCCCTTCCATTCCTTTCCATTCCATTCCATTCCATTCCATTCCATTCCATTCCAGTCCCTTCCATTCCATTCCTATCCTTGCTGGTTGATTGTATTCCATTCCATTCCATTCCATTCCATTCGGGTTGATTCCATTCCATTCCTTTCCATACCATTCAATTCCGTTCCATTCCATTAAATGCGGGTTGATTCCATTCCATTCGATTCCATTCCATTCCATTCCATTCCATTCGGTTTGATTCCATTCCATTCCACTCCGTTGCATTCCATTCCATTAGTGTTGATACAATTCCATTCCATTGCATTAGATTCCATTCCATTCGGGTTGATTCCGTTCCATTCTATTCCATTCCATTCCATACGCGTTGATTCCATTCCATTCCATTCCGTTCCTTTCCAGTTGATTGTAATCCCTTCGATTCCATTGCATTCCATTCCATTCTATTCCATTAGTGTTGATTGCATTCCATTCCATTCCATTATATTCCATGCCATTCCATTCCATTCCATTCCATTCCATTCGGGTTGATTCCATAACCTTCCCTTCCATTCCATTCCCTTCCATTCCATTCGAATTGATACCATTAAATTCCATTCCGTTCCATTCCCTTCCATTCCAATCCATTCCGTTCCAGTTGATTCCATTCCCTTCCATTCCTTTCCATTCCATTCCATTCCATTCCATTCCAGTCCCTTCCATTCCATTCCTGTCCTTGCTGGTTGATTGTATTCCATTCCATTCCATTCGGGTTGATTCCATTCCATTCCTTTCCATACCGTTCAATTCCGTTCCATTCCATTCCATTCGAGTTGATTCCATTCCATTCGATTCCATTCCATTCCATTCCATTCCATTCGGTTTGATTCCATTCCATTCCACTCCGTTGCATTCCATTCCATTAGTGTTGATACAATTCCATTCCATTGCATTAGATTCCATTCCATTCGATTTGATTCCGTTCCATTCCATTCCATTCAATTCCATACGGGTTGATTCCATTCCATTCCATTCCATTCCTTTCCAGTTGATTGTAATCCCTTCGATTCCATTGCATTCCATTCCATTCTATTCCATTAGTGTTGATTGCATTCCATTCCATTCCATTCAATCCCATTCCATTCCATTCCATTCCATTCCATTCCATTCGGGTTGATTACATAACCTTCCCTTCCATTCCATTCCCTTCCATTCCATTCGAGTTGATAGCATTAAATTCCATTCCGTTCCATTCCCTTCCATTCCAATCCATTCCATGCCGGTTGATTCCATTCCCTTCCATTCCTTTCCATTCCCTTCCATTCCATTCCATTCCCGTCCCTTCCATTCCATTCCTGTCCTTGCTGGTTGATTATATTCCATTCCATTCCATTCCATTCCATTCGGGTTGATTCCATTCCATTCCTTTCCATACCGTTCAATTCCGTTCCATTCCATTCCATTCGGGCTGATTCCATTCCATTCGATTCCATTCCATTCCATTCCATTCCATTCGGTTTGATTCCATTCCATTCCACTCCGTTGCATTCCATTCCATTAGTGTTGATACAATTCCATTCCATAGCATTAGATTCCATTCCATTCGGTTGATTCCATTCCATTCCATTCCATTGCATTCCATTCCATTCCATTCGGGTTGATTCCATTCCATTCCATTCCATTCCATTCCAATCCATTCGGGTTGATTCCATCCGCTTCCATTCCATTCCACTCAATGCCATTCCATTCTGGTTGATTCCATTCCCTTCCATTCCTTGCATTCCATTGCATTCCATTCCATTTTATTCGGGTTGATTCCATTCCATTCCATTAAATTCCATTCCATTCCATTCCATTCCATTCCATTCGGGTTGATTCCATTCCATTCCCGTGCATTCCATTCCATTCCATTCGCGTTGATACCATTCCCTTCCATTCCATTTCATGCCATTCCATACCATTATATTCGGTTTGATTCCATTCCATTACATTACATTCGGGTTGATTCCATTCCATTGCATTCCATTCCATTCCATTCCATTCCATTACATGCCATTCCTATCCATTACATTTGATTCCATTCAGGTTGATTCCATTCCATTCCATTCCACTCCATTGCATTCCATTCCACTCCATTCCATTCCATTCCATTCCATTCCATTCTGGTGGATTCCATTCCATTCCTTTCCATTCCGTTCCATGCCACTCCATTCCAGTCAAGTTGATTCCATTCCAATCCACTGCATTGCATTCCATTCCATTCTATTCCATTCCATTCGGGTTTATTTCATTCCATTCCATTCCATTGCATTCCACTCCATTCCATTCCATTCCATTTCATACCATTCTGGTAGATTCCATTCCATTCAATTCCATTGCATTCCATTCCATTCCATTCCATTCCGTTCCATTCCATTCCATTCCATTGCATTCCATTCCATTCCATTGCATTCCATTCCATTCCATTCCATTCCATTCCATTCCATTGCATTCCATTCCATTTCATTCCATTCCATTCCATTCCATTCCATTCCATTGCATTCCATTCCATTCCATTCCTTTCTGGATGATTCCATTCCATTCCATTCCATTCCATTTATTTCCATTCCATTCCAATCCATTCGTTTTGATTCCATCCAAATACATTCCATTTCATTCCATTCCACTCCATTCCAGTCAGGTTGATTCCAATCCATTCCATTCCATTCCATTCCATTCCATTCGCGTTAATAACGTTCCATTCCATTCCATTACACTTCATTCCATTCGGGTTGATTATATTCCATTCCATTCCATTCCATTCCCTTCCATTACATTCGGGTTTATTCCATTCCAATGCATTCCATTCCATTCCATTGCATTGCATTCTATTCCACTCCATTCCATTCCATTCCATTTCGGTAGATTGCATCCCATTCCATTCCTTTCCAATGCATTCCACTCCATACCATTCATGTTGATTCCATTCCATTCCTTTATTTTCCATTCCATTCCATTCCGGTTGATTCCATCCCATTCCATTCCTTTCCATTGTATTCCACTCCATTCCAGTCAGGTTGATTCCATTCCATTCCGTTCCAATCCATTCCATTCCATTCCATTCGAGTTAACTCAATTGCATTCCATTCCACTCCATTCCATTCCATTCCAATCCAATTCACTCCATTCCGGTTGATTCCATTCCATTCCTCTCCATACCATTCCAGTCCATAACATACGGGTTGATTCGATCCCATTCCATTCCATTCCATTCCATTCCATTTCATTCCATTCCATTCCATACGGGTTGATTACAATCCATTCTTTCCATTCCATTCCATTCCATTCCATTCCATTCCATTCCAGTAGATTCCATTCCCTTCTATTCCATTCCATTCCATTCCATTCCATCCCATTCCTTTCCATTCAATTCTATTCCATTCCATTCCATTACATTCGAGTGGATTCCAATCCATTTAATTCCATTCCATTCCATTCCATTCCAATCCATTCGGTTTGATTCACTACGCTTCCATTCCATTCAATTCCATTCCACTCGTGTTGATTCCATTCCATTCCTCTCCATTCCATTACATTCGGGTTGATTCCATTCCATTCCATTCCACTGCATTGCATCCCATTCCACTCCATTCCCTTCCATTCCATTCCATTCCATTCCATTCCATTGGGGTTGATTCCATCCCATTCCATTCCATTGCATTCCATTCCATTCCCCTCCATTCCAGTCAGGTTGAATTCATTCCATTCCATTCCATTCCATTCCATTCCATTCCAATCCAATCCATTCAATTCGAGTTGATTCCATTCCATTTCATTCCATTCCATTCCATTCCATTCCATTCCATTCCTATCCATTCCATTCCTTTGCATTCCATTCCATGCGACTCCATTCCATTCCATTCCATACTATTCTGTTTGACTCCATCCCATTCCATTCCATTCCATTCCATTCGATTCCATTCCATTCCATTTCATTCCAATCGGTTTGATTCCAATCCATTCCATTCCATTCCATTCCATTCCATTCCATTCGGGTTGATTCCATTCCATTCGGGTTTATTCCATTCCCTTCCATTCCTTCCATTCCATTGCATTCCATTCCATTTTATTCGGGTTGATTCCATTCCATTCCATTCCATTCCATTCCATTCCATTCCATTCGGGTTGATTCCATATCCTTCCTTTCCATTCCATTGCATTCCATTGCAATCCATTCGGGTTGATTCCATACTCTTGCATTGCATTGCATTCCATTCAATTCGGGTTGATTCCGTTCCATTCCATTCCATTCCATTCCATTCCAATCCATTCCTTTCCAGTCCATTCCATTCCATTCCATTCTGGTTGATTGCATTCCATACCATTCCATTCCATTCCATTCGGGTTGATTCCTTATCCTTTCCTTCTATTCCATTCCAATCTATTCGGGTTGATTCCATACGTTTCCGTTCCATTCCATTCCATTCCATTCCGTTCGCGTTGATACCATTCCATTCCACTCCATTGCATTCTGGTTGATTCCATTCCATTCCATTCCATTCCATTCCATTCCATTCCATTCCATTCCTTTCTGGACGGTTCCATTCCATTCCTTTCCATTCCATTCCATTTCGTTCCATTCCATTCCTTTCGGGTTGATTCCATTCTATTCCTTTCCATTCCATTCACTTCCATTCCATTCCATTCCATTCGGGTTGAATCCGTCCCATCCCATTCCATTCCATTCCATTCCACTCCATTCCAGTCAGGTTGATTCCATGCCATTCCATTCCATTCCATTCGGTTGGATACCACTCCATTCCATTCTAATCCCTTCCATTCCATTCCATTCCATTCCATTCCATTCCATTTCATTCGGGTTGATTCCATTCCATTCCATTCCATTCCATTCCATTCTGATTGATTCCATTCCATTCCAATCCATTCAAATCCATTCCATTCGGGTTGATTCCATTCCATTCCATTCCACTCCTTTCGGGTTGATTCCATTCCATTTCATTCCATTCCATCCCATTCCATTCCATTCCATTCCATTCCATTCCATTCCATTCCACTCCATTCCAGTCAGCTTGATTTCACTCCTTTGCACTCCATTCCACTACATTCCATGCCATTCCGTACCATTCTGGTTGATTCCATCCCATTCCATTCCATTCCATTCCATTCCGATTGATTCCATTCCATTCCATTCCATTCCATTCCATTCCATTCGTGGTTATTCCATTCCCTTCCATTTCTTCCATTCCATTGCATTCCATTCCATTCCATTCAGGTTCATTCCATTCCATTCCATTCCATTTGGGTTGATTCAATATCCTTCCATTCCATTCCATTCTATTCCATTCCAATACACTCGGGTTGATTCCATACGCTTCCATTGCATTCCATTTCACTGCATTCGGGTGGATTCCATTACATCCCATTCTATTCCGTTCCATTCCATTCCATTCCATTCCATTCAATTCGGGTTGATTCCATTCCATTCCATTATATTCCATTACACTCGGGTTGATTCCATTCCATTCCATTCCTCTCCATTGCATTCCATTCCACTCCATTCCATTCCATTCCATTCCATTCCTGTTGATTCCATATCCTTCCCTGACATTCCATTCCATTCCATTCCAATCCATTCGTGTTGATTCCATACGATTCCATTCCATTCCATTCCATTCCATTCGGGTTGATTCCATGCCATTCCATTCCATTCCATTCCATTCCATTCCATTCCATTCCATTCGCTTTTATACCATGCCATTCCATTCCATTCCAATCCATTCCTTTCCATTCCATTCGGGTTGATTCCATGCCATTCCATTCCATTCGATTCCGTTCCATTCCATTCCATTCCATTCGCGTTCATACCATGCCATTCCATTCCATTCCATTCCATTCCTTTCCATTCCATTCGGGTTGATTCCATTCCTTTGCATTCCTTTCCATTCCATTCCATTCCATTGCATTCCATTCCATTCCATTCGTTTCTGGTTGATTCCCTTCCATTCCATTACATACCATTCCATTCCATTCCATTCCACTCGTGTTGATTCCATTCCATTCCTTTCCATTGCATTCAATTCCGTTCCATTACATTCCGTTCAGGTTGATTGCATTCCTTTCCACTCCAATGCATTCCATTGCATTCCATTCCATTCCATTCCATTCCATTTGGGTTGATTCCATTCCATTCCATTCCATTCCATTCCATTCTGGTTGATTCCATTCCATTCCATTCCATTCAAATCCATTCCAATCGGGTTGATTCCATTCCATTCCATTCCAATCCATTCGGTTTGATTCCATTCCATTTCATTCCATTCCATCCCATTCCATTCAATTCCATTCCACTCCATTCCAGTCAGGTTGATTACACTCCATTGCACTCCTTTCAACTCCATTCCATGCCATTCCATACCATTCGTGTTGATTCCATCCCATTCTTTCCATTCCATTCCATTCCATTCATTCCATTCCATTCCATTCCATTCCGTTTGATTTCATTCCATTCCATTCTTTCCATTCCATTCCATTCCATTCGTGGTGATTCAATTCCCTTCCATTTCTTCCTTTCCATTGCATTCCCTTCCATTCCATTCGGGTTGATTCCATTCCTTTCCACTCCATTCCATTCGTTTCTGGTTGATTCCCTTCCAATCCATTCCATTCCATTCCATTTCATTCCATTCTATTCCATTCGGGTTGTTTCCATTCCATTCCTTTCCATTCCATTCAATTCCATTCCATTACTTTCCGTTCGGGTTGATTGCATTCCTTTCGACTCCTTTGCACTCCATTCCATTCCATTCCATTCCATTCCATTTCATTCGGGTTGATTCCATTCCATTCCATTCCATTCCATTCCATTCCATTCCATTCTGATTGATTCCATTCCATTCCAATCCATTCAAATCCATTCCATTCGGGTTGATTCCATTCCATTCCATTCCACTCCTTTCGGGTTGATTCCATTCCATTTCATTCCATTCCATCCCATTCCATTCCATTCCATTCCATTCCATTCCATTCCATTCCATTCCACTCCATTCCAGTCAGCTTGATTTCACTACTTTGCACTCCATTCCACTACATTCCATGCCATTCCGTACCATTCGGGTTGATTCCATCCCATTCCATTCCATTCCATTCCATTCCGATTGATTTCATTCCATTCCATTCCATTCCATTCCATTCCATTCCATTCGTGGTTATTCCATTCCCTTCCATTTCTTCATTCCATTGCATTCCATTCTATTCCATTCAGGTTCATTCCATTCCATTCCATTCCATTTGGGTTGATTCAATATCCTTCCATTCCATTCCATTCTATTCCATTCCAATACACTCGGGTTGATTCCATACGCTTCCATTGCATTCCATTTCATTGCATTCGGGTGGATTCCATTCCATCCCATTCTATTCCGTTCCATTCCATTCCATTCCACTCCATTCCATTCCATTCGGGTTGATTCCATTCCATTCCATTCAGTTCCATTCCATTCCATTCCTTGCCATTCCAATCTATTACGTTCGATTCCATTCGGGTTGATTCCATTCCATTCCATTATATTCCATTACACTCGGGTTGATTCCATTCCATTCCATTCCTCTCCATTGCATTCCATTCCACTCCATTCCATTCCATTCCATTCCATTCCGGTTGATTCCATATCCTTCCCTGACATTCCATTCCATTCCATTCCAATCCATTCGTGTTGATTCCATACGATTCCATTCCATTCCATTCCATTCCATTCGGGTTGATTCCATGCCATTCCATTCCATTCCATTCCATTCCATTCCATTCCATTCGCTTTTATACCATGCCATTCCATTCCATTCCAATCCATTCCTTTCCATTCCATTCGGGTTGATTCCATGCCATTCCATTCCATTCGATTCCGTTCCATTCCATTCCATTCCATTCGCGTTCATACCATGCCATTCCATTCCATTCCATTCCATTCCTTTCCATTCCATTCGGGTTGATTCCATTCCTTTCCATTCATTTCCATTCCATTCCATTCCATTGCATTCCATTCCATTCCATTCGTTTCTGGTTGATTCCCTTCCATTCCATTACATACCATTCCATTCCATTCCATTCCACTCGTGTTGATTCCATTCCATTCCTTTCCATTGCATTCAATTCCGTTCCATTACATTCCGTTCGGGTTGATTGCATTCCTTTCCACTCCAATGCATTCCATTGCATTCCATTCCATTCCATTCCATTCCATTTGGGTTGATTCCATTCCATTCCATTCCATTCCATTCCATTCCATTCCATTCCATTCTGGTTGATTCCATTCCATTCCATTCCATTCAAATCCATTCCAATCGGGTTGATTCCATTCCATTCCATTCCAATCCATTCGGTTTGATTCCATTCCATTTCATTCCATTCCATCCCATTCCATTCCATTCCATTACACTCCATTCCAGTCAGGTTGATTACACTCCATTGCACTCCTTTCAACTCCATTCCATGCCATTCCATACCATTCGTGTTGATTCCATCCCATTCTTTCCAATCCATTCCATTCCATTCATTCCATTCCATTCCATTCCATTCCGTTTGATTTCATTCCATTCCATTCTTTCCATTCCATTCCATTCCATTCGTGGTGATTCAATTCCCTTCCATTTCTTCCTTTCCATTGCATTACCTTCCATTCCATTCGGGTTGATTCCATTCCTTTCCATTCCATTCCATTCGTTTCTGGTTGACTCCCTTCCAATCCATTCCATTCCATTCCATTTCATTCCATTCCATTCCATTCGGGTTGTTTCCATTCCATTCCTTTCCATTCCATTCAATTCCATTCCATTACTTTCCGTTCGGGTTGATTGCATTCCTTTCGACTCCTTTGCACTCCATTCCATTCCATTCCATTCCATTCCATTTCATTCGGGTTGATTCCATTCCATTCCATTCCATTCCATTCCATTCCATTCCATTCCATTCTGATTGTTTCCATTCCATTCCAATCCATTCAAATCCATTCCATTCGGGTTGATTCCATTCCATTCCATTCCACTCCTTTCGGGTTGATTCCATTCCATTTCATTCCATTCCATCCCATTCCATTCCATTCCATTCAATTCCATTCCATTCCATTCAATTCCACTCCATTCCAGTCAGCTTGATTTCACTCCTTTGCACTCCATTCCACTACATTCCATGCCATTCCGTACCATTCGGGTTGATTCCATCCCATTCCATTCCATTCCATTCCATTCCGATTGATTTCATTCCATTCCATTCCATTCCATTCCATTCCATTCCATTCCATTCCATTCCATTCCATTCGTGGTTATTCCATTCCCTTCCATTTCTTCCATTCCATTACATTCCATTCCATTCCATTCAGGTTCATTCCATTCCATTCCATTCCATTTGGGTTGATTCAATATCCTTCCATTCCATTCCATTCTATTCCATTCCAATACACTCGGGTGGATTCCATACGCTTCCATTGCATTCCATTTCATTGCATTCGGGTGTATTCCATTCCATCCCATTCTATTCCGTTCCATTCCATTCCATTCCATTCCATTCCATTCCATTCGGGTTGATTCCATTCCATTCCATTCAGTTCCATTCCATTCCATTCCTTGCCATTCCAATCCATTACGTTCGATTCCATTCGGGTTGATTCCATTCCATTCCATTATATTCCATTACACTCGGGTTGATTCCGTTCCATTCCATTCCTCTCCATTGCATTCCATTCCACTCCATTCCATTCCATTCCATTCCATTCCGGTTGGTTCCATATCCTTCCCTGACATTCCATTCCATTGCATTCCAATCCATTCGTGTTGATTCCATACGATTCCATTCCATTCCATTCCATTCCATTCGGGTTGATTCCATGCCATTCCATTCCATTCCTTTCCTTTCCATTCCATTCCATTCCATTCGCTTTTATACCATGCCATTCCATTCCATTCCAATCCATTCCTTTCCATTCCATTCGGGTTGATTCCATTCCATTCCATTTCATTCCATTCTTGTTGATTAAAATCCATTCCTTTCCATTCCATTCAATTCCGTTCCATTACATTCCGTTCGGGTTGATTTCATTCATTTCCACTCCATTGCATTCCATTCCATTCCATGCCATTTCCTTTCATTCCATTCCATTCCATTCAATTCCTTTCGTGTTGATTCCATTCCATTCCATTCCATTCCATTCCATTCCATTCCATTCTGGTTGATTCCATTCCATTCTATTCCATTCAAATCCATTCCATTCGGGTTGATTTCATTCCATTCCATTCCAATCCATTCGGGTTGATTCCATTCCTTTTCATTCCATTCCATCCCATTCCATTCCATTTTATTCCACTCCATTCCAGTCAGGTTGATTCCATTCCATTGCACTCCATTCCACTCCAATCCATGCCATTCCATACAATTCGTGTTGATTCCATACCATTCCTTTCCATTCCATTCCATTCCATTCATTCCATTCCATTCCATTCCGTTTGATTTCATTCCATTCCATTCCTTTCCATTGCATTCCATTCCATTCGTGGTGATTCAATTCCCTTCCATTTCTTCCATTCCATTGCATTCCCTTCCATTACTTTCGGGTTGATTCCATTCCATTCCATTCCATTTGGGTTGATTCCATATCCTTCCCTTCCATTCCATTCCATTCCATTCCAACACTCGGGTTGATTCCATACGCTTCCATTGCATTCCATTCCATTCCATTCGGGTGTATTCCTTTCCATCCCATTCTATTCCATTCCATTCCATTCCATTCCATTTCATTCCATTCCATTCGCGTTAATACCAATCCATTCCATTCCATTCCATTCCATTCCATTCCATTCCATTTCATTCCATTCGGGTTGATTCCATTCCACTCCATTCAGTTCCATTCCATTCCATTCCATGCCATTCCAATCCATTACGTTCGATTCCATTCGGGTTGATTCCATTCCATTCCATTCCATTCCATTACGTTCAGGTTGATTCCATTCCATTCAATTACACTCCATGGCATTCCATTCCATTCCATTCCATTCCACTCAATTCCATTCCATTCCACTACATTCCATTCCATTCCATTCCATTCCATTCCATTCGGGTTGATTCCACCCCATCCCATTAGATCCCATTCCATTCCATTGCATTCGGGTTGATTCCATTCCACTCCATTCCTTTCCATTCCATTCAATTCCGTTCCATTCCATTCCATTCCGGTTGATTACATTCCCTTCCACTCCATTGCATTCCATTCCATTCCATTCCATTCCATTCCATTCCATTCGGGTTGATTCCATACCATTGCATTCCATTCCATTCCATTCCATTCCATTCCATTCCATTCCATTCCCTTCCCGTTGATTCCATTCCCTTGCGTTCCATTCCATTCCATTCCGTTAGGGTTGATTATATCCTATTGCATTCCATTTCTTTTCATTCCACTCCATTCCAGTCAGGTTGATTCCATTCCGTTCCATTATATTCCATTCCATTCCATTCGATACCATTCCATTCCATTTCATTCCAATCGGTTTGATTCCATTCCATTCCATTCCATTCCATTCCATTCCATTCGGGTTGATTCCATTCCATTCGGGTTTATTCCATTCCCTTCCATTCCTTCCATTCCATTGCATTCCATTCCATTTTATTCGGGTCCATTCCATTCCATTCCATTCCATTCCATTCCATTCCATTCCATTCGGGTTGATTCCATATCCTTCCTTTCCATTCCATTGCATTCCATTGCAATCCATTCGGGTTGATTCCATACTCTTGCATTGCATTGCATTCCATTCAATTCGGGTTGATTACATTCCATTCCATTCCATTCCATTCCATTCCATTCCATTCCATTCCATTCCATTCCTTTCCAGTCCATTCCATTCCATTCCATTCTGGTTGATTGCATTCCATACCATTCCATTCCATTCCATTCGGGTTGATTCCTTATCCTTTCCTTCCATTCCATTCCAATCCATTCGGGTTGATTCCATACGTTTCCATTCCATTCCATTCCATTCCATTCCGTTCGCGTTGATACCATTCCATTCCACTCCATTGCATTCTGGTTGATTCCATTCCATTCCATTCCATTCCATTCCATTCCATTCCATTCCATTCCTTTCTGGACGGTTCCATTCCATTCCTTTCCATTCCATTCCATTTCGTTCCATTCCATTCCTTTCGGGTTGATTCCATTCCATTCCTTTCCATTCCATTCACTTCCATTCCATTCCATTCCATGCGGGTTGAATCCGTCCCATCCCATTCCATTCCATTCCATTCCACTCCATTCCAGTCAGGTTGATTCCATTCCATTCCATTCCATTCCATTCGGGTGGATACCACTCCATTCCATTCTAATCCCTTCCATTCCATTCCATTCCATTCCATTCCAGTCCATTTCATTCGGGTTGATTCCATTCCATTCGATTCCATTCCATTCCATTCTGATTGATTCCATTCCATTCCAATCCATTCAAATCCATTCCATTCGGGTTGATTCCATTCCATTCCATTCCACTCCTTTCGGGTTGATTCCATTCCATTTCATTCCATTCCATCCCATTCCATTCCATTCCATTCCATTCCATTCCATTCCACTCCATTCCAGTCAGCTTGATTTCACTCCTTTGCACTCCATTCCACTACATTCCATGCCATTCCGTACCATTCTGGTTGATTCCATCCCATTCCATTCCATTCCATTCCATTCCATTCCGATTGATTCCATTCCATTCCATTCCATTCCATTCCATTCCATTCGTGGTTATTCCATTCCCTTCAATTTCTTCCATTCCATTGCATTCCATTCCATTCCATTCCATTTGGGTTGATTCAATATCCTTCCATTCCATTCCATTCTATTCCATTCCAATACACTCGGGTTGATTCCATACGCTTCCATTGCATTCCATTTCATTGCATTCGGGTGGATTCCATTCCATCCCATTCTATTCCGTTCCATTCCATTCCATTCCATTCCATGCCATTCGGGTTGATTCCATTCCATTCCATTCAGTTCCATTCCATTCCATTTCTTGCCATTCCAATCTATTACGTTCGATTCCATTCGGGTTGATTCCATTCCATTCCATTTTATTCCATTACACTCGGGTTGATTCCATTCCATTCCATTCCTCTCCATTGCATTCCATTCCACTCCATTCCATTCCATTCCATTCCATTCCGGTTGATTCCATATCCTTCCCTGACATTCCATTCCATTCCATTCCAATCCATTCGTGTTGATTCCATACGATTCCATTCCATTCCATTCCATTCCATTCGGGTTGATTCCATGCCATTCCATTCCATTCCATTCCATTCCATTCCATTGCATTCCATTCCATTCCATTCGCTTTTATACCATGCCATTCCATTCCATTCCAATCCATTCCTTTCCATTCCATTCGGGTTGATTCCATGCCATTCCATTCCATTCGATTCCGTTCCATTCCATTCCATTCCATTCGCGTTCATACCATGCCATTCCATTCCATTCCATTCCATTCCTTTCCATTCCATTCGGGTTGATTCCATTCCTTTCCATTCCTTTCCATTCCATTCCATTCCATTCCATTCCATTCCATTCCATTCCATTCCATTCGTTTCTGGTTGATTCCCTTCCATTCCATTACATACCATTCCATTCCATTCCATTCCACTCGTGTTGATTCCATTCCATTCCTTTCCATTGCATTCAATTCCGTTCCATTACATTCCGTTCGGGTTGATTGCATTCCTTTCCACTCCAATGCATTCCATTGCATTCCATTCCATTCCATTCCATTCCATTTGGGTTGATTCCATTCCATTCCATTCCATTCCACTCCATTCCATTCTGGTTGATTCCATTCCATTCCATTCCATTCAAATCCATTCCAATCGGGTTGATTCCATTCCATTCCATTCCAATCCATTCGGTTTGATTCCATTCCATTTCATTCCATTCCATCCCATTCCATTCAATTCCATTCCACTCCATTCCAGTCAGGTTGATTACACTCCATTGCACTCCTTTCAACTCCATTCCATGCCATTCCATACCATTCGTGTTGATTCCATCCCATTCTTTCCATTCCATTCCATTCCATTCATTCCATTCCATTCCATTCCATTCCGTTTGATTTCATTCCATTCCATTCTTTCCATTCCATTCCATTCCATTCCATTCGTGGTGATTCAATTCCCTTCCATTTCTTCCTTTCCATTGCATTACCTTCCATTCCATTCGGGTTGATTCCATTCCTTTCCATTCCATTCCATTCGTTTCTGGATGATTCCCTTCCAATCCATTCCATTCCATGCCATTTCATTCCATTCCATTCCATTCGGGTTGTTTCCATTCCATTCCTTTCCATTCCATTCAATTCCATTCCATTACTTTCCGTTCGGGTTGATTGCATTCCTTTCGACTCCTTTGCACTCCATTCCATTCCATTCCATTCCATTCCATTCCATTCGGGTTGATTCCATTCCATTCCATTCCATTCCATTCCATTCCATTCTGATTGATTCCATTCCATTCCTTTCCAGTCCATTCCATTCCATTCCAATCTGGTTGATTGCATTCCATACCATTCCATTCCATTCCATTCGGGTTGATTCCTTATCCTTTCCTTCCATTCCATTCCAATCTATTCGGGTTGATTCCATACGTTTCCGTAACATTCCATTCCATTCCATTCCGTTCGCGTTGATACCATTCCATTCCACTCCATTGCATTCTGGTTGATTCCATTCCATTCCATTCCATTCCATTCCATTCCATTCCATTCCATTCCTTTCTGGACGGTTCCATTCCATTCCTTTCCATTCCATTCCATTTCGTTCCATTCCATTCCTTTCGGGTTGATTCCATTCCATTCCTTTCCATTCCATTCACTTCCATTCCATTCCATTCCATTCGGGTTGAATCCGTCCCATCCCATTCCATTCCATTCCATTCCACTCCATTCCAGTCAGGTTGATTCCATGCCATTCCATTCCATTCCATTCGGTTGGATACCACTCCATTCCATTCTAATCCCTTCCATTCCATTCCATTCCATTCCATTCCATTCCATTTCATTCGGGTTGATTCCATTCCATTCCATTCCATTCCATTCCATTCCATTCTGATTGATTCCATTCCATTCCAATCCATTCAAATCCATTCCATTCGGGTTGATTCCATTCCATTCCATTCCACTCCTTTCGGGTTGATTCCATTCCATTTCATTCCATTCCATCCCATTCCATTCCATTCCATTCCATTCCATTCCATTCCACTCCATTCCAGTCAGCTTGATTTCACTCCTTTGCACTCCATTCCACTACATTCCATGCCATTCCGTACCATTCTGGTTGATTCCATCCCATTCCATTCCATTCCATTCCATTCCGATTGATTCCATTCCATTCCATTCCATTCCATTCCATTCCATTCCATTCGTGGTTATTCCATTCCCTTCCATTTCTTCCATTCCATTGCATTCCATTCCATTCCATTCAGGTTCATTCCATTCCATTCCATTCCATTTGGGTTGATTCAATATCCTTCCATTCCATTCCATTCTATTCCATTCCAATACACTCGGGTTGATTCCATACGCTTCCATTGCATTCCATTTCACTGCATTCGGGTGGATTCCATTACATCCCATTCTATTCCGTTCCATTCCATTCCATTCCATTCCATTCAATTCGGGTTGATTCCATTCCATTCCATTATATTCCATTACACTCGGGTTGATTCCGTTCCATTCCATTCCTCTCCATTGCATTCCATTCCACTCCATTCCATTCCATTCCATTCCATTCCGGTTGGTTCCATATCCTTCCCTGACATTCCATTCCATTGCATTCCAATCCATTCGTGTTGATTCCATACGATTCCATTCCATTCCATTCGGGTTGATTCCATGCCATTCCATTCCATTCCTTTCCTTTCCATTCCATTCCATTCCATTCGCTTTTATACCATTCCATTCCATTCCATTCCAATCCGTTCCTTTCCATTCCATTCGGGTTGATTCCATTCCTTTCCATTCCATTCCATTCCATTGCATTCCATTCCATTCCATTCCTTTCTGGTTGATTCCCTTCCATTACATTCCATACCATTCCATTCAATTCCATTCCATTCCATTCCATTCCATTCCATTCCATTCTTGTTGATTCAAATCCATTCCTTTCCATTCCATTCAATTCCGTTCCATTACATTCCGTTCGGGTTGATTGCATTCATTTCCACTCCATTGCATTCCATTCCATTCCATGCCATTTCCTTTCATTCCATTCCATTCCATTCAATTCCTTTCGTGTTGATTCCATTCCATTCCATTCCATTCCATTCCATTCCATTCCATTCTGGTTGATTCCATTCCATTCTATTCCATTCAAATCCATTCCATTCGGGTTGATTTCATTCCATTCCATTCCAATCCATTCGGGTTGATTCCATTCCATTTCATTCCATTCCATCCCATTCCATTCCATTTCATTCCACTCCATTCCAGTCAGGTTGATTCCATTCCATTGCACTACATTCCACTCCAATCCATGCCATTCCATACAATTCGTGTTGATTCCATACCATTCCTTTCCATTCCATTCCATTCCATTCATTCCATTCCATTCCATTCCGTTTGATTTCATTCCATTCCATTCCTTTCCATTGCATTCCATTCCATTCGTGGTGATTCAATTCCCTTCCATTTCTTCCATTCCATTGCATTCCCTTCCATTCCTTTCGGGTTGATTCCATTCCATTCCATTCCATTTGGGTTGATTCCATATCCTTCCCTTCCATTCCATTCCATTCCATTCCAACACTCGGGTTGATTCCATACGCTTCCATTGCATTCCATTCCATTCCATTCTTGTGTATTCCTTTCCATCCCATTCTATTCCATTCCATTCCATTCCATTCCATTTCATTCCATTCCATTCGCGTTAATACCAATCCATTCCATTCCATTCCATTCCATTTCATTCCATTCGGGTTGATTCCATTTCACTCCATTCAGTTCCATTCCATTCCATTCCATGCCATTCCAATCCATTACGTTCGATTCCATTCGGGTTGATTCCATTCCATTCCATTCCATTCCATTACGTTCAGGTTGATTCCATTCCATTCAATTCCACTCCATGGCATTCCATTCCATTCCATTCCATTCCACTCAATTCCATTCCATTCCACTACATTCCATTCCATTCCATTCCATTCCATTCCATTCGGGTTGATTCCACCCCATCCCATTAGATCCCATTCCATTCCATTGCATTCGGGTTGATTCCATTCCACTCCATTCCTTTCCATTCCATTCAATTCCGTTCCATTCCATTCCATTCCGGTTGATTACATTCCCTTCCACTCCATTGCATTCCATTCCATTCCATTCCATTCCATTCGGGTTGATTCCATTCCATTCCATTCCATTCCATTCCATTCCATTCCCTTCCCGTTGATTCCATTCCCTTGCGTTCCATTCCATTCCATTCCGTTAGGGTTGATTATATCCTATTGCATTCCATTTCTTTTCATTCCACTCCATTCCAGTCAGGTTGATTCCATTCCGTTCCATTATATTCCATTCCATTCCATTCGATACCATTCCATTCCATTTCATTCCAATCGGTTTGATTCCATTCCATTCCATTCCACTCCATTCCATTCCATTCCATTCCATTCCATTCGGGTTGATTCCATTCCATTCGGGTTTATTCCATTCCCTTCCATTCCTTCCATTCCATTGCATTCCATTCCATTTTATTCGGGTTGATTCCATTCCATTCCATTCCATTCCATTCCATTCCATTCCATTCCATTCGGGTTGATTCCATATCCTTCCTTTCCATTCCATTGCATTCCATTGCAATCCATTCGGGTTGATTCCATACTCTTGCATTGCATTGCATTCCATTCAATTCGGGTTGATTCCATTCCATTCCATTCCATTCCATTCCATTCCATTCCTTTCCAGTCCATTCCATTCCATTCCATTCTGGTTGATTGCATTCCATACCATTCCATTCCATTCCATTCGGGTTGATTCCTTATCCTTTCCTTCCATTCCATTCCAATCCATTCGGGTTGATTCCATACGTTTCCATTCCATTCCATTCCATTCCATTCCGTTCGCGTTGATACCATTCCATTCCACTCCATTGCATTCTGGTTGATTCCATTCCATTCCATTCCATTCCATTCCATTCCATTCCTTTCTGGACGGTTCCATTCCATTCCTTTCCATTCCATTCCATTTCGTTCCATTCCATTCCTTTCGGGTTGATTCCATTCCATTCCTTTCCATTCCATTCACTTCCATTCCATTCCATTCCATTCGGGTTGAATCCGTCCCATCCCATTCCATTCCATTCCATTCCACTCCATTCCAGTCAGGTTGATTCCATTCCATTCCATTCCATTCCATTCGGGTGGATGCCACTCCATTCCATTCTAATCCCTTCCATTCCATTCCATTCCATTCCATTCCAGTCCATTTCATTCGGGTTGATTCCATTCCATTCGATTCCATTCCATTCCATTCTGATTGATTCCATTCCATTCCAATCCATTCAAATCCATTCCATTCGGGTTGATTCCATTCCATTCCATTCCACTCCTTTCGGGTTGATTCCATTCCATTTCATTCCATTCCATCCCATTCCATTCCATTCCATTCCATTCCATTCCAATCCACTCCATTCCAGTCAGCTTGATTTCACTCCTTTGCACTCCATTCCACTACATTCCATGCCATTCCGTACCATTCTGGTTGATTCCATCCCATTCCATTCCATTCCATTCCATTCCGATTGATTCCATTCCATTCCATTCCATTCCATTCCATTCCATTCCATTCCATTCGTGGTTATTCCCTTCCCTTCAATTTCTTCCATTCCATTGCATTCCATTCCATTCCATTCCATTTGGGTTGATTCAATATCCTTCCATTCCATTCCATTCTATTCCATTCCAATACACTCGGGTTGATTCCATACGCTTCCATTGCATTCCATTTCATTGCATTCGGGTGGATTCCATTCCATCCCATTCTATTCCGTTCCATTCCATTCCATTCCATTCGGGTTGATTCCATTCCATTCCATTCAGTTCCATTCCATTCCATTCCTTGCCATTCCAATCCATTACGTTCGATTCCATTCGGGTTGATTCCATTCCATTCCATTATATTCCATTACACTCGGGTTGATTCCATTCCATTCCATTCCTCTCCATTGCATTCCATTCCACTCCATTCCATTCCATTCCATTCCATTCCGGTTGATTCCATATCCTTCCCTGACATTGCATTCCATTCCATTCCAATCCATTCGTGTTGATTCCATACGATTCCATTCCATTCCATTCCATTCCATTCGGGTTGATTCCATCCCATTCCATTCCATTCCATTCCATTCCATTCGCTTTTATACCATGCCATTCCATTCCATTCCAATCCATTCCTTTCCATTCCATTCGGGTTGATTCCATGCCATTCCATTCCATTCGATTCCGTTCCATTCCATTCCATTCCATTCGCGTTCATACCATGCCATTCCATTCCATTCCATTCCTTTCCTTTCCATTCCATTCGGGTTGATTCCATTCCTTTCCATTCCTTTCCATTCCATTCCATTCCATTGCATTCCATTCCATTCCATTCGTTTCTGGTTGATTCCCTTCCATTCCATTACATACCATTCCATTCCATTCCATTCCACTCGTGTTGATTCCATTCCATTCCTTTCCATTGCATTCAATTCCGTTCCATTACATTCCGTTCGGGTTGATTGCATTCCTTTCCACTCCAATGCATTCCATTCCATTCCATTCCATTCCATTCCATTCCATTTGGGTTGATTCCATTCCATTCCATTCCATTCCATTCCATTCCATTCCATTCTGGTTGATTCCATTCCATTCCATTCCATTCAAATCCATTCCAATCGGGTTGATTCCATTCCATTCCATTCCAATCCATTCGGTTTGATTCCATTCCATTTCATTCCATTCCATCCCATTCCATTCCATTCCATTCCACTCCATTCCAGTCAGGTTGATTACACTCCATTGCACTCCTTTCAACTCCATTCCATGCCATTCCATACCATTCGTGTTGATTCCATCCCATTCTTTCCATTCCATTCCATTCCATTCATTCCATTCCATTCCATTCCATTCCGTTTGATTTCATTCCATTCCATTCTTTCCATTCCATTCCATTCCATTCGTGGTGATTCAATTCCCTTCCATTTCTTCCTTTCCATTGCATTCCCTTCCATTCCATTCGGGTTGATTCCATTCCTTTCCATTCCATTCCATTCGTTTCTGGTTGATTCCCTTCCAATCCATTCCATTCCATTCCATTTCATTCCATTCCATTCCATTCGGGTTTCTTCCATTCCATTCCATTCCAATCCATTCCATTGCATTCCTTTCTATTCCATTCGGGTTGATACCAGTCCATTCTATTCCATTCCATTCCATTCCATTCTATTCCATTCCAGTCCATTCCATTCCATTCCATACGGGTTGATTCCATTCCATTCCATTCCATTCCATTCCAGTTGATTGTATTCCCTTTGATTCCTTTGTGTTCCATTCCATTCAATTCCATTAGTGTTGATTGCATTCCATTCCATTCCATTCTATTCCTTTCCATTCCATTCCATTCCATTCCATTCCATTCGGGTTGATTCCATAACCTTCCCTTCCATTCCATTCCCTTCCATTCCATTCGAGTTGATACCATTAAATTCCATTCCGTTCCATTCCCTTCCATTCCAATCCATTCCATTCCGGTTGATTCCATTCCCTTCCATTCCTTTCCATTCCATTCCATTCCATTCCATTCCATTCCATTCCAGTCCCTTCCATTCCATTCCTATCCTTGCTGGTTGATTGTATTCCATTCCATTCCATTCCATTCCATTCGGGTTGATTCCATTCCATTCCTTTCCATACCATTCAATTCCGTTCCATTCCATTAAATGCGGGTTGATTCCATTCCATTCGATTCCATTCCATTCCATTCCATTCCATTCGGTTTGATTCCATTCCATTCCACTCCGTTGCATTCCATTCCATTAGTGTTGATACAATTCCATTCCATTGCATTAGATTCCATTCCATTCGGGTTGATTCCGTTCCATTCTATTCCATTCCATTCCATACGCGTTGATTCCATTCCATTCCATTCCGTTCCTTTCCAGTTGATTGTAATCCCTTCGATTCCATTGCATTCCATTCCATTCTATTCCATTAGTGTTGATTGCATTCCATTCCATTCCATTATATTCCATGCCATTCCATTCCATTCCATTCCATTCCATTCGGGTTGATTCCATAACCTTCCCTTCCATTCCATTCCCTTCCATTCCATTCGAATTGATACCATTAAATTCCATTCCGTTCCATTCCCTTCCATTCCAATCCATTCCGTTCCAGTTGATTCCATTCCCTTCCATTCCTTTCCATTCCATTCCATTCCATTCCATTCCAGTCCCTTCCATTCCATTCCTGTCCTTGCTGGTTGATTGTATTCCATTCCATTCCATTCGGGTTGATTCCATTCCATTCCTTTCCATACCGTTCAATTCCGTTCCATTCCATTCCATTCGGGTTGATTCCATTCCATTCGATTCCATTCCATTCCATTCCATTCCATTCGGTTTGATTCCATTCCATTCCACTCCGTTGCATTCCATTCCATTAGTGTTGATACAATTCCATTCCATTGCATTAGATTCCATTCCATTCGGGTTGATTCCGTTCCATTCCATTCCATTCAATTCCATACGGGTTGATTCCATTCCATTCCATTCCATTCCTTTCCAGTTGATTGTAATCCCTTCGATTCCATTGCATTCCATTCCATTCTATTCCATTAGTGTTGATTGCATTCCATTCCATTCCATTCAATCCCATTCCATTCCATTCCATTCCATTCCATTCCATTCGGGTTGATTACATAACCTTCCCTTCCATTCCATTCCCTTCCATTCCATTCGAGTTGATAGCATTAAATTCCATTCCGTTCCATTCCCTTCCATTCCAATCCATTCCATGCCGGTTGATTCCATTCCCTTCCATTCCTTTCCATTCCCTTCCATTCCATTCCATTCCCGTCCCTTCCATTCCATTCCTGTCCTTGCTGGTTGATTATATTCCATTCCATTCCATTCCATTCCATTCGGGTTGATTCCATTCCATTCCTTTCCATACCGTTCAATTCCGTTCCATTCCATTCCATTCGGGCTGATTCCATTCCATTCGATTCCATTCCATTCCATTCCATTCCATTCGGTTTGATTCCATTCCATTCCACTCCGTTGCATTCCATTCCATTAGTGTTGATACAATTCCATTCCATAGCATTAGATTCCATTCCATTCGGTTGATTCCATTCCATTCCATTCCATTGCATTCCATTCCATTCCATTCGGGTTGATTCCATTCCATTCCATTCCATTCCATTCCAATCCATTCGGGTTGATTCCATCCGCTTCCATTCCATTCCACTCAATGCCATTCCATTCTGGTTGATTCCATTCCCTTCCATTCCTTGCATTCCATTGCATTCCATTCCATTTTATTCGGGTTGATTCCATTCCATTCCATTAAATTCCATTCCATTCCATTCCATTCCATTCCATTCGGGTTGATTCCATTCCATTCCCGTGCATTCCATTCCATTCCATTCGCGTTGATACCATTCCCTTCCATTCCATTTCATGCCATTCCATACCATTATATTCGGTTTGATTCCATTCCATTACATTACATTCGGGTTGATTCCATTCCATTGCATTCCATTCCATTCCATTCCATTCCATTACATGCCATTCCTATCCATTACATTCGATTCCATTCAGGTTGATTCCATTCCATTCCATTCCACTCCATTGCATTCCATTCCACTCCATTCCATTCCATTCCATTCCATTCCATTCTGGTGGATTCCATTCCATTCCTTTCCATTCCGTTCCATGCCACTCCATTCCAGTCAAGTTGATTCCATTCCAATCCACTGCATTGCATTCCATTCCATTCTATTCCATTCCATTAGGGTTTATTTCATTCCATTCCATTCCATTGCATTCCACTCCATTCCATTCCATTCCATTTCATACCATTCTGGTAGATTCCATTCCATTCAATTCCATTGCATTCCATTCCATTCCATTCCATTCCGTTCCATTCCATTCCATTCCATTGCATTCCATTCCATTCCATTGCATTCCATTCCATTCCATTCCATTCCATTCCATTCCATTGCATTCCATTCCATTTCATTCCATTCCATTCCATTCCATTCCATTCCATTGCATTCCATTCCATTCCATTCCTTTCTGGATGATTCCATTCCATTCCATTCCATTCCATTTATTTCCATTCCATTCCAATCCATTCGTGTTGATTCCATCCAAATACATTCCATTTCATTCCATTCCACTCCATTCCAGTCAGATTGATTCCAATCCATTCCATTCCATTCCATTCCATTCCATTCGCGTTAATAACGTTCCATTCCATTCCATTACACTTCATTCCATTCGGGTTGATTATATTCCATCCCATTCCATTCCATTGCATTCCATTCCATTCCCCTCCATTCCAGTCAGGTTGAATCCATTCCATTCCATTCCATTCCATTCCATTCCAATCCAATCCATTCAATTCGAGTTGATTCCATTCCATTTCATTGCATTCCATTCCATTCCATTCCATTCCATTCCATTCCATTCCTATCCATTCCATTCCTTTGCATTCCATTCCATGCGACTCCATTCCATTCCATTCCATACTATTCTGTTTGACTCCATCCCATTCCATTCCATTCCATTCCATTCGATTCCATTCCATTCCATTTCATTCCAATCGGTTTGATTCCATTCCATTCCATTCCATTCCATTCCATTCCATTCCATTCCATTCGGGTTGATTCCATTCCATTCGGGTTTATTCCATTCCCTTCCATTCCTTCCATTCCATTGCATTCCATTCCATTTTATTCGGGTTGATTCCATTCCATTCCATTCCATTCCATTCCATTCCATTCCATTCCATTCCATTCGGGTTGATTCCATATCCTTCCTTTCCATTCCATTGCATTCCATTGCAATCCATTCGGGTTGATTCCATACTCTTGCATTGCATTGCATTCCATTCAATTCGGGTTGATTCCATTCCATTCCATTCCATTCCATTCCATTCCATTCCTTTCCAGTCCATTCCATTCCATTCCAATCTGGTTGATTGCATTCCATACCATTCCATTCCATTCCATTCGGGTTGATTCCTTATCCTTTCCTTCCATTCCATTCCAATCTATTCGGGTTGATTCCATACGTTTCCGTAACATTCCATTCCATTCCATTCCGTTCGCGTTGATACCATTCCATTCCACTCCATTGCATTCTGGTTGATTCCATTCCATTCCATTCCATTCCATTCCATTCCTTTCTGGACGGTTCCATTCCATTCCTTTCCATTCCATTCCATTTCGTTCCATTCCATTCCTTTCGGGTTGATTCCATTCCATTCCTTTCCATTCCATTCACTTCCATTCCATTCCATTCCATTCGGGTTGAATCCGTCCCATCCCATTCCATTCCATTCCATTCCACTCCATTCCAGTCAGGTTGATTCCATGCCATTCCATTCCATTCCATTCGGTTGGATACCACTCCATTCCATTCTAATCCCTTCCATTCCATTCCATTCCATTCCATTCCATTCCATTCCATTTCATTCGGGTTGATTCCATTCCATTCCATTCCATTCCATTCCATTCCATTCTGATTGATTCCATTCCATTCCAATCCATTCAAATCCATTCCATTCGGGTTGATTCCATTCCATTCCATTCCACTCCTTTCGGGTTGATTCCATTCCATTTCATTCCATTCCATCCCATTCCATTCCATTCCATTCCATTCCATTCCATTCCACTCCATTCCAGTCAGCTTGATTTCACTCCTTTGCACTCCATTCCACTACATTCCATGCCATTCCGTACCATTCTGGTTGATTCCATCCCATTCCATTCCATTCCATTCCATTCCGATTGATTCCATTCCATTCCATTCCATTCCATTCCATTCCATTCGTGGTTATTCCATTCCCTTCCATTTCTTCCATTCCATTGCATTCCATTCCATTCCATTCAGGTTCATTCCATTCCATTCCATTCCATTTGGGTTGATTCAATATCCTTCCATTCCATTCCATTCTATTCCATTCCAATACACTCGGGTTGATTCCATACGCTTCCATTGCATTCCATTTCACTGCATTCGGGTGGATTCCATTACATCCCATTCTATTCCGTTCCATTCCATTCCATTCCATTCCATTCAATTCGGGTTGATTCCATTCCATTCCATTATATTCCATTACACTCGGGTTGATTCCGTTCCATTCCATTCCTCTCCATTGCATTCCATTCCACTCCATTCCATTCCATTCCATTCCATTCCGGTTGGTTCCATATCCTTCCCTGACATTCCATTCCATTGCATTCCAATCCATTCGTGTTGATTCCATACGATTCCATTCCATTCCATTCGGGTTGATTCCATGCCATTCCATTCCATTCCTTTCCTTTCCATTCCATTCCATTCCATTCGCTTTTATACCATTCCATTCCATTCCATTCCAATCCGTTCCTTTCCATTCCATTCGGGTTGATTCCATTCCTTTCCATTCCATTCCATTCCATTGCATTCCATTCCATTCCATTCCTTTCTGGTTGATTCCCTTCCATTACATTCCATACCATTCCATTCAATTCCATTCCATTCCATTCCATTCCATTCCATTCCATTCTTGTTGATTCAAATCCATTCCTTTCCATTCCATTCAATTCCGTTCCATTACATTCCGTTCGGGTTGATTGCATTCATTTCCACTCCATTGCATTCCATTCCATTCCATGCCATTTCCTTTCATTCCATTCCATTCCATTCAATTCCTTTCGTGTTGATTCCATTCCATTCCATTCCATTCCATTCCATTCCATTCCATTCTGGTTGATTCCATTCCATTCTATTCCATTCAAATCCATTCCATTCGGGTTGATTTCATTCCATTCCATTCCAATCCATTCGGGTTGATTCCATTCCATTTCATTCCATTCCATCCCATTCCATTCCATTTCATTCCACTCCATTCCAGTCAGGTTGATTCCATTCCATTGCACTCCATTCCACTCCAATCCATGCCATTCCATACAATTCGTGTTGATTCCATACCATTCCTTTCCATTCCATTCCATTCCATTCATTCCATTCCATTCCATTCCGTTTGATTTCATTCCATTCCATTCCTTTCCATTGCATTCCATTCCATTCGTGGTGATTCAATTCCCTTCCATTTCTTCCATTCCATTGCATTCCCTTCCATTCCTTTCGGGTTGATTCCATTCCATTCCATTCCATTTGGGTTGATTCCATATCCTTCCCTTCCATTCCATTCCATTCCATTCCAACACTCGGGTTGATTCCATACGCTTCCATTGCATTCCATTCCATTCCATTCTTGTGTATTCCTTTCCATCCCATTCTATTCCATTCCATTCCATTCCATTCCATTTCATTCCATTCCATTCGCGTTAATACCAATCCATTCCATTCCATTCCATTCCATTTCATTCCATTCGGGTTGATTCCATTTCACTCCATTCAGTTCCATTCCATTCCATTCCTTGCCATTCCAATCCATTACGTTCGATTCCATTCGGGTTGATTCCATTCCATTCCATTCCATTCCATTACGTTCAGGTTGATTCCATTCCATTCAATTCCACTCCATGGCATTCCATTCCATTCCATTCCATTCCACTCAATTCCATTCCATTCCACTACATTCCATTCCATTCCATTCCATTCCATTCCATTCGGGTTGATTCCACCCCATCCCATTAGATCCCATTCCATTCCATTGCATTCGGGTTGATTCCATTCCACTCCATTCCTTTCCATTCCATTCAATTCCGTTCCATTCCATTCCATTCCGGTTGATTACATTCCCTTCCACTCCATTGCATTCCATTCCATTCCATTCCATTCCATTCGGGTTGATTCCATTCCATTCCATTCCATTCCATTCCATTCCATTCCATTCCATTCCCTTCCCGTTGATTCCATTCCCTTGCGTTCCATTCCATTCCATTCCGTTAGGGTTGATTATATCCTATTGCATTCCATTTCTTTTCATTCCACTCCATTCCAGTCAGGTTGATTCCATTCCGTTCCATTATATTCCATTCCATTCCATTCGATACCATTCCATTCCATTTCATTCCAATCGGTTTGATTCCATTCCATTCCATTCCATTCCATTCCATTCCATTCCATTCGGGTTGATTCCATTCCATTCGGGTTTATTCCATTCCCTTCCATTCCTTCCATTCCATTGCATTCCATTCCATTTTATTCGGGTTGATTCCATTCCATTCCATTCCATTCCATTCCATTCCATTCCATTCCATTCCATTCGGGTTGATTCCATATCCTTCCTTTCCATTCCATTGCATTCCATTGCAATCCATTCGGGTTGATTCCATACTCTTGCATTGCATTGCATTCCATTCAATTCGGGTTGATTCCATTCCATTCCATTCCATTCCATTCCATTCCATTCCATTCCATTCCATTCCTTTCCAGTCCATTCCATTCCATTCCATTCTGGTTGATTGCATTCCATACCATTCCATTCCATTCCATTCGGGTTGATTCCTTATCCTTTCCTTCCATTCCATTCCAATCCATTCGGGTTGATTCCATACGTTTCCATTCCATTCCATTCCATTCCATTCCGTTCGCGTTGATACCATTCCATTCCACTCCATTGCATTCTGGTTGATTCCATTCCATTCCATTCCATTCCATTCCATTCCATTCCTTTCTGGACGGTTCCATTCCATTCCTTTCCATTCCATTCCATTTCGTTCCATTCCATTCCTTTCGGGTTGATTCCATTCCATTCCTTTCCATTCCATTCACTTCCATTCCATTCCATTCCATTCGGGTTGAATCCGTCCCATCCCATTCCATTCCATTCCATTCCACTCCATTCCAGTCAGGTTGATTCCATTCCATTCCATTCCATTCCATTCGGGTGGATACCACTCCATTCCATTCTAATCCCTTCCATTCCATTCCATTCCATTCCATTCCAGTCCATTTCATTCGGGTTGATTCCATTCCATTCGATTCCATTCCATTCCATTCTGATTGATTCCATTCCATTCCAATCCATTCAAATCCATTCCATTCGGGTTGATTCCATTCCATTCCATTCCACTCCTTTCGGGTTGATTCCATTTCATTTCATTCCATTCCATCCCATTCCATTCCATTCCATTCCATTCCATTCCATTCCATTCCACTCCATTCCAGTCAGCTTGATTTCACTCCTTTGCACTCCATTCCACTACATTCCATGCCATTCCGTACCATTCTGGTTGATTCCATCCCATTCCATTCCATTCCATTCCATTCCGATTGATTCCATTCCATTCCATTCCATTCCATTCCATTCCATTCCATTCCATTCCATTCGTGGTTATTCCCTTCCCTTCAATTTCTTCCATTCCATTGCATTCCATTCCATTCCATTCCATTTGGGTTGATTCAATATCCTTCCATTCCATTCCATTCTATTCCATTCCAATACACTCGGGTTGATTCCATACGCTTCCATTGCATTCCATTTCATTGCATTCGGGTGGATTCCATTCCATCCCATTCTATTCCGTTCCATTCCATTCCATTCCATTCCATTCCATTCGGGTTGATTCCATTCCATTCCATTCAGTTCCATTCCATTCCATTCCTTGCCATTCCAATCCATTACGTTCGATTCCATTCGGGTTGATTCCATTCCATTCCATTATATTCCATTACACTCGGGTTGATTCCATTCCATTCCATTCCTCTCCATTGCATTCCATTCCACTCCATTCCATTCCATTCCATTCCATTCCGGTTGATTCCATATCCTTCCCTGACATTGCATTCCATTCCATTCCAATCCATTCGTGTTGATTCCATACGATTCCATTCCATTCCATTCCATTCCATTCGGGTTGATTCCATGCCATTCCATTCCATTCCATTCCATTCCATTCCATTCCATTCCATTCGCTTTTATACCATGCCATTCCCTTCCATTCCAATCCATTCCTTTCCATTCCATTCGGGTTGATTCCATGCCATTCCATTCCATTCGATTCCGTTCCATTCCATTCCATTCGCGTTCATACCATGCCATTCCATTCCATTCCATTCCATTCCTTTCCATTCCATTCGGGTTGATTCCATTCCTTTCCATTCCTTTCCATTCCATTCCATTCCATTGCATTCCATTCCATTCCATTCGTTTCTGGTTGATTCCCTTCCATTCCATTACATACCATTCCATTCCATTCCATTCCACTCGTGTTGATTCCATTCCATTCCTTTCCATTGCATTCAATTCCGTTCCATTACATTCCGTTCGGGTTGATTGCATTCCTTTCCACTCCAATGCATTCCATTGCATTCCATTCCATTCCATTCCATTCCATTTGGGTTGATTCCATTCCATTCCATTCCATTCCATTCCATTCCATTCTGGTTGATTCCATTCCATTCCATTCCATTCAAATCCATTCCAATCGGGTTGATTCCATTCCATTCCATTCCAATCCATTCGGTTTGATTCCATTCAATTTCATTCCATTCCATCCCATTCCATTCCATTCCATTCCACTCCATTCCAGTCAGGTTGATTACACTCCATTGCACTCCTTTCAACTCCATTCCATGCCATTCCATACCATTCGTGTTGATTCCATCCCATTCTTTCCATTCCATTCCATTCCATTCATTCCATTCCATTCCATTCCATTCCGTTTGATTTCATTCCATTCCATTCTTTCCATTCCATTCCATTCCATTCGTGGTGATTCAATTCCCTTCCATTTCTTCCTTTCCATTGCATTCCCTTCCATTCCATTCGGGTTGATTCCATTCCTTTCCATTCCATTCCATTCGTTTCTGGTTGATTCCCTTCCAATCCATTCCATTCCATTCCATTTCATTCCATTCCATTCCATTCGGGTTTCTTCCATTCCATTCCATTCCAATCCATTCCATTGCATTCCTTTCTATTCCATTCGGGTTGATACCAGTCCATTCTATTCCATTCCATTCCATTCCATTCCATTCCAGTCCATTCCATTCCATTCCATACGGGTTGATTCCATTCCATTCCATTCCATTCCATTCCAGTTGATTGTATTCCCTTTGATTCCTTTGTGTTCCATTCCATTCAATTCCATTAGTGTTGATTGCATTCCATTCCATTCCATTCTATTCCTTTCCATTCCATTCCATTCCATTCCATTCCATTCGGGTTGATTCCATAACCTTCCCTTCCATTCCATTCCCTTCCATTCCATTCGAGTTGATACCATTAAATTCCATTCCGTTCCATTCCCTTCCATTCCAATCCATTCCATTCCGGTTGATTCCATTCCCTTCCATTCCTTTCCATTCCATTCCATTCCATTCCATTCCATTCCATTCCAGTCCCTTCCATTCCATTCCTATCCTTGCTGGTTGATTGTATTCCATTCCATTCCATTCCATTCCATTCGGGTTGATTCCATTCCATTCCTTTCCATACCATTCAATTCCGTTCCATTCCATTAAATGCGGGTTGATTCCATTCCATTCGATTCCATTCCATTCCATTCCATTCCATTCGGTTTGATTCCATTCCATTCCACTCCGTTGCATTCCATTCCATTAGTGTTGATACAATTCCATTCCATTGCATTAGATTCCATTCCATTCGGGTTGATTCCGTTCCATTCTATTCCATTCCATTCCATACGCGTTGATTCCATTCCATTCCATTCCGTTCCTTTCCAGTTGATTGTAATCCCTTCGATTCCATTGCATTCCATTCCATTCTATTCCATTAGTGTTGATTGCATTCCATTCCATTCCATTATATTCCATGCCATTCCATTCCATTCCATTCCATTCCATTCGGGTTGATTCCATAACCTTCCCTTCCATTCCATTCCCTTCCATTCCATTCGAATTGATACCATTAAATTCCATTCCGTTCCATTCCCTTCCATTCCAATCCATTCCGTTCCAGTTGATTCCATTCCCTTCCATTCCTTTCCATTCCATTCCATTCCATTCCATTCCAGTCCCTTCCATTCCATTCCTGTCCTTGCTGGTTGATTGTATTCCATTCCATTCCATTCGGGTTGATTCCATTCCATTCCTTTCCATACCGTTCAATTCCGTTCCATTCCATTCCATTCGAGTTGATTCCATTCCATTCGATTCCATTCCATTCCATTCCATTCCATTCGGTTTGATTCCATTCCATTCCACTCCGTTGCATTCCATTCCATTAGTGTTGATACAATTCCATTCCATTGCATTAGATTCCATTCCATTCGATTTGATTCCGTTCCATTCCATTCCATTCAATTCCATACGGGTTGATTCCATTCCATTCCATTCCATTCCTTTCCAGTTGATTGTAATCCCTTCGATTCCATTGCATTCCATTCCATTCTATTCCATTAGTGTTGATTGCATTCCATTCCATTCCATTCAATCCCATTCCATTCCATTCCATTCCATTCCATTCCATTCGGGTTGATTACATAACCTTCCCTTCCATTCCATTCCCTTCCATTCCATTCGAGTTGATAGCATTAAATTCCATTCCGTTCCATTCCCTTCCATTCCAATCCATTCCATGCCGGTTGATTCCATTCCCTTCCATTCCTTTCCATTCCCTTCCATTCCATTCCATTCCCGTCCCTTCCATTCCATTCCTGTCCTTGCTGGTTGATTATATTCCATTCCATTCCATTCCATTCCATTCGGGTTGATTCCATTCCATTCCTTTCCATACCGTTCAATTCCGTTCCATTCCATTCCATTCGGGCTGATTCCATTCCATTCGATTCCATTCCATTCCATTCCATTCCATTCGGTTTGATTCCATTCCATTCCACTCCGTTGCATTCCATTCCATTAGTGTTGATACAATTCCATTCCATAGCATTAGATTCCATTCCATTCGGTTGATTCCATTCCATTCCATTCCATTGCATTCCATTCCATTCCATTCGGGTTGATTCCATTCCATTCCATTCCATTCCATTCCAATCCATTCGGGTTGATTCCATCCGCTTCCATTCCATTCCACTCAATGCCATTCCATTCTGGTTGATTCCATTCCCTTCCATTCCTTGCATTCCATTGCATTCCATTCCATTTTATTCGGGTTGATTCCATTCCATTCCATTAAATTCCATTCCATTCCATTCCATTCCATTCCATTCGGGTTGATTCCATTCCATTCCCGTGCATTCCATTCCATTCCATTCGCGTTGATACCATTCCCTTCCATTCCATTTCATGCCATTCCATACCATTATATTCGGTTTGATTCCATTCCATTACATTACATTCGGGTTGATTCCATTCCATTGCATTCCATTCCATTCCATTCCATTCCATTACATGCCATTCCTATCCATTACATTTGATTCCATTCAGGTTGATTCCATTCCATTCCATTCCACTCCATTGCATTCCATTCCACTCCATTCCATTCCATTCCATTCCATTCCATTCTGGTGGATTCCATTCCATTCCTTTCCATTCCGTTCCATGCCACTCCATTCCAGTCAAGTTGATTCCATTCCAATCCACTGCATTGCATTCCATTCCATTCTATTCCATTCCATTCGGGTTTATTTCATTCCATTCCATTCCATTGCATTCCACTCCATTCCATTCCATTCCATTTCATACCATTCTGGTAGATTCCATTCCATTCAATTCCATTGCATTCCATTCCATTCCATTCCATTCCGTTCCATTCCATTCCATTCCATTGCATTCCATTCCATTCCATTGCATTCCATTCCATTCCATTCCATTCCATTCCATTCCATTGCATTCCATTCCATTTCATTCCATTCCATTCCATTCCATTCCATTCCATTGCATTCCATTCCATTCCATTCCTTTCTGGATGATTCCATTCCATTCCATTCCATTCCATTTATTTCCATTCCATTCCAATCCATTCGTTTTGATTCCATCCAAATACATTCCATTTCATTCCATTCCACTCCATTCCAGTCAGGTTGATTCCAATCCATTCCATTCCATTCCATTCCATTCCATTCGCGTTAATAACGTTCCATTCCATTCCATTACACTTCATTCCATTCGGGTTGATTATATTCCATTCCATTCCATTCCATTCCCTTCCATTACATTCGGGTTTATTCCATTCCAATGCATTCCATTCCATTCCATTGCATTGCATTCTATTCCACTCCATTCCATTCCATTCCATTTCGGTAGATTGCATCCCATTCCATTCCTTTCCAATGCATTCCACTCCATACCATTCATGTTGATTCCATTCCATTCCTTTATTTTCCATTCCATTCCATTCCGGTTGATTCCATCCCATTCCATTCCTTTCCATTGTATTCCACTCCATTCCAGTCAGGTTGATTCCATTCCATTCCGTTCCAATCCATTCCATTCCATTCCATTCGAGTTAACTCAATTGCATTCCATTCCACTCCATTCCATTCCATTCCAATCCAATTCACTCCATTCCGGTTGATTCCATTCCATTCCTCTCCATACCATTCCAGTCCATAACATACGGGTTGATTCGATCCCATTCCATTCCATTCCATTCCATTCCATTTCATTCCATTCCATTCCATACGGGTTGATTACAATCCATTCTTTCCATTCCATTCCATTCCATTCCATTCCATTCCATTCCAGTAGATTCCATTCCCTTCTATTCCATTCCATTCCATTCCATTCCATCCCATTCCTTTCCATTCAATTCTATTCCATTCCATTCCATTACATTCGAGTGGATTCCAATCCATTTAATTCCATTCCATTCCATTCCATTCCAATCCATTCGGTTTGATTCACTACGCTTCCATTCCATTCAATTCCATTCCACTCGTGTTGATTCCATTCCATTCCTCTCCATTCCATTACATTCGGGTTGATTCCATTCCATTCCATTCCACTGCATTGCATCCCATTCCACTCCATTCCCTTCCATTCCATTCCATTCCATTCCATTCCATTGGGGTTGATTCCATCCCATTCCATTCCATTGCATTCCATTCCATTCCCCTCCATTCCAGTCAGGTTGAATTCATTCCATTCCATTCCATTCCATTCCATTCCATTCCAATCCAATCCATTCAATTCGAGTTGATTCCATTCCATTTCATTCCATTCCATTCCATTCCATTCCATTCCATTCCTATCCATTCCATTCCTTTGCATTCCATTCCATGCGACTCCATTCCATTCCATTCCATACTATTCTGTTTGACTCCATCCCATTCCATTCCATTCCATTCCATTCGATTCCATTCCATTCCATTTCATTCCAATCGGTTTGATTCCAATCCATTCCATTCCATTCCATTCCATTCCATTCCATTCGGGTTGATTCCATTCCATTCGGGTTTATTCCATTCCCTTCCATTCCTTCCATTCCATTGCATTCCATTCCATTTTATTCGGGTTGATTCCATTCCATTCCATTCCATTCCATTCCATTCCATTCCATTCGGGTTGATTCCATATCCTTCCTTTCCATTCCATTGCATTCCATTGCAATCCATTCGGGTTGATTCCATACTCTTGCATTGCATTGCATTCCATTCAATTCGGGTTGATTCCGTTCCATTCCATTCCATTCCATTCCATTCCAATCCATTCCTTTCCAGTCCATTCCATTCCATTCCATTCTGGTTGATTGCATTCCATACCATTCCATTCCATTCCATTCGGGTTGATTCCTTATCCTTTCCTTCTATTCCATTCCAATCTATTCGGGTTGATTCCATACGTTTCCGTTCCATTCCATTCCATTCCATTCCGTTCGCGTTGATACCATTCCATTCCACTCCATTGCATTCTGGTTGATTCCATTCCATTCCATTCCATTCCATTCCATTCCATTCCATTCCATTCCTTTCTGGACGGTTCCATTCCATTCCTTTCCATTCCATTCCATTTCGTTCCATTCCATTCCTTTCGGGTTGATTCCATTCTATTCCTTTCCATTCCATTCACTTCCATTCCATTCCATTCCATTCGGGTTGAATCCGTCCCATCCCATTCCATTCCATTCCATTCCACTCCATTCCAGTCAGGTTGATTCCATGCCATTCCATTCCATTCCATTCGGTTGGATACCACTCCATTCCATTCTAATCCCTTCCATTCCATTCCATTCCATTCCATTCCATTCCATTTCATTCGGGTTGATTCCATTCCATTCCATTCCATTCCATTCCATTCTGATTGATTCCATTCCATTCCAATCCATTCAAATCCATTCCATTCGGGTTGATTCCATTCCATTCCATTCCACTCCTTTCGGGTTGATTCCATTCCATTTCATTCCATTCCATCCCATTCCATTCCATTCCATTCCATTCCATTCCATTCCATTCCACTCCATTCCAGTCAGCTTGATTTCACTCCTTTGCACTCCATTCCACTACATTCCATGCCATTCCGTACCATTCTGGTTGATTCCATCCCATTCCATTCCATTCCATTCCATTCCGATTGATTCCATTCCATTCCATTCCATTCCATTCCATTCCATTCGTGGTTATTCCATTCCCTTCCATTTCTTCCATTCCATTGCATTCCATTCCATTCCATTCAGGTTCATTCCATTCCATTCCATTCCATTTGGGTTGATTCAATATCCTTCCATTCCATTCCATTCTATTCCATTCCAATACACTCGGGTTGATTCCATACGCTTCCATTGCATTCCATTTCACTGCATTCGGGTGGATTCCATTACATCCCATTCTATTCCGTTCCATTCCATTCCATTCCATTCCATTCAATTCGGGTTGATTCCATTCCATTCCATTATATTCCATTACACTCGGGTTGATTCCATTCCATTCCATTCCTCTCCATTGCATTCCATTCCACTCCATTCCATTCCATTCCATTCCATTCCTGTTGATTCCATATCCTTCCCTGACATTCCATTCCATTCCATTCCAATCCATTCGTGTTGATTCCATACGATTCCATTCCATTCCATTCCATTCCATTCGGGTTGATTCCATGCCATTCCATTCCATTCCATTCCATTCCATTCCATTCCATTCCATTCGCTTTTATACCATGCCATTCCATTCCATTCCAATCCATTCCTTTCCATTCCATTCGGGTTGATTCCATGCCATTCCATTCCATTCGATTCCGTTCCATTCCATTCCATTCCATTCGCGTTCATACCATGCCATTCCATTCCATTCCATTCCATTCCTTTCCATTCCATTCGGGTTGATTCCATTCCTTTGCATTCCTTTCCATTCCATTCCATTCCATTGCATTCCATTCCATTCCATTCGTTTCTGGTTGATTCCCTTCCATTCCATTACATACCATTCCATTCCATTCCATTCCACTCGTGTTGATTCCATTCCATTCCTTTCCATTGCATTCAATTCCGTTCCATTACATTCCGTTCAGGTTGATTGCATTCCTTTCCACTCCAATGCATTCCATTGCATTCCATTCCATTCCATTCCATTCCATTTGGGTTGATTCCATTCCATTCCATTCCATTCCATTCCATTCTGGTTGATTCCATTCCATTCCATTCCATTCAAATCCATTCCAATCGGGTTGATTCCATTCCATTCCATTCCAATCCATTCGGTTTGATTCCATTCCATTTCATTCCATTCCATCCCATTCCATTCAATTCCATTCCACTCCATTCCAGTCAGGTTGATTACACTCCATTGCACTCCTTTCAACTCCATTCCATGCCATTCCATACCATTCGTGTTGATTCCATCCCATTCTTTCCATTCCATTCCATTCCATTCATTCCATTCCATTCCATTCCATTCCGTTTGATTTCATTCCATTCCATTCTTTCCATTCCATTCCATTCCATTCGTGGTGATTCAATTCCCTTCCATTTCTTCCTTTCCATTGCATTCCCTTCCATTCCATTCGGGTTGATTCCATTCCTTTCCATTCCATTCCATTCTTTTCTGGTTGATTCCCTTCCAATCGATTCCATTCCATTCCATTTCATTCCATTCCATTCCATTCGGGTTGTTTCCATTCCATTCCTCCCATTCCATTCAATTCCATTCCATTACTTTCCGTTCGGGTTGATTGCATTCCTTTCGACTCCTTTGCACTCCATTCCATTCCATTCCATTCCATTCCATTTCATTCGAGTTGATTCCGTTCCATTCCATTCCATTCCATTCCATTCCATTCCATTCCATTCCATTCTGATTGATTCCATTCCATTCCAATCCATTCAAATCCATTCCATTCGAGTTGATTCCATTCCATTCCATTCCACTCCTTTCGGGTTGATTCCATTCCATTTCATTCCATTCCATCCCATTCCATTCCATTCCATTCCACTCCATTCCAGTCAGCTTGATTTCACTCCTTTGCACTCCATTCCACTACATTCCATGCCATTCCGTACCATTCGGGTTGATTCCATCCCATTCCATTCCATTCCATTCCATTCCGATTGATTTCATTCCATTCCATTCCATTCCATTCCATTCCATTCCATTCCATTCCATTCCATTCGTGGTTATTCCATTCCCTTCCATTTCTTCCATTCCATTGCATTCCATTCCATTCCATTCAGGTTCATTCCATTCCATTCCATTCCATTTGGGTTGATTCAATATCCCTCCATTCCATTCCATTCTATTCCATTCCAATACACTCGGGTGGATTCCATTCGCTTCCATTGCATTCCATTTCATTGCATTCGGGTGTATTCCATTCCATCCCATTCTATTCCGTTCCATTCCATTCCATTCCATTCCATTCCATTCCATTCCGTTCCGTTCGGGTTGATTCCATTCCATTCCATTCAGTTCCATTCCATTCCATTCCTTGCCATTCCAATCCATTACGTTCGATTCCATTCGGGTTGATTCCATTCCATTCCATTATATTCCACTACACTCGGGTTGATTCCGTTCCATTCCATTCCTCTCCGTTGCATTCCATTCCACTCCATTCCATTCCATTCCATTCCATTCCGGTTGGTTCCATATCCTTCCCTGACATTCCATTCCATTGCATTCCAATCCATTCGTGTTGATTCCATACGATTCCATTCCATTCCATTCCATTCCATTCGGGTTGATTCCATGCCACTCCACTCGATTCCTTTCCATTCCATTCCATTCGCTTTTATACCATGCCATTCCATTCCATTCCAATCCATTCCTTTCCATTCCATTCGGGTTGATTCCATTCCTTTCCATTCCATTCCATTCCATTGCATTCCATTCCATTCCATTCCTTTCTGGTTGATTCCCTTCCATTACATTCCATACCATTCCATTCAATTCCATTCCATTCCATTCCATTCCATTCCATTCTTGTTGATTCAAATCCATTCCTTTCCATTCCATTCAATTCCGTTCCATTACATTCCGTTCGGGTTGATTGCATTCATTTCCACTCCATTGCATTCCATTCCATTCCATGCCATTTCCTTTCATTCCATTCCATTCCATTCAATTCCTTTCGTGTTGATTCCATTCCATTCCATTCCATTCCATTCCATTCCATTCCATTCCATTCCATTCTGGTTGATTCCATTCCATTCTATTCCATTCAAATCCATTCCATTCGGGTTGATTTCATTCCATTCCATTCCAATCCATTCGGGTTGATTCCATTCCATTTCATTCCATTCCATCCCATTCCATTCCATTTCATTCCACTCCATTCCAGTCAGGTTGATTCCATTCCATTGCACTCCATTCCACTCCAATCCATGCCATTCCATACAATTCGTGTTGATTCCATACCATTCCTTTCTATTCCATTCCATTCCATTCATTCCATTCCATTCCATTCCGTTTGATTTCATTCCATTCCATTCCTTTCCATTGCATTCCATTCCATTCGTGGTGATTCAATTCCCTTCCATTTCTTCCATTCCATTGCATTCCCTTCCATTCCTTTCGGGTTGATTCCATTCCATTCCATTCCATTTGGGTTGATTCCATATCCTTCCCTTCCATTCCATTCCATTCCATTCCAACACTCGGGTTGATTCCATACGCTTCCATTGCATTCCATTCCATTCCATTCGGGTGTATTCCTTTCCATCCCATTCTATTCCATTCCATTCTATTTCATTCCATTCCATTCGCGTTAATACCAATCCAGTCCATTCCATTCCATTCCATTCCATTTCATTCCATTCGGGTTGATTCCATTCCACTCCATTCAGTTCCATTCCATTCCATTCCATTCCATTCCAATCCATTACGTTCGATTCCATTCGGGTTGATTCCATTCCATTCCATTCCATTCCATTACATTCAGGTTGATTCCATTCCATTCAATTCCACTCCATGGCATTCCATTCCATTCCATTCCATTCCACTCAATTCCATTCCATTCCACTACATTCCATTCCATTCCATTCCATTCCATTCCATTCGGGTTGATTCCACCCCATCCCATTAGATCCCATTCCATTCCATTGCATTCAGGTTGATTCCATTCCACTCCATTCCTTTCCATTCCATTCAATTCCGTTCCATTCCATTCCATTCCGGTTGATTACATTCCCTTCCACTCCATTGCATTCCATTCCATTCCATTCCATTCCATTCCATTCCATTCCATTCCATTCCATTCCATTCGGGTTGATTCCATTCCATTCCATTCCATTCCATTCCATTCCATTCCATTCCATTCCATTCCCGTTGATTCCATTCCCTTGCGTTCCATTCCATTCCATTCCGTTAGGGTTGATTATATCCTATTGCATTCCATTTCTTTTCATTCCACTCCATTCCAGTCAGGTTGATTCCATTCCGTTCCATTATATTCCATTCCATTCCATTCCATTCCATTCCATTCCATTCCTTTCGGGTTGATTTAAATCCATTCCATTCCATTCCACTCCATTCGGGTTGATTCCATTCCATTCCTCTCCATTCCATTCAATTCCATAACATTTGGGTTGATTCCATCTCATTCCATTCCATTCCATTCCATTCAAATCCATTCAATTCCATTCCATTCCATTCCAGTTGATTCCATTCCCTTCGATTCAATTCCATTCCATTCGATTCCATTCCATTCCATTCGATTCGTGTGGATTCCAATCCATTCTATTCCATTCAAATCCATTCCAATCCATTCCAATCCATTCAGGTTGATTCCCTTCGCTTCCATTCCATTCAGTTCCATTCCATTCGGGTTGATTCCATTCCATTCCATTACATTACATTACATTACATTACATTCGGTTTGATTCCATTCCATTCCATTCCATTCGCGTTGATTCCATTCCATTGCATTCCATTCCATTCCATTCCATTCCATTACATGCCATTCCTATCCATTACATTCGATTCCATTCAGGTTGATTCCATTCCATTCCATTCCACTCCATTGCATTCCATTCCACTCCATTCCATTCCATTCCATTCCATTCCATTCTGGTGGATTCCATTCCATTCCTTTCCATTCCGTTCCATGCCACTCCATTCCAGTCAAGTTGATTCCATTCCAATCCACTGCATTGCATTCCATTCCATTCTATTCCATTCCATTCGGGTTTATTTCATTCCATTCCATTCCATTCCATTCCACTCCATTCCATTCCATTCCATTTCATACCATTCTGGTAGATTCCATTCCATTCAATTCCATTGCATTCCATTCCATTCCATTCCATTCCGTTCCATTCCATTCCATTCCATTGCATTCCATTCCATTCCATTGCATTCTATTCCATTCCATTCCATTCCATTCCATTGCATTCCATTCCATTTCATTCCATTCCATTCCATTCCATTCCATTGCATTCCATTCCATTCCATTCCATTCCTTTCTGGATGATTCCATTCCATTCCATTCCATTCCATTTATTTCCATTCCATTCCAATCCATTCGTGTTGATTCCATCCAAATACATTCCATTTCATTCCATTCCACTCCATTCCAGTCAGGTTGATTCCAATCCATTCCATTCCATTCCATTCCATTCCATTCGCGTTAATAACGTTCCATTCCATTCCATTACACTTCATTCCATTCGGGTTGATTATATTCCATTCCATTCCATTCCATTCCATTCCATTCCATTCCCTTCCATTACATTCGGGTTTATTCCATTCCAATGCATTCCATTCCATTCCATTCCATTGCATTCTATTCGACTCCATTCCATTCCATTCCATTTCGGTAGATTGCATCCCATTCCATTCCTTTCCAATGCATTCCACTCCATACCATTCATGTTGATTCCATTCCATTCCTTTATTTTCCATTCCATTCCATTCCGGTTGATTCCATCCCATTCCATTCCTTTCCATTGCATTCCACTCCATTCCAGTCAGGTTGATTCCATTCCATTCCGTTCCAATCCATTCCATTCCATTCCATTCGAGTTAACTCAATTGCATTCCATTCCACTCCATTCCATTCCATTCCAATCCAATTCACTCCATTCCGGTTGATTCCATTCCATTCCTCTCCATACCATTCCAGTCCATAACATTCGGGTTGATTCGATCCCATTCCATTCCATTCCATTCCATTCCATTTCATTCCATTCCAGTAGATTCCATTCCCTTCTATTCCATTCCATTCCATTCCATTCCATCCCATTCCATTCCATTCAATTCTATTCCATTCCATTCCATTACATTCGAGTGGATTCCAATCCATTTAATTCCATTCCATTCCATTCCATTCCAATCCATTCGGTTTGATTCACTACGCTTCCATTCCATTCAATTCCATTCCACTCGTGTTGATTCCATTCCATTCCTCTCCATTCCATTACATTCGGGTTGATTCCATTCCATTCCATTCCACTGCATTGCATCCCATTCCACTCCATTCCCTTCCATTCCATTCCATTCCATTCCATTCCATTGGGGTTGATTCCATCCCATTCCATTCCATTGCATTCCATTCCATTCCCCTCCATTCCAGTCAGGTTGAATACATTCCATTCCATTCCATTCCATTCCATTCCATTCCAATCCAATCCATTCAATTCGAGTTGATTCCATTCCATTTCATTCCATTCCATTCCATTCCATTCCATTCCATTCCATTCCATTCCTATCCATTCCATTCCTTTGCATTCCATTCCATGTGACTCCATTCCATTCCATTCCATACTATTCTGTTTGACTCCATTCCATTCCATTCCATTCCATTCCATTCGATTCCATTCCATTCCATTTCATTCCAATCGGTTTGATTCCATTCCATTCCATTCCATTCCATTCCATTCCATTCCATTCCATTCCATTCCATTCGGGTTGATTCCATTCCATTCGGGTTTATTCCATTCCCTTCCATTCCTTCCATTCCATTGCATTCCATTCCATTTTATTCGGGTTGATTCCATTCCATTCCATTCCATTCCATTCCATTCCATTCCATTCCATTCCATTCTTGTTGATTCAAATCCATTCCTTTCCATTCCATTCAATTCCGTTCCATTACATTCCGTTCGGGTTGATTGCATTCATTTCCACTCCATTGCATTCCATTCCATTCCATGCCATTTCCTTTCATTCCATTCCATTCCATTCAATTCCTTTCGTGTTGATTCCATTCCATTCCATTCCATTCCATTCTATTCCATTCCATTCGGGTTTATTTCATTCCATTCCATTCCATTCCATTCCACTCCATTCCATTCCATTCCATTTCATACCATTCTGGTAGATTCCATTCCATTCAATTCCTTTGCATTCCATTCCATTCCATTCCATTCCGTTCCATTCCATTCCATTCCATTGCATTCCATTCCATTCCATTGCATTCCATTCCATTCCATTCCATTCCATTCCATTGCATTCCATTCCATTTCATTCCATTCCATTCCATTCCATTCCATTCCATTCCATTCCATTCCTATCCATTCCATTCCTTTGCATTCCATTCCATGCGACTCCATTCCATTCCATTCCATACTATTCTGTTTGACTCCATTCCATTCCATTCCATTAAATTCCATTCGATTCCATTCCATTCCATTTCACTCCAATCGGTTTGATTCCATTCCATTCCATTCCATTCCATTCCATTCCATTCCATTCGGGTTGATTCCATTCCATTCGGGTTTATTCCATTCCCTTCCATTCCTTCCATTCCATTGCATTCCATTCCATTTTATTCGGGTTGATTCCATTCCATTCCATTCCATTCCATTCCATTCCATTCCATTCGGGTTGATTCCATATCCTTCCTTTCCATTCCATTGCATTCCATTGCAATCCATTCGGGTTGATTCCATACTCTTGCATTGCATTGCATTCCATTCAAATCGGGTTGATTCCGTTCCATTCCATTCCATTCCATTCCATTCCATTCCATTCCATTCCTTTCCAGTCCATTCCATTCCATTCCATTCTGGTTGATTGCATTCCATACCATTCCATTCCATTCCATTCGGGTTGATTCCTTATCCTTTCCTTCCATTCCATTCCAATCTATTCGGGTTGATTCCATACGTTTCCGTTCCATTCCATTCCATTCCATTCCGTTCGCGTTGATACCATTCCATTCCACTCCATTGCATTCTGGTTGATTCCATTCCATTCCATTCCATTCCATTCCATTCCTTTCTGGACGGTTCCATTCCATTCCTTTCCATTCCATTCCATTTCGTTCCATTTCATTCCTTTCGGGTTGATTCCATTCCATTCCTTTCCATTCCATTCACTTCCATTCCATTCCATTCCATTCGGGTTGAATCCGTCCCATCCCATTCCATTCCATTCCATTCCACTCCATTCCAGTCAGGTTGATTCCATGCCATTCCATTCCATTCCATTCGGTTGGATACCACTCCATTCCATTCTAATCCCTTCCATTCCATTCCATTCCATTCCATTCCATTCCATTCCATTTCATTCGGGTTGATTCCATTCCATTCCATTCCATTCCATTCCATTCCATTCCATTCTGATTGATTCCATTCCATTCCAATCCATTCAAATCCATTCCATTCGGGTTGATTCCATTCCATTCCATTCCACTCCTTTCGGGTTGATTCCATTCCATTTCATTCCATTCCATCCCATTCCATTCCATTCCATTCCATTCCATTCCATTCCACTCCATTCCAGTCAGCTTGATTTCACTCCTTTGCACTCCATTCCACTACATTCCATGCCATTCCGTACCATTCTGGTTGATTCCATCCCATTCCATTCCATTCCATTCCATTCCGATTGATTCCATTCCATTCCATTCCATTCCATTCCATTCCATTCATGGTTATTCCATTCCCTTCCATTTCTTCCATTCCATTGCATTCCATTCCATTCCATTCAGGTTCATTCCATTCCATTCCATTCCATTTGGGTTGATTCAATATCCTTCCATTCCATTCCATTCTATTCCATTCCAATACACTCGGGTTGATTCCATACGCTTCCATTGCATTCCATTTCACTGCATTCGGGTGGATTCCATTACGTCCCATTCTATTCCGTTCCATTCCATTCCATTCCATTCCATTCCATTCGGGTTGATTCCATTCCATTCCATTATATTCCATTACACTCGGGTTGATTCCATTCCATTCCATTCCTCTCCATTGCATTCCATTCCACTCCATTCCATTCCATTCCATTCCATTCCGGTTGATTCCATATCTTTCCCTGACATTGCATTCCATTCCATTCCAATCCATTCGTGTTGATTCCATACGATTCCATTCCATTCCATTCCATTCCATTCGGGTTGATTCCATGCCATGCCATTCCATTCCATTCCATTCCATTCCATTCCATTCCATTCGCTTTTATACCATGCCATTCCATTCCATTCCAATCCATTCCTTTCCATTCCATTCGGGTTGATTCCATGCCATTCCATTCCATTCGATTCTGTTCCATTCCATTCCATTCCATTCGCGTTCATACCATGCCATTCCATTCCATTCCATTCCATTCCTTTCCATTCCATTCGGGTTGATTCCATTCCTTTCCATTCCATTCCATTCCATTGCATTCCATTCCATTCCATTCGTTTCTGGTTGATTCCCTTCCATTCCATTACATACCATTCCATTCCATTCCATTCCACTCGTGTTGATTCCATTCCATTCCTTTCCATTGCATTCAATTCCGTTCCATTACATTCCGTTCGGGTTGATTGCATTCCTTTCCACTCCAATGCATTCCATTGCATTCCATTCCATTCCATTCCATTCCATTTGGGTTGATTCCATTTCATTCCATTCCATTCCATTCCATTCTGGTTGATTCCATTCCATTCCATTCCATTCAAATCCATTCCAATCGGGTTGATTCCATTCCATTCCATTCCAATCCATTCGGTTTGATTCCATTCCATTTCATTCCATTCCATCCCATTCCATTCCATTCCATTCCACTCCATTCCAGTCAGGTTGATTACACTCCATTGCACTCCTTTCAACTCCATTCCATGCCATTCCATACCATTCGTGTTGATTCCATCCCATTCTTTCCATTCCATTCCATTCCATTCATTCCATTCCATTCCATTCCATTCCGTTTGATTTCATTCCATTCCATTCTTTCCATTCCATTCCATTCCATTCGTGGTGATTCAATTCCCTTCCATCTCTTCCTTTCCATTGCATTCCCTTCCATTCCATTCGGGTTGATTCCATTCCTTTCCATTCCATTCCATTCGTTTCTGGTTGATTCCCTTCCAATCCATTCCATTCCATTCCATTTCATTCCATTCCATTCCATTCGGGTTGTTTCCATTCCATTCCTTCCCATTCCATTCAATTCAATTCCATTACTTTCCGTTCGGGTTGATTGCATTCCTTTCGACTCCTTTGCACTCCATTCCATTCCATTCCATTCCATTCCATTTCATTCGAGTTGATTCCATTCCATTCCATTCCATTCCATTCCATTCCATTCCATTCTGATTGATTCCATTCCATTCCAATCCATTCAAATCCATTCCATTCGAGTTGATTCCATTCCATTCCATTCCACTCCTTTCGGGTTGATTCCATTCCATTTCATTCTATTCCATCCCATTCCATTCCATTCAATTCCACTCCATTCCAGTCAGCTTGATTTCACTCCTTTGCACTCCATTCCACTACATTCCATGCCATTCCGTACCATTCGGGTTGATTCCATCCCATTCCATTCCATTCCATTCCATTCCGATTGATTTCATTCCATTCCATTCCATTCCATTCCATTCCATTCCATTCCATTCCATTCGTGGTTATTCCATTCCCTTCCATTTCTTCCATTCCATTGCATTCCATTCCATTCCATTCAGGTTCATTCCATTCCATTCCATTCCATTTGGGTTGATTCAATATCCTTCCATTCCATTCCATTCTATTCCATTCCAATACACTCGGGTGGATTCCATACGCTTCCATTGCATTCCATTTCATTGCATTCGGGTGTATTCCATTCCATCCCATTCTATTCCGTTCCATTCCATTCCATTCCATTCCATTCCATTCCATTCCGTTCCGTTCGGGTTGATTCCATTCCATTCCATTCAGTTCCATTCCATTCCATTCCTTGCCATTCCAATCCATTACGTTCGATTCCATTCGGGTTGATTCCATTCCATTCCATTATATTCCATTACACTCGGGTTGATTCCGTTCCATTCCATTCCTCTCCGTTGCATTCCATTCCACTCCATTCCATTCCATTCCATTCCATTCCGGTTGGTTCCATATCCTTCCCTGACATTCCATTCCATTGCATTCCAATCCATTCGTGTTGATTCCATACGATTCCATTCCATTCCATTCCATTCCATTCGGGTTGATTCCATGCCACTCCATTCCAATCCTTTCCATTCCATTCCATTCGCTTTTATACCATGCCATTCCATTCCATTCCAATCCATTCCTTTCCATTCCATTCGGGTTGATTCCATTCCTTTCCATTCCATTCCATTCCATTGCATTCCATTCCATTCCATTCCTTTCTGGTTGATTCCCTTCCATTACATTCCATACCATTCCATTCAATTCCATTCCATTCCATTCCATTCCATTCCATTCCATTCTTGTTGATTCAAAACCATTCCTTTCCATTCCATTCAATTCCGTTCCATTACATTCCGTTCGGGTTGATTGCATTCATTTCCACTCCATTGCATTCCATTCCATTCCATGCCTTTTCCTTTCATTCCATTCCATTCCATTCAATTCCTTTCGTGTTGATTCCATTCCATTCCATTCCATTCCATTCCATTCCATTCCATTCCATTCCATTCTGGTTGATTCCATTACATTCTATTCCATTCAAATCCATTCCATTCGGGTTGATTTCATACCATTCCATTCCAATCCATTCGGGTCGATTCCATTCCATTTCATTCCATTCCATCCCATTCCATGCCATTTCATTCCACTCCATTCCAGTCAGGTTGATTCCATTCCATTGGACTCCATTCCACTCCAATCCATGCCATTCCATACAATTCGTGTTGATTCCATACCATTCCTTTCTATTCCATTCCATTCCATTCATTCCATTCCATTCCATTCCGTTTGATTTCATTCCATTCCATTCCTTTCCATTGCATTCCATTCCATTCGTGGTGATTCAATTCCCTTCCATTTCTTCCATTCCATTGCATTCCCTTCCATTCCTTTCGGGTTGATTCCATTCCATTCCATTCCATTTGGGTTGATTCCATATCCTTCCCTTCCATTCCATTCCATTCCATTCCAACACTCGGGTTGATTCCATACGCTTCCATTGCATTCCATTCCATTCCATTCGGGTGTATTCCTTTCCATCCCATTCTATTCCATTCCATTCCATTTCATTCCATTCCATTCGCTTTAATACCAATCCATTCCATTCCATTCCATTCCATTCCATTTCATTCCATTCGGGTTGATTCCATTCCACTCCATTCAGTTCCATTCCATTCCATTCCATGCGATTCCAATCCATTACGTTCGATTCCATTCGGGTTGATTCCATTCCATTCCATTACGTTCAGGTTGATTCCATTCCATTCAATTCCACTCCATGGCATTCCATTCCATTCCATTCCATTCCACTCAATTCCATTCCATTCCACTACATTCCATTCCATTCCATTCCATTCCATTCCATTCCATTCGGGTTGAATCCACCGCATCCCATTAGATCCCATTCCATTCCATTGCATTCGGGTTGATTCCATTCCACTCCATTCCTTTCCATTCCATTCAATTCCGTTCCATTCCATTCCATTCCGGTTGATTACATTCCCTTCCACTCCATTGCATTCCATTCCATTCCATTCCATTCCATTCCATTCCATTCCATTCGGGTTGATTCCATTCCATTCCATTCCATTCCATTCCATTGCATTCCCATTGATTCCATTCCCTTGCGTTCCATTCCATTCCATTCCGTTAGGGTTGATTATATCCTATTGCATTCCATTTCTTTTCATTCCACTCCATTCCAGTCAGGTTGATTCCATTCCGTTCCATTATATTCCATTCCATTCCATTCCACTCCATTACTTTCGGGTTGATTTAAATCCATTCCATTCCATTCCACTCCATTCGGGTTGATTCCATTCCATTCCTCTCCATTCCATTCAATTCCATAACATTTGGGTTGATTCCATCTCATTCCATTCCATTCCATTCCATTCAAATCCATTCAATTCCATTCCATTCCATTCCAGTTGATTCCATTCCCTTCGATTCAATTCCATTCCATTCGATTCCATTCCATTCCATTCGATTCGTGTGGATTCCAATCCATTCTATTCCATTCAAATCCATTCCAATCCATTCCAATCCATTCAGGTTGATTCCCTTTGCTTCCATTCCATTCAGTTCCATTCCATTCGGGTTGATTCCATTCCATTCCATTCCATTACATTACATTACATTCGGTTTGATTCCATTCCATTCCATTCCATTCGCGTTGATACCATTCCTTTCCATTCCATTCCTCTCCATTCCATTCGGGTTGATTCCATTCCTTTCCATTTCATTCCATTCCATTCCATTCCATTCCTTTCAATTCCATTCCGTGCCTTTCTGGTTGATTCCCTTCCAATCCATTCCATTCCATTCCATTCCATTCCATTCCATTCCATTCCATTTCATTCCATTCCATTCCATTCGGGCTGATTCCATTCCATTCCTTTCCATTCCATTCAATTCCATTCCATTACATTCTGTTCGGATTGATTGCATTCCTTTCCACTCCATTGCATTCCATTGCATTCCATTCCTTTCCATTCCATTCCATTCCATTCCATTCGGATTGATTCCATTCCATTCCTTTCCATTCCATTCCATTCCATTCCATTCCATTCTGGTTGATTCCATTCCATTCCATTCCATTCCATTCAAATCCATTCCATTCGGGTTGATTCCATTCTATTCCATTCCACTCCTTTCGGGTTGATTCCATTCCATTTCATTCCATTCCATCGCATTCCATTCCATTCCATTCCACTCCATTCCAGTCAGCTTGATTTCACTCCATTGCACTCCATTCCACTACATTCCATGCCATTCCGTGCCATTCCGTTTGATTCCATCCCATTCCATTCCATATCATTCCATTCCATTCCATTCCATTCCGTTTGATTCCATTCCATTCCATTGAATTCCATTCCATTCGTGGTTATTTCATTCCCTTCCATTTCTTCCATTCCATTCCATTCCATTCCATTCCATTGGGGTTCATTCCATTCCATTCCATTCCATTCCATTTGGGTTGATTCCATATCCTTCCCTTCCATTCCATTCTATTCCATTCCAATACACTGGGGTGGATTCCATACGCTTCCATTGCATTCCATTTCGTTGCATTTGGTTGGATTCCATTCCATCCCATTCTATTCCATTCCATTCCATTCCATTCCATTCCATTCCATTCGCGCCATTCCATTCCATTCCATTCGGGTTGATTCCATTGCATTCCATTCAGTTCCATTGCATTCCACTCCTTGCCATTCCAATCCATTACATTCGATTCGATTCGGGTAGATTCCATTCCATTCCATTATATTCCATTACATTCGGGTTGATTCCATTCCATTCCATTCCTCTCCATTGCATTCCATTCCACTCCATTCCATTCCATTCCATTCCATTCCATTCCATTCCATTCCATTCCATTCCGGTTGATTCCATATCCTTCCATTTCATTCCATTCCTTTCCATTCCAATCCATTCGTGTTGATTCCATAGGATTCCATTCCATTCCATTCCATTCCATTCCATTCGGGTTGATTCCTTGCCATTCCATTCCATTCCATTCCATTCGCGTTTATACCATGCCATTCCATTCCATTCCAATCCATTCCATTCCATTCCATTCGGGTTGATTCCATCCTTTCCATTCCTTTCCATTCCATTCCATTCCATTGCATTCCATTCCATTCCATTCGTTTCAGGTTGATTCCCTTCCATTCCATTCCATACCATTCCATTCCATTCCATTCCATTCCATTCCATTCCATTCCATTCCATTCCATTCGGTTGATTCCATTCCATTCCTTTCCATTCCATTCTGGTTGATTCCATTCCATTCCATTCCATTAAAATCCATTCCATTCTGGTTGATTCCATTCCATTCGATTCCACTCCTTTCGGTTTGATTCCATTCCATTTCATTCCATTCCATCCCATTCCTTTCCATTCCATTCCGCTCCATTCCAGTCAGGTTGATTTCACTCCATTGCACTCCATTCCACTACATTACATGCCATTCCGTACCATTCGCGTTGATTCCATCCCATTCCATTCCATTCCATTCCATTCCATTCCATTCCATTCGTGGTTATTCCATACCCTGCCATTTCTTCCAGTCCATTGCATTCCATTCCATTCCAATCGGCTTCATTCCATTCCATTCCATTCCATTTGGGTTGATTCCATATCCTTCACTTCCATTCCATTCTATTCCATTCCAATACACTCGGGTTGATTCCATACGCTTCCATTGCATTCCATTTCATTGCATTCGGGTGGATTCCATTCCAACCCATTCTATTCCATTCCATTCCATTCTGGTTGATTCCATTCCATTCCATTCCATTCAAATACATTCCATTCAGGTTGATTTCATTCCATTCCATTCCAATCCATTCGGGTTGATTCCATTCCATTTCATTACATCCCATTCCATTCCATTCCATTACATTCCACTCCATTCCAGTCAGGTTGATTCCACTCCATTGCACTCCATTCCACTCCATTCCATGCCATTCCATACAATTCGTGTTGATTCCATACCATTCCTTTCCATTCAATTCCATTCCATTCATTCCTTTCCATTCCATTCCGTTTGATTTCATTCCATTCCATTCCTTCCCATTGCATTCCATTCCATTCGTGGTGATTCAATTCCCTTCCATTTCTTCCATTCCATTGCATTCCCTTCCATTCCATTCGGGTTGATTCCATTCCATTCCATTCAATTTGGGTTGATTCCATATCCTTCCCTTCCATTCCATTCTATTCCATTCCAATACACTCGGGTTGATTCCATACGCTTCCATTGCATTCCATTCCATTCCATTCGGGTGGATTCCTTTCCATCCCATTCTATTCCATTCCATTCCATGCCATTCCAATCCATTACGTTCGATTCCATTCGGGTTGATTCCATTCCATTCCATTCCATTCCATTACGTTCAGGTTTATTCCATTCCATTCCATTCCACTCCATGGCATTCCATTCCATTCCATTCCATTCCACTCAATTCCATTCCATTCCACTACATTCCATTCCATTCCATTCCATTCCATTCGGGTTGATTCCACCCCATCCCATTAGATCCCATTCCATTCCATTGCATTCGGGTTGATTCCATTCCATTCCATTCCTTTCCATTCCATTCAATTCCGTTCCATTCCATTCCTTTCCGGTTGATTACATTCCCTTCCACTCCATTGCATTCCATTCCATTCCATTCCATTCCATTCCATTCCATTCGGGTTGATTCCATTCCATTCAATTCCATTCCATTCCATTGCATTCCATTCGCGTTGATTCCATTCCCTTGCATTCCATTCCATTCCATTCCATTCCATTCCGTTAGGGTTGATTATATCATATTGCATTCCATTTCTTTTCATTCCACTCCATTCCAGTCAGGTTGATTCCATTCCATTCCATTATAATCCATTCCATTCCATTCCATTCCATTCCATTCCATTCCTTTCGGGTTGATTTAATTCCATTCCATTCCATTCCACTCCATTCGGGTTGATTCCATTCCATTCCTCTCCATTCCATTCAATTCCATAACATTTGGGTTGATTCCATCCCATTCCACTCCATTCCATTCCATTCCAATCCATTCCATTCCATTCCATTCCATTCCATTCCAGTTGATTCCATTCCCTTCGATTCAATTCCATTCCATTCGATTCCATTCCATTCCATTCCAATCGCGTGGATTCCAATCCATTCTATTCCATTCCAATCCACTCCAATCCATTCCAATCCATTCAGGTTGATTCCCTTCGCTTCCATTCCATTGAATTCCATTCCATTCGGGTTGATTCCATTCCATTCCATTCCATTCCATTACATTCGGGTTGATTCCATTCCATTGCATTCCATTCCATTCCATTACATGTCATTCCTATCCATTACATTCGATTCCATTCAGGTTGATTCCATTCCTTTCCATTCCACTCCATTGCATTCCATTCCACTCCATTCCATTCCATTCCATTCCTTTCCATTCGGGTGGATTCCATCCCATTCCTTTCCATTCCGTTCCATGCCCCTCCATTCCAGTCAAGTTGATTTCATTCCATTCCTCTGCATTGCATTCCTTTCCATTCTATTCCATTCCATTCGGGTTTATTTCATTCCATGCCATTCCATTCCATTCCACTCCATTCCATTCCATTCCATTTCATACCATTCTGTTAGATTCCATTCCACTCCATTCCATTCGGGTTGATTCCATACCATTCCGTTCCGTTCCGTTCCATTCCATTCCATTCCATTCCATTCCATTCCATTCCATTCCATTCCATTCCGTTCTGCTTGATTCCATTCCATTCCTTTCCATTCCACTCCATTCCATTCGGGTTGATTCCATACCATTCCATTCCATTCCATTCCGTTCCATTCCATTCCATTCTGGGTGATTCTATTCCATTCCATTCTATTCCATTCCATTCCATTCCATTCCATTCCATTCCATTCGGGTTGATTTCATTGCATTCCATTCCATTACATCCCATCTAATTCCAATGCATTCCATTCCATTCCAGTCAGGTTGAATCCATTCCATTCCATTCCTGGCCATGCCACGCCATACTATGCCATGCCATGCCATTCCTTTCCATTCAATTCCACTCCATTCTGAACCAATCCGTTCCATTCCATTAGGGTTGATTCCTTTCCATTCTTTCCCATTCCATTCCATTCCACTCCATTCCATGGCATTCCTTTCCATTCCATTCCGTTCCATTCCATTGCATTCCATTCCCTTCCATTCGGGTTGATTCCTTTCCATTCCATTCCATTCCATTCCAATCCATTCGGGTTGATTCCATCCGCTTCCATTCCATTCCACTCCGTTCAATTCTGGTTGATTCCATTCCATTCCGTTCAATTCCATTCCATTCCATTCCATTCCATTCCATTCCATTCTATTCCATTCCATTCGTGTTGATACCATTCCATTCAATTCCATTCCATTCCATTCCATTCGGATTGATTCCATTCCCTTCAAATCCATTCCATTCCATTCCATTCCATTCCATTCCATTCCATTCCATTCCATTCCATTCCATTCCATTCCATTCCATTCCTGTCTGGTTGATTCCATTCCATTCCATTCCATTCCATTTCATTTCATTCCATTCCATTCCATTCGGTTTGATTCCATTCCGTTCCTTTCCATTCCATTCAATTCCGTTCCATTCGTGTTGATTGCCTTCCCTTCGACTCCATTGCATTCCATTCCATTCCATTCCATTCCATTCGGGTTGTTTCCATTCCATTCCATTCCATTCCATTCCATTCCATTCCATTAGGGTTGTCTCCATAAACTTCCCTTCTATTCCATTCCATTCCAATCCTATCCATTCGGGTTGACTCCATACGCTTATATTCCATTCCATTCCACTCCATTCGGCTTGATTCCATTCCATTCCATTCCACTCCTTTCCATTCCATTCCATTCATGTTGTTTCCATTCCATTCCATTCCATTCCATTCCATTCCCTTCCATTCCATTCCATTAGACTCCATTCCATGCCATTCCATACCATTCGGTTTATTCCATCCCGTTCCGTTCCATTCCATTCCATTCCGTTTAATTCCATTCCATTCCATTCCATTCCATTCCACTCCATTCCATTCTTGTTGATTCCATTCCCTTCCATTCCTTCCATTCCATTGCATTCCATTCCATTTTATTCGGGTTGATTCCATTCCATTCCATTAAATTCCATTCCATTCCATTCCATTCCATTCCATTCCATTCGGGTTGATTCCATTCCATTCCAGTCCATTCCATTCCATTCCATTCCATTCCATTCGCGTTGATACCATTCCCTTCCATTCCATTCCATGCCATCCCATACCATTCCATTCGGTTTTTTTCCATTCCATTCCATTCCATTACATTACATTCGGGTTGATTCCATTCCATTGCATTCCATTCCATTCCATTACGTGTCATTCCTATCCATTACATTCGATTCCATTCAGGTTGATTCCATTCCTTTCCATTCCACTCCATTGCATTCCATTCCACTCCATTCCATTCCATTCCATTCCTTTCCATTCGGGTGTATTCCATCCCATTCCTTTCCATTCCGTTCCATGCCACTTCATTCCAGTCAAGTTGATTCCATTCCATTCCTCTGCATTGCATTCCATTCCATTCTATTCCATTCCATTCGGGTTTATTTCATTCCATTCCATTCCATTCCATTCCACTCCATTCCATTCCATTCCATTTCATACCATTCTGGTAGATTCCATTCCATTCCATTTCATTGCATTCCATTTCATTCCATTCCATTGCATTCCATTCCATTGCATTCCATTCCATTCCATTCCATTCCATTCCATTCCATTCGCATTAATAACGTTCCATTCCATTCCATTACACTTCATTCCATTCGGGTTGATTTCATTCCATTCCATTCCATTCCATTCCATTCCATTCAATTCCAATCAGGTTGATTCCTTTCCATTCCATTCCATTCCATTCCACTCCATTCCATTCCATTCCATTGCATTCGGGTTGATTCCATTCCATTTCATTCCATTCCATTCCATTCCATTCCATTCCATTCCATTCCATTCCACTCCATTCCATTCCATTCCATTCCCTTCCATTCGGGTTGATTCCATTCCATTCCATTCCATTCCATTCCATTCCTTTTCATTCCATTCGGGTAGATTCCATTCCATACTTTTCCATTCCATTCCATTCTATTCCATTACATTCCCTTCCATTCGGGTTGATTCCATTCCATTCCATTCCATTCCATTCCATTCCATTCCATTCCATTCTGCTTGATTCCATTCCATTCCTTTCCATTCCACTCCGTTCCATTCGGGTTGATTCCATACCATTCCATTCCATTCCATTTTGTTCCATTATATTCGGGTTGATTCCATTGCATTTCATTCCATTACATACCATCCAATTCCAATGCATTATATTCCATTCCATTCAGGTTGATTCCATTCCATTCCATTCCTGGCCATGCCACGCCATACTCTGCCATGCCATGCCATTCCTTTCCATTCCATTCCACTCCATTCTGAACCAACCCGTTCCAATCCATTCGGGTTGATTCCTTTCCATTCTTTTCCGTTACATCCCATTCCACTCCATTCCATGGCATTCCTTTCCATTCCATTCCGTTCCATTCCATTGCATTCCATTCCCTTCCATTCGGGTTGATTCCTTTCCTTTACATTCCATTCGACTCCATTCCATTCCATTGCATTGCATTCGGGTGATTCCATTCCACTCCATTCCATTCCAGTCCGTTCCATTCCATTCCATTCTATTCGTCTTGATTCCATTCCATTATATCTCATTCGGGTTGATTCCATATCCTTCCCTTCCATTCCATTCCATTCCATTCCACTCGATTCGGGTTGATTCCATACGCTTCCATTCCATTCCATTCGGGTTGATACCATTCCATTCCATTCCATTCCAGTTCATTCCATTCGCGTTGATTCCATTCCATTCCATTCCATTCCATTCGAGTTGATTCCATTCCATTCCATTCCATTCCATTCCATTGCATTCCAATTTGTTGATTCCATTCCATCCAATTCCATTCCATTCCATTCGGGTTGATTCCATTCCCATCCATTCCATCCCATTCCATTCCATTCCATTAGGGTTGATTCCATTCCGTTCCATACCAATCCATTCCATTCCATTCCATTCCATTCCATTCCATTCCATTCCATTGTATTCCATTCCCTTACATTCCGGTTGATTCCATTCCTTTACATTCCATTTGATTCCATTCAATTCCATTGCATTTCATTGGGGTTGATTCCATTCCATTCCATTCCATTCCATTCCATTTACTGTCATTGCATTCGTGTGGATTGCATTCCATTCCATTCCATTCCTTTCCATTCCATTCCATTCCATTCCATTCCATTCTTTTCGTGTTCATTCCATTCCATTCCATTCCATTCCATTCCATTCCATTCCATTCCATTCTATTGCATTCCGTTCCAATCCATTTCATTCCATTCCATTCCATTCCATTTGGGTTGATTCCATATCCTTCCCTTCCATTCCATTCCATTCCATTCCAATCCATTCGGGTTGATTCCAAACGCTTCCATTCCATTCCATTCGGGTTGATACCATTCCGTTCCATTCCATTTCATTCCATTCGCGTTGATACCATTCCATTCCATTCCATTCCATTCCATTCCATTCCATTCCATTGTATTCCATTCCCTTACATTCCGGTTGATTCCATTCCTTTACATTCCATTTGATTCCATTCAATTCCATTGCATTGCATTCGGGTTGATTCCATTCCATTCCATTCCATTCCATTCCATTACATTTCATGTCATAGCTTTCGTGTGGATTCCATTCCATTCCATTCCATTCCATTCTTTTCGTGTTCATTCCATTCCATTCCATTCCATTCCATTCTATTGGATTCCATTCCATTCCATTTCATACCATTCCATTCCATTCCATTTGGGTTGATTCCATATCCTTCCCTTCCATTCCATTCCAATCCATTCGGGTTGATTCCATACGCTTCCATACCATTCAATTCGGGTTGATACCATTCCATTCCAATCCATTGCATTCCATTCGCGTTGATACCATTCCATTCCATTCCATTCCATTCCATTCCATTCGGGTTGATTCCATTCCCTTCCATTACTTTCCATTCCATTCAATTACATCCCATTCCATTCCATTCCATTCCATTCTTTCTACTTGATTCCATTCCATTCCATTCCATTGCATTCCATTCCATTCCATTCCATTCCATTCCATTCTGGTTGATTCCATTCCATTCCATTCCATTCAAATCCATTCCAATCGGGTTGATTCCATTCCATTCCATTCCAATCCATTCGGTTTGATTCCATTCCATTTCATTCCATTCCATCCCTTTCCATTCCATTCCATTCCACTCCATTCCAATCAGGTTGATTACACTCCATTGCACTCCTTTCAACTCCATTCCATGCCATTCCATACCATTCGTGTTGATTCCATCCCATTCTTTCCATTCCATTCCATTCCATTCATTCCATTCCATTCCATTCCATTCCATTCCGTTTGATTTCATTCCATTCCATTCTTTCCATTCCATTCCATTCCATTCGTGGTGATTCAATTCCCTTCCATTTCTTCCTTTCCATTGCATTCCCTTCCATTCCATTCGGGTTGATTCCAATCCTTTCCATTCCATTCCATTCGTTTCTGGTTGATTCCCTTCCAATCCATTCCATTCCATTCCATTTCATTCCATTCCATTCCATTCGGGTTGTTTCCATTCCATTCCTTTCCATTCCATTAAATTCCATTCCATTACTTTCCGTTCGGGTTGATTGCATTCCTTTCGACTCCTTTGCACTCCATTCCATTCCATTCCATTCCATTCCATTCCATTCCATTCCATTCCATTCCATTCCATTCGTGGTTATTCCATTCCCTTCCATTTCTTCCATTCCATTGCATTCCATTCCATTCCATTCAGGTTCATTCCATTCCATTCCATTCCATTTGGGTTGATTCAATATCCTTCCATTCCATTCCATTCTATTCCTTTCCAATACACTCGGGTGGATTCCATACGCTTCCATTGCATTCCATTTCATTGCATTCGGGTGTATTCCATTCCATCCCATTCTATTCCGTTCCATTCCATTCCATTCCATTCCATTCCATTCCGTTCCGTTCCGGTTGATTCCATTCCATTCCATTCAGTTCCATTCCATTCCATTCCTTGCCATTCCAATCCATTACGTTCTATTCCATTCGGGTTGATTCCATTCCATTCCATTATATTCCATTACACTCGGGTTGATTCCGTTCCATTCCATTCCTCTCCATTGCATTCCATTCCACTCCATTCCATTCCATTCCATTCCATTCCGATTGGTTCCATATCCTTCCCTGACATTCCATTCCATTGCATTCCAATCCATTCGTGTTGATTCCATACGATTCCATTCCATTCCATTCCATTCCATTCCATTCGGGTTGATTCCATGCCATTCCATTCCATTCCTTTCCATTCCATTCCATTCCATTCCATTCGCTTTTATACCATGCCATTCCATTCCATTCCAATCCATTCCTTTCCATTCCATTCGGGTTGATTCCATTCCTTTCCATTCCATTCCATTCCATTGCATTCCATTCCATTCCATTCCTTTCTGGTTGATTCCCTTCCATTACATTCCATACCATTCCATTCAATTCCATTCCATTCCATTCCATTCCATTCCATTCCATTCCATTCCATTCTTGTTGATTCAAATCCATTCCTTTCCATTCCATTCAATTCCGTTTCATTACATTCCGTTCGGGTTGATTGCATTCATTTCCACTCCATTGCATTCCATTCCATTCCATGCCATTTCCTTTCATTCCATTCCATTCCATTCAATTCCTTTCGTGTTGATTCCATTCCATTCCATTCCATTCCATTCCATTCCATTCCATTCCATTCCATTCCATTCCATTCTGGTTGATTCCATTCCATTCTATTCCATTCAAATCCATTCCATTCGGGTTGATTTCATTCCATTCCATTCCAATCCATTCGGGTTGATTCCATTCCATTTCATTCCATTCCATCCCATTCCATTCCATTCCATTCCACTCCATTCCAGTCAGGTTGATTCCATTCCATTGCACTCCATTCCACTCCAATCCATGCCATTCCATACAATTCGTGTTGATTCCATACCATTCCTTTCCATTCCATTCATTCCATTCCATTCCATTCCGTTTGATTTCATTCCATTCCATTCCTTTCCATTGCTTTCCATTCCATTCGTGGTGATTCAATTCCCTTCCATTTCTTCCATTCCATTGCATTCCCTTCCATTCCTTTCGGGTTGATTCCATTCCATTCCATTCCATTTGGGTTGATTCCATATCCTTCCCTTCCATTCCATTCCATTCCATTCCAACACTCGGGTTGATTCCATACGCTTCCATTGCATTCCATTCCATTCCATTCGGGTGTATTCCTTTACATCCCATTCTATTCCATTCCATTCCATTCCATTCCATTTCATTCCATTCCATTCGCGTTAATACCAATCTATTCCATTCCATTCCATTCCATTTCATTCCATTCGGGTTGATTCCATTCCACTCCATTCAGTTCCATTCCATTCCATTCCATGCCATTCCAATCCATTACGTTCGATTCCATTCGGGTTGATTCCATTCCATTCCATTCCATTCCATTACGTTCAGGTTGATTCCATTCCATTCAATTCCATTCCATGGCATTCCATTCCATTCCATTCCATTCCACTCAATTCCATTCCATTCCACTACATTCCATTCCATTCCATTCCATTCCATTCCATTCCATTCGGGTTGATTCCACCCCATCCCATTAGATCCCATTCCATTCCATTGCATTCGGGTTGATTCCATTCCACTCCATTCCTTTCCATTCCATTCAATTCCGTTCCATTCCATTCCATTCCGGTTGATTACATTCCCTTCCACTCCATTGCATTCCATTCCATTCCATTCCATTCCATTGCATTCGGGTTGATTCCATTCCACTCCATTCCTTTCCATTCCTTTCAATTCCGTTCCATTCCATTCCATTCCAGTTGATTCCATTCCCTTCGATTCAATTCCATTCCATTCGATTCCATTCCATTCCATTCCATTCGTGTGGATTCCAATCCATTCTATTCCATTCAAATCCATTCCAATCCATTCCAATCCATTCAGGTTGATTCCCTTCGCTTCCATTCCATTCAGTTCCATTCCATTCGGGTTGATTCCATTCCATTTCATTACATTACATTACATTACATTCGGTTTGATTCCATTCCATTCCATTCCATTCGCGTTGATACCATTCCTTTCCATTCCATTCCTCTCCATTCCATTCGGGTTGATTCCATTCCTTTCCATTTCATTCCATTCCATTCCATTCCATTCCTTTCAATTCCATTCCGTTCCTTTCTGGTTGATTCCCTTCGAATCCATTCCATTCCATTCCATTCCATTCCATTTCATTCCATTCCATTCCATTCGGGCTGATTCCATTCCATTCCTTTCCATTCCATTCAATTCCATTCCATTACATTCTGTTCGGATTGATTGCATTCCTTTCCACTCCATTGCATTCCATTGCATTCCATTCCTTTCCATTCCATTCCATTCGGATTGATTCCATTCCATTCCTTTCCATTCCATTCCATTCCATTCCATTCTGGTTGATTCCATTCCATTCCATTCCATTCCATTCCATTCAAATCCATTCCATTCGGGTTGATTCCATTCTATTCCATTCCACTCCTTTCGGGTTGATTCCATTCCATTTCATTCCATTCCATCGCATTCCATTCCATTCCATTCCACTCCATTCCAGTCAGCTTGATTTCACTCCATTGCACTCCATTCCAGTACATTCCATGCCATTCCGTGCCATTCCGGTTGATTCCATCCCATTCCATTCCATATCATTCCATTCCATTCCATTCCATTCCGTTTGATTCCATTCCATTCCATTCCATTCCATTCCATTCGTGGTTATTTCATTCCCTTCCATTGCTTCCATTCCATTGCATTCCATTCCATTCCTTTGGGGTTCATTCCATTCCATTCCATTCCATTCCATTTGGGTTGATTCCATATCCTTCCCTTCCATTCCATTCTATTCCATTCCAATACACTGGGCTTGATTCCATCCGCTTCCATTGCATTCCATTTCATTGCATTTGGTTGGATTCCATTCCATCCCATTCTATTCCATTCCATTCCATTCCATTCCATTCCATTCCATTCCATTCGCGCCATTCCATTCCATTCTATTCGGGTTGATTCCATTGCATTCCATTCAGTTCCATTCCATTCCACTCCTTGCCATTCCAATCAATTACATTCGATTCCATTCGGGTAGATTCCATTCCATTCCATTATATTCCATTACATTGGGGTTGATTCCATTCCATTCCATTCCTCTCCATTGCAGTCCATTCCACTCCATTCCATTCCATTCCATTCCATTCCATTCCATTCCATTACGGTTGATTCCATATCCTTCCATTTCATTCCATTCCTTTCCATTCCAATCCATTCGTGTTGATTCCATAGGATTCCATTCCATTCCATTCCATTCCATTCCATTCCATTCGGGTTGATTCCTTGCCATTCCATTCCATTCCATTCCATTCCATTCCATTCCATTCGCGTTTATACCTTGCCATTCCATTCCATTCCAATCCACTCCATTCCATTCCATTCGGGTTGATTCCATCCTTTCCATTCCTTTCCATTCCATTCCATTCCATTGCATTCCATTCCATTCCATTCGTTTCAGGTTGATTCCCTTCCATTCCATTCCATACCATTCCATTCCATTCCATTCCGTTCCATTCCATTCCATTCCATTCCATTCCATTCCATTCGGGTTGATTCCATTCCATTCCTTTCCATTCCATTCTGGTTGATTCCATTCCATTCCATTCCATTAAAATCCATTCCATTCTGGTTGATTCCATTCCATTCGATTCCACTCCTTTCGGGTTGATTCCATTCCATTTCATTCCATTCCATCCCATTCCTTTCCATTCCATTCCGCTCCATTCCAGTCAGGTTGATTTCACTCCATTGCACTCCATTCCACTACATTACATGCCATTCCGTACCATTCGCGTTGATTCCATCCCATTCCATTCCATTCCATTCCATTCCATTCCATTCGTGGTTATTCCATACCCTGCCATTTCTTCCAGTCCATTGCATTCCATTCCATTCCAATCGGCTTCATACCATTCCATTCCATTCCATTTGGGTTGATTCCATATCCTTCACTTCCATTCCATTCTATTCCAATCCAATACACTCGGGTTGATTCCATACGCTTCCATTGCATTCCATTTCATTGCATTCGGGTGGATTCCATTCCATCCCATTCTATTCCATTCCATTCCATTCTGGTTGATTCCACTCCATTCCATTCCATTCAAATACATTCCATTCGGGTTGATTTCATTCCATTCCATTCCAATCCATTCGGGTTGATTCCATTCCATTTCATTCCATCCCATTCCATTCCATTCCACTCCATTCCAGTCAGGTTGATTCCACTCCATTGCACTCCATTCCACTCCATTCCATGCCATTCCATACAATTCGTGTTGATTCCATACCATTCCTTTCCATTCAATTCCATTCCATTCATTCCTTTCCATTCCATTCCGTTTGATTTCATTCCATTCCATTCCTTCCCAATGCATTCCATTCCATTCGTGGTGATTCAATTCCCTTCCATTTCTTCCATTCCATTGCATTCCCTTCCATTCCATTCGGGTTGATTCCATTCCATTCCATTCCATTTGGGTTGAATCCATATCCTTCCCTTCCATTCCATTCCATTCCATTCCAACACTCCGGTTGATTCCATACGCTTCCATTGCATTCCATTCCATTCCATTCGGGTGGATTCATTTCCATCCCATTCTATTCCATTCCATTCCATTCCATTCCATTCCATTCCATTCCATTCCATTCCATTCGCGTTAATACCAATCCATTCCATTCCATTCCATTCCATTCCATTTCATTCCATTCGGGTTGATTCCATTCCATTCCATTCAGTTCCATTCCATTCCATTCCATGCCATTCCAATCCATTACGTTCGATTCCATTCGGGTTGATTCCATTCCATTCCATTCCATTCCATTACGTTCAGGTTGATTCCATTCCATTCCATTCCACTCCATGGCATTCCATTCCATTCCATTCCATTCCACTCAATTCCATTGCATTCCACTACATTCCATTCCATTCCATTCCATTCCATTCGGGTTGATTCCACCCCATCCCATTAGATCCCATTCCATTCCATTGCATTCGGGTTGATTCCATTCCATTCCATTCCTTTCCATTCCATTCAATTCCGTTCCATTCCATTCCATTCCGGTTGATTACATTCCTTTCCACTCCATTGCATTCCATTCCATTCCATTCCATTCCATTCCATTCCAATCCATTCCATTCCATTCGGGTTGATTCCATTCCATTCAATTCCATTCCATTCCATTCCATTCCATTCGCGTTGATTCCATTCCCTTGCATTCCATTCCATTCCATTCCGTTAGGGTTGATTATATCCTATTGCATTCCATTTCTTTTCATTCCACTCCATTCCAGTCAGGTTGATTCCATTCCATTCCATTATAATCCATTCCCTTCCATTCCATTCCATTCCTTTCGGGTTGATTTAATTCCATTCCATTCCATTCCACTCCATTCGGGTTGATTCCATTCCATTCCTCTCCATTCCATTCAATTCCATAACATTTGGGTTGATTCCATCCCATTCCATTCCATTCCATTCCATTCCAATCCATTCCATTCCATTCCATTCCATTCCATTCCAGTTGATTGTATTCCCTTCGATTCCTTTGTGTTCCATTCCATTCAATTCCATTAGTGTTGATTGCATTCCATTCCATTCCATTCTATTCCTTTCCATTCCATTCCATTCCATTCCATTCCATTCGGATTGATTCCATAACCTTCCATTCCATTCCATTCCCTTCCATTCCATTCGAGTTGATACCATTAAATTCCATTCCGTTCCATTCCCTTCCATTCCAATCCATTCCATTCCGGTTGATTCCATTCCCTTCCATTCCTTTCCATTCCATTCCATTCCATTCCATTCCAGTCCCTTCCATTCCATTCCTGTACTTGCTGGTTGATTGTATTCCATTCCATTCCATTCCATTCCATTCGGGTTGATTCCATTCCATTCCTTTCCATACCATTCAATTCCGTTCCATTCCATTCCATTCGGGTTGATTCCATTCCATTCGATTCCATTCCATTCCATTCTATTCCATTCGGTTTGATTCCATTCCATTCCACTCCGTTGCATTCCATTCCATTAGTGTTGATACAATTCCATTCCATTGCATTAGATTCCATTCCATTCTGGTTGATTCCGTTCCATTCTATTCCATTCCATTCCATACGCGTTGATTCCATTCCATTTCATTCCGTTCCTTTCCAGTTGATTGTAATCCCTTCGATTCCATTGCATTCCATTCCATTCTATTCCATTAGTGTTGATTGCATTCCATTCCATTCCATTATATTCCATTCCATTCCATTCCATTCCATTCCATTCGGGTTGATTCCATAACCTTCCCTTCCATTCCATTCCCTTCCATTCCATTCGAATTGATACCATTAAATTCCATTCCGTTCCATTCCCTTCCATTCCAATCCATTCCGTTCCGGTTGATTCCATTCCCTTCCATTCCTTTCCATTCCATTCCATTCCATTCCATTCCAGTCCCTTCCATTCCATTCCTGTCCTTGCTGGTTGATTGTATTCCATTCCATTCCATTCCATTCCATTCGGGTTGATTCCATTCCATTCCTTTCCATACCGTTCAATTCCGTTCCATTCCATTCCATTCGGGTGGATTCCATTCCATTCGATTCCATTCCATTCCATTCCATTCCATTCGGTTTGATTCCATTCCATTCCACTCCGTTGCATTCCATTCCATTAGTGTTGATACAATTCCATTCCATTGCATTAGATTCCATTCCATTCGGGTTGATTCCGTTCCATTCCATTCCATTCCATTCCATACGGGTTGATTCCATTCCATTCCATTCCATTCCTTTCCAGTTGATTGTAATCCCTTCGATTCCATTGCATTCCATTCCATTCTATTCCATTAGTGTTGATTGCATTCCATTCCATTCCATTCAATCCCATTCCATTCCATTCCATTCCATTCCATTCCATTCGTGTTGATTACATAACCTTCCATTCCATTCCATTCCCTTCCATTCCATTCGAGTTGATACCATTAAATTCCATTCCGTTCCATTCCCTTCCATTCCAATCCATTCCATGCCGGTTGATTCCATTCCCTTCCATTCCTTTCCATTCCCTTCCATTCCATTCCATTCCCGTCCCTTCCATTCCATTCCTGTCCTTGCTGGTTGATTATATTCCATTCCATTCCATTCCATTCCATTCCATTCGGGTTGATTCCATTCCATTCCTTTCCATACCGTTCAATTCCGTTCCATTCCATTCCATTCGGGCTGATTCCATTCCATTCGATTCCATTCCATTCCATTCCATTCCATTCCATTCGGTTTGATTCCATTCCATTCCACTCCGTTGCATTCCATTCCATTAGTGTTGATACAATTCCATTCCATTGCATTAGATTCCATTCCATTCGGTTGATTCCATTCCATTCCATTCCATTGCATTCCATTCCATTCCATTCGTGTTGATTCTATTCCATTCCATTCCATTCCATTCCAATCTATTCGGGTTGATTCCATCCGCTTCCATTCCATTCCACTCAATGCGATTCCATTCTGGTTGATTCCATTCCATTCCATTCCTTCCATTCCATTGCATTCCATTCCATTTTATTCGGGTTGATTCCATTCCATTCCATTAAATTCCATTCCATTCCATTCCATTCCATTCCAGTTGATTCCATTCCATTCCCGTGCATTCCATTCCATTCCATTCGCGTTGATACCATTCCCTTCCATTCCATTTCATGCCATTCCATACCATTATATTCGGTTTGATTCCATTCCATTACATTACATTCGGGTTGATTCCATTCCATTGCATTCCATTCCATTCCATTCCATTCCATTACATGCCATTCCTATCCATTACATTCGATTCCATTCAGGTTGATTCCATTCCATTCCATTCCACTCCATTGCATTCCATTCCACTCCATTCCATTCCATTCCATTCCATTCCATTCCATTCTGGTGGATTCCATTCCATTCCTTTCCATTCCGTTCCATGCCACTCCATTCCAGTCAAGTTGATTCCATTCCATTCCACTGCATTGCATTCCATTCCATTCTATTCCATTCTATTCGGGTTTATTTCATTCCATTCCATTCCATTCCATTCCACTCCATTCCATTCCATTCCATTTCATACCATTCTGGTAGATTCCATTCCATTCAATTCCATTGCATTCCATTCCATTTCATTCCATTCCGTTCCATTCCATTCCATTCCATTGCATTCCATTCCATTCCATTGCATTCCATTCCATTCCATTCCATTCCATTCCATTCCATTGCATTCCATTCCATTTCATTCCATTCCATTCCATTCCATTCCATTGCATTCCATTCCATTCCATTCCTTTCTGGATGATTCCATTCCATTCCATTCCATTCCATTTATTTCCATTCCATTCCAATCCATTCGTGTTGATTCCATCCAAATACATTCCATTTCATTCCATTCCACTCCATTCCAGTCAGGTTGATTCCAATCCATTCCATTCCATTCCATTCCATTCCATTCGCGTTAATAACGTTCCATTCCATTCCATTACACTTCATTCCATTCGGGTTGATTCCATTCCATTCCATTCCATTCCATTCCATTCCCTTCCATTACATTCGGGTTTATTCCATTCCAATGCATTCCATTCCATTCCATTCCATTCCATTCTATTCCACTCCATTCCATTCCATTCCATTTCGGTAGATTGCATCCCATTCCATTCCTTTCCAATGCATTCCAATCCATACCATTCATGTTGATTCCATTCCATTCCTTTATTTTCCATTCCATTCCATTCCGGTTGATTCCATCCCATTCCATTCCTTTCCATTGCATTCCACTCCATTCCAGTCAGGTTGATTCCATTCCATTCCTTTACATTCCATTCCATTCCATTCCATTCGAGTTAAATCAATTGCATTCCATTCCACTCCATTCCATTCCATTCCATTCTATTTCACTCCATTCCGGTTGATTCCATTCCATTCCTCTCCATACCATTCCAGTCCATAACATTCGGGTTGATTCGATCCCATTCCATTCCATTCCATTCCATTCCATTTCATTCCATTCCATTCCATACGGGTTGATTACAATCCATTCTTTCCATTCCATTCCATTCCATTCCATTCCATTCCATTCCAGTAGATTCCATTCCCTTCTATTCCATTCCATTCCATTCCATTCCATTCCATCCCATTCCATTCCATTCCATTCTATTCCATTCCATTCCATTACATTCAAGTGGATTCCAATCCATTTAATTCCATTCCATTCCATTCCATTCCAATCCATTCGGTTTGATTCACTACGCTTCCATTCCATTCAATTCCATTCCACTCGTGTTGATTCCATTCCATTCCTCTCCATTCCATTACATTCGGGTTGATTCCATTCCATTCCATTCCACTGCATTGCATCCCATTCCACTCCATTGCCTTCCATTCCATTCCATTCCATTCCATTGGGGTTGATTCCATCCCATTCCATTCCATTCCATTCCATTCCATTCCCCTCCATTCCAGTCAGGTTGAATCCATTCCATTCCATTCCATTCCATTCCATTCCATTCCATTCCATTCCATTCCAATCCATTCAATTCGAGTTGCTTCCATTCCATTTCATTCCATTCCATTCCATTCCATTCCATTCCTATCCATTCCATTCCATTGCATTCCATTCGGGTTGTTTCCATTCCTTTGCATTCCATTCCATGCGTCTCCATTCCATTCCATTCCATACTATTCTGTTTGACTCCATCCCATTCCATTCCATTCCATTCCATTCGATTCCATTCCATTCCATTTCATTCCAATCGGTTTGATTCCATTCCATTCCATTCCATTCCATTCCATTCCATTCCATTCCATTCCATTCCATTCGGGTTGATTCCATTCCATTCGGGTTTATTCCATTCCCTTCCATTCCTTCCATTCCGTTGCATTCCATTCCATTTTATTCGGGTTGATTCCATTCCATTCCATTCCATTCCATTCCATTCCATTCCATTCCATTCGGGTTGACTCCATATCCTTCCTTTCCATTCCATTGCATTCCATTGCAATCCATTCGGGTTGATTCCATACTCTTGCATTGCATTGCATTCCATTCAATTCGGGTTGATTCCATTCCATTCCATTCCATTCCATTCCATTCCATTCCATTCCTTTCCAGTCCATTCCATTCCATTCCATTCTGGTTGATTGCATTCCATACCATTCCATTCCATTCCATTCGGGTTGATTCCTTATCCTTTCCTTCCATTCCATTCCAATCCATTCGGGTTGATTCCATACGTTTCCATTCCATTCCATTCCATTCCATTCCGTTCGCGTTGATACCATTCCATTCCACTCCATTGCTTTCTGGTTGATTCCATTCCATTCCATTCCATTCCATTCCATTCCATTCCATTCCTTTCTGGACGGTTCCATTCCATTCCTTTCCATTCCATTCCATTTCGTTCCATTCCATTCCTTTCGGGTTGATTCCATTCCATTCCTTTCCATTCCATTCACTTCCATTCCATTCCATTCCATTCGGGTTGAATCCGTCCCATCCCATTTCATTCCATTCCATTCCACTCCATTCCAGTCAGGTTGATTCCATTCCATTCCATTCCATTCCATTCGGGTGGATACCACTCCATTCCATTCTAATCCCTTCCATTCCATTCCATTCCATTCCATTCCATTCCATTCCATTCGGGTTGATTCCATTCCATTCCATTCCATTCCATTCCATTCCATTCCATTCTGATTGATTCCATTCCATTCCAATCCATTCAAATCCATTCCATTCGGGTTGATTCCATTCCATTCCATTCCACTCCTTTCGGGTTGATTCCATTCCATTTCATTCCTTTCCTTCCCATTCCATTCCATTCCATTCCATTCCATTCCATTCCATTCCACTCCATTCCAGTCAGCTTGATTTCACTCCTTTGCACTCCATTCCACTACATTCCATGCCATTCCGTACCATTCTGCTTGATTCCATCCCATTCCATTCCATTCCATTCCATTCCGATTGATTCCATTCCATTCCATTCCTTTTGATTCCATTCCATTCCATTCCATTCCATTCGTGGTTATTCAATTCCCTTCCATTTCTTCCATTCCATTGCATTCCATTCCATTCCATTCAGGTTCATTCCATTCCATTCCATTCCATTTGGGTTGATTCAATATCCTTCCATTCCATTCCATTCTATTCCATTCCAATACACTCGGGTTGATTCCATACGCTTCCATTGCATTCCATTTCATTGCATTCGGGTGGATTCCATTACATCCCATTCTATTCCGTTCCATTCCATTCCATTCCATTCCATTCCATTCGGGTTGATTCCATTCCATTCCATTCAGTTCCATTCCATTCCATTCCTTGCCATTCCAATCCATTACGTTCGATTCCATTCGGGTTGATTCCATTCCATTCAATTATATTCCATTACACTCGGGTTGATTCCATTCCATTCCATTCCTCTCCATTGCATTCCATTCCACTCCATTCCATTCCATTCCATTCCATTCCGGTTGATTCCATATCCTTCCCTGACATAACATTCCATTCCATTCCAATCCATTCGCGTTGATTCCATACGATTCCATTCCATTCCATTCCATTCCATTCGGGTTGATTCCATTCCATTCCATTCCATTCCATTCCATTCCATTCGCTTTTATACCATGCCATTCCATTCCATTCCAATCCATTCCTTTCCATTCCATTCGGGTTGATTCCATGCCATTCCATTCCATTAGATTCCGTTCCATTCCATTCCATTCCATTCGCGTTCATACCATGCCATTCCATTCCATTCCATTCCATTCCTTTCCATTCCATTCGAGTTGATTCCATTCCTTTCCATTCCTTTCCATTCCATTCCATTCCATTCCATTCGTTTCTGGTTGATTCCCTTCCATTCCATTTCATACCATTCCATTCCATTCCATTCCACTCGTGTTGATTCCATTCCATTCCTTTCGATTGCATTCAATTCCGTTCCATTACATTCCGTTCGGGTTAATTGCCTTCCTTTCCACTCCAATGCATTCCATTGCATTCCATTCCATTCCATTCCATTCCATTTGGGTTGATTCCATTCCATTCCATTCCATTCCATTCCATTCTGGTTGATTCCATTCCATTCCATTCCATTCAAATCCATTCCAATCGGGTTGATTCCATTCCATTCCATTCCAATCCATTCGGTTTGATTCCATTCCATTTCATTCCATTCCATCCCTTTCCATTCCATTCCATTCCACTCCATTCCAATCAGGTTGATTACACTCCATTGCACTCCTTTCAACTCCATTCCATGCCATTCCATACCATTCGTGTTGATTCCATCCCATTCTTTCCATTCCATTCCATTCCATTCATTCCATTCCATTCCATTCCATTCCATTCCGTTTGATTTCATTCCATTCCATTCTTTCCATTCCATTCCATTCCATTCGTGGTGATTCAATTCCCTTCCATTTCTTCCTTTCCATTGCATTCCCTTCCATTCCATTCGGGTTGATTCCAATCCTTTCCATTCCATTCCATTCGTTTCTGGTTGATTCCCTTCCAATCCATTCCATTCCATTCCATTTCATTCCATTCCATTCCATTCGGGTTGTTTCCATTCCATTCCTTTCCATTCCATTAAATTCCATTCCATTACTTTCCGTTCGGGTTGATTGCATTCCTTTCGACTCCTTTGCACTCCATTCCATTCCATTCCATTCCATTCCATTCCATTCCATTCCATTCCATTCCATTCCATTCCATTCGTGGTTATTCCATTCCCTTCCATTTCTTCCATTCCATTGCATTCCATTCCATTCCATTCAGGTTCATTCCATTCCATTCCATTCCATTTGGGTTGATTCAATATCCTTCCATTCCATTCCATTCTATTCCTTTCCAATACACTCGGGTGGATTCCATACGCTTCCATTGCATTCCATTTCATTGCATTCGGGTGTATTCCATTCCATCCCATTCTATTCCGTTCCATTCCATTCCATTCCATTCCATTCCATTCCGTTCCGTTCCGGTTGATTCCATTCCATTCCATTCAGTTCCATTCCATTCCATTCCTTGCCATTCCAATCCATTACGTTCTATTCCATTCGGGTTGATTCCATTCCATTCCATTATATTCCATTACACTCGGGTTGATTCCGTTCCATTCCATTCCTCTCCATTGCATTCCATTCCACTCCATTCCATTCCATTCCATTCCATTCCGATTGGTTCCATATCCTTCCCTGACATTCCATTCCATTGCATTCCAATCCATTCGTGTTGATTCCATACGATTCCATTCCATTCCATTCCATTCCATTCCATTCGGGTTGATTCCATGCCATTCCATTCCATTCCTTTCCATTCCATTCCATTCCATTCCATTCGCTTTTATACCATGCCATTCCATTCCATTCCAATCCATTCCTTTCCATTCCATTCGGGTTGATTCCATTCCTTTCCATTCCATTCCATTCCATTGCATTCCATTCCATTCCATTCCTTTCTGGTTGATTCCCTTCCATTACATTCCATACCATTCCATTCAATTCCATTCCATTCCATTCCATTCCATTCCATTCCATTCCATTCCATTCTTGTTGATTCAAATCCATTCCTTTCCATTCCATTCAATTCCGTTTCATTACATTCCGTTCGGGTTGATTGCATTCATTTCCACTCCATTGCATTCCATTCCATTCCATGCCATTTCCTTTCATTCCATTCCATTCCATTCAATTCCTTTCGTGTTGATTCCATTCCATTCCATTCCATTCCATTCCATTCCATTCCATTCCATTCCATTCCATTCTGGTTGATTCCATTCCATTCTATTCCATTCAAATCCATTCCATTCGGGTTGATTTCATTCCATTCCATTCCAATCCATTCGGGTTGATTCCATTCCATTTCATTCCATTCCATCCCATTCCATTCCATTCCATTCCACTCCATTCCAGTCAGGTTGATTCCATTCCATTGCACTCCATTCCACTCCAATCCATGCCATTCCATACAATTCGTGTTGATTCCATACCATTCCTTTCCATTCCATTCATTCCATTCCATTCCATTCCGTTTGATTTCATTCCATTCCATTCCTTTCCATTGCTTTCCATTCCATTCGTGGTGATTCAATTCCCTTCCATTTCTTCCATTCCATTGCATTCCCTTCCATTCCTTTCGGGTTGATTCCATTCCATTCCATTCCATTTGGGTTGATTCCATATCCTTCCCTTCCATTCCATTCCATTCCATTCCAACACTCGGGTTGATTCCATACGCTTCCATTGCATTCCATTCCATTCCATTCGGGTGTATTCCTTTACATCCCATTCTATTCCATTCCATTCCATTCCATTCCATTTCATTCCATTCCATTCGCGTTAATACCAATCCATTCCATTCCATTCCATTCCATTTCATTCCATTCGGGTTGATTCCATTCCACTCCATTCAGTTCCATTCCATTCCATTCCATGCCATTCCAATCCATTACGTTCGATTCCATTCGGGTTGATTCCATTCCATTCCATTCCATTCCATTACGTTCAGGTTGATTCCATTCCATTCAATTCCATTCCATGGCATTCCATTCCATTCCATTCCATTCCACTCAATTCCATTCCATTCCACTACATTCCATTCCATTCCATTCCATTCCATTCCATTCCATTCGGGTTGATTCCACCCCATCCCATTAGATCCCATTCCATTCCATTGCATTCGGGTTGATTCCATTCCACTCCATTCCTTTCCATTCCATTCAATTCCGTTCCATTCCATTCCATTCCGGTTGATTACATTCCCTTCCACTCCATTGCATTCCATTCCATTCCATTCCATTCCATTGCATTCGGGTTGATTCCATTCCACTCCATTCCTTTCCATTCCTTTCAATTCCGTTCCATTCCATTCCATTCCAGTTGATTCCATTCCCTTCGATTCAATTCCATTCCATTCGATTCCATTCCATTCCATTCCATTCGTGTGGATTCCAATCCATTCTATTCCATTCAAATCCATTCCAATCCATTCCAATCCATTCAGGTTGATTCCCTTCGCTTCCATTCCATTCAGTTCCATTCCATTCGGGTTGATTCCATTCCATTTCATTACATTACATTACATTACATTCGGTTTGATTCCATTCCATTCCATTCCATTCGCGTTGATACCATTCCTTTCCATTCCATTCCTCTCCATTCCATTCGGGTTGATTCCATTCCTTTCCATTTCATTCCATTCCATTGCATTCCATTCCTTTCAATTCCATTCCGTTCCTTTCTGGTTGATTCCCTTCGAATCCATTCCATTCCATTCCATTCCATTCCATTTCATTCCATTCCATTCCATTCGGGCTGATTCCATTCCATTCCTTTCCATTCCATTCAATTCCATTCCATTACATTCTGTTCGGATTGATTGCATTCCTTTCCACTCCATTGCATTCCATTGCATTCCATTCCTTTCCATTCCATTCCATTCGGATTGATTCCATTCCATTCCTTTCCATTCCATTCCATTCCATTCCATTCTGGTTGATTCCATTCCATTCCATTCCATTCCATTCCATTCAAATCCATTCCATTCGGGTTGATTCCATTCTATTCCATTCCACTCCTTTCGGGTTGATTCCATTCCATTTCATTCCATTCCATCGCATTCCATTCCATTCCATTCCACTCCATTCCAGTCAGCTTGATTTCACTCCATTGCACTCCATTCCAGTACATTCCATGCCATTCCGTGCCATTCCGGTTGATTCCATCCCATTCCATTCCATATCATTCCATTCCATTCCATTCCATTCCGTTTGATTCCATTCCATTCCATTCCATTCCATTCCATTCGTGGTTATTTCATTCCCTTCCATTGCTTCCATTCCATTGCATTCCATTCCATTCCTTTGGGGTTCATTCCATTCCATTCCATTCCATTCCATTTGGGTTGATTCCATATCCTTCCCTTCCATTCCATTCTATTCCATTCCAATACACTGGGCTTGATTCCATCCGCTTCCATTGCATTCCATTTCATTGCATTTGGTTGGATTCCATTCCATCCCATTCTATTCCATTCCATTCCATTCCATTCCATTCCATTCCATTCCATTCCATTCGCGCCATTCCATTCCATTCTATTCGGGTTGATTCCATTGCATTCCATTCAGTTCCATTCCATTCCACTCCTTGCCATTCCAATCAATTACATTCGATTCCATTCGGGTAGATTCCATTCCATTCCATTATATTCCATTACATTGGGGTTGATTCCATTCCATTCCATTCCTCTCCATTGCATTCCATTCCACTCCATTCCATTCCATTCCATTCCATTCCATTCCATTCCATTACGGTTGATTCCATATCCTTCCATTTCATTCCATTCCTTTCCATTCCAATCCATTCGTGTTGATTCCATAGGATTCCATTCCATTCCATTCCATTCCATTCCATTCCATTCGGGTTGATTCCTTGCCATTCCATTCCATTCCATTCCATTCCATTCCATTCCATTCGCGTTTATACCTTGCCATTCCATTCCATTCCAATCCACTCCATTCCATTCCATTCGGGTTGATTCCATCCTTTCCATTCCTTTCCATTCCATTCCATTCCATTGCATTCCATTCCATTCCATTCGTTTCAGGTTGATTCCCTTCCATTCCATTCCATACCATTCCATTCCATTCCATTCCGTTCCATTCCATTCCATTCCATTCGGGTTGATTCCATTCCATTCCTTTCCATTCCATTCTGGTTGATTCCATTCCATTCCATTCCATTAAAATCCATTCCATTCTGGTTGATTCCATTCCATTCGATTCCACTCCTTTCGGGTTGATTCCATTCCATTTCATTCCATTCCATCCCATTCCTTTCCATTCCATTCCGCTCCATTCCAGTCAGGTTGATTTCACTCCATTGCACTCCATTCCACTACATTACATGCCATTCCGTACCATTCGCGTTGATTCCATCCCATTCCATTCCATTCCATTCCATTCCATTCCATTCGTGGTTATTCCATACCCTGCCATTTCTTCCAGTCCATTGCATTCCATTCCATTCCAATCGGCTTCATACCATTCCATTCCATTCCATTTGGGTTGATTCCATATCCTTCACTTCCATTCCATTCTATTCCAATCCAATACACTCGGGTTGATTCCATACGCTTCCATTGCATTCCATTTCATTGCATTCGGGTGGATTCCATTCCATCCCATTCTATTCCATTCCATTCCATTCTGGTTGATTCCACTCCATTCCATTCCATTCAAATACATTCCATTCGGGTTGATTTCATTCCATTCCATTCCAATCCATTCGGGTTGATTCCATTCCATTTCATTCCATCCCATTCCATTCCATTCCACTCCATTCCAGTCAGGTTGATTCCACTCCATTGCACTCCATTCCACTCCATTCCATGCCATTCCATACAATTCGTGTTGATTCCATACCATTCCTTTCCATTCAATTCCATTCCATTCATTCCTTTCCATTCCATTCCGTTTGATTTCATTCCATTCCATTCCTTCCCAATGCATTCCATTCCATTCGTGGTGATTCAATTCCCTTCCATTTCTTCCATTCCATTGCATTCCCTTCCATTCCATTCGGGTTGATTCCATTCCATTCCATTCCATTTGGGTTGAATCCATATCCTTCCCTTCCATTCCATTCCATTCCATTCCAACACTCCGGTTGATTCCATACGCTTCCATTGCATTCCATTCCATTCCATTCGGGTGGATTCATTTCCATCCCATTCTATTCCATTCCATTCCATTCCATTCCATTCCATTCCATTCCATTCCATTCGCGTTAATACCAATCCATTCCATTCCATTCCATTCCATTCCATTTCATTCCATTCGGGTTGATTCCATTCCATTCCATTCAGTTCCATTCCATTCCATTCCATGCCATTCCAATCCATTACGTTCGATTCCATTCGGGTTGATTCCATTCCATTCCATTCCATTCCATTACGTTCAGGTTGATTCCATTCCATTCCATTCCACTCCATGGCATTCCATTCCATTCCATTCCATTCCACTCAATTCCATTGCATTCCACTACATTCCATTCCATTCCATTCCATTCCATTCGGGTTGATTCCACCCCATCCCATTAGATCCCATTCCATTCCATTGCATTCGGGTTGATTCCATTCCATTCCATTCCTTTCCATTCCATTCAATTCCGTTCCATTCCATTCCATTCCGGTTGATTACATTCCTTTCCACTCCATTGCATTCCATTCCATTCCATTCCATTCCATTCCATTCCAATCCATTCCATTCCATTCGGGTTGATTCCATTCCATTCAATTCCATTCCATTCCATTCCATTCCATTCGCGTTGATTCCATTCCCTTGCATTCCATTCCATTCCATTCCGTTAGGGTTGATTATATCCTATTGCATTCCATTTCTTTTCATTCCACTCCATTCCAGTCAGGTTGATTCCATTCCATTCCATTATAATCCATTCCCTTCCATTCCATTCCATTCCTTTCGGGTTGATTTAATTCCATTCCATTCCATTCCACTCCATTCGGGTTGATTCCATTCCATTCCTCTCCATTCCATTCAATTCCATAACATTTGGGTTGATTCCATCCCATTCCATTCCATTCCATTCCATTCCAATCCATTCCATTCCATTCCATTCCATTCCATTCCAGTTGATTCCATTCCCTTCGATTCAATTCCATTCCATTCGATTCCATTCCATTCCATTCCAATCGCGTGGATTCCAATCCATTCTATTCCATTCCAATACACTCCAATCCATTCCAATCCATTCAGGTTGATTCCCTTCGCTTCCATTCCATTCAATTCCATTCCATTCGGGTTGATTCCATTCCATTCCATTCCGTTCCACTCCATTGCACTCCATTCCACTCCATTCCATTCCATTCGGGTTGATTCCATCCCATACCATTCCATTCCATTCCATTCCATTCCATTCGGGTTGTTTCCATTCCATTCCATTCCACTACATTCTATGCCATTCCATACCATTTGTGTTGATTCCATCCCATTCCATTCCATTCCATTCCATTCCATTCCAATCCATACGGGTTGATTCCATTCCCATCCATTCCATTGCAATCCATTCCATTCCAGTTGATTCCATTCCTTTCGATTGCATTCCATTCCATTCGATTCTATTCCATTCCATTCCATTCCGGTGGATTCCAATCCATTCCATTCCATTCCATTCCAATCCATTCAGGTTGATTCCCTAAACTTCCATTCCTTTCAATTCCATTCCATTCGGGTTGATTCCATTCCATTCCATTCCATTCCATTCGGTTTGATTCCATTCCATTCCATTCCACTCCATTGCATTCCATTCCACTCCATTCCATTCCATTCCATTCCATTCCATTCCGGTTGATTCCATCCCATTCCATTCCATTCCATTCCATCCCATTCCACTCCATTCCAATCAGGTTGATTCCACTCCATTCCATTCCATTCCATTCCATTCCATTCCATTCCATTCCATTCGGGTTGTTTCCATTCCATTCCATTCCATTCCATTCCATTCCATTCCATTCGGGTTGATTCCATTCCATTCCATTCCATTCCATTCCATTCCATTGTGGTTGATTCCATTCCATTCCATTCCATTCCATTCAAATCCATTCCATTCGGGATGATTCCATTCTATTCCATTCCACTCCTTTCGGGTTGATTCCATTCCATTTCATTCCATTCCATCGCATTCCATTCCATTCCATTCCACTCCATTCCAGGCAGCATGATTTGACTCCATTGCATTCCATTCCACTACATTCCATGACATTCCGTGCCATTCGGGTTGATTCCATCCCATTCCATTCCATTCCATTCCATTCCATTCCATTCCATTCCGTTTGATTCCATTCCATTCCATTCCATTCCATTCCATTCCATTCGTGGTTATTCCATTCCCTTCCATTTCTTCCATTCCATTGCATTCCATTCCATTCCATTAGGGTTCATTCCATTCCATTCCATTCCATTCCATTTGAGTTGATTCCATATCCTTCCCTTGCATTCCATTCTATTCCCTTCCAATACACTCGGGTTGATTCCATACGCTTCCATTACATTCCATTTCATTGCATTTTGTTGTATTCCATTCCATCCCATTCTATTCCATTCCATTCCACTCCATTCCATTCCATTCCATTCTATTCCATTCCATTCCGGTTGATTCCATATCCTTCCATTTCATTCCATTCCATTCCATTCCAATCCATTCGTGTTGATTCCATAGGATTCCATTCCATTCCATTCGGTTTGATTGCATGCCATTCCATTCCATTCCATTCCATTCCATTCCATTCGCGTTTATATCATGCCATTCCATTCGATTCCAATCCATTCCTTTCCATTCCATTCGGGTTGATTCCATCCTTTCCATTCCTTTCCATTCCATTCCATTCGGGTTGATTCCATGCCATTCCATTACATTCCATTCCGTTACGTTCCATTCCATTCCATTAGCGTTTATACCATGCCATTCCATTCCATTCCATTCCATTCCTTTCCATTCCATTCGGGTTGATTCCATTCCTTTCCATTCCCTTCCATTCCATTCCATTGCATTCCATTCCATTCCATTCGTGTTGATTACATTCCATTCCTTTCCATTGCATTCAATTCCGTTCCATTACATTCCGTTCGGGTTGATTGCATTCCTTTCCACTCCACTGCATTCCATTCCATTCCATTCCATTCCATTCCATTCCATTCCATTCTATTCGGCTTGATTCCATTCCATTCCATTCCATTCCATTCCATTCCATTCCATTCCATTTTGGTTGATTCCATTCCATTCCATTCCATTTAAATCCATTCCATTCGGGTTGATTATATTCCATTCCATTCCAATCCATTCGGGTTGATTCCATTCCATTCCATTCCGTTCCATTCCATTCCCTTCCATTCCATTGCAATCCATTCCATTCCATTGGGGTTGATTCCATTCTATTCAATTCCATTCCATTCAATTACATTCCATTCTGGTTGATTCCATATCCTTCCCTTTCATTCCATTCCATTCCATTCAAATCCATTCGTGTCGATTCCATACGATTCCATTCCATTCCATTCCATTCCCTTTGGGTTGATTCCATACCATTCCATTCCATTCCTTTCCATTCCATTGCATTCCATTCGGGGTTATTGCATACCCTGCCATTTCTTCCATTCCATTGCATTCCATTCCATTCCATTTGGTTTCATTCCATTCCATACTATTCAATTTGGGTTGATTCCATATCCTTCCCTTCCATTCCATTCTATTCCATTCCAATACACTCGGGTTGATTACATACGCTTCCATTGCATTCCATTTCATTGCATTCCGGTGTATTCCATTCCATCCCATTCCATTCCATGCCATTCCATTGCATTCCATTCCATTCCATTTCATTCCATTCCATTCCATTTCATTCCATTCGGGTTGTTTTCATTCCATTCCATTCAGTTCCTTTCCATTCCATTCCTTGCCATTCCAATCCATTATGTTCGATTCCATTCTGGTTGATTCCATTCCATTCCATTATATTCCATTTTATTCGGGTTGATTCCATTCCATTCATTTCCACACCAATGCATTCCATTCCACTCCATTCCATTCCATTCCCTTGCGGTTGATTCCATATCCTTCCTTTTCATTCCATTCCATTCCATTCCAATCCATTCGTTTTGATTCCATACGATTCCATTCCATTCCATTCGGGTTGATTCCATGCTATTCCATTCCATTCCCTTCAGGTTGATTCCATACCATTCCATTCCATTCCATTCAATGCCATTCCATTCCATTCCATTCGGGGTTATTCCATACCCTGCCATTTCTTCCATTCCATTGCATTCCATTCCATTCCATTCGGGTTCATTCCATTCCATTCTATTCTATTTGGGTTGATTCCATATCCTTCCCTTCCAGTCCATTCTATTCCATTCCAATACACTTGGGTTGATTACATACGCTTCCATTGCATTCCATTTCATTGCATTCGGGCGGATTCCATTCCATCCCATTCTATTCCATGCCAGTCCATTCCATTCCATTCCATTCCCTTCCATTTCATTCCATTCCATTCCATTTCATTCCATTCGTGTTGTTTCCATTCCATTCCTTTCAGTTCCATTCCATTCCATTCCTTGCCATTCCAATACATTATGTTCGATTCCATTCGGGTTGATTCCATTCCATTCCATTATATTCCATTTCATTCGGGTTGATTCCATTCCATTCAATTCCACACCAATGCATTCCATTCCACTCCATTCCATTCCATTCCATTCCATTCCATTCCATTCCATTCCATTCCAATCCATTCGTTTTGATTCCATACGATTCCATTCCATTCCATTCCATTCCATTCGGGTTGATTCCATGACATTCCATTCCATTCGATTCCGTTCCATTCCATTCCATTCCATTCGCGTTTATACTATGCCATTCCAGTGCATTCCATTCCATTCCTTTCCATTCCATTTCATTCCATTCGCGTTGTTTCCAATCCATTCCATTCAGTTCCATTCCATTCCATTCCTAGCCATTCCAATCCATTAAGTTCGATTCCACTCGGGTTGGTTCCATTCCATTCCATTATATTCCATTACATTCGGGTTGATACCATTCCATTCCATAACACTCCAATGCATTCCATTCCACTCCATTCCATTCCATTACATTCCGGTTGATTCCATATCCTTTCTTTTCATTCCATTCAATTCCATTCCATTCCAATCCATTCGTGTTGATTCCATACGATTCCATTCCATTCCATTCCATTCCATTCGGGTTGATTCCATGCCATTCCATTCCATTCCATTCCGTTACATTCCATTCCATTCCATTCGCGTTTATACCATGCCATTCCATTCCATTCCATTCCATTCCTTTCCATTCCATTCGGGTTGATTCCATTCCTTTCCATTCCCTTCCATTCCATTCCATTCCATTCCATTCCATTCCATTCCATTCGTGTTGATTACATTCCATTCCTTTCCATTGCATTCAATTCCGTTCCATTACATTCCGTTCGGGTTTATTGCATTCCTTTCCACTCCACTGCATTCCATTCCATTCCATTCCATTCCATTCCATTCCATTCCATTCTATTCGGCTTGATTCCATTCCATTCCATTCCATTCCATTCCATTCCATTCCATTCCATTCCATTCCATTTTGGTTGATTCCATTCCATTCCATTCCATTTAAATCCATTCCATTCGGGTTGATTATATTCCATTCCATTCCAATCCATTCGGGTTGATTCCATTCCATTCCATTCCGTTCCATTCCATTCCCTTCCATTCCATTGCAATCCATTCCATTCCATTGGGGTTGATTCCATTCTATTCCATTCCATTCCATTCAATTACATTCCATTCCGGTTGATTCCATATCCTTCCCTTTCATTCCATTCCATTCCATTCAAATCCATTCGTGTTGATTCCATACGATTCCATTCCATTCCATTCCATTCCCTTCGGGTTGATTCCATACCATTCCATTCCATTGCTTTCCATTCCATTGCATTCCATTCGGGGTTATTGCATACCCTGCCATTTCTTCCATTCCATTGCATTCCATTCCATTCCATTTGGTTTCATTCCATTCCATTCTATTCAATTTGGGTTGATTCCATATCCTTCCCTTCCATTCCATTCTATTCCATTCCAATACACTCGGGTTGATTACATACGCTTCCATTGCATTCCATTTCATTGCATTCCGGTGTATTCCATTCCATCCCATTCCATTCCATGCCATTCCATTGCATTCCATTCCATTCCATTTCATTCCATTCCATTCCATTTCATTCCATTCGGGTTGTTTCCATTCCATTCCATTCAGTTCCTTTCCATTCCATTCCTTGCCATTCCAATCCATTATGTTCGATTCCATTCGGGTTGATTCCATTCCATTCCATTATATTCCATTTCATTCGGGTTGATTCCATTCCATTCATTTCCACACCAATGCATTCCATTCCACTCCATTCCATTCCATTCCCTTGCGGTTGTTTCCATATCCTTCCTTTTCATTCCATTCCATTCCATTCCAATCCATTCGTTTTGATTCCATACGATTCCATTCCATTCCATTCGGGTTGATTCCATGCTATTCCATTCCATTCCCTTCAGGTTGATTCCATACCATTCCATTCCATTCCATTCAATGCCATTCCATTCCATTGCATTCGGGGTTATTCCATACCCTGCCATTTCTTCCATTCCATTGCATTCCATTCCATTCCATTCTGGTTCATTCCATTCCATTCTATTCTATTTGGGTTGATTCCATATCCTTCCCTTCCAGTCCATTCTATTCCATTCCAATACACTTGGGTTGATTACATACGCTTCCATTGCATTCCATTTCATTGCATTCGGGCGGATTCCATTCCATCGCATTCTATTCCATGCCAGTCCATTCCATTCCATTCCATTCCATTCCATTTCATTCCATTCCATTCCATTTCATTCCATTCGTGTTGTTTCCATTCCATTCCTTTCAGTTCCATTCCATTCCATTCCTTGCCATTCCAATACATTATGTTCGATTCCATTCGGGTTGATTCCATTCCATTCCATTATATTCCATTTTATTCGGGTTGATTCCATTCCATTCAATTCCACACCAATGCATTCCATTCCACTCCATTCCATGCCATTCCATTCCATTCCGGTTGAATCCATATCGTTCCTTATCATTCCATTCCATTCCATTCCATTCCAATCCATTCCTTTTGATTCCATACGATTCCATTCCATTCCATTCCATTCCATTCGGGTTGATTCCATGACATTCCATTCCATTCGATTCCGTTCCATTCCATTCCATTCCATTCGCGTTTATACCATGCCATTCCTGTGCATTCCATTCCATTCCTTTCCATTCCATTTCATTCCATTCGCGTTGTTTCCAATCCATTCCATTCAGTTCCATTCCATTCCATTCCTAGCCATTCCAATCCATTAAGTTCGATTCCACTCGGGTTGGTTCCATTCCATTCCATTATATTCCATTACATTCGGGTTGATACCATTCCATTCCATAACACTCCAATGCATTCCATTCCACTCCATTCCATTCCATTACATTCCGGTTGATTCCATATCCTTTCTTTTCATTCCATTCAATTCCATTCATTCCAATCCATTCGTGTTGATTCCATACGACTCCATTCCATTCCATTCCATTCCATTCGGGTTGATTCCATGCCATTCCATTCCATTCCATTCCGTTACATTCCATTCCATTCCATTCGCGTTTATACCATGCCATTCCATTCCATTCCATTCCATTCCTTTCCATTCCATTCGGGTTGATTCCATTCCTTTCCATTCCTTTCCATTCCATTCCATTCCATTGCATTCCATTCCATTCCATTCGTTTCTCGTTGATTCCCTTCCATTCCATTCCATACCATTCCATTCCATTTCATTCGTGTTGATTCCATTCCATTCCTTTACATTGCATTCATTTCCGTTCCATTACATTCCGTTCAGGTTGATTGCACTCCTTTCCACTCCATTGCATTCCATTGCATTCCATTGCATTCCATTCCATTCCATTCCATTCCATTCCATTCCATTCGTGTTGATTCCATTCCATTCCATTCCATTCCATTCCATTCTGGTTGATTCCATTCCATTCCATTCCATTCCATTCGAATCCATTCCATTCCGGTTGATTCCATTCCATTCCATTCCAATCCATTCGGGTTGGTTCCATTCCATTTCATTCCATTCGATCCCCTTCCATTCCATCCCATTGCACTCCATTCCAGTCAGGTTGATTCCACTCCATTGCACTCCATTCCACTCCATTCCATGCCATTCCGTAACATTCGTGTTGAATCCATCCCATTCTTTCCATTCCATTCCATTCCTTTCATTCCCTTCCATTCCATTCCGTTTGATTTCATTCCATTCCATTCCTTTCCATTCCACTCCATTCCATTCGTGGTGATTCAATTCCCTTCCATTGCTTCCATTGCATTGCATTCCCTTCCATTCCATTCGGGTTGATTCCATTCCTTTCCATTCCATTCCTTTCCATTCCATTCCATTCCATTCGTTTCTGGTTGATTCCCTTCCAATCAATTCAATTCCATTCCATTTCATTCCATTCCCTTCCATTCGGGTTGATTCCATTCCATTCCTTTCCATTCCATTCAATTCCATTCCATTACATTCCGTTCGGGTTGATTGCATTCCTTTCCACTCCATTGCATTCCATTCCATTCCATTCCATTCCATTCGGGTTGATTAAATTCCATTACATTCCATTCCATTCCATTCCATACCATTCCATTCCATTCTGTTTGATTCCATTCCATTCCATTCCATTCAAATCCATTCCATTCGGGTTGATTCCATTCCATTCCATTTCACTGCTTTCGGGTTGATTCCATTCCATTTCATTCCATTCCATCCCATTCCATTCCATTCCATTCCATTCCATTCCACTCCATTCCAGTTAGCTTGATTTCACTCCATTGCACTCCATTCCACTACATTCCATGCCATTCCGTACCATTCGGGTTGAATCCATCCCATTCCATTCCATTCCATTCCATTCCATTCCATTCGTGGTTATTCCATTCCCTTTCATTTCTTCCATTCCATTGCATTCCATTCCATTCCATTCGGGTTCATTCCATTCCATTCCATTCCATTTGGGTTGATTCCATATCCTTCCCTTCCATTCCATTCTATTCCATTCCAATACACTCGGGTTGATTCCATACGCTTCCATTGCATTCCATTTCATTGCATTCGGGTGGATTCCATTCCACCCCTTTCAATTCCATTCAATTCCATTCCATTCCATTCCATTCCATTCCATTCCATTCCATTCCATTCCATTTCATTCCATTCGAGTTGTTTCCATTCCATTCCATTCCACTCCATTCCATGCCATTCCATACCATTCGTGTTGATTCCAACCCATTCCATTCCATTCCATTTCATTCCATTCCATTCGCGTTAATACCAATCCATTCCATTCCATTCCATTCCATTTCATTCCATTCGGGTTGATTCCATTCCATTCCATTCAGTTCCATTCCATTCCATTCCATGGCATTCCAATCCATTACGTTCAATTCCATTCGGGTTGATTCCATTCCATTCCATTCCATTCCATTCCATTACGTTCGGGTTGATTCCATTCCATTCCATTCTACTCCATGGAATTCCATTCCATTCCATTCCATTCCACTAAATTCCATTCAATTCCATTCCAATCCACTCAATTCCATTCCATTCCACTACATTCCATTCCATTCCATTCCATTCGGGTTGATTCCATCCCATCCCATTAGATACCATTCCATTCCATTGCATTCGGGTTGATTCCATTCCATTCCATTACTTTCTTTCCATTCTATTCCGTTCCATTCCATTCCATTCGGGTTGATTACATTCCCTTCCACTCCATTGCATTCCATTCCATTCCATTGCATTCCATTCCATTCGGGTTGATTCCATTCCCTTCCATTCCATTCCATTCCATTCCATTCCATTCCATTCCATTCCATTTGGGTTGATTCAATTCCCTTGCATTCCATTCCATTCCATTCTATTCCGTTTGGGTTGATTATATCCTATTCCATTCCATTTCTTTTTATTCCACTCCATTACAGTCAGGTTGATTCCATTCAATTCCATTATATTCCATCCCATGCCATTCCATTCCATTCCTTTCGGGTTGATTCAATTCCATTCCATTCCATTCCACTCCATTCGGGTTGATTCCATTCCACTCCTCTCCATTCCATTCCATTCCATAACATTTCTGTTGATTCCATCCTCTTCCATTCCATTCCAATCCATTCCATTGAATTCCATTCCATTCCAGTTGATTCCATTCCCTTCGATTCAATTCCATTCCATTCGATTCCATTCCATTCCATTCCATTCGTGTGGATTCCAATCCATTCCATTCCATTCCAATCCATTCCAATCCATTCAGGTTGATTCCCTTCGCTTCCATTCCATTCAATTCCATTCCATTCGTGTTGATTCCATTCCTTTCCATTACATTACATTCGGTTTGATCCCATTCCGTTCCAATCCACTCCATTGCATTCCATTCCACTCCATTCCATTCCATTCCATTCCATTCCATTCCATTCCATTCCATTCCATTCCATTCGGGTTGTTTCCATCCCATTCCATTTCATTCCATTCCATTCCGTTCCATTTCATTCCTTTCCATTCGCGTTAATACCAATCCATTCCATTCCATTCCATTCCATTCCATTCCATTCCATTCCATTCGGGTTGTTTCCATTCCATCCATTCAGTTCCATTCCATTCCATTCCATTCCATGCCATTCCAATCCATTACGTTCGATTTCATTCCGTTTGATTCCATTCCGTTACATTACATTACATTACATTTGGGTTGATTCCATTCCATTCCATTCCACTCCATTGCATTCCATTCCTCTCCATTCCATTCCATTCCATTCCATTCGGGTTTATTCCATCCCATTCCATTCCATTCCATTTCATTACATTCCATTCTATTCCACTCCATTCCAATCAGGTTGATTCCATTCCATTCCTTATCATTCCATTCCATTCCATTCCATTCCATTCCATTCCATTCCATTCGGGTTGATTCCATTCCATTCCATTCCATTCTATTCCATTCCATTCCATTCCTTTCCATTCCATTCGGGTTGTTTCACTTCCATTCCATACCATTCCTTTCCATTCCATTCCACTCCATTCCATGCCATTCCATACCACTCGGGTTCATTCCATCACATTCCATTCTATTCCACTCCATTCCATTCCATTCCATTCCATTCCATTCCAATCGGTTTGATTCCATTCCATTCCATTCCATTCCATTCCATTCCATTGCATTCCATTCCATTCGTGTTGATTCTGTTCCCTTCCATTCCTTCCATTCCATTGCGTTCTATTCCATTTTTTTCAGGTTGATTCCTTTCCATTGCATTGCATTCCATTCCATTCCATTCCATTCCACTCCATTCCAGTCAGGTTGATTCCATTCCATTCCATTCCACTCCATTCCATTCCGGGTGATTCCATTCCCTTCCATTTCTTCCATTCCATTGCATTCCATTCCATTCCATTCGGGTTGATTCCATTCCATTCCATTCCATTTGGGTTGATTCCATATTCTTCCCTTCCATTCCATTCCAATACACTCGCGTTGATTCCACACGCTTCCATTGCATTCCATTCCTTTCCATTCGGGTGGATTCCATTCCATTCCATTCCATTCCATTCCATTCCAATCCATTCCATTCGCGTTAATACCATTCCATTCCTTTCCATTCCATTCCATTCCGTTCCATTTCATTCCATTCCATTCCATACGGGTTGATTCCGTTCCATTCTTTTCCATTCCATTCAATTCCATTCCATTCGTGTTGATTCCATACGATTCCATTCCATTCCATTGAATTCCGTTCCATTACATTCCGTTCGGGTTGATTGCATTCCTTTCCACTCCATTGCATTCCATTCCATTCCATTCCATTCCATTCCATTCCGTTCCATTCCATTCCATTCAATTCCATTCCATTCCATTCAGTTTTACTCCATTCCATTCCATTCCATTCTAATCCATTCCATTCAGGTTGATTCCATTCCATTCCATTCCAATCCATTCGGGATGATTCCATTCCATTTCATTCCATTCCATCTCATTCCATTCGTTTCCATTCCGCTCCATTCCAGTCAGGTTAATTCCACTCCATTGCACTCCATTCCACTCCATTCCATGCCATTCCATAGCATTCGTGCTGATTCCATAACATTCCTTTCCATTCCATTCCATTCCATTCCATTCCATTCCATTCCGTTTGATTTCATTCCATTCCTTTCCTTTCCATTCCATTCCATTCCATTCGTGGTGATTCAATTCTCTTCCATTTCTTCCCTTCCATTGCAATCCCTTCCATTCCATTCGGGTTGATTCCATTCCATTCCATTCCATTTGGGTTGATTCCACGTCCTTCCCTTCCATTACATTCCATTCCATTCCAACTCTCGGGTTGATTCCATACGCTTCCACTGCATTCCATTCCATTCCACTCGGGTGGATTCCTTTCCTTCCCATTGTATTCCATTCCATTCCATTTCATTCCATTCCATTCGCGTTAATACCAATCCATTCCATTCTATTCCATTCCATTTCATTCCATTCGGGTTGATTCCATTCCATTCCATTCCATTTGGGTTGATTCCATATCCTTCCCTTCCATTATATTCCATTCCATTCCAACACTCGGTTTGATTCCATACGTTTCCATTGCATTCCACTCCATTCCATTCGGATGGATTCCTTTCCATTCCATTCTATTCCATTCCATTCCATTCCGTTCCATTTCATTCCATTCCATTCCATTCGCGTTAATACCAATCAATTCCATTCCATTCCATTCCATATCATTCCATTCGGGTTGATTACATTGCATTCCATTCAGTTTAATTCCATTCCATTCCATGCTATTCCAATCCAGTACGTTCGATTCCATTCGGTTTGATTCCATTCCGTTTCATTTCATTCCATTAACTTCGGGTTGATTCCATTCCATTCCATTCCACTCTATGGCATTCCATTCCATTCCATTCCATTCCACTCAATTCCATTCCATTCCACTACATTCCCTTCCATTCCATTCCATTAGGGTTGTTTCCATCCCATCCCATTAGATCCCTTTCCATTCCATTGCATTCGGTTTGATTCCATTCCATTCCATTCCTTTCCATTCCATTCAATTCCGTTCCATTCCATTCCATTCGGGTTGATTACATTACCTTCCATTCCATTGCATTCCATTCCATTCCATTCCATTTCTTTCCATTCAATTCCATTCGGGTTGATTCCATTCCCTTACATTGCATTCCATTCCATTCCATTCCATTCCATTCCATTCCATTCCATTTCATTCCATTCCATTCCATTCCATTCCTTTCTGGTTGATTCCATTGCATTCCATTCCATTCCATTCCATTCCATTCCATTCCATTCCATACCATTCCATTCCATTTGGGTTGATTATATACTATTCCATTCCATTTCTTTTCATTCCATTCCATTCCAGTCAGGTTGATTCCATTCCATTCCATTATATTCCATTCCATTCCATTCCATTCCATTCCATTCCATTCCATTCCATTCCATTCCATTCCATTCCATTCCTTCCTGGTTGATTCAATTCCATTCCATTCCATTCCACTCCATTCGGTTTGATGCCATTCCATTCCTCTCCATTCCATTCCATTCCATCACATTTGGGTTCATTCCATCCCATTCCATTCCATTCCATTGCATTCCAATCCATTCCATTGAATTCCATTCCATTCCAGTTGATTCCATTCCCTTCGATTCAATTCCATTCCATTCGATTCCATTCCATTCCATTCCATTCGTGAGGATTACAATCCATTCCATTCCATTCCAATCCATTCCAATCAATTCAGTTTGATTCCCTTCGCTTCCATGCCATTCAATTCCACTCCATTCGGGTTGATTCCATTCCATTCCATTCCATTACATTACATTCGGTTTGATCCCATTCCATTCCATTCCACTCCATTGCATTCCATTCCACTCCATTCCATTCCTTTCCATTCCATTCCATTCCATTCGGGTTGATTCCATCCCATTCCATTCCATTCACTTCCATTCCGTTCCATTCGGGTTGTTTCCATTCCATTCCATTCCACTCCATTCCATGCCATTCCATACCATTCGTGTTGATTCCATCCCATTCCATTCCATTCCATTCCATTCCTTTCCAATCCATACGGGTTGATTCCATTCCGTTCCATTCCATTGCAATCCATTGCATTCCAGTTGATTCCATTCCTTTTGATTCCATTCCATTACATTCGATTACGTTTCGTTCCATTCCATTCCATTCGGGTGGATTCCAATCCATTCCATTCAATTCCATTCCATTGCAATACATTCGGTTTCATTCCATTCCATTTCATTCCATTCCAACCCATTCAATTCCATTCCATTCCTCTCCATTCCAGTCAGGTTGTTTCCACTCCATTGCACTCCATTCCACTCCATTCCATGCCATTCCATACCATTCGTGTTGATTCCATCACATTCCTTCAAATTCCATTCCATTCCAGTCCATTCCATTCCATTCCATTCCTTTCTTGGTGATTAAATTCCCTTCCATTTCTTCCATTCCATTGCATTCCCTTCCATTCCATTTGGGTTGATTCCATTAAATTCCATTCCATTTGGGTTGATTCCATATCCTTCCCTTCCATTCCATTCCATTCCATTCCAACACTCGGGTTTATTCCATAAGCTTTCATGGCATTCCATTCCATTCAATTCGGGTGGATTCCTATATATCCCATTCTATTCCATTCCATTCCATTCCATTCCATTCCATTCCGGTTGATTCCATTCCATCCATTCAGTTCCATTCCATTCCATTCCATTCCATTCCATTCCATGCCATTCCAATCCATTACGTTCGATTTCATTCGGTTTGATTCCTTTCCATTCCATTACATTACATTACATTCGGGTTGATTCCATTCCATTCCATTCCACTCCATTGCATTCCATTCCACTCCATTCCATTCCATTCCATTCCATTCGGGTTGATTCCATCCCATTTCATTCCATTCCATTCCATTCCATTCCATTCTATTCTACTCCATTCCAATCAGGTTGATTCCATTCCATTCCATATCATTGCATTCCCTTCCATTCCATTCCTTTCCATTCGGGTTGGTTCCATTCCATTCCATTCCATTCTATTCCATTCCTTTCCATTCCTTTCCATTCCATTCGGGTTGTTTCCCTTCCATTCCATTCCATTCCATTCCATTCCATTCCATTCCACTCCATTCCATGCCATTCCATACCACTCGGGTTCATTCCATCAAATTCCATTCTATTCCACTCCATTCCATTCCATTCCATTCCATTCCATTCCATTTCATTCGGTTTGATTCCATTCCATTCCATTTCATTCCATTCCCTTCTATTCCATTGCATTCCATTCCATTCGGGTTGATTCTGTTCCCTTCCATTCCATTGCATTCTATTCCATTTTTTTCGCTTTGATTCTATTCCATCGCATTTCATTCCATTCCATTCCATTCCTTTCCATTCGGGTGGACTCCATTCCATTCCATTCCATTCCATTCCATTCCATTCCATTCCAATCCATTCCATTCGCGTTAATACGATTCCAATCCATTCCATTCCATTTCATTCCATTGGGGTTGATTCCATTCCATTCCATTCAGTTCCATTCCATTCCATTCCATGCCATTCCAATCCATTGTGTTAGATTCCATTCGGGTGGATTCCATTCCATTCCATTCCATTCCATTCCATTCCATTCGGATTGATTCCATTCCATTCCATTCCACTCCATTGCATTCCATTCCACTCCAATCCATTCCATTCCATTCCATTCGGGTTGATTCCATCCCATTCCATTCCCTTCCATTCCATTCCATTCCATTCAATTCCACTCCATTACAATCAGGTTGATTCCATTCCATTCCATTCCATTCCATTTGATTCCATTCCATTCCATTCCATTCGGGTTGATTCCATTCCATTCCATTCGATTCTATTCCATTCCACTCCATTCCATTCCATTCCATTCGGGTTGTTTCCATTCCATTCCATTCCATTCCATTCCATTCCAATCCATTCCATGCCACTCCATACCATTAGGGTGGATTCCATCCCATTCCATTCTACTCCACTCCACTCCATTCAATTCCATTCCATTCCATTCGGTTTGATTGCATTCCATTCCATTCCATTCCATTCCATTCCACTCTTTTTGATTCCGTTCCCTTCCATGCCTTCCATTCCATTGCATTCCCTTCCATTTTATTCGGGTTGATTCCATTGCATTCCATTCCATTCCATTCCATAACATTCGGGTTGATTCCATATCCTTCCCTTGCTTTCCATTCCATTCCATTCCAATCCATTCGGGTTGATTGCGTACACTTCCATTCCATTCCATTCCATTCCATTCCATTCCATTCGGTTTGATTCCATTCCATTCCTTTCGAATACATTACATTCGGGTTGATTCCATTCCATTCCATTCCATTCCATTCCATTCCATTCCGGGTGATTCCATTCCCTTCCATTTCTTCCATTCCACTGCATTCCATTCCATTCCATTCGGGTTGATTCCATTCCATTCCATTCCATTTGGGTTGATTCCATATTCTTCCCTTCCATTCCATTCCATACAATTCCAATACACTCGGGTTGATTCCATACGCTTCCATTGCATTCAATGTCAGTGCATTCGGGTGGATTCCATTCCATCCCTTTCTATTCCATTCCATTCCATTCCATTCCATTCCATTCGCGTTAATACCATTCCATTCCATTCCATTCCATTTCATTCCATTCGGGATGATTCCATTGCATTCCATTCAGTTCCATTCCATTCCATTCCTTGCCTTTCCAATCCATTACGTTCGATTCCATTCGGGTTGATTCCATTCCATTGCATTATATTCCATTACATTCGGGTTGATTCCATTCCATTCCATTCCTCTCCATTGCTTTCCTTTCCCCTCCATTCCATTCCATTCCATTCGGGTGGATTCCATATCCTTCCCTTTCATTCCATTCCATTCCATTCCAATTCATTCGTGTTGATTCCATACGATTCCATTCCATTCCATTCAATTCGGGTTGATTCCATGACATTCCATTCCATTCCATTCCATTCCATTCCATTCCATTCCATTCCATTCCATTCGCGTTTATACCATTCCACTCCATTCCATTCCATTCCATTCCATTCCATTCCTTTCCATTCCATTCGGGTTCATTACATTCCTTTCCATTCCTTTCCATTCCATTCCATTCCATTCCATTGCATTCCATTCCAGTCCATTCGTTTCTGGATGATTCCCTTCCATTCCATTCCATACCGTTTCATTCCATTCCATTCCATTCCAATCCATTCCATTCCATTCGTGTTGATTCAATTCCATTCCTTTCCATTCCATTGAATTCCATTCCATTACATTCCGTTCGGGTTGAATGCACTCCTTTCCACTCCATTGCACTCCATTCCACTCAATTCCATGCCATTCCATACCATTCGTGTTGATTCCATAACATTCCTTTCCATTTCATTCCATTCCTTTCCTTTCCATTTCATTCCATTTCATTCGTGGTGATTCAATTCTCTTCCATTTCTTCCATTCCATTGCACTCCCTTCCATTCCATTCGGGTTGATTCCATTCCATTCCATTCAATTTGGGTTGATTCCATATCCTTCCCTTCCATTCCTTTCCATTCCATTCCAACACTCGGGTTGATTCCATACGCTTCCCCTGCATTCCATTCCATTCCATTCGGGTGGATTCCTTTCCATCCCATTCTATTCCATTCCATTCCATTTCATTCCACTCGGATTGTTTCCATTTCATTCCATTCAGTTCCATTCCATTCCATTGCATGCCATTCCAATCCATTACGTTCGATTCCATTCGTGTTTATTCCATTCCACTCCATTCCATTACATTACATTCGGGTTGATTCCATTCCATTCCATTCCACTCCATTGCATTCCATTCCACTACATTCCATTCCATTCCATTCCATTCTGAATGATTCCCTCCCATTCCATTCCATTCCATTCCATTCCATTCCATTCCACTCCATTGCAATCAGGTTGATTCCATTCCATTCCATATCATTCCATTCCAATCCATTCCTTTCCATTCCATTCGGGTTGATTCCATTGCATTCCATTCCATTCCATTCCATTCCGGTTGTTTCCATTCCATTCAATTCCATTCCATTCCATTGCATTCCATTCCACTCCATTTCATGCCATTCCATACCACTCTGGTTCATTCAATCAAACTCCATTCTATTCCACTCTATTCCATTCAATTCCATTCTATTCCATTCCATTCCATTCCATTCCATTCCATTCCATTCGGTTTGATTCCATTCCATTCCATTCCATTCCACACCGTTACATTCGGGTTGATTCCGTTCCTTTCCAATACTTCCATTCCATTGAATTTAATTTCATTTTATTTGGGTTGATTCCATTCCATTGCATTGCATTCCATTCCATTCCATTCCATTCCACTCCATTCCAGTCAGGTTGATTCAATTCCATTCCATGCCATTCCATTCCATTCCATTCCATTCCTGGTGATTCCATTCCCTTCAATTTTTTCCATTCCATTGCATTCCATTTCATTACATTCGGGTTGATGCCATTCCATTCCTTTCCATTTGGGTTGATTCCATTTTCTTCAATTCCATTCCATTCCATTCCATTCCATTCCAATACACTCGAGGTGATTCCCTACGCTTCCATTGCCTTCCATTCCATTCCATTCCGGTAGATTCCATTCCATTCCACTCCATTCCATTCCATTGCATTCCATTCCATTCGCGTTAATACCATTCCATTCCATTTCATTCCATTCGGTTTGATTCCATTCCATTCCATTCAGTTCCATTCCATTCCATTCCATGCCATTCCAATCCATTACTTTCGATTCCATTCGGGTTGATTTCATTCCTTTCCATTCTATTCCATTACGTTCGGGTTGATTCCATTCCATTCCATTCCACTCCATTGCATTCCATTCCACTCCATTCCATTCCATTCCACTCCATTCCAATCAGGTTGATTCCATTCCATCCCATTCCATTCCATTCGGTTTGATTCCATTCCATTTCATTGCATTCTATTCCATTCCATTCCACTCCATTCCATTCCATTCCATTCGGGTTGTTTCCATTCCATTCCATTCCATTCCATTACATTCGACTCCATTCCATGCCATTCCATACCATTCTGGTTGACTCCATCCCATTCCATTCTATTCCACTCCATTCCATTCCATTCCATTCCATTCCATGCCATTCCATTCCATTCCATTCCATGTCATTCCAATCCATTATATTCGATTCCATTCGGGTTGATTCCATTCCATTCCATTCCAGTCCATTGCATTCCCTTCCACTCCATTCCATTCCATTTCATTCCACTTGGGTTGATTCCATCCCATCCCATTAGACACCATTCCATTCCATTGCATTCGCGTTGATTCCATTCCATTCCATTCCTTTCCATTCCATTCAATTCTGTTCCATTCCATTCCATTCGAGTTCATTACATTCCCTTCCACTCCATTGCATTCCATTCCATTCCATTCCATTCCATTCCATTCCATTCGGGTTGATTCCATTCCATTCCATTCCATTCCATTCCATTCCATTCCATTCCATTCCATTCCTTTCTGGTTGATTCCATTCCATTCGATTCCATTCCATTGCATTCCATTAGGGTTGATTATATCCAATTCCATTCCATTTCTTTTCATTCCACTCCATTCCAGTCAGGTTCATTCCATTCCATTCCATTCCATTCCATACCATTCCATTCCATTCCATTCCATTCACGTTGATTCCATTCCAATCCATTCCATTCCAATCCATTTGGGTTGATTCCATTCCATTCCTCTCCATTCCATTCCATTCCATACCATTTGGGTTGATTCCATCCCATTCCATTCCATTCCATTTCATTCCAATCCATTCCATTCCATTCCTATCCATTCAATTCCATTCCATTCCATTCCATTCCAGTTGATTCCATTCCCTTCGATTCCATTACATTCCATTCAATTCCGTTCATTTCCATTCCATTCAGTTGGAATCCAATCCATTCCATTCCATTCCATTCCATTTCAATCCATTCGTGTTGATTCCATACGATTGCATTCCATTCCATTCCATTCCATTCCATTCGAGTTTATACCATGCTATTCCATTCCATTCCTATCCATTCCATTCGGGTTGATTCCATTCCTTTCCATTCCTTTCCATCCATTCCATTCCATTGCATTCCATTCCATTCCATTCGTTTCTGATTGATTCCCTTCCATTCCATTCCATACCATTTCATTCCATTCCATTCCATTCCATTCCATTCAATTCCATTCCATTCGTGTTGATTCCATTCCATTCCCTTCCATTCTATTCAATTCCGTTCCGTTACACTCCGTTCGTGTTGATTGCATTCCTTTCCACTCCATTGCATTCCATTCCATTCCATTCCATTCCACTCCATTCCATTCCATTCCATTCCATTCTGGTTGATTCCATTCCATTCCATTCCGTTCAAATCCACTCCATACGGGTTGATTCCATTCAATTCCATTCAAATCCATTCGGATTGATTCCAATCCATTTCATCCCATTCCATCCCATTCCATTCCATTCCATTCCACTCCATTCCAGTCAGGTTGATTCCACTCCATTGCACTCCATTCCACTCCATTCCATGCCATTCCATACCATTCGTGTTGATTCCATAACATTCCTTTCCATTCCATTCCATTCCATTCCATTCCATTCCATTCCATTCCATTCCATTCCGTTTGATTTCATTCCATACCATTCCTTTCCATTCCTTTCCATTCCATTCGTGGTGATTCAATTCCCTTCCATTTCTTCCATTCCATTGCATTCCCTTCCATTCCATTCGGGTTGATTCCATTCCATTCCATTCCACTAGGGTTCAGTCCATATCCTTACTTTCCATTCCATTCCATTACATTCCAACACTCGGGTTGCTTTCATACGCATTCACTGCATTCCATTCCATTCCATTCGGGTGGATTCCTTTCCATCCCATTCTATTCCATTCCATTTCATTCCATTCCATTCCATTCCATTCCATTCCATTCGCGTTAATACCAATCCATGCCATTCCATTCCATTCCATTCCACTTCATTCCATTCGGGTTGATTCCATTCCATTCCATTCAGTTCCATTCCATTCCATACCATGCCATTCCAATCCATTACGTTCGAATCCATTCGGATTCATTCCATTCCATTCCATTCCATTCCATTACATTCGGGTTGATTCCATTCCATTCCATTCCACTCCTTTGCATTCCATTCTACTCCTTTCCATTCCATTCCATTCAATTCTGGTTGATTCCATCCCATTCAATTCCATTACATTCCATTCCATTTAACTCCATTCCAGTCAGGTTGATTCCATACCATTCCACATCATTCCATTTGAATCCATTCAATTCCATTCCATTCGGGTTGATTCCATTCCATTCCATTCCATTCCATTCCATTCCATTCCATTCCATTCCATTCCATTCGGTTTGTTTCCATTCCATTCCATTCCATTGCATTCCATTCCATTCCACTCCATTCCATGCCATTCCATACCACTCGGGTTCATTCCAACAAATTCCATTCTATTCCACTGCATTCAATTCCATTCCATTCCATTCCATTCCACTCCATTCCATTCCATACCATTCCATTCGGTTTGATTCCATTCCAATCCATTCCATTCCCTTCCATTCTCTTCCAGTTGATTCCATTACCTTCAATTCCATTCGATTCCATTCGATTCCATTCCATTCAGGTGGATTCCAATCCATTCCATTCCATTCCATTCCATTCCAATCCATTCAAATCCATTCAGGTTGATTCCCTACGCTTCCATTCCATTCAATTCCATTCCATTCGGGTTGATTCCATTCCATTCCATTACATTCAATTACATTCGGTTTGATTCCATTCCATTCCATTCCACTCCATTGCATGCCATTCCACTCCATTCCATTCCATTCCATTCCATTTCTTTCCATTTGGGTTGATTCCATGAAATTCCAATCCATTCCATTCCTTTCCATTCAATTCCATTCGGGTTGTTTCCATTCAATTCCATTCCACTCCATTCCATGCCATTCCATACCATTCCTGTTGATTCCATCCCATTCCATTCCATTCCATTCCATTCCGTTCCATTCCAATCCATAGTGGTTGATTCCATTCCCTTCCATTCCATTGCAATCCATTCCATTCCAGTTGATTCCATGCCCTTCTATTCCATTCCATTCCTTTCGATTCCGTTGCATTCCATTCCATTCGGGTGGATTCCAATCCATTCCATTCCATTCCATTCCATTCCACTCCAATCCATTCCGCTTGATTCCCTACGCTTCCATTCCATTCAATTGCATTCCATTCGTGTTGATTCCATTCCATTGCATTCCATTCCATTACATTATATTCGGTTTGATTATATTCCATTCCATTCCACTCCATTGCATTCCATTCCACTCCATTCCATTCCATTCCATTCCATTACATTCCGGATTGTTCCATCCCATTCCATTCCATTCCATTCCATTCCATTCCATTCCATTCCATTCCATTCCATTCCATTCCCCTCCATTCCAATCAGGTTAATTCCATTTCATTCCATTCCATTCCATTCCATTCCATTCCATTCCATTCCATTCCATTCGGGTTGATTCCATTCCATTCCATTCCATTCCATTCCATTCGCGTTGATACCATGCCATTCCATTCCATTCCTTTCCATTCAATTCTGATTGATTCCATTCCTTTCCATTAAATTCCATTCCATTCCATTCTATTCGTTTCTGTTTGATTCCCTTCCAATCCATTCCATTGCATTCAATTCCATTCCATTCCATTCCGTTCCAGTTGATTGCATTCCTTTCTATTGCATTGCATTCCATTGCATTGCATTCCATTCCATTCCATTCCATTCCATTCCATTCCATTCCATTCCATTTCATTCCATTCCATTCTTTTCTGGTTGATTCCATTCCATTCCATTCCATTCCATTCCATTCCATTCCATTAGGGTTGATTATATCCTATTCCATTCCATTTCTTTTCATTCCACTCCATTCCAGTCCGGTTGATTCCATTCCATTCCATTCCATTCCATTCCATTCCATTCCATTCCATTCCATTCCATTCCATTCGGGTTGATTCCATTCCATTCCATTCCATTCCACTACATTCGGGTTGATTCCATTCCATTCCTCTCCATTCCATTCCATTCCATACCATTTGAGTTGATTCCATTTCATTCCATTCCATTCCATTCCATTCCATTCCATTCTTTTCCATTCCATTCCACTCCAGTTGATTCCATTCCCTTCGATTCCATTCCATTCCATTCCATTCAATTCGGGTGGATTCCAGTCCATTCCATTCCATTCCATTCCATTCCAATCCATTCCAATCCATTCAGGTTGATTCCCTACGCTTCCATTTCATTCAATTCCATTCCATTCGGGTTGATTCCATTCCATTCCATTCCATTCCATTCCATTCCATTCCAATCAGGTTGATTCCATTCCATTCCATACCATACCATTCCATTCCATTAAGGTTGATTCCATTGCATTGCATACCATACCATTCCATTCCATTAGGGTTGATTCCATTCCATTCCATTCCATTCCATTCCTTTCCATTCCATTCGGGTTGTTTCCATTCAATTCCATTCCACTATATTCCATGCTATTCCATACCATTCGTGTTGATTCCATCCCATTCCATTCCATTCCATTGAATTCCATTCCAATCCGTACGTGTTGATTCCACTCCCTTCCATTCCAGTTCAATCCATTCCTTTCCAGTTGATTCCATTCCCTTCGATTCCATTCCTTTCCATTCGATTCGGTTCCATTCCATACCATTCGGGTGGATTCCAATCCATACCATGCCATTCGGGTGGATTCCAATCCATTCAATTCCATTCAATTCCATTTCATTCCAATCCATTCAGTTTGATTCCCTACGCCTCCATTCCATTCAATTCCATTCCATTAGGGCTGATTCCATTCCATTCCATTAAATTCCATTATCTTCGGTTTGATTCCCTTCCATTCCATTCCACTCCATTACATTCCATTCCACTCCATTCCATTCCATTCCGGTTGATTCCAACCCATTCCATTCCATTCCATTCCATTCCATTCCATTCCATTCGAGTTGTTTCCATTGCATTCCATTCCATTCCATTCCACTCCATTCTTGCCATTCCATACCATTCGTGTTGATTCCATCCCATTCCATTCCATTCCATTCCATTCCAATCCAATCCATACGGGTTGATTCCATTCCCTTGCATTCCATTGCAATCCATTCCATTCCATTGGTGTTCATTCCATTCCATTCCATTCCATTCCATTCCGGTTGATTCCATATCCTTCCGTTTCATTCCATTCCATTCCATTCCAATCCATTCGTGTTGATTCCATACGATTCCATTCCATTTCATTCCATTTCATTCGGGTTGGTTCCATGCCATTCCATTCCACTGCATTCCATTCCATTCCATTCGCGTTGATACCATGCCATTCCATTCCATTCCATTCCATTCCTTTCCATTCCATTCAGGTTGATTCCATTCCATTCCATTCCATTCCTTTGCATTGCATTCCATTCGTTTCTGGTTGATTCCCTTCCAATCCATACCATTGCATTCCATTCCATTCCATTTCATTCCATTCCATTCCATTCGGGTAGATTCCATTCCATTCCCTTCCATTTAATTCAATTCCATTACATTACATTCCGTTCGGGTTGATTGCATTCCTTTCCACTCCATTGCATTCCATTGCATTCCATTCCGTTCCTTTCCATTCCATTCCATTCCATTCCATTCCATTCCATTCCATTCCATTCGCGTTTATTCCATTCCATTCCATTCCATTCCATTCCATTCCATTCCATTCCATTCCATTCCATTCCATTCCATTACGTTCGGGTTGATTTCATTCCACTACATTCCACTCCATTGCATTCCATTCCACTCCATTCCATTCCATTTCATTCCATTCGGGTTGATTCCATCCCATTCCATTCCATTCCATTCCATTCCATTCCACTCCATTCCAATTAGGTTGATTCCCTTCCATTCCATTCCATTCCATTCCATTCCATTCCGTTCCATAAGATCCCATTCCATTCCATTGCATTCCGGTTGATTCCATTCCATTCCATTCCTTTCCATTCCGTTCAATTCCGTTCCATTGCATTCCATTCGTGTTGATTACATTCCCTTCCACTCTATTACATTCCATTACATTCCATTCTATTCCTTTCCATTCCATTCCATTCCATTCGTGTTGATTCCATTCCCTTACACTCCATTCCATTCCATTCCATTCCATTCCATCCTTTTCTGGTTGATTCCATTCCATTCCATTCCATTCCATTACAGTTGATTAAATCCTATTCCATTCCATTTCTTTTCATTCCACTCCATTCCAGTCAGGTTGATTCCACTCCATTCCATTCCATTCCATTCGGGTTGATTCAATTCCATTCCATTCCTTTCCACTAAATTCGGGTTGATTCCATTCCATTCCTCTCCATTCCATTCCATTCCATACCGTTTGTGTTGATTCCATTTCATTCCATTCCATTCCAATCCATTCCATTGCATTCCATTCCATTCCAGTTGATTCAATTCCCTTCGATTCCATTCCATTCCCTTCGATTCCATTCCATTCCATTCCATTCGAGTGGATTCCAGTCCTTTCCATTCCATTCAATTCCATTCCAATCCAGTCCAATCCATTCAGGTTGATTCCCTACGCTTCCATTTCATTCAATTCCATTCCATTGGGGTTGATTCCATTCCATTCCATTCCATTCCATTCCATTCCACTCCATTCCAATCAGGTTGATTCCATTCCATTCCATACCATACCATTCCATTCCATTAGGGTTGATTCCATTCCATTCCATTCCATTACATTCGGGTTGTTTCCATTCCATTCCATTCCACTCCATTCCATGCCATTCCATACCATTCGTGTTGATTCCACCCCATTCCATTCCATTCCATTCCATTCCATTCCAATCCATTCAGTTTGATTCCCTACGCTTCCATTCCATTCAATTCCATTCCATTTGGGCTGATTCCATTCCATTCCATTCCATTCAATTATATTCGGTTTGATTCCCTTCCATTCCATTCCACTCCATTGCATTCCATTCCACTCCATTCCATTCCATTCCATTCGGGTTGTTTCCATTCCATTCCATTCCATTCCATTCCACTCCATTCTTGCCATTCCATACCATTCGTGTTGATTCCATCCCATTCCATTCCATTCGATTCCATTCCAATCCAATCCATACGGGTTGATTCCATTCCTTTCCATTCTATTGCAATCCATTACATTCCATTGGGGTTCATTCCATTCCATTCCCTTCCATTCCATTCCTGTTGATTCCATATCCTTCCCTTTCATTCCATTCCATTCCACTCCAATCCCTTCGTGTTGATTCCATACGATTCCATTCCATTTCATTCAATTTCATTCGGGTTGGTTCCATGCCATTCCATTCAATTCCATTCCATTCCATTCCATTCCATTCGCGTTGATACCATGCCATTCCATTCCATTCCATTCCATTCCTTTCCATTCCATTCTGTTTGATTCCATTCCATTCCATTCCATTCCATTGCATTCCATTCCATTCCATTCCATTCCATTCGTTTCTGGTTGATTCCTTTCCAATCCATACCATTGCATTCCATTCCATTCCATTTCATTCCATTCCATTCCATTCGGGTAGATTCCATTCCAATCCTTTCCATTCCATTCAATTCCATTCCATTACATTCCGTTCGGGTTGATTGCATTCCTTGTCACTCCATTGCATTCCATTCCATTCCATACCTTTCCTATCCATTCCATTCCATTCCATTCGTGTTTATTCCATTCCATTCCATTCAATTCCATTCCATTACATTCCGTTCTGGTTGATTGCATTCCTTATCACTCCATTGCATTCCATTCCATTCCATACCTTTCCTATCCATTCCATTCCATTCCATTCGTGTTTATTCCATTCCATTCCATTCTGGTTGAATCCATTCCATTCCATTTCATTCACATTCATTCCATTCGGGTTGATTCCATTCCATTCCATTCCACTCCTTTCGTGTTGGTTCCATTCCATTTCATTCCATTCCAATCCATTCCATTCCATTCCATTTCACACCATTTCTGTTAGGTTGATTTCACTCCATTCCACTACATTCCATGCCATTCCGTACCATTCGGGTTGATTCCATCCCATTCCATTCCATTCCATTCCATTCCGTTTGATTCCATTCTTTTCCATTCCATTCCATTCGTGGTGATTCCATTCCCTTCCATTTCTTCCATTCCATTGCATTCCATTCCATTCGATTCAGGTTCATTTCTTTCCATACCATTCCATTTGGGTTGGTTCCATATCCTTCCCTTCCATTCCATTCTATTCCATTCCAATACACTCGGGTGGATTCCATACACTTCCATTGCATTCAATTTCATACCATTCTTGTGGATTCCATTCCATCCCATTCTATTCCATTGCATTCAATTCCATTCCATTCCATGCCATTCTATTTGCGTTAATACCATTCCATTCCATTCCATATCATTCCATTCGGGTTGATTCCATTCCATTCCATAGAATTCCATTCCATTCAATTCCTTGCCATTCCAATGCATTACGTTCGATTACATTCGGGTTGCTTCCATTCCACTCCATTATATTCCATTACATTCGGGTTGATTCCATTCCATTCCATTCCACACCATTGCATTCCATTCCACTCCATTCCATTCCTTTCCATACCATTCGTGTTGATTCCATCCCATCCCATTCCATTCCATGCCATTACTTTACATTCCATTCCCCTCCATTCCAATCAGGTTGATTCCATTCCATTCCATTCCATTCAATTCCATTCCATTCCATTCGTGTTGCTTCCATTCCATTCCATTCCATTCTATTCCATTCCATTCCATTCCTTTCCGTTCGGGTTGTTTCCATTCCATTCCATTCCATTCCTTTCCATTCCATTCCATTCCACTCCATTCCATGACATTCCATTCCATTCGGTTTCATTCCATTAAATTCCATTCTATTCCACTCCATTCCATTCCATTCCATTCCAATCCATTCCATTCCAATCCATTCTTTTTGATTCCATTCCATTCCATTCCTTTCCGTTCCATTCGTGTTGATTCCATTCCCTTCCATTCCTTCCATTCCATTGCATTCCATTCCATTTTATTCGTGTTGATTCCATTCCATTCCATTCCATTCCAATCCATTCGGGTTGATTCCATACACTTCCATTCCATTCCATTCCATTAGGATTGATTCCATTCCATTCGTTTCCATTAGATTACATTCGGTTTGATTCCATTCCATTCCATTCCATTCCATGGCATTCCAATCCATTACATTCGATTCCTTTCGGGTTGATTCAATTCCATTCCATTCCTCTCCATTGCATTCCATACCACTCCATTCCATTCCATTCCATTCCTTTCGTGTTGATTCCATCCCATCCCATTAGATTCCATTCCATTCCATTGCATTTGGGTTGATAATATTCCATTCCATTCCTTTCCCATCCACTCCATTGCATTCCATTCCATTCCATTCGGGTTGATTCCATTCCCTTACATTCCATTCCATTCCATTCCATTCCATTCCACTCCATTCCATTCCATTCAGGTTGATTCCATTCAATTCCATTCCATTGCACTCCATTTTTGTTGATTCCATTCCATTCCTCTCCATCCCATTACATTCCATACCACTTGGGTTGATTCCATCCCATTCCATTCCATTCCATTCCATTCCAATCCAATCCATTCCATTCCATTCCATTCCAGTTGTTTCCATTCCCTTCGATTCCAACCATTCCATTCGATTCCGTTCCATTCCAATCCATTCGTGTGGATTCCAATCCATTCCATTCCATTCCATTCCATTTTATTCCAATCCATTCGTGTTGATTCCTTACGCTTCCATTCCATTCAATTGCATTCCGTTCGGGTTGATTCCACTCCATTCCATTCCACTCCATTCGGGTTGAGTCCAACCCATTCCATTCCATTCCATGCCATTCCATTCCGTTTGATTCCATTCCTTTCCATTCCATTCCATACCATTCCATTCCATTCCATTCGGGTTGATTACATTCCCCTCCATTCCATTGCATTCGATTCCATTTTATTCGGGTTGATTCCATTCCATTCCATTCCATTTCATTCCTTTCCGGTTGATTCCATTCCTTTCCATTCCATTCCATTCCATTCCATTCGCGTTTTTACCATTCCTTTCCCTTCCATTTCATTCCATTCCATTCCATTCGGGTTGATTCAATTCCATTCCATTCCATTCGGGTTGATTCCATTCCATTCCATTCCATTCCATTCCATTCCATGCCATTCCAATCGATTACATTCTATTGCATTCGGGTTCATTCCATTCCATTCGATTCCAATCCATTGCATTCCGTTCCACTCCTTTGCATTCCATTCCATTCCATTCGGGTGGATTCCATCCCATTCCGTTCCATTCCATTCCAAGCCACTCCATTCCAGTCAGGGTGATTCCATTCCAATCCGTTCCATTCCATTGCACTCCATTCCATTCCATTACTTTCGGGTTGATTCCATTCCATTCCATTCAATTACACTCCATTCCAATCCATTCAACTCCATTCCATTCCATTTCATACCATTCGGGTAAATTCCATTCCATTCCATTCCATTCCATTCCATTCCATTCCATTCCATTCCATTTCATTCCGGTTGGCTCCATTCCATTCCATTCCATTCCATTCCATTCCATTCCATTCCATTTCTCTCCATTCCATTCGAAACGATTCCATTCCCTTCCATTCCATCCCATTCCATTGCATTACATTCCATTCTATTCCATTGAGGTTGAATCCATATCCTTACCTTCCATTCCATTCCATTCCGTTCCGGTTGATTCCATTCCATTCCATTCCATTCCATTCCATTCCATTCCATTCCACACCATTCGGAATGATTCCATTCCATTCCATTCCTTTCCATTGCATTCCACTACATTCCATTTCTTTCTGGATTACTCCATTCCATTCCATTCCATTCCATTCCATTCCATTCCATTCCATTTAATTCCATTCCATTCCTCTCTGGTTGATTCCATTCCATTCCTTTCCATTCCATTCCATTCCGTTCCATTCCATTCCATTCGGGTTGATTCCATCGAATTCCAATCCATTCCATTCCATTCTTCTCCATACCAGTCAGGTTGATTCCATTCCATTCCATTGCATTCCATTCCATTCCATTCCATTCGCCTTAATAACTTTCCATTCCATTCCATTCCATTACATTACATTTCATTCCATTCGGGTTGATTCCATTCCATTCCATTGCATTTCATTACATTACATTCGGGTTGATTCCATTCCATTGCATTCCATTACATTACATTCCATGGCATGCTATTCCAATCCATTACCTTAGAATCCATTAGGTTTGATTCCATTCCACTCCATTACACTCCATTGCATTCCATTCCACTCCATTCCATTCCATTCCATTCCATTCCGTTCCACTCCATTCGGGATGATTCCATTCCATTCCTCTCCATTACATTCCATTCCATAACATTCGGTTGTTTCCATCCCATTCCATTCCATTCCATTCCATTCCGATCCATTCCATACGGGTTGATTCCAATTCATTCCATTCCATTCCAGTAGATTCCATTCTCTTCGATTCCATTCCATTCCACTTGATTCCATTCCATTCAATTCCATTGCATTTGAGTGAATTCCAATCCATTTAATTCCATTCCATTCCATTCCATTCCAATCCATTCGGTTTGATTCCATATGCTTCCATTTCATTCAATTCCATTCCACTCCGGTTGATTCCATTCCATTCCACTCCATTCCTTTACATTCGTGTTGATTCCATTCCATTCCATTCCACTCCATTGCATTCCCTTTCATTCCATACCATTCCATTCCATACCATTCCATTCGAGTTGATTCCATCCCATTCCATTCCATTCCATTCATTCCATTACCCTCCATTCCAGTGAGGTTGATTCCATTCCATTCCATTCCATTCCATTCCATTGCATTCCATTCGACTCCATTCCATTCCGTTGCATACCATTCTGGTTGATTCCATCCCATTCCATTCCATCCCATTCCATTCCATTCCATTCCATCCCATTCGGGTTAATTCCAATCCCTTCCATTCCTTCCATTCCATTGCATTCCATTACATTTTATTCGGGTTGATTTCCTTCCATTCAACTCCATTCCATTCAATTCCATTCCATTCCATTTGGATTGATTCCATTCCATACCATTCCATTCCATTCCATTTCATGCCATTCCATTCGGGTTGATTCCATATCCTTCCCTTACGTTCCATTCCATTCCATTCCATTCCAATCCATCCGGGTTGATTCCAGACACTTCCATTCCATTCCATTAGGGTTGATTGTATCCTATTCCATTCCATTCCATTCCATTCCAATCCACTCCAGTCAGGTTGATTCCATTCCATTCCATTCCATTCCATTGCATTCGGGTTGGTTTCATTCAATTGCGTTCCTTTCCATTCCATTCGGGTTGCTTCCATTCCATTCTTATCCATTCAATTACATTCCATACCATTTGGGTTGATTCCATCCCATTCCATTCCATTCCATTCCAATCCATTCCATCCCATTCCATTCCATTGCAGTTGTTTCCATTCCCTTCGATTCCATTCCATTCCAATCGATTCCGTTCCATTCCACTCCATTCGGGTGGATTCCAATCCATTCCATTCCATTCCATTTCATTCCATTCCATTCCATTCCAATCCATTCCGTTTGATTCCCTACGCTTCCATTCCATTCAATTCCATTCCATTCGGTTTGATTCCATTCCATTCCATTCCACTCCATTCGGGTTGATTCCATCCCATTCCATTCCATTCCATTCCATTCCATGCCATTCCATTCCGTTTGATTCCATTCCATTCCATTCCATTCCATTCCATTCGGGATGATTCCACCCCATTCCATTCCATTCCAAGCCATTCCATTCCATTCCATTCCACTCCATTCCAATCAGGTTGATTCCATTCCATTCCATTCCATTCCATTCTATTCGGGTTGATTCCATTCCATTCCATTCCATTCTATTCCATTCCATTCCATTCCATTCCATTCCATTCCATTCTATTCCATTCCATTCCATTCCATTCCATGCCATTCCATTCCATTCGTGTTCATTCCATCAAATTCAAATCTATTCCACTCCATTCCATTCCATTCCATTCCATTCCATTCCATTCCAATCCATTCAGTTTGATTCCATTCCATTCCATTGCATTCCATTCCATTCGTGTTGATTCCGTTCCCTTCCATTCCTTCCATTTCATTGCATTCCATTCCATTTTATTCGGGTTGATTCCATTCCATTCCATTCCATTCCATTCGGGTTGATTCCATTCACTTCCATTCCATTCCACTGCATTCCATTCCATTAGGGTTGATTCAATTCCACTCCTTTCCATTCCATTACATTCGGGTTGATTCCATTCCACTGCATTCCACTCCATTGCATTCCATTCCACTCCATTCCATTCCATTCCATTCCATTCGGGTTGATTCCATCCCATCCCATTAGATTCCATTCCATTCCATTGCATTTGGGTTGATACCATTCCATTCCATTCCTTTCCTTTCCATTCATTTCCGTTCCATTCCATTCCATTCGGGTTGATTACATTCCCTTCCACTCCATTGCATTCCATTCCATTCCATTCCATTCCAATCCATTCCATTCCTTTCCGGTTGATTCCATTCCATTCCATTCCATTCCATTCCAGTCTCTTCCATTCCAATCCATTAAGGTTGATTATATCCTATGCCATTCCATTCCATTTCTTTCCAATCCATTCCAGTCAGGCTGCTTCCATTCCATTCCATTGCATTCCATTCCATTCCATTCCACTCCATTCCATTCCATTCCATTCCATTCCATTCCATTCGGGGTGATTCAATTCCATTCCATTCCATTCCACTCCATTGTGGTTGATTCTATTCCATTCCTCTCCATTCCATTTCATTCCATACCATTTGGGTTGATTCCATCGCATTCCATTCCATTCCATTCCATTCCAATCCATTCCATTCCATTCCATTCCACTCCAGTTGATTCCTTTCCGTTCGATTCTATTCCATTCCATTCGATTCTGGTCCATTCCTTTCCATTCGGGTGGATTCCAATCCATTCCATTCCATTCCATTCCATTCCAATTCATTCGGGTTGATTCCCTGCGCTTCCATTCCATTCAATTCCATTCCATTCGGGTTGATTCCATTCCATTCCGTTCCAATCCATTCGGGTTGATTCCATGCCATTCCATTTCATTCCATTCCATTCCACTCCGTTTGATTCTATTCCATTCCATTCCATTCCATTCGGGTTTATTCCACTCCATCCAATTCCATTCCATTCCATTCGGGTTGATTCCATTCACATCCATTCCATCCCATTCCATTCCATTCCATTAGGGTTGGTTCCATTCCGTTCCATTGCATTCCATTCCATTCCATTCCATTCCATTCCATTTGGGTTGATCCCATAACCTTCCCTTCCATTCCATTCTATTCAATTCCAATACACTCGGGTTGATTCCATACGCTTCCATTGCATTCCATTTCATTCCATTCTGGTGGATTCCATTCCATCCCATTCTATTCCATTCCATTCCATTCCATTCCATTGCATTCCATTCCATTCCTTTCCATTCCACTCCATTCAGGTTGATTCAATTCCATTCCATTCCATTCCACTCCATTCGGGTTGATTCCATTCCATTTCTCTCCATTCCGTTCCCTTCCATACCATTTGGTTTGATTCCATCCAATCCCATTCCATTCCATTCCATTCCATTCCATTCCATTCCAATACATTCCGTTCCATTCCATTCCATTCCATTCCATTCCATTCCATTCCAGTTGATTCCATACCCCTCGATTCCATACCATTCCATTTGATTCCGGTCCATTCAATCCCATTCCATTCCATTCCATTCCAATCCATTCCATTCCATTCCATTCCATTCCATTCCATTCCATTCCATTCCAGTTGATTCCATTCCCTTCCATTCCATTCCATTCCATTCGATTCCCGTCCATTCCATTCCATTCGTGTTGATTCCAATCCATTCCATTCCATTCCATTCCATTCCATTCCATTCCAATCCTTTCGGGTTGGTTCCCTACGCTTCCATTCATTCAATTCCATTCCATTCGTGTTGATTCCATTCCATTCCATTCCAATCCATTCGGGTTGATTCCATCCCATTCCATTCCATTCCATTTCATTCCGTTTGATTCCATTGCATTCCATTCCATTCCATTCCATTCCATTCCATTCCATTCCATTCGGGTTTATTCCATTACCATCCATTCCTTCCACTTCATTGTATTCCATTCCATTTTATTCGGGTTGATTCCATTCCATTCCATTCCATTCCATTCCATTCATTCCGGGTGATTCCATTCCATTCCATTCCATTCCATTCCATCCCATCCCATCCCATTCCATTCCATTCCATTCCATTCCATCCCATCCCATTCCATTCCATTCCATTCCTTTCCATTCCGTTCGGTTTTATTCCATTCCATTCCATTCCTTTGCATTCCAATTTGCTGATTCCATTCCATCCAATTCCATTCCATTCCATTCGGGTTGATTCCGTTCACATACATTCCATCCCATTGCATTCCATTCCATTCCATTAGGGTTGGTTCCATTCCATTCCATTCCATTCCATTAGGGTTGGTTCCATTTCATTTCATTCCATTCCATTCCATTCCATTACATTACATTTGGGTTGATTCCATAACCTTCCCTTCCATTCCATTCTATTCCATTCCAATACACTCGGGTTGATTTCATACGCTTCCATTGCATTCCATTTCATTCCGTTCTGGTGGATTCAATTCCATCCCATTCTATTCCATTCCATTCCATTCCATTCCATTCCCATCCATTCCATTCAATACCTTTCCCGTTAAAACCATTCCATTCAATTCCATTCCATTCCAATCCATTCCATTCCATTTCATTCCATTCCATTCGGGTTGATTCAATTCCATTCCATTCAGTACCTTCCATTCCATTCCTTGCCATTCCAATCCATTACGTTCGATTACATTCGGGTTGATTCCATTCCTTTCCATTATATTCCACAACGTTCGGGTTGATTCCATTCCATTCCATTCCACTCCATTCCATTCCATTCCATTGCATTCCATTCCATTCGGGTTGATTCCATCCCATCCCATTAGATTGAATTCCATTCCTTTGCATTTGGGTTGATACCATTCCATTCCATTCCTTTCCATTCCAGTCAATTCCGTTCCATTCCATTCCATTCGGGTTGATTACATTCCCTTCCACTCCATTGCATTCCATTCCATTCCATTCCATACCATTCCATTCCATTCCATTCCTTTCTGCTTGATCCCATTCCATTCCATTCCATTCCATTCCATTCCATTCGGGTTGATTCCATTCCATTTCATTCCATTCCATTCTATTCCATTCCATTCCATTCCATTCCATTCGGGTTGTTTCAATTGCATTCCTTTCCATTCCATTCCATTCCACTCCATTCCATGCCATTCCATTCCATTTGGGTTCATTCCTTCAAATTCCATTCTATTCCACTCCGTTCCATTCCATTCCAATCCAATCCATTCGGTTTGATTCCATTCTATTCCATTCCCTTCCATTCCATTCGTGTAGATTCCATTCCCTTCCATTCCTTCCATTCCATTGCATTCCATTCCATTATATTCGGGTTGATTCCATTCCATTCCATTCCATTCCATTCCATTCCATTGCAATCCTTTCGGGTTGATTCCATACACTTCCATTCCATTCCATTCCATTACATTACATTACATTTGGGTTGATTCCATTCCATTCCTTTCCATTACATTACATTCGGGTTGATTCCATTCCATTCCATTCCATTCCATGGCATTCGAATCCATTACATTCGATTCCATTCGGGTTGATTCCATTCCATTGTATTCCAACCCTTTGCATTCCATTCCACTCCATTCCATTCCATTCCATTCCATTCGGGTTGATTCCATCCCATCCCGTTAGATTCCATTCCATTCCATTGCATTGGAGTTGATACCATTCCATTCCATTCCTTTCCATTCCATTCAATTCCGTTCCGTTCCATTGCATTCGTGGTTGATTACATTCCCTTCCACTCCATTGCATTCCAATCCATTCCATTCCAGTCGGGTTGATTCCATTCCCTTATATTCCATTCCATTCCATTCCATTCCATGCCATTCCATTCCATTCCATTCCATTCCATTCCATTCCTTTCTGGTTGATTCCATTCCATTCCATTCCATTTAATTCCATTCCATTCCATTCCATTAGGGTTGATTATATCCTATTCCATTCCATTCCATTTCTTTCCTATCCATTCCAGTCAGATTGATTCCATTCCATTCCATTCCATTCCATTCCACTCCATTCCAATCAGGTTGATTCCATTCCATTCCATTCCATTCCATTCTATTCGGGTTGATTCCATTCCATTCCATTCCATTCCATTCTATTCAATTGCATTCCATTCCATTCCCTTCTATTCCATTCCATTCCATTCCATTCCATTGGGGTTGTTTCCATTGCATTCCTTTCCATTCCATTCCATTCCACTCCATTCCATGCCATTCCATTCCATTTGGGTTCATTCCATCAAATTCCATTCTATTCCACTCCATTCCATTCCATTCCAATCCAATCCATTCGGTTTGATTCCATTCTATTCCATTTCCTTCCATTCCATTCGTGTAGATTCCATTCCCTTCCATTCCTTCCATTCCATTGCATTCCATTCCATTTTATTCGGGTTGATTCCATTCCATTCCATTCCATTCCATTCCATTGCAATCCATTCGGGCTGATTCCATACACTTCCATTCCATTCCATTCCATTCCATTACATTACATTTGGGTTGATTCCATTCCATTCCTTTCCATTACATTACATTCGGGTTGATTCCATTCCATTCCATTCCATTCCATGGCATTCCAATCCATTACATTCGATTCCATTCGGGTTGATTCCATTCCATTTTATTCCAACCCTTTGCATTCCATTCCACTCCATTCCATTCCATTCCATTCCATTCGGGTTGATTCCATCCCATCCCGTTAGATTCCATTGCATTCCATTGCATTGGAGTTGATACCATTCCATTCCATTCCTTTCCATTCCATTCAATTCCGTTCCATTCCATTGCATTCGGGGTTGATTACATTTCCTTCCACTCCATTGCATTCCAATCCATTCCATTCCAGTCGGGTGGATTCCATTCCCTTATATTCCATTCCATTCCATTCCATTCCATTCCATTCCATTCCTTCCTGGTTGATTCCATTCCATTCCATTCCATTCCATTCCATTAGGGTTGATTATATCCTATTCCATTCCATTCCATTTCTTTCCAATCCATTCCAGTCAGATTGATTCCATTCCATTCCATTCCATTCCACTCCATTCCAATCAGGTTGATTCCATTCCATTCCATTCCATTCTATTCGGGTTGATTCCATTCCATTCCATTCCATTCTATTCCATTCCATTCCATTCCATTCCCTTCTATTCCATTCCATTCCATTCCATTCCATTCCATTGGGGTTGTTTCCATTGCATTCCTTTCCATTCCAATCCATTCCACTCCATTCCATGCCATTCCATTCCATTCGTGTTCATTCCATCAAATTCCAATCTATTCCACTCCATTCCATTCCATTCCATTCCATTCCATTCGTGTTGATTCCGTTCCCTTCCATTCCTTCCATTTCATTGCATTCCATTCCATTTTATTCGGGTTGATTCCATTCCATTCCATTCCATTCCATTCCAATCCATTCCATTCGGGTTGATTCCATACACTTCCATTCCTTTCCATTGCATTCCATTCCATTAGGGTTGATTCCATTCCACTCCTTTCCATTCCATTACATTCGGGTTGATTCCATTCCACTGCATTCCACTCCATTGCATTCCATTCCACTCCATTCCATTCCATTCCATTCCATTCGGGTTGATTCCATCCCATCCCATTAGATTCCATTCCATTCCATTGCGTTTGGGTTGATACCATTCCATTCCATTCCTTTCCTTTCTATTCATTTCCATTCCATTCCATTCCATTCGGGTTGATTACATTCCCTTCCACTCCATTGCATTCCATTCCATTCCAATCCATTCCATTCCTTTCTGGTTGATTCCATTCCATTCCATTGCATTCCATTCCATTCTCGTCCATTCCACTCCATTAAGGTGGATTATATCCTATGCCATTCCATTCCATTTCTTTCCAATCCATTCCAGTCAGGCTGATTCCATTCCATTCCATTCCATTCCATTCCATTCCATTCCATTCCATTCCATTCGGGGTGATTCAGTTCCATTCCATTCCATTCCACTCCACTCTGGTTGATTCTATTCCATTCCTCTCCATTCGATTTCATTCCATACCATGTGGGTTGATTCCATCGCATTCCATTCCATTCCGTTACATTCCAATCCATTCCATTCCATTCCATTCCACTCCAGTTGATTCCTTTCCCTTCGATTCCATTCCATTCCATTCGATTCTGGTCCATTCCATTCCATTCGGGTGGATTCCAATCCATTGCATTCCATTCCATTCCATTCCATTCCATTCCATTCCAATTCATTCGGGTTGACTCCCTGCGCTTCCATTCCATTCAATTTCATTCCATTCGTGTTGATTCCATTCCATTCCATTCCAATCCATTCGAGTTGATTCCATCCCATTCCATTCCATTCCACTCCATTCCATTCCACTCCGTTTGATTCCATTCCAATCCATTCCATTCCATTCGGGTTGATTCCATTCACATCAATTCCATCCCATTCCATTCCATTACATTAGGGTTGGTTCCATTCCGTTACAGTCCATTCCATTCCATTCCATTCCATTCCATTCCACTCCATTCCATTTGGGTTGATTCCATAACGTTGCCTTCCATTCCATTCTATTCCATTCCAATACAGTCGGGTTGATTCCATACGCTTCCATTGCATTCCATTTCATTCCATTCTGATGGATTCCATTCCATCCCATTCTATTCCATTCCATTCCATTCCATTCCATTCCATTCCATTCCATTCCTTTCCATTCCACTCCATTCGGGTTGATTCAATTCCATTCTATTCCATTCCACTCCATTCGGGTTGATTCCATTCCATTTCTCTCCATTCCATTCCCTTCCATACCATTTGGTTTGATTCCGTCCAATCCCATTCCATTCCATTCCATTCCATTCCATTCCAATACATTCCATTTTATTCCATTCCATTCCATTCCATTCCTTTCCAGTTGATTCCATACCCCTCGATTCCATACCATTCAATTTGATTCCGGTCCATTCAATCCCATTCCATTCCATTCCGTTCCAATCCATTCCATTCCATTCCATTCCATTCCATTCCATTCCATTCCATTCCATTCCAGTTGATTCCATTCCCTTCCATTCCATTCCATTCCATTCGATTCCGGTCCATTCCATTCGGGTTGATTCCAATCCATTCCATTCCATTCCATTCCATTCCATTCCATTCCATTCCAATCCATTCGGGTTGATTCCCTACGCTTCCATTCCATTCAATTCCATTACATTCGGGTTGATTCCATTCCATTCCATTCCAATCCATTCGGGTTGATTCCATCCCATTCCATTCCATTCCATTTCATTCCGTTTGATTCCATTCCATTCCATTCCATTCCATTCCATTCCATTCGGGTTTATTCCATTCCCATCCATTCCTTCAATTTCATTGTATTCCATTCCATTTTATTCGGGTTGATTCCATTCCATTCCATTCCATTCCATTCCATTCCGGTTGATTCCATTCCATTCCATTCCATTCCATTCCATTCCATCCCATCCCATCCCATCCCATTCCATTCCATTCCATTCCATTCCATTCCATTCCATCCCATCCCATTCCATTCCATTCCATTCCTTTCCATTCCCTTCGGTTTGATTCCATTCCATTCCATTCCTTTGCATTCCAATTTGCTGACTCCATTCCATCCAATTCCATTCCATTCCATTCGGGTTGATTCCATTCACATCCATTCCATCCCATTCCATTCCATTCTATTCCATTAGGGTTGGTTCCATTCCATTCCATTCCATTCCATTCCATTCCATTCCATTCCATTCCGGTTGATTCCATTCGATTCCATTCAGTTCCATTCCATTCCATTCCCATCCATTACGTTCGATTAAATTCGGGTTGATTCCATTCCTTTCCATTATATTCCACTACGTTCGGGTTGATTCCATTCCATTCCATTCCACTCCATTCCATTCCATTCCATTCCATTCGGGTTGATTCCATCCCATCCCATTAGATTGCATTCCATTCCTTTGCATTTGGGTTGATACCATTAAATTCCATTCCTTTCCATTCCAGTCAATTCCGTTCCATTCCATTCCATTCGGGTTGAGTACATTCCCTTCCACTCCATTGCATTCCATTCCATTCCATTCCATTCCATTCGGGTTGAATCCATTCCCTTATATTCCATTCCATTCCATTCCATTCCATACCATTCCATTCCATTCCATTCCTTTCTGGTTGATTCCATTCCATTCCATTCCATTCCATTCCATTCCATTCCATTCGGGTTGATTCCATTCCACTTCATTCCATTCCATTCTATTCCATTCCATTCCATTCCATTCCATTCCATTCCATTCGGGTTGTTTCCATTGCATTCCTTTCCATTCCTTTCCATTCCACTCCATTCCATGACATTCCATTCCATTTGGGTTCATTCCATCAAATTCCATTCTATTCCACTCCATTCCATTCCATTCCAATCCAATCCATTCGGTTTGATTCCATTCTATTCCATTCCCTACCATTCCATTCGTGTAGATTCCATTCCCTTCCATTCCTTCCATTCCATTGCATTCCATTCCATTTTATTCGGGTTGATTCCATTCCATTCCATTCCATTCCATTCCATTCCATTCCATTGCAATCCATTCGGGTTGATTCCATACACTTCCATTCCATTCCATTCCATTACATTACATTGGGGTTGATTCCATTCCATTCCTTTCCATTACATTACATTCGGGTTGATTCCATTCCATTCCATTCCATTCCATTCCATGGCATTCCAATCCATTACATTCGATTCCATTCGGGTTGATTCCATTCCATTGTATTCCAATCCTTTGCATTCCATTCCACTCCATTCCATTCCATTCCATTCGGGTTGATTCCATCCCATCCCTTTAGATTCCATTCCATTCCATTGCATTGGAGTTGATACCATTCCATTCCATTCCTTTCCATTCCATTCAATTCCGTTCCGTTCCATTCCATTCGGGGTTGATTACATTCCCTTCCACTCCATTGCATTCCATTCCATTCCATTCCAGTCGGGTTGATTCCATTCCCTTATATTCCATTCCAATCCATTCCCTTCCATTCCATTCCTTTCTGGTTGATTCCATTCCATTCCATTCCATTGCATTCCATTCCATTCCATTCCATTAAGGTTGATTATATCCTATTCCATTCCATTCCATTTCTTTCCAATCCATTCCAGTCAGATTGATTCCATTCCATTCCATTCCGTTCCATTCCATTCCTTTCCATTCCATTCTGGTTGATTCCATTCAATTCCATTCCATTCCACTCCATTCGGGTTGATTCCATTCCATTCCTCTCCATTCCATTCCATTCCATACCATTTGAGTTGATTACATCCCATTCCATTCCATTCCATTCCATTCCAATCCATTCCATTCCATTCCATTCCATTCCAGTTGATTCCATTCCCTTCGATTCCATTTCATTCCATTCGATTCCGTTCCATTCCATTCCATTTGGGTGGATTCCAATCCATTCCATTCCATTCCTTTCCATTCCTTTCCATTCCATTCCATTCCATTCCATTCCATTCCATTCGGGTTGATTCCCTACGCTTCCATTCCATTCAATTCCATACCATTCGGGATCATTCCATTCAATTCCATTCCAATCCATTCGTGTTGATTCCATCCCATTCCATTCCATTCCATTCCTTTCCGTACGATTCCATTCCATTCCATTCCATTCGGATTTATTCCATTCCCATGTATTCCTTCCATTCCATTGCATTCCATTCCATTTTATTCGGGTTGAGTTCATTCCATTCCATTCCATTCCATTCCGGTTGATTCCATTCCATTCCATTCCATTACATTCCATTACATTACATTACATTACATTACATTCGGGTTGATTCAATTCCATTCCATTCCATTACATTCGGATTGATTCCATTCCATTCCATTCCATTCCATTCCATTCCATTCCGTTCCATTCAATGCCATTCCAATCCATTACATTCTATTCTATTCGGGTTGATTCCATTCCATTCCATTCAACTCCATTGCATTCCATTCCACTCCTTTCTATTCCATTCCATTCCATTCGTGTGGATTTCTTCCCATTCCGTTCCATGCCACTCCATTCCAGTCAGGTTGATTCCATTTCATTCCATTCCATTCCATTCAATTCCATTCCTTTCCATTCCATTCGGGTTGATTCCATTCCATTCCATTCCATTCCATTCTGATTGATTCCAATCCATTCCATTCCATTCATATCCATTCCATTGGGGTTGATTCCATTCCATTCCATTCCACTCCATTCGGGTTGATTCCATTCCATTTCATTCCATTCGATCCCATTCCATTCCATTCCACTCCGTTACATTCAGGTTGATTCCATTCCATTCCATTCCATTGCATTACAATTTGTGGCTTCCATTCCATCCAATACCATTCCATTCCATTCGGGTTGATTCCATTCCCATCCATTCCATCCCATTCTATTCAATTCCATTAGGGTTGATTCCATTCCGTTCCATTCCATTCCATTCCATTCCATTCCATTACATTACATTCCATTTGGGTTGATTCCACATCCTTCCCTTCCATTACATTCTATTCCATTCGAATAAACTCGGGTTGATTCCATACGCATTCCATACGCATTCCGTTTCATTCCATTCTGGTTGATTCCATTCCACCCCATTCTATTCCATTCCATTCCATTCCATTCCATTCCATTCCATTCCATTCGCGTTAATACCATTCCATTCCATTCCATTCGATTCCATTGCATTTCATTCCATTCGGGTTTATTCCATTCCATTCCATTCAGTTCCATTCCATTCCATTCCTTGCCATTCCAATACATTACGTTCGATTACATTCGAGTTGATTCCATTTCATTTCATTATATTCCATTACATTCGAGTTGATTCCACTCCATTCCATTCCATTCCACTGCATTCAATTCCACTCCATTCCATTCCATTCCATTCCATTCGGGTTGATTCGAACCCATTCCATTCCATTCCATGCCATTCCATTCCATTCAATTCCACTCCATTCCAATCAGGTTGAATCCATTCCATTCCATTCCATTGCATTCCATTCCATTCCATTCCATTCCATTCGGGTTGATTCCATTCCATTCCATTCTATTCTATTCCATTCCATTCCATTCCATTCCATTCGGGTTGTTTCCATTGCATTCCATTCCATTCCATTCTATTCCATTCAATTCCATTCCATTCCATTCGGGTTGTTTCCATTGCATTCCATTCCATTCCATGGCATTCCAATCCATTACATTCGATTCCATTCGGGGTGATTCAATTCCATTCCATTCCACTCCATTGCATTCCATTAAACTCCATTCCATTCCATTCCATTCCATTCCATTCCATTCGGGTTGATTCCATCCCATCCGATTAGATTCCATTCCATTCCATTGCATTTGGGTTGATAATATTCCATTCCATTCCTTTCCATTCTCTTCAATTCCGTTCCACTCCATTCCGTTCGGTTTGATTACATTCCTTTCCACTCCATTGCATTCCATTCCTTTCCATTCCATTCCATTCCATTCCATTCGGGTTGATTCCATTCCCTTATATTCCATTCCATTCCATTCCATTCCATTCTTTCCATTCCTTTCGGGTTGATTCCATTCCATTCCATTCCATTCCATTCCAATCCACTCCAGTCAGGTTGATTCCATTCCATTCCATTCCCTTCCATTCCTTTCATTCCATTCGGGTTGGTTCCATTCAATTCCATTCCATTCCACTCCATTCGGGTTGCTTCCGTTCCATTCCCCTCCATTCCATTACATTCCATACCATTTTTGTTGATTCCATCCCATTCCATTCCATTTAAATCCATTCCATCCCATTCCTTTCCATTCCAGTTGATTCCATACCCTTCAATTCCACTCCATTCCATTCAATTCCATTCCATCCGGGTTGATTCCATTCCATTCCATTCCACTCCTTTCGGGTTGATTCCATCCCATTCCATTCCATTCCATTCCATTCCATGCCATTCCATTCCGTTTGATTCCATTCCATTCCATTCCATTCCATTAGGGTTGATTACATTCCCTTCCATTCCATTGCATTCCATTCCATTTTATTCGGGTTGATTCCATTCCATTCCATTCCATTCTATTCCATTCCGGTAGATTCCATTCCATTCCATTCCATTCCATTCCATTCCATTCCATTCGCCTTCTTACCATTCCTTTCCCTTCCATTCCATTCCATTCGGGTTGATTCAATTCCATTCCTTTCCATTCCATTACATTCGGGTTGATTCCATTCCATTTCATTCCATTCCATTCCATTCCATGCCATTCCAATCCATTACATTCAATTCCATTCGGGTTGATTCCATTCCATTCCATTCCACTCCATTGCATTCCATTCCACTCATTTCCATTCCATTCCATTCCATTCGTGTGGATTCCATCCCATTCCATTCCATTCCATTCCAAGCCACTCCATTCCAGTCAGGTTGATTCCATTCCATTCCATTCCATTCCATTGCACTCCATTCCATTCCATTCCTTTCGGTTTGATTCCATTCCTTTCCATTCCATTGCATTCCAATTTGTTGATTCCATTCCATCCAATTCCATTCCATTCCTTTCGGGTTGATTCCATTCACATCCATTCCATCCCATTCCATTCCATTCCATTCCATTAGAGTTGGTTCCATTCCATTCCATTCCATTCCATTCCATTCCGTTCCATTTGGGTTAATTCCATAACCTTCCCTTCCATTCCATTCTATTCCATTCCAATACACTCGGGTTAATTCCATACGCTTCCATTGCATTCCATTTCATTCCATTCTGGTGGATTCCATTCCATCCCATTCTATTCCATTCCATTCCATTCCATTCCATTCGTGTTAATACTATTCCATTCCATTCCATTCCATTCCATTCCATTCCATTTCATTCCATTCGGGTTTATTCCCTTCCATTCTATTCAGTTCCATTCCATTCCATTCCTTGCCATTCCAATACATTACGTTCGATTACATTCGAGTTGATTCCATTTCATTTCATTATATTCCATTACATTCGAGTTGATTCCATTCCATTCCATTCCACTCCATTGCATTCAATTCCACTCCATTCCATTCCATTCCATTCCATTCGGGTTGATTCGAACCCATTCCATTCCATTCCATGCCACTCCATTCCATTCCATTCCACTCCATTCCAATCAGGTTGATTCCATTCCATTCCATTCCATTCCATTCCATTCCATTCCATTCCATTCCATTCCATTCCATTCCATTCCATTCGGGTTGATTCCATTCCATTCCATTCCATTCAATTCCATTCCATTCCATTCCATTCCATTCGCGTTGTTTACATTGATTTCCATATCACTCCATTCCATTCCACTCCATTCCATGCCATTCCATTCCGTTCGGGTTCATTCCATCAAATTCCATTCTATTCCACTCCATTCCATTCAATTCCATTCCATTCCATTCCAATCCATTCGGTTTGATTCCATTCCATTCCATTCCACTGCATTCCATTCGTGTTCATTCCGTTCCCTTTCATTTCTTCCATTCCATTGCATTCCATTCCATTTTATTCGGGTCGATTCCATTCCATTCCATTCCATTTTTTCCATTCCATTCCAATCCATTCGGGTTGATTCCATACACTTCCATTCCATTCCATTCCATTCCATTCCATTCCATTCCATTCCATTAGGGTTGATTCCATTCCATTCCTTTCCATTACATTACATTCAGGTGGATTCCATTCCATTCCATTCCATTTCATTCCATTCCAATGCATTCCAATCCATTACATTCGATTCCATTCGGGTTGATTCCATTCCATTCCATTCCACTCCATTGCATTCCATTCCACTCCATCGCATTCCATTCCACTCCATTCCATTCCATTCCATTACATTCGGGTTGATTCCATCCCATCCCATTAGATTCCATTCCATTCCTTTGCATTTGGGTTGATACCATTCTATTCCATTCCTTTCCATTCCATTCAATTCCGTTCCATTCCATTCCATTCGGATTGATTACATTCCCTTCCACTCCATTGCATTCCATTCCATTCCATTCCATTCCATTCGTGTTGATTCCATTCCCTTATATTCCATTCCATTGCATTCCATTCCATTCCATTCCTTTCTGGTTGATTCCTTTCCATTCCATTCCATTCCATTCCATTCCATTCCATTCCATTCCATTAGGGTTGATTATATCCTATTCCATTCCATTCCATTTCATTACAATCCATTCCAGTCAGGTTGATTCCTTTCCATTCCATTTCATTCAATTCGATTCCATTCCGTTCCATTCCATTCCTTTCTGGTTGATTCCATTCCATTGCATTCCATTCCATTCCATTCCATTCCATTCCATTCCATTCCGTTCCTTTCTGGTTGATTCCCTTCCATTCCATTCCATTCCATTCCATTCCATTCCATTCCATTCCTTTCTGGTTGATTCCATTAAATTCCATTCCATTCCATTCCATTCCATTCCTTTCTGGTTGATTCCATTTCATTCCATTCCATTCCATTCCATTCCATTCCATTCCATTCCATTCCATTCCTTTCTGGTTGATTCCATTCCATTCCATTCCATTCCATTCCATTCCATTCCATTCCATTAGGCTTGATTATATCCCATTCCATTCCATTCCATTCCATTTCATTCCACTCTATTCCAGTGAGGTTGATTCCATTCCATTCCATTCCATTCCATTCCATTCCATTCGGGTTGATTCCATTCCATTCCATTCCATTCAACTCCATTCGGGCTGATTCCATTCCTTTACTCTCCATTCCATTCCATTACATTCCATACCATTTGGGTTGGTTCCATCCCATTCCATTCCATTCCATTCCATTCGACTCCATTCCATTCCATTGCACTCCATTCCAGTCAGGTTGATTCCATTCCATTCCATTCCATTCCAATCGGTTCGGGTTGATTCCATTCCATTCCAATCCATTCGGGTTGATTCCGTTCCATTCAATTCCATTCCAATCCATGCCATTCCATTCCATTCGGGTTGTTTCCATTCCATTCCATTCCATTACTTTCCACAGCATTCCATGTCATTCCATACCATTCGTGTTGATTCCATGCCACTCCATTCCATTACATTCCATCCCATTCCATTCCATTCCATTACATTCCATACGGGTTGATTCCATTCTCTTCTATTCCATTCCATTCCATTCCATTCCATTCCATTCCATTCCATTCCATTCCATTCCATTTCATTCCAATCCATTCCATTCCATTCCATTCCATTCCATTCCATTCCATTCCAGTTCATTCCATATCCCTCGGTTCCATTCCATTCTCTTCTATTCTATTCCACTCCATCCCATTCCATTCCATTCCACTCCAATCCATTCCATTCCATTCAATTCCATTCCATTCCATTCCATTCCAGTTGATTCCATTCCCTTCGATTCCATTCCATTCCATTCCATTCCATTCCATTCCATTCCATTCCATTCCTTTCCAATCCATTCGGGTTGATTCCATCCCATTCCTTTCCATTGCATTCCATTCCATTCCTTTCCATTCCGTTTGATTCCATTCCATTCCATTCCATTCCATTCCATTCCATTCGGATTTATTCCATTCCCATCCATTCCTTCCATTCCATTGCATTCCTTTCCATTTTATTCGGGTTGATTCCATTCCATTCCGTTCCATTCCATTCCATTCCATTCCATTCCGGTTGATTCCATTCCATTCCATTCCATTCCATTCCATTCCATCCCATCCCATCCCATTCCATTCCATTCCATTTCATTCGGTTTGATTCCATTCCTTTCCATTCCATTGCATTCCAATTTGTTGATTCCATTCCATCCAATTCCATTCCATTCCTTTCGGGTTGATTCCATTCACATCCATTCCATCCCATTCCATTCCATTCCATTCCATTAGAGTTGGTTCCATTCCATTCCATTCCATTCCATTCCATTCCGTTCCATTTGGGTTAATTCCATAACCTTCCCTTCCATTCCATTCTATTCCATTCCAATACACTCGGGTTAATTCCATACGCTTCCATTGCATTCCATTTCATTCCATTCTGGTGGATTCCATTCCATCCCATTCTATTCCATTCCATTCCATTCCATTCCATTCGTGTTAATACTATTCCATTCCATTCCAATCCATTCCATTCCATTCCATTTCATTCCATTCGGGTTTATTCCCTTCCATTCTATTCAGTTCCATTCCATTCCATTCCTTGCCATTCCAATACATTACGTTCGATTACATTCGAGTTGATTCCATTTCATTTCATTATATTCCATTACATTCGAGTTGATTCCATTCCATTCCATTCCACTCCATTGCATTCAATTCCACTCCATTCCATTCCATTCCATTCCATTCGGGTTGATTCGAACCCATTCCATTCCATTCCATGCCACTCCATTCCATTCCATTCCACTCCATTCCAATCAGGTTGATTCCATTCCATTCCATTCCATTCCATTCCATTCCATTCCATTCCATTCCATTCCATTCGGGTTGATTCCATTCCATTCCATTCCATTCAATTCCATTCCATTCCATTCCATTCCATTCGCGTTGTTTACATTGATTTCCATATCACTCCATTCCATTCCACTCCATTCCATGCCATTCCATTCCATTCGGGTTCATTCCATCAAATTCCATTCTATTCCACTCCATTCCATTCAATTCCATTCCATTCCATTCCAATCCATTCGGTTTGATTCCATTCCATTCCATTCCACTGCATTCCATTCGTGTTCATTCCGTTCCCTTTCATTTCTTCCATTCCATTGCATTCCATTCCATTTTATTCGGGTCGATTCCATTCCATTCCATTCCATTTTTTCCATTCCATTCCAATCCATTCGGGTTGATTCCATACACTTCCATTCCATTCCATTCCATTCCATTCCATTCCATTCCATTCCATTCCATTAGGGTTGATTCCATTCCATTCCTTTCCATTACATTACATTCAGGTGGATTCCATTCCATTCCATTCCATTTCATTCCATTCCAATGCATTCCAATCCATTACATTCGATTCCATTCGGGTTGATTCCATTCCATTCCATTCCACTCCATTGCATTCCATTCCACTCCATCGCATTCCATTCCACTCCATTCCATTCCATTCCATTGCATTCGGGTTGATTCCATCCCATCCCATTAGATTCCATTCCATTCCTTTGCATTTGGGTTGATACCATTCTATTCCATTCCTTTCCATTCCATTCAATTCCGTTCCATTCCATTCCATTCGGATTGATTACATTCCCTTCCACTCCATTGCATTCCATTCCATTCCATTCCATTCCATTCGTGTTGATTCCATTCCCTTATATTCCATTCCATTGCATTCCATTCCATTCCATTCCTTTCTGGTTGATTCCTTTCCATTCCATTCCATTCCATTCCATTCCATTCCATTCCATTAGGGTTGATTATATCCTATTCCATTCCATTCCATTTCATTACAATCCATTCCAGTCAGGTTGATTCCTTTCCATTCCATTTCATTCAATTCGATTCCATTCCGTTCCATTCCATTCCTTTCTGGTTGATTCCATTCCATTGCATTCCATTCCATTCCATTCCATTCCATTCCATTCCGTTCCTTTCTGGTTGATTCCCTTCCATTCCATTCCATTCCATTCCATTCCATTCCATTCCATTCCATTCCTTTCTGGTTGATTCCATTAAATTCCATTCCATTCCATTCCATTCCATTCCTTTCTGGTTGATTCCATTTCATTCCATTCCATTCCATTCCATTCCATTCCATTCCATTCCATTCCATTCCATTCCTTTCTGGTTGATTCCATTCCATTCCATTCCATTCCATTCCATTCCATTCCATTCCATTAGGCTTGATTATATCCCATTCCATTCCATTCCATTCCATTTCATTCCACTCTATTCCTGTGAGGTTGATTCCGTTCCATTCCATTCCATTCCATTCCATTCCATTCCATTCGGGTTGATTCCATTCCATTCCATTCCATTCAACTCCATTCGGGCTGATTCCATTCCTTTACTCTCCATTCCATTCCATTACATTCCATACCATTTGGGTTGGTTCCATCCCATTCCATTCCATTCCATTCCATTCGACTCCATTCCATTCCATTGCACTCCATTCCAGTCAGGTTGATTCCATTCCATTCCATTCCATTCCAATCGGTTCGGGTTGATTCCATTCCATTCCAATCCATTCGGGTTGATTCCGTTCCATTCAATTCCATTCCAATCCATGCCATTCCATTCCATTCGGGTTGTTTCCATTCCATTCCATTCCATTACTTTCCACAGCATTCCATGTCATTCCATACCATTCGTGTTGATTCCATGCCACTCCATTCCATTACATTCCATCCCATTCCATTCCATTCCATTACATTCCATACGGGTTGATTCCATTCTCTTCTATTCCATTCCATTCCATTCCATTCCATTCCATTCCATTCCATTCCATTCCATTAGGGTTGATTATATCCTATTCCATTCCATTCCATTTCATTACAATCCATTCCAGTCAGGTTGATTCCTTTCCATTCCATTTCATTCAATTCGATTCCATTCCGTTCCATTCCATTCCTTTCTGGTTGATTCCATTCCATTGCATTCCATTCCATTCCATTCCATTCCATTCCATTCCGTTCCTTTCTGGTTGATTCCCTTCCATTCCATTCCATTCCATTCCATTCCATTCCATTCCATTCCTTTCTGGTTGATTCCATTAAATTCCATTCCATTCCATTCCATTCCATTCCTTTCTGGTTGATTCCATTTCATTCCATTCCATTCCATTCCATTCCATTCCATTCCATTCCATTCCATTCCTTTCTGGTTGATTCCATTCCATTCCATTCCATTCCATTCCATTCCATTCCATTCCATTAGGCTTGATTATATCCCATTCCATTCCATTCCATTCCATTTCATTCCACTCTATTCCAGTGAGGTTGATTCCATTCCATTCCATTCCATTCCATTCCATTCCATTCGGGTTGATTCCATTCCATTCCATTCCATTCAACTCCATTCGGGCTGATTCCATTCCTTTACTCTCCATTCCATTCCATTACATTCCATACCATTTGGGTTGGTTCCATCCCATTCCATTCCATTCCATTCCATTCGACTCCATTCCATTCCATTGCACTCCATTCCAGTCAGGTTGATTCCATTCCATTCCATTCCATTCCAATCGGTTCGGGTTGATTCCATTCCATTCCAATCCATTCGGGTTGATTCCGTTCCATTCAATTCCATTCCAATCCATGCCATTCCATTCCATTCGGGTTGTTTCCATTCCATTCCATTCCATTACTTTCCACAGCATTCCATGTCATTCCATACCATTCGTGTTGATTCCATGCCACTCCATTCCATTACATTCCATCCCATTCCATTCCATTCCATTACATTCCATACGGGTTGATTCCATTCTCTTCTATTCCATTCCATTCCATTCCATTCCATTCCATTCCATTCCATTAGGGTTGATTATATCCTATTCCATTCCATTCCATTTCATTACAATCCATTCCAGTCAGGTTGATTCCTTTCCATTCCATTTCATTCAATTCGATTCCATTCCGTTCCATTCCATTCCTTTCTGGTTGATTCCATTCCATTGCATTCCATTCCATTCCTTTCCATTCCATTCCATTCCGTTCCTTTCTGGTTGATTCCCTTCCATTCCATTCCATTCCATTCCATTCCATTCCTTTCTGGTTGATTCCATTAAATTCCATTCCATTCCATTCCATTCCATTCCTTTCTGGTTGATTCCATTTCATTCCATTCCATTCCATTCCATTCCATTCCATTCCATTCCATTCCATTCCATTCCATTCCTTTCTGGTTGATTCCATTCCATTCCATTCCATTCCATTCCATTCCATTCCATTCCATTAGGCTTGATTATATCCCATTCCATTCCATTCCATTCCATTTCATTCCACTCTATTCCAGTGAGGTTGATTCCATTCCATTCCATTCCATTCCATTCCATTCCATTCGGGTTGATTCCATTCCATTCCATTCCATTCAACTCCATTCGGGCTGATTCCATTCCTTTACTCTCCATTCCATTCCATTACATTCCATACCATTTGGGTTGGTTCCATCCCATTCCATTCCATTCCATTCCATTCGACTCCATTCCATTCCATTGCACTCCATTCCAGTCAGGTTGATTCCATTCCATTCCATTCCATTCCAATCGGTTCGGGTTGATTCCATTCCATTCCAATCCATTCGGGTTGATTCCGTTCCATTCAATTCCATTCCAATCCATGCAATTCCATTCCATTCGGGTTGTTTCCATTCCATTCCATTCCATTACTTTCCACAGCATTCCATGTCATTCCATACCATTCGTGTTGATTCCATGCCACTCCATTCCATTACATTCCATCCCATTCCATTCCATTCCATTACATTCCATACGGGTTGATTCCATTCTCTTCTATTCCATTCCATTCCATTCCATTCCATTCCATTCCATTCCATTCCATTCCATTCCCGTTGATTCCATATCCTTCCTTTTCATTCCATTCCATTCCATTCCAATCCATTCGTGTTGATTCCATACGATTCCATTGCATTCCATTGGGGTTGATTCCATGCCATTCCATTCCTTTCCATTCGCGTTGATACCATGCCATTCCATTCCATTCCATTCCATTCCTTTCCATTCCATTCGGGTTGATTCCATTCCTTTCCATTCCTTTCCATTCCATTCCATTCCATTCGTTTCCGGTTGAATCCATTCCATTTCATTCCATTCCATTCCATTCGGGTTGATTCCACCCCATTCCATTCCATTCCAAGCCATTCCATTGAATTCCATTCCACTCCATTCCAATCAGGTTGATTCCATTCCATTCCATTCCGTTCCATTCTATTCGGGTTGATTCCATTCCATTCCATTCCATTCTATTCCATTCCATTCCATTCCATTCCATTCCATTCCATTCCATTGGGGTTGTTTCCATTCCATTCCTTTCCGTTTCATTCCATTCCACTCCATTCCATGCCATTCCATTCCATTCCATTCCAATCCTTTCGGTTTGATTCCATTCCATTCCATTCCGTTCCATTGCACTCCATTCGTGTTGATTCCATTCCCTTCCATTCCTTCCATTTCATTGCATTCCATTCCATTTTATTCGGGTTGATTCCATTCCATTCCATTCCATTCCATTCAATTCAATTCCAATCCAATCCATTCGCGTTGATTCCATACACTTCCATTCCATTCCATTGCATTCCATTCCATTAAGGTTGTTTCCATTCCATTCCTTTCCATTCCATTACATTCGGGTTGATTCCATTCCATTCCATTCCACTCCATTTCATTCCATTCCACTCCATTCCATTCCATTCCATTCCATTCGGGTTGATTCCATCCCATCCCTTTAGATTCCATTCCATTCCATTGTATTAGGGTTGATACCATTCCATTCCATTCCACTCCAATCCATTCCATTCCTTTCTGATTGATTCCATTCCATTCCATTCCATTCCATTCCATTCCCTTCCATTCCATTCCATTAATGTTGATAATATCCTATGCCATTCCATTCCATTTCTTTCCAATCCATTCCAGTCAGGCTGATTCCATTCCATTCCATTCCATTCCATTCCATTCCATTCCATTCCATTCCATTCGGGTTGATTCAATTCCATTCCATTCCATTCCACTCCATTCTGGTTGATTCCATTCCATTCCTCTCCATTCCATTCCATTCCATACCAGTTTGGTTGATTCCTTCGCATTCCATTCCATTCCAATCCATTCCATTCCATTCCATTCCATTCCAGTTGATTCCTTTCCCTTCGATTCCCTTTCATTCCATTCGATTCTGGTCCATTCCATTACATTCGGGTGGATTCCAATCCATTCCATTCCATTCCATTCCATTCCATTCCATTCCATTCCATTCCAATCCATTCGGGTTGATTCCCTGCGCTTCCATTCCATTCAATTCCATTCCATTCGGGTTAATTCCATTCCATTCCATTCCATTCCATTCCATTCCATTCGCGTTGATACTATTCCATTCCATTCCATTCCTTTCGATTCCATTCGAGTTGATTCCATTCCATTCCATTCCATTCCATTGCATTCCAATTTGTTGATTCCATTCCATCAAATTCCATTCCATTCCATTCGGTTTGATTCCATTAACATCCATTCCATCCCATTCCATTACATTCCATTAGGGTTGATTCTATTCCGTTCCATTCCATTCCATTCCATTCCATTCCATTCCATTCCATTCCATTCTATTCGGGTTGATTCCATTCCATTCAATTCCATTCCATGAAATTCGGGTTGATTCTATTCCATTCCATTCCATTCCATTCCATGCCATTCCAATCCATTACATTGGATTCCTTTCGGGTTGTTTCCATTCGGGTTGGTTCCTTTCCTTTACATTCCATTCGATTCCATTCCATACCATCGCATTGCATTCGGGTTTATTCCATTCCATTCCATTCCATTCCATTCCATTCCATTCCATTCCATTCCATTCTTTCGTCTTGATTCCATTCCATTCCATTCCATTCGGTTTGATTCCATATCCTTCCCTTCCATTCCATTCCATTCCATTCCAGTCCATTGGGGTTGACTCCATACGCTTCCATTCCATTCCATTCGGGTTGATACCATACGATTCCATTCCATTCCAGTCCATTCCATTCGCGTTGATACCATTCCATTCCATTCCATTCCATTCCATTCGAGTTGATTCCATTCCATTCCATTCCATTCCATTGCATTCCAATTTGTTGATTCCATTCCATCCAATTAAATTTCATTCCATTCGGGTTGATTCCATTCCCATCCATTCCATCCCATTCCATTCCATTCCATTAGGGTTGATTCCATTCCGTTCCATTGCATTCCATTGCAATCCTTTCCATTCCATTCCATTCCTTTCCGTTGAATTCCATTCCCTTACATTCAGATTGAATCCATTCCTTTACATTCCATTTGATTCCATTCAATTCCATTGCATTGCATTCGGGTTGATTCCATTCCATTCCATTCCATTACATTACATTACATGTCATTGCATTCGTGTGGATTGCATTCCATTCCATTCCATTCCATTCCATTCCATTCTTTTCGTGTTCATTCCATTCCATTCCATTCCATTCCATTCCATTCCATTCCATTCCATTCCATTCCATTCCATTCTATTCCATTCCATTCTATTCCATTCCATTCCATTCCATTTCATTCCATTCCATTCCATTCCATTCGGGTTGATTCTATATCCTTCCCTTCCATTCCATTCCATTCCATTACAATCCATTCGGATTGATTCCATACGCTTCCATTCCATTCCATTCGGGTTGATACCATTCCATTCCATTCCGTTTCATTCCATTCGCGTTGATACCATTCCATTCCATAACATTCCATTCCATTCAATTCCATTCCATTCCATTCGGGTTGATTCCATTCCCTTCCATTCCTTTCCATTCCATTCAATTCCATCCCATTCCATTCCATTCCATTCCATTCTGGTTGATTGCATTCCATAGCATTCCATTCCATTCCATTCGGATTGACTCCTTATCCTTTCCTTCCATTCCATTCCAATCCATTCGGGTTGATGCCATACGTTTCCATTCCATTCCATTCCATTCCATTCCGTTCGCGTTGATACCATTCCATTCCACTCCATAGCATTCTGGTTGATTCCATTCCATTCCATTCCATTCCATTCCATTCCATTCCATTCCATTCCTTTCTGGACGGTTCCATTCCATTCCTTTCCATTCCATTCCATTTCGTTCCATTCCATTCCTTTCGGGTTGATTCCATTCCATTCCTTTCCATTCCATTCACTTCCATTCCATTCCATTCCATTCGGGTTGAATCCGTCCCATCCCATTCCATTCCATTCCATTCCATTCCAATCCACTCCATTCCAGTCAGGTTGATTCCATTCCATTCCATTCCATTCCATTCCATTCCATTCCATTCCATTCGTGGTGATTCCATTCCCTTCTATTTCTTCCATTCCATTGCATTCCATTCCATTCCATTCGGGTTGATTCCATTCCATTCCATTCCATTTGGGTGGATTCCATATCCTTCACTTCCATTCCTTTCCATTCCATTCCGACACACTCAGGTAGATTCCATACTCTTCCATTGCATTCCATTCCATTCCATTCGGGTGGATACCACTCCATTCCATTCTATTCCATTCCATTCCATTCCATTCCATTCCATTCCATTACTTTCTATTCGCGTTAATACCATTTCATTCCATTCCATTCCATTCCATTCCATTCCATTCCATTCCATTCCATTCCATTTGTTTCCATTCGTGTTTATTCCATTCCATTCCAGTCCATTCCATGCCATTCCATACCGTTCGGGTTGATTCCGTCCTATTCCATTCTATTCCACTCCATTCCATTCCATTACATTCTATTGCATTCCATTCGGTTTGATTCCATTCCATTCCATTCCATTCCAATCCGGTTGATTCCGTTCCCTTCCATTCCTTCCATTCCATTGCATTCCATTTCATTCCTTTCTGGATGGCTCCATTCCATTCCTTTCCATTCCATTCCATTTCATTAACTTCCATTCCTTTCGGGTTGATTCCATTCCGTTCCTTTCCATTCCATTCACTTCCATTCCATTCCATTCCATTCGGGTTGAATCCATCCCATCTCATTTCATTCCATTCCATTCCATTCCATTCCATTCCACTCCATTCGTGGAGATTCCATTCCTTTCCATTTCTTCATTTCCATTGCATTCCATTCCATTCCATTCGGGTTGATTCCATTCCATTCCTTTCCTTTCGGGTGGATTCCATATCCTTCCCTTCCATTCCATTCCAGTACACTCGGGTTGATTCCATACGCTTCCATTGCATTGCATTCCATTCCATTCGGGTGGATTCCATTCCAGTCCATTCTATTCCATTCCATTCCATTCCATTCCATTCGCGTTAATACCATTCCATTCCATTACATTTGATTCCATTCCATTCCATTTCATTCCAATCGGGTTGATTCCATTCCATTCCATTCAGTTCCATTGCATTCCATTCCATGCCATTCCAATCCATTATGTTCGATTACATTCGGGTTGATTCCATTCCATTCCATTACATTTCATGACATTCGGGTTGATTCTATTCCATTCCATTTCACTCCATTGCATTCCATTCCTCTCCATTCCAATCAGGTTGATTCCATTCCATTCCATTCCATTCCATTCAATTCCATTCTATTCCATTCCATTTCGTTTGATTCCATTCCATTCCATTCCATTCTATTCCATTCCAATCCATTCCATTCCATTCCATTCCATTCGGGTTGTTTCCATTCCATTCCATTCCATTCCATTCAATTCCACTTCATTCCGTGCCATTCCAGACCATTCGGTTTGATTCCATCCCATTCCATTCTATTCCACTCCATTCCATTACATTCCATTGTATTCCATCCCATTCGGTTTGATTCCATTCCATTCCATTCCATTCCATTTCATTAGGTTTGATTCCGTTCCCTTCCATACCTTCCATTGCATTCCATTCCATTCCATTTTATTCTCGTTGATTCCATTCCATTCCATTCCATTCCATTCCATTCCATTCCATTCGTGTTGATTCCATTTCCTTCCCTTCCATTCCATTCCATTCCATTGCAATCCATTCGGGTTGATTCCATACACTTCCATTCCATTCCAATCCATTCCATTCCATTCGGTTTCATTCCATTCCATTCCTTTCCATTACATTACATTCGGTTTGATTCCATTCCATTCCATTCCATTCCATTCCATTCCATTCCATTCCATTCCATGGCATTCCAATCCATTACATTCGATTCCATTCGGGTTGATTCCATTCCATTCCATTCCACTCCATTGCATTCCATTCCACTCCCTTCCATTCCATTCCATTCCATTCGGGTTGATTCCATCCCAGCCCATTAGATTCCATTCCATTCGATTGCATTCGGGTTGATTCCATTCCCTTCCACTCTATTGCATTCCATTCCATTCCATTCCATTCCATTCGTGTTGATTCCATTCCCTTCTATTTCTTCCATTCCGTTGTATTCCATTCCATTCCATTCGGGTGGATTCCATTCCATTCCATTCTATTCCATTCCATTCAGTACCATTCCATTCCATTCCATGCCATTCCAATCCATTACATTCGATTCCATTCGGGTTGATTCCATTCCATTCCATTCCACTCCATTGCATTCCATTCCACTCCATTCCATTCCATTCCATTCCATTCGGGTTGATTCCATCCCAGCCCATTAGATTCCATTCCATTCGATTGCATTCGGGTTGATTCCACTCCCTTCAACTCTATTGCATTCCATTCCATTCCATTCCATTCCATTCGTGGTGATTCCATTCCCTTCTATTTCTTCCAATCCGTTGTATTCCATTCCATTACATTCGGGTGGATTCCATTCCATTCCATTCTATTCCATTCCATTCAGTACCATTCCATTCCATTCCATGCCATTCCAATCCATTACATTTCATTACATTCGGGTTGATTCCATTCCATTCCAGACCATTCCATGCCATTCCATAACATACGGGTTGATTCCATCCCGTTCCATTCTGTTCCACTCCATTCCATTCCATTACATTCTATTCCATTCCATTCGGTTTGATTCCATTCCATTCCATTCCATTTCATTCGGGTTGATTCCGTTCCCTTCCATTCCTTCCATTCCATTCCATTCCAATCCATTTTATTCGGGTTGATTCCATTCCATTCCATTCCATTCCATTCCTTTCCATTCGTGTTGATTCCATTCCCTTCCTTTCCTTCCATTCCTTTGCATTCCACTCCATTTTATCCGGTTTGATTCCATTCCATTCCATTCCATTCCATTCCATTCCATTCCACTCCATTCCATTAGGGATGATTCCATATCCTTCCCTTCCATTCCATTCCATTCCATTCCAATCCATTCGGGTGGATTCCATTCGCTTCCATTCCATTCCATTCCATTCCATTCGGGTTAATTCCAATCCGTTCCATTCCATTGCGTTCGCCTTGATACCATTCCATTCCAGTCCATTAAATTCGGGTGGATTCCATTCCATTCCATTCCATTGCATTCCATTCCATTCCATTCCATTCCATTCCATTCCATTCCATTCCATTCCTTACTGGATGGTTCCATTCCATTCCTTTCCATTCCATTCCATTTCATTAACTTCCATTCCTTGCAAGTTGATTCCATTCCATTCCTTTCCATTCCATTCACTTCCATTCCATTCCATTCCATTGGGGTTGAATCCATCCCATCACATTCCATTCCATTCCATTCCATTCCATTCCATTCCATGCCACACCATTCCAGTCAGGTTGATTCCATTCCATTCCATTCCATTCCATTCCATTCCATTCCATTCCATTCGTGGAGATTTCATTTCTTTCCATTTCTTCAATTCCATTGAATTCCATTCCATTCCATTCGGGTTGATTCCATTCCATTCCATTCCATTTGTGTGGATTCCATATCTTTCCCTTCCATTCCATTTCAATACACTCGGGTTGATTCCATAAGCTTGCATTGCATTGCATTCCATTCAATTCGGGGGGATTCCATTGAGTCCATTCTATTCCATTCCATTCCATTCAATTCCATTCCAGTAGATTCCATTCCCTTCGATTCCATTCCATTCCATTCCATTCCATTCCATTCCATTCCATTCCATTGCATTCGAGTGGATTCCAATCCATTTCATTCCTTTCCATTCCATTCCATTCCAATCCATTCGGTTTGATTCCCTACTCTTCAATTCCATTCAATTCCATTCCACTCGGGTTGATTCCATTCCATTTCACTCCATTCAATTACATTCGGGTTGATTCCATTCCATTCCATTCCACTGCATTGCATTCCATTCCACTCCATTCCATTCCATTCCATTCCATTCGGGTTGATTCCATCCCATTCCATTCGATTCCATTCCATTCCATTCCCCTCCATTCCAGTCAGTTTGAATCCATTCCATTCCATTCCATTCCATTCCATTCCATTCCATTCGGGTTGTTTCCATTCCATTCCATTCCATTCCATTCCATTCCACTTCATTCCGTGCCATTCCAGACCATTCGGGTTGATTCCATCCCATTCCATTCTATTCCACTCCATTCCATTCCATTCCATTCTATCCCATCCCATTCGGTTTGATTCCATTCCATTCCATTCCATTCCATTCCATTCCATTCCATTCCATTTCATTAGATTTGATTCCGTTCCCTTCCATTCCTTCCATTGCTTTGCATTCCATTCCATTTTATTCTCGTTGATTCCATTCCATTCCATTCTATTCCATTCCATTCCATTCCATTCCATTCGTGTTGATTCCATATCCTTCCCTTCCCTTCCATTCCATTACATTGCAATCCATTCGGGTTGATTCCATACACTTCCATTCCATTCCATTCCATTCCATTCCATTCGGTTTGATTCCATTCCATTCCTTTCCATTACATTACATTCGGTTTGATTCCATTCCATTCCATTCCATTCCATTCCATTCCATGGCATTCCAATCCATTCCATTCCATTCGATTCGGGTTTATTCCATTCCATCCATTCCATCCCATTCCATTCCATTCCAGTAGGGTTGATTCCATTCCGTTCCATTCCATTCCATTCCATTCGGGTTGATTCCATTCCATTCCATTCCATTCGGGTTGATTCCATTCCATTCCATTCCATTACGTTCCATTCCATTCGGGTTGATTCTATTCCATTCCATTCCATTTCATTCCATGTCATTCCAATCCATTACATTCGATTCCATTCGGGTTGATTCCATTCCATTCCATTCCATTCCACTCCATTCCACTCCATTCCACTTCATTCCATTCCATTCCACTCCATTCCATTCCATTCGGGTTCAATCCATCCCATTCCATTCCATTCCATTCCATTCCATTCCATTCCATTCCATTCTGGATGGTACCATTCCATTCCTTTCCATTCCATTCCATTTCATTCCATTCCATTCCTTTCGTGTTGATTCCATTCCATTCCATTCCATTCGGGTTGAATCCATGCCATCCCATTCCATTCCATTCCATTCCATTCCATGCCACTCCATTCCAGTCAGGTTGATTCCAATCCATTCCATTCCATTCCATTCCATTCCATTCCATTCCATTCGTGTAGATTCCAATCCTTTCCATTTCTTCCATTCCATTGAATTCCATTCCATTCCATTCGGGTTGATTCCATTCCATTCCATTCCATTTGGGTGGATTCCATATCCTTCCTTTCCGTTCCATTCCAATACACTCGGGTTGATTCCATACGCTTGCATTGCATTGCATTCCATTCCATTCGGGGGGATTCCATTGAGTCCATTCTATTCCATTCCATTCCATTCAATTCCATTCCAGTAGATTCCATTCCCTTCGATTCCACTCCATTCCATTCCATTCCATTCCATTCCATTCCATTCCATTGCATTCGAGTGGATTCCAATCCGTTTAATTCCTTTCCATTCCATTCCATTCCAATCCATTAGGTTTGATTCCCTCCTCTTCCATTCAATTCCATTCCACTCGGGTTGATTCCATTCCATTCAACTCCTTTCAATTACATTCGGGTTGATTCCATTCCATTCCATTCCACTGCATTGCATTCCATTCCACTCCATTCCATTCCATTCCATCCCATTCGGGTTGATTCCATCCCATTCCATTCGATTCCATTCCATTCCATTCCCCTCCATTCCAGTCAGTTTGAATCCATTCCATTCCATTCTATTCCAATCCATTCCATTCAATTCGTATTGATTCCATTCCAATCCATTCCATTCCATTCCATGCCATTCAATTCCATTCCAGTAGATTCCATTCCCTTCGATTCCATTCCATTCCATTCCATTCCATTCCTTTGCATTCGAGTGGATTCCATTCCTTTTAATTCCTTTCCATTCCATTCCATTCCAATCCATTCGGTTTGATTCCCTACGCTTCCATTCCATTCAATTCCATTCCACTCCGGTTGATTCCATTCCATTCCACTGATTTCCATTACATTCGGGTTGATTCCATTCCATTCCATTCCACTGCATTGCATTCCATTCCATTCCATTCCATTCCATTCGGGTTGATTCCATTCCATTCTATTCGATTTCACTCCATTCCATTCCCCACTATTCCAGTCACGTTGAATCCATTCCATTCCATTCCATTCCATTCCATTCCATTCCATTCCATTCCAATCCATTCCATTCTATTCGGGTTGATTCCATTCCATTCCATTCCATTCCATTGCATTCCATTGCGTTCCTTTCCATTCCATTCCATACCATTCTGTTTGAATCCATCCCATTCCATTCCATTCCATTCCATTGCATTCCAATCGGTTTGATTCCATTCCATTCCATTCCATTCCATTCCATTCCATTCCATTCCATTCCATTGCATTCGGGTTGATTCCATTCCATTCGTGTTTATTCCATTCCCTTCCATTCCTTCCATTCCTTTGCATTCCATTCCATTTTATTCGGGTTGATTCCATTCCATTCAATTCCATTTAATTCCATTCCATTCCATTCGGGTTGATTCCATATCCTTCCATTCCATTCAATTCCATTCCATTCCAATCCATTCGGGTTGATTCCATACTCTTGCATTGCTTTCCATTCCATTCCATTCGGGTTGATTCCATTCCATTCCATTCCATTCCATTCCATTCCATTCCTTTCTGGATAGTACCATTCCATTCCTTTCCATTCCATTCCATTTCATTCCATTCCATTCCTTTCGGGTTGATTCCATTCCATTCCTTTCCATTCCATTCACTTCCATTCCATTCGGCTTGAATCCATGCCATCCCATTCCATTCCATTCCATTCCATTCCATTCCACTCCATTCCAGTCAGGTTGATTCCATTCCTTTCCATTCCATTCCATTCCATTGCATTGCATTCCATTCCATTCCATTGCATTCGAGTGGATTCCAATCCATTTAATTCCTTTCCATTCCATTCCATTCCAATCCATGCGGTTTGATTCCCTCCTCTTCCATTCCATTCAATTCCATTCCACTCGGGTTGATTCCATTCCATTCAACTCCTTTCAATTACATTCGGGTTGATTCCATTCCATTCCATTCCACTGCATTGCATTCCATTCCACTCCATTCCATTCCATTCCATTCCATTCGGGTTGATTCCATCCCATTCCATTCGATTCCATTCCATTCCATTCCCCTCCATTCCAGTCAGTTTGAATCCATTCCATTCCATTCCATTCCATTCCAATCCATTCCATTCAATTCGTATTGATTCCATTCCAATCCATTCCATTCCATTGCATTCCATTCCATTCCATTCCATTCCTTTCCATTCCATTCCATACCATTCCGGTTGTTTCCGTTCCATTCCATTCCATTCCATTCCATTCGACTCCATTCCATTCCATTTCATACCATTCTGTTTGAATCCATCCCATTCCATTCCATTCCATTCCATTCCATTCCAATCGGTTTGATTCCGTTCCATTCCATTCCAATCCATTCCATTCCATTGCATTCCATTCGGGTTGATTCCATTCCATGCGGGTGTATTCCATTCACTTCCATTCCTTCGATTCCATTGCATTCCATTCCATTTTATTCAGGTTGATTCCATTCCATTCCATTCCATTCCATTCCATTCCATTCCATTCCATTCGGGTTGATTCCGTATCCTTCCTTTCCATTCCATTCCATTCCATTCCAATCCATTCGGGTTGATTCCATACTCTTGCATTGCTTTCCATTCCATTCCATTAGGGTTGATTCCATTCCATTCCATTCCATTCCATTCCATTCCATTCCATTCCATTCCTTTCTGGATGGTACAATTCCATTCCTTTCCATTCCATTCCATTTCATTCCATTCCATTCCTTTCGGGTTGATTCCATTCCATTCCTTTCCATTCCATTCACTTCCATTCCATTCCATTCCATTCGGGTTGAATCCATGCCATCCCATTCCATTCCATTCCATTCCATTCCATTCCATTCCATTCCACTCCATTCCAGTCAGGTTGATTCCATTCCATTCCATTCAATTCCATTCCATTCCATTCGTGGTGATTCCATTCCCTTCTATTTCTTCCATTCCATTGCATTCCATTCCATTCCATTCGGGTTGATTCTATTCCATTCCATTCCATTTGGGTGGATTCCATATCCTTCCATTCCATTCCTTTCCGGATGGTTCCATTCCATTCCTTTCCATTCCATTCCATTTCATTCCATTCCATTCCTTTCGGGTTGATTCCATTCCATTCCTTTCCATTCCATTCACTTCCATTCCATTCCATTCCATTCGGGTTGAATCCATGCCATCCCATTCCATTCCATTCCATTCCATTCCATTCCACTCCATTCCAGTCAGGTTGATTCCATTCCTTTCCATTCCATTCCATTCCATTCCATTCTTGGTTATTCCATTCCCTTCTATTTCTTCCATTCCATTGCATTCCATTCCATTCCATTCGGGTTGATTCCATTCCATTCCATTACATTTGGGTGGATTCCATATCCTTCCCTTCCATTCCATTCCATTCCATTCCGACACACTCAGGTAGATTCCATACTCTTCCATTGCATTCCATTCCATTTCATTCGGGTGGATTCCATTCCATTCCATTCTATTCCATTCCATTCCATTCCATTCCATTCGCGTTAATACCATTTCATTCCATTCCATTCCATTCCATTCCATTTCATTCCATTCGGGTTGATTCCATTCCATTCCATTCCATTCAGTTCCATTCCGTTCCATTCCATGCCATTCCAATCCATTACATTCGATTACTTTCGGGTTGATTCCATTCCGTTCCAGTCCATTCCATGCCATTCAATACCTTTCGGGTTGATTCCTTCCTATTCCATCCTATTCCACTCCATTCCATTCCATTACATTCTATTCCATTCCATTCGTTTTGATTCCATTCCATTCCATTCCATTCGGATTGATTCCATTCCCTTCGATTCCTTCCATTCCATTGCATTCCATTTCATTCCTTTCTGGATGGTTCCATTCCATTCCTTTCCATTCCATTCCATTTCATTAACTTCCATTCCTTTCGGGTCGATTCCATTCCATTCCTTTCCATTCAATTCACTTCCATTCCATTCCATTCCATTCGGGTTGAATCCATCCCATCCATTCCAATCAATTAGGGTTGTTTCCATTCCATTCCATTCCATTCGGGTTGATTCCATTCCGTTCCATTCCATTGCATTCCATTCCATTTCATTCGGGTTGTTTCCATTCCATTCCATTCCATTACATTCCTCTGCATTCCATGCCATTCCAAACCATTCGTGTTGATTGCGTCCCATTCCATTCCATTCCATTGCATTCCATTCCAAACGGGATGATTCCATTCCCATCTATTCCATTCCATTCCATTCCGGTTGATTCCATATCCTTCCTTTTCATTACATTCTATTCCATTCCAATACATTCGTGTTGCTTCCATACAATTCCATTCCATTCCATTCGGGTTGATTCCATGCCATTCCATTCCATTCCATTCGCGTTGATACCATGCCAATCCATTCCATTCCATTGCATTCCTTTCCATTCCATTCGGGTTGATTCCATTCCTTTCCACTCCTTTCCACTTCATTGCATTCCATTCCATTCCATTCCATTCCATTCCATGCCATTCCATTCCATTCCATTCGATTCCATTCGGGTTGATTGCATTCCATTCCATTCCATTCTGGTTGACTCCATTCCATTCCAATCCATTCATATCCATTCCATTCGGTTGATTCCATTCCATTCCATTCCATTCCACTCCATTCGGGTTGATTCCATTCCAATTCATTGCATTCCATCCCGTTTCGTTCCGTTCCATTCCATTCCATTCCATTCGGGTTGATTCCATTCCATTCCATTCCATTGCATTCCAATTTGTTGATTCCATTCCATCCAAATCCATTCCATTCCATTCGGGTTGATGCCATTCCGTTCCATTTCATTCCATTCCTTTCCATTCCATTCCATTCTATTCGGGTTGATTTCATTCCATTCCATTCCATTCCATTCCATTCCATTCCATTCAGGATGATTCTATTCCATTCCATTCCATTCCATTCCATTCCATTCCATGCCATTCCAATCCGTTACATTCCATTACAATCGGGTTGATTCCATTCCATTCCAATCCATTCCACTGTATTGAACTCCATTCCACTCCATTCCATTCCATTCCATTCCATTCCATTCGGGTTGATTCCATTCCATTCCATTCCATTCCATTCCATTCCATTCCATTCCACTCCTTTCCATTCCATTCTGCTTGATTCCATTCCATTCCTTTCCATTCCACTCCATTCCATTCGGGTTGATTCCATACCATTCCATTCCATTCCATTCCGTTCCATTCCATTCCATTCCATTCCATTCTTGTTGACTCCATTCCCTGGCATTCCATTCCATTCCATTCGGGGTGATTCCATTGCATTCCATTCCATTACATCCCATCCAATTCCAATGCATTCCATTAAATTCCAGTCAGGTTGATTCCATTCCATTCCATTCCTGGCCATGCCACGCCATACTATGCCATGCCATGCCATTCCTTTCCATTCCAATCCACTCCATTCTGAACCAATCCGTTCCATTCCATTCGGATTGGTTTCATTCCCCTCAACTCCATTCCACTTTATTCCTTTCCATTCCATTCGGTTTCTTTCCATTCCATTCAATTCAGTTCCATTCCATTCTGTTCCATGCCATTCCAATCCATTACGTTCGATTAGATTCGGGTTGACTCCATTCCATTCAATTACATTTGGGTTGATTCCATTCCATTGCATTCCACTCCATTTCTTTCCATTCCACTCGATTCCATTACATTCCATTCCATTCGGGTTGATTCCATCCCATTCCATTCCATTCCATTCCATTCCACTCAATTCCATTCCATTCCACTCCATTTCAATCAGGTTGATTCCATTCCATTCCGTTCCATTCCATTCCATTCCATTCCATTCCATTCCATTCCATTCGGGTTGTTTCCATTCCATTCCATTCCATTCTTTTCCATTCCATTCCATTCGGGTTCTTTCCATTCCATTCCATTCCATGCCATTCCATACCATTCGGGTTCATTCCATCCCGTTCCATTCTATTCCACTCCATTCCACTCCATTCCATTCGGTTTGATTCCATTCCATTCCATTCCATTCAGGTTAATTCCTTTCCTTCAATTCCTTCCATTCCATTGTATTCCATTCCATTTTATTCGGGTTGATTCTATTGCATTCCATTCCATTCCATTCCATTCCATTCCATTCCATTCCATTCAATTCGGGTTGATTCCTTATCCTTCCCTTCCATGCCATTCCACTCCATTCCAATCCATTCGGGTTGATTCCATACACTTCCATGCCATTCCATTCCATTCCATTCGGGTTGATTCTATTCCATTCCTTTCCATTACATTATATTCGGGTTGATTACATTCCATTCCATTCCACTCCATTGCATTCCATTCCATGCCATTCCATTTCATTCCATTCCATTTCATTCGGGTTGAGTCCATCCCATCCCATTAGATTCCATTCCATTCCATTGCATTCGGGTTGATTCCATTCCATTCCATTCCTTTCCATTCCATTCAATTCCGTTCCATTCCATTCCATTCGGGTTGATTACATTCCCTTCCACTACATTGCATTCCATTCCATTCCATTCCATTCCATTCCATTCCATTGCATTCGGGTTGATTCCATTCCCCTACATTCCATTCCATTCCATTCCATTCCGTTCCATTCTATTCCATTCCATTCCCTTCCATTCCATTCCTTCCTGGTTGATTCCATTCCATTCCATTCCATTCCATTCCATTCCATTCAATTAGGGTTGATTATATCCCATTCAATTTCATTCCACTCCATTCCAGTGAGGTTGATTCCATTCCATTCCATTCCATTCCATTCCATTCCATTCCATTCCATTCGGGTTGATTCCATTCCAATCCATTCCATTCAACTACATTCAGGTTGATTCCATTCAATTCCTCTCCATTCCATTCCATTCCATTCAATTCCATTCCATTCCATTCCATTCCATTCCAATCCATTCCATTCCATTCCATTCCATTCCAGTTGATTCCATTCCCTTCAATTCCAATCCATTCCATTCCATTCCGTTCCATTCCATTCCATTCGGGTGGCTTCAAATCCATTCCATTCCATTCCATTCCATTCCATTCCATTCCATTCCATTCCAATCCATTCGGGATGATTCCCTACGCTTCCATTCCATTCAATTCCATTCCATTCGGGTTGATTCCATTCCATTCCAGTACATTCGGTTTGATTCCATTCCATTCCATTCCACTCCATTTCATTCCATTCCACTCCATTCCATTCCATTCCATTCCATTCCATTCCATTCCATTCGTGTTGATTCCATTCCATTCCATTCCATTGCATTCCGTTCCATACCATTCCACTAAAATCCAATCAGGTTTATTCCATTCCATTCCATTCCTTTCCATTCCATTCCATTCCAATCCATTCGGGTTGATTCCATCCCATTCCATTCCATTCGGGTTGATTCCATTCCGTTCCATTCCACTGCATTCCATTCTATTTCATTCGGGTTGTTTCCATTTCATTCCATTCAATTCCATTCCATTCCTCTGCATTCCATGCCATTGCATACCATTCGTGTTGATTCCGTCCCATTCCATTCCATTCCATTCAATTCCATTCCATTCGGGTTGATTCCATTCCTTTCTATTCCATTCTATTCCATTCCGGTTGATTCCATATCCTTCCTTTTCATTCCATTCCATTCCATTCCAATCCATTCGTGTTGATTCCATACGATTCCATTCCATTCCATTCGGGTTGATTCCATGCAATTCCATTCCATTCCATTCGCGTTGATACCATGCCATTCCAGTCCATTCCATTCCATGCCTTTCCATTCCATTCGGGTTGATTCCATTCCTTTCCACTCCTTTCAATTCCATTCCATTCCATTCCATTCCATTCCATTCCATTCCATTCCATTCCATTCCATTCCAATCCATTCCATTCGTTTCTGTTTGTTTCCTTTTCATTCCATTCCATTCCATTCCATTCCATTCAATTCCATTCCATTCCACTTGATTTCATTCCATTCCATTCCATTCGGGTTGATTCCATTCCATTCCTTTCCATTCCGTTCAGTTACGTTCCATTACAATCCATTCGGTTTGATTGCACTCCGTTCCACTCCATTGCATTCCATTCCATTCCATTTCATTCCACTCCATTCCATTCCATTCCATTCTGGTTGATTCCATTCCATTCCAATCCATTCATATCCATTCCATTCGGTTGATTCCATTCCATTCCCTTCCATTCTACTCCATTCGGGTTGATTCCATTCCAATTCATTCCATTCCATCCCATTCCATTCCGTTCCATTTCATTCCATTCAATTCTGGTTGATTCCATTCCATTCCATTCCATTGCATTCCAATTTCTTGATTCCATTCCATCCAATTCCATTCAATTCCATTCGGGTTGATTCCATTCCCATCCATTCCATCCCATTCAATTCCATTCCATTAGGGTTGATTCCATTCCGTTCCATTTCATTCCATTCCTTTCCATTCCATTCCATTCTATTCGGGTTGATTTCATTCCATTCCGTTCCATTACATTACATTCAGGTTGATTCTATTCCATTCCATTCCATTCCATTCCAAGCCATTCCAATCCATTACATTCCATTGCAACCCGGTTGATTCCATTCTATTCCAATCCATTCCACTGTATTGCACTCCATTCCACTCCATTCCATTCCATTCGATTCCATTCCATTCGGGTTGATTCCATTCCATTCCATTCCATTCCATTCCATTCCATTCCATTCCACTCCATTCCATTCAGGTTGATTCAATTCCATTCCATTCCATTCCATTCTTTTCCATTCCATTCGGGTTGATTCCATTCCATACCTTTCCATTCCATTCCATTCTATTCGATTACATTCCATTCCATTCGGGTTGACTCCATTCGATTCTATTCCATTCCATTCCATTCCGTACCATTCCTTTCCATTCCATTCCATTCTGCTTGATTCCATTCCATTTGGCTTCATTCCATTCCATTCCTTTCAATTCCACTCCATTCCATTCGAGTTGATTCCATACCATTCCATTCCATTGTGTTCCGTTCCATTCCATTCCATTCCATTCCATTCTGGTTGATTCCATTCCATTCCATTCCATTCCATTCAATTCCATTCCATTCCATTCGGTTTGATTCCATTGCATTCCTTTCCATTACATCCCATACAATTCCAATGCATTCCATTCCATTCCAGTCGGGTTAATTCCATTCCATTCCATTCCTGGCCATGCCACGCCATACTATACCATTCAATGCCATTCCTTTCCATTCCATTCCACTCCATTCTGAACCAATCCGTTCCATTCCATTCGGGTTGATTCCTTTCCATTCTTTTCCATTCCATTCCATTCCACTCCATTCCATGTCATTCCTTTCCATTCCACTCCGTTCCATTCCATTGCATTCCATTCCCTTCCATTCGGGTTCATTCCTTTCCTTTACATTCCATTCGATTCCATTCCATTCCATTGCATTGCATTCGGGTTGATTCCATTCCATTCCATTCCATTCCAGTCCATTCCATTCCATTCCATTCTATTCGTCTTGATTCCATTCCATTCCATTCCATTCGGGTTGATTCCATTCCATTCCTTTCCATGCAATTCAATTCTGCTCCATTCCATTCCATTCGGGTTGGTTTCATTCCCTTCAAATCCATTCCATTTTATTCCTTTGCATTCCATTCGGTTTGTTTCCATTCCATTCCATTCAGTTCCATTCCATTCCATTCCATGCCATTCCAATCCATTACATTCGATTAGATTCGTGTTGACGCCATTCCGTTCCATTCCATTCCATTCCATTCCATTCCATTCCATTCCACTACATTCTGGTTTATTCCATTCCATACCATTCCACTCCATTGCATTCCATTCCACTCCATTCCATTCCATTCCATTCCATTCGGGTTGATTCTATCCCATTCCATTCCATTCCACTCAATTCCATTCCATTCCACTCCATTTCAATCAGGTTGATTCCATTCCATTCCATTCCCTTCCATTCCATTCCATTCGGGTTGTTTCCATTCCATTCCATTCCATTCCATTCTTTTCCATTCCATTCCATTCCATTCGTGTTGTTTCCATTCCATTCCATTCCATGGCATTCCATATCGTTCGGGTTCATTCCATCCCATTCCATTCTATTACACTCCATTCCATTCCGTTCTATTCCTTTCGGTTTGATTCCATTCCATTCCATTCCACTCCATTCCATACCATTCCATTCAGGTTAATTCCTTTCCTTTCAATTCCTTCCATTCCTTTGCATTCCATTCCATTTTATTAGGGTTGAATCCATTGCATTCCATTCCATTCCATTCCATTCCATTCCATTCCATTCAATTCGGGTTGATTCCATATGCTTCCTTTCCATTCCATTCCACTCCATTGCAATCCATTCGGGTTGATTCCATACACTTCCATTCCATTCCATTCCATTCCATTCGGGTTGATTCTATTCCATTCCTTTCCATTACATTATATTCGGGTTGATTCCATTCCATTCCATTCCACTCCATTCCATTCCATTCCATTCCATTCCATTCCATTCCATTCCATTCCATTTCATTCGGGTTGATTCCATCCCATCCCATTAGATTCCATTCTATTCCATTGCATTCGGGTTGATTCCATTCCATTCCATTCCTTTCCATTCCATTCAATTCCGTTCCATTCCATTCCATTCGGGTTGATTACATTCCCTTCCACTACATTGCATTCCATTCCACTCCATTCCATTCCATTCCATTGCATTCGGGTTGATTCCATTCCCCTGCATTCCATTCCATTCCATTCCATTCCCTTCCATTCTATTCCATTCCATTCCCTTCCATTCCATTCCTTTCTGGTTGATTCCATTCCATTCCGTTCCATTCCATTCCATTAGGGTTGATTATATCCCATTCCATTTCATTCCACTCCATTGCAGTGAGGTTGATTCCATTCCATTCCATTCCATTCCATTCCATTCCATTCCATTCCATTCCATTCCATTCCATTCGGGTTGATTCCATTCCCATCCATTCCATCCCATTCAATTCCATTCCATTAGGGTTGATTCCATTCCGTTCCATTTCATTCCATTCCTTTCCATTCCATTCCATTCTATTCAGGTTGATTTCATTGCATTCCGTTCCATTACATTACATTCAGGTTGATTCTATTCCATTCCATTCCATTCCATTCCAAGCCATTCCAATCCATTACATTCCATTGCAACCCGGTTGATTCCATTCTATTCCAATCCATTCCACTGTATTGCACTCCATTCCACTCCATTCCATTCCATTCGATTCCATTCCATTCGGGTTGATTCCATTCCATTCCATTCCATTCCATTCCATTCCATTCCATTCCATTCCATTCCATTCCACTCCATTCCATTCAGGTTGATTCAATTCCATTCCATTCCATTCCATTCTTTTCCATTCCATTCGGGTTGATTCTATTCCATACCTTTCCATTCCATTCCATTCTATTCGATTACATTCCATTCCATTCGGGTTGACTCCATTCGATTCTATTCCATTCCATTCCATTCCGTACCATTCCTTTCCATTCCATTCCATTCTGCTTGATTCCATTCCATTTGGCTTGATTCCATTCCATTCCTTTCAATTCCACTCCATTCCATTCGAGTTGATTCCATACCATTCCATTCCATTGTGTTCCGTTCCATTCCATTCCATTCCATTCCATTCTGGTTGATTCCATTCCATTCCATTCCATTCCATTCAATTCCATTCCATTCCATTCAGTTTGATTCCATTGCATTCCTTTCCATTACATCCCATACAATTCCAATGCATTCCATTCCGTTCCAGTCGGGTTAATTCCATTCCATTCCATTCCTGGCCATGCCACGCCATACTATACCATGCAATGCCATTCCTTTCCATTCCATTCCACTCCATTCTGAACCAATCCGTTCCATTCCATTCGGGTTGATTCCTTTCCATTCTTTTCCATTCCATTCCATTCCACTCCATTCCATGTCATTCCTTTCCATTCCACTCCGTTCCATTCCATTGCATTCCATTCCCTTCCATTCGGGTTCATTCCTTTCCTTTACATTCCATTCGATTCCATTCCATTCCATTGCATTGCATTCGGGTTGATTCCATTCCATTCCATTCCATTCCAGTCCATTCCATTCCATTCCATTCTCTTCGTCTTGATTCCATTCCATTCCATTCCATTCGGGTTGATTCCATTCCATTCCTTTCCATGCAATTCAATTCTGCTCCATTCCATTCCATTCGGGTTGGTTTCATTCCCTTCAAATCCATTCCATTTTATTCCTTTGCATTCCATTCGGTTTGTTTCCATTCCATTCCATTCAGTTCCATTCCATTCCATTCCATGCCATTCCAATCCATTACATTCGATTAGATTCGGGTTGACGCCATTCCGTTCCATTCCATTCCATTCCATTCCATTCCATTCCATTCCATTCCATTCCATTCCACTACATTCTGGTTTATTCCATTCCAAACCATTCCACTCCATTGCATTCCATTCCACTCCATTCCATTCCATTCCATTCCATTCGGGTTGATTCTATCCCATTCCATTCCATTCCACTCAATTCCATTCCATTCCACTCCATTTCAATCAGGTTGATTCCATTCCATTCCATTCCCTTCCATTCCATTCCATTCGGGTTGTTTCCATTCCATTCCATTCCATTCCATTCTTTTCCATTCCATTCCATTCCATTCGTGTTGTTTCCATTCCATTCCATTCCATGGCATTCCATATCGTTCGGGTTCATTCCATCCCATTCCATTCTATTACACTCCATTCCATTCCATTCTATTCCTTTCGGTTTGATTCCATTCCATTCCATTCCACTCCATTCCATACCATTCCATTCAGGTTAATTCCTTTCCTTTCAATTCCTTCCATTCCTTTGCATTCCATTCCATTTTATTCGGGTTGAATGCATTGCATTCCATTCCATTCCATTCCATTCCATTCCATTCCATTCCATTCAATTCGGGTTGATTCCATATGCTTCCTTTCCATTCCATTCCACTCCATTGCAATCCATTCGGGTTGATTCCATACACTTCCATTCCATTCCATTCCATTCCATTCGGGTTGATTCTATTCCATTCCTTTCCATTACATTATATTCGGGTTGATTCCATTCCATTCCATTCCACTCCATTCCATTCCATTCCATTCCATTCCATTCCATTCCATTCCATTTCATTCGGGTTGATTCCATCCCATCCCATTAGATTCCATTCTATTCCATTGCATTCGGGTTGATTCCATTCCATTCCATTCCTTTCCATTCCATTCAATTCCGTTCCATTCCATTCCATTCGGGTTGATTACATTCCCTTCCACTACATTGCATTCCATTCCACTCCATTCCATTCCATTCCATTGCATTCGGGTTGATTCCATTCCCCTGCATTCCATTCCATTCCATTCCATTCCCTTCCATTCTATTCCATTCCATTCCCTTCCATTCCATTCCTTTCTGGTTGATTCCATTCCATTCCGTTCCATTCCATTCCATTAGGGTTGATTATATCCCATTCCATTTCATTCCACTCCATTGCAGTGAGGTTGATTCCATTCCATTCCATTCCATTCCATTCCATTCCATTCCATTCCATTCCATTCCATTCCATTCCATTCGGGTTGATTCCATTCCAATCCATTCCATTCAACTACATTCAGGTTGATTCCATTCAATTCCTCTCCATTCCATGCCATTCCATTCCATTCCATTTGGGTTGATTCCATCCCATTCCATTCAATTCCATTCCATTCCATTCCATTCCATTCCTATCCATTCCATTCCATTCCATTCCATTCCATTCCATTCCATTCCAGTTGATTCCATTCCCTTCAATTCCAATCCATTCCATTCCATTCCGTTCCATTCCATTCCACTCGGGTGGCTTCAAATCCATTCGATTCGATTCCATTCCATTCCATTCCATTCCATTCCATTCCATTCCAATCCATTCGGGATGATTCCCTACGCTTCCATTCCATTCGATTCCATTCCATTCGGGTTGATTCCATTCCATTCCAGTACATTCGTTTTGATTCCATTCCATTCCATTCCACTCCATTTCATTCCATTCCACTCCATTCCATTCCAGTCCATTCCATTCCATTCCATTCCATTCGTGTTGATTCCATTCCATTCCATTCCATTGCATTCCGTTCCATACCATTCCACTCCATTCCAATCAGGTTTATTCCATTCCATTCCATTCCTTTCCATTCCATTCCATTCCAATCCATTCGGGTTGATTCCATCCCATTCCATTCCATTCGGGTTGATTCCATTCCGTTCCATTCCATTGCATTCCATTCCATTTCATTCGGGTTTCCATTCCATTCCATTCCATTCCATTCCATTCCATTCCTCTGCATTCCATGCCATTCCATACCATTCGTGTTGATTCCATCCCATTCCATTCCATTCCATTCCATTCCATACGGGTTGATTCCATTCCTTTCTATTCCATTCCATTCCATTCCGGTTTATTCCATATCCTTCCTTTTCATTCCATTCCATTCCATTCCAATCCATTCGTGTTGATTCCATACGATTCCATTCCATTCCATTCGGTTTGATTCCATGCAATTCCATTACATTCCATTCGGGTTGATACCATGCCATTCCAGTCCATTCCATTCCATTCCTTTCCATTCCATTCCAATCCATTCCATTCGTTTCTGTTTGTTTCCTTTTCATTCCATTCCATTCCATTCCATTCCATTCCATTCAATTCCATTCCATTCCATTTGATTTCATTCCATTCATTTCCATTTGGGTTGATTCCATTCCATTCCTTTCCATTCCATTCAGTACCGTTCCATTACAATCCATTCTGGTTGATTGCACTCCTTTCCTCTCCATTGCATTCCATTCCATTCCATTTCATTCCATTCCATTCCATTCCATTCCATTCCATTCCATTCGGGTTGATTCCATTCCATTCCATTCCATTCCATTCTGGTTGATTCCATTCCATTCCAATCCATTCATATCCATTCCATTCGGTTGATTCCATTCCATTCCTTTGCATTCCACTCCATTCGGGTTGATTCCATTCCAATTCATTCCATTCCATCCCATTCCATTCCGTTCCATTTCATTCCATTCAATTCTGGTTGATTCCATTCCATTCCATTCCATTGCATTCCAATTTCTTGATTCCATTCCGTCCAAATCCATTCAATTCCATTCGGGTTGATTCCATTCCCATCCATTCCATCCCATTCAATTCCATTCCATTAGGGTTGATTCCATTCCGTTCCATTTCATTCCATTCCATTCCATTCCATTCCATTCTATTCGGGTTGATTTCATTCCATTCCATTCCATTCCATTACATTCAGGTTGATTCTATTCCATTCAATTCCATTCCATTCCATGCCATTCCAATCCATTACATTCCATTGCAACCCGGTTGATTCCATTCTATTCCAATCCATTCCACTGTATTGCACTCCATTCCACTCCATTCCATTCCATTCGATTCCATTCCTTTCGGGTTGATTCCATTCCATTCCATTCCATTCCATTCCATTTCATTCCATTCCACTCCATTCCAGTCAGTTTGATTCCATTCCATTCCATTCCATTCCATTCCATTATTTTCCATTCCATTCGGGTTGATTCCATTCCATTGCATTCCATTCCATTCCATTCCATTCCATTCCATTCCACTCCATTTCAGTCAGGTTGATTCCATTCGATTCCATTCCATTCCATTCTTTTCCATTCCATTCGGGTTGATTCCATTCCATACCTTTCCATTCCATTCCATTCTATTCGATTACATTCCATTCCATTCGTGTTCACTCCATTCGATTCTATTCCATTCCATTCCATTCCATACCATTCCATTCCATTCTGCTTGATTCCATTCCATTCTGCTTGATTCCATTCCATTCCTTTCAATTCCACTCCATTCCATTCGGGTTGATTCCATACCATTCCATTCCATTGCGTTCCGTTCCATTCCATTCCATTCCATTCCATTCTGGTTGATTCCATTCCATTCCATTCCATTCGGGTTGATTCCATTGCATTCCATTCCATTACATCCCATCCAATTCCATTGCATTCCATTCCATTCCTGGCCATGCCACGCCATACTATACCATGCCATGCCATTCCTTTCCATTCCATTCCACTCCATTCTGAACCAATCCGTTCCATTCCATTCGGGTTGATTCCTTTCCATTCTTTTCCATTCCATTCCATTCCACTCCATTCCATGTCATTCCTTTCCATTCCACTCTTTTCCATTCCATTGCATTCCATTCCCTTCCATTCGGGTTCACTCCTTTCCTTTACATTCCATTCGATTCCATTCCATTCCATTGCATTGCATTCGGGTTGATTCCATTCCATTCCATTCCATTCCAGTCCATTCCATTCGTCTCCATTCTATTCGTCTTGATTCCATTCCATTCCATTCCATTCCATTCGGGTTGATTCCATTCCATTCCTTTCCATACAATTCAATTCTGTTCCATTCCATTCCATTCGGGTTGGTTTCATTCCCTTCAAATCCATTCCATTTTATTCCTTTGCATTCCATTCGGTTTGTTTCCATTCCATTCCATTCAGTTCCATTCCATTCCATTCCATGCCATTCCAATCCATTACATTCGATTAGATTCGGGTTGACGCCATTCCGTTCCATTCCATTCCATTCCATTCCATTCCTTTCCATTCCATTCCATTCCATTCCATTCCACTACATTCTGGTTGATTCCATTCCATTCCATTCCACTGCATTGCATTCCATTCCACTCCATTCCATTCCATTCCATTCCATTCCATTCGGGTTGATTCTATCCCATACCATTCCATTCCACTCAATTCCCTTCCATTCCACTCCATTTCAATCAGGTTGATTCCATTCCATTCCATTCCTTTCCATTCCATTCCATTCCATTCGGGTTGTTTCCATTCCATTCCATTCCATTCTTTTCCATTCCATTCCATTCCATTCCATTCCATTCCATTCCATTCCATTCGTGTTGTTTCCTTTCCATTCCATTCCATGCCATTCCATATCGTTCGGGTTCATTCCATCCCATTCCATTCTATTCCACTCCATTCCATTCCATTCTATTCCTTTCGGTTTGATTCCATTCCATTCCATTCCACTCCATTCCGTACCATTCCATTCAGGTTAATTCCTTTCCTTTCAATTCCTTCCATTCCATTGCATTCCATTCCATTTTATTCGGGTTGAATCCATTGCATTCCATTCCATTCCATTCCATTCCATTCCATTCAATTCGGGTTCATTCCATATCCTTCCTTTCCATGCCATTCCATTCCATTCCAATCCATTCGGGTTGATTCCATACACTTCCATTCCATTCCATTCCATTCCATTCCATTTCATTCGGGTTGATTTCATCCCATCCCATTAAATTCCATTCCATTCCATTGCATTCGGGTTGATTCCATTCCATTCCATTCCATTCCATTCCTCTCTGGTTGATTCCATTCCATTCCATTCCATTCCATTTAATTCCATTCATTTCCATTCCATTAGTTTTGATTATATCCCATTCCGTTCCATTCCATTTCATTCCACTCCATTCCAGTGAGGTTGATTCCATTCCATTCCATTCCATTCAACTGCATTCAGGTTGATTCCATTACATTCCTCTCCATTCCTTTCCATTCCATTCCATTCCATACCATTTGGGTTGATTCCATCCCAGTCCATTCCATTCCATTCCATTCCATTCCAATCCATTCCATTCCATTCCACTCAATTCCATTCCAGTTGATTCCATTCCCTTCGATTCCAATCCGTTCCATTCGATTCCGTTCCATTCCATTCCATTCGAGTGTCTTCCAGTACATTCGATTCCATTCCATTCGATTCCATTCCATTCCATTCCAATCCATTCGGGATGATTCCCTACGCTTCCATTCCATTCAATTCCATTCCATTCGGGTTGATTCCATTCCTTTCCATTCCATTCCATTCCATTACATTCTGGTTGATTCCATTCCATTCCAACCCACTCCATTGCATTCCATTCCACGCCATTCCTTTCCATTCCATTCCATTTCATTCGGGTTGATTCCATCCCATCCCATTAGATTCCATTCCATTCCATTGCATTCGGGTTGATTCCATTCCATTCCATTCCGTTCCATTCCATTCAATTCCGTTCCATTCCATTCCATTCGGGTTGGTTACATTCCCTTCCACTCCATTGCATTCCATTCCATTCTATTCCATTCCATTCCATTCCATTCCATTCGCTTTGATACTATTCCATTCCATTCCACTCGTTTCGATTCCATTCGAGTTGATTCCATTCCATTCCATTCCATTCTATTGCATTCCAATTTGATGATTCCATTCCATCCAATTCCATTCCATTCCATTCGTTTTGATTCCATTCCCATCCATTCCATCCCATTCCATTCCATTCCATTAGGGTTGATTCCATTCCGATCCATTCCATTCCATTCCATTCCATTCCATTCCATTCCATTCCATTCGGGTTGATTCCATTCCATTCAATTCCATTCCATGAAATTCGGGTTGATTCTATTCCATTCCATTCCATTCCATTCCATTCCATTCCATGACATTCACATCCATTACATTCGATTCCTTTCGGGTTGTTTCAATTCCATTCCAATGCATTCCACTCCATTGCACTCCATTCCACTCCATTCCATTCCATTCCATCCGGGATGATTCCTTCCCATTCCATTCCATTCCATTCCATTCCATTCCATTCCACTCCATTCCACTCAGTTTGATTTCATTCCATTCCATTCCATTCCATTCCTTTCCATTCCATTCGGGTTGATTCCATTCCATTCCTTTCCATTCCATTCCATTCCATTGTATTCCATTCCATTCCATTCCATTCGGGTTGATTCCTTTCGATTCCATTCCGCTCCATTCCATTCCATTCCATTCCATTCCATTCCATTCAGTTTGATTCCATTCCATTCCTTTCCATTCCATTCCATTCGTGTTGATTCCATTCCATTCCATTCCATTCCACTTCATTCCATTCGGGTTGATTCCAAACCATTCCATTCCATTCCATTCCATTGCATTCCATTCCATTCCATTGTATTCCCTTCCCTTACATTCAGGTTGATTCCATTCCTTTACATTCCATTTGATTCCATTCAATTCCATTGCATTGCATTCGGGTTGATTCCATTCCAATCCAGTACATTACATTACATGTCATTGCATTCGTGTGGATTGCATTCCATTCCATTCCATTCCATTCCATTCCATTCCATTCCATTCCATTGCATTCCTTTCCATTCTTTTCGTGTTCATTCCATTCCATTCCATTCCATCCCATTCCATTCTATTGCATTCCATTCCATTCAATTCCATTCCATTCCATTCCATTTCATTCCATTCCATTACATTACATTCGGGTTCATTCCATATCCTTCCCTTCCATTCCATTCCATTCCATTCCAATCCATTCGGGTTGATTCCATACGCTTCCATTCCATTCCATTCGGGTTGATACAATTTCATTCCATTCCATTTCATTCCATTCGCGTTGATACCATTCCATTCCATTCCATTCCATTCCATTCCTTTCAGGTTGATTCCATTCCCTTCCATTCCTTTCCATTCCATTCAATTCCATCCCATTACATTCCATTCCATTCCATTCCTTTCTGCTTGATTCCATTCCATTCCATTCCATTGCATTCCATTCCATTACATTGAATTCCATTCCATTCGGGTTGATTCCATTCCATTCCTTTCCATGCAATTCAATTCTGTTCCATTCCATTCCATTAGGGTTGGTTTCATTCCCTTCAACTCCATTCCATTTTATTCCATTCCATTCCTTTCTGCTTGATTCCGTTCCATTCTTATCCATTCCATTCCATTCCTTTCTATTCCATTCGGTTTGATACCATTCCATTCTATTCCATTCCATTCCATTCCATTCCATTCCATACGGGTTGATTCCATTCCATTCCATTCCATTCCATTCCATTCCATTCCATTCCAGTTGATTGTATTCCCTTCGATTCCATTGCGTTACATTCCATTCAATTCCATTAGTGTTGATTGCATTCCATTCCATTCCATTCCATTCCATTCCATTCCATTCCAGTTGATTGTATTCCCTTCGATTCCATTGCGTTACATTCCATTCAATTCCATTAGTGTTGATTGCATTCCATTCCATTCCATTGTATTCCATTCCATTCCATTCCATTCCATTCCATTCGTGTTGTTTCCTTTCCATTCCATTCCATGCCATTCTATATCATTCGGGTTCATTCCATCCCATTCCATTCTATTCCACTCCATTCCATTCCATTCTATTCCTTTCGGTTTGATTCCATTCCATTCCATTCCACTCCATTCCATACCATTCCATTCAGGTTAATTGCTTTCCTTTCAATTCCTTCCATTCCATTGCATTCCATTCCATTTTATTCGGGTTGAATCCATTGCATTCCATTCCATTCCATTCCATTCCATTCCATTCAATTCGGGTTCATTCCATATCCTTCCTTTCTATGCCATTCCATTCCATTCCAATCCATTCGGGTTGATTCCATAGACTTCCATTCCATTCCATTCCATTCCATTTCATTCGGGTTGATTTCATCCCATCCCATTAAATTCCATTCCATTCCATTGCATTCGGGTTGATTCCATTCCATTCCATTCCATTCCATTCCATTCCATTCCATTCCTCTCTGGTTGATTCCATTCCATTCCATTCCATTCCATTTAATTCCATTCATTTCCATTCCATTAGTTTTGATTATATCCCATTCCGTTCCATTCCATTTCATTCCACTCCATTCCAGTGAGGTTGATTCCATTCCATTCCATTCCATTCAACTGCATTCAGGTTGATTCCATTACATTCCTCTCCATTCCTTTCCATTCCATTCCATTCCATACCATTTGGGTTGATTCCATCCCAATCCATTCCATTCCATTCCATTCCATTCCAATCCATTCCATTCCATTCCATTCCATTCCACTCAATTCCATTCCAGTTGATTCCATTCCCTTCGATTCCAATCCGTTCCATTCGATTCCGTTCCATTCCATTCCATTCGAGTGTCTTCCAGTACATTCGATTCCATTCCATTCGATTCCATTCCATTCCATTCCAATCCATTCGGGATGATTCCCTACGCTTCCATTCCTTTCAATTCCATTCCATTCGGGTTGATTCCATTCCATTCCATTCCATTCCATTCCATTCCATTCCATTACATTCTGGTTGATTCCATTCCATTCCAACCCACTCCATTGCATTCCATTCCACGCCATTCCTTTCCATTCCATTCCATTTCATTCGGGTTGATTCCATCCCATCCCATTAGATTCCATTCCATTCCATTGCATTCGGGTTGATTCCATTCCATTCCATTCCTTTCCATTCCATTCAATTCCGTTCCATTCCATTCCATTCGGGTTGATTACATTCCCTTCCACTCCATTGCATTCCATTCCATTCTATTCCATTCCATTCCATTCCATTCCATTCGCGTTGATACTATTCCATTCCATTCCACTCGTTTCGATTCCATTCGAGTTGATTCCATTCCATTCCATTCCATTCCATTGCACTCCAATTTGTTGATTCCATTCCATCCAATTCCATTCCGTTCCATTCGGTTTGATTCCATTCCCATCCATTCCATCCCATTCCATTCCATTCCATTAGGGTTGATTCCATTCCGATCCATTCCATTCCATTCCATTCCATTCCATTCCATTCCATTCCATTCCATTCGGGTTGATTCCATTCCATTCAATTCCATTCCATGAAATTCGGGTTGATTCTATTCCATTCCATTCCATTCCATTCCATTCCATGCCATTCACATCCATTACATTCGATTCCTTTCGGGTTGTTTCAATTCCATTCCAATGCATTCCACTCCATTGCACTCCATTCCACTCCATTCCATTCCATTCCATCCGGGATGATTCCTTCCCATTCCATTCCATTCCATTCCATTCCATTCCACTCCATTCCAGTCAGTTTGATTTCATTCCATTCCATTCCATTCCATTCCTTTCCATTCCATTCGGGTTGATTCCATTCCATTCCTTTCCATTCCATTCCATTCCATTGTATTCCATTCCATTCCATTCCATTCGGGTTGATTCCTTTCGATTCCATTCCACTCCATTCCATTCCATTCCATTCCATTCCATTCAGTTTGATTCCATTCCATTCCTTTCCATTGCATTCCATTCCATTCCATTCCATTCCATTCCATTCGTGTTGATTCCATTCCATTCCATTCCATTCCACTCCATTCCATTCGGGTTGATTCCAAACCATTCCATTCCATTCCATTCCATTGCATTCCATTCCATTCCATTGTATTACATTCCCTTACATTCAGGTTGATTCCATTCCTTTACATTCCATTTGATTCCATTCAATTCCATTGCATTGCATTCGGGTTGATTCCATTCCAATCGAGTACATTACATTACATGTCATTGCATTCGTGTGGATTGCATTCCATTCCATTCCATTCCATTCCATTCCATTGCATTCCTTTCCATTCTTTTCGTGTTCATTCCATTCCATTCCATTCCATCCCATTCCATTCTATTGCATTCCATTCCATTCAATTCCATTCCATTCCATTCCATTTCATTCCATTCCATTACATTACATTCGGGTTGATTCCATATCCTTCCCTTCCATTCCATTCCATTCCATTCCAATCCATTCGGGTTGATTCCATACGCTTCCATTCCATTCCATTCGGGTTGATACAATTTCATTCCATTCCATTTCATTCCATTCGCGTTGATACCATTCCATTCCATTCCATTCCATTCCATTCCATTCCTTTCAGGTTGATTCCATTCCCTTCCATTCCTTTCCATTCCATTCAATTCCATCCCATTCCATTACATTCCATTCCATTCCTTTCTGCTTGATTCCATTCCATTCCATTCCATTGCGTTCCATTCCATTTCATTGAGTTCCATTCCATTCGGGTTGATTCCATTCCATTCCTTTCCATGCAATTCAATTCTGTTCCATTCCATTCCATTCGGGTTGGTTTCATTCCCTTCAACTCCATTCCATTTTATTCCATTCCATTCCTTTCTGCTTGATTCCGTTCCATTCTTATCCATTCCATTCCAATCCTTTCTATTCCATTCGGTTTGATACCATACCATTCTATTCCATTCCATTCCATTCCATTCCATTCCATTCCATTCCATTCCATTCCATACGGGTTGATTCCATTCCATTCCATTCCATTCCATTCCAGTTGATTGTATTCCCTTCGATTCCATTGCGTTACATTCCATTCAATTCCATTAGTGTTGATTGCATTCCATTCCATTCCATTCCATTCCATTCCTTTCCATTCCATTCCAGTTGATTGTATTCCCTTCGATTCCATTGCGTTACATTCCATTCAATTCCATTAGTGTTTATTGCATTCCATTCCATTCCATTGTATTCCATTCCATTCCATTCCATTCCATTCCATTCCATTCCATTCGGGTTGATTCCATAACCTTCCCTTCCATTCCATTAACTTCCATTCCATTCGAGTTGATACCATTAAATTCCACTCCGTTCCATTCCCTTCCATTTCATTAATTCCATTCCGGTTGATTCCATTCCCTTCATTCCTTTCCATTCCATTCCATTCCATTCCAGTCCCTTCCATTCCATTCCTGTCCTTGCTGTTTGATTGTATTCCATTCCATTCCATTCCATTCCATTCGGGATGATTCCATTCCATTCCTTTCCATACCATTCAATTTTGTTTCATTCCATTCCATTCGGGTTGATTCCATTCCATTCCATTCCATTCCTTTCCATTCCATTCTGGTTTATTCCATTGCATTCCACTCCGTTGAATACCATTCAATTAGTGTTGATACAATTCCATTCCATTGCATTAGATTCCATTCCATTGCATTAGATTCCATTCCATTCGTGTTGATTCCATTCCATTCCATTCCATTGCATTCCATTCCATTCCATTCGGGGTGATTCCATTCCGTTCCATTCCATTCCATTCCAATTCATTCGGATTGATTCCATCCGCTTCCATTCCATTCCACTCCATTCCATTCTGGTTGATTCCACTCCATTCCGTTCAATTCCATTCCATTCCATTCCATTCCATTCCATTCCATTCCATTCCATTGCATTCCATTCGTGTTGATACCATTCCATTCAATTCCGTTCCATTCCTTTCCATTCGGATTGATTCCATTCCCTTCAATTGCATTCCATTCCATTCCATTCCATTCCATTCCATTCCATTCCATTCCATACCATTCCTGTCTGGTTGATTCCATTCCATTCCTTTCCATTCCATTTCATTTCATTCCATTCCATTCCATTCGGGTTGATTTCATTCCGTTCCTTTCCATTCCATTCAATTCCGTTCCATTCGTGTTGATTCCCTTCCCTTCGAGTCCATTGCATTCCATTCCATTCCATTCCATTCGATTCCATTCCTTTCTGGTTGATTCCATTCCATTCCAATCCATTCCATTCCATTCCATTCCATTAGGGTTGTCTCCATTCACTTCCCTTCTATTCCATTCCATTCCATTCCTATCCATTCGGGTTGATTCCATATGCTTACATTCCATTCCATTCCACTCCATTCGGGTTGATTCCATTCCCTTCCATTCCATTCCATTCCATTCCATTCCATTCCATTCCATTCGCGTTGTTTCCATTCCATTCCATTCCATTCCATTCCATTCCATTCCCTTCCATTCCATTCCATTCCACTCCATTCCATGCCATTCCATACCATTCGGGTTTCTACCATCCCATTCCATTCCATTCCATTCCAATCCATTCCATTCCATTCCGTTTAATTCCATTCCATTCCATTCCATTCCATTCGGGTTGATTCCATTCCTTCCATTCCATTGCATTCCATTCCATTTTATTCGGGTTGATTCCATTCCATTCCATTAAATTCAATTCCCTTCCATTCCATTCCATTCGGGTTGATTCCATTCCATTCCATTCCATTCCATTCCATTCCATTCCATTCGCGTTGATACGATTCCCTTCCATTCCATTCCATTCCATTCCATACCATTCCATTCGGGTTGATTGCAGTCCATTCCATTCCATTACTTTACATTACATACGGGTATATTCCATTCCATTGCATTCCATGCCATTCCATTCCATTCCATTAGGGTTGTCTCCATACACTTCCCCTGCTATTCTATTGCATTCCATTCCTATACATTCGGGTTGATTCCATGCGCTTAAATTCCATTCCATTCCACTTCATTCGGGTTGTTTCCATTCCGTTCCATTCCATTCCACTCCATTCCATGGCATCTCATACCATTCGTGTTTATTCCATCACATTCCATTCCATTCCATTCCATTCCATTCCATTCCATTCCGTTTAATTCCATTCCATTCCATTCCATTCCATTCCATTCGGGTTGATTCCATTCCCTTCCATTCCTTCCATTCCATTGCATTCCATTCCATTTTATTCGGGTTGATTCCATTCCATTACATTAAATTCCATTCCATTCCATTCCATTCCATTCTTGTTGATTCCATTCCATTCCATTCCATTCCATTCCATTCCATTCCATTCCATTCGCGTTGATACCATTCCCTTCCATTCCATTCCATTCCATTCCATTCCATACCATTCCATACCATTCCATTCGTGTTGATTCCATTCCATTCCATTCCATTCCATTACATTCGGGTAGATTCCATTCCATTGCATTCCATTCCATTCCATTCCATTCCATTCCATTCCATTCCATGCCATTCCTATCCATTACATTTGATTCCATTCAGGTTGATTCCACTCCATTCCATTCCACTGTATTGCATTCCATTCCACTCCAATCCATTCTTTCCATTCCATTCGGGTGGATTCCATCCCATTCCTTTCCATTCCCTAACATGCCACTCCATTCCAGTCAGGTTGATTCCATTCCATTCCACTGAATTGCATTCCATTCCATTCTATTCCATTCCATTCGGGCTTATTCCATTCCATTCCATTCCATTCCACTCCATTCCATTCCATTCCATTTCATACCATTGGTGTAGATTCCATTCCTTTCCAATCCATTCCATTCCATTCCATTCCATTCCATTCCATTCCATTCCACTCCATTCCATTCCATTCCATTCCATTCCATTCCATTCCATTGCATTCCATTCGGGTAGATTCCATTCCATTCCATTCCATTTCATTCCATTCCATTGCATTCCATTCCATTCCATTCCATTCCATTCCACTGCATTCCATTCCATTCCATTCCTTTCCATTCGGGTTGATTCCATTCCATTCCATTCCATTCAACTGCCTTCAGGTTGATTCCATTCCATTCCTCTCCATTCCATTCCATTACATTCCATTACATACCATTTGGGTTGATTTCATCCCAATCCATTCCATTCCATTCCATTCAATTCCAATCCATTCCATTCCATTCCATTCCATTCCATTTGATTCCATTCCCTTCGATTCCAATCCATTCCATTCGATTCCGTTCCATTCCATTCCATTCGGGTGGCTTCCAGTCCATTCGATTCCATTCCATTCTATTCCATTCCATTCTATTCCATTCCATTCCATTCCATTCCATTGCATTCCATTCCATTCCATTCCATTCCAATGCAATCGGGATGATTCCCTACGCTTCCATTCCATTCAATTCCATTCCATTCGGGTTGATTCCATTCCATTCCATTCCATTCCATTCCATTCCATTCCATTCCATTCCATTCGGGTTGATTCCTTTCCATTCTTTTCCGTTACATTCCATTTCACTCCATTCCATATCATTCCTTTCCATTCCATTCCGTTCCATTCCATTGCATTCCATTCCCTTCCATTCGAGTTGATTCCTTTCCTTTACATTCCAATCGATTCCATTCTATTCCATTGCATTGCATTCGGGTTGTTTCCATTCCATTCCATTCCAGTCCATTCCATTCCATTCCATTCTATACGTCTTGATTCCATTCCATTCCATCCCATTCGGGTTGATTCCATATCCTTCCCTTCCATTCCATTCCATTCCATTCGAGTCCATTATGGTTGATTCCATACGCTTCCATTCCATTCCATTCGAGTTGATACCATTCCATTCCATTCCAGTACAGTCCATTCCATTCGCGTTCATACCATTCCATTCCATTCCATTCCATTCCATTCCATTCGAGATGAGTCCATTCCATTCCATTCCATTCCACTGCATTCCAATTTGTTGATTCCATTCCATCCCATTGCATTCCATTCCATTAGGGTTGATTCCATTCCATTCCATTCCATTCCATTCCATTCCATTCCATTCCATTCCATTGTATTCCATTCCCTTATATTCCGGTTAATTCCATTCCTTTACATTCCATTTGATTCCATTAAATTCCATTGCATTGCATTCGGGTTGATTCCATTCCATTCCTTTCCATTACATTACATTACATTTCATGTCATTGCATTCGTGTGGACTGCATTCCCTTCCATCCCATTCCATTCCATTATTTTCGTGTTCATTCCATTCCATTCCATTCCATTCCATTCCATTCCATTCCATTCCATTCTATTACATTCCATTCCATTCCATTCCATTCCATTCCATTCCATTCCATTCCATTCCATTTGGGTTGATTACTTATCCTTCCCTTCTATTCCATTCCATTCCATTCCAATCCATTCGGGTTGATTCCATACGCTTCCATTCCATTCCATTCGGGTTGATCCCATTCCATTCCATTCCATTTCATTCCATTCGCGTTGATACCATTCCATTCCATTCCATTCCATTCCATTCCATTCCATTCCATTCCATTCGGGTCGATTCCATTCCCTTCCATTCCTTTCCATTCCACTCAATTACATCACATTCCATTCCATTCCATTCCATTCCTTTCTGCTTGATTCCATTCCATTCCATTCCATTGCATTCCGTTCCATTTCATTCCATTCCATTCCATTCGGGTTGATTCCATTCCTTTCATTTCCATGCAATTCAATTCTGTTCCATTCCATTCCATTCGGGTAGGCTTCATTCCCTTCAACTCCATTCCATTTTATTCCATTCCATTCCATTCGGGTTGCTTCCATTCCATTCCATTCTAATCCATTCCATTCCATTCCTTTCTATTCCATGCGGTTTGATACCACTCCATTCTATTCCATTCCATTCCATTCCATTCCATTCCATTCCATTCCATTCCATTCCATTCCATTCCATACGGGTTGATTCCATTCCATTCCATTCCATTCCATTCCAGTTGATTGTATTCCCTTCGACTCCTTTGCGTTCCATTCCATTCAATTCCATTAGTGTTGATTGCATTCCTTTCCATTCCATTCTATTCCATTCCATTCCATTCCATTCCATTCCATTCCATTCGGGTTGATGCCATAACCTTCCCTTCCATTCTATTCCCTTCCATTCCATTCGAGTTGATACCATTAAATTCCATTCCGTTCCATTCCCTTCCATTCCAATCCATTCCATTCCGGTTGATTCCATTCCCTTCCATTCCTTTCCATTCCATTCCATTCCATTCCATTCCAGTCCCTGCCATTCCATTCCTGTCCTTGCTAGTTGATTGTATTCCATTCCATTCCATTCGGGTTGATTCCATTCCATTCCTCTCCATACCGTTCAATTCCGTTCCATTCCATTCCATCCGGGTTGATTCCATTCCATTCGATTCCATTCCATTCCATTCCATTCCATTCGGTTTGATTCCATTCCATACCACTCCGTTGCATTCCATTCCATTAGTGTTGATACAATTCCATTCCACTGCATTAGATTCCATTCCATTCGGGTTGATTCCATTCCATTCCATTCCATTGCATTCCATTCCATTCCATTCGGGTTGATTCCATTCCATTCCATTCCATTCCATTCCAATCCATTCGGGTTGATTCCATCCGCTTCCATTCCATTCTACTCCCTTCAATTCTGGTTGATTCCATTCCATTCCGTTCCATTCCATTCCATCCCATTCCATTCCATTCCATGCCATTCCATTCCATTCCATTCGTGTTGATACCATTCCATTCAATTCCATTCCATTCCATTACATTCGGATTGATTCCATTCCCTTCAATTCCATTCCATTCCATTCCATTCCATTCCATTCCATTCCGTTCCATTCCTGTGTGGTTGATTCCATTCCATTCCATTCCATTACATTTCATTTCATTTCATTCCATTCCATTCCATTCGGTTTGATTACATTCCGTTCCTTTCCATTCCATTCAATTGCGTTCCATTCGTATTGATTGCCTTCCCTTCGACTCCATTGCATTCCATTCCATTCCATTCCATTCCATTCCATTCGGGTTGATTCCATTCCATTCCATTCCATTCCATTCCATTCCATTAGGGTTGTCTCCATACACTTCCCTTCTATTCCATTCCCTTCCACTCCTATCCATTCGGGTTGACTCCATATGCTTACATTCCATTCCATTCCACTCCATTCGGGTTGATTCCATTCCATTCCATTCCAATCCTTTCCATTCCATTCCATTCATGTTGTTTCCATTCCATTCCATTCCATTCCATTCCATTCCCTTCCATTCCATTCCATTCCACCCCATTCCATGCCATTCCATACCATTCGTGTTTATTCCATCCCGTTCCGTTCCATTCCATTCCATTCCGTTTAATTCCATTCCATTCCATTCCATTCCATTCCATTCCATTCCATTCCATTCCATTCTGGTTGATTCCATTCCCTTCCATTCCTTCCATTCCATTGCATTCCATTCCATTTTATTCGGGTTGATTCCATTCCATTCCATTAAATTCCATTCCATTCCATTCCATTCCATTGCATTCGGGTTGATTCCATTCCATTCCAGTCCATTCCATTCCATTCCATTCCATTCCATTCCATTCCATTCGCGTTGATACCATTCCCTTCCATTCCATTCCATGCCATTCCATACCATTCCATTCGGTTTTTTTCCATTCCTTTCCATTCCATTACATTACATTCGGGTTGATTCCATTCCATTGCTTTCTATTCCATTCCATTCCATTCCATTACATGCCATTCCTATCCATTACATTCGATTCCATTCAGGTTGATTCCATTCCTTTCCATTCCACTCCATGGCATTCCATTCCTCTCCATTCCATTCCATTCCATTCCATTCGGGTGGATTCCATCCCATTCCTTTCCATTCCGTTCCATGCCACTCAATTCCAGTCAAGTTGATTCCATTCCATTCCTCTGCATTGCATTCCATTCCATTCTATTCCATTCCATTCGAGATTATTTCATTCCATTCCATTCCATTCCATTCCACTCCATTCCATTCCATTCCATTTCATACAATTCTGGTATATTCCATTCCATTCCATTCCATTGAATTCCATTCCATTCCACTCCATTCCATTCCATTGCATTCCATTGCATTCCATTCCATTCCATTCCATTCCATTCAATTCCGTTGCATTCCATTCCATTCCATTCCATTCCATTCCATTCCATTCCATTCCATTGCATTCCATTCCATTCCATTGCATTCCATTCCATTCCATTCCTTTCTGGATGATTCGATTCCATTCCATTCCATTCCATTTAATTCCATTCCATTCCAATCCATTCATGTTGATTCCATCCAAATACATTCCATTTCATTCCATTCCACTCCATTCCAGTCAGGTTGATTCCAATCCATTCCATTCCATTCCATTCCATTCCATTCGCATTAATAACGTTCCATTCCATTCCATTACACTTCTTTCCATTCGGGTTGATTTCATTCCATTCCATTCCATTCCCTTCCATTCCATTCCATTCCACTCCATTCCAATCAGGTTGATTCCATTCCATTCCATTCCATTCCATTCCACTCCATTCCATTCCATTCCATTCGGGTTGATTCCATTCCATTTCATTCTATTCCATTCCATTCCATTCCATTCCATTCCATTCCATTCCACTCCATTCCATTCCATTCCATTCCCTTCCATTCGGGTTGATTCCATTCCATTCCATTCCATTCCATTCCATTCCACTCCATTCCAGTCAGGTTGATTCCATTCCATTCCATTCCATTCCTTTTCATTCCATCAGGGTTGATTCCATTCCATACTTTTCCATTCCATTCCATTCTATTCTATTACATTCCATTCCATTCGGGTTGATTCCATTCCATTCCATTCTATTCCATTCCATTCCATTCCATTCCATTCTGCTTGATTCCATTCCAATCCTTTCCATTCCACTTCATTCCATTCGGGTTGATTCCATACCATTCCATTCCATTCCATTCCGTTGCATTCCATTCCATTCCATTCCATTCTGGTTGATTCCATTCCATTCCATTCCATTCCCTTCCATTCCATTCCATTCGGGTTGATTCCATTGCATTTCATTCCATTACATCCCATCCAATTCCAATGCATTCCATTCCATACCAGTCAGGTTGATTCCATTCCATTCCATTCCTGGCCATGCCACGCCATACTATGCCATGCCATGCCATTCCTTTCCATTCCATTCCACTCCATTCTGAACCAATCCGTTCCATTCCATTCGGGTTGATTCCTTTCCATTCTTTTCCATTACATTCCATTCCACTTCATTCCAAGGCATTCCTTTCCATTCCATTCCGTTCCACTCCACTGCATTCCATTCCCTTTCATTCGGGTTGATTCCTTTCCTTTACATTCCATTCGATTCCATTCCATTCCATTGCATTGCATTCGGGTTGATTCCATTCCATTCCATTCCATTCCAGTCGATTCCATTCCATTCCATTCTATTCGTCTTGATTCCATTCCATTCCATCCCATTCGGGTTGATTCCATATCCTTCCCTTCCATTCCATTCCATTCCATTCCATTCCAGTCCATTCGGGTTGATTCCATACGCTTCCATTCCATTCCATTCGGTTTGATACCATTCCATTCCATTCCATTCCAGTCCATTCCATTCGCGTTGATACCATTCCATTCCATTCCATTCCATTCCATTCCATTCGAGTTGATTCCATTCCATTCCATTGCATTCGAATTTGTTGATTCTATTCCATCCAATTCCATTCCATTCCATTCGGGTTGATTCCATTCCCATCCATTCCATCCCATTCCATTCCATTAGGGTTGATTCCATTCCGTTCCATTGCAATCCATTCTATTCCATTCCATTCCATTCCATTGTATTCCATTCCCTTACATTCCGGTTGATTCCATTCCTTTACATTCCATTTGATTCCATTCAATTCCATTGCATTGCATTCAGTTTGATTCCATTCCATTCCATTACATTACATTTCATGTCATTGCATTCATGTGGATTGCATTCCATTCCATTCCATTCCAATCCATTCCATTCCATTGCATTCCCTACGGGTTGATTACTTATCCTTTCCTTCCATTCCATTCCATTCCATTCCAATCCATTCGGGTTGATTACATACGTTTCCATTCAATTCCATTCCATTCCATTCGGGTTGATTCCAATCCATTCCTTTCCATTCCGTTCGCGTTGATACCATTCCATTCCACTCCATTGCATTCGGTTTGATTCCATTCCATTCCATTCCATCCCATTCCATTCCATTCCATTCCATTCCATTCCCTTCCTTTCTGGATGGTTCCATTCCATTCCTTACTATTCCATTCCATTTCATTCCATTCCATTCCTTTCAGGTTGATTCCAATCCATTCCTTTCCATTCCATTCACTTCCATTCCATTCCATTCCATTCGCGTTGATTCCATCCCTTTCCATTCCATTCCATTCCATTCCATTCCATTCCATCCCATTCCATTCCATTCCATTCCATTCCATTCTAGTCAGGTTGATTCCATTCCATTCCATTCCATTCCATTCCATTCCATTCCATTCCATTCCATTCGTGGTGATTCCATTCCCTTCTATTTCTTCCATTCCATTGCATTCCATTCCATTATATTCTGGTTGATTCCATTCCATTCCATTCCATTTGGGTGGATTCCCTATCCTTCCCTTCCATTCCATTCCATTCCATTCCGATACAATCGGGTAGATTCCATACGCTTCCATTGCATTCCATTCCATTCCATTCAGGTGGATTCCATTCCATTCCATTCTGTTCCATTCCATTCAGTACCATTCCATTCCATTCCATGCCATTCCAATCCAATACATTTGATTACATTCGGGTTGATTCCATTCCATTCCAGACAATTCCATGCCATTCCATACCATTCGGGTTGATTCCATCCCATTCCATTCTATTCCACTCCATTCCATTCCATTACATTCTATTCCATTCCATTCGGTTTGATTCCATTCCATTCCATTCCATTCCATTCCATTCGGGTTGATTCCGTTCCCTTCCATTCCTTCCATTCCATTGCATTCCATCCCATTTTATTCGGGTTGATTCCATTCCATTCCATTCCATTCCTTTCCATTCGTGTTGATTCCATTCCCTTCCTTTCCTTCCATTCCATTCCATTCCATTCCATTCCAATCGGTTTGATTCCATTCCTTTCCATTCCATTACATTACATTCCATTCCATTCCGTTCGGGTTGATTCCATTCCATTCGTGTTTGTTCCATTCCCTTCCATTCCTTCCATTCCATTGCATTCCATTCCATTTTATTCGGGTTGATTCCATTCCATTCCATTCCATTCCATTCCATTCCATTCCATTCGGGTTGACTCCATATCCTTCCTTTCCATTCCATTCCATTCCATTGCAATCCATTCGGGTTGATTCCATACTCTTGCATTGCATTCCATTCCGTTCAATTCGGGTTGATTCCATTCCATTCCATTCCATCCCATTCCATTCCATTCCATTCCATTCCATTCTGGTTGATTGCATTCCATACCATTCCATTCCATTCCATTCGGGTTGATTCCATATCCTTTCCTTCCATTCCATTCCATTCCATTCCAATCCATTCGGGTTGATTCCATACGTTTCCATTCCATTCCATTCAATTCCATTCCGTTCGCGTTGATACCATTCCATTCCACTCCATTGCATTCTGGTTGATTCCATTCCATTCCATTCCATTCCATTCCATTCCTTTCTGGAAGGTTCCATTCCATTCCTTTCCATTCCGTTCCATTTCGTTCCATTCCATTCCTTTCGGGTTGATTCCATTCCATTCCTTTCCATTCCATTCACTTCCATTCCATTCCATTCCATTCGGGTTGATTCCGTCCCATCCCATTCCATTCCATTCCATTCCATTCCGTTACATTCCACTCCATTCCAGTCAGGTTGATTCCATTCCATTCCATTCCATTCCATTCCATTCCATTCCATTCGTGGTGATTCCATTCCCTTCTATTTCTTCCATTCCATTGCATTCCATTCCATTCCATTCGGGTTGATTCCATTCCGTTCCATTCCATTTGGGTGGATTCCATATCCTTCCCTCCCATTCCATTCCATTCCATTCCGACACACTCAGGTAGATTCCATACTCTTCCATTGCATTCCATTACATTCCATTCGGGTAGATACCACTCCATTCCATTCTATTCCATTCCATTGAATTCCATTCCATTACATTCCATTCGCGTAATACCATTTCATTCCATTCCATTCCATTCCATTCCATTCCATTCCATTCCATTCCATTCCATTCCATTTCTTTCCATTCGTGTTGATTCCATTCCATTCCAGTCCATTCCATGCCATTCCATACCGTTTGGGTTGATTCCGTCCTATTCCATTCTATTCCACTCCATTCCATTCCATTACATTCTATTCCATTCCATTCGGTTTGATTCGATTCCATTCCATTCCATTCCATTCCATTCCGGTTGATTCCGTTCCCTTCCATTCCTTCCATTCCATTGCATTCCATTTCATTCCTTTCTGGATGGATCCATTCCATTCCTTTCCATTCCATTCCATTTCATTAACTTCCATTCCTTTCGGGTTGATTCCATTCCATTCCTTTCCATTCCATTCACTTCCATTCCATTCCATTCCATTCGGGTTGAATCCATCCCATCCCATTCCTTTCCATTCCATTCCATTCCACTCCATTCCAGTCAGATTGATTCCATTTCATTCCATTCCATTCCATTCCATTCCATTCGTGGAGATTCCATTCCTTTCCATTTCTTCCATTCCATTGCATTCCATTCCATTCCATTCGGGTTGATTCCATTCCATTCCTTTCCATTCGGGTGGATTCCATATCCTTCCCTTCCATTCCATTCCAATACACTAGGGTTGATTCCATACGCTTCCATTGCATTGCATTCCATTCCATTCGGGTGGATTCCATTCCAGTCCATTCTATTCGATTCCATTCCATTCCATTCCATTCCATTCCATTCGCGTTTATACCATTCCATTCCATTCCATTTGATTCCATTCCATTCCATTTCATTCCAATCGGGTTGATTCCATTCCATTCCATTCAGTTCCATTGCATTCCATTCCATGCCATTCCAACCCATTACCTTCGATTCCATTCGGGTTGATTCCATTCCATTCCATTACATTTCATGACATTCGGGTTGATTCTATTCCATTCCATTCCACTCCATTGCATTCCATTCCACTCCATTGCATTCCATTCCACTCCATTCCAATCAAGTTGATTCCATTCCATTCCATTCCATTCAATTCCATTCCATTCTATTCCATTCCATTCCGGTTGATTCCATTCCATTCCATTCCATTCTATTCCATTCCAATCCATTCCATTCCATTCCATTCCATTCGGGTTGTTTCCATTCCATTCCATTCCATTCCATTCCATTCCGCTTCATTCCGTGCCATTCCAGACCATTCGGTTTGATTCCATCCCATTCCATTCTATTCCACTCTATTCCATTCCATTCCATTCTATTCCATCCCATTCGGTTTGATTCCATTCCATTCCATTCCATTCCATTTCATTAGGTTTGATTCCGTTCCCTTCCATTCCTTCCATTGCATTCCATTCCATTCCATTTTATTCTCGTTGATTCCATTCCATTCCATTCCATTCGTGTTGATTCCATATCCTTCCCTTCCATTCCATTCCATTCCATTGCAATCCATTCGGGTTGATATCTATACACTTCCATTCCATTCCAATCCATTCCATTCCATTCGGTTTCATTCCATTCCATTCCTTTCCATTACATTACATTCGGTTTGATTCCATTCCATTCCATTCCATTCCATTCCATTCCATTCCATTCCATTCCATGGCATTCCAATCCATTACATTCGATTCCATTCGGGTTGATTCCATTCCATTCCATTCCACTCCATTACATTCCATTCCACTCCATTCCATTCCATTCCATTCCATTCCATTCCATTCGGGTTGATTCCATCCCAGCCCATTAGATTCCATTCCATTCGATGGCATTCGGGTTGATTCCATTCCCTTCCACTCTATTGCATTGCATTCCATTCCATTCCATTCCATTCGTGGTGATTCCATTCCCTTCTATTTCTTCCATTCCGTTGTATTCCATTACATTACATTCGGGTGGATTCCATTCCATTCCATTCTATTCCATTCCATTCAATACCATTCCATTCCATTCCATGCCATTCCAATTTATTACATTTGATTACATTCGGGTTGATTCCATTCCATTCCAGACCATTCCCTGCCATTCCATACCATTCTGGTTGATTCCATCCCATTCCATTCTATTCCACTCCATTCCATTCCATTAACATTCTATTCCATTCCATTCGGTTTGATTCCATTCCATTCCATTCCATTCCATTCGGGTTGATTCCGTTCCCTTCCATTCCTTCCATTCCATTGCATTCCATTCCATTTTATTTGGGTTGATTCCATTCCATTCCATTCCATTCCATTCCTTTCCATTCGTGTTGATTCCATTCCCTTCCTTTCCTTCCATTCCATTGCATTCCATTCCATTTTATCCGGGTTGATTCCTTTCCATTCCGTTCAATTCCATTCCATTCCATTCCATTAGGGATGATTCCATATCCTTCCCTTCCATTCCATTCCATTCCATTCCAATCCATTCGGGTGGATTCCATTCGCTTCCATTCCATTCCATTCCATTCCATTCGGGTTGATTCCAATCCGTTCCATTCCATTGCGTTCGCCTTGATACCATTCCATTCCAGTCCATTAAATTCGGGTGGATTCCATTCCATTCCACTGCATTCCAATTCATTCCATTCCATTCCATTCCATTCCATTCCATTCCTTTCTGGATGGTTCCATTCCATTCCTTTCCATTCCATTCCATTTCATTAACTTCCATTCCTTTCAAGTTGCTTCCATTCCATTCCTTTCCATTCCATTCACTTCCATTCCATTCCATTCCATTGGGGTTGAATCCATCCCATCCCATTCCATTCCATTCCATTCCATTCCATTCCAATCCATTCCATGCCACTCCATTCCAATCAGGTTGATTCCATTCCATTCCATTCCATTCCATTCCATTCCATGCCATTCGTGGAGATTCCATTCCTTTCCATTTCTTCCATTCCATTGAATTCCATTCCATTACATTCGGATTGATTCCATTCCATTCCATTCCATTTGGGTGGATTCCATATACTTCCCTTCCATTCCATTCCAATACACTCGGGATGATTCCATACGCTTGCATTGCATTGCATTCCATTCAATTCGGGGGGATTCCATTGAGTCCATTCTATTCCATTCCATTCCATTCCAGTAGATTCCATTCCCTTCGATTCCATTCCATTCCATTCCATTCCATTCCATTCCATTCCATTGCATTCGAGTGGATTCAAATGCATTTAATTCCTTTCCATTCCATTCCATTCCAATCCATTCGGTTTGATTCCCTACACTTCCATTCCATTCAATCCCATTCCACTCGGGTTGATTCCATTCCATTCCACTCCTTTCAATTACATTCGGGTTGATTCCATTCCATTCCATTCCACTGCATTGCATTCCATTCCACTCCATTCCATTCCATTCCACTCCATTCCATTCCATTCCATTCCATTCGGGTTGATTCCATCCCATTCCATTCGATTCCATTCCATTCCATTCCCCTCAATTCCAGTCAGTTTGAATCCATTCCATTCCATTCCATTCCATTCCATTCCATTCCATTCCATTCGGGTTGTTTCCATTCCACTCCATTCCATTCCATTCCACTTCATTCCGTGCCATTCCATACCGTTCGGGTTGATTCCATCCCATTCCATTCTATTCCACTCCATTCCATTCCATTCCATTCTATCCCATCCCATTCGGTTAGATTCCATTCCGTTCCATTCCATCCAATTCCATTCCATTCCATTTCATTAGGTTTGATTCCGTTCCCTTCCATTCCTTGCATTGCATTCCATTCCATTCCATTTTATTTGATTTGATTCTATTCCATTCCATTCCATTCCATTCCATTCCATTCCATTCGTGTTGATTCCATATCCTTCCCTTCCATTCCATTTAATTCCATTGCAATCCATTCGGGTTGATTCCATACACTTCCATTCCATTCCATTCCATTCAATTCCATTCCGTTTGATTCCATTCCATTCCTTCCCATTACATTACATTCAGTTTGATTCCATTGCATTCCATTCCATTCCATTCCATTCCATGGCATTCCAATCCATTACATTCTATTCCATTCGGGTTGATTCCATTCCATTCCATTCCACTTCATTGCATTCCATTCCACTACATTCCATTCCATTCGGGTTGATTCCATCCCAGCCCATTAGATTCCATTCCATCCGATTGCATTCGGGTTGATTCCATTCCCTTCCTCTCTATTGAATTCCATTCCATGCCATTCCATTCCATTCGGGTTGATTCCATTCCCTTACATTCCTTTCCATCCCATTCCATTCCATTCCATTCCATTCCATTCCATTCCATTCCTTTCTGGTTGATTCCATTCCATTCCATTCCATTCCATTGCATTCCATTCTATTCCATTCCATTCCTTTCCATTCCATTCCATTAGGGTTGATTACATCCCATTCCATTCCATTCCATTCCATTCCTTTCCATTCCATTCCATACCATTCCGGTTGTTTCCATTCCATTCCATTCCATTCGACTCCATTCCATTCCAGTCGAAACCATTCTTTTTGAATCCATCCCATTATATTCCATTCCATTCCATTCCATTCCAATCGGTTTGATTCCATTCCATTCCATTCCATTCCATTCCATTCCATTCCATTCCATTCCACTCCATTCCATAACATTCGGGTTGATTCCATTCCATTCGTGTTTATTCCATTACCCTCCATGCCTTCCATTACTTTGCATTCCATTCCATTTTATTCGGGTTGATTCCATTCCATTCCATTCCATTCCATTCAATTCCATTCGGGTTTATTCCATATCCTTCCTTTCCGTTCCATTCCATTCCTTTCCAATCCATTCGGGTTGATTCCATAATATTGCCTTGCATTCCATTCCATTCCATTCGGGTTGATTCCATTCCATTCCATTCAATTCCATTCCATTCCATTCCATTCCATTCCGTTCCATTCGGGTTGATTCCATTCCATACCATTCCATTCCATTCCATTCCATACGGGTTGATTACTTATCCTTTCCTTCCATTCCATTCCATTCCAATCCATTCGGGTTGATTACATACGTTTCCATTCAATTCCATTCCATTCCATTCGGGTTGATTCCATTCCATTCCAGACCATTCCATGCCATTCCATACCATTCGGGTTGATTCCATCCCATTCCATTCTATTCCACACCATTCCATTCCATTACATTCTATTCCATTCCATTCGGTTTGATTCCATTCCATTCCATTCCATTCGGGTTGATTCCGTTCCCTTCCATTCCTTCCATTCCATTGCATTCCATTCCATTTTATCCGGGTTGATTCCTTTCCATTCCATTCAATTCCATTCCATTCCATTCCATTCGGGTTGATTCCATATCCTTCCCTTCCATTCCATTCCATTCCATTCCAATCCATTCGGGTGGAATCCATTCGCTTCCATTCCATTCAATTCCATTCCATTCGGGTTGATTCCAATCCGTTCCATTCCATTGCGTTCGCCTTGATACCATTCCATTCCAGTCCATTAAATTCGGGTGGATTCCATTCCATTCAGTTCCATTCCATTCCATTGCATTCCTCTCTGGATGATTCCATTCCATTCCTTTCCATTCCATTCCATTTCATTAACTTCCATTCCTTTCAGGTTGATTCCATTCCATTCCTTTCCATTCCATTCACTACCATTCCATTCCATTCCATTTGGGTTGAATCCATCCCATCCCATTCCATTCCATTCCATTCCATTCCATTCCATTCCATTCTATGCCAATCCATTCCAGTCAGGTTGATTCCATTCCATTCCATTCCATTCCATTCGTGGAGATTCCATTCCTTTCCATTTCTTCCATTCCATTGCATTCCATTCCATTCCATTCGGGTTGATTCCATTCCATTCCATTCCATTTGGGTGGATTCCATATCCTTCCCTCCCATTCCATTCCAATACACTCGGGTTGATTCCATACGCTTGCATTGCATTGCATTCCATTCCATTCGGGGGGCTTCCATTGAGTCCATTCTATTCCATTCCATTCCATTCAATTCCTTTCCAGTAGATTCCATTCCCTTCGATTCCATTCCATTCCATTCCATTCCATTCCACTGCATTCGAGTGGATTCCAATCCATTTAATTCCTTTCCATTCCATTCCATTCCAATCCTTTCGGTTTGATTCCCTCCTCTTCCATTCCATTCAATTCCATTCCACTCGGGTTGATTCCATTCCATTCAACTCCTTTCAATTACATTCGGGTTGATACCATTCCATTCCATTCCACTGCATTGCATTCCATTCCACTCCATTCCATTGCATTCCATTCCATTCGGTTTGATTCCATCCCATTCCATTCGATTCCATTCCATTCCATTCCCCTCCATTCCAGTCAGTTTGAATCCATTCCATTCCATTCCATTCCATTCCAATCCATTCCATTCAATTCGTATTGATTCCATTCCAATCCATTCCATTCCATTCCATTCCATTCCATTCCATTCCATTCCATTCCATTCCTTTCCATTCCATTCCATACCATTCCGGTTGTTTCCGTTCCATTCCATTCCATTCCATTCCATTCGACTCCATTCCATTCCATTCCTTACCATTCTGTTTGAATCCATCCCATTCCATTCCATTCCATTCCAATCAGTTTGATTCCATTCCATTCCATTCCATTCCATTCCACTCCATTCCATTCCATTCCTCTCCATTCCATTCCATTCCATTCCATTCGGGTTGATTGCATTCCATACCATTCCATTCGGGTTGATTCCATATCCTTTCCTTCCATTCCATTCCATTCCATTCCAATCCATACGGGTTGATTCCATTCGTTTCCATTCCATTCCATTCCATTCCATTCGGGTTGATTCCAATCCATTCTATTGCATTCCGTTCTCGTTGATACCATTCCATTCCACTCCATTGCCTTCAGGTTGATTCCATTCCATTCCATTCCATTCCATTCCATTCCATTCCATTCCTTTTCATTCCATTCCATTCCTTTCTGGATGGTACCATTCCATTCCTTTGCATTCCATTCCATTTCATTCCATTCCATTCCTTTCGCGTTGATTCCATTCCATTCCTTTCCATTCCATTCACATCCATTCCATTCCATTCCATTCGGGTTGAATCCATCCCATTCCATTCCATTCAATTCCATTCCTTTCCATTCCACTCCATTCCAGTCAGGTTGATTCGATTCCATTCCACTCCATTCCATTCCGTTCCATTCCATTCCATTCGTGGTGATTCCATTCCCTTCTATTTCTTCCATTCCATTGCATTCCATTCCATTCCATTCGGGTTGATTCCATTCCATTCCATTACATTTGGGTGGATTCCATATCCTTCCCTTCCATTCCATTCCATTCGATTCCGACACACTCAGGTAGATTCCATACTTTTCCATCGCATTCCATTCCATTCCATTCGGGTGGATTCCATTCCATTCCAATCCATTCCGTTAAATTCAGTTTCATTCCATTCCATTCCATTCCGCTCCATTGCATTCCATTCCACTCCATTCCATTCCATGCAATTCGTATTGATTCCATCCCATTCCATTCCATTCCATTCCATTCCATTCCATTCCACTCCATTCCAATCAGGTGATTCCTTTCCATTCCATTCCATTCCATTCCATTCCATTCCATTCCATTCCGTTCCATTCCATTCGGGTTGATTCCATTCCATTCCATTCCATTCCAGTCCATTCCATTCCATTCAATTCCATTCCATTCGGGTTGTTTCCATTCCATTCCATTTCATTCCATTCCACTCCATTCCATGCAATTCCATACCAGTCGTGTTGATTCCACCCCATTCCATTGCATTCCATTCCATTCCATTCCATTCCATTCCACTCCATTCCAGTAAGGTTGATTCCATTCCATTCCATTCCATTCCATTCCATTCGGGTTGATTCCATTCCATTCCTTTCCATTGCATTCCATTCCATTCCATGCCAAGCCATTCCAGTCCATTTCTTTCGAATCCATTCGGGTTGATTCCATTCAACTCCATTCCACTCCATTGCTTTCCATTCCACTACATTCCATTCCATTCCACTCCATTCCATTCCATTCCACTCCAATCCGGTTGATTCCTTTCCATTCCATTCCATTCCATTTCATTCCACTGCATTCCAGTCAGGTTGATTCCACTCCATTCTTTACAATCCATTCCATTCCATTCAATTCCATTTAACTTTATTCCATTCATTCCATTCCATTCCATTCCACTCTATTCCATTCCACTCCATTCGGGTTGATTCCATTCCATTCCCCTGCCCTCCATTCCATTAAATAACGTTTGGGTTGATTCCATCCCATCCCATTCCATTCCATTGCATTCCATTCCATTCCATTCCATACGGGTTGATTCCAATCCATTCTTTCCATTCCATTCCATTCCATTCCATTCCATTCCATTCCATGCCATTCAATTCCATTCCAGTAGATTCCATTCCCTTCGATTCCATTCCATTCCATTCCATTCCTATCCATTCCATTCCATTGCATTCGAGTGGATTCCAATCCTTTTAATTCCTTTCCATTCCATTCCATTCCCATCCATTCGGTTTGATTCCCTACGCTTCCATTCCATTCAATTCCATTCCACTCCGGTTGATTCCATTCCATTCCACTGATTTCCATTACATTCGGGTTGATTCCATTCCATTCCATTCCACTGCATTGCATTCCATTCCATTCCATTCCATTCCATTCCATTCCATTCGGGTTGATTCCATCCCATTCTATTCGATTTCACTCCATTCCATTCCCCACCATTCCAGTCAGGTTGAATCCATTCCATTCCATTCCATTCCATTCCATTCCATTCCATTCCAATCCATTCCATTCTATCCGGGTTGATTCCATTCTATTCCATTCCATTCCATTCCATTCCATACTATTCCGGTTTTTTCCATTCCATTCCATTCTACTCCATTCCATTCCATTCCATACCATTCTGTTTGAATCCATCCCATTCCATTCCATTCCATTCCATTGCATTCCAATCAGTTTGATTCCATTCCATTCCATTCCATTCCATTCCATTCCATTACATTACATTACATTTTGGGTGATTCCATTCCATTCGTGTTTATTCCATTCCCTTCCATTCCTTCCATTCCATTGCATTCCATTCCATTTTATTCGTGTTGATTCCATTCCATTCAATTCCATTTAATTCCATTCCATTCCATTCGGGTTGATTCCATATCCTTCCTTTCCATTCCATTCCATTCCATTCCAATCTATTCGGGTTGATTCCATACTCTTGCATTTCTTTCCATTCCATTCCATTCGGTTGATTCCATTCCATTCCATTCCATTCATTCCATTCCATTCCATTCCATTCCTTTCTGGATGGTACCTTTCCATTCCTTTCCATTCCATTCCATTTCATTCCATTCCATTCCTTTCGGGTTGATTCCATTCCATTCCTTTCCATTCCATTCACTTCCATTCCATTCCATTCCATTCGGGTTGAATCCATGCCATCCCATTCCATTCCATTACATTCCATTCCATTCCATGCCACTCCATTCCAGTCAGGTTGATTCCATTCCATTCCATTCCATTCCATTCCATTCGTGTAGATTCCAATCCTTTCCATTTCTTCGATTCCATTGCGTTCCATTCCATTCCATTCGGGTTGATTCCATTCCATTCCATTCCATTTGGGTGGATTCCATATCCTTCCCTTTCATTCCATTCCAATACACTCGGGTTGATTCCATACGCTTGCATTGCATTGCATTCCTTTCCATTCAGGCGGATTCCATTGAGTCCATTCTATTCCATTCCATTCCATTCAATTCCATTCCAGTAGATTCCATTCCCTTCGATTCCATTCCATTCAATTCCATTCCATTCCATTGCATTCGAGTGGATTCCAATCCATTTAATTCCTTTCCATTCCATTCCATTCCAATCCATTCGGTTTGATTCCCTCCTCTTCCATTCCATTCAATTGCATTCCACTCGTGTTGATTCCATTCCACTCAACTCCTTTCAATTACATTCGGGTTGATTCCATTACATTCCATTCCGCTGCATTGCATTCCATTCCACTCCATTCCATTCCATTCCATTTCATTCGGGTTGATTCCATCCCATTCCATTCGATTCCATTCCATTCAATTCCCCTCCATTCCAGTCAGTTTGAATCCATTCCATTCCATTCCATTCCATTCCAATCCATTCCATTCAATTCGTATTGATTCCATTCCAATCCATTCCATTCCATTCCATTCCATTCCATTCCTTTCCATTCCATTCCATACCATTCCGGTTGTTTCCGTTCCATTCCATTCCATTCGACTCCATTCCATTCCATTCCATACCGTTCTGTTTGAATCCATCCCATTCCATTCCATTCCATTCCATTCCATTCCATTCGGGTTGATTCCATTCCATTAGGGTTTATTCCATTCCCTTCCATTCCTTCGATTCCATTGCATTCCATTCCATTTTATTCGGATTGATTCCATCCCATTCCATTCGATTCCATTCCATTCCATTCCCCTCCATTCCAGTCAGTTTGAATCCATTACATTCCATTCCATTCCATTCCAATCCATTCCATTCAATTCGTATTGATTCCATTCCAATCCATTCCATTCCATTCCATTTCATTCCATTCCATTCCATTCCATTCCTTTCCATTCCATTCCATACCATTCCGGTTGTTTCCGTTCCATTCCATTCCATTCGACTCCATTCCATTCCATTCCATACCATTCTGTTTGAATCCATCCCATTCCATTCCATTCCATTCCATTCCATTCCATTCCAATCGGTTTGATTCCATTCCATTCCATTCCATTCCATTCCATTCCATTCCATTCCATTCCATTCGGGTTGATTCCATTCCATTAGGGTTTATTACATTCCCTTCCATTCCTTCGATTCCATTGCATTCCATTCCATTTTATTCGGGTTGATTCCATTCCATTCCATTCCATTCCATTCCATTCCATTCCATTCCATTCGGGTTGATTCCATATCGTTCCTTTCCATTCCATTCCATTCCATTCCAATCCATTCTGGGTGATTCCATACTCTTACATTGCTTTCCATTCCATTCCATTCGGGTTGATTCCATTCCATTCCATTCCATTCCATTCCATTCCCTTCCATTCCATTCCAATCCATTCGGTTTGATTCCGTACGCTTCCATTCCATTCAATTCCATTCCACTCCGGTTGATTCCATTCCATTCCACTGATTTCCATTACATTCGGGTTGATTCCATTCCATTCCATTCCATTGCATTGCATTCCATTCCATTCCATTCCATTCCATTCCATTCCATTCGGGTAGATTCCATCCCATTCTATTCGATTTCACTCCATTCCATTCCCCACCATTCCAGTCAGGTTGAATCCATTCCATTCCATTCCATTCCATTCCATTCCATTCCATTCCATTCCAATCCATTCCATTCTATTCGGTTTGATTCCATTCCATTCCATTCCATTCCATTCCATTCCATTCCAATCCATTCCATTCAATTCGTATTGATTCCATTCCAATCCATTCCATTCCATTCCAATCCATTCCATTCCATTCCTTTCCATTCCATTCCATACCATTCCGGTTGTTTCCGTTCCATTCCATTCCATTCGACTCCATTCCATTCCATTCCATACCGTTCTGTTTGAATCCATCCCATTCCATTCCATTCGATTCCATTCCATGCCAATCGGTTTGATTCCATTCCATTCCATTCCATTCCATTCCATTCCATTCCATTCCATTCCATTCCATTCGGGTTGATTCCATTCCATTAGGGTTTATTCCATTCCCTTCCATTCCTTCGATTCCATTGCATTCCATTCCATTTTATTCGGGTTGATTCCATCCCATTCCATTCGATTCCATTCCATTCCATTCCCCTCCATTCCAGTCAGTTTGAATCCATTACATTCCATTCCATTCCATTCCAATCCATTCCATTCAATTCGTATTGATTCCATTCCAATCCATTCCATTCCATTCCATTCCATTCCATTCCATTCCATTCCATTCCTTTCCATTCCATTCCATACCATTCCGGTTGTTTCCGTTCCATTCCATTCCATTCCATTCCATTCGACTCCATTCCATTCCATTCCATACCATTCTGTTTGAATCCATCTCATTCCATTCCATTCCATTCCATTCCATTCCATTCCAATCGGTTTGATTCCATTCCATTCCATTCCATTCCATTCCATTCCATTCCATTCCATTCCATTTCATTCCATTCGGGTTGATTCCATTCCATTAGGGTTTATTCCATTCCCTTCCATTAATTCGATTCCATTGCATTCCATTCCATTTTATTCGGGTTGATTCCATTCCATTCCATTCCATTCCATTCCATTCCATTCCATTCCATTCGGGTTGATTCCATATCCTTCCTTTCCATTCCATTCCATTCCATTCCAATCCATTCGGGGTGATTCCATACTCTTACATTGCTTTCCATTCCATTCCATTCGGGTTGATTCCATTCCATTCCATTCCATTCCATTCCATTCCATTCCATTCCAATCCATTCGGTTTGATTCCGTACGCTTCCATTCCATTCAATTCCATTCCACTCCGGTTGATTCCATTCCATTCCACTGATTTCCATTACATTCGGGTTGATTCCATTCCATTCCATTCCATTGCATTGCATTCCATTCCATTCCATTCCATTCCATTCGGGTAGATTCCATCCCATTCTATTCGATTTCACTCCATTCCATTCCCCACCATTCCAGTCAGGTTGAATCCATTCCATTCCATTCCATTCCATTCCAATCCATTCCATTCTCTTCGGGTTGATTCCATTCCATTCCATTCCATTCCATTCCATTCCATTCCATACCATTCCGGTTTTTTCCATTCCATTCCATTCTACTCCATTCCATTCCATTCCATACCATTCTGTTTGAATCCACCCCATTCCATTCCATTCCATTCCATTCCATGGCATTCCAATCGGTTTGATTCCATTCCATTCCATTCCACTCCATTCCATTCCATTCCATTCCATTCCATTCCATTACATTACATTCGGGTTGATTTCATTCCATTCGTGTTTATTCCATTCCCTTCCATTCCTTCCATTCCATTGCATTCCATTCCATTTTATTCGGGTTGATTCCATTCCATTCAATTCCATTTAATTCCATTCCATTCCATTCGGGTTGATTCCATATCCTTCCTTTCCATTCCATTCCATTCCATTCCAATCTATTCGGGTTGATTCCATACTCTTGCATTGCTTTCCATTCCATTCCATTCGGGTTGATTCCATTCCATTCCATTCCATTCCATTTCATTCCATTCAATTCCATTCCTTTCTGGATGGTACCATTCCATTCCTTTCCATTCCATTCCATTTCATTCCATTCCATTCCTTTCGGGTTGATTCCATTCCATTCCTTTCCATTCCATTCACTTCCATTCCATTCCATTCCATTCGGGTTGAATCCATGCCATCCCATTCCATTCCATTCCATGCCACTCCATTCCAGTCAGGTTGATTCCATTCCATTCCATTCCATTCCATTCCACTCCATTCCATTCGTGTAGATTCCAATCCTTTCCATTTCTTCCATTCCATTGCATTCCATTGCATTCCATTCGGGTTGATTCCATTCCATTCCATTCCATTTGGGTGGATTCCATATCCTTCCCTTCCATTCCATTCCAATACACTCGGGTTGATTCCATATGCTTGCACTGCATTGCATTCCATTCCATTCGGGGGGATTCCATTGAGTCCATTCTATTCCATTCCATTCCATTCAATTCCATTCCAGTAGATTCCATTCCCTTCGATTCTATTCCATTCCATTCCATTCCATTCCATTGCATTCGAGTGGATTCCAATCCATTTAATTCCTTTCCATTCCATTCCATTCCAATCCATTCGGTTTGATTCCCTCCTCTTCCATTCCATTCAATTCCATTCGACTCGGGTTGATTCCATTCCATTCAACTCCTTTCAATTACATTCGGGTTGATTCCATTCCATTCCATTCCACTATATTGCATTCCATTCCACTCCATTCCATTCCATTCCATTCTATTCCATTCGGGTTGATTCCATCCCATTCCATTCGATTCCATTCCATTCCATTCCCCTCCATTCCAGTCAGTTTGAATCCATTCCATTCCATTCCATTCCAATCCATTCCATTCAATTCGTATTGATTCCATTCCAATCCATTCCATTCCATTCCATTCCATTCCATTCCATTCGATTCCATTCCTTTCCATTCCATTCCATACCATTCCGGTTGTTTCTGTTCCATTCCATTCCATTCCATTCCATTCGACTCCATTCCATTCCATTCCATACCATTCTGTTTGAATCCATCCCATCCCATTCCATTCCATTCCATTCCATTCCAATCGGTTTGATTCCATTCCATTCCATTCCATTCCATTCCATTCCATTCCATTCCATTCCATTCCATTCAGGTTGATTCCATTCTATTAGGGTTTATTCCATTCCCTTCCATTCCTTCGATTCCATTGCATTCCATTCCATTTTATTCGGGTTGATTTCATTCCATTCCATTCCATTCCATTCCATTCCATTCCATTCCATTCGGGTTGATTCCATATCCTTCCTTTCCTTTCCATTCCATTCTATTCCAATCCATTCGGGTTGATTCCATGCTCTTACATTGCTTTCCATTCCATTCAATTCGGGTTGATTCCATTCCATTCCATTCCATTCCATTCCATTCCATTCCATTCCAATCCATTCGGTTTGAATCCGTACGCTTCCATTCCATTCAATTCCATTCCACTCCGGCTGATTCCATTCCATTCCACTGATTTCCATTACATTCGGGTTGATTCCATTCCATTCCATTCCACTGCATTGCATTCCATTCCATTCCATTCCATTCCATTCGGGTTGATTCCATCCCATTCTATTCGATTTCACTCCATTCCATTCCCCACCATTCCAGTCAGGTTGAATCCATTCCATTCCATTCCATTCCATTCCACTCCATTCCATTCCAATCCATTCCATTCTATTCCGGTTGATTCCATTCCATTCCATTCCATTCCATTCCATACCATTCCGGTTTTTTCCATTCCATTCCATTCTACTCCATTCCATTCCATTCCATACCATTCTGTTTGAATCCATCCCATTCCATTCCATTCCATTCCATTGCATTCCAATCGATTTGATTCCATTCCATTCCATTCCATTCCATTCCATTACATTACATTCGGGTTGATTCCATTCCATTCGTGTTTATTCCATTCCCTTCCATTCCTTCCATTCCATTGCATTCCATTCCATTTTATTCGTGTTGATTCCATTCCATTCAATTCCATTTAATTCCATTCCATTACATTCGGGTTGATTCCATATCCTTCCTTTCCATTCCATTCCATTCCATTCCAATCTATTCGGGTTGATTCCATACTCTTGCATTGCTTTCCATTCCATTCCATTCCATTCGGGTTGATTCAATTCCATTCCATTCCATTCCATTCCATTCCATTCCATTCCATTCCATTCCATTCCTTTCTGGATGGTACCATTCCATTCCTTTCCATTCCATTTCATTCCATTCCATTCCTTTCGGGTTGATTGCATTCCATTCCTTTCCATTCCATTCACTTCCATTCCATTCCATTCCATTCGGGTTGAATCCATGCCATCCCATTCCATTCCATTCCATTCCATTCCATGCCACTCCATTCCAGTCAGGTTGACTCCATGCCATTCCATTCCATTCCATTCCATTCCATTCCATTCGTGTAGATTCCAATCCTTTCCATTTCTTCCATTCCATTGCATTCCATTCCATTCCATTCGGTTTGATTCCATTCCATTCCATTCCATTTGGGTGGATTCCATATCCTTCCCTTCCACTCCATTCCAATACACTCGGGTTGATTCCATACGCTTGCATTGCATTGCATTCCATTCCATTCGGGGGAATCCATTGAGTCCATTCTATTCCATTCCATTTCATTCAATTCCATTCCAGTAGATTCCATTCCCTTCGATTCCATTCCATTCCATTCCATTCCATTCCATTCCATTCGAGTGGATTCCAATCCATTTAATTCCTTTCCATTCCATTCCATTCCAATCCATTCGGTTTGATTCCCTCCTCTTCCATTCCATTCAATTCCATTCCACTCGGGTTGATTCCATTCCATTCAACTCCTTTCAATTACATTCGGGTTGATTCCATTCCATTCCATTCCACTGCATTGCATTCCATTCCACTCCATTCCATTCCATTCCATTACATTACATTCGGGTTGATTCCATCCCATTCCATTCGATTCCATTCCATTCCATTCCCCTCCATTCCAGTCAGTTTGAATCCATTCCATTCCATTCCATTCCAATCCATTCCATTCAATTCGTATTGATTGCATTCCAACCCATTCCATTCCATTCCATTCCATTCCATTCCATTCCTTTCCATTCCATTCCATACCATTCCGGTTGTTTCCGTTCCATTCCATTCCATTCCATTCCATTCCATTCCATTCGACTCCATTCCTTTCCATTCCATACCATTCTGTTTGAATCCATCCCATTCCATTCCATTCCATTCCATTCCATTCCAGTCGGTTTGATTCCATTCCTTTCCATTCCGTTACATTCGGGTTGATTCCATTCCATTAGGGTTTATTCCATTCCCTTCCATTCCTTCGATTCCATTCCATTCCATTCCATTCCATTCGGTTTGATTCCATATCCTTCCTTTCCATTCCATTCCATTCCATTCCAATCCATTCGGGTTGATTCCATACTCTTGCATTGCTTTCCATTCCATTCCATTCGGGTTGATTCCATTCCATTCCATTCCATTCCATTCCAATCCATTCCATTCCATTCCTTTGTGGATGGTACAATTCCATTCCTTTCCATTCCATTCCATTTCATTCCATTCCATTCCTTTCGGGTTGATTCCATCCCATTCCTTTCCATTCCTTTCACTTCCATTCCATTCCATTCCATTCGGGTTGAATCCATGCCATCAAATTCCATTCCATTCCATTCCATTCCATTCCATTCCATTCTACTCCATTCCACTCAGGTTTATTCCATTCCATTCCATTCCATTCCATTCGTGGTGATTCCATTCCCATCAATTTCTTCCATTCTATTGCATTCCATTCCACTCCATTCGGCTTGATTCTATTCCATTCCATTCAATTTGGGTGGATTCCATATCCTTCCATTCCATTCCATTCTATTCCTTTCTGGATGGTTTCATTCCATTCCTTTCCATTCCATTCCATTTCATTCCATTCCATTCGTTTCGGGTTGATTCCATTCCATTCCTTTCCATTCCATTCACTTCCATTCCATTCCATTCCATTCGGGTTGAATCCATGCCATCCCATTCCATTCCATTCCATTCCATTCCATTCCACTTCATTCCAGTCAGGTTGATTCCATTCCATTCCATTCCATTCCATTCCATTCCATTCCATTCTTGGTGATTCCATTCCCTTCTATTTCTTCCATTCCATTGCTTTCCATTCCATTGCATTCGGGTTGATTCCATTCCATTCCATTCCCCTTGGGTGGATTCCATATCCTTCCCTTCCATTCCATTCCATTCCATTCCGACACACTCAGGTAGATTCCATACTCTTCCATTGCATTCCATTCCATTTCATTCGGGTGGATTCCATTCCATTCCATTCTATTCCATTCCATTCCATTCCATTCCATTCCATTCCATTCCATTCGCGTTATTACCATTTCATTCCTTTGCATTCCATTCCATTCCATTTCATTCCATTCTGGTTGATTCCATTCCATTCCATTCCATTCAGTTCCATTCCGTTCCATTCCATGCCATTCCAATCCATTACATTCGATTACATTCGGGTTGATTCCATTCCATTCCAGTCCATTCCATGCCATTCCATACCATTCGGGTTGATTCCTTCCTATTCCATTCTATTCCACTCCATTCCATTCCATTACATTCTATTCCATTCCATTCGGTTTGATTCCATTCCATTCCATTCCATTCGGGTTGATTCCATTCCCTTCCATTCCTTCCATTCCATTGCATTCCATTTCATTCCTTTCTGGATGGTTCCATTCCATTACTTTCCATTCCATTCCATTTCATTAACTTCCATTCCTTTCGGGTCGATTCCATTCCATTCCTTTCCATTCCATTCACTTCCATTCCATTCCATTCCATTCGGGTTGAAACCATCCCATCCCATCCCATTCCATTCCATTCCATTCCATTCCATTCCAATCCATTCCATTCCATTCCATTCCATTCCACTCCATTCCAGTCAGATTGATTCCATTCCATTCCATTCCATTCCATTCCATTCCATTCCATTGGTGGAGATTCCATTCCTTTCCATTTCTTCCATTCCATTGCATTCCATTCCATTCCATTCGGGTTGATTCCATATCCTACCCTTCCATTCCATTCCAATACACTCGGGTTGATTCCATACGCTTCCATTGCATTGCATTCCATCCCATTCGGGTGGATTCCATTCCAGTCCATTCTATTCCATTCCATTCCATTCCATTCCATTCCATTCCATTCCATTCGCGTTAATACCATTCCATTCCATTCCATTTGATTCCATTCCATTCCATTTCATTCCTATCAGGTTGATTCCATTCCATTCCATTCAGTTCCATTGCATTCCATTCCATGCCATTCCAATCCATTACGTTGGATTCCATTCGGGTTGATTCCATTCCATTCCATTACATTTCATGACATTCGGGTTGATTCTATTCCATTCCATTCCACTCCATTGCATTCCATTCCACTCCATTCCAATCAGGTTGATTCCATTCCATTCCATTCCATTAAATTCGGTTTGATTCCATTCCATTCCATTCCATTCCACTCCATTGCATTGTATTCCACTCCATTCCAATCAGGTTGATTCCATTCCATTCCATTCCATTCCATTCCATTCCATTCGGGTTGATTCCATCCCATTCTATTCGATTTCACTCCATTCCATTCCCCACCATTCCAGTCAGGTTGAATCCATTCCATTCCATTCCATTCCATTCCATTCCATTCCATTCCATTCCAATCCATTCCATTCTATCCGGGTTGATTCCATTCTATTCCATTCCATTCCATTCCATTCCATTCCATACTATTCCGGTTTTTTCCATTCCATTCCATTCTACTCCATTCCATTCCATTCCATACCATTCTGTTTGAATCCATCCCATTCCATTCCATTCCATTCCATTGCATTCCAATCAGTTTGATTCCATTCCATTCCATTCCATTCCATTCCATTCCATTCCATTCCATTACATTACATTACATTTTGGGTGATTCCATTCCATTCGTGTTTATTCCATTCCCTTCCATTCCTTCCATTCCATTGCATTCCATTCCATTTTATTCGTGTTGATTCCATTCCATTCAATTCCATTTAATTCCATTCCATTCCATTCGGGTTGATTCCATATCCTTCCTTTCCATTCCATTCCATTCCATTCCAATCTATTCGGGTTGATTCCATACTCTTGCATTTCTTTCCATTCCATTCCATTCGGTTGATTCCATTCCATTCCATTCCATTCATTCCATTCCATTCCATTCCATTCCTTTCTGGATGGTACCTTTCCATTCCTTTCCATTCCATTCCATTTCATTCCATTCCATTCCTTTCGGGTTGATTCCATTCCATTCCTTTCCATTCCATTCACTTCCATTCCATTCCATTCCATTCGGGTTGAATCCATGCCATCCCATTCCATTCCATTACATTCCATTCCATTCCATGCCACTCCATTCCAGTCAGGTTGATTCCATTCCATTGCATTCCATTCCATTCCATTCGTGTAGATTCCAATCCTTTCCATTTCTTCCATTCCATTGCGTTCCATTCCATTCCATTCGGGTTGATTCCATTCCATTCCATTCCATTTGGGTGGATTCCATATCCTTCCCTTCCATTCCATTCCAATACACTCGGGTTGATTCCATCCGCTTGCATTGCATTGCATTCCTTTCCATTCAGGCGGATTCCATTGAGTCCATTCTATTCCATTCCATTCCATTCAATTCCATTCCAGTAGATTCCATTCCCTTCGATTCCATTCCATTCAATTCCATTCCATTCCATTGCATTCGAGTGGATTCCAATCCATTTAATTCCTTTCCATTCCATTCCATTCCAATCCATTCGGTTTGATTCCCTCCTCTTCCATTCCATTCAATTGCATTCCACTCGTGTTGATTCCATTCCACTCAACTCCTTTCAATTACATTCGGGTTGATTCCATTACATTCCATTCCGCTGCATTGCATTCCATTCCACTCCATTCCATTCCATTCCATTTCATTCGGGTTGATTCCATCCCATTCCATTCGATTCCATTCCATTCAATTCCCCTCCATTCCAGTCAGTTTGAATCCATTCCATTCCATTCCATTCCATTCCAATCCATTCCATTCAATTCGTATTGATTCCATTCCAATCCATTCCATTCCATTCCATTCCATTCCATTCCTTTCCATTCCATTCCATACCATTCCGGTTGTTTCCGTTCCATTCCATTCCATTCGACTCCATTCCATTCCATTCCATACCGTTCTGTTTGAATCCATCCCATTCCATTCCATTCCATTCCATTCCATTCCATTCCATTCCATTCCATTCGGGTTGATTCCATTCCATTAGGGTTTATTCCATTCCCTTCCATTCCTTCGATTCCATTGCATTCCATTCCATTTTATTCGGATTGATTCCATCCCATTCCATTCGATTCCATTCCATTCCATTCCCCTCCATTCCAGTCAGTATGAATCCATTCCATTCCATTCCATTCCATTCCAATCCATTCCATTCAATTCGTATTGATTCCATTCCAATCCATTCCATTCCATTCCATTTCATTCCATTCCATTCCATTCCATTCCTTTCCATTCCATTCCATACCATTCCGGTTGTTTCCGTTCCATTCCATTCCATTCGACTCCATTCCATTCCATTCCATACCATTCTGTTTGAATCCATCCCATTCCAATCCATTCCATTCCATTCCTTTCCATTCCATTCCATACCATTCCGGTTGTTTCCGTTCCATTCCATTCCATTCGACTCCATTCCATTCCATTCCATACCGTTCTGTTTGAATCCATCCCATTCCATTCCATTCGATTCCATTCCATGCCAATCGGTTTGATTCCATTCCATTCCATTCCATTCCATTCCATTCCATTCCATTCCATTCCATTCCATTCCATTCGGGTTGATTCCATTCCATTAGGGTTTATTCCATTCCCTTCCATTCCTTCGATTCCATTGCATTCCATTCCATTTTATTCGGGTTGATTCCATCCCATTCCATTCGATTCCATTCCATTCCATTCCCCTCCATTCCAGTCAGTTTGAATCCATTACATTCCATTCCATTCCATTCCAATCCATTCCATTCAATTCGTATTGATTCCATTCCAATCCATTCCATTCCATTCCATTCCATTCCATTCCATTCCATTCCATTCCTTTCCATTCCATTCCATACCATTCCGGTTGTTTCCGTTCCATTCCATTCCATTCCATTCCATTCGACTCCATTCCATTCCATTCCATACCATTCTGTTTGAATCCATCTCATTCCATTCCATTCCATTCCATTCCATTCCATTCCAATCGGTTTGATTCCATTCCATTCCATTCCATTCCATTCCATTCCATTCCATTCCATTCCATTTCATTCCATTCGGGTTGATTCCATTCCATTAGGGTTTATTCCATTCCCTTCCATTAATTCGATTCCATTGCATTCCATTCCATTTTATTCGGGTTGATTCCATTCCATTCCATTCCATTCCATTCCATTCCATTCCATTCCATTCGGGTTGATTCCATATCCTTCCTTTCCATTCCATTCCATTCCATTCCAATCCATTCGGGGTGATTCCATACTCTTACATTGCTTTCCATTCCATTCCATTCGGGTTGATTCCATTCCATTCCATTCCATTCCATTCCATTCCATTCCATTCCAATCCATTCGGTTTGATTCCGTACGCTTCCATTCCATTCAATTCCATTCCACTCCGGTTGATTCCATTCCATTCCACTGATTTCCATTACATTCGGGTTGATTCCATTCCATTCCATTCCATTGCATTGCATTCCATTCCATTCCATTCCATTCCATTCGGGTAGATTCCATCCCATTCTATTCGATTTCACTCCATTCCATTCCCCACCATTCCAGTCAGGTTGAATCCATTCCATTCCATTCCATTCCATTCCAATCCATTCCATTCTCTTCGGGTTGATTCCATTCCATTCCATTCCATTCCATTCCATTCCATTCCATACCATTCCGGTTTTTTCCATTCCATTCCATTCTACTCCATTCCATTCCATTCCATACCATTCTGTTTGAATCCACCCCATTCCATTCCATTCCATTCCATTCCATGGCATTCCAATCGGTTTGATTCCATTCCATTCCATTCCACTCCATTCCATTCCATTCCATTCCATTCCATTCCATTACATTACATTCGGGTTGATTTCATTCCATTCGTGTTTATTCCATTCCCTTCCATTCCTTCCATTCCATTGCATTCCATTCCATTTTATTCGGGTTGATTCCATTCCATTCAATTCCATTTAATTCCATTCCATTCCATTCGGGTTGATTCCATATCCTTCCTTTCCATTCCATTCCATTCCATTCCAATCTATTCGGGTTGATTCCATACTCTTGCATTGCTTTCCATTCCATTCCATTCGGGTTGATTCCATTCCATTCCATTCCATTCCATTTCATTCCATTCAATTCCATTCCTTTCTGGATGGTACCATTCCATTCCTTTCCATTCCATTCCATTTCATTCCATTCCATTCCTTTCGGGTTGATTCCATTCCATTCCTTTCCATTCCATTCACTTCCATTCCATTCCATTCCATTCGGGTTGAATCCATGCCATCCCATTCCATTCCATTCCATGCCACTCCATTCCAGTCAGGTTGATTCCATTCCATTCCATTCCATTCCATTCCACTCCATTCCATTCGTGTAGATTCCAATCCTTTCCATTTCTTCCATTCCATTGCATTCCATTGCATTCCATTCGGGTTGATTCCATTCCATTCCATTCCATTTGGGTGGATTCCATATCCTTCCCTTCCATTCCATTCCAATACACTCGGGTTGATTCCATATGCTTGCACTGCATTGCATTCCATTCCATTCGGGGGGATTCCATTGAGTCCATTCTATTCCATTCCATTCCATTCAATTCCATTCCAGTAGATTCCATTCCCTTCGATTCTATTCCATTCCATTCCATTCCATTCCATTGCATTCGAGTGGATTCCAATCCATTTAATTCCTTTCCATTCCATTCCATTCCAATCCATTCGGTTTGATTCCCTCCTCTTCCATTCCATTCAATTCCATTCGACTCGGGTTGATTCCATTCCATTCAACTCCTTTCAATTACATTCGGGTTGATTCCATTCCATTCCATTCCACTATATTGCATTCCATTCCACTCCATTCCATTCCATTCCATTCTATTCCATTCGGGTTGATTCCATCCCATTCCATTCGATTCCATTCCATTCCATTCCCCTCCATTCCAGTCAGTTTGAATCCATTCCATTCCATTCCATTCCAATCCATTCCATTCAATTCGTATTGATTCCATTCCAATCCATTCCATTCCATTCCATTCCATTCCATTCCATTCGATTCCATTCCTTTCCATTCCATTCCATACCATTCCGGTTGTTTCTGTTCCATTCCATTCCATTCCATTCCATTCGACTCCATTCCATTCCATTCCATACCATTCTGTTTGAATCCATCCCATCCCATTCCATTCCATTCCATTCCATTCCAATCGGTTTGATTCCATTCCATTCCATTCCATTCCATTCCATTCCATTCCATTCCATTCCATTCCATTCAGGTTGATTCCATTCTATTAGGGTTTATTCCATTCCCTTCCATTCCTTCGATTCCATTGCATTCCATTCCATTTTATTCGGGTTGATTTCATTCCATTCCATTCCATTCCATTCCATTCCATTCCATTCCATTCGGGTTGATTCCATATCCTTCCTTTCCTTTCCATTCCATTCTATTCCAATCCATTCGGGTTGATTCCATGCTCTTACATTGCTTTCCATTCCATTCAATTCGGGTTGATTCCATTCCATTCCATTCCATTCCATTCCATTCCATTCCATTCCAATCCATTCGGTTTGAATCCGTACGCTTCCATTCCATTCAATTCCATTCCACTCCGGCTGATTCCATTCCATTCCACTGATTTCCATTACATTCGGGTTGATTCCATTCCATTCCATTCCACTGCATTGCATTCCATTCCATTCCATTCCATTCCATTCGGGTTGATTCCATCCCATTCTATTCGATTTCACTCCATTCCATTCCCCACCATTCCAGTCAGGTTGAATCCATTCCATTCCATTCCATTCCATTCCACTCCATTCCATTCCAATCCATTCCATTCTATTCCGGTTGATTCCATTCCATTCCATTCCATTCCATTCCATACCATTCCGGTTTTTTCCATTCCATTCCATTCTACTCCATTCCATTCCATTCCATACCATTCTGTTTGAATCCATCCCATTCCATTCCATTCCATTCCATTGCATTCCAATCGATTTGATTCCATTCCATTCCATTCCATTCCATTCCATTACATTACATTCGGGTTGATTCCATTCCATTCGTGTTTATTCCATTCCCTTCCATTCCTTCCATTCCATTGCATTCCATTCCATTTTATTCGTGTTGATTCCATTCCATTCAATTCCATTTAATTCCATTCCATTACATTCGGGTTGATTCCATATCCTTCCTTTCCATTCCATTCCATTCCATTCCAATCTATTCGGGTTGATTCCATACTCTTGCATTGCTTTCCATTCCATTCCATTCCATTCGGGTTGATTCAATTCCATTCCATTCCATTCCATTCCATTCCATTCCATTCCATTCCATTCCATTCCTTTCTGGATGGTACCATTCCATTCCTTTCCATTCCATTTCATTCCATTCCATTCCTTTCGGGTTGATTGCATTCCATTCCTTTCCATTCCATTCACTTCCATTCCATTCCATTCCATTCGGGTTGAATCCATGCCATCCCATTCCATTCCATTCCATTCCATTCCATGCCACTCCATTCCAGTCAGGTTGACTCCATGCCATTCCATTCCATTCCATTCCATTCCATTCCATTCGTGTAGATTCCAATCCTTTCCATTTCTTCCATTCCATTGCATTCCATTCCATTCCATTCGGTTTGATTCCATTCCATTCCATTCCATTTGGGTGGATTCCATATCCTTCCCTTCCACTCCATTCCAATACACTCGGGTTGATTCCATACGCTTGCATTGCATTGCATTCCATTCCATTCGGGGGAATCCATTGAGTCCATTCTATTCCATTCCATTTCATTCAATTCCATTCCAGTAGATTCCATTCCCTTCGATTCCATTCCATTCCATTCCATTCCATTCCATTCCATTCGAGTGGATTCCAATCCATTTAATTCCTTTCCATTCCATTCCATTCCAATCCATTCGGTTTGATTCCCTCCTCTTCCATTCCATTCAATTCCATTCCACTCGGGTTGATTCCATTCCATTCAACTCCTTTCAATTACATTCGGGTTGATTCCATTCCATTCCATTCCACTGCATTGCATTCCATTCCACTCCATTCCATTCCATTCCATTACATTACATTCGGGTTGATTCCATCCCATTCCATTCGATTCCATTCCATTCCATTCCCCTCCATTCCAGTCAGTTTGAATCCATTCCATTCCATTCAATTCCAATCCATTCCATTCAATTCGTATTGATTGCATTCCAACCCATTCCATTCCATTCCATTCCATTCCATTCCATTCCTTTCCATTCCATTCCATACCATTCCGGTTGTTTCCGTTCCATTCCATTCCATTCCATTCCATTCCATTCCATTCGACTCCATTCCTTTCCATTCCATACCATTCTGTTTGAATCCATCCCATTCCATTCCATTCCATTCCATTCCATTCCAGTCGGTTTGATTCCATTCCTTTCCATTCCGTTACATTCGGGTTGATTCCATTCCATTAGGGTTTATTCCATTCCCTTCCATTCCTTCGATTCCATTCCATTCCATTCCATTCCATTCGGTTTGATTCCATATCCTTCCTTTCCATTCCATTCCATTCCATTCCAATCCATTCGGGTTGATTCCATACTCTTGCATTGCTTTCCATTCCATTCCATTCGGGTTGATTCCATTCCATTCCATTCCATTCCATTCCAATCCATTCCATTCCATTCCTTTGTGGATGGTACAATTCCATTCCTTTCCATTCCATTCCATTTCATTCCATTCCATTCCTTTCGGGTTGATTCCATCCCATTCCTTTCCATTCCTTTCACTTCCATTCCATTCCATTCCATTCGGGTTGAATCCATGCCATCAAATTCCATTCCATTCCATTCCATTCCATTCCATTCCATTCTACTCCATTCCACTCAGGTTTATTCCATTCCATTCCATTCCATTCCATTCGTGGTGATTCCATTCCCATCAATTTCTTCCATTCTATTGCATTCCATTCCACTCCATTCGGCTTGATTCTATTCCATTCCATTCAATTTGGGTGGATTCCATATCCTTCCATTCCATTCCATTCTATTCCTTTCTGGATGGTTTCATTCCATTCCTTTCCATTCCATTCCATTTCATTCCATTCCATTCGTTTCGGGTTGATTCCATTCCATTCCTTTCCATTCCATTCACTTCCATTCCATTCCATTCCATTCGGGTTGAATCCATGCCATCCCATTCCATTCCATTCCATTCCATTCCATTCCACTTCATTCCAGTCAGGTTGATTCCATTCCATTCCATTCCATTCCATTCCATTCCATTCCATTCTTGGTGATTCCATTCCCTTCTATTTCTTCCATTCCATTGCTTTCCATTCCATTGCATTCGGGTTGATTCCATTCCATTCCATTCCCCTTGGGTGGATTCCATATCCTTCCCTTCCATTCCATTCCATTCCATTCCGACACACTCAGGTAGATTCCATACTCTTCCATTGCATTCCATTCCATTTCATTCGGGTGGATTCCATTCCATTCCATTCTATTCCATTCCATTCCATTCCATTCCATTCCATTCCATTCCATTCGCGTTATTACCATTTCATTCCTTTGCATTCCATTCCATTCCATTTCATTCCATTCTGGTTGATTCCATTCCATTCCATTCCATTCAGTTCCATTCCGTTCCATTCCATGCCATTCCAATCCATTACATTCGATTACATTCGGGTTGATTCCATTCCATTCCAGTCCATTCCATGCCATTCCATACCATTCGGGTTGATTCCTTCCTATTCCATTCTATTCCACTCCATTCCATTCCATTACATTCTATTCCATTCCATTCGGTTTGATTCCATTCCATTCCATTCCATTCGGGTTGATTCCATTCCCTTCCATTCCTTCCATTCCATTGCATTCCATTTCATTCCTTTCTGGATGGTTCCATTCCATTACTTTCCATTCCATTCCATTTCATTAACTTCCATTCCTTTCGGGTCGATTCCATTCCATTCCTTTCCATTCCATTCACTTCCATTCCATTCCATTCCATTCGGGTTGAAACCATCCCATCCCATCCCATTCCATTCCATTCCATTCCATTCCATTCCAATCCATTCCATTCCATTCCATTCCATTCCACTCCATTCCAGTCAGATTGATTCCATTCCATTCCATTCCATTCCATTCCATTCCATTCCATTCCATTGGTGGAGATTCCATTCCTTTCCATTTCTTCCATTCCATTGCATTCCATTCCATTCCATTCGGGTTGATTCCATATCCTACCCTTCCATTCCATTCCAATACACTCGGGTTGATTCCATACGCTTCCATTGCATTGCATTCCATCCCATTCGGGTGGATTCCATTCCAGTCCATTCTATTCCATTCCATTCCATTCCATTCCATTCCATTCCATTCCATTCGCGTTAATACCATTCCATTCCATTCCATTTGATTCCATTCCATTCCATTTCATTCCTATCAGGTTGATTCCATTCCATTCCATTCAGTTCCATTGCATTCCATTCCATGCCATTCCAATCCATTACGTTGGATTCCATTCGGGTTGATTCCATTCCATTCCATTACATTTCATGACATTCGGGTTGATTCTATTCCATTCCATTCCACTCCATTGCATTCCATTCCACTCCATTCCAATCAGGTTGATTCCATTCCATTCCATTCCATTAAATTCGGTTTGATTCCATTCCATTCCATTCCATTCCACTCCATTGCATTGTATTCCACTCCATTCCAATCAGGTTGATTCCATTCCATTCCATTCCATTCCATTCCATTCCATTCGGGTTGATTCCATCCCATTCTATTCGATTTCACTCCATTCCATTCCCCACCATTCCAGTCAGGTTGAATCCATTCCATTCCATTCCATTCCATTCCATTCCATTCCATTCCATTCCAATCCATTCCATTCTATCCGGGTTGATTCCATTCTATTCCATTCCATTCCATTCCATTCCATTCCATACTATTCCGGTTTTTTCCATTCCATTCCATTCTACTCCATTCCATTCCATTCCATACCATTCTGTTTGAATCCATCCCATTCCATTCCATTCCATTCCATTGCATTCCAATCAGTTTGATTCCATTCCATTCCATTCCATTCCATTCCATTCCATTCCATTCCATTACATTACATTACATTTTGGGTGATTCCATTCCATTCGTGTTTATTCCATTCCCTTCCATTCCTTCCATTCCATTGCATTCCATTCCATTTTATTCGTGTTGATTCCATTCCATTCAATTCCATTTAATTCCATTCCATTCCATTCGGGTTGATTCCATATCCTTCCTTTCCATTCCATTCCATTCCATTCCAATCTATTCGGGTTGATTCCATACTCTTGCATTTCTTTCCATTCCATTCCATTCGGTTGATTCCATTCCATTCCATTCCATTCATTCCATTCCATTCCATTCCATTCCTTTCTGGATGGTACCTTTCCATTCCTTTCCATTCCATTCCATTTCATTCCATTCCATTCCTTTCGGGTTGATTCCATTCCATTCCTTTCCATTCCATTCACTTCCATTCCATTCCATTCCATTCGGGTTGAATCCATGCCATCCCATTCCATTCCATTACATTCCATTCCATTCCATGCCACTCCATTCCAGTCAGGTTGATTCCATTCCATTGCATTCCATTCCATTCCATTCGTGTAGATTCCAATCCTTTCCATTTCTTCCATTCCATTGCGTTCCATTCCATTCCATTCGGGTTGATTCCATTCCATTCCATTCCATTTGGGTGGATTCCATATCCTTCCCTTCCATTCCATTCCAATACACTCGGGTTGATTCCATCCGCTTGCATTGCATTGCATTCCTTTCCATTCAGGCGGATTCCATTGAGTCCATTCTATTCCATTCCATTCCATTCAATTCCATTCCAGTAGATTCCATTCCCTTCGATTCCATTCCATTCAATTCCATTCCATTCCATTGCATTCGAGTGGATTCCAATCCATTTAATTCCTTTCCATTCCATTCCATTCCAATCCATTCGGTTTGATTCCCTCCTCTTCCATTCCATTCAATTGCATTCCACTCGTGTTGATTCCATTCCACTCAACTCCTTTCAATTACATTCGGGTTGATTCCATTACATTCCATTCCGCTGCATTGCATTCCATTCCACTCCATTCCATTCCATTCCATTTCATTCGGGTTGATTCCATCCCATTCCATTCGATTCCATTCCATTCAATTCCCCTCCATTCCAGTCAGTTTGAATCCATTCCATTCCATTCCATTCCATTCCAATCCATTCCATTCAATTCGTATTGATTCCATTCCAATCCATTCCATTCCATTCCATTCCATTCCATTCCTTTCCATTCCATTCCATACCATTCCGGTTGTTTCCGTTCCATTCCATTCCATTCGACTCCATTCCATTCCATTCCATACCGTTCTGTTTGAATCCATCCCATTCCATTCCATTCCATTCCATTCCATTCCATTCCATTCCATTCCATTCCATTCCATTCGGGTTGATTCCATTCCATTAGGGTTTATTCCATTCCCTTCCATTCCTTCGATTCCATTGCATTCCATTCCATTTTATTCGGATTGATTCCATCCCATTCCATTCGATTCCATTCCATTCCATTCCCCTCCATTCCAGTCAGTATGAATCCATTCCATTCCATTCCATTCCATTCCAATCCATTCCATTCAATTCGTATTGATTCCATTCCAATCCATTCCATTCCATTCCATTTCATTCCATTCCATTCCATTCCATTCCTTTCCATTCCATTCCATACCATTCCGGTTGTTTCCGTTCCATTCCATTCCATTCGACTCCATTCCATTCCATTCCATACCATTCTGTTTGAATCCATCCCATTCCATTCCATTCCATTCCATTCCATTCCATTCCATTCCAATCGGTTTGATTCCATTCCATTCCATTCCATTCCATTCCATTCCATTCCATTCCATTCCATTCCATTCGGGTTGATTCCATTCCATTAGGGTTTATTACATTCCCTTCCATTCCTTCGATTCCATTGCATTCCATTCCATTTTATTCGGGTTGATTCCATTCCATTCCATTCCATTCCATTCCATTCCATTCCATTCCATTCCATTCGGGTTGATTCCATATCGTTCCTTTCCATTCCATTCCATTCCATTCCAATCCATTCTGGGTGATTCCATACTCTTACATTGCTTTCCATTCCATTCCATTCGGGTTGATTCCATTCCATTCCATTCCATTCCATTCCATTCCATTCCATTCCAATCCATTCGGTTTGATTCCGTACGCTTCCATTCCATTCAATTCCATTCCACTCCGGTTGATTCCATTCCATTCCACTGATTTCCATTACATTCGGGTTGATTCCATTCCATTCCATTCCATTGCATTGCATTCCATTCCATTCCATTCCATTCCATTCCATTCCATTCGGGTAGATTCCATCCCATTCTATTCGATTTCACTCCATTCCATTCCCCACCATTCCAGTCAGGTTGAATCCATTCCATTCCATTCCATTCCATTCCATTCCATTCCATTCCATTCCAATCCATTCCATTCTATTCGGTTTGATTCCATTCCATTCCATTCCATTCCATTCCATTCCATTCCAATCCATTCCATTCAATTCGTATTGATTCCATTCCAATCCATTCCATTCCATTCCAATCCATTCCATTCCATTCCTTTCCATTCCATTCCATACCATTCCGGTTGTTTCCGTTCCATTCCATTCCATTCGACTCCATTCCATTCCATTCCATACCGTTCTGTTTGAATCCATCCCATTCCATTCCATTCGATTCCATTCCATGCCAATCGGTTTGATTCCATTCCATTCCATTCCATTCCATTCCATTCCATTCCATTCCATTCCATTCCATTACATTCGGGTTGATTCCATTCCATTAGGGTTTATTCCATTCCCTTCCATTCCTTCGATTCCATTGCATTCCATTCCATTTTATTCGGGTTGATTCCATCCCATTCCATTCGATTCCATTCCATTCCATTCCCCTCCATTCCAGTCAGTTTGAATCCATTACATTCCATTCCATTCCATTCCAATCCATTCCATTCAATTCGTATTGATTCCATTCCAATCCATTCCATTCCATTCCATTCCATTCCATTCCATTCCATTCCTTTCAATTCCATTCCATACCATTCCGGTTGTTTCCGTTCCATTCCATTCCATTCCATTCCATTCGACTCCATTCCATTCCATTCCATACCATTCTGTTTGAATCCATCCCATTCCATTCCATTCCATTCCATTCCAATCGGTTTGATTCCATTCCATTCCATTCCATTCCATTCCATTCCATTCCATTCCATTCCATTCCATTTCATTCCATTCGGGTTGATTCCATTCCATTAGGGTTTATTCCATTCCCTTCCATTAATTCGATTCCATTGCATTCCATTCCATTTTATTCGGGTTGATTCCATTCCATTCCATTCCATTCCATTCCATTCCATTCCATTCCATTCGGGTTGATTCCATATCCTTCCTTTCCATTCCATTCCATTCCATTCCAATCCATTCGGGGTGATTCCATACTCTTACATTGCTTTCCATTCCATTCCATTCGGGTTGATTCCATTCCATTCCATTCCATTCCATTCCATTCCATTCCATTCCATTCCAATCCATTCGGTTTGATTCCGTACGCTTCCATTCCATTCAATTCCATTCCACTCCGGTTGATTCCATTCCATTCCACTGATTTCCATTACATTCGGGTTGATTCCATTCCATTCCATTCCGTTGCATTGCGTTCCATTCCATTCCATTCCATTCCATTCCATTCGGGTAGATTCCATCCCATTCTATTCGATTTCACTCCATTCCATTCCCCACCATTCCAGTCAGGTTGAATCCATTCCATTCCATTCCATTCCATTCCATTCCATTCCAATCCATTCCATTCTCTTCGGGTTGATTCCATTCCATTCCATTCCATTCCATTCCATTCCATTCCATACCATTCCGGTTTTTTCCATTCCATTCCATTCTACTCCATTCCATTCCATTCCATACCATTCTGTTTGAATCCACCCCATTCCATTCCATTCCATTCCATGGCATTCCAATCGGTTTGATTCCATTCCATTCCATTCCACTCCATTCCATTCCATTCCATTCCATTCCATTCCATTACATTACATTCGGGTTGATTTCATTCCATTCGTGTTTATTCCATTCCCTTCCATTCCTTCCATTCCATTGCATTCCATTTCATTCCTTTCTGGATGGTTCCATTCCATTACTTTCCATTCCATTCCATTTCATTAACTTCCATTCCTTTCGGGTCGATTCCATTCCATTCCTTTCCATTCCATTCACTTCCATTCCATTCCATTCCATTCGGGTTGAAACCATCCCATCCCATCCCATTCCATTCCATTCCATTCCATTCCATTCCAATCCATTCCATTCCATTCCATTCCATTCCACTCCATTCCAGTCAGATTGATTCCATTCCATTCCATTCCATTCCATTCCATTCCATTCCATTGGTGGAGATTCCATTCCTTTCCATTTCTTCCATTCCATTGCATTCCATTCCATTCCATTCGGGTTGATTCCATATCCTACCCTTCCATTCCATTCCAATACACTCGGGTTGATTCCATACGCTTCCATTGCATTGCATTCCATCCCATTCGGGTGGATTCCATTCCAGTCCATTCTATTCCATTCCATTCCATTCCATTCCATTCCATTCCATTCCATTCGCGTTAATACCATTCCATTCCATTCCATTTGATTCCATTCCATTCCATTTCATTCCTATCAGGTTGATTCCATTCCATTCCATTCAGTTCCATTGCATTCCATTCCATGCCATTCCAATCCATTACGTTGGATTCCATTCGTGTTGATTCCATTCCATTCCATTACATTTCATGACATTCGGGTTGATTCTATTCCATTCCATTCCACTCCATTGCATTCCATTCCACTCCATTCCAATCAGGTTGATTCCATTCCATTCCATTCCATTAAATTCGGTTTGATTCCATTCCATTCCATTCCATTCCACTCCATTGCATTGTATTCCACTCCATTCCAATCAGGTTGATTCCATTCCATTCCATTCCATTCCATTCCATTCGGGTTGATTCCATCCCATTCTATTCGATTTCACTCCATTCCATTCCCCACCATTCCAGTCAGGTTGAATCCATTCCATTCCATTCCATTCCATTCCATTCCATTCCATTCCATTCCAATCCATTCCATTCTATCCGGGTTGATTCCATTCTATTCCATTCCATTCCATTCCATTCCATTCCATACTATTCCGGTTTTTTCCATTCCATTCCATTCTACTCCATTCCATTCCATTCGATACCATTCTGTTTGAATCCATCCCATTCCATTCCATTCCATTCCATTGCATTCCAATCAGTTTGATTCCATTCCATTCCATTCCATTCCATTCCATTCCATTACATTACATTACATTTTGGGTGATTCCATTCCATTCGTGTTTATTCCATTCCCTTCCATTCCTTCCATTCCATTGCATTCCATTCCATTTTATTCGTGTTGATTCCATTCCATTCAATTCCATTTAATTCCATTCCATTCCATTCGGGTTGATTCCATATCCTTCCTTTCCATTCCATTCCATTCCATTCCAATCTATTCGGGTTGATTCCATACTCTTGCATTTCTTTCCATTCCATTCCATTCGGTTGATTCCATTCCATTCCATTCCATTCATTCCATTCCATTCCATTCCATTCCTTTCTGGATGGTACCTTTCCATTCCTTTCCATTCCATTCCATTTCATTCCATTCCATTCCTTTCGGGTTGATTCCATTCCATTCCTTTCCATTCCATTCACTTCCATTCCATTCCATTCCATTCTGGTTGAATCCATGCCATCCCATTCCATTCCATTACATTCCATTCCATTCCATGCCACTCCATTCCAGTCAGGTTGATTCCATTCCATTCCATTCCATTCCATTCCATTCGTGTAGATTCCAATCCTTTCCATTTCTTCCATTCCATTGCGTTCCATTCCATTCCATTCGGGTTGATTCCATTCCATTCCATTCCATTTGGGTGGATTCCATATCCTTCCCTTCCATTCCATTCCAATACACTCGGGTTGATTCCATACGCTTGCATTGCATTGCATTCCTTTCCATTCAGGCGGATTCCATTGAGTCCATTCTATTCCATTCCATTCCATTCAATTCCATTCCAGTAGATTCCATTCCCTTCGATTCCATTCCATTCAATTCCATTCCATTCCATTGCATTCGAGTGGATTCCAATCCATTTAATTCCTTTCCATTCCATTCCATTCCAATCCATTCGGTTTGATTCCCTCCTCTTCCATTCCATTCAATTGCATTCCACTCGTGTTGATTGCATTCCACTCGTGTTGATTCCATTCCACTCAACTCCTTTCAATTACATTCGGGTTGATTCCATTACATTCCATTCCGCTGCATTGCATTCCATTCCACTCCATTCCATTCCATTCCATTTCATTCGGGTTGATTCCATCCCATTCCATTCGATTCCATTCCATTCAATTCCCCTCCATTCCAGTCAGTTTGAATCCATTCCATTCCATTCCATTCCATTCCAATCCATTCCATTCAATTCGTATTGATTCCATTCCAATCCATTCCATTCCATTCCATTCCATTCCATTCCTTTCCATTCCATTCCATACCATTCCGGTTGTTTCCGTTCCATTCCATTCCATTCGACTCCATTCCATTCCATTCCATACCGTTCTGTTTGAATCCATCCCATTCCATTCCATTCCATTCCATTCCATTCCATTCCATTCCATTCCATTCCATTCGGGTTGATTCCATTCCATTAGGGTTTATTCCATTCCCTTCCATTCCTTCGATTCCATTGCATTCCATTCCATTTTATTCGGATTGATTCCATCCCATTCCATTCGATTCCATTCCATTCCATTCCCCTCCATTCCAGTCAGTTTGAATCCATTACATTCCATTCCATTCCATTCCAATCCATTCCATTCAATTCGTATTGATTCCATTCCAATCCATTCCATTCCATTCCATTTCATTCCATTCCATTCCATTCCATTCCTTTCCATTCCATTCCATACCATTCCGGTTGTTTCCGTTCCATTCCATTCCATTCGACTCCATTCCATTCCATTCCATACCATTCTGTTTGAATCCATCCCATTCCATTCCATTCCATTCCATTCCATTCCATTCCAATCGGTTTGATTCCATTCCATTCCATTCCATTCCATTCCATTCCATTCCATTCCATTCCATTCGGGTTGATTCCATTCCATTAGGGTTTATTACATTCCCTTCCATTCCTTCGATTCCATTGCATTCCATTCCATTTTATTCGGGTTGATTCCATTCCATTCCATTCCATTCCATTCCATTCCATTCCATTCCATTCCATTCGGGTTGATTCCATATCGTTCCTTTCCATTCCATTCCATTCCATTCCAATCCATTCTGGGTGATTCCATACTCTTACATTGCTTTCCATTCCATTCCATTCGGGTTGATTCCATTCCATTCCATTCCATTCCATTCCATTCCAATCCATTCGGTTTGATTCCGTACGCTTCCATTCCATTCAATTCCATTCCACTCCGGTTGATTCCATTCCATTCCACTGATTTCCATTACATTCGGGTTGATTCCATTCCATTCCATTCCATTGCATTGCATTCCATTCCATTCCATTCCATTCCATTCCATTCCGGTAGATTCCATCCCATTCTATTCGATTTCACTCCATTCCATTCCCCACCATTCCAGTCAGGTTGAATCCATTCCATTCCATTCCATTCCATTCCATTCCATTCCAATCCATTCCATTCTATTCGGTTTGATTCCATTCCATTCCATTCCATTCCATTCCATTCCATTCCAATCCATTCCATTCAATTCGTATTGATTCCATTCCAATCCATTCCATTCCATTCCAATCCATTCCATTCCATTCCTTTCCATTCCATTCCATACCATTCCGGTTGTTTCCGTTCCATTCCATTCCATTCGACTCCATTCCATTCCATTCCATACCGTTCTGTTTGAATCCATCCCATTCCATTCCATTCGATTCCATTCCATGCCAATCGGTTTGATTCCATTCCATTCCATTCCATTCCATTCCATTCCATTCCATTCCATTCCATTCCATTCCATTACATTCGGGTTGATTCCATTCCATTAGGGTTTATTCCATTCCCTTCCATTCCTTCGATTCCATTGCATTCCATTCCATTTTATTCGGGTTGATTCCATCCCATTCCATTCGATTCCATTCCATTCCATTCCCCTCCATTCCAGTCAGTTTGAATCCATTACATACCATTCCATTCCATTCCAATCCATTCCATTCAATTCGTATTGATTCCATTCCAATCCATTCCATTCCATTCCATTCCATTCCATTCCATTCCATTCCTTTCCGTTCCATTCCATACCATTCCGGTTGTTTCCGTTCCATTCCATTCCATTCCATTCCATTCGACTCCATTCCATTCCATTCCATACCATTCTGTTTGAATCCATCCCATTCCATTCCATTCCATTCCATTCCATTCCATTCCAATCGGTTTGATTCCATTCCATTCCATTCCATTCCATTCCATTCCATTCCATTCCATTCCATTCCATTTCATTCCATTCGGGTTGATTCCATTCCATTAGGGTTTATTCCATTCCCTTCCATTAATTCGATTCCATTGCATTCCATTCCATTTTATTCGGGTTGATTCCATTCCATTCCATTCCATTCCATTCCATTCCATTCCATTCCATTCCATTCGGGTTGATTCCATATCCTTCCTTTCCATTCCATTCCATTCCATTCCAATCCATTCGGGGTGATTCCATACTCTTACATTGCTTTCCATTCCATTCCATTCGGGTTGATTCCATTCCATTCCATTCCATTCCATTCCATTCCATTCCATTCCATTCCATTCCAATCCATTCGGTTTGATTCCGTACGCTTCCATTCCATTCAATTCCATTCCACTCCGGTTGATTCCATTCCATTCCACTGATTTCCATTACATTCGGGTTGATTCCATTCCATTCCATTCCATTGCATTCCATTCCATTCCATTCCATTCCATTCCATTCGGGTAGATTCCATCCCATTCTATTCGATTTCACTCCATTCCATTCCCCACCATTCCAGTCAGGTTGAATCCATTCCATTCCATTCCATTCCATTCCATTCCATTCCAATCCATTCCATTCTCTTCGGGTTGATTCCATTCCATTCCATTCCATTCCATTCCATTCCATTCCATACCATTCCGGTTTTTTCCATTCCATTCCATTCTACTCCATTCCATTCCATTCCATTCCATACCATTCTGTTTGAATCCACCCCATTCCATTCCATTCCATTCCATTCCATGGCATTCCAATCGGTTTGATTCCATTCCATTCCATTCCACTCCATTCCATTCCATTCCATTCCATTCCATTCCATTACATTACATTCGGGTTGATTTCATTCCATTCGTGTTTATTCCATTCCCTTCCATTCCTTCCATTCCATTGCATTCCATTCCATTTTATTCGGGTTGATTCCATTCCATTCAATTCCATTTAATTCCATTCCATTCCATTCGGGTTGATTCCATATCCTTCCTTTCCATTCCATTCCATTCCATTCCAATCTATTCGGGTTGATTCCATACTCTTGCATTGCTTTCCATTCCATTCCATTCGGGTTGATTCCATTCCATTCCATTCCATTCCATTTCATTCCATTCAATTCCATTCCTTTCTGGATGGTACCATTCCATTCCTTTCCATTCCATTCCATTTCATTCCATTCCATTCCTTTCGGGTTGATTCCATTCCATTCCTTTCCATTCCATTCACTTCCATTCCATTCCATTCCATTCGGGTTGAATCCATGCCATCCCATTCCATTCCATTCCATGCCACTCCATTCCAGTCAGGTTGATTCCATTCCATTCCATTCCATTCCATTCCACTCCATTCCATTCGTGTAGATTCCAATCCTTTCCATTTCTTCCATTCCATTGCATTCCATTGCATTCCATTCGGGTTGATTCCATTCCATTCCATTCCATTTGGGTGGATTCCATATCCTTCCCTTCCATTCCATTCCAATACACTCGGGTTGATTCCATATGCTTGCACTGCATTGCATTCCATTCCATTCGGGGGGATTCCATTGAGTCCATTCTATTCCATTCCATTCCATTCAATTCCATTCCAGTAGATTCCATTCCCTTCGATTCTATTCCATTCCATTCCATTCCATTCCATTGCATTCGAGTGGATTCCAATCCATTTAATTCCTTTCCATTCCATTCCATTCCAATCCATTCGGTTTGATTCCCTCCTCTTCCATTCCATTCAATTCCATTCGACTCGGGTTGATTCCATTCCATTCAACTCCTTTCAATTACATTCGGGTTGATTCCATTCCATTCCATTCCACTATATTGCATTCCATTCCACTCCATTCCATTCCATTCCATTCTATTCCATTCGGGTTGATTCCATCCCATTCCATTCGATTCCATTCCATTCCATTCCCCTCCATTCCAGTCAGTTTGAATCCATTCCATTCCATTCCATTCCAATCCATTCCATTCAATTCGTATTGATTCCATTCCAATCCATTCCATTCCATTCCATTCCATTCCATTCCATTCCATTCCATTCCTTTCCATTCCATTCCATACCATTCCGGTTGTTTCTGTTCCATTCCATTCCATTCCATTCCATTCGACTCCATTCCATTCCATTCCATACCATTCTGTTTGAATCCATCCCATCCCATTCCATTCCATTCCATTCCATTCCAATCGGTTTGATTCCATTCCATTCCATTCCATTCCATTCCATTCCATTCCATTCCATTCCATTCCATTCAGGTTGATTCCATTCTATTAGGGTTTATTCCATTCCCTTCCATTCCTTCGATTCCATTGCATTCCATTCCATTTTATTCGGGTTGATTCCATTCCATTCCATTCCATTCCATTCCATTCCATTCCATTCCATTCGGGTTGATTCCATATCCTTCCTTTCCTTTCCATTCCATTCTATTCCAATCCATTCGGGTTGATTCCATGCTCTTACATTGCTTTCCATTCCATTCAATTCGGGTTGATTCCATTCCATTCCATTCCATTCCATTCCATTCCATTCCATTCCATTCCAATCCATTCGGTTTGAATCCGTACGCTTCCATTCCATTCAATTCCATTCCACTCCGGCTGATTCCATTCCATTCCACTGATTTCCATTACATTCGGGTTGATTCCATTCCATTCCATTCCACTGCATTGCATTCCATTCCATTCCATTCCATTCGGGTTGATTCCATCCCATTCTATTCGATTTCACTCCATTCCATTCCCCACCATTCCAGTCAGGTTGAATCCATTCCATTCCATTCCATTCCATTCCATTCCATTCCATTCCAATCCATTCCATTCTATTCCGGTTGATTCCATTCCATTCCATTCCATACCATTCCGGTTTTTTCCATTCCATTCCATTCTACTCCATTCCATTCCATTCCATACCATTCTGTTTGACTCCATCCCATTCCATTCCATTCCATTCCATTGCATTCCAATCGGTTTGATTCCATTCCATTCCATTCCATTCCATTCCATTCCATTACATTACATTACATTCGGGTTGATTCCATTCCATTCGTGTTTATTCCATTCCCTTCCATTCCTTCCATTCCATTGCATTCCATTCCATTTTATTCGTGTTGATTCCATTCCATTCAATTCCATTTAATTCCATTCCATTACATTCGGGTTGATTCCATATCCTTCCTTTCCATTCCATTCCATTCCATTCCAATCTATTCGGGTTGATTCCATACTCTTGCATTGCTTTCCATTCCATTCCATTCCATTCGGGTTGATTCAATTCCATTCCATTCCATTCCATTCCATTCCATTCCATTCCATTCCATTCCTTTCTGGATGGTACCATTCCATTCCTTTCCATTCCATTCCATTTCATTCCATTCCATTCCTTTCGGGTTGATTGCATTCCATTCCTTTCCATTCCATTCACTTCCATTCCATTCCATTCCATTCGGGTTGAATCCATGCCATCCCATTCCATTCCATTCCATTCCATTCCATGCCACTCCATTCCAGTCAGGTTGATTCCATGCCATTCCATTCCATTCCATTCCATTCCATTCCATTCGTGTAGATTCCAATCCTTTCCATTTCTTCCATTCCATTGCATTCCATTCCATTCCATTCGGTTTGATTCCATTCCATTCCATTCCATTTGGGTGGATTCCATATCCTTCCCTTCCATTCCATTCCAATACACTCGGGTTGATTCCTTACGCTTGCATTGCATTGCATTCCATTCCATTCGGGGGAATCCATTGAGTCCATTCTATTCCATTCCATTTCATTCAATTCCATTCCAGTAGATTCCATTCCCTTCGATTCCATTCCATTCCATTCCATTCCATTCCATTCCATTCGAGTGGATTCCAATCCATTTAATTCCTTTCCATTCCATTCCATTCCAATCCATTCGGTTTGATTCCCTCCTCTTCCATTCCATTCAATTCCATTCCACTCGGGTTGATTCCATTCCATTCAACTCCTTTCAATTACATTCGGGTTGATTCCATTCCATTCCATTCCACTGCATTGCATTCCATTCCACTCCATTCCATTCCATTCCATTCCATTCCATTCGGGTTGATTCCATCCCATTCCATTCGATTCCATTCCATTCCATTCCCCTCCATTCCAGTCAGTTTGAATCCATTCCATTCCATTCCATTCCAATCCATTCCATTCAATTCGTATTGATTGCATTCCAACCCATTCCATTCCATTCCATTCCATTCCATTCCATTCCATTCCTTTCCATTCCATTCCATACCATTCCGGTTGTTTCCGTTCCATTCCATTCCATTCCATTCCATTCCATTCCATTCGACTCCATTCCTTTCCATTACATACCATTCTGTTTGAATCCATCCCATTCCATTCCATTCCATTCCATTCCATTCCAGTCGGTTTGATTCCATTCCATTCCATTCCGTTACATTCGGGTTGATTCCATTCCATTAGGGTTTATTCCATTCCCTTCCATTCCTTCGATTCCATTCCATTCCATTCCATTCCATTCGGTTTGATTCCATATCCTTCCTTTCCATTCCATTCCATTCCATTCCAATCCATTCGGGTTGATTCCATACTCTTGCATTGCTTTCCATTCCATTCCATTCGGGTTGATTCCATTCCATTCCATTCCATTCCATTCCAATCCATTCCATTCCATTCCTTTGTGGATGGTACAATTCCATTCCTTTCCATTCCATTCCATTTCATTCCATTCCATTCCTTTCGGGTTGATTCCATCCCATTCCTTTCCATTCCTTTCACTTCCATTCCATTCCATTCCATTCGGGTTGAATCCATGCCATCAAATTCCATTCCATTCCATTCCATTCCATTCCATTCTACTCCATTCCACTCAGGTTGATTCCATTCCATTCCATTCCATTCCATTCCATTCCATTCCATTCCATTCGTGGTGATTCCATTCCCATCAATTTCTTCCATTCTATTGCATTCCATTCCACTCCATTCGGCTTGATTCTATTCCATTCCATTCAATTTGGGTGGATTCCATATCCTTCCATTCCATTCCATTCTATTCCTTTCTGGATGGTTTCATTCCATTCCTTTCCATTCCATTCCATTTCATTCCATTCCATTCGTTTTGGGTTGATTCCATTCCATTCCTTTCCATTCCATTCACTTCCATTCCATTCCATTCCATTCGGGTTGAATCCATGCCATCCCATTCCATTCCATTCCATTCCATTCCATTCCACTTCATTCCAGTCAGGTTGATTCCATTCCATTCCATTCCATTCCATTCCATTCCATTCCATTCCATTCCATTCTTGGTGATGCCATTCCCTTCTATTTCTTCCATTCCATTGCTTTCCATTCCATTGCATTCGGGTTGATTCCATTCCATTCCATTCCCCTTGGGTGGATTCCATATCCTTCCCTTCCATTCCATTCCATTCCATTCCGACACACTCAGGTAGATTCCATACTCTTCCATTGCATTCCATTCCATTTCATTCGGATGGATTCCATTCCATTCCATTCTATTCCATTCCATTCCATTCCATTCCATTCCATTCCATTCCATTCGCGTTATTACCATTTCATTCCTTTGCATTCCATTCCATTCCATTTCATTCCATTCTGGTTGATTCCATTCCATTCCATTCCATTCAGTTCCATTCCGTTCCATTCCATGCCATTCCAATCCATTACATTCGATTACATTCGGGTTGATTCCATTCCATTCCAGTCCATTCCATGCCATTCCATACCATTCGGGTTGATTCCTTCCTATTCCATTCTATTCCACTCCATTCCATTCCATTACATTCTATTCCATTCCATTCGGTTTGATTCCATTCCATTCCATTCCATTCGGGTTGATTCCATTCCCTTCCATTCCTTCCATTCCATTGCATTCCATTTCATTCCTTTCTGGATGGTTCCATTCCATTACTTTCCATTCCATTCCATTTCATTAACTTCCATTCCTTTCGGGTCGATTCCATTCCATTCCTTTCCATTCCATTCACTTCATTCCATTCCATTCCATTCGGGTTGAAACCATCCCATCCCATCCCATTCCATTCCATTCCATTCCATTCCATTCCAATCCATTCCATTCCATTCCATTCCATTCCACTCCATTCCAGTCAGATTGATTCCATTCCATTCCATTCCATTCCATTCCATTCCATTCCATTCCATTCCATTGGTGGAGATTCCATTCCTTTCCATTTCTTCCATTCCATTGCATTCCATTCCATTCCATTCGGGTTGATTCCATATCCTACCCTTCCATTCCATTCCAATACACTCGGGTTGATTCCATACGCTTCCATTGCATTGCATTCCATCCCATTCGGGTGGATTCCATTCCAGTCCATTCTATTCCATTCCATTCCATTCCATTCCATTCCATTCCATTCGCGTTAATACCATTCCATTCCATTCCATTTGATTCCATTCCATTCCATTTCATTCCTATCAGGTTGATTCCATTCCATTCCATTCAGTTCCATTGCATTCCATTCCATGCCATTCCAATCCATTACGTTGGATTCCATTCGGGTTGATTCCATTCCATTCCATTACATTTCATGACATTCGGGTTGATTCTATTCCATTCCATTCCACTCCATTGCATTCCATTCCACTCCATTCCAATCAGGTTGATTCCATTCCATTCCATTCCATTAAATTCGGTTTGATTCCATTCCATTCCATTCCACTCCATTGCATTCTATTCCACTCCATTCCAATCAGGTTGATTCCATTCCATTCCATTCCATTCCATTCCATTCCATTAAATTCGGTTTGATTCCATTCCATTCCATTCCACTCCATTGCATTCTATTCCACTCCATTCCAATCAGGTTGATTCCATTGCATTCCATTCCATTCCATTAAATTCGGTTTGATTCCATTCCATTCCATTCCACTCCATTGCATTCCATTCCACTCCATTCCATTCCATTCCATTCGGGTTGAATCCATCCCATTCCATTCCATTCCATTCCATTCCATTCCACTCCATTCCAGTCAGGTTGATTCCATTCCATTCCATTCCATTCCATTCCATTCCATTCCATTCCAGTCGTGGTGATTCCATTCCCTTCTATTTTTCCATTCCGTTGCATTCCATTCCATTACATTCGGGTTGATTCCATTCCATTCCATTCCATTTGGGTGGATTCCCTTTCCTTCCCTTCCATTGCATTCCATTCCATTCCGATACAATCGGGTAGATTCCATGCGCTTCCATTGCATTCCATTCCATTCCATTCGGGTGGATTCCATTCCATTCCATTCTACTCCATTCCATTCAGTACCATTCCATTCCATTCCATGCCATTCCAATCCATTATATTTGATTACATTCGGGTTGATTCCATTCCATTCCAGACCATTCCATGCCATTCCATACCATTCGGGTTAATTCCATCCCATTCCATTCTATTCCACTCCATTCCATTCCATTACATTCTATTCCATTCCATTCGGTTTGATTCCATTCCATTCCATTCCATTCCATTCGGGTTGATTCCGTTCCCTTCCATTCCTTCCATTCCATTGCATTCCATTCCATTTTATTCGGGTTGATTCCATTCCATTCCATTCCATTCCATTCCTTTCCATTCGTGTTGATTCCATTCCCTTCCTTTCCTTCCATTCCATTGCATTCCATTCCATTTTATCCGGGTTGATTCCTTTCCATTCCATTCCATTCCATTCCATTCCATTCCATTCTATTCGGGATGATTCCATATCCTTCCCTTCCATTCCACTCCATTCCACTCCAATCCATTCGGGTGGATTCCATTCGCTTCCATTCCATTCCATTCCATTCCATTCGGGTTGATTCCAATCCGTTCCATTCCATTGCGTTCGCCTTGATACCATTCCATTCCAGTCCATTAAATTCGGGTGGATTCCATTCCATTCCATTGCATTCCATTCCATTCCATTCCATTCCATTCCTTTCTGGATGGTTCCATTCCATTCCTTTCCATTCCATTCCATTTCATTAACTTCCATTCCTTTCAGGTTGATTCCATTCCATTCCTTTCCATTCCATTCACTTCCATTCCATTCCATTCCATTCGGGTTGAATCCATCCCATCCCATTCTATTCCATTCCATTCCATTCCATTCCATGCCACTCCATTCCAGTCAGGTTGATTCCATTCCATTCCATTCCATTGCATTCGTGGAGATTCCATTCCTTTCCATTTCTTCCATTCCATTGCATTCCATTCCATTCCATTCGGGTTGATTCCATTCCATTCCATTCCATTTGGGTGCATTCCATATCCTTCCCTTCCATTCCATTCCAATACACTCCGCTTGATTCCATAAGCTTGCATTGCATTGCATTCCATTCCATTCGGGGGGATTCCATTGAGTCCATTCTATTCCATTCCATTCCATTCAATTCCATTCCAGTAGATTCCATTCCCTTCGATTCCATTCCATTCCATTCATTCCATTCCATTCCATTCCATTCCATTCCATTGCATTCGAGTGGATTCCAATCCATTTAATTCCTTTCCATTCCATTCCATTCCAATCCATTCGGTTTGATTCCCTACTCTTACATTCCATTCAATTCCATTCCACTCGGGTTGATTCCATTCCATTTCAATCCTTTCAATTACATTCGGGTTGATTCCATTCCATTCCATTCCACTGCATTGCATTCCATTCCACTCCATTCCACTCCATTCCATTCCATTCGGGTTGATTCCATCCCATTCCATTCGATTCCATTCCATTCCATTCCCCTCCATTCCAGTCAGATTGAATCCATTCCATTCCATTCCATTCCATTTCATTCCATTCCATTCCATTCCATTCCATTCAATTCCATTCCATTCAATTCGGGTTGATTCCATTCCATTCCATTCCATTCCATTCCTCTCCATTCCATTCCATACCATTCTGGTTGTTTCCGTTCCATTCCATTCCATTACATTCCATTCGACTCCATTCCATTCCATTCCATACCATTCTGTTTGATTCCATCCCATTCCATTCCATTCCATTCCATTCCATTCCAATCGGTTTGACCCCATTCCATTCCATTCCATTCCATTCCATTACATTACATTCGGGTTGATTCCATTACATTCGGGTTTATTCCATTCCCTTCCATTCCTTCAATTCCATTGCATTCCATTCCATTTTATTCGGGTTGATTCCATTCCATTCAATTCCATTCAATTCCATTCCATTCCATTTGGTTTGATTCCATATCCTTCCTTTTCATTCCATTCCATTCCATTCCAATACATTCGGGTTGATTCCATACTCTTGCATTGCATTCCGTTCCATTCCATTCGGGTTGATTCCTTTCCATTCCATTCCAATGCATTCCATTCCATTCGGGTTGATTGTATTCCATACCATTCCATTCCATTCTATTCGGGTTGATTCCATATCATTTCCTTCCATTCCACTCCATTCCATTCCAATCCATTCGGGTTGATTCCATACGTTTCCATTCCATTCCATTCCATTGCATTCGGGTTGATTCCAATCCATTCCATTCCATTCCATTCGCGCTGATACCATTCCATTCCACTCCATTGCATTCGGGTTGATTCCATTCCATTCCATTCCATTCCATTCCATTCCATTCCATTCCATTCCTTTCTGGATGGTTCCATTGCATTCCTTTCCATTCCATTCCATTTCATTCCATTCCATTCCTTTCGGTTTGATTCCATTCCATTCCTTTCCATTCCATTCACTTCCATTCCATTCCATTCCATTTGGGTTGAATCCATCCCATCCCATTCCATTCCATTCCACTCCATTCCAGTCAGGTTGATTCCATTCCATTCCCTTCCATTCCATTCCATTCCATTCCATTCCATTCGTGGTGATTCCATTACCTTCTATTTCTTCCATTACATTGCATTCCATTCCATTCCATTCGGGTTGATTCCATTCCATTCCATTCCATTTGGGTGGATTCCATATCCTTCCCTTCCATTCCATTCCAATACACTCGGGTTGATTCCATACGCTTGCATTGCATTGCATTCCATTCCACTCGGGGGAATCCATTGAGTCCATTCTATTCCATTCCATTTCATTCAATTCCATTCCAGTAGATTCCATTCCCTTCGATTCCATTCCATTCCATTCCATTCCATTCCATTCGAGTGGATTCCAATCCATTTAATTCCTTTCCATTCCATTCCATTCCAATCCATTCGGTTTGATTCCCTCCTCTTCCATTCCATTCAATTCCATTCCACTCGGGTTGATTCCATTCCATTCAACTCCTTTCAATTACATTCGGGTTGATTCCATTCCATTCCATTCCACTGCATTGCATTCCATTCCACTCCATTCCATTCCATTCCATTCCATTCCATTCGGGTTGATTCCATCCCATTCCATTCGATTCCATTCCATTCCATTCCCCTCCATTCCAGTCAGTTTGAATCCATTCCATTCCATTCCATTCCAATCCATTCCATTCAATTCGTATTGATTGCATTCCAACCCATTCCATTCCATTCCATTCCATTTCATTCCTATCAGGTTGATTCCATTCCATTCCATTCAGTTCCATTGCATTCCATTCCATGCCATTCCAATCCATTACGTTGGATTCCATTCGGGTTGATTCCATTCCATTCCATTACATTTCATGACATTCGGGTTGATTCTATTCCATTCCATTCCACTCCATTGCATTCCATTCCACTCCATTCCAATCAGGTTGATTCCATTCCATTCCATTCCATTAAATTCGGTTTGATTCCATTCCATTCCATTCCACTCCATTGCATTCTATTCCACTCCATTCCAATCAGGTTGATTCCATTCCATTCCATTCCATTCCATTCCATTAAATTCGGTTTGATTCCATTCCATTCCATTCCACTCCATTGCATTCTATTCCACTCCATTCCAATCAGGTTGATTCCATTGCATTCCATTCCATTCCATTAAATTCGGTTTGATTCCATTCCATTCCATTCCACTCCATTGCATTCCATTCCACTCCATTCCATTCCATTCCATTCGGGTTGAATCCATCCCATTCCATTCCATTCCATTCCATTCCATTCCACTCCATTCCAGTCAGGTTGATTCCATTCCATTCCATTCCATTCCATTCCATTCCATTCCAGTCGTGGTGATTCCATTCCCTTCTATTTTTCCATTCCGTTGCATTCCATTCCATTACATTCGGGTTGATTCCATTCCATTCCATTCCATTTGGGTGGATTCCCTTTCCTTCCCTTCCATTGCATTCCATTCCATTCCGATACAATCGGGTAGATTCCATGCGCTTCCATTGCATTCCATTCCATTCCATTCGGGTGGATTCCATTCCATTCCATTCTACTCCATTCCATTCAGTACCATTCCATTCCATTCCATGCCATTCCAATCCATTATATTTGATTACATTCGGGTTGATTCCATTCCATTCCAGACCATTCCATGCCATTCCATACCATTCGGGTTAATTCCATCCCATTCCATTCTATTCCACTCCATTCCATTCCATTACATTCTATTCCATTCCATTCGGTTTGATTCCATTCCATTCCATTCCATTCCATTCCATTCGGGTTGATTCCGTTCCCTTCCATTCCTTCCATTCCATTGCATTCCATTCCATTTTATTCGGGTTGATTCCATTCCATTCCATTCCATTCCATTCCTTTCCATTCGTGTTGATTCCATTCCCTTCCTTTCCTTCCATTCCATTGCATTCCATTCCATTTTATCCGGGTTGATTCCTTTCCATTCCATTCCATTCCATTCCATTCCATTCTATTCGGGATGATTCCATATCCTTCCCTTCCATTCCACTCCATTCCACTCCAATCCATTCGGGTGGATTCCATTCGCTTCCATTCCATTCCATTCCATTCCATTCGGGTTGATTCCAATCCGTTCCATTCCATTGCGTTCGCCTTGATACCATTCCATTCCAGTCCATTAAATTCGGGTGGATTCCATTCCATTCCATTGCATTCCATTCCATTCCATTCCATTCCATTCCTTTCTGGATGGTTCCATTCCATTCCTTTCCATTCCATTCCATTTCATTAACTTCCATTCCTTTCAGGTTGATTCCATTCCATTCCTTTCCATTCCATTCACTTCCATTCCATTCCATTCCATTCGGGTTGAATCCATCCCATCCCATTCTATTCCATTCCATTCCATTCCATTCCATGCCACTCCATTCCAGTCAGGTTGATTCCATTCCATTCCATTCCATTGCATTCGTGGAGATTCCATTCCTTTCCATTTCTTCCATTCCATTGCATTCCATTCCATTCCATTCGGGTTGATTCCATTCCATTCCATTCCATTTGGGTGCATTCCATATCCTTCCCTTCCATTCCATTCCAATACACTCCGCTTGATTCCATAAGCTTGCATTGCATTGCATTCCATTCCATTCGGGGGGATTCCATTGAGTCCGTTCTATTCCATTCCATTCCATTCAATTCCATTCCAGTAGATTCCATTCCCTTCGATTCCATTCCATTCCATTCATTCCATTCCATTCCATTCCATTCCATTCCATTGCATTCGAGTGGATTCCAATCCATTTAATTCCTTTCCATTCCATTCCATTCCAATCCATTCGGTTTGATTCCCTACTCTTACATTCCATTCAATTCCATTCCACTCGGGTTGATTCCATTCCATTTCACTCCTTTCAATTACATTCGGGTTGATTCCATTCCATTCCATTCCACTGCATTGCATTCCATTCCACTCCATTCCATTCCATTCGGGTTGATTCCATCCCATTCCATTCGATTCCATTCCATTCCATTCCCCTCCATTTCAGTCAGATTGAATCCATTCCATTCCATTCCATTCCATTTCATTCCATTCCATTCCATTCCATTCCATTCAATTCCATTCCATTCAATTCGGGTTGATTCCATTCCATTCCATTCCATTCCATTCCATTCCATTCCATTCCTCTCCATTCCATTCCATACCATTCTGGTTGTTTCCGTTCCATTCCATTCCATTACATTCCATTCGACTCCATTCCATTCCATTCCATACCATTCTGTTTGATTCCATCCC